>NC_080790.1:14099324-15432895 GCF_028018385.1 Neofelis nebulosa
TTGCTGTACAAAAAGCCTTTTGGTTTGATGTAGTCTTATTTGTTTATTTAGTTTCATTTTCAATCTCAAGCTTCCCCTGACTCAACCCCTCATGACTTTCTATCCATGTTTCATAGAAGCCATGTTTCCTTTTATTTCACTGAGATGACATATATATTTTATGACATGTTCTATTTATTGGTATTTTTTCCTGAAGTTTACTTTTTCTCTCAACTTTCAGGGTATTTCTCTCCTTTTTTCTTCTCTCATTCTGCTACAGAATGATTCTATATTCTCTACATTACCAATATTTCTTTGTTTTTTTTCATCTGTCAGTGAAGAAAAATCTCTAGACGCAGAGCTTGCTTATTTGAAAGAGGCATAGATTTTTTTTTTTTTTTTGCCTTTTCTGTGCACTTGGATGTTTACAGATCTTAGGATAGCTCTAAGTCCTATTTTTGAATTAATGTGCAAAACCCCTGGTCAAATTTTAGTTTCTGATCATTACTCATCTTAAGCACCTCTGATGGGCTGCCTACATGGTCTAGTTTTCTAACTCCAGAAACTAATGTTTGTCTCCAGGGCAGGCTTTCCAAATCTGATTGCTCATTAGAATCTTTTGAAAAACTTTAAAAGCATGTAGCTTCCTGGAAGTTTCCATCTCCTTTTCTGGATTTTAGCCTCTGGAGGTGAGATTTGGAAATCGTACTTCTTAAAGGCTTCCCAGGTCACTGTGATGCAGCTGCTGAATAGCTCCATACTTGAAAATAGCTAAGTGTATCTGTGACCATTTAGAGCTCTGCTTTAACCTACAACTCTTGGTCTTACATCAAGAGTTCACCTACCGCATTCCACTGGCCATGACCACACCAGGTATTATTTATTCTACCACATATCTTGTTGCACAGCTGATCTGCAATCTGTAAATGAATATAGATACTAATGAATTGGGTGTGTGTGTGTGGGGGGAGAACGAATAAACTCTCTTAAAAATTTTTTATGCTATAAGGGATAAGTTAACTGACTTTCAGTTTTACATAAGTGAGGCCAATAGGAGAGTTTGAATTATCTTCATATCTACTTCCTAGGTTTCTAGGAAAATAGGTTTTACTCAGTCAATTATCTTGTGACTCCATTTATCTTGTGACTTCCTCCAAGATGTTGGGGTCTGTTATCCTTCCCTAGGTTGTGAACTTTCTAAGGGTACTTAACTGTGTCTCTCTGACCCTGTATTCCCATCGCTTGCCATAAAGCTTGACACCTAGCAGACATTGATGAATATGAGTTAATACCTAAATAAATGGTTGTGGTGGTTGGTTGTCTACTATCCTCAACATTCAAAGCTGTAACACTGTCAACAATGGGTATCTTAATGGGAAGTTGAGAGAGGCACTATATCAGGGTCCATAAAGTGCTAGGCCATTTCAACTCCAAAGTTTTGTATTTAATTATCTCCTCAAAAAAGTGGGAAGAACAATTTGGAGTGTGTACTTTAGTGGGAACAGAAGGAAGGAAAGTCCAGAAAACTGCATCTTTTATGTGTCATACAGATTGAAAATGATCTTGTTTTAATGACATATTAAGTTTCAAATATTAACAGTGTTTTTTTTAATAAACTTAATCTTATAGCTTTTGTATTTTATATCATGTTATAGAGATAAAAAAAAACATAACATCAAATTGGTTCTACCCTCCAACATACTTTTTATGCAAACTTAAATTTGGATTAATACCATGGAGAGAGATTTCTTTCTTCTTTAGGCTCAGACAGGGTAATTAGTTTTAGTAATAAAATTAAAGGAGAGAAAACAAAGATAGTTTTGCCTTATGTTGGCAATTCAGTTCCTTAAAACTGTTCTGCTAAAAAAATATGCCATCGTTTGGAATTTTTTAAAGAATGATGATGGCTGATTTCAAATTAAGGTTATTGTTTCTTTGGGTTTTGGCCAACCTTTCCTCTTGCTGCTGTGGCTTCTTTGGAAATAAATTTTTTAACAGAAATTTGCATGTCTTCTACATTTGAGTAAAAATGTAGAAATACTGATTAAGACTAGGTAGCCTCAGGACATAAAATATTGCCTCTTTTCTTGCTCTTGTGAGCCAAATGACATGTAAAAGTAAATATGGCATCACACATGTATGTTGCATGTTGTCACAAGCCATATTTGGATTTCTGGAGTTGTGTTTTGTGCTTTTGCCTTTGGATTTGGTAACTTCTGAGGACTGAATATGACAAATGTATTAGTTGTCTCAAAATGAATTCATTAATTTTTTTTTTTTCTGAGCCACTTGGAATTTAGAAGTATATTTCCATAGAAATGATGTAGATTACAAGTAAGTTTCAGGGTAACTCATACAAATTTCTGTAGTTCACAGTATAACTGAGCTTTCCACATAATGAGGGTATCCTTAGACCTGGGTCCTGGAGATACGAGTCATGTAGAGCAGGTCCACAGGTCAGAGGAAGGTTTTAGAATGGGGCTGAGGTTGGGGGCGGGTGGGAAGGAAGGCAGAGTCCTCCTTCATTGCCATTGCCTACCTGTTGATAGGAAATCCTTATATTTTACTCTTTTCTCACCACCAGTATTTAAATTCTCACTGGTGTCCTGGTCCCCACAGAGTGCTAGTGTCTCATGTTCTACTTCTCTGAGTCCAGCCTTCAGTCTTCACCTCTGATCACTTCATATTCCAAATCCCCCCTTTCCTAGATTCCCAAATTAAAATATTTATCTCTTCCGTGTGTTTGATTTTTAAATTTGTTTTTTTATTGAAGCATAATTGACATAAACCATTATTATTATTATTTTAATGTTTCACGTCTGAACATAATGTAACTGGCCCAGCCCTGAAGTGATACATAAGAAGTCAGAACATACTCCTGCCTTTTTAATCTGACTGTTGACTCTGCTGTTCTCTTTAATCTTTGGAAAACCATAAACAGTCTCAGAGAGAGAAATCCTGATGTTAGATAGGAAGAAGGGAGAAGTACATGATTTATATATTTTAATCTTGTTGTATTAACTCATTTTAGATTGAGAGAACCACTTTTTCTCTTGTCAAACAATACAGACTTTGAGAAATACACCTCCCTTGACACATACTGTGGCTTGGCATAGTCCTGTTGGGAATGTCTGGGGCCCTATTTCTGGGCCATTTATCAGCTCACTGCCAAACTGCCCATCTGGAAACCTGACACTACACATTCCAATCTGCCTTGCCATTATGAAATAAGGAGGGTTTTTTTGTTATTGTTGTTGTTTTATGGTGGTTTTTTTTTTTTTTTTTTGTCTCTGGGGATCTTTGGAGAAAAGACACCTATTTTTGTTTTGCTTTTCATGTAAAAATATAAATGCTCTGATAGGCATTTTTCCCTGATATATCCAAAGTCACTTCCATCCATTGATTTTTTTTGCAGAGTGTCCTCACTGGTATTTCTTCATGGTCTAGAGAAAACAAGTGACCTGTCCAATGTTTCACAGTGAGTTAGAGAAAGAATTAAGAGTGATTCTTGAGTCTCCTTGGAGAATTGCTTTCATTTTTAATTTTCTCCCCAGTGTACTTCGTTACTTCTTTATACAACCTCCAGGTCCAACAGTCCTTTTTACAACCTCTAGGTCACTACCTTATGTAAGAGTGTGAGAAGTTATAGTTTTCTTTTGGAAAATCATATAGACATGGCATGAGAAATTATCATATTTCTCTTGGAATGCTCCACATCTGTGTACTTTAAATTTCCTTTGGAAAGCTACAACATGCTCTGAAGGAATGACATGGTCACAATAATGACTGTTTTTCTTTTCTTTGCCTGCTTGGGTAATAATAACTTTCTTAATTTCAAAATATAAAGGATTCACCTGTACATTGGTAGCTATGCCAGATGTCTTCATTCCACTGAGATCATCTACTGTGTGAGTTTTTTCATTTTGTCCCTTTGCAAACATGCTGACCCCTGCTGGGTCAAACACCGATGTTTACTAATCTTCATGTGCTATTGTATATTCTTAGATCTGTACCACCTTATCTGAGGGAAGAAAAGGATGAAATCTTGGAAATTGTTTTGCTAGACCTGAAGTGATCATATTTCTAGGACAACTGAGGGAGAAATGTGGTGAGATCAGTTGTGTTTGAATATGTCAACCAAGGAACTGCCTCAAGTTTTGCTTTTCAATGGGTGCTTTAATGTCATATATGAGCAGCCCAGCTATTCAATCTTTATTTATTAGAGTAACTCTACCAACTGATGCAGCAAAGTAAAAGTTGTCCAAGTTGCAGTATGGGTCCTTCTTTGATACACCAGTGATAAATATCAAAAACATAGTTAGATTGATTTCAGAGAGGTCAGAGAGGGTAGAGTTTATAGCATAAATTGGATTAGATCTGGGTTTTTTTTTTAAATCTTTTATTATCTCCCCATTAAGGACTCCCCTTCTTCCTTTTTAAAGAATAGCTTCATATTTTCTGCTTTTATTTTTTTAACCCCTCTGTCAATCTCTGCTTCTTAATTGGCATATGTCTAATTTGTATTACTTGTTTTCTTTTTGTTTCCTCTGTTTCTTGTTTCTCGGTTCCTTTTTTTTTTTTGTCTTGCTTTAGGTTACTTGAACTCTCTGATTTGTTTATAGTGTGTTTGACTTTATTGATGGTATAGGTTTTTAGTGGTTGCTCTTGATATTACAGGATACATATGTGACTTATGACAGTCTATTGGCATCAGCATTATACCACTTGAGTGTAG
Organism: Neofelis nebulosa; assembly: GCF_028018385.1. NCBI lineage: Eukaryota > Metazoa > Chordata > Mammalia > Carnivora > Felidae > Neofelis > Neofelis nebulosa. The sequence goes on from NC_080790.1 coordinate 14,104,039, forward strand.
CATGGAAACCTCACTTCCATTTAGGTCCCTTCACGATCTCCACTATTGAAAAGTCATCATCTTGATTTCAGCTGGTGATATGGACTGAATATCTGTATCCTCCCAAAGTTCATACATGAAGCCCTCACTGCCAGCATGGCTGTATTTGGAGACAGAGCCTATTAGGAGGTAATTAAGATTAAATGAGGTCATAAGGGTAGAGTTTTGATCCAAAAGGATTAGTGTCCTCATAAGGAAAGACTTGAGAGAGCTTTCTCTACATACCCTGCTCCCTGCCTGCAAGCATGCACCAAAGAAAGGCCATGTGAGGACATAATGAGAAAGGGGCCATCTGCAAGCAAGGAAGAGAATCCTCACCAGAAATCGTGCTGGGAACTTGATCTTGTACTTTCCAGACTCCAAGGATGTGAAAAAATAAATTTCTGTTGTTTAAGCCACTCAGTCTACGGTATTTTCTTATGGCAGTCCAAACTGATCTATATAGGTGGTGTTGTAATTTTTATTGCAAACTTCAAATAAGATTTAGGAAACTCATCAAAAGAATGTCTATTGTAGACTATTCTTGGCTAATGACTATTAACCATTTTGGTTCTTTACATTGTTATATTTCTCCTTCTTCACTTTAAATTTCCTTCCTTTATCCCTTCCTTTCCGCTTGAAGAATTTTCTTTAGCTCTTCTTTAAGAGTAGGCCTGGTAAGTGGCAAATTCTTATAGTTTTCCTTCATATGATAATCTTTTTATCCCTCCTTCATTCCTAAAGAATAACTTTCAAGATATGAAATTTGCAACCAGCATTTCTTTTATTTCAGCCCTTGAAAAATATTGTGCACTTCTCTTTGTCTTCCATCGTTTCAGATGAGAAATCTCTAATTCAAATTGGCATTTCTCTATGGATAAAGCCTTGCTTCTCTCGCTGGGTGCTTTCAAGATACTGCCTTTGTTTTAAGTGTTTAGAAGTAGAATTATGCTGTGTCTTGACATGGATTTCTTTGGGTTTATCCTACATGGAGTTTTCTTAGCTTTTAAAAATCTATAGATTTATGTCTTTCTCTAAATTTGGGAAGTTGTCCACCACTATCCCTTCAAATATGGGACTCTGAAGAGATGAAATCGGATTGTTTGTTATGGACTAGATTAGACAGATCTGGGATAAAATTCCACTTAAGCCACTTAGTAGCTAAATTATTTGGGTAAAATTAATCTGTTTCTTATTCATTCATTCATTCATTCATTCATATAGAATGAGATACGATGCCAGTCTAAAATGGACCTTTGTTGTTTTAATCAGCAACCACCATCCCCGAACTTTCAGAACCCTAGGAAATAACTGAATGCATCAGCAGTACCTTGTTCCTAGTGCCTAGAACGATGCCATAGCCATGAAACTTTGTTATTTGCTGCAAGTATAAATAACTAATGGTTCCAATGCCAATAATATTTCTTTCCCAGTGTAGTGAAGGGGAGAAAACACCTACGGATTTGTGGTGCAAGTGAGCAACTGGCCCTGTGATGAAGAGCAGGAATTTACTGCTTTAGCAATCTAATTTCTTTTTATTGCTCACTCCACATTTCTCCCTCCTCTTTTGGCTACATCTATCCTACTCTGCATGTCTTCATCTAGACTGCCTTGGTATTTTTCTCCCTAAGTTCCTAAACTTTCTCATTTCCCGTCTGTCTCCTCCTGTCTTTTTATTTGTATCTGTTTGGGTTCCTAGTTCTGTACTTTATTCCTATTTACCTTCTCATTCTAACCTCTCTTTTTGCTTATCTGTTTTTCTAGCTCATCACTTCATTCTGTATCAGATTACAATGAGACTCTAACTTATTTGTATTTATGTAGTAATTATTCAGTATTTATTTGCTGTCTTTTAGAATAAAGATTTCTCTTCCTCTTTACTAACTTGAAGAAGAGCCATTTAACCTATTAAAATTAATCTACATATAATTTTAAAAATTACTATATAATTGATTTAAGTGTTAAATATATTGAGGTTAAATACTAAAATTAAATATATTTAAATTAAATAAAATGTAATATATTTATATAAAAAGATAAATAAAACTTTTTATTCATCTTTCACTAGACTAATTTTGCTTTTCTTATGGCTTAAAGGCTATTAATAGAAAAATAAATTTCCAATCCCTCTTGTGAACATGGGTCTATGATGTCTTTTATTAAGCCAATGCTGAAGCCACAAATGATGAGTATGACAAGCAGGTCTGATGACAGTAATGTTGATTAATCTCCATAGGCCTGAGCATCTGGTTTTAGAAAACTGAACAGATAACACTCAGTGCTAGCTCAACGTCTAGGGTATTCACTGACTGGTGAATATTGACTATTGACATTAGTCAGACTGACTGTGTTGATAGACCAATTCCCTGGGTAGAGAATGACCCTTCATTCATGCTATTCTCCAGACCTCAATTTTGTCCCTGTCAATGGACTGCTACAGAGTCTGGCCCTGTGGGGAAGAGGACAGTAAGAGTCCTATGTCTCTGCCTCAAGATCAACAGGTAACATGGTTGCCTCAAGAACAGCAGGTAACCTTCTGGCATTATCACTATAGCTCTAGCTGGTCCCCTGTGCCATTTCTCCTCTTCCTACTTTTCTTCCCTTCTGCTAACTTATCCCAATTGCTTAGTGCTCAGTCCTTCTGTACACCACAGCCTCAGGAAAAGCGTTTTGTTTTTTGTTTTTTGTTTTTCTCTTATTGTGAATCAATACAATAATCTCTTCCAGGACGATTTTCAGCCTTGAAACTTGGCTGTCTTTAGGAATGAACAGACCTGTTCTTAGGGCCTTAGAATACTAAATGCTCTCAATTTATGCTCCTACTTGCACCCCCATGTCTTTGATGACATGTACCCAAAACCTACAAACATTTAATTGAAGAGCTTAGTTGAATTTCTTCTCATCTTTAGATTACCCTATAAATATTGGAATTGGACAAGATCTTTTAAAGTATTTAAGTGACATTTTGTTGGTGTACACGTAGGGCAAATAAATTTACAACTGTCAGCTAATTATTTATCATGCTAAGTGGCTCCAAATCCATCAAAAAAAATTTTTTTATAAAGCCTAATGCTTGTAGGGAGAAGGTCCTTCTTCAAATTTGGGTTCTTCTGGGACAGCTTGCAAAACTGCATTCACAGACTGCAAATGTGCCTCACATCCTTCTGTAGTGAGTAAGGAAAAACTGAGATCTCTAGTATTAAACAATTTTATTCCACAAAACCTGTGTGTGTTATTGACATTCCATTCCTATGATTACTCAATTAATGAAGTCAATTAATGCACACTGTGCTTTGGTAGTAGCATCAGCAGGAACTAAATGAGCCTTTTGGGGGAATGTTTATGGGTTTTGTTGATTTCAGGGAAAAGACTTGAGTGATAAGGGCAGCTGCCTGTGGGAAACAGCTTGCACCCAAATAGGACTGAGCCATAAGATTGAACAGATGTTGTTCCATCTTCTCAGTGTCTGGAATACGGTGCGATGTTATCACTTACTTCCTTACCAAGAGAGTCTAAACTAGTCAAAGGAAACTGTCGGGGCCTGCCACAGCATTCCGCAGCAGCAGGGTGGTGTTTATTCTCCAGAAGTTTTGTGATCATTGGTCACCCAGGTGTCTCACTAATCAATTAAAAATAAATAAATAATAAAATAGCCAACCGTTAAACAAATATTTTGACTTGGTGATAGTGAATTATCTTAGAGAATGAATTGTATTCCCTTTGAATACATTTTATAGTTATTCCAACTAACTTGAGTAAAGGGATGTGATGGTTAACTTTACATGTCAAGTTGACTGAGCCAAAGAATACCCAGATAGTTGGTAAATATTATTTACCCAGAAAAAAATTATTTCCGGGTGTCTGAGAATGTTTCTGGAAGGGGTTAGCATTTGAATTGGTAGACTGGATAAAGAAAATCAACTTCATTAATGTTGGTGGGCATCATCCAGTCTTCTGAAGGCTTGACTAGAATGAAAAGGGGGAAGAAGGGTGAATTTGCTCTCTTTGCTTGAGCTGGGGCATCCAACTTCTCCTGACCTTGGACATTGGCACTCCTGGCTCTTAGGCCTTTGAACTCGAATGAATTATGCCACTGGCTTTCTTGGTTCTCCAGTCTGCAGATGGCAGATTATGGGACTTTTCAGCCTTCATAATTGTGTGACTTAAACATGGGGAGAGCAAAGAAAAATGGTGGGGAATAGAACCTCTTATTTTTAGAGGGCTGACTTCCCAGCTGCAGTATTCTGGAAGACATCTATTCTACAGCTCTCTCCACTTTATAATGCAATACGTCTGCAATAGGAATCAGGCAGAAGTGGGTTCTAGTGAAATATGTCCTCATATTGGTTGTGTGACCTTGGGTAAGTTAATGAAGCATAATGTATCTCAGTTCCTCTTTCTGTAAAATGAGGATACATATACTTGTTTCACAAGTAAAATCACCTATGTGACAATTTTTGTTGTAATATGCATTTTAATATTATAAAGTATCATAGATTATATGACAATCAGATTTATTAATTTGCAAGGAGATGAAAGGGGACTTTAAATGTATAGATTGGTTGTAAAGATACTTTCTGACTTTAGAAACAGGAAAATGTGAAAAGAAAGACTTGTGGCCTAGGTTTGTGAAAGTATCATAATGGATACTAAAAAATATCCACTTTTCTTCTCTTTGCAAATTAAGAAAGCAGACAGCAGAGAGCAGCTCACTTAAACATTCAAGGAGACAGGGATTGATATTTATTTATAAGATACTTTATTTCTAGTGTGAGTATGTAAAATCCAATGTACAAAGATCAAAGAATCCTAGCCTGAAATGTGTGGACATCTCATGTGGACTTTATTTCTTATTTTAGGCTTACAAATAAAATGAGATGGCCCACAGCTTCTGCTGTATAATCCAGACATAATTAGCCTTTTATGTTTTTTTTTTTTTGGTGGGGTAAATAAAGAAGTATTTTGACTATTGAAGAAAGAACATTTATAGCACAATGAATAAACCACAAACGCAAGAAATTTTACTATGTATAATCATTGTGCAGCCTATTTCTATTTTTACTGAAGCGAAGCGTGAGGTTTTGTATGTGCTTGTGTTGTTTTTGCTTTGGCAGGAGACAGGGTAGTAGAGACAGCTTTGAGGGAAAAGTGTTGCTCTATAGTTGTGAAATAATTTTCTTCCTAACATAGCTGTGCTAATTTATTTCACTCATATCCACAGATTGCAGCCAAAGTAATCAGCCAACTCAGAGCTGGAAGAGACTGGATTTAGAAACGTTGGGGACAGGTAGAAATATAGGAATTTTGAAGATAGAGAAAAGGGAAAATTACATATTTCTATTAATGAATATTTTTATAATATTGTATATAATATTTATAAATTCATATATAAATAGTATATGTTATGTGGATGTATATACACATGTATCCTGGGAGAAATACAGATACAAGGGATAGACAGACAACACAAAAAGATTCTCTGCGGGAAGCCTAAAAACCTGACCTTAGAGGGGCAACCCTACCCCCTACCCCCAACTTATGGTGTCTCTAAGAATCTCAGTTCAGGGCTCTTTGACATGTTTCTTGAATCTGAGCCACTTGGAAACTCTTGCCACATTTTTTTCATGTCCCTCCCCACTCCCCAACAGGGCTGGCACTGCCCTGTTTGTTCTTTGTAATTAAAAGTCTCCGGGTTTTTTGTATATATATATTTTAGTTTATTTATTTATTTTGAGAGACACAGAGAGAGAGAGAGAGAGAGAGAGCACACACGTGCGAGTGGAGGAGGGACAGCTAGAGAGGGAGAGAGAGAATTAGAAGCAGGCACAGAGCCTGACACAGAGCTCGATCTCAGGAACTGAGATCATGAGCTGAGCCAAAATCAAGAGTTGGACAGTTAAACAACTGAGCAATCCAGGTGCCCCTGAGGTCTTTTTTCTTTAATTTTAGAGTTTCTGGCAATCTACAGTATCTCTTCTTTCAAAATGACTAGGAAAACCCCTGCCACAACTTCTTGAAATGAAATTTTAATTCTCTTTATCATTATGAATAAGTGCAAACAGTAAAACCTACCATTTTATGGAACACCTCCTATGTTCTAGGCAGGCGCCTTAGTTAATTACCTGACTTAGTTCTTACCCCAGTTGTATGAGAAAGATGTCATCGCCATTTAAGTTGAGCAAATTGAAATTAATTGAATAATGTAACACCAAAGGTGTTTCATCAACGAACATTACTTTTTTATTGGCGAAGCCTCAGGGAGCTGGTAGAAAGAGAGATCATTAGGAATGATTTAATTCATTGTTCATTTTACAGAGCAGGAAAATGAGTCTAAAGGCAAAGAGCGATTCCACCAAGGTCTCACTGGGTGTGTATGGGACCTGGGACCAGATCTCAGGACTTTTGTTGGTTCACAGTACTTTCTGTGAAACCACGCTACCCCATGAAATAGAGTGGCAACAGGCCTATCGAAGTGTAGCCAGTAGTTTACTGCCAAACTGCTGATGTCCTGACATGTTACTGAGGCTCCCTGTTACCTGGACTAAGAAAAGGAGAAAAGAAAATATTTGAGGAGCCACTAATATCCTTCTGGGAGGAGAAAGGCTTGTTGGTCAGGCCCTGCCAGAGAGATCCTAATGCCATCACCCAGAGTAAGGCATGATTAGGTTAGCTACAGGATAAGAAATAAGACATTTGTAAAAGCATGCTAAAGAAAGACTCCCTCTTTAGTGAAGTCTGACTACTTAACTCTTATAGGACAGCATCACCTTTGTCTACCTAAACTTAAACCCACCAGCTGAGAAGGGCAGGTGCTAGATGTTGGACACGATGTCCCCTAACACTCCTAATCCCACCTGCGTCTAAGGAGCCCAGGTCTCTCCTCTAGGATGCCTCTCTTAACAGGGGCACTAGTGTCTTCCCTCTGTCCTCTTGCTCAGCTTGGGCATCCACAGTGACCCACATTCTCTTCTAGAACCTTCTAGCTGATGGAACATGTGTGAAAAGCAAGGGATGTTTTTTCTGTCCTTAGAGCTCTTCAGTCTTCAAGTATTAAGTGTGAATTTAGCAGGGACAGTGGTGAGCACAGTGCAGGTGATGTAGGGGCATGAAATGAAAGTTGAGGGGAACAGCAGCACAAGCATTCCTAAGTCGGCTAGAGATTCTGCACTTTTTTAAAAAATTTAATTTAATTTTATTTTTTTTCAATATATGAAATTTATTGTCAAAATGGTTTCCATACAACACCCAGTGCTCATCCCAAAAGGTGCCCTCCCCAATACCCACCACCCGCCCTCCCCTCCCTCCCACCCCCCATCAACCCTCAGTTTGTTCTCAGTTTTTAAGAGTCTCTCATGCTTTGGCTCTCTCCCACTCTAACCTCTTTTTTTTTTTTCCTTCCCCTCCCCCATGGGTTTCTGTCAAGTTTCTCAGGATCCACGTAAGAGTGAAAACATATGGTATCTGTCTTTCTCTGTATGGCTTATTTCACTTAGCATCACACTCTCCAGTTCCATCCACGTTGCTACAAAGGGCCATATTTCGTTCTTTCTCATTGCCCTGTAGTACTCCATTGTGTATATAAACCACAATTTCTTTATCCATTCATCAGTTGATGGACATTTAGGCTCTTTCCATAATTTGGCTATTGTTGAGAGTGCTGCTATAAACATTGGGGTACAAGTGCCCCTATGCATCAGTACTCCTGTATCCCTTGGGTAAATTCCTAGCAGTGCTATTGCTGGGTCATAGGGTAGGTCTATTTTTCATTTTTTGAGAACCTCTACACTGTTTTCCAGAGTGGCTGCACCAATTTGCATTCCCACCAACAGTGGAAGAGGGTTCCCATTTCTCCACATCCTCTCCAGCATCTATAGTCTCCTGATTTGTTCATTTTGGCCACTCTGACTGGCGTGAGGTGATATCAGAGTGTGGTTTTGATTTGTATTTCCCTGATGAGGAGCGACGTTGAGCATCTTTCCATGTGCCTGTTGGCCATCCAGATGTCTTCTTTAGAGAAGTGTCTATTCATGTTTTCTGCCCATTTCTTCACTGGGTTATTTGTTTTTCGGGTGTGGAGTTTGGTGAGCTCTTTATAGATTTTGGATACTAGCCCTTTGTCCGATATGTCATTTGCAAATATCTTTTCCCATTTCGTTGGTTGCCTTTTAGTTTTGTTGGTTGTTTCCTTTGCTGTGCAGAAGCTTTTATCTTCATAAGGTCCCAGTAATTCATTTTTGCTTTTAATTCCCTTGCCTTTGGGGATGTGTCGAGTAAGAGATTGCTACGGCTGAGGTCAGAGAGGTCTTTTCCTGCTTTCTCCTCTAGGGTTTTGATGGTTTCCTGTCTCACATTCAGGCCCTTTATCCATTTTGAGTTTATTTTTGTGAATGGTGTGAGAAAGTGGTCTAGTTTCAACCTTCTGCATGTTGCTGTCCAGTTCTCCCAGCACCATTTGTTAAAGAGACTGTCTTTTTTCCATTGGATGTTCTTTCCTGCTTTGTCAAAGATGAGTTGGCCATACGTTTGTGGGTCTAGTTCTGGGGTTTCTATTCTATTCCATTGGTCTATGTGTCTGTTTTTGTGCCAATACCATGCTGTCTTGATGATGACAGCTTTGTAGTAGAGGCTAAAGTCTGGGATTGTGATGCCTCCTGCTTTGGTCTTCTTCTTCAAAATTACTTTGGCTATTCGGGGCCTTTTGTGGTTCCATATGAATTTTAGGATTGCTTGTTCTAGTTTCGAGAAGAATGCTGGTGCAATTTTGATTGGGATTGCATTGAATGTGTAGATAGCTTTGGGTAGTATTGACATTTTGACAATATTCATTCTTCCAATCCATGAGGAGGGAATGTCTTTCCATTTCGTTATATCTTCTTCAATTACTTTCATAAGCTTTCTATAGTTTTCAGCATACAGATTTTGTACATCTTTGGTTAGATTTATTCCTAGGTATTTTATGCTTCTTGGTGCAATTGTGAATGGGATCAGTTTCTTTATTTGTCTTTCTGTTGCTTCATTGTTAGTGTATAAGAATGCAACTGATTTCTTGGGGCGCCTGGATGGCGCAGTCGGTTAAGCGTCCGACTTCAGCCAGGTCACGATCTCGCGGTCCGTGAGTTCGAGCCCCGCATCAGGCTCTGGGCTGATGGCTCGGAGACTGGAGCCTGTTTCCGATTCTGTGTCTCCCTCTCTCTCTGCCCCTCCCCCGTTCATGCTCTGTCTCTCTCTGTCCCAAAAATAAATAAAATACGTTGAAAAAAAAAATTAAAAAAAAAAAAAAAAGAATGCAACTGATTTCTGTACATTGATTTTGTATCTTGCAACTTTGCTAAATTCATGTATCAGTTCTAGCAGACTTTTGGTGGAGTCTATCGGATTTTCCATGTATAGTATCATGTCATCTGCAAAAAGTGAAAGCTTGACTTCATCTTTGCCAATTTTGATGCCTTTGATTTCCTTTTGTTGTCTGATTGCTGACGCTAGAACTTCCAACACTATGTTAAGCAACAGCGGTGAGAGTAGGCATCCCTGTCGTGTTCCTGATCTCAGGGAATAAGCTCTCAGTTTTTCCCCATTGAGGATGATGTTAGCTGTGGGCTTTTCATAAATGGCTTTTATGATCTTTAAGTATGTTCTTTCTATCCCGACTTTCTCAAGGGTTTTTATTAAGAAAGGGTGCTGGATTTTGTCAAAGGCCTTTTCTGCATCGATTGATAGGATCATATGGTTCTTATCTTTTCTTTTATTAATGTGATATATCACGTTGATTGATTTGCGAATGTTGAACCAGCCCTGCATCCCAGGAATGAATCCCACCTGATCATGGTGAATAATTCTTTTTATATGCCATTGAATTGGATTTGCTAGTATCTTATTGAGAATTTTTGCATCCATATTCATCAGGGATATTGGCCTGTAGTTCTCTTTTTTTACTGGGTCTCTGTCTGGTTTAGGAATCAAAGTAATACTGGCTTCATAGAATGAGTCTGGAAGTTTTCCTTCCCTTTCTATTTCTTGGAATAACTTGAGAAGGATAGGTATTATCTCTGCTTTAAACGTCTGGTAGAACTCCCCTGGGAAGCCATCTGGTCCTGGACTCTTATTTGTTGGGAGATTTTTGATAACCGATTCAATTTCTTCGCTGGTTATGGGTCTGTTCAAGCTTTCTATTTCCTCCTGATTGAGTTTTGGAAGAGTGTGGGTGTTTAGGAATTTGCCCATTTCTTCCAGGTTGTCCAATTTGTTGGCATAAAATTTTTCATAGTATTCCCTGATAATTGCTTGTATCTCTGAGGGATTGGTTGTAATAATTCCATTTTCCTTCATGATTTTATCTATTTGGGTCATCTCCCTTTTCTTTTTGACAAGCCTGGCTAGAGGTTTGTCAATTTTGTTTATTTTTTCAAAAAACCAACTCTTGGTTCCATTGATCTGCTCTACAGTTTTTTTTAGATTCTATATTGTTTATTTCTGCTCTGATCTTTATGATTTCTCTTCTTCTGCTGGGTTTAGGCTGCCTTTGCTGTTCTGCTTCTATTTCCTTTAGGTGTGCTGTTAGAGTTTGTATTTGGGATTTTTCTTGTTTCTTGAGATAGGCCTGGATTGCAATGTATTTTCCTCTCAGGACTGCCTTCGCTGCATCCCAAAGCGTTTGGATTGTTGTATTTTCATTTTCGTTTGTTTTCATATATTTTTTAATTTCTTCTCTAATTGCCTGGTTGACCCATTCATTCTTTAGTAGGGTGTTCTTTAACCTCCATGCTTTTGGAGGTTTTCCAGACTTTTTCCTGTGGTTGATTTCAAGCTTCATAGCATTGTGGTCTGAAAGTATGCATGGTATGATTTCAATTCTTGTATACTTATGAAGGGCTGTTTTGTGACCCAGTATATGATCTATCTTGGAGAATGTTCCATGTGCACTTGAAAAGAAAGTATATTCTGTTGCTTTGGGATGCAGAGTTCTAAATATATCTGTCAAGTCCATCTGATCCAATGTATCATTCAGGGCCCTTGTTTCTTTATTGACCGTGTGTCTAGATGATCTATCCATTTCTGTAAGTGGGGTGTTAAAGTCCCCTGCAATGACTACATTCTTATCAATAAAGTTGCTTATGTTTATGAGTAATTGTTTTATATATTTGGGGGCTCCCGTATTCGGCGCATAGACATTTATAACTGTTAGCTCTTCCTGATGGATAGACCCTATAATTATTATATAATGCCCTTCTTCATCTCTTGTTACAGCCTTTAATTTAAAGTCTAGTTTGTCTGATATAAATATGGCTACTCCAGCTTTCTTTTGGCTTCCAGTAACATGATAAATAGTTCTCTATCCCCTCACTCTCAATCTAAAGGTGTCCTCAGGTCTAAAATGAGTCTCTTATAGACAGCAAATAGATGGGTCTTGGTTTTTTTTCCATCCTGATACCCTATGTCTTTTGGTTGGTGCATTTAGTCCATTTACATTCAGTGTTATTATAGAAAGATACGGGTTTAGAGTCATTGTGATGTCTGTATGTTTTATGCTTGTAGTGATGTCTCTGGTACTTTGTCTCACAGGATTCCCCTTAGGATCTGTTGTAGGGCTGGTTTAGTGGTGACGAATTCCTTCAGTTTTTGTTTGTTCGGGAAGACCTTTATCTCTCCTTCTATTCTAAATGACAGACTTGCTGGATAAAGGATTCTCGGCTGCATATTTTTTTCTGTTCATCACATTGAAGATCTCATGCCAATCCTTTCTGGCCTGCCAAGTTTCAAAAGAGAGATCAGTCACGAGTCTTATAGGTCTCCCTTTATATGTGAGGGCACGTTTATCCCTTGCTGCTTTCAGAATTTTCTCTTTATCCTTGTATTTTGCCAGTTTCACTATGATATGTCATGTAGAAGATCGATTCAAGTTACGTCTGAAGGGAGTTCTCTGTGCCTCTTGGATTTCAATGCCTTTTTCCTTCCCCAGTTCAGGGAAGTTCTCAGCTATTATTTCTTCAAGTACACCTTCAGCACCTTTCCCGCTCTCTTCCTCCTCTGGGATACCAATTATGCGTATATTATTTCTTTTTAGTGTATCACTTAGTTCTCTAATTTTCCCCTCATACTCCTGGATTTTTTTATCTCTCTTTTTCTCAGCTTCCTCTTTTTCCATAATTTTATCTTCTAGTTCACCTATTCTCTCCTCTGCCTCTTTAATCCAAGCTGTGGACGTTTCCATTTTATTTTGTATCTCGTTTAAAGCAGTTTTCAGCTCCTCCTGACTGTTCCTTATCCCTTGATCCCTGTAGCAAGAGATTCTCTGCTGTCCTCTATACTGTTTTCAAGCCCAGCGATTAATTTTATGACTATTATTCTAAATTCACCCTCTGTTATATCATTTAAATCCTTTTTGATCAGTTCATTAGCTGTTGTTATTTCCTGGAGATTCTTTTGAGGTGAATTCTTCCGTTTGGTCATTTTGGATAGTCCCTGGAGTGGTGCGGACCTGCAGGGCACTTCCCCTGTGCTGTGGTGTATAACCGGAGTCGGTGGGCGGGGCCACAGTCAGACCTGATGTCTGCCCCCAGCCCACCGCTGGGGCCACAGTCAGACTGGTGTGTGCCTTCTCTTCCCCTCTCCTAGGGGCGGGATTCACTGTGGGGTGGCGTGGCCCGTCTGGGCTACTTGCACACTGCCAGGCTTGTGGTGCTGGGGATCTTGCGTATTAGCTGGGGTGGGTAGGCAAGGTGCACGGGGGCAGGAGGGGCAGGCTTAGCTTGCTTCTCCTTAGGTGATCCACTTCAGGAGGGGCCCTGTGGCAGTGGGAGGGAGTCAGACCCGCTGCCGGAGGGGTGGCTCCGCAGAAGCACAGCATTGGGTGTTTGCGCAGAGCAAGCAAGTTCCCTGGCAGGAACTGGTTCCCTTTGGGATTTTGGCTGGGGGATGGGCGAGGGAGATGGCGCTGGCGAGCACCTTTGTTCTCCAAGCTGAGCTCTGTCATCCAGGCCTCAACAACTCTCCCTCCCATTGTCCTCCAGCCCTCCTGTTCTCCGAGCAGAGCTGTTAGCTTATAACCTTCCAGATGTCAAGTCCCGCTTGCTCTCGGAACACACTGCGTCTGGCCCCTCAGCTTTTGCCAGCCAGACTCGGGGCTCTGCTTGGCCAGCAGGCTGCCCCCCGCCCCGGCTCCCTCCCGCCAGTCCATGCAGCGCGCACCACCTCTCCGCCCTTCCTACCTTCTTCCATGGGGCCTCTCGTCTGCCCTTGGCTCTGGACATTCCATTCTGCTAGTCTTCTGGTGGTTTTCTGGGTTATTTAAGCAGGTGTAGGTGGAATCTAAGTGATCAGCAGGACGGGCGGTGAGCCCAGCGTCCTCCTAGGCCGCCATCTTCCTCTCTCCAGGCCTTCCTTTAATGAGATTCTGCCCTTTAATCTTCTCTTGGTCTCTGACACCAACTCTGGATGGATTTATCAGCATTGTCTTTGGATTCACTCATTCTTCGTGTTTAGTCTACAGTTTATCCCACTTACTGACTTCTTTTTACATACATATTTTTCATTTCCAGGCTTTTGAATGGGTTATTTATCTGCATGTTCTTGTTTTATTTCTGTCTGCTTTTCTTTCACACTTTTTGTTCCATTTAAGGGAACATTCCAAACATTTCTCTCATAGTATTAATTAGGTTATTCCATAAAATTTACTACCTCTGGAGTAAATGAATGTTCCAATTGTTAATGTTGTTGGGTATCTTTCCCCACAAAATTTAAAATTTTTTGATTTGTTCAGTCAGTTAAGTGTCCGGTTCTTGATTTCAGCTCAGGTCATGATCTCAGGGTTTGTGAGTTCAAGTCCCGTGTTAGGCTCCATGCTGACATTGTAGAACCTGCTTGGAGTTCTCTCTCTCTCTCTCTCTCTCTCTCTCTCTCTCCCTCTGTCCCTCCACAGCTCTTTTTCTCTCTCAGAAATAAATAAATAAATTTTTTTTTAATTAATTTTTTTTCATTTTGAGTAGGATTAATTTTTTCTCTCTCTTCCTCAGTGTTCACTGCTCACCATCTAACAATTTTATGTCTGTTTTTACTGATTCCCTGGGCCTTAGTCCACACTTAGGTCTTTTGATGCCATGTTGGTGACGTGAAGGAGACAGACTGAGCAGAAGGGTGGGGTCATTCCTAGTCTCCCGGCAGCTTGTATAAAGGTATCACTTCACCTGCATTTGAGATTTTTCTCACCCCTTTCAGTGAGAAGCCCCAGTGCCACCCCTAGTTGTTACGTAGTGAGACTGGCTCAGGTCCTGTGTCCTGAGTAGAGCATGTCAGGGCATTAATATCATCAAGTTATGAACCCACACAAGGCTTTGTGGCCTGGTCTAGCTCCCACGTTATGTAAAGGGCTAAACTACACATTTTATGTGAACTGGGGGATAACAAAAATCTACCTTTCAGAGTCATGAAACTTCTTAGAAAGATTCCAGAGGATTTGTCTAGTTTCCATGATTTTTATCTTTGTATTTTAATCAGTGCTACCGACTCTTCTCATGTGATTATTTAGCACAGAATAGTTTATTAAGTAGCATTAGAAAATCCTCAAATCCTGAGTTTATCATGGATTTATTAATATAGATATATAGTTTATCTGTACATACATTTATATTTATACCACTCTTTTTTTTTCTTTCTCAATATAGTGCTTGAGAACTATACACATTAATAATACTTTGCCAAAACTTTTATAATTATAATTGCTTGAGGATGGTTGTTTTAAAATTCAACGTATCAGAATCATTTGAAAAATTTATTGTGCTAAAGGTATAATTTCATTAACTCCCATCACTATGAAGCCTGTGCTCAATATTTCTCTAAAATGACTATCACAGAGAGTATTTATATTATGGTTTTTGAGGGAAGTTTGCTTAAAACAAGGTCTATTTTCAGGGTGCCTGGGTGGCTCAGTTGGTTAAGCGTCAGACTTCGGCTCAGGTCATGATCTCGCAGTACTCGAGGTCATGAACTCACAAGTTCGAGCCCGGCTTCGAGATCTGTGCTGACAGCTAGCTCAGAGCCTGGAGCCTGTCTTTGGATTCTGTGTCTCCCTCTCCCTTTGTCTCTCCCCTGCTCATGTTCTCTCTCTCTCTCTCTCTTTCTCTCTCAAAATAAATAAAACATGAAAAAAATTAAAAAAAAAAACAAGGTCTGTTTTCATAGATAAACAATTTTATGGGACAAGGGATTTCTTTGCAAGAGTGTGACAGATCTGCCTAGGAAAAAATCTCCTTATTTTGGGATATGATAATCCACAGATTTAGTTAACAATTATTGGAAACGTGTTGTTGGCTGAAGATTGATGCTCAAAAAGATTATTACCTTCGTTTCCACCATATTCCACTGATGACAGAGATTTACACACAATTGTGTTGCATTTCATATTTCAATCTTCTCATGTTCTTTTTGGGTCTTTCAAAAAAGTGTAATCTGTGCTTGGATAAGTGATCTGTCCAAGATTTTCTAGTCTAACGTGTTAATAGTGTCAAATATTCTAACTGCCTTTGGGTAGATCCAGATGCTTTGTCTTCCAAAGTCTTGATCTTTGGGTTGCTGGGCTCAATGATAGGGCTGCAGCTGTGAGGACCTGGGTTATAAAGCCCTAGAGAAGTCACTGGTAGGCAGCTAAATTCTTATTGCTTTCTCCCATGGAGGATGGAAGGGTCAAAGCTTCAATGTAAAGATGTCAAAGAAAAAATGATTCATGACACTTGTTAAGACAGTAACGCAGACTTTATTCAGGACTATTGCAATGGGCATAGGGACTACTGTGGTGGGCTTTGCAGTAGAGGAGAGAGATTAGGCTGAACCCTGAATACAACTAGGAAACATGGGAATGTATAGCCACGGAGCATAGTGAGGGTCAGTGAGTGGAAAATGACTAAGAGGAAATATCAGCAGTGATGTAGGGGGAACAGAGCTAACAGGATTCTGGCTGAAACCAGGTTAGGATAATCAAATACTGAGGGTGGGGGATTCTGGCTACACCAACTTAATGGGATTCTTGCTAAAACTGAGTGATGCAAAGAACGCAGAATTCCAAAAGTTGAGGCCTCCTTGGGAAGAGGATTCAGAGGAGTCTGACTGGAATGGGGGGGGGCACAATCTTCCCTCTCTGTGGGCTGGACTTGTCCTAAGACATCAGGTTCAGTTTGAAGCTCTCCATCAAGGTCACTCACCGAGTGGCTGCATGTTCCCTCCTCCTATATTCAGAAACTCAGTGAAAGTAGGCACGTGCTGAGGAGGCCTGGAGGGGCCAGACCCAAAGCAGTTGTGGTTTACTATATTCCTGTCATTTATGAAGTTAAACATGTTAGGACCCATGTTTCTCCTTCTTATTGGCTCCCAAAATGAAGGTTTCATCTTGTCTACAAGGGTAGAGAGTTCAGCTTTGAGATATCAGTAGCAGGCGGGGCTGTCGCTAATGTAGGAAGTCTTTGCGTAGGTCACGTACAGGGATTTTAACTTCCTTTTGGGCCAGTAAGGAAGACTTTTTCCTGCTACTTCATGCTTTTTCTATCACACTATATGCTCTGTGGCTCAGTAGTTTTAACTCTACTTTATCTTGGTTCCTCTTGGATCTGGCGGAGGAAATGTATACATTTTCATAGTTGAGAGAGAAAAAGAGACAGATCTACCAGCTACATATATTGAAATTTCCATCTTGATCCTTTGACTTGTTAGACTGTGGTCCTGGGATCCTTCCTCACTGTGGCCACTCCACGACAAGCCCATTTCCTCTCAGTACATAGCTCTTGCCCAGCCCGACTCCCTTTCAACCAACTGACCTTATGCTATTATCTAATTTTGCAGATAGATACATATTGAGGAGCTCTCGTCAGTAATTGCTGGGTGTATATTCAGCATTTTCTCCTTTTATAAATTATGTTATTTGGATTCTCAAATCATTTGTATGGCTTACAAGAAATTACAAGTGTCATGGGAGAGAAGAAATAACTCGAATTTCATATATTTTTTGGAATTCTTTTTTACTTGAAGCTACTAGATATTTAAGAACAACTATTGGTTTATTGACACATAAATAAAAATAGTTAATAGTTAGTAAAACAGACATTGTGATAGGATTTGCAATGCATACATTTTACTTTGAAAGTCTACAGAACGTGTAGTATTTTCATAGGGACTGATTCTTGTCAAGGAGTTTAGATCTGACCTTTGTGAAGCAGTACGTCATTCTTGCTGGGAATAGTGACAACCTGGCCAATAACGGAAGGCTAGTAATCACCAGGCTCCTGATGTGAGACCACTTATTCAAGAGTCCATGTTCACGGACTAGCAGCAGTCAGGAAAGGCTGGAGAGATGCAAGAGTATTTTTCAGGTTGGCTTGTGGAGTTCATATATCTTGCAGTTAAATATAAATAATTTCACCATGAGGATCTCACTGAAGTCATCCCATTTTTCCCCTTAGGGAAGATATATTATGATAATTAACATGCCTCCATAGAAACTTAGATGAGTACATTTTAAATGGGTCACTCATTCTGAATTTCTTGATTTAATGTCATTTCTCTTTTTAAAAACATGAATGTGCACGCTGATTTTCTATTTCCTCTCACCATCTGTTACCATAAGCTCATAGACAAAATATAGCTATAAATCATAGTTACTAAAAATTTACTCTCTTGTCTCATGGGATGTATTTATGACTGTGTGTGTATGTTTGTATTTATGAATTCACATTTTCTTTACTTTATGCTTTCTCTAGATAAGGAGCAAAATAATCTCTCTGCAGACATTAATTACAAGTCCCAAACTTAGAGAATGATGGCTTTGAACTCCTAAGGTAGACAACAATCTCCAACCATCATTGGTCATTTTTAAGCAAATTCTCTGTGGGTTGGATAAAAGTAGATTCATTTATATGGTAGCAGGATAGTCATTATGGAATGGTCTATGAATAGAGTCCAAGTCTGAATAGTTAGATCTGCTTAGTGACTCAACAGAAAAACTCATGCACCTGCTGATTTTGTCTTGTTAGCATGTACACATCTTTGCCATCAATCTCTGCACAATACTTTTGACCATGTGTTTGCAATACATGATGTAACACAAAAATAAAACAATGAATAGCAACTGAAAAAAGAATATTTCCAGGACTATTCTCTCAAGAAAATAACTAAGTTTTACTCTCTGGCTAAAATATTATTTTGAAGGAACATCAACAAAATAAACCCTATAAACTTATAACGCCCTGAACCCTAACCAACTAACTTAAAAAAATAGGACACATAACTCATCTGTGCTCCAAAATGATTTATAGCATAGTATCCACTTACCTTCAGCCCCTTTTTCTAGTTTGGGTCTCAGCAACAGTCCTGTGTGCTAGATTTTGAGAAGTAAATAACATAGCATGAATAATAAATTTATTCTACTTGGTGAGGAGGAGTGATAAGCCCCCCCACTGAATTTGCCACAGAGCTATTTCCTCATTTTCTTTCTAAATGCTGCATGGTAAAGTGAATTCGTTTGTCTCACACCTGTAACGTTCCACTGTCACCTTAACTGTACTGTGGTATTAAAAAATTTAAATCCCTCTGGTGAATAACCAATTGTGACCTTTCTTTTTATGGAAGATGTATTCTATTTCCAATTTTGCCTGGGCTGTAGCAGCTTCTAATGCAAATGAGCCCATGTCTTATAAAATGTCACTAATAAGTAATGTCATTTGGCATTGGAATAAGATATCACATAAGAAATCACCTTTATGCTTTAACAAAAATCATCAAGTGAAAACTAAATTAAAATAACTAATCTCTTTTATTACCTTACTATATTAAGGTAAAATGTGTGTGTGTGTGCTCATGTGCACACATGTGCATATGTCATGATTTATTGATGTGAATTAAACTGTTGAGTCCAAGGTCTTTTTATCTCACATTGGGGAATATGGTTATTACACTTAATCTTTGTTTTTTACATACAGTCAAGAACAAGAAATGTGGATATCAGGCCAGAAAATTAGTCATCATAGTCCAAATAAATATCTCTATATTGGAGTCCAGATACCCAAGTTTTAGCCTCATGTTGGCCTTCTGTTACCTATATGACCATGAGCAAATCACCCTCTCTGAAGCCTTTATTTACTTGTCTATAACCTAGAGATATCAATACTTGCTCTATTTTCTTGGTTTTTCAAGTGAGGTAATATTCCTGGAATCTATGAACTGCTACAAAAATATGTGAGATTATTTAACGTTGAACTGGATTATTTTTGGTCAAAGGGTAAGGCAATAATCAAATCACGATTTATGTCAAACACCCATTTATTATTTTATCAATAGAATTTATCATCTATTAATATTTGTTTTTACCGTGTCACTTAAGGAATAGCAACAACAGGTAAGAATTGTTTGAGGCACACATTTCCCAGCCACTGCCTCTTAAGTGCCAAGATTGTGCCTGGGGCTTCACACACCTCAGTTCTATTTCTCACCAAATCTCTGCAAGAAACTGCCACTATGCACTTAAACAAATATGCAGATAAGTTGATGAAGCCTCGGTAACAATGCTTTGCATACCCATTGAGTTGAGTCAACACAGAATTAGAATCCATACTTGCTAGGATAGCACTCCTGTTGATGTGTTAAGCATTGGATGAAAGCCTTCCTAACAACAGAAAGAGACTCACCAACAGGCCGCCATCCTGAAGATGAAGAAAGGTGTCTTTTGCTGGGAGAATGGCTATGAGAAATGAGAGTTTCCCTATCTTTTACTTGAATATTGTTTCTCAAATAAATTGTTTTGAGCCGATATTATCCAGATACTTTCTTTCGGTGCCCTACCTCCACTTACGTTTTAAAGAAATTGATCTTGTTACATTTTCAAAGGAGAAACTCCCATTTCTATAATCAGTAATTAATATGCAGAAAGCTGTTTGTTTAGACTCAGTTCTTA
The DNA here is from genome assembly GCF_028018385.1 of Neofelis nebulosa. NCBI lineage: Eukaryota > Metazoa > Chordata > Mammalia > Carnivora > Felidae > Neofelis > Neofelis nebulosa. Next base: position 14,123,984 of record NC_080790.1, read on the forward strand.
GCAATTCATTGCCACAAGCAGTGAGGTGAAGACAAAGACAAACTTGCTATCATCATGATGTCTATTGTATATGATTTCTGAATCATATATTGACTCCAATCCCCATCTATCATTGTTTATGAACTGGGGCCCTGCACTAACACCTCTCCCAACACACAAACATTGTCAACACTTGGAGGACTGCATAAGGCTTTTCCATGGGCTTCTTCTGCTCATGATAAAGACTACATTTACCAGTTTGAAGCTGATCTCGCCCCCTCACATCCACTCAATGTAGTTCAAGGCTAATCGGCACTGCCTTTGAAGAGTGTGCTTCTGTGAGACTCGTAAAGCCTTGGAGTGACAATGTAAGTCTGTAGTAAATAGACTCTGATTTACACAAGACATTTTTGGATCCTCATATGTACTAAATACTATATTTGCTCCAAAATGTTGTGTCTTCCATATAAATCTGAAGTCTAACTTTTCTTTAGATTCTATTTCTACAAACCATTGTGCATAGAATAGGAATGACATATAGGGACAGAATTTCTATATGTAAATTAAGAAGCTAATTATTCATATATAAAATAAAAAAATTAAGAATGCTCTCATCTGCCTCATCAGAATTGCTGTCCCCTGGTGTACACACAATTTTTTAAAACTACCTTGTGGGGAGTTTCTTCCTTCACCGTGATTGTAAGAATAGGTGTCTATGTGACACACAGCATGGACATATTGCAATTAGAAGTAATCAACTCATAAATGTAAGCAGGAGTGCCCTGCTGAGAAGAGAAAGAACAAAACAATGTGAATATGAGGGTCCTGGTATTTCTAAAATAGAATTTATTGTTTAAATGCAGCCTTTTCCATTTAAATCATGGAATTATTATAATTTGCCCTTTGTTTCTGTTATTGCCTCTCTTTCCCAGAGTGACTCATTATAATCTTTCATCAGTTCTATTTATCTTTTCATGAATAAAGTGTTAAGATATTTGAAATATATTAATATATTTAGCTATTTTTCTTTTCATTCTATTTAGTGTTTGAGGTTTAGAGATTATATATATGTGTGTGTGTATGTGTGTTAAAAGTAAAAATATAATATATAATAAATACTATATATAAATATAAAATGTTTTTATAATCTGTCAGTATATGTTTATGAAAGGGAAAGTGGAAGCCAACCGTTCTCCTGGATTTTTGTCCATTAGCTTCCATTGACCCGTTTGGAAGGCCTCGATGACTGACCATATTAAACTGTCCTGAAACAAGCTCTTTCTCAAGGTCATATTATTAGTCAGAGATTCAGTTCCAGTGATGATTTTAAATCTCATTGCCTCTACATAGAAGAGAGGAAATATGCAAAAAATGGAAAGGTTGCATCTGCATAGCCAAAAATAATCATGCAATTCAACCAAATTCAAAAAGAAGAAAAATGCATTTTTATAGGGAATGGAGGAGAGACATAAAGTAGCTTATTACTAGCTATATTTAGTTGTTTAAAAACACTTTGCTTTATAACATGTGTATTTGTATATATACTGAAGCTTTATTTTCCTAAAATGACCCTGACCTATTTAGGATACCTCCTGAGACCAGGAAGTTATGGGTCAGGATCAGTAGAAGTCTGTCTACTTCTGTCAACCTATAGTCAGACTGGAGGGTAATTTCTGTAATGGTGGGGTTATGGGGTCTTTGGTACTACTCAAGGAGTTTCTTGGCCTCAAGACTGAACTTTTCCACAGGAGAAGGAAAATGATCCAAACTAAACTCCGAATTCACATGGAAAAAATGAGGACAGTGCTGTTTTGGAATGAATGAAAAATTTATGTAATAGTAAGATAATGTAAAGATAATTGACCCTAGGGTAAGTCCATCAAAATAATTACATATAAGTTCTCATGGAACAAATATAAACTTTGTAAGAATAAATGCTGCTAGAAAGCCTGATCAATGTCTTTGAAATAGTTGCATAATAGCTGTTAAGAAATTTGGGGGCAGCTTATACATATTCATGAAGCCTGTATATCACCATATCTAGGCATGAGCACATAGTTAGGAATGAGAGCAACAGGCAAAGCATTCACTTCCTCATTTAATAGCAGCGCAGATCTGACCTCCAGATGCACTTCTTTAATGTGCTTTCCTAAAAATTTATTTGCCTGTAGAAAATCTTACTCATCCTCTAAGGTCTTAGACATAGCCTTATTTGTGGTTGATAGTTAATGGTTATTACTGATATAAACAAAAAAATAACATGTTTGAATTTTGCACACTTCTACTACTATTGATGACTACTTAGCTTTTGGATTATCTAATTTTATGAACTGTAACAGATCTCTTCAATGTAAAAAAAAAAAAAATAGCTCCAAAGCCATCTGTTAAAGATATAATGAGCATTAACTCTATGTGGAGTAGTAGAAACAGCACTAGCTTGGCAGTTGGGAGATATAGGTCCTTGTCATGACTCATCACGGACTCTCTGTGCAACTTTCAGTTAGGCATGTTACCTTTCTGACTCACAGAATAGAAACTTAATAAGTAAGTTACTACATAGCACATTTAGCTACTTGTTTTTCACACTAGATCATGGTCATAGACAGTATTATGTTCCTTTCTATCCAATAATACCAAGCAGTATACCCAGAAGGCACCAAGGTATTTAATTTTAATTCACTTAAATGAATTGAATTTTATTTTTTCTCATGTGTGGGATATGAACAAGAATCCTCATTCTGCATACTGCGTACTTTGTCCTGTGGCAAATCAATGCATGTGAAGGCATTTTAGCATTATGTAAATAGAGAAATTTATACCAGAATTTCATCCCAAGAGAAGCAGATCTGACTTACATGGCCTAAAAGTGATTCCAAGAAACTGAAGGAAAATAAATCCCTTGTAAGTTGAATTGTAGCAACCTGAATACCAATTCCAGAATCTGTATGCTGAAACTTCACATGGTTCAACAATTTCCCTGCAGCAGTATTGGAGAATGAGATTCTCATCTATTTCTCTCCCTTCATCTAGAGGTGTCTACAATTGCTTTATAAATATGAAAAATTGATGCCCTTATTTAGAATTGGGGCCATATCATCATTCTATGTTATACAGTGATGTTACAGGTGCTCGATACTTTCATCCACATTGTTGCTTGAGTTTCACAAAAACTGAGTGATGCCAGCAAGAATACATTCTGCTATTTTGGAAAACTGAGGCCCAGAAAATGAATGGACTTGCCAACATCAAAGAGCTTCTTGGCATCAGAACCAAGGTAAAAATTCAAGTGGTTCAGTTCCTAGCCCCCATCATGATTTCTTCCCGCCACAGTCCTGGGACACAAGAGGTACTGGAACACTTGGCTCATGTCATCTTGATGCTCAAGTTCAGAGCTCATCTCTGGTGTCCATGTTTGACTTCTTGTCATTGACCTACGACTAAATCTGTTTAATCATTTTCTCAGGTTGCTGGGTTTCTATATGATGTCTTGGTTACTTCTAAAAAAGCACACAAGATAGATGATTAGCCATTAAAGGAATATATTCTTCCAACCCACAAAACAGCTGTTCAACATGAGATTAAATCATCCCTCAGCAGGGTCCTAAGCATATGATTACCACTCTAAAGACTTCTAAAGATTGTATTCTCAAGGCCATCCTTATTTGGAATGTTTGGTATTCTGGATCTTCAAGAAATGTAGGCCTATTTTATTGGGGGTGGGCTGGGGTAGTAGGAGACCTATTTTGAAAATATCTTCTTAGCAAAGACTCTGATCATGTAACTTCCATTTGATGGCTTATCTTTTTGTCTTTCCATAAAATCTTAAAATTATTTTGCTGGTGTAAGCAATAAAATCCCTTCTTGTTCCTCTCCATAAAATAACAGATGGGGAATAAGTCAATATTTTGGCTATTTTACATTCTGCGACTCATTTTCCGGCCAAGTATAGTTTTATCCAGATGTTCACAACCCTGATCTAGAATGGATTTAGCATTTATCTAGTATGTGTCAAGCCTTTCACTGTCTGCTAACCACCAGTTCTTGCATATGACAATGGCATGAATAAAAACTTTAAAACTAAATTGCTGTCGCCTATTTTGAAGTATCTGAAATAGTGTATTTGCATGTATTTGTTGCAGGCATTGGTTGATATATGATCTAGATAAAGCACACGCTATCTTGCGTGTCACTGGTTTACCAGTATTTTAAAACTAGATATTTGCAACAGACCTATTCAGAAACATAAAACTCACAGAGTATATGGGATAAAACCATCTGCTTTGTAGCAGTTAAGATTGCATTGCTTTTGTAATATCAATGTGATACATTTATGGAAGCATGGCTATGATTTTTCTTACTCCTTACTTCTTAGCTGCTTCATATGCACAACATTGGTTTTGATGTTTCATGAACTATTTAATAAATGAATATGTAATATCATATATATACACATATATACATATATGTGCATATATATACATATATATATAAAGCAGCATTCTAGATTCCTCATAAGCAGGTATCAATAGCATAGAATGTATTTAATTTTATAAGTAATTCAACATACAGATGTAATTATGCCTAATGTTTATACTGTGTTGCGTGTTTCAGTTACTGCCATTTTATTTAACTACAAAATCTTAAAGAAGCTAGCAGAGGCTGTTACAGGCTGAGTGCTGATTGACATTCCATGTTCTAGAAATGGCTCAAGGACAGTAAGATTTGGTGCCCACTTTTGAAGGACTTACCATTTACATGTGGTGATTAGGCAAACAGATCAATGTCCTTTGGAGTTTTGGGACTTACACCAGGAGAAGCATTATGCAAGGGGCTTTAATCTTTTTAGGCCTCCAGGTTTTGGCTCCTAGCACAGAGAAACCTCTTTATCATCAACCCACCTAGAGGGAAGGTTGAAGGAGAGAGAGAAGTCTCACTCCTGAGGTGGGTCAGCTAAGAGTAAGGAGAAAAATTTGTCCTGGATTTTTTAAGTCACTAGCCTCCATGGACCCTAGAAGGCCATGATGATTGATTTAAAACAAGCCCCAGGATCCTACTTACATGCCCATGAAACATGTAAATAATAATGTGATGTAATATGTGACTTCTATGCCATATGATTCTTTGTCAGAAATAGTCACACTAGTGTTTCTTTTGGTAAGCAACAGAGTACCTTCCATGGGTAAGTCAGGCTCTCTGCCCTTCTTTTTTTCATTCATCTTAGGCGTGGGGCAGCCCGTTTCCCTCATATCCATTGGCCGTTCACCCTCCTCTATTTAGGAGGAAAGGAGTTTTCACCCGTCTGTAATGTGCAGGCACAGAGCAATATGAGCCCATACTTTGGCTTTTTCTTGCTGCCCAAACTTATAAAGCTGTAGGAATTTTGTTCCAAGGGTTAACTCTTATGGGAAAATATGAGGAAAGAGTTATAAACTCAGGGAAGTATAAGTTCTTGCAAAGGGCTTACAAAAATTGTTGGTCCTTTTCTCTGCCCTGGCTCCTTCAGAAAGATCAATGTTTGCTTTTATGCTCTCAGGGGTGAAATTCACCACTCTTCCCCAGATCCTATACTTCTTTGATCCTCCCTGTGGGAAGCCTATGTTTAGGCCCTTATTGCCTTATTGACCCTTTATCCAAGTCTGAAGGTGAGGCAGACCAATGTCAATGAATCTTATTTTATGAAAGGTGAGATCAAAGGAAGGGGACCCAGTTACTGGGAGAATATGAAGCAATTCATATGAACAACATTTATTGAAAGCATACTATGTGCCACAAACTGGTTTAGTGATAGCTGGATGGATAAGAAAGGTCTTAGCTCTCTAGGAATTCTAGCATTACTGGGACTATGTGAAAAAACTCCATTTGAGTAAGCAACTGGAGTTATTTAAGCTGGAACAGAAGTCTGGAAATGAGGAAGGTAAGGGGCGCATGGTGGCTGACTGTCTTTAAATAACAGCAGGGTAGCCTTGGACAAAATGGCGGCTGTCAGTGATACCAAGGGTTCAAACTAGGATCTTTGGTGAAGAAGAGCAAGGGAATTTTGTTTCTGTCCGATGTAATGAAAAACTTTCTGATAATCAGAGCTGCCTGACTTTGGATTTGGCTCCAGGGTGATGTGGTGAGCTTCATCTCTGGAGGAGATATGATCATTCACTCATTGGGACAATCTAGGGGTCATGTGGGTGGCAGGGGAGCTCCAAGGCTCTGACTCTACTTGGGCTGAATCTACGTTTTGGCTCGGATTTTCAGAAGTACAAGGGCCTCAGTTGGAAACTATCAAACCTCAACACTAATTTCTCACCTATGCTTTCTGCCCCAGTTTATTCACCTTAATGCCTGCCCTTTGAAAGCAGCCCTTTCGTTAAGCAAAGTAAAAACATTTCTGGGAATGAGTTTTTTCCTTAAGTCTATTTGTTCAGACTCCTTTTGGTAAACAGCCTTGTTTCTTCTGTGTTTTTGATATTCAGCCTTTGTTTTGACTCCGTGTAGTTTGCAATGTTCTAATCATTATTTCTTTGCTACTCTTAAATTACTCCTACTCCCAAGACCTTGCTGGATAGAAGATTGATAAATATTTTTATTGAAAAGCTATATTCTCTAAATTTCAATGACTGTGTAATGTAAATTTCATCAGAAGTGAGGTTTTCGAATTTTTAGTAAATATGAATGCTTACTCTCTCACTGCTGCTTAGAATTTTACTGATTACACTTTGGAACTGTATAATTGTGTAATTAATCTTGAGGATGTCAAAATGCATATTTTTAAAAGTAATTTTCTTAGGGAAATAATACATATCTCATTATTTTTTATTGTAATTGGTATTTGCACTCTCCTAGTTTATAGGTATAAGCTTTGCCAGAGATGGCCAATATCAGTGCCATATATTATTAAAATGGATTAATTTTTCAAACACATCTTCCATTCAATTTCTCATTAAATGAGGCATTGTAAATTCTGCTGTCAAGGAATACAAATAACATGATTATGCAATACTTGCATTATACAAAGTCCTCTCAGGGAGGATGGTTATCTGCCATAAACTCTGATTCATTCTTTATGGAAAAGGACTTTAAGACACAGTTATCAAAACTGACCAAGAGCCAGCTTTGGTCCAAACCTTTTATACTCTCATTGCTTTCATAAGTAAGGAGCTTAGAATCACTCATCTAGTAACTGCATCCAAGGAGGGACTTAAAGGCACAGTCAAATTTACTCTGCACATATATATATATATATATATGTGCAGAGTATATATATATATATATATATATATATATATATATATTTAAATGCATTACTAGGGAGCCTGGGTGGCTCAGTCGGTTAAGTGTTTGACTTTGGCTCAGGTCATGATCTCACGGTTTGTGGGTTTGAGCCCCACTTCAGGCTCTGGGCTGGCAGCTCAGAGCCTGGAGCCTGCTTCAGATTCTGTGTCTCCCTCTTTCTGTGCCCATCTCCTGCTCATGTTCTGTCTCTCTTTCTCTCAGAAAAAAATACACATTAACAAAAAAAATTAAATGCATTATTTATTCAAGGACCACCATCCTTTGTGTAACACCAATGTGAACAAATGAGTGGATGAATGAATGAATCAGAATGAATAAGGGAAGAATGATATATATCAGCACTGACATGGGTAATTTGCAACAAAGAGGTGAATGTTGGTCGGTATGGGTATCGAATGCTGCCCATGCACTCACACCACATAGACACATAAGAATGCTGCTCTGTATGACGGCATTCAGCCTCTCATTGATGAGAGAGTTTGGCGGGAAGTCTGGAGGCTTTAGCCCTAAATAAGTGACAGGTATTGGGATACACAAAGAGGAATGAATGGGTCTTGCTATTAAGGAGCTCATGGTCTCATGGGAGAGGCACATAACTGAGCACAATAATGTCAGTACAATGTTCTTGCCAGTGCCTACAAAATTCTTTTTGCAGCTAAGGAAGCCATCACCTCACTCTGCAGGATTTGGGGGATTAATATGGGAAGATTTCAAGAGGAAGGGAGATCTAAGCTTTGGCTTAAAGGATAGAAAAGACTGTGTCTGTAGGAGGGAGGAAAGACACTCAGTTAGGACTGAGAGACCAGCAGGTAGGAGGCATGAGGTTAGAATGGGTCTGGTGTATGGAGGAATCAGTATTAAGCTGTACAGGGCTAGAACAAGCTTTGATGGGAGTCATGGTCATACCTTGAGACCTATTCTTAGAGCAGTGTATTGTGCCTGGAAGCTATGATGCAGGGAGGAGCATAATGAGACTCTTTTTGAAAGGCCCCTCTGGAGGAGGGGTGGGGGGGGCAGGTTGGAGGATAAAAGTGCTAGAGTAAAGAATCTTCTCAGTAGAGTGTTGGGAAAATGGAAAGAGATACACAAGACTGAATTCAACAGAGTATCGTTACTGATAGATTTGAGGCACAAAGGAGGGGGGTTGGAAAATTAATTTTGGACCTCAGATTATTAGGCCATTAATGAACATCATTTGGAATGCAGAAAGAACATTTGGTGAGTGGTGGTGTTTCAGATGATATCTTCATTTTGGGGCACAGCCTCCCCATTATCAACATCCCTCTCCAGAGTGGTACATTTGTTGCGATCACTGAACATACACAGACACATTATCATCCAAAATCCATTGTTTACATTGGGGTTCATAGTTGGTGTTGTACATTCTATGGATTTTGAAAAGTGTATAATGACATGTATCCACCATTACAGCATCACACAGAAGAGTCACCACCCTAAAAATCCTCTGTGAACTCTCCATTCATCCTTGTCCCCCTAAAACCTCTGGCAATCACTGATCTCTGCTCTATTCGTTAGGCACAAGTCACTAAGTCCTGCTGCCATCAAAAGAGGAAAAGTAAGTCCCATTCACCATGATTTTTTGAAGCTGTTGATAGTAAAGTTCAGTACAGTTGCTCATAGTAATTACAATGATTCTATTTATATTGTTGTTATTATTACTGCTTTTTTTCAATGAGGATCTAAAAGAAGTTACTGATCACTCGGAAGGCACTATAAAGAAAAAACATCTTAAAGAATTCAGGAACTCAGAGTGAGATACACTTTTCTGCCAAAGCTTAAAGCTCCCAAGAAAGAACATTTTCTTGGACATTTGATGGCATCTTGTAGACTACACATTAATTAGGGGACATCCTACAAAATGATGATTTTTATATTGAGTTATGTGAGCTCAGTCCAAAGCTAGACATTTTGACTGTGTCCACTTCTTTCCCAAATCACCAATTAGACATCAAAATGTCTGCTAAAGGGCTAACCTAGATTATATACTTGAACTAGTTTGGAGATGCTAAAGTCTAGTAATAAATGAAGGTAAACAAATAGAACCCTCTGGTGATGGCTGTCTAAATTAACTGGATTCTGATCTGAATATTTATTCACTTTCATAAGAGTACTGTATGTACATAGAGTAAACATTTTATGATCCACGGCATATGTTCAGACCAAGAATTAAAGTAATAAAAACCCACTTTAATCTGGAGGTAAGTACAACTATGCACAAGTTTCTACAAAGAATAATAAGCATCCATATGGCTTTTAGGCACCATATATGATTTGTAATGTTTAAGTATCTGAAATATCCTCTCTCTGTGTATAAGTGCTGGCTTTTTTCTCCCTAGCCACACCCCCCTTCCCTTTCCTCCTTAATAACATTTGGTGTATTGCAATGTGCTGAGATGCCACTGAAGGAGTAGCCAAACTTCCCAAACAAACTTGCACATGCTGTGACTCACTACTCACATGGATTAGTTGGAGAAGGGGCTGGAAAATGTGTGGAAAGAGCCCCTGTGGAACGGGAACCACATTTGGCAACTAATTGTACATTCTGCCAGGCTCACAGAGCAACATTTCCTAGGTCCAAGGGGCAGGGGTGATCTTGTCAGTCATGTGCATAATGAAGAAACTGTGCCATCAAGCCCTCCCTCTCAAAGGATCCGTGGCTGACACCTTCCCACATGAAAGCAGACAATCAGACTTGAGTTGAAGAGGCTCCCTCAGAAGGCAAATTCTCCTCCCTGGTGTTCCCTGATTCTCAACCACTCAAGTAGAACAGCTAGTCCCTCTCCTTCAGTTTGTTAATCACACCTTTTTAGCTAAATACTAATAAATGTTTCCCTCCAAACGCAAGAATTCAATGCTAAGTATGGCATTCACTAATCTGATCAACACTTCACAAAATACGTCTTTAGAAAAAAATGAATTTCTTTCCTGAGATCCACTTTTTTACTACCAAAGTCACCACTCAGAAATCATCGTGGAATAGTACAAAGGACACAAGAGTTGAAATTGAATAACCTGGTTTGAGTTGTGGCTTCTCAGCGTGCACGTGGCATGAAGATGAAAACCGAAGCAAGACAGGTGGTGGTGTTTGTCGTGGACCTGGTAGGGTGAGCTGGGCAGTCCGCTGGGGCAGCAGCAGAATGGGCAAAGGTGTGAAGCATGAAAACGCTGGAAAATGCCTCTAGAGGGAAGTGGTAGGAGGTAAATAAAAAATTAGGTTATTGGGGGTGCCTGGGTGGCTCGGTTGGTTAAACATCTGACTCTTGATTTGGGCTCGAGTCAAGATCTCACAGTCGTGAGATCAAGCCCTGAGTTGGGCTCCATGCTGACGGCTCGGAGCCTGCTTGGGATTCTCTCTCTCCCGTTTTTTTCTGCTCCTCCCCCACTCTCTCTCGCTCTTGTGTGTGTGTGTGCTGGAGCACGCGCTCTCTCTCAAAACAAATAAACAAACAAAAAATTAGGTTATTGCTCAGTTTAAAAGAATAGTAGATGCCACATTAAGAAGTTTGGAATTTAGCTGTAGGGGGTGGGAGGTCATCAGAGGTTTATGAGGAGGGTGGCCTTGGAGAACGTTGCTCTTCCTCATTCTGTGTGGGAGGAAGAGGCTGGTCCAGATCATCTCTGTGGAACTGTCTGGCTTTAGCGTTGAGATCCCATGTTTTTCAGAGATGTTCTAGGAGCTCCCATTGTTCTCTGAGGCACTCGAGGGCTACAAGAACTTTCTGCTGCTTTTGGGTGATTTTGGACTCAGTTATAAGCTCCCACGAGTGTTTTTTGAGGGCAGAGATTTTCATGCACTGGAGAAAAAATGCTGCACGAGGGGAAGCCACCTTCCCCTTTGGGGAGTGTAATGAGGAAACTTGAATATTTCCGGCTAACAGCTTTTTACGGGCTATGGATAAGTAAATGCAGAGTGAAATAGGAGAGAGCAAACAAGTGCTTCACTGAAGAAGTTATCCGTTTAGTGAACCAGTGAGTACTAGCCCTCTTTACCCTTCACAAGGGCAAAGGTGGGCATGCTCACCTTTGGACTCAGTTGTGACATACCCATGTTGTGGTCCAGATTGCGTCACTGGATCTTTCGTTCATTTGTGCATTCGTATATCCAACATTTTCTGAACATCTGCATTATTCCAGACTTACGGCAGGGTCCTAGGGCACAGATATGCACAGCTTAGAACTTTAAAGAATTCCCAGTTTAGTGGGTGAGGTAGGCTTATATGTAACTAATTACAATGTCATTTGGTAGGTCTGATATTAGAGACACTGGTATACCCTTCACTTCCTCAGCTCTTGTCTTATTGGCATGTATCATATAAGAGTGACTAAGCATTTCTTTCCTGTGGGGATATTCCTGGGCTGGAGAATAATATGACACATCTCAAACGTTTTGTGTACTACAGTTGTGTTTGCTTTGCAACCATCATGTAAATAAACCTTTTACAATTGAGTGGTTAGGACGGAGAGAGGTTAGGTGACTTTCCTCAGATCATAGTAACTAGAAAACCTTGATGTGACCTGATGTCTGACTCCAAAGCCCACGGTGTGGAGGTGTAGTCTGAGAATCCTGCTACACCCAGCCCACATAGCAGGTGTGGGTTCAGGGCCCCAACATGGCTGAGGAGATGCTCAGATATCTCCTGTTTACCTCTTGGTTTCTCCTATGTCCTTTCATGTCCACCTGGTAGACGAGTTATCCATGCTCACAGAAATGCCACTCTGTGCAACATGGTTCCAATTGGGCAGTGGGTGTCTGTTAGGATGGTTTCACTAGGTGACCTGGGTTCCTTGCAGATGTTTGCAAGACCAGGAATGCAAGAAACTTCAGCCTGGAGGGGCCATTAGGCCAGACAAATACTCACAAGTAGCTTCCCTGCTTTTGTGGACCACCCCTGTCACTCTGGGCACCGTGTGATGGAGCAGGACGTCTTTCCCTGTGCCCTGGCTTCTGATGCTCCACCGGCACAGGCTCACAAAGGAAGCACTGGGAGTGAGGAGGGCCTGGGTGCAGAGTACTTCCGTAGGAAAACTGTGAGTTCGTTATAATTTTTATTCAGAATCCCAATTCCTGTGTCTGAGTCTTCTCCCCGCACTGCTTCCCATGAGTCTTTGTCTTCTCCTTTCCTTCCCTGTCTCAATGCTCCTAGATGAGCCTCTGCAGAGCATCTGGCGGCATGGCTCAGTGGAAGGAGCACGAGCTTTGGAGGTGGGCAGGCCTGGGCTTGCCATGTGACGTAGGCGGGGGTTGCATCTTCGCAAGCCTCATTTCCTCACGTGTTAAAATGAGGTCATGACACCCATCTTGAGGAATATGGTGTGATTTCATCAGATGAGGTTGGTAAATTGCCTGGCGTAATCTGTGATATGATAGTTTGGTTTACAGACAGCAATTCTTCCAGCAAACATTGTTATTACTATGAATTAAAGAGCAATTGAATTGGTTCTCACTTTACATATTAAGCTTACTTTTCATCTTTGTAAGGGATGTTTTGTTCTCAGTTTGGGCTGTTTTCATCATCATGGAAAGATCCAGGAGCAGTTGTTGAGGACCAGATGTCCCTTTCTCTTGCTTCTGAGATACAGCGATACTCGAGGAAAGGCTTGGTTGTTTCCAGACAAAGTACCTGCCCAGGAAAATACTTGGAGCTCATCTCCTTAGTAACCTCAGAACAATGTTGGTTTTGAAACTATTTCTCCTTCTACTCTTCCTCTATGCCTCCCTCAGGAGCAAGATCATTGCTTGCTGCCTGATTCTCTGAGGATGAGCACCCCTCTAGCGGTGGGTGCTAGATAGACAGTGGGGAGCCCTAGAAAACTCCCCCTTTAAGGACTTCATCACAACCATGTGGTGATTAAAGATGGTATAGACTCTCGAATATTCAACGATTTGAAGGCAAATCTACAAGCAACATTTACTTCATTCAGACAATAAGCATTACTTGGGAGCTGTTTTGTGCCAGCCACTAAGCTAAGAACTGGGACAGAGAAATAAGTTAGATTCAGTCCTGCCTCTGAGAAGCTCATAATCTTTTGCAGGAGGTCGGTAAGTTTAAGGCTACTTACAATACACTCTAGCAAGTGTTAGGACAGAGTTATGCATAGCATGTCAAAGAATGTGCAGAAGATGCCATTCTAATCCAGACATTCCCCTAAAAAATTAACACCTATTCCGAGTCAAGTGGGAGTTAGCCAGACTGTCACAAGGGTATTCCAGGAAGAGGAATAGCATGATAAAACTCATGGAAGGAAGAGTCTGGAGCTCAAGGTCCCTGTTGATGAGTGACACTAGCTGATGCTGACGCAGGGCTAGATTTCACAGAATCGTGCACGTCATGGTGAGGAGTTTGGATTTTATTCTGAATGTGACAGGATGCTATTGTAGGATTTTAATTCAGTCATTTATTCCCTCCTTCATTCCTTCACTTAGCAACATTTGTTGAGCACCTGCTATACAGATTAGAGGTAGAGTAGATATGAATAGCAAGGACCCTGAATTCAAACGGTTTGGGTTCAAATCTCATTTTGGCTACTTGCGTGCCCTCTAGCCATGGACTACCTTTTTAATCTCTCATCGCCCCAGTTTCCTTATTTAGAAATTGGGGATGATAACTACACTCACTTGACAGGACTATTGTAGAGATTAATTTAAAATTATACATGTAAAACATGTAGAACAGTTCCGGACTCATGGGCAATACTCACTGTTAGCTGTAATCGCATGTCTGACAGGCTCTGGTGAAAGCAGGGGGAGTCTCCATCCCTGCCTCCACCAGCCTCCAGTCCGTGGAGAAGGGAGCCCCTGCTGTGAGACTGGACGTAACCAATACCAGTGTGGGTTGGGATGCGTGTCATGATTGGGGTGCCATGACACAGGAGATGCTTCTAGCTTAGACCCTGGGTATGAGAAGAGGCTTTTGGAAAGAGGTAACATTTCAGTCGGACCCAAGAGATAAATTGAAATTAACTAGATAAAAGGAGCAGAAAAGTCACAGGGCAAAGCACAGTCAAATGGGCTTTTTGGAATGCTCTCCCTGGCAGCATGTGTGAGCTGGACTAGGAGCGGAGGAGTCCACAGTAAGGGAGGACCATGCAGAGGCTCCATAGGAAGTTGCCTGCAGCTCTGGGAGTTGTCGGGCCAGATGCTGTTATTCCCTTTTGAAAATGAAAAAGACAAACTGTCATGGCTTCTCGTGACACCCTATCAGGGAATGAGCCAGGGTTAGATTCTCCTTCCCCTCATTAATATTCCACTGGTTCTAAAATCCCTGAGAGAGACTTTATACCCACACATCTTACTGTAGAACCACACAGACTTACACATGGTGTGGGCATTGATAACTATGCACAGGGAGACCTTGATGCTTGAATAATTCTCTTTCACATTCTTGATGCATATGATCATGTTTTATTGTTTCACAGAATATCTCAGATGAACATATATGTGTGCAGTTCCAAAATCGCACATCCCAGAGCAGCAGAAAAAATCTATTGGTGGCCAAAGGATGATAGTATTTTAGCAGTGGAGGCTAACCATTATCCTTAATGCTGCTTTGGAAGTTTCTCTTTTCGCTAGCCAAGAAGTTTTTCGCTTGGGCTTCCATAAAGCCTTTTTTTGCCATTATGGCCTTGATAGTTGAGTGAGGGCTGAGGCTGACATGGCATAAGCTGTTCAATAAAAGCCAAGGAAGTCAGTGAGCGACTTTGCAAACATGCCCCTAGAGTTAGCCAATTAATGCCAATCTAATCCATGAGTTCTGCATGTTTATGAAGGTCTCTACAGAGACAGTCTAGACACTAGATTTTTTTTTTAACATTTATGTTTGAGAGATAGGGGGAGACAGAGCATGAGCGGGGCAGGGGCAGAGAGAGAGAGAGAGGAAGAGAGAGAGAGAGAGAGAGAGAGAGAGAGACAGAATCTGAAGCAGTCTGACAGCACAGAGCCTGACATGAGGCTCGAACCCACAAACCATGAGATCATGACCTGAGCTGAAGTCAGATGCTTACCCGACTGAGCCACCCAGGTGTCCCTAGACACTAGTCTTAGATTTCTAATTGGGTTCTAATATAACATAATATACCCAAATACTGATACACCAAAGTATGCCAAAATACTGTAACATGCTTCTGCCTTAGTCTATACACTATCACATGGGACCACCTACACTGTCAGACCAATGGAGGGGTCATGGCATTTTTATACCTTTCCTTATTGTCAAGCACAGTTGATATTCAGAACTTTCTTGGTTAATTTGTTTAAAACACAGAAACTGCCTTTTGGCAACAAAGATGAAGAAAACATATTTGCTTTGACTCATCAAAAATGTTAATTTTCTCACATTTATGTTTTCCTGAAAGGTATGAGCTACTTAGGAGTAAAGTGATTAGAGCTGAATTTGCATCCCAGTGTCTTGAAATAGTTCATGGAGTCCCTCACAAACATACAAATAATTTGATTTTTCTTCATTTATGGCTAGTTTGGTTAGGATCTGTAAACTAGTGATGCGTCTGAGAAGGCAAGAACCTCCCAAAAGAAAAGAGAAGTGAGACCTTAAAATGTTTTCATTAAAAGAAAATCATTTTCTCAGTGACATCTGGACCGTTGTTCAGTGACGTAGGTGAACTGCTTGCCCTGTTTTGGGGTGTGGATACAAGCTTTGGAAGAAAAAGGTGAGTTAGAGCATCCCTAGGCAGCTCAAATTGTCATCTTAGGCACAGCGCAGCTCTCCCATAGGACAGTTTGCAAACAGACAGGTTTGGGTTTTCGAGTTACCAGAATAAGTGGGGAGGTTGGAGAAGAGGTTGGGGAAGTTTACCAAGAGTACAGGCTCTCCAATTCAACAACACGGGATCAAAGCCCAGCCCAGCCACCTAATAGCCAGGAACACATAGATATGTAATGGGTTTTCCCTTTGCCTCAGTTTACTCACTGTGAAATGATGATAACAGCTGTTATATGGATTAATTGAGAGAATAAACTTAAACACTTAGAAAAGTTTCTGGAACATAAGATGCACAGTAAATGTTAGCTATTATAATAAAGTTTTGTTTATTAATTAATTTGTGTTTTTATTTAAATTCTGGTTAGTTAACATACAGTGTAACATTTAGTTTCTGGTGTATAATTTAGTGGTTCAGTTCTTACATACAACAGCCTGTGCTCATCACAAGTGCACTCCTTAATCCCCATCCCCTATTTCGCCCATTCTCCCCACCTACCTTCCCTCTGGTAACCATCAATTTGTTCTCTAGAGTTACGAGTCTGTTTCTTGGTTCACCCTCTCCCTTTTTTTCCCCATGCTTGTTTGTTTTGTTTCTTAAATTCACATCTGAGTAAGATCATATGCTATATGTCTTTCTCTGGCTGACTTATTTTGCTTAGTTTAATACTCTCTAGCTCTACCCAAGTCATTGCAAATGTCAAGAATTCATTCTCTTTTATGGCTGAGAAATATTCCATTGTATGTATACACCACATCTTCTTTAACCATTCATCAGTCATTGGACACTTGAGCTATTTTCGTAACTTGGCTATTGTTGATAATGCTACTATAAACACCAGGGTGTGTGTATCCCTTTGAATTAGTATTTTTGTATTCTTTGGGTAAATACCTAATAGTGCAATTGCTGGACTGTAGGGTATAAAGTTCATTTTAAACATATAAATGCAATCTTAAATTGTGTGGTGCGAGAGTTACTAGAATTCAGGTCTCCCATTTCATAGACAAGGAAATGGAGGCACAGAAAAGGAAGAGACTTGTAATGTAATTTACATTTATATAAAGTACCTTCATTATGTTACTTTAATGTAATGTAACATAATGAATCTATGCCCAGTGGGAAGTCTGCTGACTGGCTCCCATTATACAACTGTTTTTACTTTGCAAGATTTCCTTCTACTTATTCAGAACAGGAATACAGAGTAAAGAAAAAACAAGTTAATACACGTGTCTTTGATTTTTAGAATTCATGAAAGTTTTTTTAAAAGTGAATTTAATTGCTCTTTTAAATTACCATCTGTTATTCTATATAGGTGAGTTAAAAATTAAGTGAAGTGTCTTAAACTTATTGTTTTGGAACTCATTAAAAGTGTATTTTAATTAATTTTGTTATATTTAATGCCCTGGGGCAAGCTTTTGTGGCGCTTCTGCTGAACCATCTGCCGGCTCAATGCATGATCTCATTCTGCCCGGGGACCTGTGTTCCTGCAGGTGGAGACCCCCTCCATGGGGTGAGATATAACCAGAGCTGTTCCTGGGCAGCGTGCAACAGTGTTGCCTGGTGACTGACTTCAGTTAATGGTTCCGTTATCAGCAATCCATCAGTGCCAACAGCTTGCACACTCTTTTGGGTCTGAACAGCATCTGTGCTGAGGACTGGCCCCTTTGCAGAGTGAAAACAGCATGTGGCAGATCTGGCTTGAGGTAAGCAAATTCGGGCTTTTGAAAATTTCTATTTATATGGTGTATTCCTCTCTACATACAAACTTCTTGATATTTCCATTGTTTAAGCTTTTGGAAACTCCTCTTGTTTCTGACTTGTAACTGTCAAGTTGTTAATCTTCCAAGTAGACATAAGTATTTACCTTAGAATTCTTCCCAGCCCGTTAGAGGTAGAAGAGCTAGGCATACCACAGTGTAGCAAAAAAAGCTCCGGAGTTCAAGACAAGCCTTGATTTCCAGCTTTGGTCAATGAAATAATTCAATAAACCTTTATTGAACACCTATGTGCCAGGCAATTGTGCACCTCAGTGGGGACTCCTTTGGACAGCACCTACGTGTCTCTGGAGATGCTGTCACTCTGTTTCCTGTGACTTACAGATGATTAAACATCTGTTTCCATGTTAACTGTATCTTCTCAGGGAGAACAGGGGGCTCAAAGGCCTTTGCTGAAGTCCCCCTCTTTCTCCATGTAGATTCTCCAGCCAAGACCACAGTATCTTCTCTAACAAGATCATCTCAGACTGAAGTCCCTTTTCTGGGCTCCTAAAAGCATGTTTACTATAGCACAGGGCTCCGATTTTAAACTACGTCCTCTTTAGTCATCTAAGGCACAGGCTTCAGCAGGAAATGGAGCATCTCATCATTCTTCTTCTGCAGTACTTACAACATCTGGCATGGAATCAAGTTCAGAGTAATTGCTAAGAATTACTTATCGGCTGATTCTTAAAACTTATTGTACCAGACAAATAATGTATTGAAACAGGTTCCTTTCTCTTCCAAAATTGATAGAACCTACTATAACTCATTGATCTTGCAAACATAAGGATGTTTGCCTGCATTTCCAATGGGTGGTTGGGTCCAACAAAATAAATTGGAAACCACATGTAAAAATGAATCATCTATTTTTTATTGAATACACATTTTCACGTTAAACATCTTTAATACTTAACATGCATTCCTGCTAGTTTTAAAAATCAAACATGGTTTATGGATTCAATTTAAAACCTTTCATTGAAATGAAATCTATTTTTAATTTTCATTTTAATCATTTAAATATTTAAAGATGTTTCCTTTGTTCTCCAAACTTCTTTAATCATATTGGTTATGTTTACATAGGGGCTTCTGAGATGACGCATATTTTTATTAACAGGCTTTTCTAAAGCAAATGCATCTTTCAAGCTGGAAATGCATTTTCCAGCCTCTAGACTGGCTTTTGAGTTCCATCAAAAGTATACGTGGGTCCTGTGTTACTATGCCCATGAGGAATTCTTGTTATTACTGGAGTAGATAGCAAGTTTAAAGTGCCCTGATACTTAGCAGTTGGTGGTTTGAGGAGGGTCCTGCTTCAGCTTTCCTGTTGCTGCTCAACCATTTCCATTGTCTGCCTTCCGTACTCTCACAGGTGATGAAATTAAACAGCAGGAATCCAGATGGACTCTACTGGGCTTTGGAGATGTCAGTGAAGTCTCTCAAGTATCTTCCCTTCTAGCCTGATAAGGAGTCTAGGTTGACCTGGCATGGGCTTCATGAAGACTGGGATTCCAAATTCGCCTCTCTCACCTATTAGTTTTGTGACTTGAGCCGTTTACTTAACTTCCTTGAGATTCAGTTTCCTCATATAAAATAATGTCTACTCTGTAGAGTTGATATGCAGATCAAGGATAATACATCTGGCTCATCAAAGGTCCTTGGTAAACGGTCACTTTTGGAAACGTTTCCGGTTTCCCATGAGAATGAGAACCCTAAAGTAAGAGATGCTAGGTGGACACCTAGGAGAACCTCAGTTTATCCTTTTATATATCTCCTGACCTTGTTTTTAAGTCTAAGCGCCCATTCTGTACTTAAGGAACAGCTCTGTAACCACTTGAGTGCTTGAAGCACAGATGTGTTGGGATTCTAAAGGCAGAGGATGCCAGTTTGCCTGTAACATGGGTGACAGGCAGGACTGTCACTCCATAAGTGACAGGAGAACATCTGTTCTCCTACGTGGACTCACCTTTGCTTCCAACACAGAAGATCCTGTTCAGAGATATCCTGGGTCATGGATGTGCTGTCTCCTCTTTCCAGCCCCTCTAGACCAGACACAGCCCATGCTATTTCCACATCCTCATCAGGCCAGGCTAGTATTTGGGGATGTGGAGATGAGACATATATGCATGCAGATGGTGACTTAAAGAGTGCTGGGTCGGGGCGCCTGGGTGGCTCAGTCGGTTAAGCGTCCGACTTCAGCTCAGGTCACGATCTCACGGTCTGTGAGTCCGTGAGTTCGAGCCCCGCGTCGGGCTCTGGGCTGACGGCTCAGAGCCTGGAGCCTGCTTCCGATTCTGTGTCTCCCTCTCTCTCTGCCCCTCCCCCGTTCATGCTCTGTCTCTCTCTGTCTCAAAAATAAACGTTAAAAAAAATTAAAAAAAAAAATAAATAAAGAGTGCTGGGAAAGGTCCTTTGCCACATTTAAAACTACCCTACTTCCCCTTCTATTGCCTTGAAAAGGGAAACAGGCCTTTCCATTCCTTTCCTGGTTAGAAGGATGTAGACATCTCATCCAGTATGGAATTTAGCCCTACCACACCTTGTTCCTATTATGCCCATTGTTCTTCTAAGGAGTGAGATTGTTATTCAGAAGATATTTCTCCCTCTATCTCTGGCAGTGTTCCTTCTGGTGCAAACCATTTTCATTTTCCCTCATTTTGTAAAAAGACCTCATTTAGGGGATGGATGTTAATTCAGTGCCCACTACACCTGCCATTGCATTAGGCAGGTTGCATTCCTGATCTCTTTCAATCCCCTCACAATCCTCTTGGATAAGGGGAATAGGCTATATTTTTATGCGTGAGAATATGTTCACTACAAGGCGTTGAGAAGCACAGCCACAGCCTAGATTGTACAGTGAGAGAAGGAGAAAGTTGAGATTTCAAACCAAGTCTGTGTGACTTCAAAATCTGTGTTCTTTAAATCATATAATGATGCTATTTGCTTTAAGGGGAAAATGAGATTCTCTGCATGTCACTTCTCCAGCGCAGCTTTAAAATGACTTGCACTTTTGAAAACTGGCTAAATGACCAGAACATCTCAAAATACAATATTTATTGCTTGTTGTGCTTTTTTTAAGTTGGAGCATCGGCCTCATTGATTTTGACCGTGTATCTGGTTTATATAATTTTGTATTTATCAATATCCATGGAAAGTTTGGAAATATAACATTACAAAAGAGATCTCAGAAGCACAGGGTGGTGGAAAGAATTTAGACTTTAGCATTAGACATGCATTTATTCTAATCATTAGATACTTGATCATGAGTACATCACCTGAGCCAAGTCTTAATTTCTTCATATATAAAATGGGGACCGTGGCCAATATCTCACATGGTTATTATGAGAACTAAACAAGATAAGACACATAAAGTCACAAAATCTGACACATTGAAACATGCATTAAATAACAGACCTTATTATTAGGACTATTACCATCTCATTATCAATATTGTAGCTTCGACATATATAATGTGCATAGATAAATAATATTCGAATGCTATCCAAAATGTCCCTAGTTCCTACTAGACTGTGTCTTGTTTCTGTCATATTTTTAACCTTCAGCACAGTACCCAGCATACAGCAAGTTCTGAGCAAGTATCGGTTGATTTGAGGATATTGGGGATAAAGCAGTAATATAATAGACCTAGCTTCATGACCTAGGATTTTACTAGGCTGTCATCAATTTCAAACATATGAAACAAAAACTGGGGGCTAGAAGATCCATAAGGTTCTTAATATTCCAAGATGGTACATGTGAAAGTCCCTGAAATGAAATTTACAGGTTGTTTTTAAGCATCAGCTAACTAGCATTAAAGCCACGTAAGAGGCATTCAGAATATCAGGTAAAAACAATTTTCCTTGCTCTGATGAGTCTATTTTATGGCAAGGGAAAACCTGATAGCTTTTCAAGAGTGAATTTGAGGTCACCAACTGTATAAATAGAACCAAACCGACTATTTGACGAATGTGTAACGAAATACAGGTAATGTATGTTGCTGGAAACAATGATCCAAGATGCTGAAGAGGGGTATTCCGATTCATTAACCATCTCTAGTGAGATGTGGGGAGGATGAGTTAGGTGGTCAGCACTGCTGAACCGAGTGCAGACCCATGTGTGCCTGACAGCCGTGAGCTGGGGTTTTGGTGACTCAAGAATGAACGCAGATCTATAGTACCTTCATATTTATTGTTCTCCTCATTTGTCTTATGCCCTGGGATTTTATTGTTGATTGTATTTTTTAAGTATCCTATATGTACATGTCATCTTCACCTTATCACATCTTATGTTCTCTGAGATCAGGGACAATGTGAGCAATTTTATATATTCTTCACACTTTTAGGGCAGTCATACTGAGACTGAAAGCTGTAACGTGGGTATAATCTTTCGTATCTTGTAGAATTTTTTTGAGTTTTGAATAAGCCTGAAGTGCAAGAGAGCTAGCTCAGCATCTGGAAGTTCATGAATAAGCTTACTGGCATCATTATTACTCTACTGCGATTATTAGTGTGCCATCGACATATTGAGGGTTTGCCTCCTTCACTAAGTCACCCTTCTTAAAGAACTTAATAGAATAGCAGAAATTAGGGAGGCATGGCATGGGGATAATCACAAAACTTTATCTCCACGAATGGGGTTCTCATATTTTTCCTACTCCTGAGTATTTTAAGCCCTGGTGTTATCTCAGCTTTAACAAATTTAAGAATTAAAAGCCCTCAGTTTGTCTCCTCCCAAAGGAAGTGTTTTTTACCTCTTACTTTGAATCACTGCACTATTTTCTACATTGTTTCTTGATGAGAAAGATGTTTTCTAGTGAATGAAGCTTCTGTTAAAGCAGAAGGAGAATTACCCTTCCCCCATGTCACCTCCACTTGTCCCAAAATGAGACAGCAGTAATCTCTTTCTGATCAGGCAATGTTGCTCCCAATCTAAGTTTACTGGATTGTTTCACCTCTGTGTATTTGAAACTTAGGTATGTACCAAAAGAACTTTACTATGAAAAGCAACATATTTAGTACCGGCATGGTGGTAACTCACTTTAATTATATTCCAACTCAACTCCAACAGAGAATGGGGTGGTGCAATTTTGTGGATCTTTTTTTCTCCCCTTTACATTTTGAATCTACCTAGTTGAGCACTTAGACAGAACTATGTAAAAAGAGATGTACAGTAAAAAGAGAGGTAGAAGGGTGCCTGCATGGCTCAGTCGGTTAGGCGTCCGACCTTGGCTCAGGTCATGTTCTCACGGTTGGTGGTTCGAGCCCCGTGTCGGGCTCTGTGCTGACAGCTCAGAGCCTGGAGCCAGCTTCGGATTCTGTGTCTCCCTCTCTCTGGCCCTCCCCCGCTCATGCTCTGTCTCACTCTCCCTCTCAAAAATAAACATTAAAAAAAAAGAGAGAAAGGTACAAAAACAGACTGTAAACACAGACTATTTTATTGAAAAAAATGCATATGGAGAAATAAAGAAAAAATATGAGAAAAATTACTTTTCCTCATTTTATTGTAAATTGATACTCAAGTTACACAAAGGACTTGGGGACATGTATTTGCTATGTAGGTGTTGTATCTATCAGAAAGCATTTATTCCTTTCTTTCTCTAGTGTTTTTGATTCCATGGCAACAAGTGGCATTCTCTAGTCTAGATCCTCATGGGTGAATTCATTGCTCTTTCAATATAGTGCAATTCTGTTTAGGGACTAGTCAAGTCTCAAGGAAACCCAATCCATGTTTCAGCCAGTCTGTGTTGTAGCAGAATACTCAGATGTCAGATATTCTTTCACCTCTTTCCCTTACATATGCCTGGGGAGCAAGGACATTTCCAGTGGACTCTTCCCTGGGGTGAGTATCTGTAAATGGAAAGGAGGAAGAAGTAAGCCATGTTGAACTCTAATGGAAGTTTCGCCTTACAGAACATAGAATTGGGAATGTGGCATAGAAATGATTCAGCTGAGGTTAATAACCTGAGGCATCGATGCCTTTTAGACTTGCCCTTTTGGAAGAAGTCTGCTCCTGTCCTTCTACAATGTCACCCTCTGAGTGATTTCAGTTTGTTCTTTTGGCATTGCTTCAAGCTTAATGTGCATCTAGTAAAACTCCATTAAAAAAGCAGTATTTGGGGTGTCTATGGACATTCACAGTGTTTGGTGTTTCTGAATTACTGATGGGATACCAAGCCTTTCTTGAAATATTTTTTTTTAATGTTCATTTGTTGCTTCACAGAGAGTCCAGTCTTCATCTCCTAGGTTCAGATCTGGTAGAATTTGATTATGAACATTAATTCTTGTCACATAAGACCACTGAAGGCAGTGCTTACGAAGTTATTGCAATGGAAACACTACTAGCCTGGCTCTTTTTCTGGATGCTTCCAGAGCTCAGACCACCCCCCCCCCCACTCCCTACTTCATATCTGTGTACCTAGCCCACAGCAGGTCCTTCTCTTCATACTATTCACCGTAATAGGTAATGGGAGTGTGTGTGTGGGGGGGGGCGTGCTTTTATCCAGCATTAAGACAAAATCTTTACTAATGTCACTGTGATTTATTTTTCCCATGTCCATTATTCCATCTTGTAGCCCAGAGTTCTAATCAAGTGTGTTGAGTTTAAGGACCAGTACTCTCCTTCAAACACCCCAGATTGTAAAAACAAGAGTGAATTACCCCAAAACAACACTCATCAGGAATAAACACCAACTTCAGCGGCCACCTGCTGTGTCTTTCTAACTGCATCTCTGAACCTATTCTATTCTTTCTTTCTTTTTAAAAAGTTTTTTTTTAATGTTTATTTATTTTTGAAAGACAGGGATATGGCATGAGTGGGGAGGAACAGAGGGAGAGGGAGACACAGAATCTGAAGCAGGCTCTAGGCTCTGAGCTGTCAGCACAGAGCCTGATGCGGGGCTCGAACTCATGAGCTTTGAGATCATGACCCGAGCCAAAGTCGGACACATCTGACTGAGACACCCAAGCATCCCTATTCTCTTCTTTCTATGGACTAGTGTCCTCTACTTACTCATAGTTTTCCTTAAACCTTCTTCCTGCAAATGGCTTGTCTTCATCTTAACTTTACTCTTGGCATCCTTTCAGCTTCTGACTCCACTTCTGGCTAAATATGTCTCAATGATTTATTATGTAAACTTCTGAAAAGACCTCAATTATACTTTTTTTGTGCCAGGCACCAGATTTGTAAGTAGTAGATTTATTTCCATTTGTAAGTTTGGTGACTTTTTCTTGCTACAGATTAGTCTGAATTTTACAGAATTTTATAAGAATGCAGTAGTATAGCGTGAATTCTTTATTTCTCTAGCTCCTAGTCCCCTCCCAAGCATGATTATTTTGAGTTTCATCCATGTTGCTGTGTATACATAGCTTATGTTATTCATTGCTGAGTGTCCATTGTCCAAATATGCAATTGCTTGTTTATGCATTCAACTGTTGATGGGTTTTTGGGTTGTTTCTAGTTTTAGGCTATTACAAAGAAAATTGCTATGAATTTTCATGCACGAGTCTTTGGACATGCACTTTCTTTTCTTTTGGGTAAATTCCTAGGACTGAAATGTCTAGATCATATGGTAGGTGCATGTTTGTTTTTTAAGAAACTGTAACACTGTTTTCCAGTGTTACCTTTTTACATTCCTGCCATCAGTGTAGGAAACTGCATTTCCTCTACATTCTTGCCAGCATTTCATATGGTGAACTTTTAATCTCAGTCTTTCTAATAGATGTGTTGTAGAATCTCACTATGGTTTTAATTTTACTTTCCCTAATGACTAATGACTAATGACGTTGAACATGTTTTTCTTGCTTGCTTGCTTTGTTTCTTTGTTTCTTTTTAAATATTTATTTACTTTTTTTTTTTTTTTTTTTGAGAGAGAGAGAGAGAGAGGATAGGGGCAGAGAGGGAGACAAAGAATGTGAAGAGGACTCTGCACTGACAGCAGAGAGTCCGATGTAGGGCTCAGACTCTCGAATTGAGATCAGGACCAGAGCGGAAGTCGGACACTTAACCAACTGAGCCGCCTAGGCGGCCCAATGAAGTTGAACATCTTTTAATGTGCTAATTTTACACTGATATATCATCTTTAGTAAAATGTGTACTCAAATCTTTTGCCTATTTTTTAAATTGGGCTGTTTGATTTATTATTATTAAATTTCTAAAGTTCTTTACATATTCTGGGTACAAACCCTTTATCAGATATATTCTTTGCAAATATTTTCTCCTATTAATCTTCTTAATAGTGTCTTTTCAAAAGCAGAATTTCTTATTTTTAAATTTTAAATGATCAGTGCTTTATGGCCACTGTCCAAAAGTCTATTGCTTCATATATTATGAAGCAATAGTTGTTTCAGGTCATGGAGGCGAATCTTCCCTAGGTTCCTCAGTCTTGGTGAGAAGAAGTTCTTGAACATAAGCCTGCTGAGGGTAGAGAATAGATCCCTTATTATCTAGTCCTCCCACATATGTAGTAGATTATCTTGTATATGCCAAATGTCCAAAATAAATGTTTGTTGAACAGTTGGAATTTGTTTTAAAAGTGAAAACTAAAAGAAATCTGCCTCAGCTTGTTTTTGTATCTATAGAAGCTTTCTCCAGAAAGTAGAGTGCAGTGAAATGAAAATTCAGTTTGGTTTAAAGCCCAGGGTAATTGAAATTTAGTTAACCGAGGCTTTGGTTATTTGCCTCAAAACAGATTTTTACAGCTACAGAGCATTTTATCTTTTGTTCTATAATTAATAGATAAATATTATTGTCTCACTGCATAAAAATAAATGACAAACTTAGCCTACATGGAAGTTTGTATTGCTGGTGATAAACAAATAGTTCTTAAATACTTCTGGGTATTCTTTCTAATTTTCTTTTTGCTTTCTTTTTCTAATTTAGTGACTCTTCATTCAACACGAGGAATAAAATAAGAGTCTCAAGATTTTTACTTTACAAAATTTGTAGTTTCAACTACATTGACCTATTTGCTGAATTGAATTAATTTGTTGTCGTCTGGCTCATGTTTAAAATCCTGGAGAGCACATTCTAAACCAGTCTTTTATTTTTATTATTAGGATTAAGGACAGAAACTTTAACTCTGATTTTGAAACTCTGATTTTCAATTTGTCACAATAACTTTTAAGGAGTGAGATTTTTGCTCCTTTAAATTTCAGAAAGTTTAAGAAATTTGAAATATTTGCCCACTTTTACTATCTCTGCCTTCTGTTAGTTCATTTATCACATGGCTTATGTTTAAGACATTGGAGACCACATTCTAAACCTAACTCTCCTCTTCCTCTTCCTCATCCTCCTTCTTCTTTTCAGTGGGATTATAGTAAGAGATCATACCTTAAATTGAATTTTATTTTTTCTAATTTATTTTGGGGGAAATGAAATAAAGCATGGGGTGGGCTTAAACAGTATTGGGGAAGCACCGGAAGTTCAAAAAATACTTAAGAAATGAAATTGTGTTGGTCAATGGAAACTAGAAAATTACTTGGCATTTTCTTTTATTTGTGGGTTAATATTCATTTTATGAATAGTACTTTAGCTCTTATTCTAAGAAACACATGATACTAGATGTTTGAATTAACAAAGTGAAAAATACTCTACCTTTGTCTTTTAAAGCTCACAGTCTAATTTGTGTGTGGTTAACTTGGTTAACGTGGTCAAGGGTATGTTTCAGAGTTTTTCTATGAACTTCCTAAAGCTTTTAGAGGATGGATTCTAAGGCACAGCATGAACAGGAGAAAGTTGACATCCTGTATTACATCTAAAAGAAGTCTTAACCCACTTTCCCATCTACTCTAAGGGATTAAGGAGTAAGACAGACACACAAATATGATACTATGTTATAAGTTCTTTAAAGGTGGTATATACAGGTCACTCTATCCTGTACATAAATTAAGAGGATACAACAATCATAAATATATGTGCACCTAACATCAGAGGACCTAAATATATAAAGTAAATACTAATAGAACTGAAAGGAAAAACAGACAACATTATAATAGTAGAAGATACTTCAATACCCCACTTTCAACAATGGATAAGTCAACCAGACAGAAAATCAACAAGGAAACAGCAGACTTGAAAAACACTATAGATCAAATCGATCTAACAGACATATGGAGAACATTCCATCCAACAACAGCAGAATATACATTTTCAAGTGCACAAGAAACATTTTCCAGAATAGATCATATGTTAGGTCACAAAACAAGTCTTAATACATTTAAGGGGACTGAAATAATAGTATTTGTTTCCACCCACAGTGGTATGAAACCAGAAATCAATCACAGGAGGAAAATCGGAAAATCAACAAATGTGTAGAGATTAAAGATGTTCCTTAACCAATGGGTGAGTCAAAGAAGAAATAAAAAGGGAAATCAAAAAAAGATCTTGAGACAAAAATGGAAACACAGAATACCAAAATGTATGTAACACAGCAAAAATAGTGTTAAAAGGGATGTTTATAGTGATAAATGGCTACACTGAGAAAATAAAAAGATCTGAAATAACCTAACTTTATACTTCAAGGAACAAGAAAAGAAGAGCAAGTTAGGCCCAAAGTGAAAAGAAGGAAGAAAATAATAAGGAGCAGAGTCGAAATAAATAAGGACTAGAGAAACAATAGACAAGATGAACAAAATACAAGTTGAATTTTTGGAAAGATGGAAATTAAAACCACAATGAGATATCACCTCTGTTAGGGTGACTATTACCAAAAAGACAAGAGAGAACACGTGTTGGCGAAGATGTAGAGGATGTGGGGGAAAGAGAACATTGGTACACTTTTGCTGGAAATGTGAACTGGTATAGCCATTGTGGAAAACAGTATGAAAACAGAAATTAAAGATAGGACTATCATATGATCTGGCTATTCCACTTCTGAATATGTCTCCAAAGGAATGGAATCAGGATCTCAAAGACATCTGCATTCCCATGGTTATTCATGTATTATTCATAATAGCCATAATGTGTATTTAACCTAAGTGTCCATTGATGGATGAATAGATAAAGAAAACATGGTATATATAGACAGGGAATTATTACTCACCCTTAAAAAAGAAGGAAATTCTGCCATTTGTGACAAAATAGATGAATCTGGAAGACATATACTAAGTGAGATTAGTCAGACATGGAAAGACAGTTATGTCATGTTCCTACTTATATGTGGAATATATAGATGCATGGGCCAGGGTGGTGGAGAAGATACGAAAATGTAGGTAAAAGGGTACCAAGTATCAGTACTGCAGCATGAAGAAAAATCTAGAGATCTAATGTATAGCATGGTAACTATAGCTGATAATACTGTGTTATGTACTTGAAATTTGCTGAGAGCAAATCTTAAGCGCTCATTTACCAGAAACTTTTTTTAAAGGTAACTATGTGATGGATAAGTTACTTAGCTTGATTATGCTAATCATTACACAATGTTTATGTCTACCAAAATTTAATGTGTACACTTTAGATATATGTAATTTGTATTAACTAATTTTACCTCAATAAAGCTGGAAAAAAAGAAAAATATGAGATTAGAGAGGGAGACATTGGATACAAGTTTTTAAAGACGAGAGAGATCACATTGAGAGGTACTGAGATCATTTTATCTCATACAAGGTGGAGAGTCAACTGTGGGGTGATTCAAATAATGGTGTTATAAAAAATAATAATGATGATGGTGATTATAATAGCTGAATTTTAGTAGACAGGTACAATGGGCAAAGCTCTGTGCTAGATGATTTACTTTCATATCTTCTGTAATCCGTCAATATCCTTATATCTGTATAAAGCTAATTTTTATAATTATTTATGTTTTGCAAATGAAGACACTGAGGTTTCAAAATATCAAGTAATTTTTAAATTCACAACCAGTTGATGTCAGAGCTAGGGCTTGAATTCCCTGTTACACACCACAAAATCCAATCACCTCAACCTCCACCCTCTGCAAAGAAATGTGATGAAAAGAAGAAATACATTTCACTCATATTCTGAAAATATAAAAAATGTGGAACTTCCAGAGGAGCAGTTTACTTTAAATTTCTTGATTTTATGTTTTATTTTTTGGAAGACAGTGCAGATGGAGACTTCCATGAGACATCTGGCAAATTCTCGCAAAATTCACAGAGATAATTGTGTCAGAAATGGTCACATAAAGTTAATAAAAAAGAATGTTTGATCATTTTGATGATCATTTAAGATGTCAGAACTAGTTATGAGCAAATAAACAAGCATAGACATTAAACCTTGTATTCCTTTGCCAACTGTTTAGCAAAAATCAACCATAATTTGTGAAAATTGAAAGATGCTGCCAACATTGTTTGTATTACTAAAACAAATGGAAAGTATTCAGATATAAATAGGAATTGATTAAATAGTTGGTGGTATTGCTATTCAATAAAATAATCCACAACTATTAAAAGGCTGTTCTAAATCTATAAATGTTGACTTTTAAAAATTTTTAAATGCATTGAGTGAAAATGTATCAATCATAAAATATATGCAAATATGTTTATATTTTAGTATTTACATAAAATGGCTTTCTCTGGTAAGATGGAGACTGGGAGCAAAGACAATGCACTATGTTTATTTCATACCATTCTCTACTATTTGATTTTTTTTTAATGACAAGCACATATTATTTTTGATAACAATTTAAAAACTTTATTTTCCTCTAAGAGAAAAACTGAAAATTTCATTGGCATTTTCTGCATTCTAAGACAAAGTATAGAAAGAAGCTGAGAGACCTCTTTAATACCTAGCCCAAGTGTTTACAGATTTTATTAGAGAGAAGCAATATAGTATTTCCCAGCAAAACTCATACAGTCATATTATGGAAGAAAAAAAAAAACATTCTTGTATGACTCGTATTGAGTTATCTAAAACATAAAATAAAAATTCAGGTCTTCTATATAACTCACAAAGGAATGAAAAAAAACATGGGAATGTATCTTTGTTGTGATTCTGGTGAAGTGGTATTATAGTGGGAAATCAGAATATTCTACAGAAGCAGTTTAATTTCCTTTCTTTAAAGTAATGATAAAGTTCTCTAAGAAACTTGGTAGATATTTTAAATTTAAACCTCCTATAGAATTTTACTGACATATTGATGTAGACATAAGATTCATTCAAAACGAAGAGGAAAGCTTTTCCTATTTTTTTTAAATGGTAATTCATTCTACTTATAATTACTGAAACAGAGTTTGTGAATATACACTTTCTTCAATTAAAAAGAGTTGTTCTAGGTTTGAGTCTGGAAAATTGAAACTTTGGAAGCTTTTGGGACAAGATTTATACCAACCAATTAACAAATCGTATTCAATAGACATCTATAAAAACCTGTTTATAACAATTTGAGAATATACATTCTTCTCAAGCCCACGTGGGTATTAACAAAAACTGACCAGATTATAGTTCTTTCAGAAAAATCCACAAAGTTTCAAAAAATCAAGATATATCACTCTATTCTCTAAATGAAATGAAATTAGTTTTCAAATATCCAACAAACACTTACTAAAATTAAGAATACCTTGTGTATATAAACAGCAAAGCACACTTTAAGATGATTTTTGGTTTAAAAATGAAATCATAATGGCAATTAGAAAATATTTAGATCATAATGATAATGAAAATACTGTATAGCAAAATTTTTAGGATGTAAACTGCAACATTATTTAGATGGAAACTTACAGTCTTAAATGTTTACGTAAGAAAAAAAGAATGGTTGAAAATTAATGAATTAAATATACAATTTACAATTTTAAATAATAAAATAGAATAAACTTTAAAAAGGAGAAAAAAGGACATAGTACAGAAACTACAGAAAAAAAATATAATAAAACAACAAAAACAAAAATCATGCCTCAAAAAGGCAAATAATAATAAATAACTAGGCAAGACTCGGCAAGATTGGTCATGAAAAATCACAAATGAACAAGATTAAGAATGAAAAGGAGAATCTAACCTTAGATAGAACAAAGGCTTATTTTTGAAATAATTGGAGATTACCATTAACAACTCAGTGCCCTTAAATTTCAAATCACAGGTGAAATTAAAACTTTCCAGAAAACTATAACTTAAAACCAATGTCAGGGTAAACTGAAAACCTGAATAAGCCTATCTGCATGTTAAGTAAATTAAATCCATTATTAGATATAATATCCAAAATGCAAAAATATCTAAATCCAGATAAGAGAATTATACCAAATACTAAAAGAACACAAAATGCATAGCTTGCCTTATTGAATTATTGCAGAGAATAAGGAGAAAAGAAATGCTCCTATCTTGTTTCAGGAGCTGATATCACCATGTTTCTAAAACCAGTCATCCAAGTGAGAGATTAGAGTTGAGTAAATAAGGAGGTATTAGTAAGAATGGAGACAAGTGAATCTATTCCCCTGATATTTAGGAGATACAGCCCATCGCACATGGAGAATAGTTGGTGTTGTAGACTGTGAAGTGGAGATTAGGGTGCAGGAAGGTTATTAAAAGTGCTCTTGGAATCAAGATCCGTGGGGAAAGGGATGACAACAAGACTGGGAAGGAGGAGAAATTGGGCTGCAATGAAGACAGAAGAAGCACTCACTGGTGAGTTCTGAAGCTGGCATGGCACTTTGGAGTTGTCTTGACTTGGACATTTAAACTCCCCCATGGACTCCTCATTGGACACAGGCTGCCTTCTTGGGTGAGGTGGCTTTCTTGGGCTGCGGGAAATCCCAGAGTGGTAACGGCTAGAAGCTCTCATCCTTCAGCATCTCCGCCAGCTGGGAAAACATACACTTATATTCTAGAGGACGATCTGTACAGTACAGCACCATGTGCCCTATAGTGTGATGTTGGGGGTGAAGGAGAAGATCAGTGAAATGTGGCACTGGTATTTCTAACTGAGGCATTTTAAGGGATATTGGTTCTATCCAGAGAGGTAGAGACCATGGATGAAATAGTTCAGTTGGATGAAGAAGAAGGGACTAGTTCAATTTAAGTCATGTGGAGTTGACTTCATACAGCTGGAAATTCCCACTGTCAACTGAATTTGTTAACTTTGATATTTGCATTGAGATTTGCACTGTGTGTGTGTGTGTGTGTGTGTGTGTGTGTGTGTGTGTCATTTAGATCAGGACAACTGTTGACATACAGAACGCTTTTCTGTAAATTAGAAAAAGGTGCTCCCTTTAGAGGAACACTGGCCCTCCGGGACTTGACCTGGCAAGCTGTGCACAGATTGGATTTCTGCTTTCACTCTCTTTTTCAACTTAGCACATTAGGGCAGTATGTGACCGGCACAACTTTATTAGTGGCACTGAGTTAAATAACAATTGAAGTCTCGGAAGTGAAAGACACTATCTAAAAAGAGTGGTTAAAATGAGAAAGGGGTGTTTTCTGAAAGACAGCTAGAGAAAACGAGCATTTAAGAAGTGGGAAAGGGAGGTGTTGCCCACAAAAAGATTTAGAAAGGCGAGTCAGGGAGATTGGAAGGAAAAAAGTGTTGTAACTGAAATCAAGAAAAGGTAATGGGAAGCAGTTTTGAACAGTGTCAAAAGCTGCAGAGAAGGCAAGTACAATGACATAGAAAAGTGTCCATGGAATTTAGCAACATCATACTAACAGAAACTAATTCCATACATTAGTGCTAAAACTCTTGATCACCATTTAATACTTGTGGATTAAAAATCCCTTTAGGGTCTTAAAAGGCTAATCTCAGAGTCATCAATATGAATACCACTTCTCAGGCACTGGCTATGTTGAAATGTACATAGTTTAATAAAGATATATTACTATAGACTATGCAAATATTGGAAGACTGAGTCTGAGTAATAGCTACCATTCATCTGACTTTCTCTGTGATCTGGACACTCTATACATTACTTATTTCAACCTCTTAACAACCTTATAAGATAGATATCATTGTACCAATTTTACAGATGAGGAAATTGAGATTCAGACTTGAGTTACTTGTTCAAGGATAAATAGTGATAAGTGAGTGAATTAAAATTTTGTTCCAGGTCTGATGACTCCATAGCTCATGTCTTTTGCTCTGTCACTGTGCCTGCAGAATATTAAGGTTCTATTCAAAGTACTTCTTGCACTCTGGCATTTACCTTTTGTGTATCAAGCAGATACCACCTAACAACTGCAGGGTTTTTTGAGAAATTATATGGCCTCCTGCCGTGGTAGCCTAGAATGACCCCTGGTAGATGAATGCCACATTCTCCATCAATCCAAACTCAGTATAAACAAACCTGGGGCTTGTTTTACAATGTACTCTCTGACAGACAGTATAAATGGTAATGTTTATTTTCACAACTGCAGTGATCGTTGTCCTTAAATCAAGAATGTGTTATTGGTCTATAAATCAAAGGTTAGATGTTAAATTACCTATCTACTAAGTTAGAAGTCAAGAGGAACAAATACCACTTTAAAAAGTCATAAAATTTCCACTGCTATGAGATTCTTCATGAGCCACTGGGCTTTAACTTTCATCTCTATTCTAGAGCACAGCATTTTCTATGCGGGGGGAGAACATTTAACTCCCCAGATCCTGTTATTCTGAAAGAGGGTTCTAGCATTGACATGACACTTGATTACATGAATAAATAAATTCTCTTTTACTCTTAAAAACTGAGAACAAACTGAGGGTTGATGGGGGGTGGGAGGGAGAGGACGGTGGGTGATGGGTACTGAGGAGGGCACCTTTTGGGATGAGCACTGGGTGTTGTATGGAAACCAATTTGACAATAAATTTCATATTTTAAAAAATTCTCTTTTATTGTTTAAGCTAATTCAAAATACATATTTAACAAAACAGCTATCCTTTTAGGATATAAGCACTCAAAAGTCGTGTATAGAAGGAATATATTTCAACATAATAAAGGACATATATGACAAGCCCACAGCTGACATGATACTCAATGATAAAAAGTTAAAAGCTTTTCCTCAAGTATCAGAAATAAGACAAGTATGCCCAGTCTTGCCACTCATATTCAACATAGGACTCGAAGCCTTAGCCAGAGAAAGCTGACAAGAAAAAGAAATAAAGACATCCAAATCAGAAAGGAAGAAACAAAATTGCCTAGGTTTGAAAGTATATATATATATATATATATATATATATATATATATATATAATATTACACACACACATACACACACTGTTAGAACTAATTAATGTTCAATAAAGTTTAAAGTTTCAGGATACAAGATCAACATAAAAAACCAGCAGCATTTCTTCACACTAACAACAAAATATCTGAAAAAGAAATAAAGAAGAAAGTACCATTTACAATAGCATCAAAACCCACAAAATGCTTAGGGATAAATTTAACCAGGGGTGTGAAATGTCTATATATGAAAACTATAAGGTTTTGATGAAAAAAAATTGAAGACATAAATAAATGGAAAGATATCTCATGCTTATGGATCATAAGAATTAATACTTTTAAAATACCCGTGCTCCCAAAAGTCATTTATGGACTCAATGCAATCTCTATCAAAAATCCAATGGCATTTTTCATAGAAAAAAGAAAAACAATCCTAAAATTTGTATGGGACCACAAAACACTTCAAATAGCCAAAGCAATCATGAGCAAGAAGAAATTGAGAGAGAACACACGTTGAAGACTCCCACTTCCTGATTTCAGACTATAGTAACAAAACCATAGTAATCAAAACAATATGATACTGCCATAAAAACAGACCCATGGAGCAATGGAAGATATAGAGAACACAAAAATAAGTCTTTGCATATATGGTCAACTAATCTTTCACAAGGGAACCAAGGGACTCAATGGGAAAAGGGATAGCATTTTCAATAAATGGTATTGGGAAAACTGGACAATCACATACAAAAGAATGTAATTGGACTCCTACCTTACAGCACTCACAAAACTGACTTTAAAATTTTTTTTTTCAACGTTTTTTATTTATTTTTGGGACAGAGAGAGACAGAGCATGAACGGGGGAGGGGCAGAGAGAGAGGGAGACACAGAATCGGAAACAGGCTCCAGGCTCCGAGCCATCAGCCCAGAGCCTGACGCGGGGCTCGAACTCACAGACCGCGAGATCGTGACCTGGCTGAAGTCGGACGCTTAACCGACTGCGCCACCCAGGCGCCCCTTTTTTTTTTTTTTAATTTTTTTTTCAACGTTTTTTATTTATTTTTGGGACAAAAACTGACTTTAAATAGATTAAAGACTAAAGAAATATAAGACCTTATATTGTAAAACTCCTAGAAAAAAATAGGGAAAAAAGCTCCTTGACTTTGGTAGGGATACAATACACAAAATGTGTACAAAAAAAGCAAAAATAAACAAGTGGTAGTATTAAATCAAATTAAAAGACTTCTGTACAGCAAAAGAAACAATAAACAAGATGAAAAGGCAACTTACAGAATGGGAGAAAATATCTACAAACCATCTGTCTGATAAGGCGTTAATATCCAAAACACACAAAGAACTCCTACAACTCAATAGAGAAAGTAAACAAATATATAGACAATCTGATTAAAAACTAGGGGACGGATTTGAGCAGACCTTTTCCACAGAAGACGTACAAATGGCCAACAGATACGTGAACACGTATTCAACGTCACCACTCATTACGAAAATGCAACTCCAAACCACAGTGAAATATCACCTCGCACTTGTTAGAATGGCAATTATCATAAAGACAAGGGACTAGAGTTGGTGAGGATTTGGGAAAAAGGAAACCCTCATGCCCTGTTGGTGGGAATGTAAGTTGGTACAGTCACTGTGGAAAACAGGATGGATGTTCCTCAAAAAATTAAAAATGTGAAAAATATAAAAAAATAAAAATATAGAAAATTAAAAATGTAACTACCAGTGACTCACTTCTGGTTACACATATAAAGGAAATGGAATCACTGTCTCAAAGACATATCTGCATCTCCACGTTCATTGAAGCATTATTCACAACATTCACAGGAACAACCTAGGTGTCTGTCGACAGATAAACGGATAAATAAAACATAGTAGGTGATATATATAATTTATATCAAATTTTACCTTAATTTATGTTTTTCCTTCTTGATCTTGCAGCTCATGCTTTATATCTTTCTGTTGTATCATTGTCTATTCCCTAGCTTTTCTGTACTTTGCTTTGTGATTTTGTCAAATAGGGGTAATGGTTTCATTAGGTTTTCTCTCTTTTTAAATCTATGAATGTTTATCAGTGTTTTTTTGTTACAGGAAACAGAACCATATGAGATGGGCTAAAGCAAAATAAGTTTATGAAAGGGTAGGCCACAAACTCTCCTGGAGTGCTAGGGACATAGGTTTCGATAGTCTACAGCCAGGAGAGTGCCCAAACACAGATGGACAGTGTTCTGGAGGAACCGATTGCTGCTGTCTCCCATGCACCATGCTTAGGACACTGAGGAACATACACTAGAAACAAAGCTCCAGAGCCCAGAACTGGTGCCCTGTGCTCATCCTAGGATCAGTCTCTCCATATGTGGATCTTATTATTTGCTTCCTTCTAGGTATCATATGTGGGTGGATATGTTTTGTTTAGTGGATCTTTGTCACAGGTAGAACTCTAGCTACAGGGGAGTCTGAGAAATGATTCTTGGTGTTTCCCAACCAGCTAGAAAAGCTAGAAGGGAGTTGGATCAGACAGTGAATTAGCCAACCAAGAGTATCCATCACATTATAAAGAAATGTTCGATCACAGTTTCCATTTTCTCTGTGGCTATAGTTGTCTGATGAATGTTCTTTACATATCGTGCATTTTCTCTGTTTCTTTCATTCTTTTGTCATTTGTTTATTTCTTTTAGAATCTATGTAGTGCTTATTCTGGTTCTTTTTCATTATTTATCCTAAACAGTTGACTTTTTCTTGGACCTATTCTTGGTGAATGAACAGAGAAGTGTCCAGAATCAACAGGAATTTTCTTATGGCCCAGTGTCGTATTGGTGAGTTCTTTTACTCTTTATTTCTTTCCACACACTAGCCACAGGCACCTGCAGACTTCTGTAGGGCTCTTCAATTGTAAAGCTCCTCTTCTTCCCTGTCTCCTGTGATTTTTCATTCAGGGCTGCCCCCTGTGTTTCTTAAGTCAGACAGCATCTAGGGAGGCTCCCATTGCTGGATATGCACCAGGGACCGCATACCCCCGTGCCCCCAAAGGGTGCCGACGGCCCTTTCCTCGTGACCCAGCCATGGGTCTCTCTCCCACAGCCTTGTGCATCATGCTACTGCTTGTGGCACCCTTTCACGGTTTTGTGGTTAGAGATGTGCTGGTTCCATTAAAGACGTGGTTGACAGCTTTCTTTTCATTCCCCTTGTTGGTTTTACCTGATTTATGAGAGGAGAGGGAAAAGGCTGATTTCACAGTAACATTTTTCAAACCTAACCCCTTCCTGAAACTCTTCCTCCCCCTCCTCCATGTCTCCTTCTGTTACTGGCTGCTGCTTCTCTGTCACCTTTGTTAGATTTTCTTCTTTTTTCCAACCTATAACTGGAATGGCACAGTATTCAGTCTTAAATCTTCCCCATCTGCTCTCACATCCAATCCCAACACTTGATATTTACTGACAACTTCCAAATTTGCATGTGCATTCTTAGCCTCTCTATTGAGCCCCAAATTCATATGCCTATCTGCCTACTCAGCATTGTCACTTAGGTATCTATTAGGCATTTCTAACTCATCCTGTCCATGGGTGCCTGGTGGCTCAGTTGGTTAAGCGTCTGACTTCAGCTCAGGTCATGATCTCACTGTTCATGAGTTCAAGCCCTGCATTGGGTTCTGTGCTGACAGCTTGGAGCCTGGAGCCTGCTTTGGATTCTGTGTCTTCCTCTCTCTCTCTGCCCCTCCCCGGCTCACACTCTGTGCCTCCCTCTTTCTCAAAAATAAATAGTTAACAAAATTAACAAAACAAAACAAAACCCCCCAAATTCATCCTGTCCAAAGTGAGCTCCATTTTTTTATTCCCCCTCTGTCTTATAAAGCACCACCATTTTTACCCAGTTAGTCAGGACCAACCCTGGAATGATCTTTAATTCTCTGTCTTTTTTTTCCCAGCCCATATCAACGCTATTAGAAAATTTCATTTGTCAGTTCTACCTTCAACATACATCCAGAAGCCTGTTACTTCTCACTGTTCCCACAAAGAACTCTAGTCCAATCCACCATAATTTCTCCTTTGACTACCATAGTAATGTCTCATTTGGGTTTCCTTTTTCCGTTCTGCTCTGTCAGCCTGTGTGCCATATAATAACCAAAGTAATCCATTAACATATGCCATGTCGAGTCATATGAATTTTTTTTCTCCAGTGGTTTTCCATCACACTCAAAAAAATAAATCCAAGCCACTAGTCTAGAAAGTGCTTCATGATCTGATATCTATCTTATTGACTTATCTCCTACTACACTCTGCCCCACATCTTCATCTCCAGCCATGCTGGCCTCCTTGGTGATCCTGAAGGGACCATATACACTCTTGCCTCAGGACCTTTGCACCTGCTGTTCCTTCAGCCTGGAACCCTCTACCTCTGACATTTGCCTAGCTATCTCTCTCAGTTCCGTCAGGTCAAATTTCTCCTTATAAGGACCTTCCCTGTCCATCCTATGCAAATTTGCCACTCTGATCAAACTATCTCCTTAGTTTGTTTCTTTGTTTCAGAATGTATCACTATTTGCTATAATAATTTGCATTCATGTGTTTCTCATGTGCTTTGCCCTCCCTAATACAGACTCCAAGAGGGAAGGAACATGGTCTGTCTTGCTGTCTGATATGCTCCTCTTACCCAGTGCCTGATACATAGCATGCTTTCAGTATATTGAATCAATAAATGAATAAATAAATGTGGACCTCATGTTTCTTACCTATGAAATCTGATGGTAAACTATTGTGCAGATCTCGGATTTTTTTTCTTTATAGTAAAAAGCTGGCCACCTGGACAAAAAGCTTATTTTTCAAGTGCCAAGGTGTTTGGCAAGGAGTGTAGAGGATTGCAAGTCACAATCTTTCTTGTCGTCTGTGAATGGCAGCACCAGGACTGGAGCCCCGTGCATAAGCAGGGCTTACATGCTTAGGCACCACCTTGCCAACATCCTGAAGTCTCAGCATGTCTTGGATTGTTTCAGCAGCATAACTTAACACCCTCCATCCAGCTAGCTTCTATCTATCCATCCTACACCCAAAATAGCGATCTCTCTAACATGCAAATTGAATCATGCCACCTTCTTCCTGTAAACCTCAACTTAGAACCCATCCCATAGAGAATGCAATCCATCCCGAGTATAGAATGCTGGACTTGCCTCTTCTCCCATCAATCTGCCTTCACCTTTGGAGTGTTCCAAACCTGACCATCCTTCATGCATTTTTAGCACATGGCATCTGCACACACACTTTTCTTCATTCTTTCTTCTCTGAGATCTCACATTTGATGTTCCTTCTGACTGCTTCTTTCTACTGTGTCGGTAGCCCCCTACATTTCAGTGCTATATCTGTGTCCCTCTCTGCTCCAAAGACTAGCTTGGGAACTTCTCTTCTGGGAAGATGTCCCTTTGTGCTCTCCTACTGCCACACGCAGCCCAGATCCAAAGAGGGAAAAGGGAGAAGAAGAGAACAAAACCCAAAAGACAGTAAAGGAAACTAAGAGAAGAAAGGAGGGAAGCCCGGAGAGAAAAATGGAAAGCCCAAGAATGAAACAGAGTGGAGAAAAAGAGGAAAACTTAGATGCAGCTAATACGGTTTTGGAGATTGCCCCTGGATTTTATACAGTTTGAGAAATAACTGATTTCTGAGAAAGAAACATTCCTGGTACTTCCATGCTGCCTTGTTAACAGACTGTGAGCAATTTGGGGACAGGGGTCATCTCACAGACAACTCTGCATTTACAGAGCCTGGCGTGCCCTCAGCTCTATAAATGTTTCTTGACTGAATGGAAAGACAAAGTCCCATCTGAAGGATCAGAGAGGGGAAAGCATGAATTCTGCTTAGGGCGAGGCAAGGGATGGCTGTGGGAGGCTTTTTAGAAGAGGAAAGATGTATGCATTTAAAGGATTAGGAAGAGTGTGCTGAGTGTGTGTTGAAGGCATTTGGAATGGAAGTGTGGATGGTATTTTACTGCCGCAATACCAGTGTTCTTCAAAGAACTTTATCAGAATTTGCTCAGTAAGTCTTTACAACATACCAAGGGAGTGTGTTGAATTGTGATTATCATTTTGCAGATTAGAGCAGAGAATCAAGAAGGGGGTTCCTAACGTGCCCAAGATCACATAGCTCAAAAGTGGTGGGAGGAGACTCCAAAGTTCCCGCTTGATTTCATTTCTCTCCTGGGCCTTCTTAGGGAGACAAGCATCCTGTGCGGAGCAGTGACCCAGTGGTGTGGTAGTTTGAGGGGACAGGGAGCTCATCATTGAAGAAGTCAGACTGACAACCCCAAATTTGTATTTTTTAGGCCAGTGTTATTTCTCCTCTCCCATGCTGCCCCCAGCATAGAACACGATATTTAAGAATCAATCAGAGACTCAGGCCAATAATGATTATATGAGCAATGTGATTGATATTATTTACTC
Organism: Neofelis nebulosa; assembly: GCF_028018385.1. Lineage (NCBI taxonomy): Eukaryota > Metazoa > Chordata > Mammalia > Carnivora > Felidae > Neofelis > Neofelis nebulosa. The sequence goes on from NC_080790.1 coordinate 14,165,254, forward strand.
TAGCTAGATTAAAATGTTCCTTAGGAAAAAAAAATCTATAAAGACAACAGGAACCATTATATAAAGCTATGTGGAGCCTTCCAGATAGTAAAATGGATGTCATAAATTATTTCTGCCTCTGTGGAGAGGGAAGTCTCTTTCTCATCAATTTAGCAAGCTTAGAAAACCCTGGAATCATGGAAGTCATCATATCAGAGTTAATTCACCCAGTTCCAGCTTTAAATGCCCCTCCTAACACCCTTCATATGTGTTTTCCTTCCAGGGGCCACTAAACCAATCTTAAATCGAAGATCTTCGGGGGGAAAGGGAAGAAAAGCTACTTTCTCTAATCCTTCTGGCATCCATATACACATGGAATTTCCATAGATCTTAAAACACGTATCCCATCTTCCCTCCTGCCCCCAGGTAGTCTTTACTGCACTTGGTGATACAGCACTAAGGTCTCTGTCCAACCACTGATGTGAGAAAAGGGACATGTTCTGTGGTGACATACAGATCTGGGTTCTAAGACTGAATCTGCCCTGACCAACTGCATGACCTTGAAAAAGTCAACTCACTCCTCTGAGCCTCCATTTTCTCATCTACCAAAAGAAGGTAACAGGTTTTTTTCCCCCTCCTACACGATTATTATAAGGAGTAGGTGAGACTCCTCGTTTATGGACCAACACATGGCAGATATGCGACCTAAATTAATTATCTTCATTAAGATATGTGTGTGTAACATTCATCTGACCAATTCTGTATTCCCCTGATTGAGAATTGTTTCTGTGACCAAATGACTTCTATCAGTCTGGGTTCTGGGGTGTTTCATTTGTTTGTTTGTTTTTTTGTTTTGTTTTATTCAAAGTATCCAAAAGGAAGAAAATGCATTAGAAGGATTTTTATACCCATCAATAAGGCAGAAGGGGCTTTTCCTATTTGCCAAGGACTGCAACAATTTTTCTCCAAATCCTTAAATTATATCGCTGAAAGTTGCAATGAAGTGATCCTTCACTCTGAAGCATAAAACATTACCAAATTCTCACAAAAATTAAAGGGATCTCTTCTCTCCTGAAAAGGGATGTGTGCTTACAACATGACAATTTGCTCTTCTGGAAGCTGCAGGAGCTGCTTACAGTAGGCAGAGTTGAGTCATGCCTAAGCTGAAACCACTCCAGGGCAGTCCTTGGTGGGCAGGCAAGTGGGTGGACTGGGGACGCTGCACACGGATGGCATCTTGTCCAAACTCCACCTCTGTGTTCCTCTCTAAGGCAGGGCCAACATGGATTCCTGAGTGGTTGGGACAGGGTTCCAGTCTGGGATGGTTACTTTTCCAGATTCAAAACTGTCCACAGAACTCACACAAGAACCTTGTGCTGTTCGCATCCAGTGAGGTAAGGACAGTCTCGAGAATGTGTCAGGGCCAGAGGAAACCTACGAGGTTTAGTTTCTTGTTGGGCTTCTTTAATTAGACAGATTTGCCAGAAGACACTTCTGAGGTCTCTTGACTATGCAGTGAGCTGCCTAATTCCAAATTTGCAGTATACGGAAGGGGATGGTTGTCCGTGTCTCGATCTGGTAATGCTGGCCTCATTCCTTTTTCTGTGCTCTGAGTTCTTCATTACTTAAAAGGCAGCTTAGTAAGCAAAGGGACTGCTAATTCAACACAGCATGTAGTGGCTCTATTTCCGTGGGCATGGCTGTGAGTAGAGACACAAGTGGTCATGGCAGAGGCCTGGCCCTTGCAGGTTCTTAAGCCTCTAAGGACAAAGGTGCTAGACTGGCACTTTAGTTATTAGGGGAAAGCCACTGTTTACCACGTGCTTGCCACATCCATTTTTTTTGCAATGATCATCATAATCTGTGGCCCGTAGGCAATGGGCCCGGGTTAGAGAGAAGAACACCGAGAGACCGTAGGTAAAGAGCACAGACCTTGGAGTCAAACCGCCTGGGTTTGCTCTGCTTCTTACTGGCGCTCTGATTTCTGGAATATTAACTGAGCTCCTGATGTGTGAACTAAAAGTTCTTTAATAGCAGAATCCCTCCTGCTTAGTGGTCTAACACTTCACAACATGATGAGAAACATCCAGTGAAAGGTTGGCCGTTACCACTGCCCAGTGTCCACTCCACAGCTGTTAGTTTCAGACTTGAGACTCACAATTGCTCTGGCCAGTGGCCATGCCCTCGCCTTCACCCCATGCTGCCTCCAGTCCTGCCTCGGGACATGTACCTCCCACTGCCCACACACTGAGCCTGGGCTTTCCAACCCATCTTGGTTAGTAAGTAGTTTGGAAGGGAAGCTCTTCCCGTTCCATGTTTTTCTGCATTTTTAAATCCTTTTTCTATAGAAAAGCCAGAGGACAGTGGAGGAAACTGCAAAGTAAGTCCTTCCAAAGGGATATTTGGGGAAAGGGTGACTCCAGAGGGCAGAGAATCCTCTTTGGTCCACCCAGACAAAACTTTAAAAAGTGGTGTTGACAACAGTGGTTTCCCCAGCATACATGCTTAGGTCCTCAGCACATCAGATTCAGTATCCTACAGTTGATCTGGCCTGGGAAGGCTGACTCACCTAACCAGGCTTATCGGGGACTGATATATAAAACCAAAAGGACCACTTAGTGACGTCTTAAAAAATAAGGTTGTCTGTTGTAGAAGAATGTAGAAGATGGTCTTTTGGGTTTGTTTGTTTGTTTGTTTGTTTGTTTTTTGGTGCTGGCTTGGGTTAAAATTTTCCAGCAATCAAGTGATGTGGGAAATCAAATACAAATCAGATGGTGGGTTGGTATATATGAAACTAATTCTCTTGTTTAGCAGATAATTGACAGATTCCTATTTCACATAGGCTATGTTGTATTCTAAAATTATAGCAGGAAAGAGGTATAATAATAACAGCAGTAGTAATAATAATATCAGTCACAATGTGTGATATTATTATGTATTTTATGTATGTTATTACATATATAAGTTGTATATTATATATATATATATAAGAGCACTCGTAACAGTGTTTACTGTGTCAGAAACTGTTCTAAGTGCTTTATATATATTAGCTTTCTTGATTCTCATAACAACCCTATGAGGTCATTGCTGTAGTCATTTCTAGTTTTCCCATAAAGAACTGGAGGCAGAGGGGGTGAAGCTATAATTTCTGCGTTTCAAGGGATCACGGTCCAGCTGACAATGAGTCGAGTAAGTAATTTAATCTAATGCAATAAACACAGAGGTTAGGGTAGGTGCTGGCAGTGTGAGAACACATGAGTAGTGTCAGCCCAGGGCTTAGGGACCGGACAAAGTGATACCCACATGGAGAACCGAGGAACATGGGGGGAACTGCCAGGGGGGAGAGGGAGGAGAGAGTGCCATAGGACAGCAGGCATCTGTGCAGTGTGGCAGGAGATTATCTTGGACGGGGAGAGCAGGTCTGAAATGATGCTGCCAAGCTTGGCGGGAGTCAGCTTGTGAAGCCGTTTGAACCACATTAGCGTATGAATTCTACACTGAACATAATAGGAAACCATTGAAGGGTTTTAATCAGGAAAGCAACATAAAATTTATGATTTAGAAAGATCTTTCTGGCTGCATGTATAGAACGATTGGAAGGGAGATGGGAGTGGAGGCAGGGAGAGGTCAGGGAGCCGCCATTGGAAGAAGTATGAGTGATGTGTAGAATATGGTAGTGGCCGAGGGGATGGTAAGAAAGGTCACAGGGGAGTTATTTAGATGGTTGAGTTGGTAGAAGATCAGATAAGTGAACTTAGAACAGAAACGTAGGTAAATTATCAGAAAATGCAAGAGCTCTGAAGCAGCCATGTCTATATTGGGGGTTTGCCTACCTGGCAAGGAGACCCACTACCCCATCAGCCACCCAGAGTCCCTTCCTCTGAAGGCGATTCTTCAGTGTCTTCACTTTTCTTATGCTGGGTACTTCCCAGGCCCTTCTGATGAAATGTGGGTGCCTCGAGTTGCCAAGTCCTTTACCCGGGAGGTACCCTACCTCCTTAAGGTGTCTCTGCATGACTCTGCCATGGCCCATTTTGTATTTGTTTCACCGTGTGGGTCCCAGAAAGCAATCCTATTGTCCTTGTCTCCAAATTATTGGGGTGTGACCACACGAGTGTCTCCCACACATTCTCTCTCATTGCCTTGGTTTCATGGACACCTTGAGGGCCAGGGAATCATCCCTGTTCTGTGACTGATGCTCAGACTGTCCTTCTGCAAGATACATCTAGCGCCTTCACAGCATGGCCCCCACAAGAAGATGATAGATGGGAAGTTCGATGGGGTGGGGGCAATCTGAATGTTCAGATCATTTTGCAAGTGAAGTAGAATGGAGAGAAGCAGGGCCAGGGTTCGAATTTCAAAGCCTTTGCTCATTCCATTATGTTGTATTATGTTATGTGAATGAAATTTTTAGAATAGCCTCCCAACACATCAGATGAATGAAAACTATACACTTACTAAGCTCATATTACTATGTGGACTAAGCACACATTATGTGTGTAAATATGTGTGCACACACACATGCACACACATGCAAATGGCATTTACACACACACACACACACACACACACCACTAAGTAAACTCTATGAGGGCAGGGACTGCATATGTATGTTTCTCTTGTTCACTGATGCTCCCTAACACTTCACCTGATCCTGGCACTAATCTCTTGAATGACAGTGACATGGAAGATTAACTCCTTAGCATTCCTTTAAGTTCTAATTCATTTTTTCATGAAAGATAGTCCCTAACCTAATGGAAATCCCGTGACCATCCAGTGCCATGGCCGAGAGCTGTACCGATGCTGTCATCACTTTGCTTGGACAATGAACTTCGCAAGGGAAGGTGAGCGTCTTCCCATCTCATCCCCTTCATGTTGACAGTTGAGGGTGGTTCCTAAAATCAGTGCCCTGCCAATCCTCCTGACTTGGTCTGTCTCCTCTTCCAAGTCCATGACTCCAAGTCCAGCCCTTCCTTCTCTGAATCACAGATAATCTGATATGCTCCAGACACCATTTTTTATTCTTTCTGTCTCCTTATTTTGATGAGAAAAGGTTACAGGCCCTCAGCTGTCATTCATCCTGCAACAACTCTCTGGCAGCCTCTGCTTGTCAGTAATCTCCCACCGCCAGCGACATTTATCAGTTTGGATACCTAAAAGGTTACAGAGACCAATAATAGGAAACGTCTTTTTGTTTCAGCCATAATGAGGACTGTGTCTGGTACGGTTAAGTTTGGGGACATGCCACAACCCAACCCATAGACATCCTATGTATTCTAAAGAAGCACTTCAAGCTGGAAGGGAATGAAAGGGGTACATCTGCATGAGGTGAGGGCACTCTTGGGAGGACCCTCAATGAGGATCTTAGTCCCAGGTTCGTGGTTATGTGGTCTTTCAAATTCAGGGAAAGTAGGCATAGCATTAGCCTAGCGGTCAAGGCTTAATTGTTCTGGTCCAATATCCACCTGGAGGTGCATTTAGCAAGGCTCTTACCCCTCTGTGCCTTCAAATTTTCTTTATAAAACGAGGGAATTGTATTAGTACTCTAGAGTCCCATCCAGGTTTGGCATCCTACTTCTAAGTTTAAAGGACCTACAGGTGGGATCAAAAAGAAAACCCTCCCCTGTGTAGCATTAGACCCCAAATGTGGTGAAATGTGGGTGGGGAGGCTGAGACTGGGGGCTGAGAGTCCATCTGATCACACACAGTGCTGTGCACTAAATATCTGGATGAAAGACGATTACCCTCGGTCCCATATCCTATAACAGAAGGATCGTGTGGAAGCCACATCTGTCTTCCAGGGTGTGAGGGCAGTCACTGCCATCAGTGCAAACTTCCAGCATAGTCTGGTCAATTGCTGCTCTCCGGTCCCTGCTTCTGGGGAAAGGTGGTAACTCTTATTTCCAGAGTAATGGCCAGAGTGGAGGAGGACATGTAAAGAACTCATGAGCAGTTCTTTTGATCATGGAAATCCTGCCAGGCTGTGATATCCAAGAGTCCAGTGGGGCACCAGGCCTTAACCAGGAAGCCCCAACAATGTTCTTCTAATGGTCTTACTCCCTCTGGTCCTGCCACCATGGCCGTGCTCAAGGCCTGATGACTTTGCAGTTGGAGAATTGTTTCCTGCAGCTGGTCAAAACATTTTTTGAATTTTTTGTTGTTCGTTTACAGATATTAAGGGCTTCCTATTCCCAGAATGCAGGTCCAATCCTGTACCCCAGCTGAGATACATTAGGAGGTCTCCTGCTGTTTGCCAACTCAACACCTAGATTGTACTTTGGCCTATGTGTTCTAGAAATAGGGTTGACATTTTTCTTCGAACCCAAGCTGTTAGTCCCCCCACCTTGTCTGAGACCCCTGCCCTTTGAGGTTGTGGCTCACCAGCTTCATGGCTGATATCTTCCTCACAGTCTTTTTTGTCCTTTGAGACTGTCATCATTGAATTCTGCCTCGTCCCCCCTGTTATTTGTCCACCTTTTTTAGATCGAGCATGTCTTACGATTTTATTTTATCTTATTTGCTGGATATTAACTCTTTGTTATATTTATATATATTTATATATATATTTATATATATAACTCTATGTATATTAACAAACATAACTCTTTGTTATTGTTTCAGTGGCTGTTTTAGGGTATATGATATGCATCTTTAACTTACAACCACCTTCAAGGGATATTATACCACTTCGCTTATGCCTTAAGAACCCTACAACAACATACTTGCGTTTCTCCCCTACGATCTTTGTGTTACTGCTATTATACGTTTCACCTATTCATAGATTAAAAATTCAGAAATATAGTTACTGGTTTTGCTTTAAGTGGCCTGTTATCTCTCACATATAGTGAAATAATAAGAAAAATAGTATTTATATTTCCCTATTTTGTTACCATTTCTGGTGCTTTTGATTCCTTTGTGCAGAACATTTCCATTTAATATCATTTTCCTTCTGCTTGAAAGGCTTTAATATTTCCTGTACTAAGTATATGCTGGTGATTAACTCTGTCAGTTTTTGCATATTTGGGAAGTCTTTATTTTGCCTCCATTTTTGAAAGATATTTTCAAAGATATTTTGAAAGAATTCTCAGGTTTTCTTCACAGGATTTCAATGATGTTGCTCAACTGTGCTCCAGCTTGCAATATTTCCAACAGGGAATCTGCTGTCATATTTATTTTGTTTCTCTGGGATGGCTTTTTCAAGCATCACTGAAATCAGTCTTTTTGTTGGCTAGGATCTCATCTGGGTGGTAGTTCCAGCTAGGATCTCAAGGTAGGACCTCGATGTTAATCAGGCTTAACTCTAGGGTGAAAAAGGGCTAGGATTGGGTTCCTAGTCTATGCTAATGCCAGAGAGAAGAAAGTTTTAGTCTAGAGTCCCCACAGCTATGCTAGAAGACTTAAAATTTCTAAAACATTTATTTCAGTTTCCTTAGAAATTTCCACCTGGTGTATTTCCTGTTGGTATATATTGGCTTTCTGCTTTCTGTGTGCTGGGGAAGGGGAGGGGAATGTCACATAACATTTTGTGCAGTTGTCCCATATAATAATCTCTCACTGTTCTCTCTACTCAACTCGTTACTCCCACCCCCAACAAATAGGCTGACTCTGAACTCAGTAGCTCTCTGAGGTCCTTTGAGTAGACTGGCTGTCACCACCATGGTAGCTCCTTGTGGCATAGGCTATGCTGTTACAATCTCTATCCATTTGGTGTGTGAACCTACTCCTATCTCCAATTTTCTGTTAGAAATTTTGTAACTATTTATCAATGGCATTTCTATCCTCCACTTTCTTTGCTTTATCACTGCTGGTTTAATCTTTTTTTTTTTTATTTCTTATTTCAGTGGGATCAGGAAAGAGAGAGGCAAACTCATATGTCTAGTCTTTCACCTCAAGTTCCAGAAACTTCTTTAACCCCTCTTTAATTTTTCCCTTTCAAATGAGTAAGTTTCAAAGGAATTATGAGACAAGTACAGATTTATAGCAAGTTGTTGATAGAGTATGCACCAGAAGTTTTAGCTACATCATTGGTCATCAAGGTGAATATTATATAAATTAAATCAAGCGTTGATACTTTCATAGCACTGTCCTGATCAGTAGGAGAGAGAATCCTTCTGATATACTATTGTATCCCTTATTCTTGCAAGATGCTTGCCAAGAATTAACATCTCATTAATAGGTTAATAATCCTCCTGAGCTACATGGCCTTTGAGACCCTTTTCAGCAGTAAGAATCTGTGACCTATTGATTCTTTTTTGCGAACTAACTTAATTCTATTATAGACGATATTATCTATCTTCCCAATCTGCCTCTATGGCAGACTATTTTTGTTTGGTATGCACGGACTTAGAAAAATCTACTCTAGGGGCGCCTTGGTGGCTCAGTCCGTTGAGCGACCCGACTTGGGCTGAGGTCAGGATCTCGCAGTTTGTGAGTTGGAGCCCCGCGTCGGGCTCTGTGCTGACAGCTCAGAGCCTGGAGTCTGTTTCAGATTCTGTGTCTCCCTCTCTCTGCCTCTTCCTCACTCACGCTCTGTTTCTCTCTGTCTCTCAAAAATGAATAAATGTTAAAAAAAATTTTTTTTAAAGAAAAGAAAAATCTACTCTTAAAGCAGCACATTTCCATAACTTTGACTTTTTCTCAAATAATGGGCCCTGTGCTCCTTAGTGGCTATCTCTGTACATATACAGTGAGATTTGGGGAGGACAGGATAGTCAGAAATCTATTGATGAATTACATAAGAAAAAAAAAAAAAAGCCTCTACAATACCCTAGATCCAGTCCTGGGCACTGAAGATACAAAGTCATATGAGATATATTTCCTATCTAAAAGAGTCCTTAGCTGAGATATGTAAAATGATTCTTACAATATAAGGTCCTTAAAAAAGAAGTCAAACTTGAATTTGAACCACAAAATTCAGAAGGTACAAACAGATAAAAAAAACACTTCTCTCAGAACCTCAGGTACACTTTACATCCATAGCTGCAGACATGAGTAAGATTTAGCACCCTCCCTTCCCCTGCCTCCTTTCTCAGGATGCATTTCCAGAGTGCAGGCAGACTGCAGAGAAGGAGCTGAAAGGCTCTAGAACAGCTTATCAGTGACACCAGTCGTTGTTGTCTTTGTTCAAGATTTGCTTAAAATTTGAAGAAGTAAGCATACCTATTTCTAAATTACCATTTTCTTTAAAGATTAGGTTTAAAATGTTTGATGGAAGAATGCATAAGATATTCTGGATTTTAGGTGTTAATCTTTGGACTTTATGCAACTATAAGTAGCAGGAGAATATTTTAACACTCTATTCATGCTAACAGGAAGGGAATGAATTTTGAGATCACTCAGAGAAAATCCTCTCTTAGTTTTGGCTTTCCACAAAGAATCAATTACAAGAATGCACTTGTAATTGACCACATGAAACCAGGCTACTCTGATTTCATTTTACCCTCCATACCTAATCAGAAATATTTTCTACCTTGATGCAAAGCACATTCCAGAGGAATTAAATCGCATTGTGCTGAGAACATTGTTGTGGGCCCTGCTCAATATCGCATTACCTGAAGGTGTGCTTTGTACAGTGAACATCACAAATATTTGCAACTTAATGAGCACAGTGAATCTCAATTAAATATCTTGAGTCTGTTTTAAGACCATTTCCCCCCACATTGCAGTCTCTTTGGAAACACCAATGTTGCAGCAGTGATAACCTCCAAAGGGCTGCTGGCGGATAATTATGTTGACTTAATTACAGGAAAAAAACAAGTTACCCTAGAGGAACACAGAACCAAAGATTTCAGAAGGAAGAGAAGTGTCCAGTGTCCTAACTCGCTGTAGTGATGGGAGGAGAAACAGAATTTACTCCTTTTTTTTTTTTTTTTTTGAGAATTTTGGAAGGCCTTGCTTTTTGTCCAGCAAATGTAATAAAGTAACTGTACATTTGCAAAAAGCTCTGTTATCCATCACATTGAAATGAAATAGAAAATCTCAACTATGGGGCACCTGGGTGGCTCAGTAGGTTGAGCGTCTGACTTTGGTTCAGCACATGATCTCATGTGAGTTCGAGCCCTGCGTTGGGATCTGTGCTGACAGCTCAGAGCCTGGAGCCTGCTTCAGATTCTGTGTCTCCCTCTCTCTCTCCCCCTCGCCCCATCATGCTCTGTCTCTCTCTCTAAAAAATAAATAAACATTATATAAATTAAATAAGAAAAAAGAAAAGCTCAACTATGCTACAACTGAGAGAAGCCCCCTAATCTCTATAATCTCTGATATTTTTCTGTCTGATGCAATTCTATTTTTATCATACTGAGACTGATCTGATGTCAACAAAGACAAATAGAATACTCCTTAACATTAAAGTTTAGTGTGGGAACAAGGAAAAGGATTTCTGAAGTCTTACACTCATATCTCCATGCTTGAGGTAATAAGACTGGAGTATAAATAGGCCACATAAAGGATGGGACAATTTTTTTTAGTTCATTGCAGTCTATAAATTAGCAGAGCTGGTAAGGTAGGAAGAGAAACTGACTGCATGACCACACTTACCATTGTCTTCTCTGGTCCAGCTTCCAAACAGGACAGGTAATATTTGGACATTGCTGACTTTTTACCAATTGGCCCAATTCAGGAAAAATTACACATCTATCCACCAAACATAAATAGGAGATGATTCATTGCTACCCAGCTTCTCACTAAAGTGGGAAATCTGATTCATTGCTATGTGATAAACCCCAAGCTGTCTAGGGGCCCCCCATGCTTGAAAGATAAAGTATATGCTAAAAAACAATGAAGGTATTCCTGCATTTACAGAGACAGAATTCCATGTTTGAATATTCCCCATGCACCAGAAATCATCCCTCAATCCACTTTTCGCTCAACATCCAACTTTTCACTTGATATGAGGAGGCCCTAGTGACATTGAGTAAACAAAGAAGAAAGTCCAGAAGATCCCTCCTATGGTACTTTGGGGGGTGATAGCAGCCTGGGTGGCAAATGTTCCATTCAGAGATAATCAAGCAGAAATATACCAGCCTGTGGAGGTGCCTGGGTGGCTCATTCAGTTAAGCATCCTATTCTTGGTTTCGGCTCAGGTCACGATCTCACGGTTCGTAGATTCAAGCCCCATGTTGGGCTTCGTGTTGTCAGCACAGAGACTACTTGGGATTCTCTCTCTCTGTGTGTCTCTCTCTCTCTCTGTCTCTTTATGCCCCTCCCCCATTCATGCACTTGCACTCTCTTGCTCTCTTCCAAGATAAATAAATAAACTTAAAAAAAGAAAAAGAAACGTACCAGCCTGCAGACTGTGAATAATTCTAAATAATATGTGTTTGTATATACATCTATCTATCTATCATCTATCTATCATCTATCATCTATCTATCTATGTAAAGGAACCATAATACAAATGCATGTTCCACGCCTGGGAACAGATTTACCTTCCAGCCATAAACCAGAACTTTGGAAATACCATTATTTTTAGATATAGGGAAGCACATAATGCAGAAATTTAATTCTTCAAAAGATTACACTTTCTGACTGATAATATAGGGAGGGGAACACAAGTGAAGTATGTATTCTCACTGAGTGAATGAGACAAAGAATGGAGTTTTGGAAAGAGTGTGGGAGAAAAGGAAGGTATGGAGGTAAAGAGTCCCAGAAATCTATGTGAGGTTCTCTGGATTCTTTAGCTGAATATTAACCAGTGCTTATGTAAGTTGAAACTCCAAGCAGGATACGTAAGTTTGGTTCAATATAAAAAATCTATTAATGTGATTTGCTTTCTATTGCCAATAGTAATAAATTACCACAAATTTAGTGGATTAAAATAATGCAAGTTTATTGTTTTGCAGTTCTGAAGGTTAGAAGTCAGAGGCAGATCTCATTGGGCAACATTCCTTTCTGGAGGCTCTAGGGGATAATTCCTTTTCCTCACTCATTGGGGTTGTTGGCAGAATCCAGTGAATCAATCCTGTGATTGTAGTACTGAATCTCTGTTTTCTTGCTGGCTGTAGTTGGCATGCTGTTTCTAGCTTCTAGAGGTCATTGCATCGGCACATGTTTTCATTTTTCCAACTCCTAAGCCAGTAATGGTGGGTCGAGTCCTTCTGACACCACATCATCTGACCCACCCTTGCCCTTCTCTTTCATTTTTAAGGATCATCTGATTAGGTTGGGCCCAACCATATAATCCAGGATCATCTATCTCCCCATTCTAAAATCTTTGGGCTTAATCACTTCTGCAGGGTATCTTCTGTCGTGCAGGCTGAGATAGTCACTGGTTCCAGGGATTAGGGCTTGGATAGCTTTGTGCCTACCATATCCTGTTAAGACACTGACAGAGAAACCTATGGAATCATTTCAATAAATGTTAAGAAAAATATTCAATGACTTTAAACATTCTATTACATTAATGAATCTTAAATTAAGAAATAGGTCTTTCTAACCTGATAAATGGTATCTTGCCAAAAAATCCTACAGAAAATATCATGGTCAATAATAAATAATGGTAAAAACATTTCCCCAAAGATACAGGGAAAGACAAGGATGCTAAATATCAACTCTTCTATTAACCATTTACTGGTTATCCTAGCCAACAAACTACTATAAGAAAAATAAAGTATAATATAAGCAAACTAATATAAGAAAAATATGAAGTCTGGAAACAAGGAATTTAAGTATCATTATTTCTAGATAATATAGTTGTTTCCATGGAGAATCCCAACATAATTATAAGAAAATTTTTAAAATTAATAATTTAGATTAATAATGTTATCTAATATAATATTAAGAAACAAGTCAATCATATTTTATACACCAGCCCACAGTTTTAAAATGTGATTGCATTAAAACATATCATTTGGAAGAGCAATACAAAAATATGAAGTGCCCAGAACTAAACCTAATGGAATCTGTGTAAGGTATGTATGGAAAAATTATAAAACGTTTTTGAAAGACAATTGTTAAAATTCTAAACAAGTTGAGAGATATATCATGTTTATGAATAGGGATATTTAATATAATATAAAAATATAAACTCTCCCCAAATTGAGCTATAGATTCAATGCAGTTCTAATCAAAATGCCAGCAGGGTTTTGACAAGGTAAATCTAAACTTTAAATGAAAGAGTAAAGGGCCAAGTGTAGGTGAAAGATCCCGAAGAAGTATAAGGTAGAGGAACTAACCCTGTCTTATATCAATAGTACTTAAAAGGCTATAGTGACTGATTTGGGGATAAACAGTTCTGTCTCACACCCTACCTAAAAAATCAAGTCTACATAAAATCTTAAGTGTGAAAAGCCAAAGATTAAAATTTTGAAGTCAATATCCCATCAGGATGCGAAAGAATTTCTTAAATAATACAGAAAAGCACAAACAATATAAGAAAATATTGATAATTTTATTATGGTAAAATTAAGATATTTTTCATTTTCAAAAGGCATCATAATGAAGTGGACAATACACACCAAAATATGGCAGGAAACATTTACAATGCATGTAGCAGTCATAGGAGAAATGTCCACAATATATAACAAACTATTATAAATCAATAAGACCAACAACAGAATCATGGGGGAAAGGGCCAGGATAGGTGTTTCACAGAAAAGGAAACAGTTTTAGTTGGTAAACTATATGTTCAGTCTCTTTGATAATCAAGGAAATCCAAATTAAAACCATGATAAAACAGACACCAACCAGATTGACAAAATTATGAAGTTACATGATTCCAAGTGTTGTCAAAGATATGGAACCATGGGACTAACAACTCAGTACTGATTGGAATGCGAATGGTTTTTACCACATTAGGAAAAAGTTGGCATTATCTAGAAGGCTTGCAGATTTGTGCACTCTGCAATCCACCTCTCCTTTTCTAGGTAATTGTCCTAGAGAAACTTTGCCACGTGAATTCCAGCAAATATGCTTAAATAAAACACATTGCTTACAATAGTGAAACACTAAAAACAAACCAAATGCATTAATGAATTCTGATTTATATGAGTTAAAGAATAACATTATAGAAATGAAAATAAATTGAACAAACTTACTTGCATGAGAATAAATTCTGCAACTGCTGGTTTCTGGTTCTCTTTGTTGAAGATTCACCCTTTAGTTCATTGAAACTCTGTTACCTCATTTGCACAATTAGAGAGTTTGGATAAAATAATCCCAAGAAGGCTTTTAGCTTTGATGCTTATGATTCTTTTTATTTGCTTTATTTTTTCTCGGAACATAAAGAGTTTCATATGCTACTGCTCCTTGATTCTGTCTTCTTTCCTAGCACATATTGTGAGACCATACTTTTGTTTTATGTGATTAATCTACTAGGGATCTTGCAAAAAGGAGGTAGACATACTTGATCACCAGTGGGCAGTAAGGAAAGATGCATGCTTCTAATTCATCTTCTAAGATTATCACACATGCAGTGCATGGTACCTAAGTTAGTGAGTTTTAGACTGTGGATATCAGCTGTGGATGGAGGCCTCCTTCTTTCCAGAGGCCATCTGAAGTTCCTAGTGACCTTTGGCCAATGAGTAGAAGAGACTCGAAAATAAAATGCATAGGAGGGTGACTGACATGAAGGTGACAGTCTCGCTTCAAGTGTCAACATTTAACTCATTGGCTTCAAGGTTTCAGAAACTGAGGCTCTGTGGTGGCAGAGCTGAATGCAGCTCATTTGTTCATTCCTTGTGCTTTCGGGTTTATTCCAGGATTCATTTTTCTCAATATTTATGGATTTTGCTTTTGCTAATTATTTAGAATCTTCACCCCAGACTGATAATGTAACTGATATTAATCTTCAGCAACAAAGTTCTCTGAAATTAAGTGCCCTGGGACTGTGGGAAATCCCTGGACAGTGTCTCTAGGATCAGAATGTGGGCTTTGCTGCCCTCTGCTGTTGGATTGGGGCAACCTTTTACTTAGGAAGATGGCAGAAGGCAGCCAGGTCTTCTAATCCTACGGAAAGGCCTAGAAAGAAGAGTTAGGAAGAGGAGAATGGCTCTTGTTTGGGACACTGGCCTATGAGATACAGTCTTGAACATTCTCACTATGGCATGAGAGGAAGTTTTTGCAAACTACCAGGGAATTCATGCATGTTAGATAAGACATTTTACTTAATAGAAGAATATATTCCCTACTGGAAAGTGCCATATGATTTTTAAAATGTTATACTGATATGCTCATTAATAGTTTATAGCAAAAGCTGTCAGTGCCCCACCCATTTCTCCTTGGCCCACTTCTTAGATCCAGAGTGGACACAAATGATCTTGATTTATTACTACTCGGAGACAAAAAGTTGGATGAAGAAGGTTTATTGCTAATTATTTTCAGGAGGTACATCTATGAAGAAGTGAGATAGGTAGAATTGGGCAGAAAGAGAAACTGACCAATTATGCAAATTATTACAGCTAAAGCCTCAGCCAATGCAATGGAAGCTCTGGAGTTGGGATGTCATTTTAGAATGTTCCAAATCAAGACATGGGGACTGCACCTCATACCCTTGTATTGGCTGGTCATTGGCCAGGGGCCACCTTCTGTGAGGAGCATAAGCTTGGATAAGACAGCTATCTACAGCCAAGGACCATCTCTGTCAGAGTAGTGGTCATCAATCATAAAAACGCTGTTATTTCCCGTTGCTGAGACTAAAGTATCTTGGCCCTGAAGAGGGGATCCAGGCAGTATAATGGGATATCTGTTCACCCAGGATTGAAGGTTAGGGGATTATAGAATTTTAGAATTACATAATTTGTAGTTGGAGGAGGTCTACCTTCCAATGTGAAGTTTGGATATTCTCTACATAGATTTGACATTGGAGCTAAATCTGGAAAAATGGAGGTCTTTGCACAAGGAGATTCTCAACAGGAAGAGAAGCCAACCAGGTGTGTCAGTGTAAAGCACAAGAGACAGAATATCACAGAACAAGTCCCTGCAACAGCAAGATCCTAGACATAGAATGAAATATTGTGAATGGGAATAGCAAGATGTAAAGTTGTTAAAATTACACAAAATCAAACCAATGTAAAATTAGTCTTGGAGATTTTCCATGACCCAGTTCTGTGGCTGACTAACTACAAGGGCATTAAGTGAGTTACTTAATCTCTGAAAGCTTCAGTTTACGCATCTATGTAAATGGGAAATAATAATAATATCTTCCTCATATAACCTCAATGCAAGTGAAATAAGAGACCCATATCAAGCTGGAATCCCAAAAGGCTATAAACTCAGTGTTAGAAATGAACAATAAATAAATCTCACCATGTACACACACATCCACATATATCTTTCTCTGTGTGCGTGTGTATATGCATGCATGTATTCGTATATGCATTTGCATATTAATATATCTATATTCATCTACATCTGTGTCAACATCAATATCAGTAGTCCTCAAATGGAGGTGATTTTCCCCTCAAGAAGCTATTTGGCAATGTCTGGAGACATATTTGGTTGTCTTAGTCTCTACTGGTATCTAGGGGTAGAGACCAAGGATGCTGCTAAACATTCTACAATGCACAGAACTGTCCCCCATGAGAAAAAAAAATACCTTGTTGAAAACGTCAATAGTGTTAAGGTTGAGAAACTCTAATCTTTCCATATTTTTATATCGTGTCAAATTTGTCATCTGTATGTCCAGAGTAAGAAAAGATATGCATCTATATTTTCTACTATTCTAATGATTCCAGGCTGTGGAAGATACTTCTAGCCTCCAACTACATATCCATTCTTCCATTCTTCCTTAGTAACAGCTTCCATTGTTCATAGTGCAATGTGTCCAGCTCATTTCTCAGTTTTCTTGCAACAAAGGTGGTCATGCTGCACAATTCTGGCTAATCAACTGTCAGTAGAGGTCTCTCAGTAAAGGTGATATTTTTCTGATGAAAACAAAGAGGTAAAATAGTATATGCTTTCCCTTTCCATTGTTCTTTCCATGTCTTTCTACCTGAAATGGCGGTACAGCAGCCATCTTACATGTGAGTGAAAGCCATGCAAATCAGACTGGTAGAACAGGAGAAAAAAAGAGCCAAAAAAGGGGGAAGAGTGGGACTCTTTTTCTTCTAATATCGTGTACTAAATAAACAAAAAGTCCTCCCAAGAAAAATGTCTTTAAAACTTTATGCTACTGCTGGTGGGAATGCAAACTGGTGCAGCCACTCTGGAAAACAGTATGGCGGTTTGTCAAAACATTAAAAATAGAACTACCCTAAGACCCAGCAATTGCACTATTAGGTATTTATCCAAGGGATACAGGTGTGCTGTTTCGAAGCGACACATGCACCCCCATGTTTATAGCCGCACTATGCCAAAGTATGGAAAGAGCCCAAATGTCCATCGATGGATGAATGGATAAAGAAGATGTGGTATATATATATATATATATATATATATATATATATATATATATACACACACAATGGAGTATCACTTGGCAATCAAAAAGAATGAAATCTTGCCACTTGCAACTACATGGATGGAACTGGAGGGTATTATGCTAAGTGAAGTTAGTCAGAGAAAGACAAATATCATATGACTTCACTCATATGAGGAATTTAAGATACAAAAGGGACATAAGGGAAGGGAAGCAAAAATCATATAAAAACAGGGAGGCGGACAAAACAGAAGAGACTCAAATATGGAGAACAAACTGAGGGTTACTGGAGGGGTTGTGGGAGGGGGGATGGGCTAAATAGGTAAGGGCCACTAAGGAATCTACTCCTGAAATCATTGTTGCACTATATGCTAACTAACTTGGACATAAATTACACAAATTAAATTTAAAAAATAAAAATAAATAGAATGCACACATGGATTAACAAACAAAAAAACTTTATGTTAAAAATAAAAACTGTCTTCTTTTAAGCCCATTGTTGATTTTGCAAGAAAGTAAAGATTCCTTAAAAATCAAAAAAATAGTGAGATGGGAGAATGCTAATCTTAGTTTTTACTTCAGGAGAATCTGTGAACCACTGGTGTTCATGAACTTCCATTTCTATGGCTGCATGAGACTCAGGAGACAGGAAATAAATCCAAAGTCAATTCAAGTATCAATTAGGGATCACTGAACAAAAATAAACCTACTCCACAGAAAGAGACAACAAGAAAACATAGCTATTTAAGTGTTTGTATTGAGGGGAAAAAATTGTTTAACTTAAGGATTTGTAATCATAAACCAGGTCTTACAAGCAGAGAATTTAAATCAACGCGATCCTTCACTGATAGTGCTCCTGGGAAACTGAAAGAAAACAATTTCTCTGTAGCAGAACATAACCTCAACACAAACCTTAAAGGATTCCCAAAGGTGAAGTTGCAAAGAATGTAAACTCACAGTCAAAAGAAAAGAATGTTTTATGACCAAGAATCAATACCAACAACAGATAATAGAGTTGTTTCCATAAAAGTCCAATTGGTCTACAATTGTTTAATGAAAACCTTGTTTAATGAACTTGATATGGTCCAACATTCAGAACTTTTTTGGTATTCAGAAATATTATAGAATCCATTATGGTAGATTCCATGCAGCCTGGGTGGGGTCTGTAACAACACTACATAAGCAAACATTTCAGAGCAAAATACATGAAATGGTAAAAACAGAACCTTTAAATAGTCTCATGACAAGGAAGGCTGGGTTTTGCTCGTTTTGAGTGTTGTCCACCTTCTTGCTAAAAAGAAAATTACATTTTCACAAATTTTTCATGTCACAATTTCAGATAGGGGAATTTTGAAACTATTTTGAAATATACAATGTAAAATAAGTATACTTAATATGTGTTAGGAAATAAAAGATATACTTGAAAATATGAGCAAGAAACAAGAGATTATTACCTCAACTTTGAAAAATAATTAAAAAATAGAACATCTAGCAATACAAAATAAAAAATTAAAGCTTAATTTTTTATATTTATTTATTTATTGAGAGACAGAGAGAGACAGAGAACAAGTGGAGGAGGGGCAGAGAGGGAGGGAGACACAGAATCCGAAGCAGGCTCCAGGTTCCGAGCTGTCAGCACAGAACCTGATGCGGGGCTCGAACCCATGAACCGTGAGATCATGACCTGAGCCAAAGTCAGAGGCTCAACTGACTGAGCCACTCAGGAGCCCTAAAAAATGTAAGTTTAAAATACAATGGATGCAGCGGCACCTGGGGAGCTCAGTCAGTTGTCTGACTCTTGGTTCAATTCAGGTCATGATCCCACAGTTCATTGGGTTCGAGTCCCCCACTGCCTCTGCACTGGCAGCACAGAGCTTGCTTGGGATTTTCTCTCTCTCTTCCCCTCTCTCTTTGCCCCTCCGCTCCTTGCGCTGTCTCTGTCTCCCTCAAAATAAACTTTTAAAATTAATAAAAAGAATAAAATATAACGGATGCATTAAACCAGAATGTTAGACCCATCTAAAGAAAGAATTAGTAAACTGGTTTTGCTCAAGAGGAGGGCAAACAGATTAATTAAATTAATAAGACTATTAAATATGCACATTAAATTATCTAAAAAGAGCTACAAAAATGTAACTATCAAATTAATGGAGAGAAAAGAAAATGTAATGAGTAAAAAGGGAAAATAGAAGAGAAATTTAAGCAACAGGCAAAATAGCAGAGAGGAAAAAAGGCAAAGCAGAGAGGAAAGATCTCCTTCCACACAAACCAGAAAAACTGAAAACAAATAGCACAAAGCGAGATGGTGGATAATCTGATTACAAAATTAATTGCCATAGATATAAATGGACCTGACTCACTTTAGTTAAGAGGACATGACTTTCAGCCTGTATTTTTTAAATTTCACCTATGTGCTGCTTTTTAAACTAAAATAATAGGAACAAGTATATAAGCTTGAATTAAAAAGTTAGAAAAATATATTCCAGATACTTACTAGCCTAAGTAAACCTGGTATTATTATATTAATATCAAGCATTTGTGGACTCAACTTCAGGCTATGATTTCCAGACTTGCCCTCCCACTGCAAGCAATCAGACAACAGGACAAAACAAATGAAGCATTAGCCAACTGGCAGAACAGTGCTGGGGCTGCTGAAAGAAGGGAAGTAAAGGTAAACTCTGCTGGACCCTCTTCCCTGGGTGCAGGTACTTTCTGGGCAGCAGCATGGGGGGAGAGCCCAAGCAGAGCCCAGCAGTATCTCTGAGATAAAGAGACAGAGTACTGAGGTTTGGGAGGCTGAGGTGATGGAGTTTGAGGGCAGAGGACAAGAAAGGAGGAAGCAGAGAAAGAGATCCAGAAGTCTGCATATGGGTTCCCTTTGGTCTTTTGCTAAATACTAATCCATGAATGCATAGGGTCAAACTCCATGAGATTGGGCAAGGAAGATATACCAGGTTGCTGTAAGCTGAAGAGATGACCTCACACAGGGCTGGGAAATGTTCGAGATTACACCTCCTGATGGAACTAATAGGCGGAAAATCAGTAATGCTCCTGATGACCCGATCAATGGTATCAAACATCTTGTATTTATTGATATTCATAGGACAATGCATCAACAATAGTAAAATATACATTCTTTTTTTATACAAAAACAAATACTTTTTATTTTCTTACCAGAATCAAGGAAACAAAATACTTAAACATAGTTATTAATTTCTACCCACTTG
Organism: Neofelis nebulosa; assembly: GCF_028018385.1. Classification (NCBI taxonomy): domain Eukaryota; kingdom Metazoa; phylum Chordata; class Mammalia; order Carnivora; family Felidae; genus Neofelis; species Neofelis nebulosa. Next base: position 14,185,813 of record NC_080790.1, read on the forward strand.
ATTCAATATATACAATCAACCAATTATATCATTTTTAAAACTTTTATTTATTTTTTAAATTTACATCCGAGTTAGCATCTAGTGCAACAATGATTTCAGGAGTAGCTTCCTTAATGCTCGGCACTCATTTAACCCATCCCCCCCTCCCACAACCCCTCCAGGAACCCTCTGTTTGTTTTGCATATTTAAGAGTCTCTTATGTTTTTGTCCCCCTCCTTGTTTTTATATTATTTTTGCTTCCCTTCCCTTATGTTCATCTGTTTTGAAATATACATTCTTTTAAAAAGCATAGGAAACATTAACCAAGAAAGATAATATGCAAATATAAATAAATTTTAAAGGATTAAAATCATCAGATGTATTTTGCCTGACTTGTTTTTATTGTTCTGATTTAATCTTTATAGCAGTTCCGTGTTTAAATGAGTAATCCAAAAGTCTGAGAGTTCAGAAATTTGCCCAAGTCACACAGAAGAGATACTAGGGGAGGCAGGTCAGGGAGAATTTTATGGGTACCTGCCCTCTCCTTAGGGTTTGTCGGTGGTGAGGTGAGACCTGAGGACAGGTACATGCAAAGACTAACAATCGCCACTAGAGGGAAGTATGTGCTCATGAAACCATCAACCCAAACCATTAGTTCTAACAGACTCGGATCTGGGATGTACTCCTGGATTACCGCGAGAAAAGGGAACTGAAGTATTTCCATGAAGTATAGACTGAAAGATGTTGCCGAGTCTGAGCTGTAACATTGCCTGCTGACGCTGTCATGGATCCCTGGCTTGAGCTCAAGGCGCTAGGTCTCTGAGCCCTCTCCTTTATTCACTGGCTCAAGGAATTTCTTCTTCCTTCCCAGCTGATGGGGCAGCACTACCCACTTGCTGTTTGGGAAATCTCAAAGGAGACAAACCTCAGTCCCAACTACTACCTTTTGGACAGTTTTTAAGAAATGAATCTTAGACTCTGATTTATTCCTGTCTCAGTTCTTAGGGAGTAGGGCAGACTCAAGTTCAAATTTCAGCTCTTCTGTTTAACTTGGGTATATTTCTTAACTCTTAAGACTTCTGGTTTACTCATTTCAAACATGCAGCAGTTGTGAATATCAAATCAGAAAAATAGATACAAAGCACCCAGCACCTACCAAGAGCTCAAAAAGTGAGTTTCCTTTCTTCTTTTAGCTATTTTCTTAACCAACCATCCTTCTTTTACTGTGCCCAGCCTACTGGTGACATTTCTGGTGACAGAAAGGATTATAAGATGTTTGTTCTTTCCTCAGGCCACTCATGTGAAGAAGGACCTTGTAATTTTTATTACAACTTCGCTTCTCAAAATGCAGACATTCTGATACCAACGTCATAATTTCTGCCATGTTTGCACCAATATTTGTTCAGTATTTTAAAATAGGTTCATGTTTTAAAACCCTTAAATGTGCTTTAAGGAAATGTATATCTTTTCTATAAATGGAAAACTAATATCACTTGCAATAAATAGAAGGTCAGCATAAAAATAAACATCAAACTAAATCAAGTCATTAAATACTGTAATAACATAAATAACATAGAGACGGCTATATCAAAGTATTCCTGAGGGTCTATAATAAGCCTTACTAGTTCTAGATACTTGGATAAGCCACATATACAGAAAGGGATAGAACTTTAATAATCATAAGTGCATATTTGTAACTGAATATGCAAAGAAAGCATATGCTCATTATTCTATTATTCCTCAATAACGAATTTGACCTCTTTTACATGCTTCTGTCTGGAAATTCAGTCCATTCCATAAACTGAAACTATCTCTTCAGATAACCCTGTCTGTAGTAAATTATCCATATAAATCCTCAGCTTTCTGACTGGCCCCTTCCCTCCCCCCTGTTTCTCATCCAGGGAGTAGTGGGTTATGGGAGAGGGCTGTGGCTTCTGTGATCTTGTGTCGATACATATGCATCATGATGCCTATGGTTTGTGATGTTGATACTCTACTGGGGCCTGGGGTCCAGACTGTTTGCCTTGAGTCTCAGCGTGCAGAAAAATCAGCTCAAGAAAATGCAAAGCAGAAAAACAAACTAATATACATTTAAAAAGTACTTATTACATACTTTTTGTCTTTAGTAGCTTAAAGTGGACCAGGCATGTGTGATGTCTAGTGTTCATTTTAGGTGATACTGAAATAACTACTTTTTTAGAGAAAAAAGTTAAAATAATAATAACCATAATACTAGTATTAATGAACCCACATTGCCTATTAATTATGCTCATTGCACAGAGCCAACAAGGAATATATATATTTTTTAAAAAAAACATGTAGTAGTAACAAGGGTGATGTTTCAAGACTAGATACATTTGTGAATGTAACATTTCTTCGGACATTGAGTTATGTATGTATCACGGGACCCAGAAGCAAGCATCTCTATGCTAACAAACGACTGATTGCTTGTTCCTGCTCTCCATGGCCTCTGCAGCAAGCCAGTCCTCCCCCAGCTGACACCAGTCCCTCAGGTCTGCCAGAAGGAAATTCTCTGTTCTGATCTGCAATGCTCTCAGTAAGCTTTGCAATGCACCCGGGCCCGAAGTCAAGATTCCAGGGGCCCAGGGTTGCATGGTACACTTGGACCTAGAGTGTTTCCTCCACCACAGGAGTTCTCAGTTGGGGGTGGTTCTGCCCCCACCGCCCACAGGACATTGGCAATGTCGAGAGACATTTTGATTGCCATGACTGGTACAATGCACAAGACAGCCCAACAAAGATAATGTGTTCGTATCGCCAAGGTTGAGAAACTCAAGTCTGCTCTACCAGAATGCGGAAGGAAGTTTATATGATGAAGAAACTTTCAAGCCATTAAAAGACAGAAGTATGCTTGTTGCTTTCAATGTTTGATCTCCATTCTCTATCGACAGGAACTTTTGGAGCCTCATAAATGAAGATTCTGTCTAAAATCTGTGCCTCTATGGATGAGAGAGTGAGATAGTGAATCCTAACAAATATTCCCTTTTAAGTATTTCTTCTGGATGACTATTGTCGATGCAGGGGAACTGCTGAGGACCAGACAGGGTCAAATGCAGGTGGTGGTGAGAGGTAGGAAAAAGAAGGAAATTTGGTTAGAATTAACATTTCCTTATTAATTATTATGTTGTTATTGTTATTTTGGTAAAAAAAAAATAGAATACCTAAGGGATGTTGTTAACACCTAATGAATCTTAGTAAATCTTTTTTTTATTCTTTTTCTCCCTTCAACCTCCTTCCCCTCCCAGCTGTCACCAACCTCCTTTGCATGCTCACCTGGCAGGTGCATACCCTTACCAACTCTTATTGCCACTATTAATTCATTAATATCTTTACTGACTCATATCTTTTATAAGGATGAGATAATATTTGCAAAATTGCCTTTCATGTTTTCTCAAACCTCATACTTAAAATGTTTTTTCTAATCCACCAGCTAAGCATTCAGATTGGATGATATCATTCTGAGGTTCAATCACTGTATTTTTTTATTAAGTAGGCTTCACACCCAGCACAAAGCCCAACACTAGGCTTGAACTCACGACCCTGAGATGAAGACCTGGGCTGAGATCAAGAGTCAGATACTTAACTGACTAAGCCACCCCGGTGCCCCAAATTACTGTATTTTTTAAAATATGTATATATTTAAAATTTTATTTATTTATTTTGAAAGAGACAAAGAGCACAAGCAGGGGAGGGGTAGAGAGAGAGGCAGAGAGAGAATCCCAAGCAGGCTCTGTGCTGCCAGTGCAGAGCCTGATGTGGGGCTCAAACTCACAAACTGTGAGATCATGACCCAAGCCGAAACCAAGAGTTGGATGCTTAACCAAATGAGCCTCCCAGGCACCCTCAGTCACTAAGATTTTTTAAGGGTGAAGAGACAGAGGCCCAGGATGGTCCCATTTATACCATTGCCGATAACTAGTAAGCCACCTTCCATCAGGACACCGTTGGCTTTATGCCCATTTTTACTCAATGGGTAATTGAATTGACAAACATGCATGTTTTTTAAGTAAGTGCATTTTTTATTTAAACTTTTTTACTTTTAAATAATTATAGGGTTGCATGCAGTTGCAAGAGATAGTACAGTGAGTACAGAGAATGTACCCTTTACCCAGTTGATGCATTTTTTTTAACATTTTGAAAATCATTGTCTGTTACCCCAGTGTGATTGGAGAACAGATTGTTTTCATTAATTGAATATTGAGAGCTGCCCTAGTTCTAGAGCACAGATTCCAAAGGCCCCAATAGCAGAATACACTCAATTATATGCACATTAAGACTAGTATGTGATGCCCCTTTTTTTTTTTTACCTGTTTCTTTGAATGATTCAGAACATTGGGTATTCATCAATACACTGAAAGATCTGGAAGGTTGAGGAGATAAGAGTATGTTTATCCTGTGATGTAACACAGTGTGAAACATCTTTGGGAATATTTTTGAAAACGAGTGAATGAGGAAACAAATCTATGATCACGAGAGAAGGGCCAGAAGTCTCTAGAGCCCACTGCCAATCAGCTGGTCTGGGGAGAAGCCTGGATGCTCTTCTCTGGAGGACCCATCTCGTGCCAGTCAGATTGTGGAGAGGAAACTTTATTTCATGTAGTTATATGGGAAATATTTGGTTTTCAATCCATCTTAATTTCATCAAAAAGGGCCTTCTAGAAAGAGCCATAATTCAATTGTGCTAAAACCAACTAATAGTTGACTCTGAGTGGAAAATATAAGCTATAAAGATGTGGTACACTAAATCAAAATTCATTCTTCGTCTGAAGCCCATAGATTATAAATCAAGAATTAAACCCGGGTCAGTAAATCCAAGCAAATGCACACAAACCTGAGAGTTAGCACAACTGAAACAGAAGCTTGAAAGGTAAGCCCGCATAAATCAAGTCTCTAAATCAAAAGGGGGAAACAATGATTTTTCTTGTCCTACAGAGCAAGAGAAACCAACCCTCTAAACCCCTCAATGCAGATAAAAGTTCTGGTTTTTATATAGCGTGATATATTTATGCATGGAGAAAGCGCCGCCTGAAATTAAGCAAGAAGAATGAAATATTATAATGACCATGCCAGAGGAGCACTGCCCTGCGAGCAGTTTCACAGCTGGGTCATTAACAAGAATGTTTGAGAAAACACTCCATTAGCGTTCAGCTGCTCTCTGCCAAGGGATGGCAGGGGGTGAAATGCTTTCAGAATCTGTCAAAGGTGTTAGTCAAAGCAGGTGCCCAGCGGTCTAGAAGGGAAAGGTCTCCTGCAGCTTCTGGATGAAGCCACTATTCCTGACAGATTGTGCCTTCCATGTCACGAGAGTGGAGCTGAGCATGTGGTACGTTCTGCATTGATCCCCACTTGGCTCAGGGTCTCTGCAGTCCTGAGGTTTCAGGACTTTGGAATGTTAATGTCACTTTTATAATGTAATTTTCCCTCATTTTCGAAAATTTCTTAAATCTAATTTACTGCCCTGTGTTTTCACAATCCCCTTATTAAGACAGCCAGGCCCTCAAATCATTCCAGTTTATTGATTAAATGTTAAAAACCACGTGCATAGAGAACTCTATTTTGTTTTCGTAAAAGGGCGCTGGCATAAGCCAACAATATTGCTTTGCTTATTTGCTTTAATTGGAATGACATTAAAGAAAAGGCTTTAGTATTTCATGTAATGCACAGTAGGAAGCAGGGTCCCTTACAATGCTTCCCATGTTGCATTTAATTTTGGATTCTGAACTGATGTGTGCACAGAAAGGTTTCTAACTTAAAATAGAAAACCCTGTGTAATAGCATTTGGGTGGACCCGGGCATCACACAGAGCATACGAGTGGATGTAGGATTCTTCACGCAACTATTCCAAGGAGATAGTTGAGTGTGTATGTCTTGTGTCCATATGTGTTTGCACATATAGGTACAAATCTCTTGCAGTCCCTAAAAACTGATTACAGTTCATTAATGATTATTCTTTGATACATGGCTCCTTTGAAGGCAAAATATTTAAATGCTCTAAAACTTCCCCCAATTGCCTGCACTTATGCCTATTCTAGAGACCTCTAAATTATCCAGAGTATGCGAAGGAAATGTTTGTTAAATTCATTCATTCATCCCACAAATATTTAATGAATGCCTTCTGGTGCCAGCCACTATTCCGGGAGCTGGAGATATAGAAATGACCAAAACAGACAACAAGGTGAACCCCACATCAATTTAATTTATCAAGTTAATTAGTCAAATTACTTTCCTGATGGAATCACTTTGGGCTCAATATTCCTTAATAGCCTTCCATTCTTGTACAAGGGTTAAGTAATTCTTACCATGGTTTTTAGGGTAATGTCTCATCCCAAATTCCAAAAGTTCATTTTATTTGGTAGAATTTTATCTTAGAGTTATGCTAACCTGTATGTTTATATAATGGGCAGGGGATAGACCATGCAAAGAATAATTAAAATGCACAAATTTTATATACATCAGGATAATATCTGTATAACAAGATGACAGTATGTAGACAGAGCTTTGGAAAGAATTAACAAAATGCAGCAAGTGCTTGGATAGGACTGAAGACTCCAAAGTGTGACCAGTGACATATGCATCACCTGGAGACACATGTGAAATGTAAATCTCCAGGACCCACCTCAAATCTACTGAGTCAGAAACTCTGGTGGTAAAGCCCAACACCTGTGCTATAGAGTTTGCAATAGACCTCAAAGGTTCCTTTTCTTTTTTTTTTTTTTTTTTTTTTTTTTTTTAACGTTTATTTATTTTTGAGACAGAGAGAGACAGAGCATGAACGGGGGAGGGTCTGAGAGAGAGGGAGACACAGAATCGGAAACAGGCTCCAGGCTCCGAGCCATCAGCCCAGAGCCTGACGCGGGGCTCGAACTCACGGACCGCGAGATCGTGACCTGGCTGAAGTCGGACGCTTAACCGACTGCGCCACCCAGGCGCCCCCAAAGGTTCCTTTTCTTAAAAACCCTTTAGTTACATAGTTATTATAAGTACAATTATTTTATAAAGCTTGTAGTGTTCCAGAGAAGAGAGAGACCCATCTATTGTTCAAGGCAGATCTGCGTGGGCAAATTTGAATTGGCAGCTAAGCGAGTAATTCGAATTTTTTTGGTTCAGAAAGTTGCTTTCTCTGAATCACCGACTCATTGGTCAACCTTGGCTGAGGGGTCCAGGCATAACTGCTCATGCATTTGTGCTCTGTGGCTGGTAAAACCTAACCTCATCTTAAGCTGATCAAGGCTCATGCTCTGAAACCTGGTTGCCTGCCCACTTGGTGATGGAATTACAGCACATTAGAGAGGGCCACTGAAAGAATCAATCAACTAACTCGATTCTGTACAACCACTTCCATGTGCTGGGCACTCGGCCTGGTGCTGTTGGAGAGGAGGGGTGGATAGGACAAGGTGCCTCTGGCCCAGAAGTGGCAGGGAACCTCAGACTTTCATCTGTGAACAAAAGCACTCACCACCCCACACTTTGTGCTAAATGACCATGCAAAGAACAAGAGATTTCAGTGGCCCGGAACAATCAGGGACAGCTTCGCAGAGGCCACACTGTTGGGCAAGGGGTTGGTAGGAATCAATCATGCGAATATGGTGCGGATGTGGGAAAATCCATGGCATGTTTGAGTGAGATTTCTGCCTGTATAGTTTAGGAGTGGGAGAGAAGGTTGGAATTGTCTGAGCCAGATGGAAATGGACCTTGGAGAATTTCCCACGGACAAGACAGAACCATTAGAGGTTTTTTAGCAGGGGTGTGCTAAGATAAAGATGGAGGTTTAAGATGCCAAGTTAGGAATTATTGTCTTTAGTTCCTCCTATGCCACAATGAGTTAATCTAGACTTCCTAAAACAGTCATGAGTCACTCAGGCTGCAAAATGGGTCCATTTGTCAGTAAAGGGGAAAAGGTGACAACAGCTAAGAAAACGGAGAACAGCAGGATCCCAGTCAGAACCTGGCTCCAGAGCGAGAATGCACACGTGTACCGCTAGGAGATGAAAAATGCTTTCCTTGGGCCATCCATCATCATCATCGTCCATGGAGACAGCTCCCCCATCTAGGGCACATTTCTCCTAAAGGGAGAGGCTGGGCCCTGGGGATGCTGCAATGCCCAGCCCTCTTTGGACAGCCCCATTTGATTGATGGTCTTGGGCTCTGTGCCTCTCCAGGATGACTGTGCAAGATGGCTGGGAAGTGTGGAGGGCAGGGAGCCCTCACTTCTCAGCCAGCAGCAAAGTGCAGGCAAAGCCTCCGAGTCATGGTAAAAAGTCTTGCCTATCTCCCTCATTCTACTGTAAGCTCCTTGAAGATAGACTCATCTTCTCAACTTTGTCATCTGTAGCATCTACACAGCCTGTCACACACTTGGCTTTCAGTTAATGTTTGTGAATGAATGTATGAACCTAAGAGCACATAGAATTTTCTTCCCCTTCTCAGTGTGCTTAAATCAGAAATTTTGAAAACCAGAAGTGTTCCCAGACACCTTCTAGTCCAAACACTTAATATGAAAATGGGGAAATTGAGGACCTGGGAGGGATAATGGGCTGCATAAAGGGTCCAATAAATTAGTCGAGATTATAAATTAGTATTATATTAATAATACCTTGTCTCCTATAACACACAGACTCCTAAAGTACGTTTTTTTTTTTTTAATTTTTTTTTTAACGTTTATTTATTTTTGAGACAGAGAGAGACAGAGCATGAACGGGGGAGGGTCAGAGAGAGAGGGAGACACAGAATCTGAAACAGGCTCCAGGCTCTGAGCTGTCAGCACAGAGCCTGACGTGGGGCTCGAACTCACGGACCGTGAGATCATGACCTGAGCCGAAGTCGGCCGCTTAACCAGCTGAGCCACCCAGGCGCCCCAAGTACATTTTTTTTCAAATGGAAGAACCAATTAAGAATTGCCTCTGTCAAGTCTCTGTGTAATTATCACCACATCAGTGAGGGCTTCTATGATAGCCTATTTAAAATAACCCCCCCTTTCTCTACATTCCCTGACTCTTACCTTGCAACCTGGAATTCTCTTCTTCCCCCCAGCTCCTTACCTGCTCTACTCTATTTTTCTCTATAGCGCTTACCATGATCTGATATTCCAAGTATTTTATATTTCTTTTGTCTGCCCCAACCCCCAAGAACATGATCTCCATGAGGGTGGAGACCATTTTAATCCATTCTGACTCTATTACTTATAACATAGTAAGTATATAACAGGCATTTAATACACATTTACTGAATGAATGAAGAAACTAAATTAATTTTCCAGAATATAAACCATTCCCTGAGCATCTTGGTCAATTACGATTTCTTTCTGTACACGATTTAGTGATTATACCATGACATTGATTCCTAGAGGCAGGAGATTTTGACCACGAGCCCCTTCAGCTGTAGTTATTGGGATGGCACTAGAGCCTGCATCCAGCAAGATGGAACAGAACAATCTTAAGTGTGACAGGGCGCTCTGATTTACTGGGCTGAGAAAGCCTGGAGGAGAGAACTGTGTTGTATTCTTTGCTGAGCCCCCCGGAACATAGTACAGGGCCTGATAAACTCCAGATCAGGGTGGTCCATTAGGACCTCAGTGGTGATGGAAATACTAGTGTTGGTGCTGATTGAATGGTAGCCACTGGCAGTATGTAGTTTATAAGCCCTTGAATGTGACCAGTGCAGCTGGTGAAGCAAACTTTTAATTTTATTTAACTTGAATTAGTTTTGAGTGTGGATGACCATGTGTGGCAAAAGGCTACTGTGTTGAACAGAGTGGCTCTAGATTTTCAATATGTTTACTGAACGAATTACTGCAACTGATTTAATTGAAAAAAATCCATTGTCTATAAGGTAAAAATCTCAGTAACTTGGAGTAGTTGCGTGAAAGACCTAGCAATGACTTAAAAGTGAGAATTGTTTATTACTTACAATATGACTTTTTTGCCAATCCCAAGCACGTACTTGAGGTTTTTCCTTCTGGCATAACCAATACACAGAAATTAAAAATATTTTTATATTGCTTAATATTATGCAGTGAGGGATTTCCCATGGGCTTTTATGCTCTTCTGGATTATAATTATGAATATTGCATTTTTTGAAAGTACCAAATTTTATTTAATCACTCAGTTGTATATTATTAGATATATATGTTGACGTCAGCTTTTTTTTCCTAATATAAACAAGAGTGTAATAAATACTTGTTTATATTAATCTCTCTGTAGGCTTGGATTCTTTATTTTGGCTAAAATAATATAAATGGAGCAAAAGATAGGAGTGTTTCTAAGCCTTCAGAAACTCAGGAACAAAGTTTTGGTAACATCCTCTGCAACCTTCTTTGGTGGAATTATCAAATGGGTTTGTCATGGTGGGTCCTGAATTAATGGCTCCGGGCATTGGTCTTTTGAAGCCATTGCAGGAACCCTTAGCGCTGGCCCTTCAGGATTTGCATAGATGTTCTTTCCCCCATGCCTGCGGTTGGACTAATTCCATGCTGCTACAAGGAAATACAAAACTACCAGGGGCTGACCTAAGATAGAGGCATGTTTCCTCCTCATGTAAAATGTAGCTCCTGTAAATACAGCTTCTAAGATTACCCTAATCATGGACAGATACCAAAAGCAGACACAGCAGAAACAGGTACAGGACTCAGGGTTAGAATTCCGGAGGAGATGACATGAGAGTTGCTTGTACCATTTCTGCTTTCTTTTTACTGACCGGAAACCAGTCTATGGCCACACCTGGCAACAGGGAGCATAGTTATTAGATCTTGTTAATTGCATGTCCTTAATATGATTATACCTCAAATCCGTCCACTTACCTGTATCCTCACTGCCAATGTCTTCTTTCTGGCCCCTATCACCTCTTCCATAGATTAGCATAACAACTGTCTAATCGGTCTTTATTCTCAACCTCATGCTCTTCTGCTCCATCCCCCGCATGTACAGCTGGCATGATCCTTTTGAAATTTGGATCTGATCGCATCACTCCTCTGCTTAAAATGTTAAGTCGTGAAACATCGACTTTAGAGAGAAGAAATTTTAAAAGCCAAACACCTTCCAGTGACATCCAAGGCCTTTCTTTTTGGCCCTACCCAATTATCCCGCCTCATATTGTTCAAATGTCTGGGATGCAGCCATGTTGGCACATATGTGGTCCTTTAAGGGTGGGAGAAATGGGAGCTAAGAGCTAAGACTGACAGCTCACTTCTCTGGGATATGAAGTGAGAAAACACATGTGTTTTCTATCACTCTAACAGAATTCAGCATTTGCCCTCTCTTCAAACATATGTGAAAACTACCTACTTGAGGCCTATGGTTTCCCAGGGCTTCCAGAAACCCAGATCTTTACTCTGTAGGACTCGTTGGGATTTTAGAGATTATCTGTGAGGAGACATTATGTCTCATCAGGGCCCATTCCTAACATCAGCCTATGGAACTGACCTGTTGTATTCTCATGGAAAATAAAATAAGGTTTCATGTATATTAATTTTTTAACATTTATTTATTTATTTTTGAGAGAAAGAGCAAGAGAGAGAGAGAGAGAGAGAGAGAGAGGAAACAAGCAGGGGAGGGAGAAAGAGACAGAGGCACAGAATCCTTAGCAGACTCCAGGCTCCAAGCTGTCAGTGCAGAGCCCGATGCAGGGCTTGAGCTCATGAACTGTGAGGTCATGACCTGAGCCAAAGTCAAACAATTAACCGACTGAGCCACCCAGGAGCCCCATTATGTATATTAATTTTTATATGCAGGTCTCTGGTATTATTTCAAACAAAAGAAGGTTCTAAAGAGAAAATGTGGAAGATATTTCTTACCTCTCACTCAAATGAATCTGAGAAAATAACAATTCCTCTCTGGGTCTCAGTTTCCTCATTTGTAAAATGAGGGTATTGGATTAGAATGCTCTTAAAGGTTCATTTCAGTACCGTAAGGAGATCAATTCATTCAAGGCTTATTTTTGTTTAAATTTGAGCCCCCACTATGTGTCCAGAACCATTCTATGTTTAAGGATATTGCATTGTAAAAGATGGACAAAGAATGTGCTCTAATAAAGATCATATTCTAGTTGGGAGTGGTAGCGGTCAAATCGACACACATTCAGCCAAACAATACAGAAGCAATCCAGAGGTGATGGCTGCTATGCAGAGAATAGAGAGTGGCAGGAGAAAATGAGAGACCATCTCTGAGTGACACTTAGGCTAAGAGGCAACCATGCCAAGATCAGGCAGAAAGCATTCCATGCAGAGAAACCATCAGAAGCACTGAGCTTGGTTTGTTTCATGAAAATAAAGAGGCTTAGGGAATAAAGTGAAGTTGGAAGTGGTCCTAGAAGAGGTGGAGAAGTCGTTTTGGGGCCAGATCACGTAGGATATTTACACCAGACTAAGAGACTTACCCTAAGTGCTAGCAAGAGTTCCTGGAGGACTTGAAGCTTCGGATAGGCCCTTATTTAAGTTTTGAAAATATCACTCGCGGAATTGTATGCAGTACAAATTGGAGGGAGTGGAGGCTACTGAGGCTGTCATTGTAGCAATCCAATGGGAGGGGGTGGTGGGGGCAGGGGTTGGAACAATAGTAGGATGTGGAGACAAGTAAACAAACATGAAAGGGGCTCTTAGAGTGGTTGCAGAGAATGAGAAAAAGAAAGGAGAAGGATAGCAACCAAAGAGGGAGGGCCATTTTCTGAGATGACAAAGAATGGGTTTAAGAGGATGGAGAAGAGGTTTGCTCTTGTTTTTGTTTTTAAACACCTGCACTTTGAGACATCCATCCCATCTATAAGTGTAGATGTCAGGGAGACAATTGAGAGACGTCATCGCTAGAGATGTAAGTTTGGAAACCATCGGCAAATGGGTAGTGTTGCAAGCTACAGACTGGAGGAGATCATGCAGCCAGAGCGCATAGACAGAGAAGACAATGAGTCCCTGAGCTTTGGAGAGCTGCTTCATTTAAAGATTTGGTAAAAGAGAACAATCCAGCAAAAGGCATTGACACAGAGCAAAGAAAAAGTAGGAAAAAAATCAGGAAAGAGTGGTCTCACTAAAGCAGGGAGAGAAAGTGTTTCAAAAATGAGGTCATTTGTCCTGAACGCTTCTGAGAGGTCATATGAGGCAAAAACGATGAAGGAACTATTGGATGTGACAACATGGAGGTCATTGGTGATGTTGACAAATGCACCTCAGTGGTATGGAAGGACAGAATACAAATCAGAGAAGATTAAGGAGAGACATACACATGATAAGGGAAGTGGAGAAAGCAGTTAAGCAAAATCATTGTGCACTGGAGCAGAGATATGATGGAGACATGAGGATGAATGGGAGAAATGACAGCATGATTGTAAGATGATGGTAATGATGCTGTAGAGAAAGAGAAATTGCTGGTGCAGGAGGCAGAGAATGATTAAAGAAGAGAAATCTCAATTGCCTAGTGGAGGTGACATTTGGGATGCACGTTCGGGTGTTGCCCTTGGACAGAAGCAGGCACACTTCTTCCAAGGTGACAGGGAAGCAGGGAGTGTGGGAACTGATACAGGTGGAGGGGAAGTGGTGAGGAGACAATGAGTTCATCTCTAATAACCTTTATGTTTTAGTGAATCATGGGGCAGGTCGTGGAGGACAAGTAGGAGGGGAAGCAGGAACACGAGAGATGGAGAACTGAGGACAGGCCATCTTAGAAACAAATTGAAAGTTTTCCTATCTCTTCTCATCATTGATTTAGAAGTAAAACCAATAACGTGTTGATCTACATATCTGTCAGGTCCTTTTCATATATTGTATCTAATTATCCCAATCTTAATCTAAAAAGGCAGAGGTTATCTCCACTTTCCAGAAATGCCGGCCCAGCTTGATTAAATAACAGCAAGGGCTTGTCTTCCTTCAAAAATCCTTGCTTTTGAAAGCCTCACTCCCAAGTAAGGATGCTGGCAAGGTCAGGGTTATCAATTCATTTCAATTCACTGTAGCAGGCACTTCTGACTACCTACTACATGTTAGGTTTCTGACTTCTGGGGCACATTTTGTACCTTCTGCGACGGTGCCCCTTCACCGGTTTCTAATCATGCTCTGTGAAGAAGCCAGGCTGTGGAAGAAGCAAGGCAGTGACTGAGGTACAGCCCTCTTTCCACATGACTCTTCAGGACCCAGGTCGGGTGTTACATTTTTCTGGGGTGTCTTTCCTTGCTGATACTATCCCCCCCAAAACATGCACACCCTCTCTTCTCCTCTGTACAACTGAGCTCCTGCAGGACTCATCACTACCTCTGCCTAAACCTTGACACAACTATAATGCCAACTGTTTGCTACTGGAGATGGGTCTTCTTAATTTCTCAGAATGGTACCCAGCATGTAGTAGGAGCTCCAGATATGTTTATGAAATGAGCAAGGGGCGCCTGGGTGGCTCGATCCCTTCCGACTCTTGGTTTCAGCTCAGGGCATGATCTCAGGGTTGGTGAGTTTGAGCCCCACTTCGGGGTCGTGCTGATAGCGCAGAGCCTGTCTAGGATTCTCTGTCTCCTTCTCTCTCTGCCCCTCCACCCATTCATGCTCTCTAAATAAATAAAAATAAATAATAATTTTTTTAAAAAAGAATAAAAGAACAAATCAATAAATAATGCTTATAACTCTTCCAAAATTGCTTTACACTCTTAACCTTTAGCCCTTTGAATATGCTGTTGCATCTATTCAAGTGCTCTTTTCCCTCCTCCATCTTTTTCCAAGTTCACTTGGCACACTTCTGTTCTTCCTGAGACTCAGAAAATCTGTGATGCGCAAATACAAATCCTTCTCAGCAAAACAGGTCTCTTAAAGCAAGTATCACCTTATTATAAACTATCCCTGGATCATTTTGTTTGGGATCCTTGGAGAAAGTGGGCTTTATTAAAGTGGTTTCGAACACTGAGTTTCAGTCCTTTTGGGCTACTGTTGCAGAAGTTTAGATGTGCATTCCAGAAGGTCAAGGATCTTTTAAGTGTCAGTACATACTTCCCTCCCCCCACCAATCACTCCCTTGAGAATATTCTATTTTACAAAGCATTTAAAAAAAAAAACCCTACACTTCTGGACCAATTCATCTGCAATTTGCTATACTTCATAGGGCTCAAAGCCCCCGCGTGCCTAAACTACTAGGAAAGATTTCTGGACACGTCAATAAAAGTGTCCTAATGAACAACAGCTGCACAGAACATGTCTTTAAATAAATTGATTCCAAATTTCCCTGCATGTTTCTGTGATTTTACTTTTTAAATGGGCACAACTGACTTTAAACTTGGCTATCTAAAAAAAGCTGAAGGAAAAATATCATCTATTGTTTCAAAAAATGTTCACTGTCTTGCTTTTCCTCACCATTGTTTGTTTGAAGAGGTTAATGTGCGTTCACACCGATTACCTCACTTCTGCTTGTGATCGCTCTTTGGAGCAAATGGAGGCAAGTTCTACATCTATCCCCTTTAGAATTTTGGTACCGAAAGTTTACAGACTTGTCCAGATTGGGGATCAGGATTAAAAGTCAGATCACCTGATCTCGAGGATCATGTTCAGACCCTGGACTCTGTCATTTCTTAAAACAAAGCCAAAAATACCCTTTCCACCAGCAGAGAACATGGATGATGAAAATGTCGGTACTAGACCCTTGTTTAGGCTCCATGAACTTCACATTTAACATACAGGAGTAGTGTTTGGGTCAACGTTTGTGTTCAGTTATAAAATGAAATGAGATCTGAATTTTTTTTCCTCCAAGGTGTAAAGCTTATCAGTTTATGTATTAATGTCTGAAAAATCTTTACCAATTACTCACCATCTGAAATCATATTTAAACTTTCAGTTATATTTAGACTTAAAATAATGAACTTATTTTACTAATCATCAGTAAATAAAGTGGAACTTGGAAGAGGGTTGTGAAAGATACTTCCATTTTGGATTTTAGCAGTGTGGCAGATGGTCATTTTTTTTTTTCTCTTACACAGGAGGCTAGAAATCAAAATTTGGCTCTATAGCCACATGATTTCCCCTCTCTGATCTACTACTCTGGACATATGGGTTTCCTCTGCATTGTGTTCCCAACCAGCAATGTTAAGGTATTAAAAATTTCACCATCCAGGTCCCCTCTTTTATTTTTGCTGAATGAGAGGACAGAGAGCACGGTAGATTTCTATCTTGAAAATTCTCCTTCTGTCACCTTGCACATGTTGCCCTTGCCATTTGAAAAAGCAGTTTGTGACAGTGTTTCACCAGAGCAAAGACAAATGCATAGTGGTGGGAGGTAGGATGGAGGGAGGGAAGGGTTGAATTAGGACCCAGAAATTGTTGAATAGAACAAAATGAAAAGCTGTTCCCAATTTGAAAAGTTAGTTGACGTCTGTTACTCTGGTATGCAGTAAAACATGTTTTTCATCTAAGACATAATAAAAGCTACAAGCATTTTACACTGTGCATTAAGAGCTACATCTTTAAGGGAACATCTTTTCATAAGAGCACGTACAAAGTTCTCTATCTGATGATACTTTTGAATGTTTTATTTTTATGGTAGAGGAAATATCCTCTAGTCATGGCAAACGCTAAATGAATTGACGAAACACCTTTGCAGAAATGACTGTTAGGGATCCATTGCCATTGCATTTCTCTCCATACATTTCTATAAAATTTCCATTCAAACTTAGTGTGGTACTGGACTACATTATCAGGAGAGCATTAATAGAGGAGCTAGCTTCCATGATATGTAAATGACCCAAAAGGACCTCTAGAGTTAGGGTGGATGAAGATTTTGAGGTGATAGTGAAAGGCAGGTGGAAACAAGGAGATCATTCTTGACATCTTCTATGAATTAGGAAAAATGTCTATGTGTTGAGCATGAAGGCAAATAGAAAAGGGACTTGGGGACCCATCACAGAGTTGCACAGATCCTGAAGGGCCCATTCCTGTTGTATGTTATATAAATGGTACCCCCTACAGTTGTACAAATGTAATGTCCCTGTTGAGAAGAATGACAAAAATTTTAAACATCTGTCATGTGGAAGAAGAACAAAAAAATGTCGAGGGACACTACTTTCTTTTGTCTCTGAAATTACTTATTTTTAAAATTCCTTCTTAGTCACTTTCTCTGGCAATTCTTTCTTCACCTGTCCCCCTTTATCTCCTAAATTATTGAGGTATAATTGGTACCTGTTGCTTAAATATTGGTGTTCTCTTGGGTCCCTTAAGAGATTTATTTTTCTTTTGCCCTGTATACTCTTTTTATGTAATCTCCTCCACATGCCCACAATTTTAATTAATACCTACATATTAATGACTTTAAATATATATCTCTAGGCTTGTGTCTTTAAGAAGCTTCAGGTGTGGGGGTGCCTGGGTGGCTCAGTGGGTTAAGCGGCCAACTTCGTCAGGTCATGATCTTGTGGTTCGTGGGTTTGAGCCCCAACGTCGTTCTCTGGGCTGACAGCTCAGAGCCTGGAGCCTGCTTCAGATTCTATGTCTCCGTCTCTCTCTGCTCCTCCCCACTCTAGGGAGGAAATAAATAAACATTATTTATTTATAAGTAAATAATAAATAAACATCAAAAATAAGTAAACATTAAAAAATTTTTTTAAAGAAACTTCAGCTCTGTATATCCACATGCCTCATGCATATACTCTGGGTCTTATCCTCACTATTTCCTAAATTAATGATCAATCTAATTATCCTGTTTTTCTATCTGTACTCCCCAGTAAATTGCCCCAATCATCAGATTAGTATAGTCTGGAGCCCCAGAGTAAAATCTTGGGCATTGTTCTAATTTGTTTCCTGCCCTGTATTCTGAAAATCTGACCAGCAATCAGACCTAGGAAATTCCTCATGACCATACTGTCTTCACATGCTTGGCCATTGCCTTAGTTCAGGCCTGCATTTGTCTTGTCTCATCTGTTAATCTGCCTGGGTTTCTCCAATCTATTTGTGATTTATACATAGCAGCATTTTATGCTTAATGGCTGGCACATAGCTGACATTCAATCATTGTTGTTTGAACCAATGACTAAATTAATGATGTCTGCATTGAGTGTTGTGCTTTGGATGATTCCATAACCAAGAATGTTTACTGAGAATAGATACTATTCTTTCAACATTTGCTTACTGAGCACCTGAGTAAATATACTTGCTCTTTGTATGCCTCATTGTAGAGGATAAAAAAAGTATCTAGAAATATATGTGTTTCATGCTAAATATATAATTCATGTTAAGAATACAGAATGGAAGACATTAGAATAATGACTAATAAAAACAATAATTTGAATCAAAACTGAATGTTTGGTACTAATGGGACAAACCAATCCAGAGATAAGGGATTCTTGAGGTTTAAAGCAGCCAAGGCAGCCCTGTGGGGGAGGCAGGACTAGAGAAAGATAGGATGTTTAGATGAGTGGTAGCAGGAACAGCGGGAGGGTACTTTGCAGGAGACTCACTTGAGTGGGAGCATGAAGACAGCCAGGATTGATATCTGGCATTGTTAGGAAATGGGGCAATGGCAGCATGTGTTGAGATTATAAAACTAACAGTGTGTTGATATTTTGGGGGAGAGGCAAGCATCATACAGTAAAAGAGCTCAGGTACTGGACAAATTTGGCTTTAAATCCAAGTCTATTATTTGTTAACTAGGTGACTGAAAGAAAAACCTCCCCAGTCTTTTGGAGATTTTATTTTCTTACCTGTAAAATGAGGATAATAGTGTCTAGTATTTCCTGGTGATTAAATGTGAAGACGTAAAGAAGTCATCTTCTAAGATACTTGCCATCTGACAAGTTGTCAGAGCTCCATCAAAGGCCTGGTGCCATAGGAATACTACAGCTCCTGGGCAGGGATGCTCCAAGGCCCCCAGATCTTAGGCAAATGTCATTTGAATGAAGGTCAAACTCTTGTTACAATATGATACTGACAGTTCTTATGGTGAATTTGAACAGAGTACATGTTTCAGCTGCTTCTTTCTCGAAACATGGAATCCTAGAATATCAGAGGTCACCAAGTCCAGCCCATAGGGTCTCTTTCTTCCAGCCAGCATAGTTTTGCTTCTCACTGCTCCACATGGTAGGTATACAAAGGGTTCCACAACTCACCCACGTTTGAAAACCCCTGATCTGGTCCAATTCCACCATTGTATCGATGCACAAATCAAGATCTATGTCAAATTTATTATGTTTTTACAATTAATTATAAATGGCATTTATAAATTACTTATTAGTCTGTAATCTTCAAATTAATACCCTGATTTTATGCACATGGGCACATACATATAATGGTGTCCTAAACAGTTAAAATTATTCATGAAAAACGTTGTTCTAATCAAAGTTGTGTCAACTATAGTGCTTTTTAAGGCACTGTAAGATTTGGTTGCTTAAAGAAAATCTGTACCAAATATTCTGTCAAGTAAAGAATTTACTTTTTACTTTTTTAATTTTTAAATTAAGTAATTGATCAGATCAGGATTTTAATGCTTTCATTTACATGTTTTTCTTTTCATCTAGAGGAAATATTGGAAAAGAACCTGTGCATATTCAACTGCACTTCCATCTACATGACAATGTCCCATTTGCTTTTCTCACAATTACTTGGTCTAAAGGAAATTCTGTAAGCCATTTCCTTGGAATTAAATTTAAAAAAAGGAAAATTAAATAAAAAAAAGACTTTTAGCCTAAAAGGAAGGGTGGCATGATATGAAGGAAATGGGCCTTGAATTTTAATGAAACCGCATTGAAATTCCAACTTGGCACTTTAAAATTTGTGATTCTAAGGGAGCCTGGATGACTCAGTTGGTTAAGCATCCTACTACTCTTGATTTCAGTCAGGTCTTGATCTCAGGGTTCACGAGTTTGAGCCCTGCGCCATCAGTGTGGAGCTTGCTTGGGATTCTTGGTCTCTCTCCTTCTCTGCCCTACCCATGCTCACTCTGTATCTCTCTCTCTTTCAAAATAAATAAGTAAACATTAGGGGCGCCTGGGTGGCTCAGTCGGTTGAGCCTCCGACTTCGGCTCAGGTCATGATCTCACAGTCCGTGAGTTCGAGCCCCGCGTCAGGCTCTGTGCTGACAGCTCAGAGCCTGGATCCTGCTTCAGATTCTGTGTCTCCCTCTCTCTCTGCCCCTCCCCTGCTCATGCTCTGTCTCAATAATAAAAAAAAAGACATTAAAAAAATAAATAAGTAAACATTAAAAAAAATAAAATAAAATTTTGTGACTCTGGATGACCTTTTTATCATGTCTCTCTTTTTTCTTTTAAAGTTTATTTATTTACTTTGAGAGAGAGAGAGAGAGAGAGAGAGAGAGAGAGTGTGTGTGTGTGTGTGTGAGCAGGGGAGGGGCAGAGAGAAAGGGAGAGAGAAAATCCCAAGCAGGCTGCCAGTGCAGATGCGGGATTCCATCGCACAAACCCCGAGATCACAACCTGAGCGGTAAGAGTTGGGTGCTTAACTGACTGAGACACCCAGGCACCCCTGGTTTTTTTTATGAGGTCAGTGCTGCTGTTACACTATGCTAAAGAGGACACCGAGGCATCCAAGGATTATATAATTCTCCAAAAGTTGCAAGTTTAAATTCACGTAAAAATATTAAATATATGGTTAATAGCTGAGTAATTTTGACCATATTAATTACCTTCTGTCAAATGGGGATGAAATACCTACATTCTTTAAGGTTAAAATAAAATAAGACATGAAAAATATCCATAACAGTGTCTGACATTAAAAAATAGGAGCCTGATATATATGTGTACATACACACACACATACATATATACACATATATGTGAATATGTTATATATATATATATATGTTATATATATATACGTTATATATATATACGTTATATATATATACGTTACATATATATATATAACGTATATATATATATACGTTACATATATATATATAACGTATATATATATATATATATATATATATATATATACACATATACACACACATCACTGGCTTATCCCCTCATTACCCAAACAGGATATTTTTGCGGTGGCGGTCACCGAACATGTTATTCCTGAGAGAGGTCCTGGCATTTATGTAAAAGAGCAGAGAAAAAAAAATCATAATAATCACTCAGTGGCACAGGGAGAAGAAGAGAGCCTCAGGGCATCAACTTTTGGAAATGTCTCCAAGCTGTGCACACACAACTTCCTTGACAGCAAGATCTCTCTTACCCATGGTGAATGTAGCCTGGCTTTCTTGGAGTCCTCCGCCAGTTACCAATTTTTTGCCTTTCAGCTCCAAATTCACTCATCATTGTCTCTCTTGTGAAAACACAGAGAGAACTAATTTTTATCTTGCGGTCTAGCATAATGTAAGTCTTTGTCAGACATTGCGGGAAGAGGGAGTTTTTCTTCCTGGTTCTAGTGTGCCCCCTCAGCAGACTCCCGCATCATGCCCAGCACTGATAGTACACACTTTTCCTTGGGCCTGGCATTTGCACTGCATAGACTTTCCCATAATGGGCTCCTGGAGACTGTGAAGCTTCTCCAGCACCTGACTCCTGAGGCCTGAAAGGCACCAGCAGCCAGCTGCTTGCCCACGTGATCCCCTCAAGTGATTTTTATGGCACCGGGCCTCCAGCAAGTCACTTTCCCTGGCACTCTGGACAGCAGATTGGTATGTACCACAGAAACTTTTCTACTACCCTGTGAGCCATGACCATGCCCTTCAACAAGGACCAGATCTCAGCCCTGGGGGTATGGGTGGGAGGCTCTTCCTTGGGCCCCCCATTTAAGTTCTATAGATTGTTCTATAGGTTGCTCCTTATATCTGCTATTCCTGTATTCTTTTTTTTTTTTTTTTTATTTGAAAGAGACAGGGCACAAGTGAACAAGGGGCAGAGAAAGAGAGGGTGAGAATCCCGTGACAGGCAGAAAGAGAGAGAGAGGGATAGAGAGAGAAGCGGGGTTCACCCGGAGAGGGCTCACACTCACAAACCGCGAGATCCTGACCTGAGTCTATTAGAGGCTTAATGGACTGAGCCACCCAGATGCCCCCATTCTTGTATTCTTTACAGGTCTCTTTATTTCTTATTAGCCAATTCCTCATTACTTCAATCCCCTGTTATAGCTATTAATTCTTTCTATTAAATTTTCCCTACTCAAATTACTGTGTAGTTCCTATCTCATGATTGGATCCTGACTGATGGAGGTTATGGTTGCCATTACATACATAGCATTTAAGGAGGTCTTGGGATCCAATCCTAGGCCAGTAGCAAACATGTTAGGCTCAGAGCAAAGCCACAGAGCAAGTTCAGTTAATCATAGACATTATTAGCAGTTTCTATGACTCCCTCAATCCACTGACATTCTACCTTCTTGGGGAAAAGTAACGAATTGAGTTCTGTTTCTCAGGATGATTAGAATGATCTTTGCCCAGTTCATGTTTCAACACCAGCTTAGTTTGATCTGCTTCCTGTTAAAAGGGAGGAAGTTAGTTTTATAGACCAAGCAACTCTAAATAAAAACTCAGTGGCCTGAGGGTATTAAGGCATCCTCTCTGGGCTCTATAATTCCAGCTGGCTATGTCTTCTGGCCACTGAGAATATCTGGCTTTGTATTTCAGTAAAATGTAGAAGTTAAATTACTTTTAGCTAAGCTTAAATTTGGAAAATTTTGCCATACAGTGTGAGTAAATCATTGTAAAATGCTCTAAGTACCTCCTCGTTTTCATTTCTATGGCACTGAAATAATCCATATAGGTTTCCCTGGCTGCTCCAGGAGTGAATATGCCAACGCACTCTGATTAAATCATTGGAAAAAGTAAGGAAAATTTCTTCTTTTGGAAATAACTTTGTTGGGTCAGATTCTCATCATAAGACATCTATAGGGATTTTATATTTAGAAATGCAAAGCAAAGAAATGAAAAATTGTTTTACTAAGTTGTAAATTCATCATCCTATATAATCTCAAGGAATGATTAAATAGAAAAGAAAAATATTATTTTCCAGATAAAATCTTGATAGGGCTAGCTAGTATAAGATCTGAGTCTTCTGTTTCTAAATATGCATACGAATGCAAAATATTGAGTCACTTTTGGAGGAATATGTATGGTAACTCAATTAGGACAATTACCATTTGATAGTGATATTTTCTCTTTCAGCTAGAGGATTGGAGTATAATTTAAACTTTGGAAAGTTTAAATTTCAGCTCCTCTATCATTATATGATTTATTTCCTTCCAAAATACTTTTAATTAGAAAATTTATAAAATTCATCATATAATATCTAGCCTTTTTTGCTGTGCCCACCTCCTTCTTTCCATGCAAGATTGTCTGCTTTGGAAATAAAAAAAAGGGCTCTTTCAGGCCACATTACCACTAATAAGAATATTTTTAAATAACATAATGCAAACACAGCTAAATTTCAGTATAAAGGTTATTTAGTATAAGAATCCAGCCTTGCAATCTCAAAAGATCTAAAAAATAGCAAGATCCAACAAGTTATTAAGTTATTTTTAAAATGTTACTCATAGTGAGTAATTGTTTATGAAGGAACAAATGTGCATAACGCATTTTTAGAACGATTTAAATTTGAAATAATGATTTTTTGTAAGTTTAAGTGTTTAAAAACATAAACCCTTAGCTACTGCATTTTGAACACGTACTCTACGTACGTCCTTCTTATGTATTACCTCACTAAATATGATTTCTATTTTATTGGTTTGGAAGTTGAGGCTAAGAGAGGTTAAGAAATTTCCCAAAAAATATACAGCCAGTAAGTGGTAAGAATGCTATTTGACACAGAAATATATAAAAAATATGCACATTCCTACTATCTCAGATTGCTTCATCCCGCCCACCACCCCGCCCATTCCATGACCAATGGATCCTTTAGGACCATAGTGATTGACTTGATATTTTGAGGAACTTGCTTATCCTTGAAAAAGGTATTTAAATTTCAAAGCAATGAAATTAGAATAGAAAGAGCTTGAATTACCCATTCCCTCTTATTTTTAGCTTACTTTTCAATTAGCTTGTCCAGTTTGGTAATCATACAAACCTGTAGTCTATACTAGAAAATCTGACAAATCTCTCTTTCTCTCTTTTAGAGGAGCATTTCCAACTCATCATTTTAAAAACTTAATACATGTTTTCATTTTAAGTTAAAAAATATTCCTATTTCAAGATATATTGACTTTTCTAATGTAGCTTTGAGCCCTTCTTGAAACAGTCACTGCCTGGAAGCCTTAAAAAGTTTTAATGCAGCTTCCAAATGGGTCTCACCCTTCTAGGGAGTAGTTCTGGCACTGGGAGATTTGGCCCAGCAGATTTCAGCAGAGTCCCAGCTCAGGAAGTCAATTAGCTTGGAAAGATGAAACATCTGAAAATGTAAATTATTAGTTCAGTTGCAACTCTATGTGTTACATGTGTAGAAATGCAAAAACACATTTGTTCAAAAGATTTATTGTGAGCTGCCACATTGGACAATATGAACACTTAGATATGCTTACATAAACATATGAGTCACCTTTTATAAAATACAACTTTCCATGTAAGCAAGCTATTGATGAATGTGGAGTCTAAGACATTTTCTCTTTGGCTGTTGTAAAATTTTCTACAAATGATAAGAAAGAACATCTTTAAATGCAATAAGTTCAAGGGGATAACTTGTCACAGAAGGGAAGGAAGCCAAGGGGTCCCAACATCCCTCCCTCCCGTGTCCTAATGTAAGCACGTTTGCCAAAAAGCCTTCACTGTCAGAGGTGAGTCAAGGGTCTTGAGAGCTGCCTCCAGTTTAAAAAAAGAAAGACACAGCTTTCTTCTGCTGTCTTCTGAGGTTGGCATTGTTTAAATATCTTTTATCTTGGAATTTGGAGATTTTTTCCCCCTAAATCAGAATAGATAATGAGATGCAAAGTAGCTGGTGTTTTGGGAATGTCCACTCTGTTGGTTTTATTCCAGGTGACTCATGTTTCTGCCTCTTTCAAAACAAGCTATTAGCTGTTCATATTAGTGGAATTAAGAAAGATGGGAAAATTTTGTTGTTTTTTAAAATCTTTAATATATGGTTCCTTCTGGAACTAAAGACTGTCCAGCAGATAACACTCAAATACTGATATCAATTGCCACTTTAACCAAAAGCACTCCAGCTCCACCCTAGCCTCTGACCCCCGGAAGTAATTCCTCAATAGTTCTCCTCTTCCCCAAGCTCCCCCTCCCCTTCTCTGTTTAAGGTATATTTGCATTTGAGCATACTAGTTCGTAATTATTTGTCACTTTACCTGCCCTTCTCCCCTACTGGGCTGTGAGACCCCCAAAGGCATGGACTTTGTCTTAATACATGGTTAAAAAGCCAGTCCCTCGTATTAAGACTGCCACAAAGATGGTGCACTATAAATATTAGTGGATTATTGAAAACTTGAATTAATTAACTAATCAGGCATTTAATAACAAAATTAGAATAATTTATGATATCAATTTGATGATTCTCGACTTCTTTTAGCATTGAGAATTCTGGATTTTGTTTGGGTAGACTTTTTTTAAGTTTATTTATTTATTTACTCACTTATTTACTTATTTTTTTGAGAGAGGGAGAGAGAAAATGAACAGGGAAGGGGCAGAGAGAAAGGGAGAAAGAAAGAATCTTAAGCAGGCTCTGCACTATCAGCATGGAGCCCAACATGGGGCTCGAACTCATGAACCATGAGATCATGACCTGAGCCAAAATCAGGAGTTGGGTGCTTAACTGAATGAGCCTCCCAGGCACCCCTGGGTAGACTATTTCTAGTAAAGATTATATTCAGGCTAAATGCAATTACTTTTTCTTTTTTTTTTTTATTTTTTTATTTTTTTATTTTTTTTTTAAATTTTTTTTTTTCAACGTTTTTTATTTATTTTTGGGACAGAGAGAGACATAGCATGAACGGGGGAGGGGCAGAGAGAGAGGGAGACACAGAACCGGAAACAGGCTCCAGGCTCCGAGCCATCAGCCCAGAGCCTGACGCGGGGCTCGAACTCACGGACCGCGAGATCGTGACCTGGCTGAAGTCGGACGCTTAACCGACTGCGCCACCCAGGCGCCCCTGCAATTACTTTTTCAAGACAGTGTCAGACTTATGATGGTTCGACTTCTATTTTTTGACCTCACAATGATGTGAAAGCTATATGCATTCAGGAGAAATTGTATTTCAAATTTTGAATTCAGATCTTTTCCTGGGCTGGTGCTATGTGGTTTCATCTTCTCTTGTGATGCTGGGTAGTTGCAACTCCTGTCAGCCACATGATCACGAGAGTGAACAGCTGACACACTTAACAATCATTTTGTACCCATACAACTATTCTGTTCTTCACTTTTAGCACAGTATCCAGCAAATTACATGAGATAGTCAACATTGTATCATAAATTAGGCTTTATATTAGATGATTTTGCCCAACTGTAGGCTAATGAAAGTGTTCTGAGCACATTGATGGTAGTGTTAGGCTAAGCTGTGACGTTCAGTAGGTTAGGTTAGGTGTACCAAGTGAAAATTTTTACTTCTTTTTTCTTTTTTTTTTTAAATGTTTATTTGTTTTTGAGAGAGCACAAGTTGGGGAGGGGCAGAGATAAGGTGACAGAGGATCCCAAGTCGGCTCTGTACTCACAGCAGCTAACCGAATGCAGGGCTTAAACTCAATGAACCACAAGATCATGACCTGAGCTGAAATCGGATGCTCAACCAGCTGAGCCACCCAGGTGCCCCTATTTATTTATTTTCAATTTATGACGGGGTTATGAGGACATAACCCCGTCATAAATCAAAGAAGATCCGTATTACCATGTTTTTATTGTAATGAAATCTGAAACATTGTAAATTCTATGGCAAAGTATAATAAGATATTTTTAAATAGAGAAAAAGTTATATAATTCAATATCCTAACAGCATTTCTACCAATATCCTTATGGAAGGTATTCTTGTGTTTTTGTCTTAAGAATATTTCTATTGAATTACTGCAGACACAAACAGTTATAACCATAATCTAATAAATGGTGAGAAAATGCTAAGCAGTAATTGATAACATCATCAGAATTGCCCATTACCATATGGAAAATAATAACTCAATGTTGACCTTAATTGATATATGTGTACTTAGTATACATTATTGGGAGCATCATAGTTTTTTTTTAAGTATTGTATTTTTCTCATTCTAAAAGAAAGAAATTCATCATTGAGAACGTGAAATGTGACAAAGTAATATAAAAGAAACCAGAAGACACAGAAATATAAAAGAAATCAAAAGACACAGAGATAATTACTATTAATATTGTGTACATTTTCTCCCATACTTTATACATTTTCAAATAAAAATTGTTACTGTATGTAAAACAAATCTTTTTATAGTCAATTAACATTAAATACTAAACCACGTTAATAAAGAGACTTAGAAAAAGCTAGTTTCATACTGTTTCATTATTTAAAGATATTTGTAGTGTTACCACCCTCCTAGTTTAGACTAAGGCGCCAGATCTGATATTTTATTATATAGAATTAGTTTCATAATACATCTTTCATTCTGCATAAATCCTTGAATGGATTTGTGACTATTTCTATTAACTATAGACTCAGGAACACTTTTAATGTTCTTGCGATATATTACCAATTTATTTCAAGACAATGGAGAAAGGCCTATATTCCCACATGCAGTGAGAGTATGTCACTTTCTTGCATTTTTACTGGCATTAAATATTATGCTATACAGGGCTTCTCTTTTAGATTTTTAAAGTTTATGTGTATAAAAATATACATCGTATTTTCTTATAATTAAAAAAATACTTTTGTAACTATGGTTGCAAATAGACTCTTGTTTCCCTGTATTGTTTATTTGATCTTTTCTGTTGTTTTCTCTAAAAATTAGTTTACTAAAAAAGTGCATGACATGGTAAAAAAAAGTTATGCACACTAGAAAATGCACACATAAAAAGAAAACACGTCACTTTGCTATTCCACAATCACTTTATATATATAAAAAAGAATATATAGATAGAGAGAGAGAGATCTTTTTTTTAATGGAGATCCCCTTTTAAGATGTACACAAATATGTCATGATTCAAACTATTTTGCAGTTTTCTCTGTTCATGTAATGTATTTATCTTCTCATATCAATACATGTGTAAATATACCCTATTGTTTCTAATAGCTACAAGAAATACCATAAGTTTTGAAATTTTGTTAACTTACTATGTGAGAGTGGCATCTTACTACTTTAAATTTCATATTCTGATTTTTAGTGTGATTAAACATCATTTATCACACACTCATTTACCATTTGTATTTCATTGCTTCAAGATGTTTATCCATTGTTTATCTCGTATAAGTGACTTTAAAAGCCGTTTTGGACAAAATGTCTCACAGAGATTTCTGGGGGTGGGTGGGCACCTGGCCTCTCTTCTAATCCCACTCCAAATCAGTTTCTCTTCTATACTTAGAGTGGCAACCAGGCAAAGCCAGGAGCTGTAGGTCAGAAGCAAGCGTGGCTCTCTTTCCTCTCTGGGTCTGGGGACCAGCATGGAAAACCTCAGACATGGAGTCTGAAGGAGATGGTTCCTGGGAAGAGCTCGATCTTTGGGAATGGATATGTCCAATCTCATCTGGATGCTAAGGAAATTCTGAATAGTTGCATTGGATCCATTCTACTTCCAAGCCAAGTAGATCTTGAAGACAACAGGTACAAAAAAATTTCCCTCGGTATCTCCACAAAGAATGATCTGCCTGATTCTCCATCCTTAGCCTGAAGTTTCAGAAGTAGACATTGTTAGTGTTTGTTGATACTGGGTTCTTCCTCCTTTCTGAGCACATGCAAGTCTGGGCTTCTCTGCCCCCTTGCAGTTGGGTGGAGCCATGTGACCATATCTAGCCAATAACATGTAAGCTAAAGATTTGAATTAGCTCAGGTAATTCTCTATTTCTCTTTTACCCTGCTGTGGCAAATCTGGTAGCCTTGACACTTTGCGGGGTGCGGGGGGTGAAGGGAGGAGAAGGAAACAAACTCTTTGTGATACAGAACCAACTGAGGGTTGATGGAGGGAAGTGGTGGGGGATGGGCTAAATGGGTGACGAGTATTAAGGAGGGCACTTGTCCTGTTGAGCACTGGGTGTCATATGTAAGTGATGAATCACTAAATTCTACTCCTGGAAACAATATTACGTTATATGTTAACTAACTAGAATTTAAATAAAATTTTTAAAAAAACGAAAAAAAGACAGGTATTTGGGTGCCTCAGGGGGTTGAGTGTCCTACGTCATGATCTTGCAGTTCATGAGTTCAAGCCCACTTCAGGCTCGCTGCTGGCAGCCTGTCACTACAGAGCCTGCTTTGGATCCTCTGTCCCCCTCTCTCCGCCCCTCCCCTGCTTGTACTCTCCTTGAAGTAAATGAATATTAAAAAATTTTTGAAAAAAAATGATAAGGAAACCTCTGTTGTTCTTGTGATTGTATAACGATATGAATGTACTTAATGTACTGAACTGTACACTTAAAAATGGCAAGATAGTAAATTTTATGTTATGTATTTTTTTATCACGATAAATGAAATGAATAAAAAAATTCTACATGTATATGGTGCCATTTGTATAAAATGCATGTATATGTAAAAATTTTAGAAAAAATTAGCAGTTCTATATTACTGACTTGTAGGAATAGCTATGATATATTGTCAAATAGAAAAAGTAAGTGGCTGCCTAACAGGTATGATATAATTATATTTTAATAAAAAAGCAATCAGGAATACTTTAATATATCTATAAATATTAGGGTGGTAGAGGGTTGATTTATGTTGCATTTGTGTACACATAACATCATTTGTTTCAACAACTAATTACTATCATAATTTTAAAAACTAAATACAGAAAATATAAAAAACAAATAATTTTGGTAAAGCCATATTATATAGTAAGAGCTGCAAACCACTGCTTTTCACATTTGGTGAAGGTACTTTTCCAGTATGAATTATATCTTTTAATTGTGTGATGGTATAGAAGTTATTTAATATAATTATATATATAACATATATTATTATCTTAAATTACTTATATTACTTATATTATTACATATTATATTAATATATATATATATATTACCACACAACATGCACATATATACATATCTTTTTGCATAAACTATTGCCCAATTATCCAAGATATTCAGGGTTATTTGGGTTTTTCTTTAATGGAACAAGAAATTAAAAACACCTGTACAATGACTTAAGTGAAGAACTTCTATGATTATTTACCTTATGGTGGGAGTAATTGTAGTTGCAACCCAAAGTTGTTCTCATTTTTTTCAATATTCATGCTCTAGACCATATGATTTGCACTAGCCAATGGCACAATAAGCAGCAAACATGTGAACAGACTTGAAAGGCACTTGCACATTTGGGCTTATCTTCTTGATGTTTTTGGCACCTGGCAACCTCATGTGAAAGCTTGGGCTAAGACCTTGGAGGATAAAAGACCATGTGGAGAAGGCTCCAGTCATCTCGACTACCCTCAGCCAGCCCAGCAGCTGACTGCAGCTACATAAACAAGCCAACTCAAGATCAACCTGACCCAGGAGAAGTTCTACTTAGTCCAAGTAAAATTGACTTGCAGAATATTTAGCTAAGTAACTCGTTGTTGTTTTATAAGACGTAACATTTTTGTTGGTTTATTATACAAGGAAAGTTAAATGGTATACTTCCAACCAACACATAAGCACTCTCACTTTCTCTCTTTGACATTTGCCTTGACCCTTCAGAACTCAACTGAATTTTTTTCAGGAAGTCTCTTTTATCCGGTTTTCATAGAAACAACAATTTTCTTTTTTCATTCATATTTTATCATTTTATATAACCTTTAATTACATTATATAAATATAATAGCAAGTACAATTACCATCAACAGGTTTGAGAAGAGAAACAACTGATTTGTGGTAATCACAGAACTCATTAATGGAGAACAGAAGTACAGGTGAACTACGGCGTGACCTGGGCATGAGTGTCCGTCATGTTGTTGGCATCGGTACGTGGATGTATCCTGGACCACGGTAGGACTTCAGGAGGTCTGTCAGGATGCGGCACCTTTCTTGTCTGCCTCCACTATATTGCTAACTTTTTACAGTCTTAAAATCACTATCTCCCTTGCTCCAGCCAGAAAATGAGTTTTCTTAATGACCTCAAGGCAATCAGGATCCCATCCATAAGTTATGTAAAATAATATATGCATTTATACATGTAAATATAATGTTAAAGTATTAAAATTTTGAGAGTTACACAATCTTATTATATTCCAAAACATTTAACACTGTGGTTCACTATTTACTATTACTCATAATAAGAGGATACTTGCACTGAAACTTCTTAATATACCTTGAAATAAAAATATACATAATCCTGAACAGTGAACAGAATTAACCTAAGAAATTCTGTTAAGTCACTCTACTCACATTAGTAAGAAGAGGTAAAATAAAGCTGCTATAACAAACAATACCAAAATAATTGAAGTGTTTTTCTTGCTGATGTGAAATAGTCTAATGCTTGTTGGACATAGTTTCTGTCCCATGAAATTATTTTGGGACCCAGATATCTTCTATCTTCAGGAACTGCAACCATCCACACGTGACCTCTAAAATCCCCATGGAAAACATAAGTGGGAAAGAAGATTTTGTAAATCTCTAAAATATCTCAATCTAGAAGTGACATATGCCACTTCTACTCACAATCTATGGTCAACAACTAGTACTATGGCCAGGTCTTTTCTAAATTAGAGCCAGGAAATATGATTTAGCTCTGTGCCCAGAAAGGGAAAACAATATTGGTGACCATCCGTCTAGCCTCTATCACATTTTTTTTTGTTTTCATTCCTGAAACCTGAGCATATCAAATTTGTGTTCAAATTGAGTGGAGAATTGAAACAAAGGATTGAAGTCAGTAGTAAAGGGTTCTCACAGAAGTTAAAGTAGCCTGGGGATATGGATACAGCCCGAGTTGGCATATGGTCTTATCTTCAATCTGGTGCTTTAAGATATTTGAACATATTGATGGCCTTCTCTAAGTTCAGATTCCTTTTTTATACTGGAAATAAGGAATTAATCAATTTCCAATTTTAAAGAGAGATAGGCAAATTGTTCTAGGAATGCTCTGGGATGATGTTGGTGGCTGGGAAAGGACTGAGACAGGACCTCGGTTTGGCTCTGTGACCCTCCAGATCACTTTCTCACATATCTACTGACACCCTGGGCAGAAATTCAATATTCTGGTTTATTAAGAACAGATTTTTTTCCTTTCTGTTCATATTTCTTCCCAACTTCAAAGTCATAAAGGAAGAGACTTATAAGCATGAGATATATATAAAAAACATGTTCTTAATTTTATTCATTCAGCCTCCACACAGTGTTTATGAGTGATTCTGTTTAATTTATGTGGCTTTTATTGAGAATCTACTTTGTGACAAGCTCTATATTGAGACATGGGAATACAGATAAATAAGCTTTAAAGAAATTAGAGCCAAACCCATTTATTCATTTATTTAACAAAGATTTAATAAGCTTCTACTTATGAACCAGGCACTGCTGTTATGAAACTGGTCAGAGGAGACAGTTCATCAAATAAAAACATCAATCACTTTGGAGAGCAAAAGTGCTGTGAAGGAAAACAAAAGCAAAATAGTGAGGGGAATGTAATTGGGTTAAATGAGAAGTCTCACTGGTACTTGAATTAAAAGAGGAAGACTGCTCTGCCAAGTTTGATCATTCCATTAAAAAAAAATCAGGAACAGGTTGAGTAAATTCAAGAAAGAAAAGAAGCCAGAGAGTCTAGATATGCATGGTTGAGGGAAGCTGGGCAAGATGGGTGCTTCAAGGAGGGGGTGGGTTCTCTCCCTCAGCTAATCATTGCTCCCTATTATCTTACCCAGGTTCCCATGGAGACCTGAATGCTCCTGGCTAAAGCTGGGTAAGCATTTTTTAAACTATGTTAGCTTACTAGGGCTCTGTGATAGTTAATTTTATGTGTCAACCTGATGGGGCTAAGGGATAGTCAGTCAAATGATTATTTTCAGGTGTGTGTCTGTAAAAGCATCCCAGGAAGAGATTCACATTTGAATCAGCAGACTGAGTAAAGAAGATTGTTCTTATCATCGCTAGTGGGTATCATCCAGTCAGTTGAAGCTCTGAATACAACAAAAGTGTGGAGGAAGAGAGAATTCACTCTCTCTGCTTGAGCTAAGACACCCATCTCCTCCTGCCCTCAGACCTGGGCACTCCTGGTTCTCAGGCTTTCAGACTCAGACCAGGACTTACACCACCAGCTCTTCCCCCTGGGCCCCCATTCTCACCCTTTGGACTGAGACTGGCTTTTCTGGTTCTCCAGCTTATAGATGGCAGCTCATGGGACTTCTCAGCCTCTAAAACCATGTGAGCCAATTTCTGTAATAAATCTCCTCTTGTTTATCTCTTATTGGTTCTCCCTGTGTCCTCACATGATCATCCCACTGTGTGTGTTGTGTCATAATCTCCTCTTCCTGTAAGGACACCAGTCACAGAGGATTATGGAGTATCAGTAGAGTGTCATTTTACATTAATTACCTGGTTAAAGGACATCTCTCTAAATACAGTCATATTCTGAGGTACACGATGTTAAGACTTCCAAATAAGAATTTGGGGGGAAATACACAATTTGCCCATAACAAACACCTTACATAAAACGTGCTCATTGAGAGTGCGAGATTTCTTTTCTATTGTAATATGTAAAGTTTAGGTAAGGGCTGGGTCATCAGGACCTCACAGGCTATGAGACAAAGTATGTCTCATCAAAGTATGAGACAAAATGGGAAACCATTGGGAGTTTGTTGTGAAAAGATTTTTTAAAAATCATTCAGGTTTATTGTATAGAGAATGAATCCTCTGACTACATCAAGAGGTATAGGTGACTTGGATTAAGATCATAACAGAGGAGGGGTGCCTGGGTGGCTCCGTTGGTTGAGTGTCTGACTTTAGCTCAGATAATGAGCTTGTGGTTTGGGTTTGTGGGTTTAAGCCCTGCATGGGGCTCTCTGTGCGGTTATCAAGTTTGAGCCCAGATCTCTGCTATCAGCCCAGACCCTGTTTTGGATCCTCTGTCCACACCCCCTCTCTGCACCTCCCCTGCTCATGCTTTCTCTCTCTAGGATACAAAGAAAGAAGGAAAGGAAGGAAGGAAGGAAGGAAGGAAGGAAGGAAGGAAGGAAGGATCATAACAGAGAAGATGGTATGAAATGCTTAGATTCAGGATCTATTTTGAGGTAAGAACCAGTAGAACTAGCTGATGGATTAGATGTGCAGAAAATAGAAAAAAAAAAAGAAATCAAGTCGGACAATGGCTTATGCCACTGTGGAGTTGATGGATCCCAGCATGGGTTAGTTATGTGGTCTCTAGGAAGTAACTTTATTTCTATGAGTCTCCATGTCCTTATTTGCCCAATGGAGCTAATATCATTTTCTCCATAAATTAGTCATAAAGATCAAGTTCCATAATGCCTCTAAAATGCCTTGCACGTGCTTGGCATCCAGTAAATAGTGGATGGTGTTGTCAGGTGTCAGCCCTACCAAGATGAGGAAGTCTCTGGTTAAACGTCTAAATGACAAGATCTGATGAGGAGTGCTCTCTCCATTCATAAAAAAGGAAAACCAATGTGGACCAGAATGAGAAAACCTCTCCTCATAGGGTGAATGTGAATATTTTAACTGCCTTGCCCAAAGTCAGGGAAAACTAGTTTGTCCTAGAGAATCCCAACTCTCCTATTCCCCAGTAGACCTTGCACTTGGGAAGTAAGCTATCTGGGCTATAGGTGTCTTGCAAGCACAATGGAAGTTATACTACTTGGTCTGTAACCTGGAGCCAGGCACTCAATTTCTAAAAAAATGTCACATCATTAAGTTTGAAAATTTCAATGTTACTTCAGAAGAAACAAAACAAAGTTGCAAATTAATGATTCTGAATTAAATAATACTTTAAAAATTAATTCATTTCTTAAAACATTGCTAACGATTCATTCAAAAATTTGAAAGATGTTGAAAAAGATCCAAAGTAAGATCAGCATATTAGTAGCCAACAAATATCACCTCATTGTGTCTGATGGACTCTAATTGTGTAAGTAATTATCTAGTCACCTGGGAACCATTGTTGAAAATGGCCTAAGATTAATCATAAATATTTAAGGAAACATAATAATGGAGTACTTAAATAAGGACCCAGAATTGTGAAAGAATTAAACTTTACCTACTGCACATATCACCTAGCTAACTCCTTTGTTACTTTGTTCCTTCAAAAAATTATTTGATTTAGCTTCCCTAACAACTCTCAACTTGAGGGTCTGAGTGTTAGTCCACTGTCCCCAAATGCTAACCTGGACCGGGTCCCCCTTTCCTTACCTGCCTTTGGCCTGGTGATAGTATCAGCCTCCAAAGAAAGGCAGCACTATAGTTTCTAAATTCCAAGTCCACACCAGGGGTCTCTCTCCATTCACTTTCCTTTGGTCCCAAGCCAAGTGTGAGCTAGAGCTTCTGGGCACCAGGGTGAGGCAGAGACATGTAATATGAACCAGACTGGAGGTCAAGTCTTATTTTCCTCTGACTACATGCTTGCTGCTCCTCTGGAAACTGCTGCGGGGAGGGTTTTCTCCCTCACCTAATCATTACCCCCCCACCCCTCTCAGCCCAGGTCCCCATGGAGAC
Organism: Neofelis nebulosa; assembly: GCF_028018385.1. Classification (NCBI taxonomy): domain Eukaryota; kingdom Metazoa; phylum Chordata; class Mammalia; order Carnivora; family Felidae; genus Neofelis; species Neofelis nebulosa. The sequence goes on from NC_080790.1 coordinate 14,221,442, forward strand.
CTGAATGCTCCTGGCTGAAGCTGGGAAAGCATTTTTCACACCTTAAATAAAATGTGCAGATCGAGGGTGGAAGGATTATTTTCCATTACAATATGAAACATTCTGGCCTTTTTCCCAGAGTTTATAATAGCCCTTGGAAAGGGCCTCACCCCAAAAGTGTAGTCCTAGAAACCAGCTAGAAATGAACTGGGAAGTCTGGACTATGGACTTGCTAGGGAGGGAGAGCCCATGCTCTGAGCAAGTTGGAGCACTGGCCTTGTTACTGCCTAGACCAAGATTGCAAAGAGCTGTTCCTGTGCACAGACTCCATCCATGCCTTTGTTCCTAACTTCAGAGCACCCACGGGTTGATATATTCCCTGGAGTTTAACTTTAAGATCCTGGAGGTCTCCAAGATGCTACACACAACATTGAGAAAGGTCTCCATCCATTGGTCCTTTCTCTTTAATTATCTTTGATACCAGTTAAAATTTAATTTCCCTATAGACCAACTGAAGTAATACACACCCCAAATCCCAGTAACTAACGCCACAAATGTTTATTTCTTGCTCATCCCATAGTGAGATAATTGTGTGATGGATGTCCTCCCACAACATGTTTAGGGATCCAGGATCCTTCCATCTTCCAGGGCCTTGGAATATTCCATAAGATCCTCTTCATTCTGCCTGACAACCATTCTCTCTGAAGGATTTTGTGGGGGCCTTTAGGAGCCAGGCATGTGAACACTTTACTACACCAACATACCTGCCACATGGTATATACTCCAACTTTCAGGCAGTGTGCAAAATTTTTATACCATCTGCCAAAGAAGGAGAGGGAACTCATAGATACTGTGTTATATTAACTTTTTAAGCTGAGTAGCCAATTATCATAGCTTTAGTGGCGTATAACAATGCCTGTTTATTATCTCACAATTTCTGTGAGTAAAATCAAGGTTTGGCTTAACAGGATTCTCTGCCTGGGCAGTCTTACCAGGCTTTGATTGCTGGGTAGGCCAGGCTGCATTCTCATCTGAAGGATCAACTGGAGAAGAATTTGCTTCCAAACTCACACGTTGTTGACAGAATCCATCTCTGACAGTTGTAAGACTGTGGTCGTGGCTTCTTGCTGGCTATTGGCCAAGGACCACTCTTAGCTCCTAGAAGATATCTGTCTCTATTCCTTGTCATGTGGCCTCCATAGACCCTCTTACAGCACAGTAGTTTACTTCTTTGTTTTTTAAATTTTTATAAAATAGAGAGAGATAGAGCATATGGAGTTGGGGAGGGACACAAGGAGAGAGAAAGAATCTCAAGCAGGCTTCATGCTCAGCACAGACGCAGGGCTCAATCCCACAACCCTGGCATCATGACCTGAGCCCAAATCAACAGCAAATTGTTAACCAACTGAGCCGCCTACAAGGCCCCAGTAGTTCACTTCCTTAAAGAAAGCAAGGGAGAATATTTCTAGAGTCAGTCTTCTAGGAAAACAGAGTCTTATGTGAGTGACATCCTATCACCTTTACTATATTCTAGTGTTTAGAAATAAGTCATGGTTCTCACCCACACTCAAGAGGAGGACACTACACAAGGGTGTGAATACCAGGAGGCAGTAGACATGGAGGTATCCATACTTAAATTTTGTCCTCCATTGGAGCAGACTTCTAATTTAATGAGCACTTGGAGTAATGAGGAAGAAAGACCCTCAAAGAAAGAGGCTGGCTGTGAGACAACATGAACTTTGCTCTGAATCTTATTATCATCGCTTATAAAATGACAACAGTGATATTCACCTCGTAGGACTATCAAGCAATTTAAGATAGAAAATGTAGGTAAACTATCCAATAAAATACTGGAACAATGGGGTCAAATGGAACAATGAAAAATGGAACAAGGAAATCATTTCCTCATGCTGAGGTTCAGGGCTGCCTGTCTAAATAAGGAATTTAGGTCTAGAAGATGCTCTGGGCGGGGGGGTCACTGCCAACTTGAAAACTCACATCACTGGACAAAGATGTTTTGACCCAACAGTGACTTGTACACACTCTCTCCATAAAATAAGAACTTAAAAAAAATAAACTGAAGACAAAAGATAAGGGAATTCCCTCTTCTCACTTAATCATGGACTTGAGGGCAAAGAATGTGTTTCTTCTTGGTCATCCAGTTGGAGACATTTTGGAAGTTGGATATGGAAAGATTAGCCATTTAAAATTGTTTATGAAATAATCGGAGATTAGGTCATCTAATTCATTTTATGTATTACTGTCTTTCTAACTTTGGCTTACTTCTTTTTTGAGGAGCTGTTAATAAAATACAAATCTGTTTAACCACAACAATGGCAACTCTAGCTCCACTGACAATTAGAGGAATTCCCAACTTTAAAAAAATATAGAAATATAGAAATAGAAGCTTACTTGTCTGGTTAATTTGCTTCAAGAGGAATCAGTTACTCTGTTTCACTGGGGAGCAGATGGGAGAGAAACAACTCAGGACCAAGTCACCACTTGGACTGATAAATGCTGGCAGAGGATGCTCCAAATTTGCTGGGCTCTCCTCTATGAATTTCTTTCTATCCAACTCTTTTCTGGGCTTCTCTTTATCACACTCAGAAATCCCTGCTCTTTCCCCAGCTCTCCTCCTTGCCATCTATGTTTGGCATACCCAGGAGGGTCAAGGGGAATGGGAACAGAATTACCATTCTGCCTGAGATTGTTTCCCTCTTTTCCGTTCTCAAAATGAAGTGTCTGAATGATTGGAAATTTTAGCCAACCCTCTGAATGGACTCTCCTGGGGGTTGTTGTCTCTAATGAGGTCTCTATGAACATCTGCAGGGTCATTCTGAGGTGTCTTGATTCCAATCACAATGCCTCAACTCTCTTAAATTGAAAGTATATCTGTACACTTAACTTTGTCTTGAATTCTAAATGCCAACCCCCTCTGGGAGCTCCCATGGGTAGTTCCTCAGGCTGCAGGAATAGGAGACATGTGCATGCTTGAGTGAGTGCTTCCTTAAATTTTGTGCCCTAGGTACCTCACTCACCTCACCCTAATACTAGTCCTGCTGGACATGGCAGGAAGCTCCTCACTGAGCACTTAACTGAGCTGGACGTAAAGATTGTATATTCATTTTCAGGGTTGGTATAGCAAATTACCACCAACTTGGTGGCTTAAAACAAAAGAAGTTTTGTTTAAGAAGTTTTGGATGCCAAAAGTCCAAAATCAAGGTGTCACTAGGGCCATACTTCCGCCAATGGTTCCAGGAGAGAATCCTTTCTTGTTTCTGCCAGCTTTTAGGTAGCTTCTGGCTTCTGGTGTTCCTTGGTTTATGGCAATATAAGTCAAAACTCTGTTTTTTTTCATGATCTTCCCTATCTGTGTCCTCTCTTCTTCTTATAAGGACACTTGTCTTTGGATTTAGGGTCCATCCAGATGACCCAGGATGGTCATGTCTTGAGATCCCTAATTTAATCACATCTGTAAGACCATTTTTACAAATAGAGTCACATTTACAGGTCAGGGGTAGACACATACTTTGGGAGTCATCATTAAACCCATAACAGATTGGAATCAAGAGGCTGAAATTCAGAAACCCAAACCATGAGATAATCTGAATAGAGTTATATGTTCAACAAATTTTTCCCAACATTGCTGGCTCCAAGTCAGACAAGGACAAAGATGGCTAAGAGAAAGCCAACATGGTTCTGTCCCACACGTCCCCAAAACAATAGTAAAACAAGCAAAAAACACATACATTTCTACCTCTATCAAGGAACCTACAATCATTAGGAAAGACACTGATGATTATACAGCATGGTTTAGGGGAGGGAGTGCTAATAAAGGCACAGCATTAGTTTTAAGACTAGAGTGGCTGATGGAATTCAAATAACTCAATCCAGCATTCAAGGAGTTCCAGCCCATGAATTCTTTGGTACAATATTTACTTTTTAAAATATTATTACTTAATGGGTACCTAGGTGGCTCAGTTGGTTAAGCATCTGACTCTTGGTTTTGGCTCAGGTCATGATCTCAGGGTTCATGGGTTTGGGCCCTGTGTTGGACGCTGCACTTACGGCATGGAGCCTGCTTGGGATTCTCACTCTCCCTCTCTCTCTCTGCCCCTCTTTCCTCTCAAAAATAAATAAACATTAAGAAAGACTAAAATATCATTACTTGAGCAAAAAGAGAAGGATTCAACTGAAGGAAAACATATTACATAAAAGTACATTTGATGAGGAAAAAAAAAAATCACTAGCAGCCCAAGTTGGTGATGTCACAGTTTAAAATCAATCTCAGCAACTCATCATTAAATACATATTCACATTCTTCCATTCTTAGAGATCCAACTCAGGCTCACCTCTTCTATAAAACTCTCCCAAACACAGCTCTGAGTTCATGCGACCTCCCCAAAGTATAACATTTCTTAGCCAGTTCCTTCCCACCTCTCCTGTCTACCCAGTTCTACAGAAAGTTTTGGAGATTCGACTTCCTAACATACCCGATTCTGTGCACTTCACTGTTAGCTTCTAAGCCAGACAGCATGACTTCTTGCCTGAAGCATTCACACCCTCCTAGTTAGTTCTCTCTTTCTACCCTTGTTCCTCTACCATCCATTCTCTGCAAGGCAGTAACTGTGATCTCTTGACACACAAAACTATGTCACTTCTGTGCTTCAATCTCTCCAATGGCTTTCTGCTGCACTTGAAATAGAATAAAAACTCCCTACCCAGGCCCAAAAGGTCTTAATATGACCTTGCCCCTGCACACCTTTCTGAAATAATCTTCCTCCCTCTCTTCCTTGCAACCTAAGCTCCCGTGACTTTATTTCTGTTTCTTGAAGAAACAGCACTGGGCCTTGCCTTAGGACCTTTGCATATGGTTCCCCTGCCTAGAAATTCTGTCCTGACTATCTTTACAGGTCTTTCTGAACAGTCCTGGCTGGAGTGTCTCTTTCTTAGGGAGACTTCCTCCCTGATCATTCAGTCTCTATGATTCCATTTTCACTCATCCTCTGCCATAATACTCTGCTCTATTTCCTTCTTTGCTCTAAACAACTGCACCAATCTTCATTTACTGTTATTTATTTCCTATCTTCTTCCACTGGAAGGCAAATTTCATGAGAACTGGGACCTTCTCTGTATTCTTACCATTGTATCTCCATGTCTAGATCAGCCTCAAACATATAGTAGATACTCAACAAATACTTGCTCAATAATTAAATAATGAACACAACGTCATCTATATTAGTTGTATTTTTAAAAAACAAGCTCTCTGAGAGAAAACATCATTTTATGATTTTCCATGAACAACTTAACACAATTTTTAACACATATAAACATTTATTTAGCTTTTTTTTTGTGGGGGGGAAGGAGAATGGGGAATTATGTTCTAGGATTTCTGCTGAATAACCTTGGAGTTTTTCTCATGTTTTAGAGATTCCATCCCTGTTCTACTGTTCTTTGCTAGGTTTTCAATAAGATAAAGTGGTTCATTGTGGGATAGGATCTGTCTCTCCTTCAGAAATCTCAGATTTGGTCAATATCTAAGAAAAATAGTAGGAGCAGTTCTCCTTTCTTCTGTCTCTCTGCATCCCTGGGATTACATCTGCTTCTGAGTCTCTTATGCAGCTCAGAGAAATCCAACCCACAAATAGCTTCCAAGCTCTTATCTACAGAAATAAGAAACAAACAAAAACTACGATGCCTATTATCTGGAAGAGCATACTATACTTTACTGAAAGACACCCGACTGGAATGCTAGAATCTTGATTTTCTAGAAATGTTTGCCAAGTTTCTTTAAAAGCCATCATATTTGCATTTTATAGTACTTTAGGTTCTCTCTCTTATGGCCAAGGAGGTCCTCTCCATATCTCTTCTTGTTGTCAGTGTATCCCTGAAACCAACGGGATTTGTGAATGATGTACCTCAGGGGACTGTGCTGGGGTAGCCTGGGTCAGACAGACTCTGTTCTGTGTGAAGTAATCCTATCTGTGTGTGCTCAAGTTTTAAAGTTGACCCTCATTAATCATGGCTCTGGTTCTCTTAGACATTCCAGAGCTGATATATCCCCTTTTCCCCCAAGCAACAATCCATATAGACCCCCAAATAAGTTATTTATTCCTGAAATGACTTGATCTGGCATCGCCCAGCCTTCTATAACCTCCTGTGTATGAAAGAGAGAAATGAATGGTTTGGACAACATCAAAGTGTTGTTTTACTTTCCATATAGTCATTAACTTTAAATGTTCCCAAACTAATAGTCCAAGGCATTGTAAAGAGGTAATAAGTTCAAAGGAACATGAAACATAAAGCAGAACTCCAGAGTCATTTGAAAGTATTTTCTGTAAATGTGTGCAAGCTTTCAAGGCTGCTAGGCAAAGGAACCTGGATCGGCATTTTGGCTAGTGCTGAAAAGAATTTTCCCCAAGTGGAGTGTGTAAGCGAGTTGCCAGGCCAACCTCTTTGAGAGCAGAAGCATGTCTTTAGAGGATCTGCTGTTCCAGAGAATGCTGTACTGAGCTGGCTCGTTCTTTCTTCAATTAAAGGGCAATTTGTCTCTTTTTAAAACTCTCTCTTCCCTTGTTTGGATCTAGGTGTTCGAGGTCACTTAGGGAGGGTTGGTCTACTGCTCTACAAAATAGGATGTCTCTGTAAAAGAGAAAATTACAAATGGATTAAGTTATATAAACTGAAGATCCAAGTTCCTGTTATAAAATTTCTAGTCATTGAGTTAAAGAGTGTGGGGTAGGAGGTCAGAGCCCTAGCTATTGCTCTGAGACATCCGACCTAAAACATCGTATTTTGTATTATTATTATTTTTTTTAGACAAAACAAATCCTTCAAGAAAGTCATAAGAGAATGGAGTTTTCCATGAGCAGACTTGCTTAGGAAGCCATCCGGGGAGATAAAGTGCTTCCGCTCTTGCTCACACCTTTAGATGCCCAATTTTCCACCACTTGGGACAACAGTGGATTTTGCATTCTAGCCTAAACATCTGGGGAAGAGATGTGTGACCATTAACATAGGTTACTTTTATTTCAAATTAAAAGCGATGAAATTTGCTGTTTTCATTGTCATATTTTTCTTTACATATTTCCTTTTCCTCTTCCATTATATGCAGGCTTCCTTTATGTACTCATAATCACAAGAAGCCAACTACGTCTTATTTCCATTTACTTTTCATTTAACATCATGCCATAGGCATTTCAATCCTGCTCTGTGACTTTCATAAGAGTTAAAATTTTCATTGAGTGTATATCCTAGAATTTAGTTAACCACTACCTATAACTGGATTTTTACATAGTTTCCAAACTGCTCACGATTAACGATAACTCAGCAATGAACATTTTGGGGTATGAATACGTTTCTCCTTTCAAGAGAAGAATATCCCTAGGATGGAACCCTTCTAATGGAATTATGAAGTTGAAATACATAACTATGGTTATGGCTTTTGATAGTGGTGTGGATGTTGCTTTACAAAATGCTTTATTCAGTTGCAGTATTTACCTGGCACTGTTCAGGCACCATTTCACCACCCCCACCCCCACTCCCACCCCCACATGAGACCTAGTAACAAGGGAAATATTAAGTATCCCAGAGACTTTGAACTGTAGTAGGTACTCACCAAAACCAAAAAGCATGACAAGCTCAATTCATTCAGATTGAAAATTATGTACAGATACAACTTAACATGACCTTGCTTTTATTGGTTTTTAAAATCATTCTTTCTTAAAAATGTATTATACAGGAAATATATGACTTATTACAACACATTTCAATATTTGGGGGAAAAGAAAATAAAACCACTCATATTGCTACCACTTGGATAAGACATCATTAATATTTTGGAGTAACTCTTTCCGATTATTGCTCTATGCACATATCTTATTTTTTTTTTAATTTTTATGTGTATTTATTTATTTTATTTTTATTTTTTGAGAGAGAGAAAGAGAGAGAGTGAGTGGGGGAGGAGCAGAGAGATAGGGAGACACAGAATCTGAAGCCGGCTCCAGGCTCTGAGCTGTCAGCACAGAGCCTGATGTGGGGCTCGAACCAACAACCCGTGAGATCATGACCTGAGCCGAAGTTGGATGCTTAACCAACTGAGCCACCCAGGTGCCCCTCTATGCACATTTTTTAAAAACTAAAATAGAACAGAACAGAACATGCAGGGTTTCAGTCCTCTATTTCTCACTAAGTAATAGAACATGAACAGCACGTATGTGATAAACATTTTTGTCATGTATCATTTGTAAGGACTACTTAAATTTATCGTATGAATATCTCAAATATCCTGTGGTTAGCCATGTAATTTTTTCCTGCTTTTTAGTCTGCTACAATTAATGTTGCAGTGATAGTTACCATTCTAGCAAATCTATCTTAGTACAAAACTGTGATAATATCCTAAAGATATTTTTTAAGATAGAATTTCTGGATTGTAGTGTCAGCATTTCTAAGACTTGTGATGAATATGCAGAAATTGCCTTTCAGAAATGCTACCCTACAGAAGTGTATGAGATGATCTATTTTCTGGACAGTCACCAATACCGCACAGTGTCATTTTACAACCAATCATTTTAAATTTGATGAACTACCATATCGCTTGACATTAATTTGCATTTTTTTATCTTTTGTATACTTAGCCATCTGTCTTCTTATATTTAGTTTAATATGAATCTTTTGTGAGTGTGTGCTCATGCCCTTTACCTGTTTTCCTATTGCTCACTTTTCTGCTATTTAACCTTCTAAATAACCACAGAGAAGAGTGGTCTTCAGGTTGCTGGGAACACGTGGTGCCCTACAGAATGTGTATATTGGATATTGGGACACCCCATACTTTCTTGACTTTTTCCTACTGGGATTCTGGCCCTGAATCTCTCCACTGCTCTGGTATTCTCTGTTGGTTTATTTTATTGAATTAATGATGGTATTGAGATTGAGGAGGCAGAAAATTCTACATGATACTGGGGAAGGGCACATAATACCCATGAAACGAGTGTCAGGAGACAGACCTGAAAATAAACTTATGCTAAATCATAAAAGGCCCTGAATGCCAGGAATTGTAGACTCTTTTCAGTCAGTAATAGGGAGCCATTGAGGAGTTTTGAGTGGGAGAGAAGAAAAGATGTGTTTCAGATAGTATCCAGAAGATGGCGCCATTGTAACATGTCTTTTGCCTGAGAGCGTCTCCCAGCTGCTTTAGCTTGGCAGGTCAAGTCCATGTGTGGAAATGTTCTTTTTCTGAAGCATTTGGACTAAAATGGTCTAGATTATTCTAATGGACTAGACTGGGATGGGTTTTCCTAAAAACTGAAAGAACTCTTACACAGTAGCTCTGTCCTTTTTTCATATTATATATTCATTTTACCCCCCCCAACTGCTTTTGATTATGTATATCTAGACACTCATTCTCTACCATTAAATTCTTCATAAGGATTCAATGGTAATGACAGAGTATTGATCACTGTCTTGAAGTATATGAGAAAATTCAATAATCCCTCCATTATTCTAAGAGGCTTTAAGATTTTGTCATTATATTCGCCATTTGATTCAATTTATTTGAAACACCTCTACTTACATTAAAACAAAAAGGATTCATACAAAATATGAGAGTCCAAATGTTTTTCACTGAAAGCTCAATGGATCCCCTATGAAAGACAGCAAGGCACATGTTTATAGTTGGGAATCTGGCAGTAAGAAGCTCAAGGGCTGATGGTCAAGATGTTCTGGTTCAGAAGTTAGAAAATAAATAATTCCTGAGAGGAAGGATTCTTAGGGTCTGGGCAGCTGATACGGCAATAAAATAAATAGGCAGTAAAACACACTTCCTGTTTTGAGAGTTCACATTTCATATTGGCAAAGCGCATCTCTTAAATTCAATCTCATGCTTCCATAAATAAACCTGGCACCTTTTTAAACACTTTTCCATCTGCTTCAGAATGAGGAGTGCATTATTGAATACACCTCAGGGAGTCCCAGAAATGGGAATAGACTACTTGTGAGGAACACACCATTGCAGTTGGCCTTGGCCCAGAGAAGCCATCAGGAGACTGTTTGAGTTCAAACCATTGTAACAAGACCCTGAGGGTGTTTCCCCACCCCTTTTGCTTCTACTTGAGGTTGTCAGGGTGAGAGGAGGAGCCAGGCAAGATCTCAGGTTGAGTTGGCGTTAGGCACGTTTGCAGGATTATTTTCTATAATACCTGGGCCAGTCTTCATCCAGCTCCTGATACCTTGTTCCAGCATATTAACCCAGTTTCCTAGGATGCATAGAAAAGCTCACTTCCACCTTTCCTAGAACTCAGAGGTCTGGTGTACAGACCATAGAAGGATTCAGGGAACTCCTAGGATTTGCAATAATCGACTGTACTCATCAGCTCTGTGCTGGAAAGCATGGATTTGTGTCACAGAGAAAGGAATCAAGTCCTTGTTTTGTTATTAACCATGGGACCTTTGACAGGTAGGTGTGATCTTTGACATTGGATCCTTAGAGCATTGTAAGACAAAGTGAAGTAAAACCCATGAAATCAATTGGCACACTGCCTGGCACCAAATAAGCAATCCACAGATAATAGTTATTTTCGTATTCAATTTTCCCAGGTAATCTTTGTGAACCAGAAACTGGGAACAGACCCTGCCTGGCTCACGCAGCTAGCAGACAGAGTTATCATTCAACATCTACATTGACCATTTGAGGCTATTCTCAAATCTTGGATACTTTCCTAAAAAAATTTTTTTTTGCATCGTATAATTTAACCCCTACAGCAAATATTAGATTTTAAACATTAAAATTTTAATTTAATATTATTTCTCTCTTACAGATAAACAGAAGATCAGAAATACAACTAAATATTATCAAATGTAAAATGCCACTGGTTGTATTTCATTGTTTTATTTACCATCACAAAAGGAAATACACAACTTTGATCTTTGTAGCTGTAAGACTCCACCAGTTGGAAGAGACATGGGAATTTAAGAGATTTTTACACTAGTGTGTGTGTGTGTGTTTGGGGCGGGGGGGGAATGTGCCTTTAAAACCAGTGAAATATAATAACAGACTTGCCCGACCTCACACAGAGTTGGTGGCAGAAGGAGAATTTTAGTGCAAGGGATGCCAGTGACTCCCAAGGTTTTGCTGCAAGTCAGTGTTTATTCACTGTTATGAGCCACTCTCCACCCTCAGCGGATCTCTGAGCAGCTCTGCCCTGGGGCAGGCTTTCCGGTCCTCCAGCTTGTATTAGAGTTCGCCTCAAGATGCTCCAGCTCTGAGTTCCTTGAACATGGACAGACGGACACATAGGAGTTTGGCTCACCAACACCAGTGACTTGGCATTTCAGAGGTGAGTAGGAAGCAGAAGTTGCCGCATGCTTAATTTGGTGCTGACTGGAGCCCCTGGGGGGCAGTGAGTGTTCAATAAATGATCTCACTGTTGTTATCAGCTTGCCATTTAGATTAGATTGTGTTTGGAGTGGATTTTTGGCACTATGGGATTCCCTTACCTCTGGCAGACACAGGCCTGTCTTCCTCGTTGAATATCTGGGACTATACATACACTTAAATTCAATGTGACTCTTAGTCTTTTGTTCTTTGAGGAAATAAGTTGCTTCCACCCTTTCATTGCCTTGCGTAAAATGGCACAAGGGGGATTAGAATTTGGGCTGCACATGTTCTAAAATAAGATGTCTGGAGATAAAGAAATTAAAAGTTTTATTAAGATAAAATGTTGTCATGGCCTTTCACCTGACACAAATTTTACTAAAATTGAAAAGTGAGTATGAAATTATAGACAGTCTCTCAGAAAAAAAAAAAATACAGAGAGATTAAATCTGACTTCTGGTTCTTCCACTGGTCAACCATCACCTTGTTGGGTCGGTTCTCACCAAGTCTGAATCTCACCATCTATCATTCAGGGAAGTGAATCAGATACTCTTTCTTCCTAATCCTTCTCTTCCCTGACATTCTGATTCCCAGACCTGCCTTACCTTATTGGGTCAGACAACATTATTATCATTACTATTGATTGCCTTTGTTTCTGTCTGCATAATCGAAAATGCCCTGGGGATCACAACATTCTTTTTTTTTTTTTTTTTTGAGAGAGTGAGAAAACATGATTGGGGGAGGGGCAGAGAATGAGGGAGAGAGAGAATCCCAAACAGGCTCCATGCTCATGATGGAGCCCGCCCGCCGTTGGGACTGATCTCACGACCATGAGATAGATCATGACCTGGGCTGAAATCACAAGTCGGACACTTAACCCACTGAGTCACTCAGGTGTCCTGAATCACAACATTTTTACACCTTTTATGTTATCCCTGGAATCCTGAAACAGCCCAGGATCTTTTCTCAGGCAATGCACCTTAACATTTGATTCAGGCAACCTGTGCTTTCCCTAGATGATTGTAGAGCAGTTCTCCATCCATGCTGATACAGCCTTGACAAGGATTCTGATCCAGCAGCATTAGTACAAGAACCAAAGACTAACACCCCGCCATGAAGCTCCAGGCTAGGCTGGACTTCTGGAGGCAGTAGACATCTCCCCAGAGGCTTCATGCAAAGCTAGATCTTGAACCCAATTTTCATCTTTTCTCATGATCCCACCACACCTTTGCACACAATTCTACCCCAGTGTGTGTGGTTGACCGTGTACCCGTTGGTTTCCCCAAAAGGTGTCAGTTATTTGCAGGTTCAAAATGCACCTGATGTATCTGCAGCCACAGAATTTGACAGTGCCTGGAATGCAGGAATTCAGCGACTGCCTAACTATGAGATTTCCTTTGTGAGTTGGAGTGAGGGGAAGGGGCTTCCTCAGAACAGGTACCATGGGCCCACACTCCTGTGGGGAGAAGGAAGAAGACCTCAGAAGCAACCCCTAGACTATTTTCTACCTTTCTCCTACCTGCTGTTGTATCGTGTGTGTGTGTGTGTGTGTGTGTGAATTTGACCAGGAGGTTTACCTTGCATTCTTACCTCCAGGATTCTACGAGTGCATGTAGTGTGCTGTTCTAGAATTTGTTATCCAGCATGGTGTTTATGTTGTAGTTTGAAATTTGCCTTTTGTTTTACTAAGTATTGACATCATGCTTCCCTGGAAGGAATTATCGCTCTCTCTGAGAAATTGTGGCAAAGGTCCTTTTTTTTTACAGCCTTGGGTCTTCCTTTATCTCCTGTCAATTTGCTTCTCAAACAATGCTTAAATTATCCCCCTGTCTCCCCCTTTGACCTCTCTGCTTGCCTTTGTTTAATTTTTCCCTTAGATTTTCTCTGAGGATAAGGAATCCCCTTGTTTTATCATCAACTTCTTTAGAAGATCTTTTTCGATTAACCTGGTTATTTTAATATTTGAGTCATCTTGGCAATTCACCATTTATTGATGCTGCAAGTCCTTCTGATTTATTACCAGACTTCATCAGGCACATTTTCCCTTGTTCCCCACCTCCAGATTAATCCGAACTGATCTACGAAGCTTGTTCCCAGAAAGTCAGATCATTCCTATGTATTCGCTCCCTTTCAGGGGTGGAGGGATAAAGGTCTGGTACCCTGCCAGCCACACTCAGTGTGGCTGCTCTACCTACTTGAGCCTTTGTCCCATGCTGGGACTGCCAGGTGTGGGAAATATGAAGAATGGAAAGAGTGAGCCTTCTGGATCCGTGCAGATTCTCCAAGGCCAAGAGTGAGGGCAAGTTTCAGGGTCAGAGGTGTACCTCCAGCCATTGGATGCAAAGCTTGTATGATGCCAGCATCTGTCCCATCCCATGAGCACACCCTGTCCACAGCCTATAGCATACAGAAAACATCAGCTCTTTTGATCTAAGAACTGCATCAAATCATTTTGACCCTATGAGGAAGACACATAACCTGGACCAAGTGGAGCCAGATGACTTTTTTTTATTACCAGAGCATAAAGCAATATTAAGTGATTTCATGAGTTGTAGCCAGAACATCTGTTACTAAACATCAGAAATCCGATTTATTCAATTATAACAAATTGGCACTCAGCCGTCTCTAAAGCAATGCCTTGCCTTTGGAGCAAGAAAGTGTTATTTGTCAGCTTTCTTTTTGAACATACCATCTTTTCCACATGTCACGGGACTCCTCCTCTTCTCTCTGAGAGATGATGTCCCTGTTGAGGACAAGAACTTCCCTGGGCAGAGAGGTGGCAGGGGCATGTAACATGTTCTGCTACTTCAAGGGCAGGGCAGTAGATCCAGAGCCATAAGGTCCTGGAAGGCGGCCAGGATGTCATAGGCAGGGGGAAAACATAAAGGAGGAAAGGCTCATATGTGGAACTCTGAAGGCTATACAACTGACCCACAGAACTACAAAGCAGGTGGGTCCCGTGTCACTGGCCAACTCCTGCCCAATTTTTCCTTTAGCTACTGCTTCTGCAGGCTTGTCGGACACACTGTTCTATTCCATATGCAGCCATCCCCAGACTTTGAGAAAAATTCCACTCTCAAGTCCTCCATTCATCACAGGTGATATAATATCTCTCTGGGAAATGTGAGCATCCAATCCTTGGGACATCAACCTTTGGCACTGATCAGAGTAATACATGGAAATCATGGCATTCTACTGGTGGGATTTCAGACTTTAGTCACCAGGGTGAGCGTATGTTGGTGATTTTTGGGACAGGCAAAAGGGATAAAAAGAGAAATTCTCTTAGAATATGGAGGCTTCCCAAAAGAATCAGAAGCAACCATTCATTTTATGGTCCGTTTACACATCATTTGCTGATTGGTTTTCAGATATTTACCTGTGCTAGTCACTGTGTTAAGTATTGGGAAATGGGCAATAAAAATTTAGACAAGAGTTGACCCATTGACTTGAGAAGTCCACGGTCTGATAGGAAAAGTAAGATGCTGGCACGAACTAAAGTAGAAAGTTGTGAGTCATGGGAGAGTCAAAGATGAAAGATTGGGGAAAGTTAAAGGGAAAAGAAAGAAAGTGTCCACTGGAATGTTCCCGGAAGGGTTTCATGAAGGATATGGAATTTGGGCTGGGCCTGGGGGAAGAATAGGGTGTTGGAAGAGAGACAGGAGAGACAGTACTTGTAAAAAGAACTCGTGGCTCGAAACAAGACGTGGGTATAGGGCAGCCCTGAGGCATGTTTGAGTATGGCAAATACTTGATACCCCTGAAGCCCATAGTCCGTATAGAGGAATAATGAGAGAC
Organism: Neofelis nebulosa; assembly: GCF_028018385.1. Lineage (NCBI taxonomy): Eukaryota > Metazoa > Chordata > Mammalia > Carnivora > Felidae > Neofelis > Neofelis nebulosa. The sequence goes on from NC_080790.1 coordinate 14,236,587, forward strand.
AAAGGTGGAAGACGGGCAGATAGATGCCTCATCTTGAAGGTCTTTATGTGTCTGGCAAAGGCATATTCAACTGGCTGAAGTGTTTTGAGCATGAAAACAGAACTGTAATTCAGGAAGATTAGTCTAAGGCAGTGAATAAATTGCAACAAGGACACCTGAAAAGATGCGGGCGAGAGAGCATAAAAACGTGCACTGAGCAGTTGGGATAGAGAAGAAGAAATGCGTAGAGATTTACAGCAGAGGTCTTGGTAAGTGTTCAGGAGCTACATGTTATTACAAAAGGAGTCTGGGCTTTGGAATCAGACAGACTAGGATGACCTTTACGTTTTTCTCTCATTTGGAACTACCTGGAGTAAGTCACAATGTCTCCCGGACCCGGTGTCTTCCCCCTCGGCAGTGTCCTCTTGCACGTGTTATTGAAGGGTCATCTAATCCCTCCTGGGTTGTGGTGAGGCTCAGGTGGGGTAATATATGTGGTAACACTTCATAATGTCTGAAAAAAAAGCCAGAAGTTCATTGTGGTTACTTAAGTTACTACCTGGATTTGTGGGATGAACAGAAGTGAAGGATCTCCGACGAACTTCAGGTTTTGCACCAAAATGACTCTGAAGGTGGAGACCCATGTGCAGGAAAATGAAGAGAAAGAGGAAGGGTGAGGGGGAGTCCCCACTCACCTGGACTTCAAAATAAACTCCAGGTGGATAAAGATTACACTGTTAAAACAACCGAAGATGTTTTATAACATAGCAGCTGAGAGATTCTAAGAACTCCAGGGAAGCTCAAAACCAAAAAGGAAAATATTAGTACATTTGGCTGCATTAGAAATGATGACTTTCATATAACAAAAAGTAATGAATAGGATTGATTGGAAGGAAAATAGCAAACTGGGAAACTTGGGGGGCCGATCATGTGACTGACGTGGAGTGGATTTCTGAACACATGAAGAGCTTTACAGAACATTTAAAAACACAAACGAGGAACCAGTTCCTGCCAGGGAACTTGCTCGCTCCGCGCAAACACCCAACTCTGTGCTTCTGCGGAGCCAAACCTCCGGCAGCGGATCTGACTCCCTCCCACTGCCACAGGGCCCCTCCTGAAGTGGATCACCTAAGGAGAAGCAAGCTAAGCCTGCCCCTCCTGCCCCCGTGCACCTTGCCTACCCACCCCAGCTAATACGCCAGATCCCCAGCACCACAAGCCTGGCAGTGTGCAAGTAGCCCAGACGGGCCACGCCACCCCACAGTGAATCCCGCCCCTAGAAGAGGGGAAGAGAAGGCACACACCAGTCTGACTGTGGCCCCAGCAGTGGGCTGGGGGCAGACATCAGGTCGGACTGCGGCCCCGCCCACCAACTCCAGTTATACACCACAGCACGGGGGAAGTGCCCTGCAGGTCCTCACCACTCCAGGGACTATCCAAAATGACCAAACGGAAGAATTCCCCTCAGAAGAATCTCCAGGAAATAACAACAGCTAATGAACTGATCAAAAAGGACTTAAATAATATAACAGAAAGTGAATTTAGAATAATAGTCATAAAATTAATCGCTGGGCTTGAAAACAGTATACAGGACAGCAGAGAATCTCTTGCTACAGAGATCAAGGGACTAAGGAACAGTCACGAGGAGCTGAAAAACGCTTTAAACGAAATGCAAAACAAAATGGAAACCACGACGGCTCGGATTGAAGAGGCAGAGGAGAGAATAGGTGAACTAGAAGATAAAGTTATGGAGAAAGAGGAAGCTGAAAGAAAGAGAGATAAAAAAATCCAGGAGTATGAGGGGAAAATTAGAGAACTAAGTGATACACTAAAAAGAAATAATATACGCATAATTGGTATCCCAGAGGAGGAAGAGAGAGGGAAAGGTGCTGAAGGGGTACTTGAAGAAATTATAGCTGAGAACTTCCCTGAACTGGGGAAGGAAAAAGGCATTGAAATCCAAGAGGCACAGAGAACTCCCTTCAGATGTAACTTGAATCGATCTTCTGCATGACATATCATAGTGAAACTGGCAAAATACAAGGATAAAGAGAAAATTCTGAAAGCAGCAAGGGATAAACGTGCCCTCACATATAAAGGGAGACCTATAAGACTCGTGACTGATCTCTCCTTTGAAACTTGGCAGGCCAGAAAGGCTTGGCACGATATCTTCAGTGCGCTAAACAGAAAAAATATGCAGCCGAGAATCCTTTATCCAACAAGTCTGTCATTTAGAATAGAAGGAGAGATAAAGGTCTTCCCAAACAAACAAAAACTGAAGGAATTTGTCACCACGAAACCAGCCCTACAAGAGATCCTAAGGGGGATCCTGTGAGACAAAGTACCAGAGACATCACTAATAGCATAAAACATACAGACATCACAATGACTCTAAACCCGTATCTTTCTATAATAACACTGAATGTAAATGGATTAAATGCGCCAACCAAAAGACATAGGGTATCAGAATGGATAAAAAAACAAGACCCATCTATTTGCTGTCTACAAGAGACTCATTTGAGATCTGAGGACACCTTTAGATTGAGAGTGAGGGGATGGAGAACTATTTATCATGCTACTGGAAGCCAAAAGAAAGCTGGAGTAGCCATACTTATATCAGACAAACTAGACTTTAAATTAAAGGCTGTAACAAGAGATGAAGAAGGGCATTATATAATAATTACAGGGTCTATCCATCAGGAAGAGCTAACAATTATAAATGTCTATGCGCCAAATACCGGAGCCCCCAGATATATAAAACAGTTACTCATAAACATAAGCAACCTTATTGATAAGAATGTGGTCATTGCAGGGGACTTTAACACCCCACTTACAGAAATGGATAGATCATCTAGACACACAGTCAATAAAGAAACAAGGGCCCTGAATGATACATTGGATCAGATGGACTTGACAGATATATTTAGAACTCTGCATCCCAAAGCAACAGAATATACTTTCTTCTCGAGTGCACATGGAACATTCTCCAAGATAGATCATATACTGGGTCACAAAACAGCCCTTCATAAGTTTACAAGAATTGAAATTATACCATGCATACTTTCAGACCACAATGCTATGAAGCTTGAAATCAACCACAGGAAAAAGTCTGGAAAACCTCCAAAAGCATGGAGGTTAAAGAACACCCTACTAACGAATGAGTGGGTCAACCAGGCAATTAGAGAAGAAATTAAAAAATATATGGAAACAAACGAAAATGAAAATACAACAATCCAAACGCTTTGGGACGCAGCGAAGGCAGTCCTGAGAGGAAAATACATTGCAATCCAGGCCTATCTCAAGAAACAAGAAAAATCCCAAATACAAAATCTAACAGCACACCTAAAGGAAATAGAAGCAGAACAGCAAAGGCAGCCTAAACCCAGCAGAAGAAGAGAAATCATAAAGATCAGAGCAGAAATAAACAATATAGAATCTAAAAAAACTGTAGAGCAGATCAACGAAACCAAGAGTTGGTTTTTTGAAAAAATAAACAAAATTGACAAACCTCTAGCCAGGCTTCTCAAAAAGAAAAGGGAGATGACCCAAATAGATAAAATCATGAATGAAAATGGAATTATTACAACCAATCCCTCAGAGATACAAACAATTATCAGGGAATACTATGAAAAATTATATGCCAACAAATTGGACAACCTGGAAGAAATGGACAAATTCCTAAACACCCACACTCTTCCAAAACTCAATCAGGAGGAAATAGAAAGCTTGAACAGACCCATAACCAGCGAAGAAATTGAATCGGTTATCAAAAATCTCCCAACAAATAAGAGTCCAGGACCAGATGGCTTCCCAGGGGAGTTCTACCAGACGTTTAAAGCAGAGATAATACCTATCCTTCTCAAGCTATTCCAAGAAATAGAAAGGGAAGGAAAACTTCCAGACTCATTCTATGAAGCCAGTATTACTTTGATTCCTAAACCAGACAGAGACCCAGTAAAAAAAGAGAACTACAGGCCAATATCCCTGATGAATATGGATGCAAAAATTCTCAATAAGATACTAGCAAATCGAATTCAACAGCATATAAAAAGAATTATTCACCATGATCAAGTAGGATTCATTCCTGGGATGCAGGGCTGGTTCAACATTCGCAAATCGATCAACGTGATACATCACATTAACAAAAAAAAAAGATAAGAACCATATGATCCTATCAATCGATGCAGAAAAGGCCTTTGACAAAATCCAGCACCCTTTCTTAATAAAAACCCTTGAGAAAGTCGGGATAGAAGGAACATACTTAAAGATCATAAAAGCCATTTATGAAAAGCCCACAGCTAACATCATCCTCAATGGGGAAAAACTGAGAGCTTTTTCCCTGAGATCAGGGACACGACAGGGATGCCCACTCTCACCGCTGTTGTTTAATATAGTGCTGGAAGTTCTACATCAGCAATCAGACAACAAAAGGAAATCAAAGGCATCCAAATTGGCAAAGATGAAGTCAAGCTTTCGCTTTTTGCAGATGACATGATATTATACATGGAAAATCCGATAGACTCCACCAAAAGTCTGCTAGAACTGATACATGAATTCAGCAAAGTTGCAGGATACAAAATCAATGTACAGAAATCAGTTGCATTCTTATACACTAACAATGAAGCAACAGAAAGACAAATAAAGAAACTGATCCCATTCACAATTGCACCAAGAAGCATAAAATACCTAGGAATAAATCTCACCAAAGATGTAAAAGATCTGTATGCTGAAAACTATAGAAAGCTTATGCAGGTAATTGAAGAAGATATAAAGAAATGGAAAGACATTCCCTGCTCATGGATTGGAAGAATAAATATTGTCAAAATGTCAATACTACCCAAAGCTATCTACACATTCAATGCAATCCCAATCAAAATTGCACCAGCATTCTTCTCGAAACTAGAACAAGCAATCCTAAAATTCATATGGAACCACAAAAGGCCCCGAATAGCCAAAGTAATTTTGAAGAAGAAGACCAAAGCAGGAGGCATCACAATCCCAGACTTTAGCCTCTACTACAAAGCTGTCATCATCAAGACAGCATGGTATTGGCATAAAAACAGACACATAGACCAATGGAATCGAATAGAAACCCCAGAACTAGACCCACAAACGTATGGCCAACTAATCTTTGACAAAGCAGGAAAGAACATCCAATGGAAAAAAGACAGTCTCTTTAACAAATGGTGCTGGGAGAACTGGACAGCAACATGCAGAAGGTTGAAACTAGACCACTTTCTCACACCATTCACAAAAATAAACTCAAAATGGATAAAGGACCTGAATGTGAGACAGGAAACCATCAAAACCTTAGAGGAGAAAGCAGGAAAAGACCTCTCTGACCTCAGCCGTAGCAATCTCTTACTCGGCACATCCCCAAAGGCAAGGGAATTAAAAGCAAAAGTGAATTACTGGGACCTTATGAAGATAAAAAGCTTCTGCACAGCAAAGGAAACAACCAACAAAACTAAAAGGCAACCAACGGAATGGGAAAAGATATTTGCAAATGACACATTGGACAAAGGGCTAGTATCCAAAATCTATAAAGAGCTCATCAAACTCCACACCCGAAAAACAAATAACCCAGTGAAGAAATGGGCAGAAAACATGAATAGACACTTCTCTAAAGAAGACATCCGGATGGCCAACAGGCACATGAAAAGATGTTCAACGTCGCTCCTCATCAGGGAAATACAAATCAAAACCACACTCAGATACCACCTCACGCCAGTCAGAGTGGCCAAAATGAAGAAATCAGGAGACTATAGATGCTGGAGAGGATGTGGAGAGACGGGAACCCTCTTGCACTGTTGGTGGGAATGCAAATTGGTGCAGTTGCTCTGGAAAGCAGTGTGGAGGTTCCTCAGAAAATTAAAAATAGACCTACCCTATGACCCAGCAATAGCACTGCTAGGAATTTATCCAAGGGATACAGGAGTACTGATGCATAGGGGCACTTGTACCCCAATGTTTATAGCAGCACTCTCAACAATCGCCAAATTATGGAAAGAGCCTAAATGTCCATCAACTGATGAATGGATAAAGAAATTGTGGTTTATATACACAATGGAATACTACGTGGCAATGAGAAAGAATGAAATATGGCCTTTTGTAGCAACGTGGATGGAACTGGAGAGTGTGATGCTAAGTGAAATAAGCCATACAGAGAAAGACAGATACCATATGGTTTCACTCTTATGTGGATCCTGAGAAACGTAACAGAAACCCATGGGGGAGGGGAAGGGGAAAAAAAAAAAAAAGAGGTTAGAGTGGGAGAGAGCCAAAGCATAAGAGACTGTTAAAAACTGAGAACAAACTGAGGGTTGATGGGGGGTGGGAGGGAGGGCAGGGTGGGTGATGGGTATTGAGGAGGGCACATTTTGGGATGAGCACTGGGTGTTGTATGGAAACCAATTTGACAGTAAATTTCATATATTAAAAAATAAAAAAAAATAAATAAATAAACATTAAAAAAAAAAAAGAAAATTTGGAGATGAAAAGTAATAATAAAAAAAAAACACACACAAACGAGCAGACAAATAGAAAAAGAGGCAAAGAATAGAAATGAGTAATTTATAAAAGGAGAAATGCAAATAATCAATATACAAAAGAAAACCAATTAGATCTTAATCAAAGACATTCAAATAAAATAAAGGGCTATTTTTTTTTTTACCTACTAGATTTTTTATTCAATTACAAAGATTGAGAATACTGTTTTTATGACAGATTGAGACATGATTACTATTGTATATTATTTGGGCTGGGGATGAAATATAAGAGATAGCAGTCTTCATGGTGTTCAATTTGATAAATACATATTAGTACATATAAGTGATACATACAAAGAGCCATCACACCCACATCGGGACTTTATGTGATACCAAATTTTCTTCAGCTACCAAAGTTGATGACATGGATCCTTTTTTATTTAAATGTAAAGTTGTTAGCATATTATTGAGTGAAGATGTGTAGTATTGTCCCAGTTATTTAGAACATTACATATACATAAATATACATAAATAAACATACGTTTGCTTGATTACGTACTTCTACAAGATATGTGTAGAGAGATGTTCTCTGGATTGTTAGATTTCTGGACATTTTTCTATATTGCATCAATGTTTAAATTTTTAAAGCTTTTTTTTTTTTGCCAAAACAATCACATTTCTAAATAAAATACATAAAACCAATTAAGAGAAGGAACTAAAGAAGGAAAGAAGAAAGAAAGGAGGGAAGGGAAGGAGGAAGAGAAGGACTGAGAGGAGGGAGGTGTATGACAATGTACCCATGGGGTTTTAATTTATGGAGACAACTGGGAGCCAATACAGAGAGACCAAAGCCATTGAAAGAAAAGCTTATTACATACAATTTTCAAGACAAGGGGGCACACCATACCACACAAGACCACATGATGAAGCACTGGGTTTTTTCCGGAAGCCAGAAGCCTCAGTGAGGGGAAACCATGATCCAGAGCCATTACTGGGCTTTCTGAGGGCAAGACAAGACGGGGAGGGGGAAACAGTTCATACTGGCTTGCTGGAATAATGTCTCTGGGCTCTGAGATTTAGAAGCAGTCTCTAGCTACTTGGTACCTGGCCCTGGGTTGATTGAGCCCTGGCCAGCTAGCCCCACCCAGCACATGCCCAGTGTCAAAACATAAAATTTCAAACATGCTCAATACAGGAGGGAGTGAATGGAGAAAGGGAGAGGAAATAGTTTTCAAGGGAAGACTCTGAGAAGGTGGAAATGGTGGATTCTGAGGGTAAGTGGAAGGTCTTGCTGTGGTCTGATGGAAAGTCAGGGCTTCCTCCAAGGATGAGGGGAAGGTGTGAGAAGCTATGTCAACTTCTGCTATATAAAGAGAGAGGCAAAAGAAACCCACTCTTAGATGGCCTCAATCTTAGCAAAAAAAGTGGTCCAAGTTATTTCTAGAAAACAACTAGCATAGAGTTTGGAAAAGAATGAGAAAAAAATCAGGTGTTTTAGGGGCGCCTGGGTGGCTCAGTTGGCTCGGCATCTAACTCTTGATTTTGGCTCAGGTCATGTTCTCACAGTTTGTGGGATCAAGCCCCTCATTGGGCTTTGTGCTGAGTGTGGACCCCGCTTGGGATTCTCTCTCCTTCTCTGTCCCTCCGCCTGCTTGTGCTTTCTCTCTCTCTCTCTCAAAATAAATAAACTTAAAAAAGAAAAAAAAAAAACAGAAAAAAAAGTGAGGTGGTTTGACACAATTGCTGGGTGAAATTCAGCACGTGATTTTCTTTTTTTTTTTTTTTTTTTTTTTTTTTTTTTTTAAATTTTTTTTTTTTTTCAACATTTTTTATTTTATTTTTGGGACAGAGAGAGACAGAGCATGAACGGGGGAGGGCAGAGAGAGAGGGAGACACAGAATCAGAAACAGGCTCCAGGCTCTGAGCCATCAGCCCAGAGCCCGACGCGGGGCTCGAACTCACGGACCGCGAGATCGTGACCTGGCTGAAGTCGGACGCTTAACCGACTGCGCCACCCAGGCGCCCCAGCACGTGATTTTCTACGTGTGAATAAAAGAACATCCATTAGGGTCCAGTGAAGGTTATATTCAGGGACAGAAAAAAGGATGAGTTTGACTCAGGGTGAAGATTGGATATTTGTTCATTATGGAATAGACTCTTAGACTGTCTAGCCTTACCCTTAAACCTCAACTCCTTGAACAAAACAGTTTCTGTATTAGGTTTGAGCTTCTTCTTCTTCCTCTTCTTTTTTTTTAAGTTTATTTATTTATTTTGAGAGAGAGAGAGAGAAAGAAAGAGAGTGTGCTAGTGAGCAGGGGAGGGGCTGAGAGAGAGGGAAACAGAGAATCCTAAGCAGACTCCACTCAGTCAGTGCAGAGCAGAGTCCTGCAAACCCTGAGATCTGAGCTGAAGTCAAGAGTCGGACATTCTTCTGACTGAGCCACCCAGGCACCCTTAGGAATGAACTTCCTTTGCAGACCTGCCAAGATGATACAAGAACCTATGTTTGCTGCCATATGGAGCATTGTCCATCATGGTGGTTGGCTCTTGAATCATTATTAGCTGGAAGACCCACCCCTCTATCTGCCAACTCCTGCCCCCTATATATTCACTCTAGGAAATAGTTAATAACAGCCTGCCTCCCAATTCCTGACATGGCACAAGAAAGGGATAAAAGCAAGCACATTGTTGAATCGCCTTCCCCAACATTCAATATCCTGAACATTTTCACACATCTGTCCATTTAAACCTTTCTCTTAATGAAACCAGCCCCCACACAAGACTCACACATGCAGGACATAAATTTGTTAACAAATGAATGAATGATTCCATTCTTTGTTTCAGAGTTTTACTATGTGAATACAATTGAATACAATATAGAAGATGACCTAATTATCACTGCTTTCTCTCTTCTTGCTTGGTTTAGTAACTGATGTCTCCAAATGCTTGAGTGAGGGCCGATGAAGGAGAGAAGCAGGAAACAGCCCCCAGATGTCAACTGATTGCACATGACAGAGGCTGGCTGTGTGAGGCGATAAATATGTTCTGTGCTGAGCAGCGCCAATGTGGACACATTCAGAAAAACAACAAGCCAACGTGGTCATTTCTCTGGGCCTTGTCTTCTTTTTTTTCCAACTGAACTGCATTCTTTACTCCTGATTTGGAGGCTATTTACAGTACATCCCAGGGAGCCAGCCCATGGTGTTGACTCTACTTTCTTTTGGAAATATTAGAATTTGTCTCCTGGGGGATTCAGAAGGACTGTTTGTTAGTTTAAAAATAAGTCATACATTTGATCATAATTGTGCAAGACTCTATCCTCCTGCTTGAAGTGTCCATCTCAGGGCTGGTGGAAAGGAAGATGTCCACGGGGAGACTGGAGGCAGGACAGTTGTCTATAGAGCATGGTCTCTCTTATCTGGAGATGAAGGAGCCAAGAAAAAAGAAGCATACACTGAAAAATACTACAGGGTAACTGATGCTTTTTACCAAGAAATGAAGTCAAAAGAGAAAAAGTTCCCCATTAGTGAGGAGGGAATAAATACCTAAGCCAACTTTTCCCATAACATCTCCAGGGGATTATCTTTCTTTTCTTTCTTTCTTTCTTTTTTTTTTTTTTTAGTTTATTTATTTATTTTGAGAGAGAGAGAGAGAGGAGGGACAGAGAGAGAGGGAGAGAGAGAGAGAGAGAGAAAGAGAGAGAGAGAGAGAGAGAGAGAGAGAGAGAGAGAATCCCAAGCAGGCTCCACACTGTCTGTGCAGATCCTGATAAGGGGCTCGAACTCACGAACTGTGAGATCAGGATCTGAGACGAAATCAAGAGTCAGATGCTTAACTGCCTGAAGCACCCAAGTGCACCCCCACTTTTTTAAAGGATTGTTTGAAATGAAAAAAAAAAACACAGAAAAATCAAGCAGTTGTACCATACCTAGAGATCCAAAACAGAGATTTTTGAAAGTTTCAGCTTAGTTGAATATCTGTCTAATTTTTTTAAGTTTATTTATTTTGAGAGGCAGAGACAGCACAGTGGGGGAGGGGCAGGGAAAGAGGGGGACAATGAATCCCAAGTAGGTTCTGCACTCTCATCATGGAGACCATGAGGGGCTTGAGCTCAGGAAACCATGGTATCATGACCTGAGTGGAAACCAAGAGTCAGACACTTATCTGACTGAGCCACCCAGGTGCCCCATAACTGTCTCATTCTGTGTCATGTCATCTAACACTGGCCTGGACCTTCACTCTGATTGTACGGACATTTCACGTTTGAATCACACAGATAATTCTTGCTTTTTTCTTCAACTGCACATTCTCTCTGGACAATCTTATTCAAGCTCGGAGCCCAATACCACACACAGGATGATAAAACCTAACTTGTAACCTGTACACTGAACCTCCAGTTTAAGCTCTGATAATTTCTCCAATGCTATTCTTGATTGTTCAGAGACACCTTAAGCATGTTTTCAAAACCAAACCCACCCTGTTATTCCAAAACCAGTATCTCCTCCATCCTGATAATCTTAGTAAATGGTCACCATATCCAATCTTTCAAAGTCAAAATATACCTGCACCACTACCAGAGATATTGTCCTAAAGGCTTGATGTTATAAGGCCTCTTTCAAAAAGAATAAAATACACATCTCAGCTTGCAATGAAGTCACAAATTGTGCAGATTGTCTCCGTTGTTTCATTTGTGTCTCTGGGGCATTCAAAGTTGTTGGCTGCTGCCTCCTTCTTGGAACTCTTCCTTCATTCCTGTAACTTCCTATTCTTTCATCCATTTTCTTTGGAAGTTACTTGCTTTGGTTCTTCTGCCTTCTTTCCTGTTGTGATACTATTCCCTAATAAAGATACTATCTAAACTCCTTTATCATTTTATATTAGACTGTTTAATACACTATTAAGCTTCCTATTCAGTAGACCCTGGATATATACTTTTAAGAAGCTCTCCAGGTGATTCTAAGTGGTTTGTGTAGCACCATTTTATATATGATTTGTCGGGTAAATGCAAGGTGGTGCTATCTTTACAGATAGTATGTAAACTACGTCTGTAACTTGTACTTCTCCTAGTGGGACCAAGAGGCTGAGACTGGCTAGATGTTCACCAAACCTAGTTCCTCCCCTTTCAAGACATTCAATTCCCTTGTAGTTCCTTGAGGTCATGTGTCTGAGTTCTAGCTTGTGAATGGAAGTAATGTGCCCACAAAAACCTTCCATTTGTATTTCTCCATGCTTTTTTCCTCTTCCAGTTGGCTGAGTCAATACTCATGGAAAACTTGCAAGTCCTGAATTGAATGTGATGCAGGCTCTGTCATCCTGAGTCATTGACATAATGCGTGGAAGAGGGTTTCCCTGCTTACCTGTTGACTCCTCACAGTACTGTAACATAACTAAGAAGCAAACTTATATTGATCCAAGCCACTGACATTTAGGACTATTTGTTATAACAGCGGACATGTCACTAAGTAATACAGTTAGATGAAAGGTAATGGTAAATCAGTCATTCCCATGGTGTATCTCAATAACATCTGGGTACTCTTCAATCTCCTATGCCTCATGGCTTCTAGTTCCTGTAAAATTGCCAAGCTCAGGGGTTCTTAACTATTCTTGTGCCATGGATACCTTTGGCAGCCTGATGCATCCTATGGATACATTTCAGAAGAAAATATTTTTGTACGTTTAAAATAAACCATACAGTGTTGCAAAAGACACTCATTAGATTGGAATAATTACCATAACCTTAAAAATTAAAATTTATGACACTGTTTTGAACATGTTAAAGAACAAAATAACACATTAAAAATGTAAGCAAACTAGAAGTGGAGTTTTTACAGATACATCACTATGTTAAGGCTGGCTAGTGTCTCTCGCCTTGAGTAAGAATATTGAACTGTGGGGGTGGTCTTTGCCAAGGCAACACACATGTCACATTTAGTCAGTGTTGATTTTGTTTTGTTTTGATGGTTGCAAGTGTAGAAATCCCAATTCACAAAGATATATTGAGGTATTTGGAATTAAAACTTTCATAGATGGCATTAAAAGGCAGGAGAGCCTTCTCTCAAGGAATACCAGAACTCTCCAAGGATTTTTGAGTTAGACTCTGATGTAGTAAGATTTCAGTTTTGTGATCAATGAGCTCATATTTGGCTAGATCAACTCTTTTGATACAGTTTATATCCAAAACTGTTCAGTAACACATAATGAAAATGACTCATCCTTTTCCACATATTGATCAACAAACAATTGTAGAGAGAGAATGTATTGCAGATGTCTGGGTAGCTAGTAGTTGGTGACTGAATGATATCTGGATTGGGTTGCGTGACAGCCAAATGGCCACACTGCCCAGGAAGACTGACCATGTGGGATCTCATGTCTAATAACTAGCACAGTTTTAAAGAATTGTTAAGTATCTGTAATAACTGTAATGCAATATGGAACTATATGACTTTTAGTGGTGAAAAGTCGTAAGTTCTGCTAATGTCCCTGTGCCTTATTACCTACATTTATAATGAAAAAAAAAAAAAAAAAAAAAGCTCAATTTCAGTTAACGTTATTGGGGAAAATCATGGTGTTTTTCATAAACAAGTTTAAGAATCTGCTGAATTCTGCCCATTGATTTCTTGGGGAGAAGTGAGAGTTCCAGGTAGAAACGTCTGCTTGAGCCCTTTGGGATACTAGTGTGCTGATATAGAAAGTTCTCTTCTTGTCAAAGGGTATACATGTGGGTGCGGCCTTCTTAGGTGAAGATATATATTGCCAGACATAGAACATTCTATTGTCTGTTCAGGGGGGAACTTTCTTCAATTTTCCTTCTATCTTATTTCTTTCCTGAAAACTGCTTTGTTTGCTCATAGTTTTATTTTTTATTTATTTTTTTATTTTATTTTATTTTTTTTTATTGATTTAATTCTTTTTTTTTTTAATTTTATTTTTTTAATTTATTTTTTAATATATGAAATTTACTGTCAAATTGGTTTCCATACAACACCCAGTGCTCATCCCAAAAGGTGCCCTCCTCAATACCCATCACCCACCCTGCCCTCCCTCCCACCCCCCATCAACCCTCAGTTTGTTCTCAGTTTTTAACAGTCTCTTATGCTTTGGCTCTCTCCCACTCTAACCTCTTTTTTTTTTTTTTTCCCTTCCCCTCCCCCATGGGTTTCTGTTACGTTTCTCAGGATCCACATAAGAGTGAAACCATATGGTATCTGTCTTTCTCTGTATGGCTTATTTCACTTAGCATCACACTCTCCAGTTCCATCCACGTTGCTACAAAAGGCCATATTTCATTTTTTCTCATTGCCACGTAGTATTCCATTGTGTATATAAACCACAATTTCTTTATCCATTCATCAGTTGATGGACATTTAGGCTCTTTCCATAATTTGGCTATTGTTGAGAGTGCTGCTGCTCATAGTTTTAAATGAGTACCATGTAAAATATAAAGGGACCTATATAAAAGTGAGATGGAAGTAACTATATAGACACAAAAATACAAATATGCACGTGTTCACCATGTTTACCCTTCCTTATTCAGGATAATTTTCTTTAGCATTAGGTTTAGTATACACACACACACACACACACACACACCTCTGAGAGAGAGAGAGAAATTGGCATTATCAGTGAATCAGATTGCTCATGGAAGATATCCACTAGATTATCAGATTCAAGAAGGATGGAATTGAGTCCTAGCTACTGTGAATTTCTGCTACCTGGCTCAGTGAATGACACAGAGTATGTAAACAGGTAAATGTTTGTTAAAGTGAACTAAAGCCTGCTAGTTTAGGGATAATTTGTAAAAATCTTGGAAAGACATATATCTAAAATAATTGACACAATCTGTTTTTAACCAAAGTGGGCTTACTTGAACGTAATATAGTTTTTCTGTAATCTTTTAATCTTGATAAAGTTACTTAAATTCTCTGCAGCTCACTTGCCAAATTGGTAAAACAAAGATAATAATGCCTACCCCTAAGATTTAAAGGATTAAATGAGTTAGCACATGAAAAAGAGTTTAGAGACTAATACTTGGCACATGATAGGCACTCTGTTAAATATCATCTATTATAATTATTACTAGACATGGTAGTAATTTCATCACTGTAAGAAGCGCCAAGGATATTGAAATGTTCAGTTCTACTATAAATTCTAGATTTTATTGCTTATTAAGCTCTTGTATCTGTATTTAAGTTTGCTTTGTCCTGTACCTTTATTGCCAGCTAGCTTAGCTATCACTCTGAGTTCCTCTAAGACTCTCTACCCCCAAAGATCCCCTCTAAGTTGCACTTTGTAATTGACTATGAACCTGCCATCAAGATAATTCAAGACTATTTGGGTTGTGTACAAAATAGTATTAAACAGATGCATCTTTGTGCATCTCATAAATGCATCTGATTTCCTAACTGACTTTTATGATAACTGTATCTAGATATCTGGAAGGATTCATTTTTTTGGTAAATGGATGTGTCCACTTAATAAGTAAGGTATTGCTGTATATTTGCACGTATACTGGCATCACCTTCCTTTTATTCCCTTTATAATGATTACTTTCTTCATCCTCACCCCGATCATAAGGCCATATATTCTCTCAAAGCGCCATAAGGTCATGGTTGGAAAACAGTGACCTGGGTCAATTTTAGGGTCAGTGGCCACTAAAATGTTCTGTGATGCATGCACATGACCAACTCCAGGACTCATGTATATTTAGAGATGAGCAGGATTGGCTAGATACCACAAAGGCATTTCTTCTCATGCTTTGGATTCCAACTTAAAAAATGATATTTCTTCTTGTCAACACGTGGACGTGCCTGATGTGACTGCCGGCTCCTGCTGGTGGGCAGAGGCAGGACTGGGCCTCGGCCACATTGGTGGATATGCATTCAGCTCCTGTTTCGGTGGAGGAGCAAATACCAGAATTTTGAGCTCTGCAGGTGGTTGTGTCATTCTTGATGTATTTCTTGCTGTCTAACCAGTTGGTAATATAAAGTTTATAAATCTAATCCTATAGTGGAGACAAGTTGGATGGGAGATTTTGTATTTAAGAGGAATATACCTAGGGGGCTTTTAAACCGAACAATATTAAGTTGTTTGTGTCACTGTTTTATGGTTCTGGATAGTCCATTCTAGCTGGACAAGATTTCAAGATTTATGGTAACATCAGGCTAAAGAATGGTGTATTTTTAACATGCTCACATATCACCTTGCAGCGGAGGGAGACTTATCATGGCTCCTACTGCTTTGGCTGGACCTCTTTTCTTCTGGCTTCTTGATCAGGTCTCTGTCTTGGGAATGAGAGCCTTCCCAGAATAAAGTTTAGCCTTCTTAATGCACATCAACAGCATGGCCGAACAAGAAGCAGATTCTGAAGCAAGAGGAGCTGGGAAGTTCAAGGGAGTAGGAATGGAACATGTTGACTTCAGCTCTCAGTTCCATCACTGAGTTAACCATGTGATTCACCTTGAGCAGGAGCCGAGATCTCTCTTGACATCAGTGTGGTAACCATGGAAGTGCATACTCAGATCTTTGTCAAGGAGAAAGCCTCCTATGAGGATTGTGATTAGCTGGATACCCGTGGCTGCCACACACTCGGGGTCTACCACAGCACTCTTGCCAAGGCCACACTCTTCTTGGGATGCTCTCAGATAACTACCGAGTGCTGCAGAGATATAGAGCAGGGCCATCCTGCTCAACACAGGCCTTGTCTAATGTGCAGTGGGTGCCCTGGGTTCCTTATTGCCTTGCCAGGCTGCTCAGAGCCGTACTGGAGACTGAGCCTCTTCCTACACAACCCTTTTCCATCTTTTCTCTCTTTTTGGAAGTGTCAGACCAGCATCCCACTCTGAAGACCCCTCTTCTTGTTCACATTTCTTCTCACCTTTTTCTTCACAGGAATTGTGCCCCATAAATCTCTTGCATTCTGATTTCCATTTTGGCATTTTCTCCTCAGAGGACATGAACTGGCAGTCAGTGTGTGGACGTGTCATATTTGTCTACACTGTACATTTTATCTCTTCTTATAGTAATGCAATCCCTGCATAAACCCAACCACCACATCAGAGAGCTGATCATCTCCAGCCCCAGATGGGGGGTTATAATAGACTCTCAAGCAGATATCCCACTTTCTTGTGTTGCTGTCACTGGGCTGGGCACATGACCCAGGTCAGATTAATTACCTTTCTCATCTCTGGTATAAGTGGTTCAAGTGGGCAAATGATCAAAAGAATCCAATCAGGCTTCCCCTCTGATATGGCACCCTGACACTTTGCTTCCTATTAGAGATGAGCTAAGGGTTTGAATGAAACTGATAATAATGCAATTCACCACATAAAGGAAACTACACAAGGAATCCAATGGTCAGGGAAGAGCTCAGACAGAGGCTGAGAGTCTGGATTCCCCAGTCTGGAGTCTCTCAGAGCTGTCCTCCTTCCTGTCACTTTTCCCTTGGTCTTAAGTCTACTTCTGAACTCTTACATTCTTTCCCTTGTCTTTTAATTTTTTTTTAACTTAAGTTGGTTGAATTGGGTTCTGTCACTTACACTTGAAATAGTTTTCAATAATAGAATCGGTTTCTAATAAACTGAATCTATAAACTAGTTCTATAAAGTGAGAGTGATCCTGCCTTGGGAATAGAATAAATTATGGAATGGTAGGGAATGTGGGCAAAATGCCTGAGACAGAACAAGCAAAGAATAGATAGTTTTGAATGAAACTGTAGAAACATAAGAAAACTGAGAGAATAAGGGAATTCTGGGACCACGAATAAGGATCTAACTTTCAAAAAAGCGTGATAGTACACATGGTAAGCACTCAACAGCTATTTTTGTTGAATGAAACTAAGACTAGGAAAATACTTGGATTTACTATACATTTCTTTTACCAGGTTATCTGTGCTTCTTTATGATGAGTCAGGGGGCCTGAGAATGACATACTTTCTGAGACTGTGATTCACCTCCTGCATCCAAGTCAGGATTCACCACCTGGACAGGAATGGTGGAGAGAAGGGTAGTAAAGAAAGGAGCCTAGAAATATTCAGGGACAGTGGCAAGAGGCAAAGAGGAGTGACCTTGTAGCAAGTAAAGAGCAGGGCATCTAGGAGTAGTTGGGGACCCCGGGCCTTTTTTATTGTTTCAGTGAAAAGAGCCTCTATGTAGGGCCAGACTGAGACCATGAGTTCTCCAGGCGACTGATTATTCGGCTCCTCATCAAACCAGTATTCTTTCTTTATTTTTTTAAGTTTATTTATTTGTTTTGAGAGGAATAGAGAGGATGTGAGTGGGTGGGAGAGGGGCAGAAAGAGATGGAGAGAGAGGATCCCAAGCAGGTTCCATGCTTTCAGTGTGAAACCCAATGAGGGGCTTGATCCCATGAACTGTAAGGTCATGACCTGACCCAAAATCAAGAGTCAGAGGCTTAACCAACTGAGTCACCCATGTGCCCCTAAACCAGTGTCTTTTAAATAGTTGTTCAGCTCTTATTTAGTTGGGGATGAACTAGTATCAGCAAGGAATTTTGTTGCTATAGATTATTACCATTCCAGACTGCTTCCCAGTTTGACAAACTTAATTTATTTACACTTGATCAGTATGTTAGGAGTCCTATGGGCAAGGAAAATCGGCACCACATTTGTAACTTTGTTGGTATTGGAATATCCCTAGATAGGAAGTATGACACTTATCTGTGGGTTCATCAGGTTCTGCTCATACAAGCAGTAGTAACTGGAGAGGAGACCGGAGGAGAGATTTCTCAGACTGACTGCCTAAAGACAATGTAGTGAAGAGGAAAAGCTAGGCTGTGGAGAGCATGGTCAGTAGGGCTGGTTTCCTGGAATATATGATGTATATCTCTATGACAGGTCTTTTTTTTGTACTATTTTTTTAAATTTTTATTTCTGAGAGACAGAGAGAGAGAGACAGAGCATGAGCAGGGGAGGGGCAGAGAAAGAGGGAGACACAGAATCTGACGCAGGATCCAGGCTCTGAGCTGTCATCACAGAGCATGATGCAGGGCTCGAACTCACAAACTGTGAGATCATGACCTGAGCTGAAGTCATATGCTTAGCCGACTGAGCCACCCAGGTGCCCCTCTATCACATGTCATTCTGCCTTTTATCCACTTTACATTGAGATATCCAACACAAAACTGCCTTTATTTCTAATCAGTGAGTAAGCAGATACCATATAACACAACCCTGAACCCATAAGTACTCTAAGTATTATTTTTTTAAGCTATGGAAGCATTTCACTGAAATGTTTGGGTGGGCAACTTACTCTAGTAAGTAACAATCACGTAGGCAAAAGGAGGGCATGATGGGAAAATGTGCAAATGTGGTGACAAAGCCAAGCATGTGTGGATCACATGCATGATGATTATATGGGTGAAATGGATCCCAGAGACTCCACCATGAGCGCCAGGGTGGGTGGAGAAGCAGCTCCTCAGGGCCAGGGAGCATCTCCTCATGAGAACCAAGGGGATGGCAGCAATCCCTGAGCCGAATGAATGCACTGAGCATTCCTAGACCCCATCTCAGAACCCACAGGCTCATTTACCTCAAGAACGTATTTCTCCATTTAAATAAAAAGTTGGCAATTTTCTCAGCAAAGTAACATTGCTTCCTCACAGGGTTATAGGAGGACATTCACAACAGAGGGCCCTTGTGAGAAAATTCTGTCCCACCACCTACCCGTCAAATGCTTGATGGCCACCTCTACTGCTTTTGACTTATCTAGAGTCACCAGGCTCAGATATGAGACCTCCCTTTCCTGTCCCAACACATATTTTTTATTCCCACTTTCATCTTGGAGAGAGTGCTCCCCATACCCCCTTTGAGACTATTGGGCCCTCACAGCCACCGTTGTACCTTTCATATTCTGGCAATCTAACTCACCCAAGAGCCTAAGCTAACCCAAACCCTTTTGTCTTCCTTCCTCTCCCCTCCCCCCCAAAATCACTTCTTTGTTTCATAATAAACACAATCAACAGTCGTTAACTAAGCTTTGATTAAGAGCATTTGGGACACAAAAATGATACAAAATGGGCAAAAATGTCCTTCTCCAAAGGAGCACACATCCTAGTGGGATTTGATGGAGGTACAAAGATATGGCAAGGCAGAGGGAATGCAGGAAAAAGATCAGAGAATCCTCCTGGGGAGATTAAGGAAACTGTCATGGAAGAGGTGACACCGAGGGCAATGAATGACAAGTGAAGTTTCAATACATGGGAGAGTAAGGAATGTGATCCATGTTTGAGGAACCAGCACATGTAGAAGCCACAGAGGCACGACAAAGAACAGGGGGTTAAACCCAACAGGCTGGAGGTAAGGAAGCAGGAACTGTACTGACAGACCTCCTCTTTATGCTACATTGTTTTATGATTGTGCCTGGAGATTGTTTGTCTGTTTGAAACTTTTCTCCCCATTTGTCCCTTAAAGCAGGAAGCTGGCACCCTTCTCCATTACTTGGAGCAGAGAGAGGAGCCCAGCAGGTGAAGGCCCGATCTGTGAGTGGGTGTTTAGTCTGCAGAAGAAAAAGCAGCAATGGCTACATCCCACAGGTATGTGAATACTCAAAGCCATCTGTTTTCCTCAGACGAGGTCCCAGTCTCAGAAGGATTGAGCCACTGTGGTACAAAACTTTGGGGAACAGCCTCGCTGCTTCTCTTGTGTCTGTTGGCCATTGACTTGGAGGGAGTGAGTTTACACTTTTCAGTTTACTTTTAGTCTGTGCACATGGAACCAGAGCCTGGTTGGTGGGATCACCACATTTCACACGGACTTTTCCCATTTGAGTGGTTATTGACTCAAAGCAAACTCAGACCTTTGCTAATACATTTAACATGAATGGAGCCTGATTCTTTTGTTATTTTTTTTCCACAATAGTTTCTCAAAAGCACTTTTAGAACTTTCAAGTTGTGTGAGATTTGAGCTTGGAAGGAAACTGTCTTATTTTTCTTCTCTGGAGAAATATGCAATACTTTGAATAAATTACCAAGGGAGTTTTTACAGAAAATTCTATCCTCTGGTTGAAAATGGTCTCTGACTCAGTCAGAAAAAATCCTTATACCTTACATCATGGTTTTCAGTCAGTTGATATTGTTAATACTGACACATAATAAGTAATTCATATACGTTGACAAGTGATTGCTTAACTGATGGGCAACACAGTTGTCCTGGGGTTTGATATCCTTTCTTTTTAAAACCACTCTCTCATTCCAAATGCCCCAGATGCCCGCCCTGATACCAACACCACTCCAGTGTACTCTGAGGTCCCACTGTCTGTCATCCATGTCCCCTCTACTGCTAGAGAGTGGAGAGACTACATTCTCTGCTGTTCCCTCTGTTTGGACTGGTATTTACTTTGTCCCTGCCAAAGAGTTATGTTTCAGTCAGCTGCTTTTCTTCATTTTGGCAAATCTTTCTTGATATTTCTCAGTTACAAACTAATGACTCATATTGCAGCATCTTCTGATTTAAAATTAGCACAGCAGATTGGTTTTGTTAAAACGAAGAGAGCTGGAAAAGCAAGCTAATCCTTCACAGCGGTGACAATCTCTGTAGTCTGTGGTGCCCTTGGCAAACTGAAAGGAAAGGCCGAGGGACCCAGAAGAAAAGTGTTTTTAATCCATATGGAATTTCAAGGGTTAGCCTGTGTTGGGTGAGTAATTGTACTCTATAAGATTCTGTGGGGCCATCATAACACTTGCCAAAGTAGTCTTACTTACATGGTAGTAACAGATTAATCCCTGAAATCTCAGGTCTTACTATTAAGGGGTATGTTTCTCTGCGCGCATGGCATGTCCAACCCACGTCCAAGGGGAACCCCTACCACTCGAGGACCTGGGTAGACAGAGGGCCCCTTCTCTGGTCTTTGTGGAGGTGAAGAAAAGAAAGTAGATAATTTCACATGGGCGTTTTACTGCGTCAGCCAAGAAATGACAATTGTCACTTCTGCTCATATTTCTTTGGTCAGAACCAGTCACATGGTCTCCAACAACTGCAAAGAGGAGAAATGTAATTCCCTGTCAACTTAGAAGGAGAAAGGACCAAGTATTGGTCAGTACCTGCAATGTCAATCACATCTGCCCTCTCGTCATCAAATGACTGCATTACTTTTGTTCCCACACAGGAAGCGCTTACCCTCCTGCCCACAGTAGAAAATCCAAAATCTCATTCATTCATCACAAATCTGTTAGCATCCAAGATGTCAGAGTCATGAACAGTATTTTGTATGTTAGGTCTGGGCACTTAAAAAATTATTTATGTATCTATTTTTAACTTATTTCATGCTTCTTTATTTATTTAGAGATGGAGAGAGAGAGATACAGTGAGAAGGGGAGGGGCAGAGAGAGAGAGAGAGAGAGAGAGAATCCCAAGCAGACTCTGTGCTGTCAGTGCAGAGCCCAATGTGGGGCTCGGTATCATGAACTTTGAGATCATGAGCTGAGCTGAAATCAAGAATCAGATGGTTAACTGACTCAGCCACCCAGATGCCCCTAAATTTTTATTTAAACTCTAGTTAATTTACATACAGCGCAATATTGATTTCAGGAGTAGAATTCAGTGATTCATCCGTTATATACAACACTCAGTGCTCATCTTAATAGGATCCTCCCTTAATACCATCACCCACCTAGTCCATCCTCCACCCACATCCCTTCATCAACTCTGTTTGTTCTCTATCGTTAAGAGTCTCTTATGGTTTGTTGCCTTCTCTCAACTGGGGCATTTTTTCCCCTTGATCTCAAGACTCATGTACTTAAAAGGCAATAGGCCATCATGGAATAGGAGCAGGGTTGGCATAATAAATACTGCCACATAGAAAGGCAAAGAATGAGAACACTTATCAGGCACTAAGCTGACAATCCTGAAATCCAACTGGGGGGATATTCTTGAGCTCCCTGGCCTGGGGAAGGAGAATATTCCTTAATTAAGTTCTGATGCTGCTCTCTGCAGAGACACGCCCTACTTCTTCTTTCTCTTTGGTCTCTGGATCTGCCCTCTAGAAGGGTCTTTTCCATTTTTATCCTTCTCAGCCATTTCTGAAATGGGCACTGGGTGACACACCCTCTTTTCTGAGTTCTTCCTCCCATTATTTCTGCATTTAAACTGGTCGACTCTTTCCTGAGCTATCTCTGCGATAACACTTTGCCAAATGCTACCTTTATTGACACACTATTAAGATCTTTACTTCTCACTCCTTCTCCTAGAGCCATAACTTTATTAAGTTGACATAATTGTTTATTATTTTACCAAACATTTCTACATTGCGTGCCATGAATCACCACTTTTTACCACCTCCAATATCAGTATTTTCAGGGACCTCTTCTTACCATCTGATGTGCAAGCCAATATATATATATATATATATATATATATATATATATATATATTTTTTATTATATATAATAAATCTGATGTGCAAGCCTATATATATATATATATATATATATATATATATATATATACATAATTTTTATTAAATAAGCTTCATGCCCAGCACAGAGACCAATGCGGGGCTTGAATTCACGACCCTGAGATCAATACGTGAGCTAAGATCAAGAGTCTGATGCTTAACTCACTGAGCTGCCCAGGTGTCCCACTAATTTTATACTAACCAGATTAGAGTAGATTATGCCACATAACCCCTTAAGATTATAATCTTAGAAGTTTGATACATAAAATGTTTGTTTCCCAGCTAATGCTAAATGCCAGTAACTACCTACCCATTAAGTGTTGCACAGACTGTATAGATCAAGGTACATTGTATTAGTGTCCCTGGATTTAGGCGAAGATGAGGAAAAACAGAGCTAACATTTATGGAGCGCCTAATATGCTCCAGATATTGATTAATGTAAGAAACTTACTCAACGTCACAGTCTGAACTGGAACCCACTTCTGTCTGATTTCAAAGCTCATGCCATTTATCCTTCCTTCCATTCTTTCAAATTTCCACCTTTGCCTTTTTGCAGTGTTTGGCACAGGAGAGAGGATGTTTTAAGTAAGTGCTTCCAGGACTTTTACGTGCACACATATTGCCTGAGGATCTAATTAAAATGCAGATTCCAATCTCTGGTGAAAGGGCAGAGATTCTGTATTTCTAACAAGGTCTCAGATGATGCCAGTGCTACTGATCTGTGGACCACTCTTTGAGTAGCAAGGTTCTAGAGAATTGTGATAATCAAGGACAATCTTGTGAGAGACCTTTGCAGACATGAACAGCTATCCAAAGCAATGTCTTCTCTGATGATCTAGATATTGTTTTAAATCCACTTAATCCAATCCCTATATGTCTCTTTGTTAGATTTAACAGAGTTATATTTCTGTCACTTGCTATCAGAAGGGTCTCTTTAACAATGTTCATTATTTCTCAATAGCACAGCTGATATTCAACTGGAAGATAAGGCGTTGCTAAGGATTAGAGGACTGTCTTCCCTATTGTGAGAATTTAAAGGGAATTAAGGAGCAATATCCAATTAAATAGTCCAGCTTATATATATAACCCCATTATATTTATCCTACTCTCAGCTGCATTTTCTTGACCAGGATTCATATGTCATAGGACAAGAGTCATCCCACCAGACAACCCCAAAGAGCCTACCCAAAGCTGGACCCTAACTACTTATCTGGCTTCAACTCTTTTACTAGCCTACCTCTACCGGATGCACCTGTGGCCCAAATGCCCTGGTTCACCTATAATTCTCCACATTCACTGCAAACTGCCAAGCTTCTGTACCTCAGCTCATTTTGTCCCTTGACCAGACTCTAGCCAGGCTCCTCTGAGCACTTTCTGGATGAAGTCCTAATATTGGCCTCAGAAACTTGAGCAAAATACTGACATAGTTTGTAACAGCTCAAGGCCACACCCCTAGGAGGAGCCTGGCCCCTGTTAAAGTGCCTTCCTGGAAAAACTCAAGACTGTCAAAAGAATTCACTGTTTTAGCCAACACCTGAAGATAGGGCCCCTTGTCTCCCAGCATCTGTGGGAGAGTGGGAGCCTGACTTCAATAAGCACCAGGTAGCAAACCCAGCTGGGATTCACATGGACCAACCCTTCCTTTCCACTTTTTGTGATTTTTCATTTTCCTGACTCTAGTGAGCCTCTACTCACCCCACTCCCCCACTCCTCATTCTGCCTTAATAATGTGCAGCCACTGCTGTGTAGATGGAAGTAGGGTCCAGTTCACATTGGACTCTCTTCCTTACTGCAATAGTACATTACTGATTGAAATCTATCTACCTTAACTAGTGTCTGGCTTTGTGTATCTCTGACACCCTCATCCTAGAAATATTTCTTCACCCCATCTCTTTCCTAACTTCAAGATCCTACAAACACAGCTGAAAAACTCTCACATCACTGGGGAGCCTGGGTGGCTCAATGGGTTGAACATCTGACTCTTGATTTCGGCTCAGGTCATGATCCCCGGGTCCAGGGTCATAAGATCGAGCCCTGTGTTGGGCTTTGCACTGAGCATGGAGCCTGCTTGGGATATTCTCTCTCTCTCTCTCTCTCCCACTCTGCCCCACTCTCTCTCAAAAAATATTTTTTAATTAAAAAAAAATAACTAAGCAAAAAAAAATCAAAAACAAAACAAAAACCTCTCACAATGCTTTCCCTAGGTCTCCAGCCTGTGCTTTTCTTGCATTGTTGCAGAATAGAGCTTATACTCCATCTGAGCCCTGACTTACCTCCTGTGTTTCACTAGGGCTTGTTTCACCTATTCCACTGGTCAGTTAACCTTTGGGAGTAGGAACTATCTATGCTTATCTCTGGGTCCAAAGCATAGCTCAGTTCTGTGTTTTTGTTGTTAGTGCCTGAATCACTGCCTTTAGAGCCATTGTCCACAGCTTTAAAACAAAGTAACCTGGCCAAATCTCCAGGCTCCTGCCTCTGGACCTCTGTTTTTAACAGAAATATAAAATCATTTATGACTTAGTGTGGCAAAAAGGTATGATAAAGGAAGACTGTTTCCTGAGAAGGCATATGTCGTGGCCAGGGTCTCTCTTGCGCACATTGCTGTCCTAGAAGGCCCACCGGGTGGGGCTCAGATAACTGGAAAATTTTGCGACATTCTTGCCTAGCTCGGTTATGTACCCTCTACATAAAACATGTATATCCAAGTACAACACGTGTTATATCATTGCATCCCGCCATGCCCTCCTGTACACATCACACACCAAACACTTGCCATCCACACACGGATAGTCTTATACAGCGCATATTGTGCATGCATACATTCTGGGAGAGGAAAACATTGTGACTTATTTGGGACACATTCTCTATAATTATCAAGAAGGGTATAAACTATTATAGTCAATGTCTTAGTTAAATAGAAATATTGAGGTAGGATAAAATCAGCAAATCTGCCTTTTTATCCTGAGTTCCTCTGTTCTACTCCAAATCCTGAGCCTCCAACAATTCTTGACCTCTTTTTTGTGCTTGAAAGTACCTTGAATTCTCCCATATACATTATTTCATTCATATGTTTACTCAAATATTTTCCTGAATTTTAAACTTCTCACAAACAAATCCAATATACAGGGCCCTGCCCCAAATATACTAACTTTCCGAGAATCTCAGTCCACTGGGAATTTAACTCTTATGGTGTAAATTAAACATCCATTTAAATGATTCATGATGTTTTCATGTTACAGCAGTTTGGTTACAAGGCCTTGAGTTTAGGACCTATGTCTTGTATGTATATGCTCAGTGGTTAATGCATACATCCTCGTTGCTCAAGACATCTGTAAGGACAAGCCATCTATGGGAGAGGAATGCTTGGCCTCCCCCTCTATCATGGTGTGTAATTCACTGGCCCTTCGCCATAGGGCCTTCCTTCTTCAGACACCCTCTTGGAAGAATAGGTTATTAAAGCCATAAACCCAAGATCATAAATAACTTATCCCAGTCCCAATAAATCTGTATTTCATATGAAGCATGTTATTTTTGACAACAGGCCCAAGTCCTCTGGAAATCACGTAGTAAGAAATAAGGGAGGTATCTTCCACAGAATCACATAATGGTTTCACATAAGGCTCTTGTCAGTCCTCACTCAAAATATAACACATTAGCCAATCAGATACCGCAGTCTTGGTGGCTTCAGCCCTTGCTACACAAAGCTCATTTTCTTCGTCTCTCTTGGGGCTGGAATTTCCACCACTCAAAAGCCATTTGTCTTGAAGATTTCATTTCAACATCAGCATAGGAATAAAAAAAAAAAAAAGTCACTTTAGCCCTGAACAAGATTGAGATAAATCAGGCTTTTTAAAAATGTCTTTGGGGCTTCCTGGCCCTGGTGACCCTGTAATGGTGGATGTAGGGGGAAGGCAGCTGTTTAAAGATGCTAGGTTTCCCATGACTGAGGAATATAGGCATATTTAATGGCTTTCTGGGCTTTCTGAATGGACAGATTGGTATCAACTGTTCCCAGAGTTAAGTTGACTCTGGGAACAATTCACTGGTTACTCTCTCTGATACTGGAGTGAGTTTTATACACTTTGTCTTTGGAAAATGGCCTTTAATGCCAACTCCATAGTCAAGAAAAAATCCAGATGTTCCTAATTTAATTTATTTTGAACTATCACAGATCATTTATCCATTCATTCATTGATTTATCAAGTATTTACTGAGCATATGCTTTGTGCCTGGGGGCTACAGATACGGATAACAGATCAAGGCTGCTTTATGGATACACAGGGTTCTAGATAAATACTTTACGGTATAAACATTTAAGTCACAAATATCAGCATGTAAGCAGTACCTGGCAAAACAATCTCATGTCATTGCTGAAAGAAATACTATCCTGGCCAGTGAGAGCTACTTTTCCCCAGATTCCCTCCCAGATATCTAGAACCAGGGCCTGTCCATGAGGCCCTAAGACAACTCCATCCACTCAAATGGAATTGGTAGACTGAACTGGCCTTTGGAATTCAGGGGAGACTTAGAAAATATCCAGGAAGCCATTCCAAAGTATAAGGCTGCTTGACATGCAGTTTGTGTGGCAGATACCCCTTTGCCTGGGTCGGGGGGCAGTGTTGACATTCTTTGGTCACTAAGTTATGATTCCTGGTCTCAAGGAGATCTCCTATTGTGTGCAAAGTTCTTCTAACTCCACATGCCATGTAATATAATAAATTCACCCATGGGTCACAGATGCCATAACAATGGCATGATGTAGCGAAAGTCCAAAGTAAAAATGGTAGGGGTGCCTGGGCGGCTCAATGTGAAGTGTCCAACTCTTGATTTTGGCTCAGATCATGATCTTGCAGTTTGTGAGTTCAAAGCCCACATCGGGCTCTGCACTGACAGTGTGGAGCCTGCTTGGTATTCTTTCCCTTTCTCTCTCTCTGCCTCTCCCCTGAGCTCAATCTCTCTCTTTCTCTCTGTCTCTCTCTCAAAAAACAAAAAAAATAAACGGGGGTGAGGGGGGAGAGTTATTTCTTTCTAAAAAAAAAAAGAGAGAGAGAGAGAGAGAGAGAAGAAAAAATGGTCACTATTTGATCAACCTAAAGAAAACTAAGTAGAAATACATTTATGTGATCGTGCAGTCAGGCATTTATTGTCCTGAGATGTCATTTAAGAATGATTTGGAGATTTCTTTTATTCGATTTGTCATGCTAATCCTATGTCTATAGAAACTTCAGCATTCTGAATTGAGAATCTGAAAAGGATTGCACTAGAAAATAAGAGATTTAGATGTAGAGAACATTACATTTGTTCAATCTGTCTACCACTTATGAGTTGTACAGTACTGGAGGAAGTAACTCCTCTAAGTCTTAGCTTCCTCATGTATAAAAATGGGAGTTGTAATATATATTTCACTGTTTTTTTTAAGTTGATTTATTTATTTGGGGGGAGAGAGAGCAGGTATGCCTGTGCATGCACATGTGAGTGGGGGAGGTGCAGAGAGAGAGGGAGAGAGAGATCCTAATTAGTTCCTCAATATCAGCACAGAGCCCGACAAGGGCCTCCAACTCACAAACCATGAGATCGTGACCTAAGCCAAAACCAAGAGTCAGACACTTAACCAACTGGGCCACCCAGGCACGGCTTACTGGGTTATTTTGAGGATTAAATTACAGATTTACCTGTAAAATCATGCTCATGGCATACAGGTTCATTTGTTTCCTTAGAGTAAAAGCAATTGCATAAAATATGCAAAAAGGAAAATGTTTCTAGAAAGAAGATGATCAACTCAATCTAGGATAGGAGACTTTCCTACAAGCTTACTATTTGCAGGTACAGCCCCAGAATGTTAGGTTCCAGGCCCTGCAGTAAAGTCAGGCTATACCAACCAGTTTAAATGGGTTTCCAAGCTGGATATGCATTTTCTAAAAGCATGTTGGGATATCGATGTCTATCGGAGCTTCTAAATTTCCTTGGTGTCTTAGATCAGGCCATGTTATGGACTGAATATTTGTGTCCCCTGAAAATTCATACATTGAAATCCTAACACAAAATGTGATGGTATTAGGAGATGAGGTCTTTGGAGGTGATTCCATCATGAAGGTGGAGCCCTCTTGAGTGGGAATAGTGCCCTTAGAAGAAGAGACATAGAACTTGCCCTTTCTCTTTGTTCTCTGCCATGTGAGGATACAACTAAAAGGTGGCTGTCTGCAACCTAGGAGGCCTCATCAGATATGGGATCTGCTTTCATCTTGGACCCCCTAGCCTCTAGAAATGCAAGAAACCAATGTCTGTTGTGTAGGCCACCCAGTCTGTGGTCATTTGTTATAGCAATCTGAAGTAAGACCTATGATCTCATCTAATCCTAATTATCTCCCAAAGATCCCATCTAATACTATCACATTAGAGGTTAGAGCTTTAACATATGAATTTGGAGAGGACACATTCAGTCCATAACAGTTTCTAAGTACAGACTTAGATCCATGGGAATGAAGGTTCCTGGGAAGTAAAGAGGTTGCAGCAAAGCTGGTGCATTCAACCTCTTTCATGAGATCTCAGCAGAGCCCCAACAACGCCTGCTTCTGCCTGTGGAAAGGCTCTGCTTCCCACTAAGTAATGCTTGAAGCCCCAGTCCTCCCAGACTAGCCTAAGAACATAACCTGCCACTCTCCCAATTCTTGGAGCAAAGCACAGCCCAAGCTTGGGGGTGGGGTTGGGGGTGACAGGTGGGAGCTACAGATGAGAATCAGGGCTTTGGGTGAAGGTTGAAGGTGGATGAAGGGGCGGGGGGAATAGATCAGAATCAGCAAGATGAGGAAAAAGACTATGTTTTGGGAACATGAAGAAATGAATAGGACTCAAACTAAGGATGTGCTCAGCAAGGGTTGAAGGGATACTGGTGGATTTGGGGAGTGAGGGAGGTCTCTGGAGATAACACTCCCACTCCAGAGTTCACTTCATGCCCCTACTCTCCCCAGGGGCTGCCTCTCAGCAGAGAAGTTAGGAGGAAGCCATCTTTTTAACACCTCTTACTTTTACAATTGGAAGCCTGAGAGCAAAGCACGAGGAAATTAAGAGAAATGTTTTGCACATTTGTATAGAAGGGGCCACTGTTTTGGAATAGAAACATCCGTTATAATAAGTCTGCACACAGAAACAGATGGAAGGAGATAAGTATCAGGCTCTCGCCTCCAATTCTGTCAGCCAAGAGAGAGGGAAATTTGTGCTGTTAGTTATGGAAGCTTCCTCAAATCTGAGCCAGCACTGAGTTGTTTTTTTTTTTTTGTTTTTTTTTTTTGTGGCTGACTTACTTCTTTTATCAGAGACCCTCCATTTCCTAGGATGCAAATATTTTGGAAAAGAAAAACCCTTTAAAGAAAAAAAAGGAAACTATCATTTTTATTGAAAGGCTCTGCCAGACTTATTTGCATTTAAATGTTCATGTTCCTAAAAACCTTGAGGCAGGAATTATTACTGTCTCTATTTTTACAAGAAGCAGGTTCCTCAACACTGAAGTGACTTATCTCATATCATAGAACTTTAAAAGGGCCTGGCTCAGAGTCATTGAATGCCTGGGTCCACATTCAGCACTTAGATAATACAACATTTCAGGCTGTGGGCTCACTCTTTCCAAGTAGAAAGGCACAGTGGTAAGAAAAAGGAGAAAGGACATAAATCTGTACATAAAGCCACAAGTTGTACCAGATTATCAAAGCCCATGACCATAACTAAGTCTGGTGTCAACTCACCAGTTATGGGTCCAGAAGATGACCTGGGGCCCTAATCTTGTCATTCAGCCCTCCATGGCAGTTACTTGAGTGTTCTAATAGTCCACCTCTGTGGCGAAGCTGGATTTTCAGCAAACTGAAAGTTATGAGGGATGGCTGGACTCAGAACCCTTTATGGCATCTTTAAGCTCCAGGTCTCTGTGGTCCCTGCTAATAATCCAGCCCATGTCTGTGTGTGTGTGTATGTGCACGTGTGTGTGTTGAGAAGCAAGAGTATCAATGGATCCAAGTACAGCAAAAATTATTTTGTACAGTGATGATGAATAATGAGAGTTGATGGGTACAACTACATTCTTTTGTACAATTT
The DNA here is from genome assembly GCF_028018385.1 of Neofelis nebulosa. Taxonomy (NCBI): domain Eukaryota; kingdom Metazoa; phylum Chordata; class Mammalia; order Carnivora; family Felidae; genus Neofelis; species Neofelis nebulosa. The sequence goes on from NC_080790.1 coordinate 14,267,545, forward strand.
AATGCTCTACATTCAGGATAGGGCATTGAAGGAACACTTGGGAGTATGGGTGAATTAATGATGACAAAGACAGCTGGGAAGAAGTCTCTTATCAATCCCTAGGACTATCAAGTAGCATGAGTTCCATGGGGTTTGTTGTTCATGCCTATGTTATAACACTAAGAGGTGATGACTGGGGCTCTATTAACCGTTTGGGCCATAACGACAAAAGCACACCCTGAGTACTATACTATAGAATGTTCTTTGGGATCTTTTGGGATGGAGTCTAGTCCTACAGGATTGTGGCAGTGTCAGGTCACCCTTGGACTGCTTCATACTTTCCTCCCACTCACCATCTATCTTCCAACTAGGTTCCGTGCACCTAAGTTCAGCACCTGGCTTGATTACATCTTCCAATAATACTAAACTGAAATTGTCTGCTGACTTTCCTGGGTGCCCCTAGGCTGTACTCTCCCAGAAGGCTGGGACCTTCAAGGCTAGGCACCTCTGTTGTCCAGAAAGTTACCTGCCACCCGATAATGCTTATTGAACAGGTGAATGAGCAACTCACTGACTGAATTAAAAGTGTTGTTATGAGACATCAGGGGTGCAATAGCACAGAAGGTGTTCTAGCTACAAGAATCCTGTGGATGTGGACAGCTACAAAGAACAGAACATTTTGGGTGCATTTTGGGCCAAATGCATGCTTTGATGGGCCTCCTCTGTTCGCCAGGTTCCTCCCCTCCAGCCCTGGAATACACAGCAGGAATCAATAATGACACTGACTCATTCTGGAATGTGAGGTCTGGGGGGAGGCTAATCAGGGACTAGCAGTTGATGAGGCGAGGACACCTGCTGTGGCTCTTACTCTCTCCCTCTGCTTTCCATGGCTTCTGCCCAGGGTCTGCCGTTCCCAATCTCATCCTGCCCTCTCTGGCCACAACTGATGGTCACACAGGCACCCTCCTTCTCACTTCTGGAAGGCCTGGGTGAGAATTTGTGGCTCCCTTCCACTCTGTCACGTCCCCCGAGGGCCTTAGTCATCAGCGTGGGTGTTGTTCATCTTCTCATCCATCGTCCAACCCAGGACACAGTCTGTTAAGTGAAACACATCAGCCCAGGGACTACTGCCGCAGACAGAGTGTTTTCTTTCCTTCACACCTCTTTTTCCTTAACCTCTGGTCTTTGGCCTTCTCCTCCACATTTCTTGCCATAGGCCTCTCACCATGTGTCTCTGTTTCCCTGGCTGCTCCCTGAGATCCCTGAGCAATGAAGACATCTTTGGTGGATCCCCAGAGGAATGACTGTGGCTCCCCCTCTTTTGTCTGGACAACTGGGACACAAGACCCTTCTTTCCCCTCATTAGTTAGGTGACTCCAGGGACTCCTAAACATGTCTGAGCCTCAATATACTAATTCATAAAATGGGATCACAAAGGTTGACTTTCCAGTGGGGTGATCATGAAAATATAATATGCAGAAAGTATAATGGAAGGTCTTAGACACTATACATCATGGCAAGAGGTCTCAATGGTATGTTCATTATTCACAGGTCCAGGAGAGAAGAGGCAGAGAGGGCCGAGGTACACAGATGACTGTTCTCTACTGCTCACCACTCCCTTCATCTTTTCTCCCTCATCTCCCTCTGTGCTCTCTCCAACTATCTACTTCTTTCCATTCATAGCCATCCTCCAGGTATTCTTTGAAGGCTGACCACTGCATGCTCTGCACTGGGTGCACTGCACTCTTCTCTTCTCTTCACACGCCAAGCCCAACTGCAGTGACCAGTGAGATCCAGAGACCTGCAAGTGCCACCCACCCTGCCCCACACGGTCCAAAGACCTTGAGGACTAATGTTGCTCCAAGGGTAGAAGCCAACCAGAGGCAGTACAATGAATTACTGGCCCCAGAATTCTTCTAGCTGCAGTAATTTGATACCTTTGTTTTTCTTCCTAGACAATTCACTCATCCTTATTTTTCTTCCGTTCCTTTGGTGGCTTACAGAGGAGTTTCCTGACCAGTACCCAGCAGGGATTGAGGAAATGACCCTGAGATCCATCCAGTTGTGCCCTCTAGGCCCTTGCTTTGTCCAGTCATGGCTCCAGGGCAGAGTGGATTTCAAGACCTTTTCTGAATGGCGAATTCTAACCCATCGGGGGAAACTAATATCACGAAGTGATGGAGTTTGGGGGAGGAAAGAGGGGAACAGATCCCTCCTATGAGCCAAGCTCGCCTTCAATCATGCTACTTCTTTCTCAGTCTGGATCTAGCTTTTCAGAATACCCTAGTACTCCCAGTTACCCAGACAGGCCCCACATTGAGAAACATTGTTCAGACTTGTTCTCTTTTTTTTTTTTTTTAGCCACCCAGGTTCCCCTTTTTAAAATTTTTTTTTAATATCAAATTTATTGTCAAATTGGTTTCCATACAACACCCAGTCAGACTTGTTCTTCGGGGATAGTCAAGGTGGGACAAGACTTTGTCTATAGTCTTCCTGTCCTTACGTTTCCACAATGAAAAGGTGACCTATGACTGGAAATACATCCAAGATATTCTGAAGCCAAGTGCTAGGCATTTGTTTTCTGTGGTCCCTGAAAAACAAGCCCCCTGCCATCTTAGACCAAAAAATCTAGGAGATGGGGGAAGGGCGGAAATCTCTTTGGTATGGGAGCCGCTGGCTTATAGCCCCTAAAATTCCAACAGTATGCTTTATGCTATACATCTTTTTTTCCTGTTTGGCATGTTGCCAATTTCTCAAGGTATTTTCTTCAAATAAATTGTGAAAAAACTTCACTTTGCAAATTTTAACAACTAAATATTGAATCCTTAGTGTGTTTGAAAGCAAATGTTTTAAATCAAGACTTTGAGTGGATAATGGTTTATAGACTCACCTTTTCCCCACTTGCCTTCCACAAAACCATCTTCAATTTCCTATGAAGAGCTGGGAAAGTAAACATCAGCATATTCATTTAATTTTGCTTTGGCTCACCAGGCCTTGTTTCTAGAAATATCTTTGATTCCCTTTGACAACTCTACTATCTTTCTATTTCCCTAATCTGACATCATCCCTGAATGTTCCGTTTTAGCCCTCTTGGTTTACATCATTACATTTTTCAACTTCTCTGTACTGGTATCTTAACTCCTCTTCTGATAGTTTTCCTAGTAGTTTATGTGTGAGGATGATGATGAGGATGATAATAATGGTGAGGGGGGAGCAGTGAGGAAAGGGGGGGAGAAGGAGAGAGAGAGGGGGAGAGAGAGAGAGAGAGAGAGAGAGAGAGAGAGAGAGAGAGAGAGAAGGGAACTTGTTTTGTCCTTTTTAAACTCTGCCTTCAACCTAGGAGTACGTGTGGACCTGTTCATTCATTTGGCATACTCACTCACTACTGCATAAATTTAGATGACTCATAAGTAAATCTATGAGTCGCTATATTTTGGACATTTATGCAGCCTCCAGATTCTTCCTCAAGATCATCCTTCTCCTCTTCCATTTATCTTTTTTTAGAAAGTAGAGGTTTCTCACATTCCTGGTAAGAAAAGCCCTATCTTTTAGTCGATTCTGGGAACCAACTTTTCTCTCAAATCCTCATCTGTAAGTTGAATGGTTGCAAATGATGGTCTTTAAGGTCCCCTGTATGAGTCTGTGAAAGAGTAAATGAGATTGTAAATCATTAATGGAGTAATGTAAGGGAGGACCAAAGAGAAATAAAGCTCTAACAGACATATGCGATAGAGTTGTAGATGATTTGGGGGAAGAAACAACAGAGAATAGAGAAAGGGGATTAGAAATTTAAGCAAGGCATTAAAATATGTCTTAAGACACTGCTGTCTCCTTTTCTCAATGCCCTTGACTGTGTCTTTGGAGTCTAATGTGGTGTGTCTCGTGCTCTTTAATGTACATTACACAGCAGGAGCAGCTACAGCACTAGCTCTGGGGGTTATCACATATCTTGACAGCAGCCCTTGTTGGTCACAGCAATAATTCCATTGGAATTTGACTTCAATAGCTTTTGAGGATCTGGCCTCTCTGAGGATAAAGAAGTAACCGGTAAATGGCAGGGTGCTGACTTTGCAATGTGGGCAAATGTCCACCTGGATATGGGAAGCGGGTGCAGAAACACACTCCCCTCTGCTAATAACAGCCTTCTCTCATTAAAAGAGGGTTGCAGAACTCCAAAGCAAGACTCTAGATACCTAGAGTAGATATCTAGAAGCTTTCCTTCAGTCTTCCCCATTGATTGACCTGGAGACCTCTGATTTCATGTTGGATCATCTGATGTAGAGTTGTAGGTAAAGGGGCAAATATTGACCTTTCTATACTAGGTTATTAGCTAGTCATCTACCCCATTCATCCTCCCCTTCCTCCTCCTCCTCACCAAAATCACACACAAACTATGAATGGAGTAGGTGCCACAGCTGTCTTATTGGACATGCTGTATCCAGGTTTGTATCTTAGGTGTAAGCCAACATACCACACTGCCTGTGGCTTTCTGGTGTCATAGAATTTCTATCATATATAAACCTGAATATTGAAAATATTTACCGCATATAGAATATCATATTATAATATTTTAGTCATTTCTGTGCCCCCACAATGACTAGTACAGAAGCTTTCAGGAAGCAATTACTCAGGAAATCATGTCTTAGTTTTAATGATGATGATTATGATGAGCATAAATGATGTAAAATAGTAAAATTTTTTTCAAATAACTTCTATATAGAGAAGGTTGTATAAAGTTAGCTGTATTTTAACCTTAGAACCATGTTAAGGCAATAAAACATTTCAGTACCAGAGTATCAGCCTATGGTAAGAAGAGACTGTTTTATTCATTGCTGCATTTCTAGCCTTTATTTTAAGACCTGGTAAGAAATATATGCTTAATGCTATTGTTGTACACTTACTTTGTCCACAAAGAACTTACTACGCATTCACTGAGAAACAACAGGCTGCCACATATATGACTGGAAAGATCGCATCATACAACATAAAGTGGTGCTATGAACATTCAGTGTATTAGGAGCAGCATTCCCAGAATTGGTGTCTCACCATATTGTAGTATCCTTGAAGGACAGTGAAGACAAGAGTCAAGTTCCTACTCTTTTAAAACCTGCAGTTAAAAAAAAAAAAAAGACATGGGGGCGCCTGGGTGGCGCAGTCGGTTGAGCGTCCGACTTCAGCCAGGTCACGATCTCGCGGTCCGTGAGTTCGAGCCCCGCGTCAGGCTCTGGGCTGATGGCTCGGAGCCTGGAGCCTGTTTCCGATTCTGTGTCTCCCTCTCTCTCTGCCCCTCCCCCGTTCATGCTCTGTCTCTCTCTGTCCCAAAAATAAATAAAAAACGTTGAAAAAAAAATTTAAAAAAAAAAAAAAAAAAAAAAGAAAAAAAAAAGACAAACAATAAGCTCATTAATAAACAAACAAATAACATAAATTCATATAACGGAAAGTGCTCCAAGAAAGAAAATAGGATGATGGCATCAACACCAGTGGATTCTGGGAGAGGTGTGGGGGTGGGCTATACATCTGCTGGAGTCTGGAAAGACCTCTCGCAGAGGGGAAACTTAGAGTTGAGACAAATCATTAGGCAGAACCAGGCATACGTTAGCTGTTTTATCCTCACAACCATCTTATTGGTTAGATATTAGCCCCACTTTATATGGGAAGAGACCAAGCCCCAGAAAGAATTTTGCCTAAGTCACACAAAGTAGTAAGTGGCCCGACAAAAGTTTGTGCCACATTTGTTCAGCTCCAAAGCCTTTGTGTGTAAACATTATATTATATTGTCTCTTGTAGAAGAGAAAGTGAGTGGAACAAGTATCTTATGCATCTATAGTCATTTTGTGAACATATTCTAGATGTATGGTACTGGTCTACAAACTGGGTGCTTTGATACATTTTTTGTGAGATGTCTAGGATGAAATTTCTAGCAGCATTGATGCATGTCACAAAACTGTCTTCAACATTTTGATTTTCTACTCTTTTTAGGTTTATATATGGTGACTGCTAAAAGTATAACACAGAGTGATTCAATGAGGAATCATCAGGAAGACCAGCCCCAGTGTGGACTTGACCACCAGGTATCTCGGGACCTCGAGCAGATCTCTTTTCCAACCTGAACTTCAGTTTCTGTGTCTGAAGAAGGATGTGATATTTTCCCTGCTAACTTCAGGACCATCGTAAGAATCTAATGTCATAACAAATGTGATAATGTTTTAAAATATGTAAACATAAGTAATTTTGTATAAGTATTAATTTGGTATAAGTATAAATTTGTATAAGTATTAATTTGGTAATCATTAAGAAAATACAAAATATCAAATTTCATATTCCTTTTCTTACCAAAGCCAAGATCTTTATGGGGTAGAATTTGAAAAATTGGAAACGTATCAACATAACTAGGTCTACCTTCCAAAATTATGCAAAATCACTTTGCAATTGAATTGTTATTCATGCCCAAGAAATATTGCTGCATTAATTATCCAAATAATTGATTCTGGAATTGTTATTTGGTCGTAAGTAGCTGAATTTTTAAAATAATTTTCCCATTTATTGGCCTAATGTGGATTTGTTATGAGTCTTACCTGGGAGATAAATTTCTTATTTTATCAAGATATTTGTCTCAGAAGAGAGTTTCACGTTGGATCTGTTGCTGAGATCGTGGCACTTGCTTTTCTTATGCTCCTCACTCAGAAATTTCTACCCTAAAAGCCAGTCCAAATTTTTTCAGGCTCCTTAATAAATACTTTGTTATTAATAATACAAATTATAATAATCTGACTTTTTTGTGTTCATAGTGCTTCTGCAGCATAGGAGCTGTTTCCACACACATCTTCTTCATTAGTCATTATCACAAATCAGTAATAGAGGTTTTAATTCTCATTTTCAAGACAGCGAGAGGAAGTTCAGAGATGTAAAGTGATGTAGTTAAGGTGGCTCAGCTAGCATGAGTGGATCATGGCCTTAGACAGAAAGCTACCCTATCCTCTGAGTCCAGCATCCGATCCCCACACACACTGATGTTGAAAGAGCTTGGCCCTGGTTGGATTTTAAGCAGACATTATTACATTAATATCTTTAAGTATCTTAATTAGGTCTTTCAGGAAGGAAAAGAAATTATTTGGTCACCAAAAACAGCCTGAGGATTCCAACTTGAAAGAGTGAGTCTGTTTCAGATCACTAGATAGGGTGGTGGCTCCATTTGGCCAGGAAACTTTAACATAAACGATGAACCATGTGTAATAGGGGATACTTGGATAAAGCCCCTGGTCTATGAGGAAATGTGACTGTTCGTGGTATGTGCACCCAACACCTACAGCAAACACTCCCACGGCCACCAGTGTTGGATTCAATTAAACATTAAATTCATCATCTTTAGCAAGGAAAGAGAACAGCAAACAGTTGCTCTCTCATGGCTAAACACCCCTCGGATTTGCTGGCCTTTGATTTATTGGAAGAAACCTGCTGGGAAGAACATACTGTGTAGCTGATTAATGTCAGCTTCTGTCATCAGTTTCCACTTAGATTCTTGGCCAGCCCTGACATCTCCTCCCTTAAGGATCCCGAAGAATTTGAGGGCTGATCCAAGAGCTTTACTGGCATGGGATTTGCAGAATGTGGTGTTTGCAAAATAAGGAAGATGAATGGAAGTGGAATCCCATGTTCTCCACTGGACTTGTTTCTTTAATTCATTTCTCAAGAGGCCCTGCTCCATGCCAGGACCACACTAGCAAGGGGACTGAGGAAAGTGTGTTCCCAGGCCCCAGTACAGATGTCTTGCATTTCCTGTGCTGCTTTATGTGCTGGCTTCTTGGAGCTTGTCAAACTGGAAAGGGGTCTGAGGAGGAATGTAGTGCACATTCACCATCAGAACCTTTACCAGGACCCTTGGACAAAGCCTGTAGAAGAGTGAGCCCATGAGGAGCAGGCCCCATCCACTGACGAGTTAAGGCCGAGAGAATACCCCCGCTCCCAGGTCATGTACATAAGCCTGATGTTTCACAAGGTCATGCAGCACCATTTTGCTTCTCCCAATGATAAACCAAGGTGCAATGGCATTATATTTAAATCAGGTAGAACTTTATATATGTGTTCTTCTAGAATTTCTGTTGGAGTAAATGTCCACTATTTGATTTTTTTATAAATAATTTTATGTTTTCCCCTTTCCTCTAGTATGCAAAGGATCTAGAAAGAGGTGGCAATTTTAACAAGACTTTAAACCCTCTCCTTTCTAAATATTCTTCCATTCGGGAAGAAAGAAGGAAAGAAAGAGAGAAAGAGAGAAAGAGAGAAAGAGAGAAAGAGAGAAAGGGAGAAAGAAGAAAGAAAGAAAGAAAGAAAGAAAGAAAGAAAGAAAGAAAGAAGAAAGAAAGAGAAAGAAAGAGAAAGAAAGAAGAAAGAAAGAAAGAAAGAAAGAAAGAAAGAAAGAAAGAAAGAAAGAAAGAAAGAAAGAAAGAAAAAGAGAGAAAGAAAGAAAAAGGGAGGAATGAAGGAAGGAAGGAAGGGACGGAGGAAGAGAAAAGAAAGCTTTCAATTGAGAAAGAAAAATCTAGTCATCTATTCATATTTTGCAAATCATCACGAAACCTAGTGACATAAAATAACATCCATTTTATTATATCTCATAGTTTTTAAGAGTCAGGAATTTTGGAGAAGTTGAGATAGACAGTTCTGGCATGGGGTATAACATGCAGTTGTAGTCAGGAGCTAGAAAAGCCCAGAGCTGAAGCAAAGCCAGTGGAGGCTTCCTGGGGACATTGCTTTCTCTCTCTCTCTCTTTACCCCTCCCTTCATTCTTCCTCTCCCTCTCCCTCGCATCCTTCATATAGTCTCAGGAAGTTTCAATGCAGTCTCTCCCCTGGGCTAATTTGGGCCTCTTCATGGCATGACAGCCTCTGGAAAGTAAAAGTGCTCGCATGGAGATTGAAGGCTTCAAGAGTGTATATTGCAGTGAGTTCAACTCTTGTACTGTTTTTTAGTATACTTGTGATTCAAGATGCACAGAGGCTTTCAAGATTGCTTTTAATAACTTAGAGTTACTTTCTTCTCCTTTTACTAACCAATAATAAAGACTTGGTAGGAGCTGGGACCAAATTACTGCTATGTTTCTTTTCAAATCTATTTGTCTAGTGTTGTTGATTTTAGCCATTTTTACAGGTGTAAGGTGATATCTCATTGTAGTTTTGATTTGCATTTCCCTAATGATAAGTCGTGTTGAGCATCTTTTCATGTGTCTGTTGGCCATTCATATGTCTTCTTTGGGAAAATATCTATTCATGTCTTCTACCCATTTTTAATTGGATTATTCATTTTTGAGGAGTTAAGTTTTATAAGTTCCTTATATATTTTGGATACTAACTCTTTGTCAGTCATGTTATTTGCAAATATCTTCTCCCATTTTGTAGGTTGCCTTTTCGTTTTGTTGATTGTTTCCTTCATGTGCAAAAGCTTTTTATTTCGATGTAGTCCCAAGTTTATTTTTGCCTTTGTTTCCTTTGCCTCAGGAGACATATCTAGAAAGAAGTCGCTGCAGCCAATGTCAAAGAAGTTACTGCTTGTGTTCTATTCTAGGAATTTTATGGTTTCAGGTCTCACTTTGAGGTCTCTAATACACTTAGAATTTATTTTTTTGTATGGTGTAAGAAAGTGACCCAGTTTCATTCTTTTTTAAATGAAGTTGTTGTCCAGTTTTCCCAACACCATTTGTTGAAGAGACTCTCTTTTTCCCATTGGATATTCTTTCCTACTTTGTCAAAGATTAATTGACCATATAATTGTGGGCTCATTTCTGGGTTTTTCTATTCTGTTCTATTTACCTGTGTGTCTACTTTTGTGCCAGTACCATACTGTTTTGATTACTATGGCTTTATAGTATAACTTGAAGTCCAGGATTGTGATGCCTCCAGCTTTGCTTTTCTTCTTCAAAGTTACTTTGCCTATTTGTGGTCTTGTGTGGTTCCATACAAATTTTAGGATTGCTTGTTCTAGCTCTGTGAAAAATACTGTTGGTATTTTGATAGGGATTGCATTAAATGTGTAGATTTCTTTGGGTAGTATAAATATTTTAACAATATTTTTTCTTCCAATTCATGAGCATTTAATGTCTTTCCATTTCTTTATGCCACCTTTAATTTCTTTCACTGGTGTTTTATACTTTTCATAGTACAGAATAGCTAAAGTCAACAATGCAAGAAACAACAGGGGTTGGCAAGAATGTGGAGAAAAGGGAACCCTCTTACACTCTTAGTGGGAATCCAAACTGGTGCAGCCACTCTGGAAAGCAGTATAGAGGTTCCTCAGAAAGTTAAATATAGAACTACCCTATAACCCAGCAATCTCACTACTAGGTATCTAGCCAAAGAATACAAAAATACTAATTGAAAGAGACACAGGCACTCTGATATTTATAGTGGCATTATCTACAATAGCCAAATTATGGAAACAGCCCAAGTGTCCATCAACTGGTGAATAGATAAAGAAGATGTGGTGTATATATACAATGGAATATTACTCTTCCATAAAAAGGAATGAAATCTTGCCATTTGCAATGACATGGATGGAGCTAAAGAGTATCATTCTAAGTGAAATAAGTCAGTTAGAGAAAGACAAATACCATATGATTTCACTCATATATAGAATATAGGAAACAAAACAAAGTAGCAAAGGGGAAAAAAGAGAGAGGCAAACTTAGAAACAGACTCTTAACTATAGAGAACAAACTGATGGTTACCAGAAGGAAGATGGGTGGAGGGATGGGGTAAAGAGGTTTTGGAGATTAAGGAGTGCACTTGTTATGATCACTGGGTGTTGTGTGCAAGCATTGAATCACTATCTTGTACACCTGAAATGAATATTACACTGGACGTTAACTAACTTGAATTTACATAAAAACTATTTGTCTACAATCCTTTGGGGGTATTGTTATAGGTATCTCCTCCTTAAAAGAAAGACAATAATCATAAGTACTGATACTCACTGACACGTCAGGTACTGTTCTATATACTTTTCATGCATCGAATAATTTAATTATTGCAAATATGCTGGAGATTGGTACTATTTTTTTTCTTGTGCAAATGAGATAAAAAGAAGTCCAGAAAAGTTGAGCAACTTGTCAAAAGCCACACAGCTGGTAAGTGGCAGAGCCAGGATGTAAACCCAGGCGATCTGATTCAAGAGGTCATCTGCTTAAGGATTATACCAACCTGTCTGCCTCAAAGAAATCATGAAGTCAGGTGACTTCACATTTAAGCCACAGAGAACTTTCAACAGCCTTGTTCTTTATGGGCACAAGGGGTACGACCCCTTAGATAAGCATCTGGCAGTCTAACTGGAGAAACAAACAGTATGTGACAGATCCTAACGAGGACCCCAAGCAAAGGCTCTCGGAGTCTATAAAAGGAGAGAACTGGGAACAACCTAGATGTTAGGAAGGCTTCCCTTTGAAGGGAGGAACATAAATGGCTCCTAAGAACACATAGATCTTAGAGCACGAGAAAGGTGGATTTGACATCCTACATAGTGGGAGGAACTTGCTTTGCCACATAGTCGGTAATATTGCCAGTTCTGGTCTTAAATAAGGGATTCCTCTTCTGCAATGACTCCACTGGATTTCTTTAGGTCATGACAATTAGATTATCACCTTGAAGGAGAAAAGGAGACAGGATTCTCCTTAAGGATGGGCCAGGGATGAAAGGCCTCTTGCATATGGAGTATCCAGGGATTTCTCCTCAATTCTCCAGCCAATTCCATAGAAGTCCTGAGATTGGACAAGATCCAGCTTCTTCTGGGAAGAGTGGTTGCAGACTGGAGCCTCAAAAATAAATTAGTTGCCACTAATTCTCTGTCCTCACCCTCACCTGCCAGGAACTGAAGAGACTCTTTTCCCATCCAGGGACTATTAAAATGGAGAAGGACCCCATGGCCCTCAGACCCACAGTGTCTCCCAGCTGCTGCTAGGTGCACCTTGAGCTCTAGCAGGCAAGGATCACACTCACCTTCTTCACTACTGTGACCCCAGCAAGTGACATGTGATAAATGTTCAGCAAATATGTGTGAAGTAAATAAATGAGTGAAGTACCTGATGAATAAATGGACAAGTAAGGATTTTTGTATCTATGTTCATCAGAGATATTGACCTATAGGTTTCTTTTTTGTAGCGTCTGTCTGGTTTTGGTATCAAGGTAATACTGGCCTCATAGAACGAATTTGAAAGTTTTCCCTCCTCTTCTATATTTTGGACTTGCTTGAGAAGAATAGGAATCATCTCTTCTTTAAAGGTTTGGTAGAATTTACCTGTGAAGTCATCTGGTCCTGGGCTTTTGTTTGTTGGGAGTTTTTTGATTACTTATTCAATTTCATTGCTGGTAATCTAGTTCAGTGCTAGTGTCCATCCATAGTTGAATGGATAAAGAAGATGTTGTGTATATAAACAATGGAATATTACTCAGCCATTAAAAAGAATGAACTCTTGCCATTTGCAACAACAGGGATGGACCTAGAGGGTGTAACACGAAGTGAAATAAGTCAGATAGAGAAAAACAAATACCATATGATTTCACTTATATGTGGAATTTAAGAAACAAAACAAATGAACAAGCAAAGAGTAAAAGAGATAGACAAAGAAACAAAAACAGACTTGTAGAATAAACTGGTGGTTGCCAAAGGGGAGGTGGGTGGGGGAATGGGTGAAATAAATAAAGTGGATTGAGAGTACATTTATTGTGATGAGCACTGAGGAATGAAAAAACAAAGAAACAAATGAATTTGTATTGGTGGTTTTGGAAGCCAACAACAAGATTCTGGAGCATTAGAATGGACACGAGCTTGTCCCTCCCCACTACCTAAAAAGACTGCTAGTGTAAGGTGAGAAAGAGTCCTTGGGTCCAGAGACCTGGCTTTCTCCTTGGTTGGTACAATTCACGCTTCCTTCTAGAGACATTGAAACAGTATGTTGGAACATTTAAAAGATGAACCAATGTAAAATTTACTACACTTAATTCTGAAGCCTCTTTTTCCAGGTACTCAGAACTCAGATTTGACTCTATTTCGGGGTAAACTGAACTCTAGAATTATCACAAACATCATACAGCTCTGGATGCCTGTATCTGAAGCACTCTTACATGGTACCAAGATCAACTGAATGTGATGTTATCTTTGCCAGCAGGTGGTTCAAAATGAATGACCCAGTAAACAGAAAGCTCATTATCCTTGTGATAAACTGCTCCCTTGTTTGTAAAAGCATTTATTTTAAGAAAGGATTTCCCCAAAAGGAAACAAGCTGTGATCTCCTGTTGAGAAAGGTTAAAGCAAACTTTAGCCATTTCAAACTAACTATTCAAAATGAATTAAGATCCTGGTCGTGAAACTAGTTTGCTCCAACTACCTGTAAATGATAATTTTTTTTGGTAAGTTGGGAAAAGAGAAAATTTGAAATTTTTTTTTTTTTTTTTTTTAATGTTTTTTATTTATTTTTGGGACAGAGAGAGACAGAGCATGAACAGGGGAGGGGCAGAGAGAGAGGGAGACACAGAATCGGAAACAGGCTCCAGGCTCCGAGCCATCAGCCCAGAGCCTGACGCGGGGCTCGAACTCACGGACCGCGAGATCGTGACCTGGCTGAAGTCGGACGCTTAACCGACTGCGCCACCCAGGCGCCCCGGGAAAAGAGAAAATTTGAACATGGTCTGTGTATTAGATTTACTGAAAACTTACTAAAATGGGGGAAAGGGGAAATAATTGACTGGAAAATAAATGTTTCTAAAACAGAATGTATGGTGTAGTGCAGTTAATATAATAATAAATTACAATAATAAAGTATACTTAGTAATAAATATGTTATATGTATATTAATGTTATATGTATATTAATACATATATGTTAATATATATATTATATTACGAGAGAAGTATTCCCTATGGCATTGATGGTAGAACTCCCTAATATGATTGAGATGTAATGATTCTATTTGTTGACTTATACCTGCCTCACTGATGGGAACTCACCCGTCTGCATATGCCCCTTACACCCACGAGGTAGTTGGGCCTCCTTATGCTCTTTTTGTGCCAGCAATAATATTGTGTTGTGGTTCATGCTGCTCCTTTGGGCAGAAAAATCCTTCCTTAGCTCTTCTATTAATCTTCTCAAGACTTATGAAGCCTTTCTACATCCTTTCTGTCAGCCATATGCATTGTTTCTGTGATTCTTTGTCAAGCTTCTTTCCGTACAAATTTCCTGTATAATTTTATAATTTCCTGCATAGAGGCACTTTGCTAGAAGCCAAGGACTCAGAGACATGTAAGGCCTCGAGGGCCCCCCAAGTTAATGGGGAGATGGTCTTACACTTGACTTACTATAAAACCAGTGAGAATTTAGAGGACCAGAGTCAGATTTGGCTAGATATTCTATTTGGTTACTAAGTGTTGAACTGAATGGACTGAATGAAGGCTCACAGATGTCTTATCATCATGGCATCCATGTAGTGTCTGTGACAGCAGGCTCCATACTGAGTAGTCTGAACATATGATCTTATTTAATTCCTACAACATTCTTGCAAAATAGCTTTATGGTCCCTACTTAAAGTCCAGAAACAGGTGGCCCAGAGTAGAGCAACACAGACACTGTTTGGGTCACACAGAAGTGGCTTCACTTCTCACTGGCCTGGTGCCTCCAGGTCATTTTCATGTGTCCACCCTGGCTCCCTCCCTGTAGGCCAACAAGACTGACCAGTGATTCTGTCTTGAGAAGGACATTGGAGCCCCAATTCTGTAAAGCTTCTCATAACTCTGGGCATTGCTGTTCTAAGACTCAGAAAAAATGAGCCTAATTAGGGTGTGAGCTAGTCCAGTAGTTTAACTATCCCTGGTTTCACATTTGGAATTGTTTCTCAGATGAAGATCAGGGAAACAGACTCAGAACCACAGAACTAAAAGGAAGGCAGGACACCCCATGGCCATCTCACCTGCTTCTTGACCCAGGTACTTAGCTTAATGGCAGTTCTTACTCCAGATAGAAATATGGAGGGCAGCTGACACTGTGGCCTGTGGCCGGCCCACGAGGGTGGTCTCTACTAGAGCAAGTTGTCTAAAAGTAACAGCCTGGGTTCTCTATCCCACATCCACCTTGGCCACACCTGAGGCCTGGGGAGAGGATGAGAGGCAGCATCTCTGACTTTGAGGATCTCACGTGCTAAAGAGGTGGAGGTGATACCAAGAGATATGAATGATAAGTCTTGGCAAGTCAGTGTGAAGCCCAAACTCCTTCGCTGGGCAGTCAACAGTTTCTACAATCTGACTTCAGCCCACTCTTTCAACCTGTCCACTCCTTTCTTGCCATCACACCTAAAGTACTGCACCTGTCTGTGCTGTTTGCCATTCCCTAAGTAAACCAGGCCTTCGCTGGTGCATTCTCTTTGTGTTTGTGCATTCACCATAGCTCCAGCCCATCCCTACCACCTCTTGTTTATACAACACCACTCACCCTCCAGGACCAGCTTAAAGTCTGCCTCTTACAGAGGGGACACCAGAGCCCCCCAGACGGCCTCAGCAGGCTCAGACCACCGGCACAGAAGGGATACACAGGCCAGGGCTGCAGATCAATGCCCCCACGCTGCTTCAAGGACTCTCTTAGTGTGCAGGCTGGACCATTCGAGAGTCTCCCACAATAGCCAGTTCACTGAACCACGAGGAAACAGTGGGCAAACAAGAAAGGTGTCCACGTCAGTGGCAGAGGTTGGAAGAGAGCCCAGAGAGGCTGGATGCAGAACCCAGCATGGGGCTCTGTCCCCTACCCTTGAAGCTTCTGTCACCCAGAGGAAGTGAGAACACAGGGCAGAAAGTAGTATGCCCTTATAGCAGGACAGACTCTAGGGATGAGAGTTCTCAGTTTCTGTTGCTCATCAGTGAACTTGCTCACTGGCACTGGGAGAACATTTCATTCAGGTTTGCTCACGTTGCTGTCAAAAGCCATGTGGAATGCCTTAAATGTCCTTTAAGTCGCTGGGTAGAAGGATGCTAGGCAGAGCCAGAATTGGAGGAGAGCTGCCCCAGCTCTCTCCCTGAGACTGTCTTGAAGCAGCAGGTTGAGGTAGCAAGGAATCTCTCAACGGACATGGCTGGGAATGGTCCAAAGGCCTGTCTGGCAACCTTCCCTGTTAACCCTTTGTTCTGCTGCTCACGAGTGACTGTGCCTCAGTTTCCCTAAATCTCTAAACTTAGCGCAGAATTGAGTTACCTATATGGTAAATCCTGAAATACCGTTCTAGCCCCGAATGGAGCCTCTGAAAGGTAATGAATGATTTTTTTTGGCATCAACCTCCAAATGACCGATTTTCTCATTAAAACCAAAGAATGGACAATTTTAAAGAGATTATTTCCCCCAAAGATGGTAATCTGCAGTTTAATATTACAATATCATTTCTTGAAGTCAGTGGTTAGAACAGCTGCTCAGAGAAATTATTAATTTCCTGCAGTGAGCTGTGATTGGGAACTCACTGGCCAGAATGTCATTATTTTTTTAAGATGTATATTATGCATAGAAATATTGCCTAGAAACTCAAATGCATTGTAAGTGATAGTGCTTAACTGTGGGCCTTGTTGGAGAGGAGTGATTTAGTGGAGTTAGATTTTACTGGCTGCAGAGAAACACATGGAAATTGACCAGAGGTCAAACTGGGGCACACAAAGTATAATACACACAGCATTTTAGGTCAAGTATTAGCTTGGTCACCTCCTCAGCTGACTGTTAAATCTGGAAAATAAGAGAGGCTAGCTTTGGGGTCATGTTGGATGTCTGCATCCTACTAATCTACTCCAAGGGAGGCCTCCTGGTTTTTTTGTTTTGTTTTGTTTTGTTTGTTTTGTTTTGTTTTCTCAATGAGGCAGGCCATCTCAGCCCTGACACTTGATATTTTGAGCCAGATAATTCTTTGTTGTGGAGACCGTCCTATGTAACGCCAAATGTTTAGCGGCATCTCTGACCTCTACCCACTAGATGACGGTAGCACACTTCAGCTGTGACAACTAAAAATGTCTTCAGACCTTCCTTACTAAATATTCTCTGGAGGTTGGGGGCTGGGACAAATTCACCCCTGGCTGAGAGCCCCTGCAGGAAGGGAGACCGGTATCTGTTTAACTGGTGCTAGGGATGTGCCCAGCGACCTCCCACCTATGCCCTAGCTCCCACATCCCAAAGTTAATCTAAAGTAAATGTATTTCATTGTTTATTCAGTTCAGTTACAAGCTGATTTCCACATGAAAACCGCTCCATGCCTTTCCTTTCGCAATTTACAATGAGTAATGGACAATTTTTAAACTTCCTCATAACTTATGGGAACAACAAAATGTACAAAATTTCATTCTTACGGGGTGACTATTTGGCTCTAACAGAGTAATGTTTAACAATCTGCTTAAAAGTGTGCTGTTAAGCAGTGAAATGAATACCAGTACAAATTACCTTTGATGTGACTATAGAATAACCATTTGAGCCATTTTCCTGGATATCCTTACCCTGGTATTCAATTTTTCCATCTCTTCCAGCTCCACATCGGTCCCATGACGCCTGAAACATTATGTTCAGAAGAACACCATTCTCTCAACAGAGATACCCAGTCAGTCCTTATCATGGCCCCGACCATTAGTCTAGCTTGCCTCCCATTCAGCTCCAAACGAGTTGGCTCAATAGAAGCTTCAAATTTAGACAGACCTGGGTTCTATTGACAATTGTGTCATTCACAAGTTGTGTGCTTTTCAGTAAGACACTTAGCCTTCCTAGGTCCAGTTTCCTTCTATCTAAAATGAGCTGGCAATGTTTACTTCCTGGAGTTGTGAGGAATTAATGAAATAATGAGAAAGAAGACACTAGATGTGTGCCTGGTGCACACACACACGCACACACACACACACACACACAGTGTTTGTTTTATTCAAAGGGTGGTCAAACCAGTGTAGTGCAGACCACATCTGTGGGTATTTCCTTCAGTGTGATGATGTCCAGCTAGGATTCCCATACCCGTCTGTCTTCTCAGTTCCTCACTTTACCTAGATCTGTATCTGAGCTCTTTCACTCTAAGACTCCATTTGGGAGAATAACATCGGCCAGCTGGGTTCCCCCTGGGGCTACTCAGGACAGTGGGAGGGAGCCCACTGGCCAAGCAGTGTTTCTCTAGGACTTGCCCACTGTGTAGCCAGCTTGAGTGGAGATCCCAACGCTAATGTCTGTGTGATGGATGGTGGTGCTTAGTAGGCTAAGACCCAAACGCCTTCCCTGTGTGAGGATGGCTAAAATGTTATTCACTTTCAGACTCCATGACCACTCAGCCTCCCATCTATCTAGATGCTGAAAGAACACCAGAAAGGCTTTTTAACTTGGGCTGCAGTGCAGATGACAAAAGCATCGTGAAGAGCCAAGCCCTCACTGTAATAAACAACACTGGACACAACTCACAAGCTGGAACAACACATGCATCACATTTGGACTGAGGCGTCAGGGGTTCTAAATCGAGCTTTGAGGTCTGGCTTATTGCAATTCTAATGGGAACCCACAGCCAGAGAGATGGGGGAACTAGAACTTGTCTGCTTGGATGCTTCTTACTTGTCTTAGGTGTTCTGCTCTCTGTGATGTTGCTTCATAATTTCCTTGTTAGTGCTTGCAGCCCATCTTAATTTTTCACTCATTCCCCCCAACCCCAAGAACCGTCTTTATTGACTGATTTCCATAGAGAGTCGATCCCTTCAAACAGCTCTACCCAAGCCCACTGCCCCCTTTTTGGGCATGGCTTTCTTTCAATACTTAGTTCTGTAGCTTTCTTTCAAATCGAACCATTTCGCTCTGGGTTCCCTTTCTGTCTTTTACTCTCTCCCTCATCCCTTCTATTACTCACATTTTCTGGCCCTTTTAAATTGGGCAAACAATTGGGACGCTGGGTGGCTCCGTTGGTTAAGCATCTGACTTCATCTCAGGTCATGATCTCAGTCTGTGAGTTTGAGCCCTACATTGGGATCTGTGCTGACAGCTCAGAGCCTGGAGCCTGCTTCGGATTCTCTCTCTCTCTCTCTCTCTCTCTCTCTGCTGCTCCTTCCCCGCTCATGCCCTGCCTCTCTCTCTCAAAAATAAATAAACATCAATAAAAAGTTAAACAAAAAATTTGGTAAACAATTTTAAGGGACAGAGAATAATAGAAAAGTCACCCATGTACTCAGGCCTCAGAATTAATCAGTGTTAATATTATATCATATTTGCTTTGGAGTTTTTAATTTTTTAAATTTTTGTGTTTTTTTAATTTTTTAATAAAAGAAAAAATATTAGTAAGTAATATGAAAAACTTTTACATACTTCTAACAAACCCTAAAATTAATAACTCATTCTCCTAAATAAGGCAAGAGCCTTTGAAAGTTTTAATTTCTCTCTTTATTTCTTTTTCCTGTCCTCTGTTTTTACTTTCTTGTAATTATATCACATTATGATGTTAACTTCCCCAAATATTACTGATTCTTTGCGGTTGATAAAATTTTGACATACCGCCATATTTTTACCATAATCTTTTCTCTTATTACGTCTGGTTCTGTCCCATTCTTTCCTTCTGGGTTTATTTTTCTTCTTGTTTTAAGCACATGATTTAGTGTTTCTTTCAGAGAGAATCTGTGAGTAGCAAATTTGTTCCTATTTCAGGGGTTCCTTTTAAACTATTTAATTCTTTCCCGCTTTCATGTGGATGAGGTCAGCACATGCACTTGACCTCCAGCACACCCATTTTCCACAATTGCTCTTGTATGAGCCTCAAAGTTGAAATACTACTCACTGAAGACCAGTGATGATTAACTATCCCCCAGGCTACTCCTCTCAGTATTGTCTTAAGGATTTATGACTCGGTTGGAATTAGATCTCCTTTGATCCTGGTAACATTTTACGCAACACATTTAAAAAGGAGTAAAACCACATTACGTTACAGAAAGAGTCCTACTGAGTGCTGAGGTATCTCAGCAGGATTCCCAGATCTCTCCTTCGTTCCTGCCCCCAAAGCTGGAACAGGACATTCTGCTTCCCTGGCAGTCTCCACCACCCTCCACACTGTCCTGTTATTGCTTGCTTGTAGACTACTCCCTGTCCCAAGGGAGGCTGATCATTTGACTTCGTTTGTCTCTTTCCTCTGCTGTCCTTGGAAAGCCTCTCCCCTCTGCTAGCAGTTTCAGGGATCAATTGTTCTTTGGCAGAGAAAGAGGCTCGATGACAATGAAGAGTTTCCATTTCTTCTTCCTGCAGCTGCTGACCCGAGAGACCAAGCCAGATTGTGCACCTCATCACAGGAGAGGAAGCAGCATGAGCCCTGGAGGTTAAATGAATTAACTCCCCCAATCACCTGAGCAAAAGAGACCAGAACGCCTTCTTCCGTTGGGGCCACCTGATGAAAACAGATGAACTGTCTTCTCAAACGTACAGATATTAGGCTGCACAGTTCTCCGGGTCTATACAAGTAGGGAGAAGTAAATCCATTTACTGATAAACCAGTCTGTAAATTTCCATGGAAGAGCCAATGACATATAGAAGAAAGCATAACCTCTGGTTAAAAGAAAGAAAAAGAAAGGCAGTAGAGCTACAAGGAAGACACTATAAGCTCTTCATTGATTTATTGCCAATTTTTTCCTACTTGTCAATGTCTTTCACAGTTGTTTTGAAGCTTTTAAGCAGAAATTGAAGAGTTTTACAACATCTCTTCCTTTCCAGGTATTTTGTGAACTGGTTTTTCCTTCCAAGAGTAGCTTCAGTACCAGAGGAGGTGAATTAAAACTAAATTTGCTGTACATGTGCTGTGACAAAGAGTTCAATTGGAATGTATCTCCTACGAAAGGAGAGATGGTCACATCATCTCTCTCCAGACACCCACGAACTTCAACTGCCTTCTCTTCTCACTGTGTCTTTTTCGGAACGTAACGGATGAAGGGTATGGGAGAGTATGTGACCCAGTGTACTTCCAGCTAAGTGGTGAGGTGCAAGCAATTAGATGGGCCTGCTGTAGCTCTCCCGAGTCCTTCTTCCCTTGGGGCAAAGGTGCTTAAGACTAAACCTAAAACTGAAAAGGAGAGGAAATCCTAACGTAAATATCACTTCTCAATTACAGTTCATTTTCCTTTCCCTACTTCTCTCTCATAAACACATGCATAGTCACTCAAAGCAGTCTTACATTCCAGAAGTGAAGACATTCTTAAGAAAGGAAAGTTTGAAAATTCAACATTCAGTTACCTTTGCCCTGATTGCTATGTAAGTCCTAGTGAGTCATTGTTCTTTTAAAAATGGGGGTGAGCATCTCAATGATTAATGAAGGTTTTCTAGACTGGCAGGGGGCCTTACCCAGATGCTAATAAAAATTTCCACCTACATCTTGGTTTTAGAATAAATACTAGAGAAAGAGAAAAAAATATGCAATGGCATGCAGATTTTTTAAAGCTCACTGTTTTTGGACACATTAAGCATTTGTGTAATCATGGTGATTACCACTTTTCACTTGACTGTTTTTTAGTTACTAAATCAAAATTTTCCTTTTGACCTCTTCAACATTTGCAAAGGGGTTGCAAAGTAGAAATCTTCTTTTTCAGAGTGCTGTGCCTTGCTATTTTCAAAGAGCAATTTGTACCGTCTTGTGCTAAATTACAAACTACCGCCACCTCAGGAAATATGGGAGATCTGCATGTCCTTTCTCATGGGTTCCATGGCAGAAGTTGCCCAGACGGCAGATGTAATTCTGTTTTCTTTTTCTTTTTTTTTTTTTTAATTTTTTTTTTCAACGTTTATTTATTTTTGGGACAGAGAGAGACAGAGCATGAACGGGGGAGGGACAGAGAGAGAGGGAGACACAGAATCGGAAACAGGCTCCAGGCTCTGAGCCATCAGCCCAGAGCCTGACGCGGGGCTCGGACTCACGGACCGCGAGATCGTGACGGACCGCGAGATCGTGACCTGGCTGAAGTCGGACGCTTAACCGACTGCGCCACCCAGGCGCCCCTGTAATTCTGTTTTCTTATCTTATAGCAAGGAAACCACCAACCTGCATGACCCTCGTAGAGAAAGAGAACACTTATCTTCACAGCTTTGGGACAATAAAGAGAATCCTAGAATCTGTGCTTACTTCCCAACTGCTGATCAGATGTATGAAAATGATGGAAAAGCTGGTCTTTTCCATGATCTCACTTTTTCCTTTCGTCTCCTACTCCTACCTACTACACTCACTCTAAACCCCAGACATATTTTCCCATTTCTCGTTTTCCTGGGGAAACCGGTGCTTACACAGAAATCAATTGATTCTCTTTTACTTTTAATAGAAATTTGCTTATTGTGGTGGATCCACTAGCTGTGTGCCAACATTTATTATCCCATTTTTCCTGAGCACAGAGCTAGACTACATTTCCCAGATTCCTTTGTGTTAGTTGTGACCAGGTGATTGAACTCTAGCCAGTGAAATCATGAGTGTCCTTTCCAGGCTTGGCCCATCACATTTCTCATTTTTGCTCTTTATGTCCTTTTACCTTTAAGACTGGCTGCAGTCAGGACTTTCTCTCCCCTCAACTTTAAAGGCACCATGTTCAGAGTTGGAGAGCCGCTGTCATTCTGAAGTTTCTCGAATGGCCACATGGAGCAGAGCTCCCTTACCACTCACAGACCTGGAGCCATTCTGGGATGTTAAGTGATTAGAAATAAACTGCTATTGGGGTGCCTGGGTGGCTCAGTAGGTTAAGCATCAAACTTTGGCTCAGGTTGTGATCTTACTGTTCATGAATTTGAGTCTAGCATCAGGCTCTGTGTTACCCACACAGCCTGTTTTGGATCCTCCCCCCTCCCCCCTTCTCTCTCTCTCTCTCTCTCTGCCCCTACTCTGCTCATGTTCTCTCTCTCAAAAATAAAATAAACATTTAAAATAAAAGAAATAAACTGCTATTATGTTGAGTGATACATACATGGACCTTTTTGTTACCTCAGCCTAGTCTACACAAAAAATAAATGCTTTCATGCTCCCTTCAGATGAATTTGGATTTTGCATTACATTTCCTGAAAGCTTTCAAGATACAATAAAAGTAGTTGTCTGGTAGTGGGGCTCTGATGGTTGATAAAAAGGAAGCTCTGGGCTTAAAGGTTTGTGTTCATTAAAGCACAACCACGAATAAAATATCGGTTGTGTAGCGACAGCACCTCTGTTATTCAGGTTATAGCAGCCTTTAAATTTTTTTGATGTTTACTTATTATTGAGAGACAGAGAGAGACAGAGCATGAGCATGGGCATGGGAGGGGCAGAGAGAGAGGGAGACACAGAATCCGAAGCAGGCTCCAGGCTCCGAGCTGTCAACACAGGGCCTGATGCGGGACTTGAACCTACAAACTGTGAGATCATGACCGGAGCTGAAGTCGGAGGCTTGACTGACACTGCCACCCAGGCACCCCTCATGGCAGCCTTTGACCACCATTCATAGGCGAACCGGATGGAAGTCAGGGGAATTGGGCATTTTTTTCTACCTGTATGTGCTGGCTTTCGATGTGGCTTGATGGAGGAAGGAAATGTTAGCATTTGGTAAGCCTTGCCTGCTGAGAGGCCTTGTTTGAAAACATTACTTTCTGATTCCTTTTCCAACTGGCAGGATTCATGGTTCTGGTATCTGGAAACCTAACGTTGGTGCCAGTGGGAAACCCTGATCCCCAGAGAGATAAGTGAGCATCTGGGTTATTACCAGGAGCTGTGTCCTTCAGGGCTTCCTGTCACATTGCAGATACAGTGGCTAGAACTCGATCACTATCCCCCAGTAGCCAAGAAACAGGAGGCTCCTGATGAGGCAGAGCCAGGTCCTGGGCAATCACTGCAGAAGTAGAGTATATTTTATGCTTTTTCACAGAGACAATGATTTTAAGGTAGTAGCCATTTACCTGATAAACTGCATTGGACTGAAGAATATTGTTTTGTTGCTCTTGGCCCAAGATCAAACTTGGGCAAATGATCTGTTTCTCCTTCCTTCTCTCTCTCTTTGTTCTATCTCTCCTTCCTGCCTTCTTTTCTCTCTCCTTCTCTCCCTCCCTTCCTCCTTTCTTCTTCCTCTTTTATTTATTGGACACATTCTACCTAATAAGTACTGCATGCACAGCATTGTATTTAGAAGAATAAATAAGACTCACTCCCTGTCTCCAAGGGGTTCACTGTTTCATGGGGAAGAGTGGGGGGAGAAAATAGATAATAACACAGTGTGGAAAGCTGCAAGGATCAGAGTGCTAAGGAAACAAAGAGAACAGACATCTAAATCTGACTTTGGACTGCTCTTTCTAGATTCTTGACACACGTCCCTCCATTTCAGAAATCAGGCACCTTCTGGCTCTGGGTGTTCTGCAACTCTGACGTGGACCAGGAACAGAAGAATCCTGAAATAAATCAGACCCTTATGGAAACCTCTACTCTAAGAAAACATTTTAAAAACTCCAGCCCCCCAAGTGTTTGCCCTGGAAACCCTTCTCAGCCCCCTGGAAGAAGACTACTCTCCCACCCTGAGTGATGTCCTATTTGAGTTTGGTAACACAGAACCAAGGTCAGTCTGGTGTTTCTCACTTTGTAAATTCTCATCTGTCAAGAGATGCTAAAGACACCACTCGCAGTCAAATGTACCCCAAGGCCATCAACATTTAGAAACCAGCCATTGTTTACCAAGTTCTGTCAACCAGAATTGGGTATTTCTTGCATTTGTTTGTTTGAGGAAAAAGTTACTTTTCTCTCTCTAACCACCCGCCCTGCAAAAAAAGGAGAAAGTGTTTAAACAAACAAATTTCACAAAATAGTTCTCTTCCTTCAGTTGAGGGAGCGCAAGCTGTCTATACAATGATATATAAAAATGACTTGGTCAATAAAATAAAGAAACTACAAACACGGGTACATGCTTTAACCTAACACATATGCTTTAATACCTCTTGCAAATAGTCTGTGAGGACTTTAATTTGCTTTTTAATTTTTTTTTTAGTGTTTATTTATTTTTGAGAGAGAGAGACAGAGCATGAGTGGGGCAAGGGTAGAGAGAGGGAGACATAGAATCTGAAGCAGGCTCCAGACTCTCAGTTGTCAGTGCAGAGCCCAATGCGGGGCTCAAACTCAGGAACCACGAGATCATGGCCTGAGCTGAAGTCGGACACTTAACCGACTGAGCCACCCAAGCGACCCGGACTTTAACCTGTTTTAATGATGCTTTGTAAGCTATAAAACAATTTTTAAGACATGTTGCCTCATTTAATTCTTATCACAACTCACTGGGGTGGGTAAAATTATTTGCATTTTACAAATGATAACTACGGTGCTCAGAAGAGTTTAAAAACTGTCCAAAGTTACATAGCCAGAAGATAGATGGCATAAGATTGCATTTAGGTTAGCCTGACTCCAAACTTCATGCATTTTCTACTGATCCAGTCTCCTTTAGCTATAATCTCCCTTTTACCTCGATTTTAGCAGCCAAGGCCACCTAGAGGGGTGTGGGACTGCAAACAGATGGACGTATGCAGATGAGGGAGACGGAGAGCTCGGACTAACTCCATGTCTTTGCACATGTGGTCTTTGGGACTGAGTTGTCCAAAACTAAGCCGTTCTTGGATTAGAATAGTCTACACAGAAAACCAATGCAAGGGTCACCACAAAGAAGAAAAAAAACAGCCATAAGGAAACACAGAAAGGACCCCCCTCAAAAAAAAAAAAAAAAAACACCCAACGTTGATTTCTAAAGATGTACTAGCTGGCACAAGGTGCTAGTTTCCAAAAATTACCACCATCCCCACCCCTCCTGCACTTCTGCCTGCTCCAGAGAATGCCAATGAAGGGATTGGGTTTTGTGACTCTTTGGAATATAGAGCTCACCCCTTCATGGAAACCTCCAAATGTCTATGTTCCAGCTCTCTGTGTTCAGTATAGCAACTTAAAATTGAAAGAAAAACATTAAAACCCCAACAGATTATTTTAATTTGGGGTTTCTCAACCTCAGGACTATTGACATGTGGGAATGCATCATTCTTTACTGTGGGGGCTGTCCTGTGCAATGAAGGATAATTAGATCCCTGGTTTCTCCCCACTAAATTCCAGTAGCACCCCCCAGTTGTGACGACTAAAAATGTCTCCAGACATTGTCAAAGTCCCCGTGGGTAAAGAATCACCCCCTGTTGAAAACCACTGAGAGGACACTTCTTTGCTTTTCTGTTTCTCTTAATGATCTGGAAGACATTAAAAATATCACATGCTTTAGCCATTGTTCAGGAGACAGATTTTGGATTCTTTATAGCTTTCATGTGATTCTTCCCCTCTGTTAGGATAATCGATCAATAGTTAAATTCTTTAATTGTTAGAGAATGTCAAAGTTGTTTTTATTTTCAAAGCTTGAAAAAAAATATGCTGTGACCAAAGACTGTTGGAGTGGCTATATACGAGCGTAAGTCCTGGGACCACCAGTTTTAAATTGTGTGATCTTGAAGTTAATCTCTCTGGATGCGCGTTGCCTTATCTAATCCTCCGAAGAGTTGTTGCCAGAATTAAATCAAGCAATACGTAGGTCTGTCACATCTAGTGTTGCCAGATTTAGCAAATAAAAATACAGGACATTCAGTTACATTAGAATTTAAGAACATTTTAAATAAACTTAAGATGAATTAGAATTTTTTTCTTTTAGAATTTAAAACAAGTTTTTTAGTGTATGTCGCATGCAATACTTAGTAACCTTAATCAGATAGTACAAGGGTTCAATGGTAGCTATTATGACTATAAGCTTAGCACTAGAGAGAGTCAGGTGAGAAAACCAGGTGCAGCTCCTGACTTTAAAACAAATGGACGTTTGACCCAAGCAGGACAGAGAGGCATTTGGGATCTTCCCAAAGAACCAGTAACAAACACTTCAAATCTTTCACAGCTTCTTATTCTTTGTTTATCTTCCCTTCATTATTCATAAGTTCTGCTAGTCACGTGACACTGTCTACTGTGTTCCTTGGTTATTGCTCACACCTTTGAGGTTATACAGATAAATAATCAGGAAACAACCTTCCAAATATTTTGAGATATGAATAACGTAAGGTTCGTGTAGGGAATGAGAAAGAGCTGCCTTCAAATCCCCTCTGTCACCTCCTCTCAGGATGAGCTTACAAGAGTGTCATAACCTCTCTGTTTCCCTCACTGCAGAATAGTAGTACCTGCTTCCCAGGGCTGCTGTGAAGGTAAAATGGGTCATGCATTTATTTTATTTTTTAAAAAATTTTTAAATATATTTTATTTTTTATTTTTGAGAGAGAGAGAGAGCATGAACAGGGGAGGGGCAGAGAGAGAAAGGGAGACACAGAATCCAAAGCAGGGTCCAGACTCCAAGCTGTCAGCACAGAGCCCAACGTGGGGCTCGAACCTGTGAACCACAAGATCGTGACCTGAGCCAAAGTCAGCTGCTTAACCGACTGAGGCACCCAGGAGCCCTTGCATTTATTTTTTTTTTAGTTAATTTATTTATTTTGAAAGAGAGAGAGAGAGAGAGAACTTGGTAAGGGCAGAGAGAGAGGGAGAGAGAATCCCAAGCAAGCTCTCTGCTCTCAGTGCAGAGCCCAACTTGGGGCTTCAACCCATGAACCATGAGATCATGACCTGAACCAAAACCAAGAGTTGGACGCTTAACTGACTGAGCCACCCAGGATCCCCAAAGTGGGTCCTGCATTTTAAAAGAACCTAGTAGATAATGTTTGCAACTTAGTTTCCTTTCCTTTCCTTTCCTTTCCTTTCCTTTCCTTTCCTTCCTTTCTCTACTCTGGGATTAAATTATCTAGATGTTTTTTAACCCCTTTGAAAAGAAATAATGAGCTACAACTAAGGAATGGAATAAATGGAAAATTATAACTTGTTGGTTAAAAAATAACTAGGGAGAAATGACAGCTTGTTAATCAACTTTCGGATAAAAAGACATGGGCTTTGGAGTTTGTCAGATCTGGTTAAATTGTTGTCACATCCTCTTACTAACTGGTTAGCTCTGGGCAAAGCACTAAGATTTTCTAAACTCATTTCATTCTTTGATAATGTACACAAAATATTTACCTCTCAGGATCACTGTGAGAATCAAATAGATAATATATATGATACATTTTTTTAAAGTTGATTTCACACAATCATGTAAATATGATTTTTTTTGGCAAACTATAACTTAATATACAAATGTTGGCCAGAAATACTGTTTTTGTCAAAATTAAAAAACTAAATCATATTTCTGATTTGAGAACATCATGTCCACTGGTTAAGATATGGTTTGACTGTGAGCTGCAGTAGAGGTCCAGCTGCCTGTCTCACAATCTTTCTCTTCTCGGTTTTCCTAACAGACACCTGACTTTGTTCACTGCAGTGGAACACACAGCTAAAAGATGACATTTCTCAGCCTACTTGGCAGCTGTGAGTGTCCAATGAGACATAAATCAAGGCAAGTCAAGACATTGAAGGGCTGGGCAGATCTTCCCGGAAGACTCCGGGGCCCATTTGGAGGACAGGTGTGGGACGATGTGCATTTCCCTTTCGTTCTTGCAGCCTGGAATGTGGATGGGAGTGTTAGAGCTGCAGATGACATCTTACGACCATGATGTAAACTTGAGGATGAACGCTGTATGCTGAGGAAAGTGGAAAATAAAAATAAAACTAGACTAAATCTCTGATGACTCAGAGTTATCATAACTGAACCCTGACTATTTACTTTTTCCTGTATGATAGATAAGCAAACCAAAAATGTATGCCTTGCTAAAGCTTCTGGAATGCGTTGTTATTGTTGTTGTTATATGCAGCCAAATGTACCCTTAGTGTACTAAGGAAAGTGAAGCATTGTTATATGCACCTTTTTAAGTTTCAAGGAAGGTTTACCCAAAGGAAATGAAAGGTTTATATCTACACAAAAACCTGCACGAGGTTTATATAGCTTTATTCATAATTGCCAAACCCTGGAAGCAACCAAGATGACCTCCAACAGTTGAATGGATAAACTGTGGTCCATCCAGACAGTGGAATACCATTCAGCACTAAAAAGAAATGAATTGTAAAGCCACGAGAAGACAGAGTCCCCTTAAATGCACATTGCTAAATGAAAGAAGCTGATCTGAAAAGCCTACATTACTGTACAATTCCAACTATATGACACAGTGGATAAAGCAAAACAGTAAAGACAGTAAAATGATCAGTGGTTGCCAGGGTTTGTGGGGAGAGGGGAGGGATAAGCAGAGCACAGAGAATTTTTAAGGCAGTGACATTACGCATATGTCCGAAACCACAGAATATACAACAATAGTGAACATTAGTGTAAACCATAGACTTTGGGTGATTGTCATGTATCAGTGTAGGCTCATCAGTTACAACAAATATATCACTCTGGTGGCGGATGTCGATAATAGGGGAGGTTATGCCTGTGCAGGGCAGGGGATATGTGGAAAATCTCTGTACCTTCCCTTCAGTTTTGCTGTGAATCTAAAACTGTTCTAAGAAATAAAACCTTACTTAAAAAATACCTCAAGCAAGGGTGTAGAAAGAAATACTTTTATTCTTCAATGAAGGTGCTACGAACCTAAGCTTATACCTGATCCCATGTGGGTCATTCGTATCTGTCTCTCTTCATATATGTTTCTCATCTCTGAGCAACGATTCTACTACATACAAGTGCCAGGGCCATAACTGAATCTGTTGCTTGTATTCTAACTAACGTAAGGGGCAGATGGAAAGTTCTCTTGCCCGTGGAATACATAATAATGAATGTGTAGCAGTGTTTCATGTTTCCACTGTGGCATTGTGGACTCTGTGGGGAATTGTGGTTCCCTGTGCTTTCTGGGAACAACTGTGTAGGTGTTTAAAGAACTCTCCTTCTTCATCTCTGGGTGGTTTACCCAAAGTTGACCATCATGAATGTGTGTCTAATATATTTCTTGTACTGTATGTGGGTAGAATATTATTTCACATACTAAAACTTTTTTATTTGTCCCAATTTAGTTTCTTTTTTTTTTTTTTTTACTTTCTCCAACTTTTGCTAAATTCCACATAGTTAAAATACAGTGTAATATTATTTTCAGGTGTAGAATTTAGTGATTCATCACATACCACACCCAGTGTTCATCAAAGTGCCCTCCTTAATCCCCATCACCCATTTAACCCATTCCCCACCCACTACCCCTACAATAACAAACGGTTTGTTCTCATATGTTTAGATTTGAATTTTTCTTCAGTTTTGTGGAAAATTGTTATCATAGTTATATTTGTATCATGAATATATTATTTTTTATTTCTAGTTTCTTAGCAAGCATTTACTAATTAAAAATATTCTTTTTAAAAATATTTATTTTTGAGAGAAACAGACAGAGTAAGTATGCAAGCAGGGGTGGGGGGCAGAGAGAGAGAGGGACAGAATCCCAAGCAGGCTCCACGCTGTCAGCTCAGGGTCTAATTTGGGACTTGAACTCACGAACCATGAGATCATGACCTGAGCCGAAATCAAGAGTCAGACACGTAATCAACTGAGTCCCCCAGGGACCCCTGAAAATATTCTTTCCATGCTTTAAAAAATCTCAAATATTTTAGCAACTAGTCAAAGTAGACCAAATTATTTAGAAGATATTTAATTGTCTTCTTTTGTTTTTGTATCTATTCCAAGAATTAGCTATCCCATCATTAGATAAAGCAGAGCATCATGGATTAGCTATAGCATGAAACCCTTTAATCATATAATCCTAATAAAACAAAAACATCCACTGATTGAGCCTCTCATTACATACCAGGAACTATGCTAAGTGCTTTCCAAATGTGAACTCAATTAACTGTCCTCACCACATCTCTATTTATCGATCAGTATCAATCCTCTCTAGTTTACAAAATAAACGAACACTTAGAAATTTACATAGCTTTCCCATGATCACAAAGCCAGTAAGTTGTATGTGCTGTGGAGGTGGGCACAGGACGGGACTCAGGGTCAGAATTCAAACCCAGGCCCGATTCCAAAACTATGTGTGGTCCTTCTGTTAAATTCTGCAACATCTCTACCTCTATTACACTAATTTCATGGTGTGCAATGAAACTAGCAAAAAGGTTATTTGGCTTCAGCTTCCTCCCCACAAACCCTAATCATACTTCTTGTTGACATAAGAAGGGGCCCGATCATGGGTAGACAACCTCAGTACTGTTTTCTTATGAGGACAGTTCCTCATGACATTGTTTTCTCATGACCCAGGACAAAGGGATGTGTTAGGAGTCAGGGGTTTGTTCACTCTCTGAACTTGAACAAACCACTTTCCTTTACTGAGCCTTGTTTCCTCCTCAGGAACAGTCAGAGGCTAGACTAGGTGATATCTTTTATTTCTAAAATCCATTGAATTCACTCAGGACGTGGGGTCAGTTTGCAATGAAACCATCTGGGGAGGAGAGGTAACCCCTGGATCATTGAGTCTTTCATGGGATTTTCAATCGGTAGGAAGTGTTTCTTTCCCTTCCATATAATGCTTTGGCGAAGATTGTAGGAGCAAAGAATTCTGAATCTGAAACGAAGATAATATTTTCTCTTATATTTTTATAATGCTTAGCAATTAATAGGGTGCCACAGGTATATTAACCTCACAGCAACTACTATGAATAGTGGTAGCATTTGTGTCTTCACTCCACAGAGGAGAAATTAATCTTCCTAGAGAATAAGTGACTTTTTGAAATTACAGAATCAATTGCTTGGGGTGCTGGATTTTGACCCAGTTATGTCTTTGTATCCAATTCTCCTTCTGCACAACACTAAACTCATTATTTCTGTAATCAGAGATAAAAAAATGTAAGTTCAATTCTGCTCTTGGAACCAAAGCTTCGTTCTTATACTCCAGTTGAATATTTGTGAACAGTGTTTCTCAGTAACAATTTCTGCCACGTAAAGCTTCCGGAATTATTCCTTTCTGTAAGAATAAAGGAAAGGAAATTGTATCTCTGACTTCTGGAAATCATATCAACCTGAAGCACTCTCTCTTTCTCTCTCTCTTTTTCTCCGTGTATGTACATATGCATATATGACATCAGTTGTAGAAGTGTGTATTTTTAGTCTCTTCACTTACCCAAGTGATTTTTACCTCTAGTCTTCTCACAGAGCACCTGCTAATGGTTGGACACTGTGTTCAGTACTGGGGATACCAAGACAGATAAGATGCCTTCGTTACCACCACCTCACACACAGGATTCACAGTCCAGTGGGGGATTCAAATGTGCTGAAATAACTCTAACGCAAGGATTGAGTATTCATTATATAGTAACAGAGAAAATGGAGTGGGAGCTTAGAAGAAGAATTGATCCCTTTATTTTCTTTTGAAGATAGAGAAATCACTGACAGAAAAGGATAACATGGAGAAGTCTTGGCCAACAGAAGGTCATCTTGAGAAGTCCTTCAAATGTATATTCCTACCTTGTTATCGTGGTGCCTGAAATGATGCCATCTATGGGAAATCATTTCAAAAAGGATTTCCGAAAACTTTTTGTTCTTTGAAGTCAAGGGATGTACCTTTTAGAACTGCGCATAAAGGGAAATCTATCTGCTTTTGTTCGCATGACACACACATAGCACATTTATTCATCTGAATGAAGGATAACGAAGTACATGTGGACAGTGCTGTTAAGAGCATACTTTAAGGTACCTGGGTGATTCAGTCAGTTACGTACCTGACTCTTAGTTTCAGCTCAGGTCATGATCTCATGGTTCGTGAGATCAAGCTTCAAGTGAGGCTCTGTGCTGAGAGCATGGAGCCTACTTGGGATTCTCTCTCTCTCTCTCTCTCTCTCTCTCTCTCTCTGAAAATAACTAAACAAAGATTTTTTAAAAAGAGCATACTTTAAGGCCTGAGCCACATTAGATCAAATATATTAAAATGTATTCATATCTCAATTAGATATTGTGTATATATATATTCATATTTGGAAACCCCACATATATACACACACATGCATAGGCAGGTATGTATCTAAATATTTTATGTGTGTATGTATATACATATATACACACATATGTAAATAAATTGCATTCTGTATCACTAGCTCATATAATGTTCTGTTTTATAGATATTTAATTGACCATATTTATTTCAATTTCACAGGTTTCTTTTTTATTTTAGAACCAGCACTTCTTTTGAGATATGACTTTCATGGGATCTTGACCATATTATAGTCTGTAGTCATTGGGCCTCGAGAGCCTTAAGGGACAAAGCAGATGCGTATCGGGTGCTGAATGGTGTAGGACTGATTCATGACCATCACTGTTAAGCGGTGGTGAGCTCGTGGTTTTGCTGTAGTGGCCCAGCCTCACTGGAGGGAAAACATCTTTGGGGAAGTTTGGTCGTGTTGACACAGACATTAGGTTACATCCTTCACTGCTGTTTCCACTTGCCCTGAATTTTCCTAGCGTCCTCTTTTGCTCTGAGATTTTCCAGGATTTTTCACACCACTTAGGAGATTTGGAGATGGAAATTTTGAGTAAAAATGTGTTCACTCGTTTTCATGTTATGCAAGAGTGAAAACAAAAAAGCCTCAAACTCAATTTAGGATCGAGTGGGATGGGGTGGGGTGGTGCCCATGCACGAAAAACTTCAAACTGCTAAATTGCAAAAAGGAAACTTTCCTTGAGTTTAATTTCTGGTTTGGGAGATTCTCTGAAAGGATTTTGGAAAAAATGACAGAATTTTAAAGCAAATGAGAAACACCATCGACACGTATCCTCACCAACATGGACTTTAAGTAATACACTCATCTCCATATTTAAGTTGACAAGTTAAGGAAGGTACTAAAACTGCAAGTTACCACTGGTGGTTTCCTAGGGTAACGTGCGGTGATTCTGGGGATTTTATTTCCAAGCTTGCCACTTCCACCAGCCCATCCTCTTCAATACCCTTACGGCTTATACAACTCTATCACTAGTTTACGTGTTTTGGTTTTTGGTTTTTGCTTTTTAGTGTTTATTTTTTGAGACAGAGAGGGAGAGAGAGAGAGAGAGGCTGAGCACTAGTGGGGGAGAGGAAGAGAGAGGTAGACACAGAATCTGAAGCAGGCTCGAGGTTCCGAGCTGTCAGCATAGAGCCTGACGCAGGGCTTGAACTGACGGACCTTGAGATCGTGGCCTGAGCCAAAGTCAGACACTTAACTGACTGAGCCCAGGTGTCCCATGTCATTAGTTTATGTTTTGATTTTTGTTCAAAATAATATTTCAGACTTAGTTAAACCTCAAGACACAATTATAAAATTCCCTGCTTGAGAGGAAAGAACATGCTAATGTTCACCCCACGGAGGAGAGTTCAGAATGGCCTCGTGACAGTTGCTAAGTGGCCACACACAAATTAGGTGCAGAAGGAAGCCATATGGAAATGTTGCCCACATTACCCCATCTGCCTTCATATCTGTTGATGGACACATAGAAAATTAACTGGTGCTTTCGGTCACCATCTTTTCATATACACATTCCATTTTGGTTAGTATCTACTGCTTCTCCACTTTGTGGCCATTTCAGAATTAAACAATGAGAAGAAATAAAGGCTGGAAATATGTTGATAGGGTCTCTTGTCCACTCAGGCAGGGGAATCTGGTAAGTATCCATGAAGAGGTGAATGATAATAAAACAGTAAGAAGCACTGCGAGGCAACATTAATGAGAAGTCAGAGGAAGTATTGATGTGGACAATGAGAACTTTCTTTTCAGACAGCAGAGGGCCCTGTGGGCCAGCACAGCCAGAGAATCTTCTGGAACTGAGGTAAAGGAGAAACCTGAGCTGGTTTTTGAAGGAGCAACAGCATCTTCAGCATAAGCTCAATTCACTCCAGTTCTCGGAGCAGAGCTTCCTCAGCTGTGCAGAGACCATGCATCCCTGCAGAACGATGGATGGTTAAGTGGAATAGTGTCTACCAAGCAGCTAGTGTAATGCCTGACATACAGTAGGGGCTTAACAATGAATCGAACTATTATCGTTGCTTTCATTTTAGCTGGAGCCAATCCTAATAAAATATATCTACACATAAATCAGAATGTTCTCAAATGATTTTTATATTGCCTATCTTATAGAAACATGGACACTCACTCACTCCATTAATATGGTCTGTTGAGGGGTGCCTGGCTGGCTCTGTTGGTAGAGCATGCCACTCTTGATCTTGGGGTTGTGAGTTCAAGCCCCACGCTGGGTGTGGAGGCTACTTAAAAAAAATATGGTCTGTTGAGAATTGACTGTAAGTAGTTGGTCCACAAACTGTTACCTCCCAATGCTGGAAACTCCAGAGAAACAAAGAATGGTACCCACATTGCTCACATGCACTTGATGTCTGTTCATTTCTAAATTATGTTAGTGAGAAAGTGGCTGCTGTTACAGTCATGTTAAAGGAGGTATCAAACTATTTCAGTTCTCAGAGAGCCACTAAAGAGAATAAATCCCCACACAACTTGAAATTCTGGAAGATAATGGTATTTCTCTCCTTATCCTGACAATAAAGTGATTGAAGCAGTGAAAAGGTTGTGATATTTCATATCTGAAACAAGTGTCAGCCTCACTGAACAGTATCACAGAGTAGGACAATCAGAAATGAATCACTATAAAAAGAAGGGAGAGAAGGAAAGACAGAGACGCAGAGAAACAGAGGCAAAGACAGAGAGGTAGGTGACTGAATATGGTCTTAATTAGCAGCTGCAGCAGGGGAGAGATCCTAACTGCTGGAACTGGACATTCGGAGATGTGGTCCGGGGAAAGAAGTCAGGTTTCCTTTCTGCCTGAGGGCAAAACATTGGCAGTCTCTCACAGAAGCCCAGCACGGCCTCAGGTTCCTGGAACCCAAGGCAATGCTGGCTTGGAGTTTATCTAGATCAGAGGTGCAAGGTTAAGGTCTGTATGGAACCTGGCATTTGAAAATTTCACTGCATTGGCAACTTGGAGTGATGGTTCCTTCAATGTTCCAGAGGAAGGTATCCGGGATGCTTATGACATATCCAATCATCCAAACAATAAACAAATCCCAAAAGCTTGGATAACAACCCTAGGGGAGGATGAGAGCTGACATTCACATCCATTAAGTCTATCCAGCTCCCTTCTTCCTGTCCCTTGCTCCTTTCACTCTCCTTCTCTTTCTCCCTTCTTCCTTGTTCATAGCATTTCCACATTGTAAGATATATATTTAAAGGTGAATTGGGGCACCTGGGTGGTTCAGTTGGTTAAGTGACTGACTTCAGATCACGCCATGATCTCGGGTTTTGTGAATTTGAACCCCATGTTAGTCTCTGTGCTGATAGCTCGTAGCATGTAGCTTGCTTCAGATTCTGTCTCTCTCTCTCTCTTTCTCTCTCTCTCTGCCCCTCCCCAGCTCTGTCTCTGTCTGTGTCTCTTGAAAATAAATAAACATTTAAAAATTTTGAAAAAGGTGAATCATATACATATGATATAATATATATATATATAATATATATGGGTGTGTGTGTGTAAACACACACACACACACACACACACACACACACACACATTTTAATGAATAATTACAAAGGGAAAATTTTGTGGCAACAGCAAGCACCCAGTCAAGCAAGAGAGCATTTACAGAATCCCAGAAGTCCTGCATCTGCCTCTACTCAAACTTCTTATCTGCTAGTGGTGACCATGATGCTTACTACTGTCATAACCTTGTGTTTGTTTTCCCGAGATGCTTCAATGACTTTAATGACCGGTTCATTTTCAACATTATGTTTGGAAATTTACCTATGTTATTGCATGTAGCTTATGTTTATTTACTTTATTTCCAGTTTAGAATCTACTGCTAGGAATGTACCACAATGCCTTTAACTATTCTATTGTTGATGGGCAATGAGGTGTTTCCAGTTTGTCTTATTCTGGATATGCTTATACTCGCCCTGTGGTGTGCATACATAAGAGTTTCTCTAGCATATACAGTCAGGAGTAGAAAGACGAGATCATGGGCTACATGGGTCTTCAATTTTAGGAGATTATGTCCAACTGTTTTCCCAAATGAACGTACCAGCTTGCACTCCAACCAGATGAAGGAGAGTCCAAGTGATGAGACTTCCAAAGGCCTAAACAGCCCCTCTTCCTGCTTTGCCCTTTAGCCTCCCACTCCTCCCTACCAGGCATCCATCCCTCACCCTCACTAATCATCTACACCGTTAGCACGATTTTTTTAAAAATCACGAATTTGCCAATTGTTCTTCCTATCTGCAGCTTGAAATTAAATAGTATTATTTGATTGTTTATGATTCTTAATACACAGAAGACTGTGCTACCGATTGATTGCAAGGAACCGTGGAAGAAGCCAGACGACCTGAGTTTTGGTCCCAGCTCCAGCATGACCCACTGGATCATTCTGGACAAGCGGTCCCATCCCATCATCTGTCCTGTGGGAGGATAATAATACTTTTCCTGGTACTGCCGGGGCTGTTGTGACAATCAGACTCGAGCTGGCTGAGGATGTGCTCTAAGTAAACACAGGCAGGCTGTGCATGTGTGAGGTGCCGTGCATGGAGCCAGTCTAAACTTCTGGGAACACGTTTCTGGGCTGTGTTCCCAGCTACTTTTCCCTTGGTTTGGTGATCGTGAGCAGAGCCCTGGAGGTTTGAGAAGCTCTGTTAGCACATGAGTGCAAGAACATGAGAGAGAAATGATAATATTTTTTTTCTCTATAGGGAACTTCCAGCATCTCTGAGGAAAGAGAATTTCTTTTGATCCTAAAAGGACAGAAAAGGATATTAACCATGGAGTGTCCACCAGTGAGAGGGTCTCTGTGCATCGCGTCTTGCAGGGAACAAGGAGCCTTGACTAGGGAGAACAGACTGGAAGTAAGGGAGTGTGCTTGCATGCGGGTTGGTGGCTGCACCAGCCTTGGACCTGACACCAGATCTCTTGTTTTTGGTGGGCTATACCGTGACTCCCAAGGTCACCTCAGAGGTGTCAGGAGTCGCTTACAAAGTTCAATACCTACAGAACCAGACAGATGAGTCTGTGTGAATCTGGTACACAGGAGAGCACGTATTGTCCAAAGGAGATCGGCCGCTACTGAGTTGCAGCCCCTCGCCACCATACTGGGTAGTGGGAAAGTGCGTGTGAGCGCTCAGGTGCGCGTGTGCCTTAGGAGTGCCTGGCCCTAGGGAAGAGCTTGGGCAATCAACACCCGTGTGGAAGCAAGAACAGAAGCAGCAGTGATGATCAATCACGTACCCACGTGACCCTATATTACCTTCCTCCAGGACCTGCCTCTGTCTAAATGGTGCCACGACCGAGCCACCAGGAGTTAATATCCTTCCCAGGCCTACATGTGTCTCTCTCTGGGTGTCGGAGGGCAAACTTGTAGAAGTCAGTTTCTCAGAGCCAAACGTTTCCCTCTGTTTCAAAGGGACTCCTCAGGCCAATTCTGATGGGGCCAAACAAAATACTCCTGAGAGGGGTGTGATGTGTGACCGCCAGCTCCAGTCTTCTCAAGGGAAGGCAATCTGTTCAAAATCAGCATCTAAGGCAATCCTTCAGCCTTACTTCAAATGGTCATTTTGTTTCCTTTCTTTCTCTCTCTTTTCTCCTCTTCCCTTCCCCCACCCTCCTCTCCTCCCTTCTCCTCCTCCTTCTCTTCTTCTTTTGAGAAAACACATTTTTCTTCCTTTCTCCTGTCTTCTAATCCTAAATTCATCACCACAGACCCAGAGAGCCTACACTGAGTCGGGTAGAAGAGACAGAAGCTGCACTCTTTGAGGCGGTGGGATAGGCTATTTGTTGGCATAGGATAGAAAGGAGAAAGCTGGAGATTATTTGTTCTGAGTGATTCTAAGTGCCAAAGTCTCTCACATACTTCACTACTTTGGAAATGATAACCAAACTCTTTTCAAATTTGCTTTTGGACCTTCCTCTCTGAAGAGAGAGCTGCTGACAGCAGTGTTTGCAATCCTGGGACCGCAGAGGGCGGTTCTGCCACCGGACTCGTCACTTCCTGGAAGAAAGGGAGAGAAGCATCCCGGTGACTCACAGAGGTGACTGAAGATAAACACTACCACCTGCGCCGGCGCGAGCCTCTGGGGACTCGCCGAGGTGTGTTAATGGCATCGGAGCTCCTGGCTGGCCATCGGGGCATGTGCAGACGGCAGGTCAAAACAGCCTCTCAGAGTGTACCCTCCAACCATTCAGAAAATGTCTCTGATTAGTGCCAAACATAGTCCCACTGAGCAGTGTGGAAATAGCACTCCTGAAGCATAAACACGCCTCCTTTCCCCAGAGGCTTGGGGCTCTGTTTACAGATTAAATCTCAGGATGTGTATGTTGGGTGTTCTTATTCCAAGATATTAATGGCAAGATGAGCTTGTCTGGTGATGGCTCTGTCACATTAATGTCTGATGGACGGTTCAGATGTGAAAGGTGCATGGGCCGTGCTGAGGGCTCTGCATGTGCTAGTCGGAGGCTGCAAGGCTGGAATGTGAACTTGTTTAGAGAGAGCCCAAATGGAGTCGATTTAACCCTGCAGGAGCCGAATCGTCTTAAATACCACAACTCCAGAAGTCAGGGTCTTGACAAATAGAATGAAACATGCAAAATATTTACCTTGTGATTCACAATCTGTCTAATGCAGTCTAACGCAGTCTTCCTAGTGGCATTTCTAGGAAGCTACGTGGGTTTTAACCATTATTTCAAAATCTATAGTCAGTGCAGAGGTCGACTAGCTATAGGGCTCTGAAGATTCCTAATGCCTGCTTAAATCTTCCAGAGGTATCTGGGTCATCTCCTGCCTGGAAAAATCTGGACAGAATGCTCACAGGAGGTGATGGGTGTGATGAGTAAGCTAAGGAGTAACCTCTTGGATTTATTGATCATTTAGTGAGCATTCATACCATGCCTGTCACTGAGCTAGGCAATGGATGGGAGGGACACAGATTTTGGTTCTGGAATCCGATTGGGAGGTGAGGCCAGCTCATAGGAAACAAATACGGAACCAAGTGGAGCAATGAAACCTAATGTCTACGGGTATGGCCGGAGAATTAGCCAGACATCAAAGGACCCAGTAAGATCTGCCGATGTGCATTGGCAGCCTCGAGGTGATCCAAGCTTCTGAGGTGATCCAACCTGAAAAGCATTTAGCTTGAGCTAAAGCGTGTGGTTCCAAGAGTGACTGGAACAAGAGAAGGTGAGGAACGGAGGACTCCCTGCTCCCTCTCTGCCCTGTGTCTGCAAGATCCTGTCTCACCTTTTGCCTTCCATCCTCTCCATACATCCTACGCACAGCCCTTTAGAGATGACAGGACCACAGAGCCAGACAAGAGGGACAGCTCTGAGCTTCCCCTGGGACTCTGCTACCTGATTCACACTTAAAGCCTCAAGAAATCACCTTTCCTAGTGTCTTGGAGAGGACATGGCAAACCTTCCCTGTCTCACTGAGGACCTTCTGAAGTCTGAACGCCAACCAGTCCAGAGTCCTAAAACTTGTAGAAAAGGAGAGCTGCGATTAAAAAAAAAAAGTTTATTATATGTTTAAAACTATTATCATAAACAGCAACCTAAATTTCTCCTGCGTCTTGCTTTGTATTTACTAGTTGAAAACATCAGATGCATATGTCTCTTTATACAATTTTAGTTCCAGAATATGTAACTAAATATAGAACTGCCTTAAAAAGATGAACATTTTTTTTTTTTTCCTGAGAGTGAGTTGCTTTGTCTCACGGACATATAAGAAAATAACAAAGATATTGCAGGTCCTTAAGAACTCATTCCGATAGAAGCAAAGCCAGTAAGAATGGAGGGACTGACTTCACGCCCATTTCAGTGCCATTAATCCAGCCAATGCTTGTTGAGTGCCCCTGTGTGCCAAACCTTGTGTCAGGTCCGAAGGACAGAGTGACTCAGGCATGGTGGTTGCACCTCTGAGGCTGTTGCTGGGGAGCACTGTGGGCATCACTTCTGTAGGACAAATAGTTCCCCAGGACACACTACCCAGCATCTTCTAACCGTGATCTTTCACGACTCACGCTAAAAACGTCTTGGCTGGATTGAACTTGGAAAAAAGGAAGAAAGAAAGAAAGAAAGAAAGAAAGATGAGAAATAAATACGTTTGACAATAAATTTGAGATCATAAACCTTGGGATTCCTTTTATAATACCACGTACTTCAAAATCAAGCAGTATTTTTCATTCGACATAGATTTCAAGGTAGCTCAAAGAAAACAGGATTAGCTGTAAGTAGTGGGGTAGTGAGCGGGAGCCAAGCTTCCAAATAAACACATCAGAGGCTTGGTCTAAAAAAAGACAGAACACAAATAACCCCCTCTTGATGTGCCTACAGTTTCATTTAACTGTCCCTGGGTCAGGAACCAATTTGCCAAAAGGAGGTTAACTTCAGTTCAGCAAGGCAGCGTTTCAGGAGACAGGTTTTGTGCATGTGTCCTGTAGATGCTGGGCTACTCGAAGGCCCTGCCAGGGGAATGGCTCTCACATGAGCCCTTTTGAAAACCCTTTAGTATACATTAGTGGATGGGCAATGCTTTCAGAAGCTGGAGAATATGAACCTTCACAAACATGGGCTTGGCTTATCCCCAAATGTTGATGATGTCTCCAAATCAAAGAATTAGCCCCAATAAATGTGGTTTGAAAGGCTAGGTGACCTTGGGCAGCTGACTTCCCTTCCTAGGCTAAGTGTCTTCCCTTTAAAACAAGAAGCTTGTATGAGCTGCTCTTTC
The DNA here is from genome assembly GCF_028018385.1 of Neofelis nebulosa. Classification (NCBI taxonomy): domain Eukaryota; kingdom Metazoa; phylum Chordata; class Mammalia; order Carnivora; family Felidae; genus Neofelis; species Neofelis nebulosa. Next base: position 14,309,191 of record NC_080790.1, read on the forward strand.
AAATCCCTTCCAGTACACGGAGGCCCTTCCCCAAAGACTCAGCACAGGAAGGCTGGCCTCTGCCCCCAGAAGCTTCCAACTGAAGGAGAACAGTCAAGTAGCCAAAGTCCTCAGAGCTCAGCTGTGGGGTGGTTTCCCTTCACACTAATCTGTCAGAACCCTGGGACCAGAGCAAGAACAACCGCATTATATCATTTCCAGGCAAAGACCTAAGTTCTCATTTCGGATTACATGATTTCTCCCCAAATTTTACACTTCATCATCTGCTGCCTCGTCTGACCTAACTCGGTGAGTCTGCTGTGTGCGGAAGTTACCTGGGGATTTTGTTCACCATACGCATTCCTGGGCCTTGCTTCCAATGATTCTCGTTCAGTATGTCTGGGCAGGGGCCAGGAAATAGGCAGGCCTTGCATGCCCCGCCCCCCCCAAGGATTCCTTGCTTCCAGAACCACTTTCCAACTGTTCTGAATTTGGGGTCTGTCCCTTCACATACTTAGTCTCCCAAAGGCCAGAGACCCTCTGACACTGCAATTAACAGACAGCATAGCCAAAGGGTCATTCAATCCGAACTCAATGAGGAAGTGAATGAATAGGGCACAGCTGAAAAGGGAGGGCATGATCAACCGTGAACTACCAAACACCGAGGCCACCTGGAAATCTTCAGGTAATGCTTGAGAAGCTAAGGTGAATGGGAGAGGGGTACAAGACAGGTTCCAAAGCTGGGTCTCTGTCGTGTCACTAGAAACAGTAGGCTGCCTGCAGAGGGATGCTTCTTCTTTCACAAACACATTTGTCCAGAGGGAGTCCCTCAGCCTCCACTATATTGTAAGCTGCATCCCTCAAAATGTCAAAAGTGGGATTGCAGTGTAAATGATTGTCAATTCACTCCAGTCCCCCTGGTACTGTGCTAAGCATTACAGGCCATTTGGGGCTGTAGGGCAGCAGGGGGCGGGGTGTTGGGGATGGTCTTTACATGTAACTGAATAGAGTGAGCCCCGGTGTGTCTTGGGAGGATAAAGCAGTTCACAGGCTGCTACTTTTTTGTGACATAGCTTTTATGGGGGGAGAGCCAGAATATTAAGCTCATTGCTTCCAGATGGGAAGGTTGGACAAGACAGAGAGACCTTGGCTCTGAAAGCCTGGACGCCGTGGTGCGATATGGATGTGACATATTGAAGTAATCAAGATAGAAGATCTGGCTTTAGCCAAGGCTGTCAGATAGATACTTTTTAAAACATTACATGGTTTGTAACAAGGTATTGTGTATCCTCCCAGAAACCCTGCCGCCTCAGTCTCTGGGAAGGCGGTGGGGGGAAAAGTGTGCTTATTTTGCTTGAGTTACTAAAGCTCCTTTTATATATGAGGAATTTGGCATCTCCCGGCTGGGAGCGGCTGAGCCAACAGTCCGATGCACTTGTAATGTAGATCATGCTAGTGACTCGCTAAGTAAGTCCAGGTGCTTGCATAAGAGGCAGGGTCCTAAGCACTCCCTTATTTGAGCCCTGAAGCAATCATGGCCCAGCGCCTCAAATGAGCCTCAAATCTGTTTAATAAATCATCTGTCTATTTATAGAGTTAATCCAGGGAGAAATCCTTCAGTTTGTCTTGTGGAGCCTCTTCCACCAGAGGGCGCCCAACGCCCGCCCCTTGCAGTCAGGGCTGCTCTTGGTTTATGGGGACTTTGGCTTCCCTGGAAACCCTTTGCCCAGTCCTTTCCTTCTCCTGTAACCTTCAGGCCCTGGATGCAGACGCAGGGATCAAAGCCGGCTGGGGATGGGGAAGAAAACCCAGACCTCTCCTCTATTGTCCACAGCCAGGGTTTTGTTCTGGGTTGGCCTGCCCAGGCCTACTGTGGAAAGGGAAGGAGGGCCCAGCTGTTTTAGGAAATCGCCAGTTTGTAACAAGGTGGCTTCCTTGTAATTACTCCTAGTTGGGAGACTGCCCCTTCCTTGAAGGAACTTCACACCTGAAAACAGGTTGGGCCGTCCCCACGGAGCCCGGTGTCGGCCTCACATTTCAAAGCCTGGGAACTGTTAAGCTTGTGTTTTGATTAAAATTTTGTATTAGCTTTTCTTCCCCTTTCAATGTAATTTCAGGATATTTAATTTCAACCAATCATCTGAGGGGAGGGGGGAGAAGGTATGTGATGTGAAACAGCACACAGGGAAAGCCAGCCAAGTCAGAAAAGAGAACAGCTCTGGCTGTGTTGATATGACAACTGAAATCTCTTTTGTTCTCCCAGGCAGGCTCTGAAACCCAGAGCCCCTCAAGGACAGGCGATCTAGCCCCCAGCTTGGAATCAAGGGGACCAACTGTCCAGGCCGGCCTTGCTGCTGCCTTTGGGGACTTGGGCAAGTCTTGAAAGTTTCCTGCCTTCGGTCACCTGGTTGGGCTCTGGGGCAGGAACGCCTACCGTTGCTGCTTGTCATGGGACTGTGGAAACAAAAATAGCAAGTCTACAGAAAAATCGGTCTCTGGAGGCTGTGGTGGGACATTGGTTACAATATCCTAGCCTCAAAATGACTCAAACTTCAGGTTATGGTGGTTACACTAAGATGGATGAAGGGACATGAGTCCACGTTAATCCACGTCTGTCTTCTGTAGCATGGCAGTCACTTATTCACATGTCTGCAGGGTCCCGGCAAGTAATGCAAACATAATCACGAGGGCATTCCTGGCACAGAGCGGGTGTGCAGTAAACATTTGTTAATGAATGGATGAGTAAGTGTGGGTCCAGTACGAGACATTAGGGAGGGTGGGGACATGTTAAACTGGAAGATACATGCACTGTCTTTGGTGTTCAAGTTACAGTTCTTTATTTAAAAAAAAATTTTTTTTAACGTTTATTTATTTTTGAGACAGAGAGAGACAGAGCACGAGCAGAGGAGGGTAGAGAGAGGGAGACACAGAATCTGAAACAGGCTCCAGGCTCTGAGCTGTCAGCACAGAGCCTGACGCGGGGCTCGAACTCACGGACCGTGAGATCATGACCTGAGCTGAAGTTGGACGCTTAACCGATGAGCCACCCAGGCGCCCCAAGTTATAGTTCTTTAAAACACTGCTTTAAATATCTTCTGAGCCAGTGGCTACTGATTTGCATCTCTACACCACCTACTTATGCCTACTTGGAAGACCAAGTAAAAGACCAAGAAAAGAGGAAAGTTAATTTGGTAGTAGAGAAAACCCCAAATCTGCCCAGTTGACGTTGATTTTAATATCCTACCCTTGCTCATAAGTATACATCTATTTCCATTCTACTTACACGCTTTGGATTTGGGTTAACCCAGTCACTTTGGAAATCGTAAGTATGGATGGTATCACATAGAATGAAGGATCACAGACACATTCTTGATTGCGGACGTCCATATGGAGGACAGACTGATGAACTAATGACCAATCCCTTCACCATCTTCCTCAGAGAAAGCCCCCATCAACAAACCCACAAGGTTATGATAGAGCCAGAGGGACAGCTGACCTGCTTTTAGACCTGGTCATGGGACCGGGCCCTCCTTCGTTTATAGGGCTGTTTGTGAGGACCCATGAGATAATGTCACGTGAAAGGGCTTTGTCAGTTGCAATGTGCTAAGTGAATGAAAAGAGTTAACTCTATCAATTTGGGGGAGAGAAACTGGAAGAATAGTCATCTACTGGTTCATTACCTCCCTTAAGTTAGATGATTGGCATGATTCCCTATTCCCGAAGAAAATTCCTCTATTTGTGGGTCAACCTTTGTTTCTCTCTAATGTTATTTTTGACTTGAGTTAATGAGTCCCAAGTTCACGTTTGCATGTTAGCTGTGACCCTCACTCTGTGCTCACCCACAGCCCTGCCCTTTCTTTAGAGGGGATGTAGGGAGACGAGGCTTGGGGCAGACTGCTCCTCTGCCTCCTCCAGCCCTCCCCTCTGGCCGCGGGTCCCATTCTCAGTCATCTACTGTTTGCATTTCTGTTGTGTCTGTATTTATCTCGAGGATTTGGGGCTGCAGATTTCCCCTACTATATTTGAGGTAAATATGCAACGTGATTTCATCCTGGAGCCTAGGGGAGCACACCTAGTGTTGCTTATAAGCAGGTAAAGAGGAGGAGGCTAAAGCCATCTCTCTCTGCCAGAACCCGGCACTGCTCCCTGCTCTGGTGGACGCACATGCTCAGAGTTATGTTTCCAATAAGAGGCATGGATTTGCACTGCCTAATGATCAAAGTCAAAGTCCTAAGCCTGGAATTCGAGGCTCTCCAAATCTGGCAATATCTCCCTTGCCTTATCCTCCCCCATCTCCTTGTAAGCACCCCGGGTTTCAGGCACCCCGCAGCAGCCCCCTTCCACATACACATTCCACATTTCCTCACATCAAGCCTTTATACATACAATTTCTTCTGCCTGAAATTCTTTTCTGGACTGTCTGCCCACTGCATTCATGAGCATTTTTAGAAAGAAATGCTTATACGCCCCTCATATTTCCACAGAGAAGGAGAGGCAAGGTGGAGAGTTTCAACACCCTCTCCAGGAGAGGAGAAGTAGAGGGACGTTTCTGCCCTTCTCTCCACCTTTCACGGGGAAGAGATGATGGGGGACCTAGGCACCTAGGACCTAGGCACACTGGCTCAGCTCTCCCTCCCTCTTTGGAGGGCCCCTTTGCCTGCAGATCAATGCCTTCCTGTCTGGTCCCTACCAGCTGCCTCCTAGAAACAGTCACTAGTGCTGTGCATGGCCATCCACTGCGGCATGGCCATCCACTGATCTCTGTGCATGGCCATCCACTGCGGCATGGCCATCCACTGATCTCTGTGCATGGCCATCCACTGCGGCATGGCTGGCCTGGACTGGTGATGCCCCTGCAGGAGACAGCATTAGCACATCTGCTCTGCAGGCCCAGCTCTGGCCTCACAGGGGCCTCCCAAGCTGCAGACGCCAGGGCAGGGGGAGTGGGCCCTGCTCTCCCATCCAGGGGTAGCAGGAGGAACGCTGATGTGTTAGCTCCTTCATCTGACTCGATCCCTCATGCCTGATCGGTTCTGAATCCCGAGGGTGAAGAGAGAAGTTATTAATTATATCCTCAGACCTCAACACCCAAATATCACATCTTCAAAGAGGTCTTCTCTGACTCTCTTACCAGATGGAGTAATCCCCTCTCTTTCTCCTCTTAGCTTATGTCCTACACAGTTTCAATTTTACTTCATTTGCTTATTCTTACGTTCAATGCCTGTTTACAGGTGTTTGCAGAACTGGGATTCTCCTGAATTTCAGAGGTGATGAGAAGTCACATTTTAAGTGATTGCCTCTGAAAGTCCAGTTCTCTCAATCATGTGGTTTAATGAAGACAAAATGGGCAGAAGGCCTAGGTTTGGGTCTCAGATGCAGGCCCATAAAATATCGAGGCCTGTTCGAGGCCAGCAGTGCCTCTACTGCTCTGGTGGGGGCTAGGTGCTTTTCGAGACCCAACCTTGAGTTGGCTGAGCAACATTATTATCTCCTTTTTGTAAGAAAGATAACTAAAGCTCAAAGACAGAAATAAACAACACCAAAAAGAGCAATAAGGAAACCGTGGCCTGCAGCCAGCGATGGCAGAGCCAGGCCGAGAGCCAAGGCTCCTGCCTTTGAACGCTATGTCCTTTGTGCCCCACCCCACTCACCCTCTGTGCCCCTTGTAGTTCCTCCACAGTGACAGTACTAATCTATAAAAAATGCCTTAAAAAAATTTTTTTTAAATGTTTCCTTATTTTTGAGAAAGAGAGGGAGACAGAGTGCGGGTGGAGGAGGGGCAGAGAGAGTGGGAGACACAGAATCGGAAGCAGGCTCCAGGCTCCGAGCCGTCGGCACAGAGCCTGATGCGGGGCTCAGACTCACAAACTGTGAGATCATGATCTGAGCCAAAGTCAGATGCTTAACCCACTGAGCCACCCAGGCGCCCCTATAAAACATGTCTGTAATGACATAGGCAATAAATGATAATGCCAAAATAAGTATTTCAGGCTTTGAGTGTGTGGAAGCTTCCACACAGAGCCAATCCCGTGGCCTTCCACACTTGAGGCAGGTTCAGTGGAAGTGGCAGGATTGAGCTGAGCCCTGGGAAGAGATCTCTGGAGCAGGCAGAGAACCCTTCGAGGAACACTGCAGGCAGGAGGTCCCACAGGGACAAAGAAGCAGTGGCTGGGTACAACAGGGACACTCAGAATGTAGTGGCTTTACCAGCCCAACCTGACCCATGGTTGACAGAGATGAGATGGGAGGGAGCCAGAAAGGACAACTAGGTTTCTACTTGACCAGATAGCAGTTGTCAGCCTCGGATGAACCACAGGATCACCATTTTGAAAATACATATCCCCATGCCCCAGACCCACTGAATCCAAATCTCTGGGGATGGTTTGGAGCAGTCATTTTTTTTTTTAAATCTCCCACAGAGACCTCTGATGCTGCACAGAAAGGAAGAAAGGACATAAGGCAGGTAAAGAGCCCTGGATTTGGATTCACGAATCTGGTTTTGGCATTCACAATGCTCTGGGATGGGGCAAAATACTGCCTGCCACTCAATTTCCTCCTAAGATAGGGGCAATAATAGGGTTGCTTGCCTCCCTCAAAAGATGGTTATGACAAAAAAGCAAAATGGCGCCCTTGAGAGCCCCAAGCAGCACATGCCCAGAGGAAAACCTGGGTAGACGTGCATAGACGCTGGAAACTGGGAGATTCTACAGGTTGCTGATGAAAGCACGTGGGGCCCGGACGGCGTGCAGGGAGAAATAAGCATTGAGGACTGGAGGGCACTGGATGGCGGCTGATGCAATGATTCAGGTGTGAGCTGATAGAGCACAGCAATGGTGAGGCCTTGAGGACATCTGTGTGGCCACAGGCCCAAAGCATCCAGATTCTCTGTGGGTGAAAGGCAAGGCAGTATCCTCACCTAAAAATAACTCCAGGCTTTCCCAACACTGGTCTGGGCGCCTGGAAATGACAGGAGGGCAATGAGGTACAATTCTAATTTTGGGAAAGTCGGCTCTTTTAGTACAAACTCAGAAGCAGTTTTGCTGGGGGCGGGGGTGGGGGGGGGTGGCAGGGGGATGTCCATGTATTGTATTTTCCAGAGTATTGTCAGCGATCCCAAACAGATGTTACGTACAGGAGTCCTGGGAGAGGGGCTGCCCAGGCAGGAGATCTGGGGGTCTCTGGTTCTAGCATCTTTCAGCGGGAGGTAGGAAAGGACAGAGAAACCCAGCTCTGGGAGGTTTAAAAAAGACCGAGCTGTGAAACCATGCTCCCGATGCTCCACCTTGGTCTGACCTGGAGCCGTTTCCTGCTGATCCTGAAAGAGTTACTACACCCCAGGGTGGGGGCAGGGGCGGCTGCTCCCCTTCCTCCCCCCCTGGCAGCTACAAGATCCATTATCTCATGAACTTTCCCCATATCCCTTGGAGATAAGTATTTCCTTATGGTAATGATTGTTATTCTCATTTTAACAGCTGAGCACGTGCAGACAGAGGGATGGCCCTGAGAAGAGGGAGACATTTTCTTCCTTTTCTCTGGACTCTGTCAAGTTCAAATCATAAAACAGAAAGCACAAGGAAGGTCTCTGAGCATTTTCGAACCCGAGGTGGCAGGGTCAGCATTGGGAGACGACGGGGGACAACGTGGGTTTGCTGTGCCTTAAAATTTACGTTCAGTCTCATGGGGGGTTGGGGGGGCGGGCAATAAATAGCATCTTTTTATTTTCATATGCCCATAAAGATGGAGTTTCAGAAATAATCTCGTGCAGTTTTTCTCTTGCATGTGAGGAAATGGAGGCCAAAAGATGAAACAGGTTAAACATGTTTCAAGGGCAAAGCTGAGACCCATGCTCTGGGTTGCATGTATGCCCCGTTGCTTCCAGCCCTAAACTCTTTCACATGCTCCGCGGGCTGATTCTCCCAGCAGAGGCACATCCAAGGGTAGTGCTGCCTTTCTTCAAGGTCATTTTGAGAGCCTGGCTGGAGGCCGGACTTATCTGTGAAGTCTGAGAAACATATTGAAATTATCAAGACTTGGAGCACAGCCGCCCCTTGCACTGAGCTTTCACCGCCTTATCGAGTTCCTACACTTGAACTTCGCAAGGTTTAGCCAGTCAGTTTTATTTGCCTCATCGGAAGCCCTGCAATCTTAGGCTTGTCCCCCAGGCCCCGGGTGAGGATTCTGGGAGGTATGGGAGCCCTGCTCATTCCGTAGCCCTCCGACGACTGAGCAGGGAGAGGGGCTCTGGGAAGGCTACCCATGCTAGGAACATACCCAGGCATGAAGATGGGTGGCCAGCACAGAGCCAGGGCCTGGGTTACAAGAACCAACATGGAAGTCAATACTGGATGACACCCTTCTATGCAAGTCACATATTACTGGAGACTTCCCACAATGACAAATTTGAAAAATCCAAAGCTCATTTTCTCATGGGCATAAGGAAGGAAGGATGTGTCTTTGAGACTTACAAATTTATAATTATGGTAAAAGCTGTATTTTTTTTACTTTGAATTTACTTTTAAAATAATAAATCTATAATATAATATATAAAGACTCAGGAAATTTAGAGATGCTTATTTAATACTGCTTTTATTGTCTTGGGGTTAGCATTAGTGTTTCCCTAAATGAATTTTAAATCGACTGGTTGAGTTATCCTGGTGGATATTTGGTCATCTTCATGGTATTTTATCACATCTACATCTATTTCCTAAGGTTTTTATTCTCAGGAATGTTTCTCAGCAAAAGCACTCTCCCCGCTGCTTAGTGCACCCTTGGATGACATTGATACAAGAGATGGGGAAAAATTAAATGATGAGAATACAGAGTACCGAAAGAAATGGCAGCAAGAGTTCCCTTCCCCCACCTTTTTGGGTAAACAGCAGAATGGACAGGGGAGGGACTTGTATGGGCTGACAAATGTAGCGTTGTCATGGGCAACAGTGAGCCCAGCTTACAACTGAGACAGCACTATTGATCATCATGCAATTCTCAACGTTTATAAATTTTGGAGATTAGAGTTACTTTGAATTTTGATCATTTGGTGTACTGTGTTTAAATTCATCTGACTTCCTACCATACTTTATAATATACAAAATAGTGAAGAAGTTCAGAGAACGGAGTGAGGGGGAGGAGATTAGAATAAGGATTGAAACTTCCTATGTGATTTACTCACCAAAGTATCCTCTAATAATGTGCCATTCTTACATTCTTAGCACATTTGACACACCCCATTGCCTATTTGGGGGGGATATCACTGCTGAGAAAGCATTGTATTTGGCACACTCATTTTATTCGGTTCTATGACGATACCATGGTATGGGTACCCTTATGGTCAGGTGCCCACAGAGTACTTTCCTTTTGTCTCTGCTGTCTCCAGAATTGTGGCCCCCTAGTGGCCCGGGCTGCTTTGTCAGTTCCAAATTCCAGTGTTCATCTACCTAGGCTGTTAAGATTTCCTCTTAGTAACTCCCCTCCGCCAGGCTTCCCCGTCTCTCTCTCTGTACCAAGAATTGGCAAATGCACCATATCAAAACAGTGTTTAAAATATCATGCACACAACTGAGCCCAAAAAGTCTTGGCTGCTTCAGTAGCTCTCTGCTGCCTTTTTACTTCATCCACTTTTCTTATTCTCGGCTAGAAAGAACAGTGGTTTGCTACAGCTACTGCATCATGACCAGAAGTGGAGGTTAACATATGTTTTTGAGATTTGTATATATATATCTGGATCATTCTTTTTAACAGATGAATAGAATTTACATATATAGTACGTTGTATTTATTTATTTATAGATGGACACTGGGGTGTTCTCCAATTTTTCTCTGTTCAGAACACGGCTGCAATGAATATTCTTGCACATGTTTTTTTTGTGCACATCTTTGAGAATCCCTTTGGAATAAACATCTGGAAATGGAACTGCAGAGCCAAGGAGGATGCTCATTTTTAATTTCGTTACTTATTATTGCCAATTTGCTTTCCAAAGTAGACGAACCACTTTACATTTTTCCCAGCAGTGTGTGAGTGTTTGTATAAAACGTTCCACTAGCTTTGGTGATGTATGACTATGAGACCGCTTCATTCTTGCTCATCAAATGGAAATGGATTTGTATCTTCTTATTTTGATTGTTAGTGGGATTCTCAAGTTCATTGCATTTTAGGTTTGTTTTCTGGAAATGCCTATTCACATCTCTGGTCTATTTCTCAGTTAGGTGTTCGAGTCCACTGGACCACAGACCTGACCTGTGGGAGCAGTCCCTGAAGTTACAAATGTCAGGGGAGAGTTCCTCAAACAGGCTACATCAAAAGCCCAAGAGTGCTCTCACCCCTTCATCCTAAGCAAGAAATAAATAGTGATCATTTCAGGTTTTAGTTTCTTTCTGCGGCTCTCCTATTACCTTTTCCCAACACTCCAGCCAAGCTCATTTCTGGTTTACTCCAGGAAGGCTTTCCAGACACATCTCATCCATAAAGACCTCTCCTTCCTCTGACAACCATCAGCCACTATTCTCAGCGCCTGCTGCACATGGCGCAGAACTGTATTCTGTCTTCTCACGTCCTCCGAGATCAACTTGAAGCCCCTAGAGGCCAGGACAGTGGAGTGCTACAGAGCTTGGAAGTGGACAGGTCAGACATATGGGCTCGGCCTTTACCAGTGTGTGATCTGGAACAAGTCACATAAACTCGTGGCCTTGTTTCCTCAACCATACAGTGAAAAAATAGCAATATCAACCTCAGAAATATTGTGAAAACTATGCCTTTACGCCTTTAGCAGAATGCTTGACTTAATCACTCAAAACATCTTTGTCATTGCCACTAGTTAAAAAAAAATAATGTTTATTCATTTCTGAGAGACAGAGAGAAACAGAGTGTGAGCAGGGGTGGGGCAGAGAGAGCGAGGGAGACACAGAATCTGAAGCAGGCTCCAGACTGAGCTGTCAACATAAAGGCTGATGCAGGGCTTGAACCCACAAACCATGAGATCGTGACCTGAGCCAAAGCTGGACGCTCAACCGGCTGAGCCGCCCAGGTGCCCCTTTGTCATTTCCATTATTATCGTGACTTTGTATTTCCCTCCACCCTTGTGTAACACTAGGTCCAGAAGGGAATCCCACACACACTAGGTCAGTCCTGACTCCCATGGAATCCTCTTATGTACTGATGTTCACTTTCTCTCCGTTACCTCCTGTCCATTTGGTATTTGTTTGCTCGTACTCTTGCCCCAGACTGCAGGCAGTGAGTTAAGTGTGCCCTAAAATTTGGGCAGTGTGGGACAGCAGATAGGGAGTATGCTTGAGGGTGCCAGTATGCTTACAGGTCCCAGGTAGCACATGGAACCCATTCCATGGCAAAACTAAGATGTGCTGCCCCGGTATGAAATATTTTTTAGCTTGGGGGCCCCAGGCTATGAATAGCTCAGTTCTTGGCTGCGACTCTAACTGTGCCAAGTCGACGAAGCATATTTTTCCTTTGTCAGTTTATCCAGATCAAAAGCTTTTGAAAGTACACGGTCTCCATGAGATTATTTGCTTTGTAACAATAGGAATCCCATATATATTTATAGAGCACATTTACAAAGTGCAAGGTACTTGCACATCTATGATGTCACACAGTCTCCCAAATAATGCTTGAAGGTAGTCAGGAATCGCTGACCTCGTGCCACAGATGATTCAGAGGAGAATAACTCGGTCCATAAAACCGAGAAGGGACAGAACAGGGCTTGAGTTCAGGACTTTTACATCTAAAAGCTTATTAAAACATTTAAATGCTTTTAAATCTAAATCTAGTGGTGCCTGGGTGGCTCAGTCGGTTAAGCGTCGACTTCAGCCCTGCTGAAGTGAGTTCGAGACCTGCATCGGGCTCTGTGCTGACAGCTCAAACCCTGGAGCCTGCTTTGGGTTCTGTGTCTCCCTTTCTCTCTGCCCCTCGCCTGCTCACTCTCTGTCTCTCAAAAATAAATAGACATTAAAAAATACAAATTTAAATCTAAATGCTTTTAAATCTAAATACTAATTGATAGAGTTAATATTCGGTGTACTGTGTGCCATGCCTTACATTGAGTTTTTTCTTATGTCCCACTTACACTCATTTTCACGTCAATGAGATAAGTTTAGAGAGATGATGTGACTGGGCTCCAGCATACAGCTGTGACAGCGGGTTTTACAGCCACTGCTTTTGCCTCCACACCGGGCAGCTTCCGAATACCAAGGTGATGTGTATCAGAAGGCAGGAAGACACCTTACCTCAGGCCCTCTAGGCTGAGCTGACCCTAATGGCCAGCCTTCATTGAGTCACCTCCCACCTGGCCACCTCCCTCTCCTCCAGACCAGTCCCTCTGCAGGCGCTGGCCCAGCTCTTGAGGAATATTTAGCTCACTGAGGGTAGAGACCTGGGTCCGAGGAAAAGGATAAGTTTTCGACAATAATTATGCCAACTTAGGCATAGAACAGACATTCAGATGCAGGCTTCCTTTTCCCACAAAAGAACTTAACTTCTAAGGAGAATATTGGAGAACTTTTGAATGTGTGATTTATCTAAATGATCTTCATAATGATATTCTTTTCAATGAAATACATTGTAAAACATCATTTGGGTATAAAGGAAAGTAAGAAAAATGTCTCTATGAAAAAGCAAAGAAGGTTCTTGAAGGAAACACAAAAATCCATTCATTCTCAGGGGAATTAGGCTGGGCTGGGCTGGACTGGACTGGGGTGGGCTGGAGACCTTTCACACATCCACTGGGCATGAACTCTTGGTTACCTAACACCCTGGTCAGAGGATGAGGCAGGGCAGGGCCACTGAGGCATAGACCCTACTAAGTACAGAACATCTGACTGTAGATTCTCAATACACACCCCCACATTCATGGGCTCCAGGCCCTCCATTTACAGTAGCGTCTGAGAGCTCGGACTCCAGTGTCAGAGGAAACAGGGTCCCATCTACTCAGAGCTACTGAGCCTGCTCAAAAGAGCAGTAGCTTCCCACTTCCCTTAATCAAAATCCAAGTCCTTTGAAGGGTCCCCAAGGCTCTACCCAATGTGACCCCTTTGCTCATCCCTGCTGCTTGTGCACTGACCTCTTGGCTGCTGTTCCTTAAATGATGCTGCACACAGTCCCCGCTTTATAACCTTTGAATGCTCTTCCCTCAGCCTGGCCAGCCGCTTCACCTTCTTCCATGTCTTTACTTAAATGTCACCCTCTTAGCAAGATGTGCCCTGTGAACTTCATTTATTATTACCACCATTTCAGCAGGCACCCCTTCATCCTCCTCAGGTTTTTCCTACCACCTTCATAATATATAATTGATTTATTTGTATTATTCCTACAATTTTATTCTTTGTTGATGTCCTTGTCAACTAGAACTCAAGCTTCATTAGAGTCTTAGTTTCTTTCATTAATTGAGTCCAAGTTCCTAGCACAGTGCTTGGCATATAGTCAGAAATTATGGTTGAGTAAAGTAATAAATGAATAAATAATGCATGGCATGGAAGCCACTTAACCTCTCGGAATCTGTTCTCTTCTCCAAATAGGAGTGACAATAGTGCTGCAAGGAGCAGCTACTGCTTTCTCCTGCACGGTATTCCTTCTACGTGCAACAACCCAGCTGCTTCTTCCCGTGTTAAAGCCATTCCACGTGGTTTAGATGGTATTGACCACGGGGTTCATATTGTCACCCAGGCTACCCTGGCTCAGGAGCACCACTTCCCTGGCTATGGTGGTGCACAGAGGAGGGCATGTGTTTCAAACGGGGCTCGTCTGTGAGATTAGCTCCGTCTGGAGGAACCCAGGCTGGCAGGGCCGTGTGGGCTGGAGGCTGTCAGCAGCCACCTTGCATACATGTGTAGGCAGCTTGCCTGAGGATGAAACCAAGCAGAGGCAGGCAGAGCAGAGCCCGGGGCCTTAAGGAAGATCAGGCTTTGTGTTCTCTCTCTTAGTAATGACTGGCTGAGGGTCCTTTGAGGCAAACAAAACCTTTACAAGGCACCAGAAGACTAACATGGAGAGAGGTACTGAGAGCCAGAAAGAAGGAATTCCTCTGTCCGTGATGTCATCCTTCAATTTTAGCTTGGCAAACTGAGAACCTCACTGAAGAATTTATTCCTCCCCTAGATCTCCCAGGCCGAATTGATCATGATTCCCTTGTGCCCCATGGTACCAGGTTTATACTTTATCACACTCTTATCATCGTAAATTTCAGTTATCTAGTTTATTAGTCTGTGAGAGCTGCCACAACGAAATACCAAGACAGGGTGGCTTGACCAAAAGAAACTTATCTTCTCCCAGTTCTGGAGGCTGAAAGTCCAAGATCAAGGTGTCAGCAGGTTTGATTTCTTCTGAGGCCTCTCTCCTTGGCTTGCAGGTAGGTGGTCTTATTTTCTCTGTGTCCTCACATGGTCTTTTCTCTGTCTGTGATGTCTGTGTGCTGACCTCCTCTTTTTGTGGGGACACCAATCATATTGGATTAGGAAATACCCATATAATCTCATTTTACTTTAATGACTTCATGAAGGGTCCTCTCTTCAAATACAGTCACATTCTAAGGGCCTGGGGGTTAGGCCCTCAGCATGTGAATTTGGTGGGGGGACCCAATTCAGCCCATAACATCCATTTACCTGCCTGTTTTTTCCAAGTTCATTGAAGTCACATGGAATCTGCAGTGCAAACATTTGTTGAACAAAGGAGTGGGAGAATGAGTGAGTGAATGGAAAACATCATACTTCCCCAGAACAAACAGAGCCTTCATTCATTGGCAATGGCCACTTCCCTAGTCTCTCCTCCTCAGGTGGGTTTGGGAAGATCCTCGTGACCTCACTTAAGTCTACCAGAGAGAGGATTCTACCTGAGGTTACCAGAGTTCCTTTGGTCCCATTTCAGGTGAAAGCAGTGCTGAGGGGATGCTTGTATCTGAATGGTCAAGAATCAAATTAATTATTTTAATCCATTGAAGGTCTTTCTCACCACCACTCTCTAGCTCTCTTCCCACATCCAGTAAGTCTCCCCAAGCTGTCAGTTCTCCCTCCAAAGTAGCTCTCAGTTCTGACTAGCTCTTTTCCTGGATTAAGAGCTGCAACTTCCAAACTGGTTTGTCTACACCACTTCACCATTTCAATGACCTTGTCCTTGTGATCACAATCTATCCGAAATACGGAGCTAGCTGTGACATTCATCTGCTAAAAAAACTCCAACGACATCCCATGGTAAAAACCTAGGTTACCTTTCTGTCCTTCACAGGCCCTTCATGCCAGCCGCGACCCTTGCCTCATCCATCTTTCCCGCATCTTCCTTAGTGTCCACCCTCCTGCCACATCATGGCCAAGTCCCCGTGCCTCAGCCTGTGCATCTCCCACTGCCTGTGATCTTCTTCTGTCCCTTCTTCCGCAAGGAACCCACGCTTCCAAGGCCAGCCCCAAACCACATGCTTACCTAAAGCTTTCCCCTTTACTATTGTTAGTTTTCCTGTGAGTTTTTTATCACAGATCCAATCTAGTATTTATTTATTTTGTATGCACATATTCATCTACACCTGCCAGACTGAGAGTATCTTGAGGGGCAAAAATTGGTCTTATGCATCGATGTATTATTTCCAGCACCCAGCACAATACCTGGAATATGATAGATGGTCAAAAACAGGAGAGTTTTTAGGGACGTCTAGTATGTGCCAGGCATAGAGATGCACGTGGGCCTGACCTAGAGACAGACATGACTTACAGTAGTGTGTTCAGGGCTGGAAAGGACAAGGAGGTGGGAAAGGCTTTTTGTAGAGGCGGCATGGGATCCGGGGTTCATCACATGGCTAGTGATTTTACAAAGGAAGTGAAAAACAATCCCTGGCCGGTGGAGGGTGAAAACAAGGGGAAGCATTCCCGGCAGAAGTGAGTGGCCCAGTTGGAGGAAAATAAGAAGCAGCCAAAAAAGCTTCAAGAATACGGAGTGGCTGAAGCTAGCTGAGAAGTAAGTTATCGTTTGCTGAAAGTCTTCATGTTGAAGTGAAGGTCCTTGGCTTGCAACGCAGGTCACCTGTTTTCGTGAACTTCCAGAGAGCAGAATAGAAGGCGAGGGCCCACATATGGGGTGACTTACATTGGTGCGAGGGAATGTGTATGTCACTCTGCTCAGGGGTGGTATGTGCTGTGTTATTAGGCCCAGGCTGAGGCCACAGTACAGTCATAAATCAAGAAGCGGGTGTTTAAAAAACAGTGGAAGTGTTAAGGGAACATGAAGTGGCTGACCTGTGGGGCTGGCTGTTACTCCCTACAAGAATTTCGATGACTAATGATGTGGATAAATAAGTGCTTAGCTTTCTCATAACCGCATGTGTAATTTATTTAATTCTGGGGGTATTATGCAGTTCTGGAAGCCCTTTAAGATGATGGTGATCCGTTGAAAAAGGTTTCCCACTCTTCAGAAGAGGCCAGAGCCTTTTTCTCCCAGACAAGTTTCCCCCCCCCCCCCCCCCCCCCGGTAACTGGGATTAATGCACAGAAGGATGGGATTTAGGGGTAGCCACCCACCTTTCTAGTTTAATTTATGGTTTTTGAAGTTCTACCAGCAGATAATCATTCACCTGGGTCTTTCAGAGCCTTTTTGGAAAAAAAAAAAAAAGAATAACTGAGAAAGAGGTGAGTCTCCCCTTAAGATTTATTGAATCGCATTGACAGAGGTTCATGGATCTGCTGAGCGAAAGGCCTAAATGCTTGTGAGGTCGAAGGATGGCAGGTAGCGGAAACCTGAGACTGCAGCCCTACCGTTTAGTCGCTGCCACTTCACACCTTCAAGCCTCGATTTCCTCATCTCTAGAAGGGGCTGAGGGGGGCGCCCGGGTGGCTCGGTTGGTGAAGCGTCCGACTTCAGCTCAGGTCATGATCTCACGGTCCGTGGGTTCAAGTCCTGTGTCGGGCTCTGGGCTGACAGCTCGGAGCCTGGAGCCTGTTCAGATCCTGTGTCTTCTTCTCTCTCTCTTCCCCTCCCCCACCAGCGCTCTGTCTGTTTCTCTCTCTCAAAAATAAACATCAAAAAGATTTTTAGAAGGGGCTGAGGATACTGGCCTCACAAAATATTGTGAAGCTCAGAAGACAAAATAAAGTCAGATGGCTATTTCCATATAATATGCTTCTTACAGGTGTATGAAATCCTAATATAGATATAAGGAATGGCTGATCCAGATACTTATAAATGACAAAATCTCACATTGGCCCTGTTGTGGTATAATATTTGATGTAATATTTCTAGTATTTTGTTTATATTCTTTGGTACATTTTGATTTATAACTGGGCACAGAGATAACGAACTTAAGCCCAATGAACACAGGACTGATGTTGTAAGTTGTTTGCTTTCATTACACTTATTTCACTCATTCATTCAACAAACACAAACAAATAAATGAGTATCCATTACTGGACAATTTAGTCTCAAATGTGTCAGGATTCTGAGATTTATATTGATTTATCACCTCCTTTGAAAAAAAATCTCGAGCGATTTTTAAAAATATATAGATAAAATGCAGTCCATATCAAGTAAGTTTGAAAACTTCTTCTAATACTCAACCTTGCTTTTCTTATCTCTTTTTATGAAATAAGCGCTGTCCAATAAGCCACTTGCCTGCTTATCTCTACTTCAGAATCTGCTTTTCAGGTGATGTGCAAAAGACACATAAAATGGTATTTTGGGGTAGTCAGAAATTGGGGAATGTTAACATAGATGGATTATAAATTTTAGAGACAGAGTCTGTAATACTTGTGACCATTCTGATGTATCTCTAAATAAAAATAATCGGAGTTTTAATTTTCAGAATACTATAATTTAGGCTACTCTAGGAAGGCCAGTAGAAAAAATTATTCAGATTAGGCAGAAGGGCTAATATGAATCATGATTTATAAACTAGAAATTCTGTTTCAGGGGCACCTGCGTGGCTGAGTTGGTTAGGCGTCTGACTCTTGATTTGATGGTTCAGGTCATGATCTCAGGGTTCATGGGATCGAGCCTTGTGTCAGGCTCTGCACTGACAGCACGTAGCCTGCTTGGGATTCTTTCTCTCCTCTCTCTCTGCCCCTCCCCTTGCTTGCGCTGTCTCTTTTTCAAAAATAAATAAATAAAATAAAAATTAAATAAATAAAAACAACATTAAAAAAAAGAAATTCTGTTTCAAATATATACATATCCACCAAAGGCTAATTTTAAATGAAATATGATAATCTTTAGATTTGTCAATTAATAATATGGTTAAAAACAACTTCTCTTGACCAGGTGGTACATTGCATTGCATGTTCATTTGCTTGGGATATGCTTTGTCTTGAGAGAATGTGAAGGCAACTCATCTCCTCTTCAAACATGCTATTACAAAATCCCAATTAATTAAGTCACAATAATGAGGTTTTATTTCATTTACAATTACTTTAAGAAAAGATGCATTTCTAGGATACAAAATCATAAATGTATTTAGCAATAGTTTTAGTAATTTTAAAGCTATCCTGTAAGCATCTGAAAGCTAACCTTAGTTCTAAATTCAATTACTTTTCTTGTTTATGTTTTATTAAAAAAAACCCCATATACCAAAAAACAAACAAACAAAAGAAAGCGTAGCACATAGCACATATGCAAATAGTTTTAAATGCCTGTACCCAATCACCCAAGAGATAGAACATTCCTAGACACCTGGATCACAATTTTCTCCCTCCCTCCTATAGTTATCCACTATCCTTCCTTCTGTGAGGTTATTTCCCTAGTTTGCTGTATTGTTTTATCACCCACATATCACAGATCATTATGCTCCCTCCCTTGGAATCTGAATGGGATTACATTTAGTGAAACTAATAGGATCCGACAAAACTAATGCTATGCTATGCAGATTTCCAGGCCCAAGTCTTAGGACACAGCAGCTGCCACTTGAAATCCAGATGCCATGCTATGAGAAGTCCAAGCCATCACTCAGAGAGGTCCACAAAGACAGAAACCATGCCCCCCACCCAACCGTCCTAGCCGAGCAACCATCTGACAGCCAGCACCAACTATCCAGCCACGTGAATGAACCATCTTGGAACCGGATCTTCCATTTCAGGCCAGTTGCCCACTTGGGGCTGGCTACGTAATGTGTGGGGCTCAGTGCAACTGAAAATTCAGATACCTTTGTTCTTAAAGTAGGAGAAAAGTTTTTTTCTTTTATTAATGGCCTCTTGGTTGACCTGCCATAGGTTTTTCGGTTGTTGTTTGCTATTTCATATTGTGCACCCTTTGGGACAGGGATACATGCCAAGTGAGTGCCAACCCTCAAAGGTTTCTCAGCACCCTGCAAGAATAGGGATGGTTGAGGCAGGTGCCTGATAAAGGTGGGAGCCAGGCAGCTAGGAATCCTCTCTGGGATGCTAGAAGGTGTCAGAGGGCTAAACTACATGTAACCTTAGGCTCCAAGCCTTTACTGCATGTTCCATTGTCCCATCAGATTTTATTTACAAAACACAGATTCAAAGATAAAATTATTAAAAAGTCGAAGAGACTGTGGGTCCTCTTATGAATATGAGGCCCTCTGCACCTACACATACTGCATACCTCAAACCAGCTCATGTCCCAGCTGATGTGAAGAGGAAAAGTGATGAGCCCCCCATGCAGAGCCTGGTCCCAAACTGCCAACTCATGAGCAAAATACATGGTTGCTATTATTTTAAGTAACTGCGTTCTAGAGTGTTTTGTTTCACAGCAGTGGGGAAGCAGAACAAATTTTGATACCTAGAAGTGGAATAATACTAAATCAATCAATCAGTCAATATAAAGGCAACACGGTTTTTGGACTAGACAGCAGGCAGAAATTGGAAGAGCCTCACAGAGATCATTAGTGAAAGTAGGTAAGATCTTAAAGAAGATTCTGCCATTGAGGGCTTGAAGGGCAGTGAGTGACATTGTCTGTTTATTTGTGCCTTCTCTACAAAAGGTAGGCCCATTTTATAAATCTTTTCAAAGAATCAACATTGTTGATTTTCTCAATTGTAAGTTGATTTTCTATTTCATTAGTATCTGCTCTTATCTTGAAAATTTTTCACTTTTCTCGAGCTAATATTTGCTGTACTTTAACCTCTAGATATGAATGCATGCCTGATTGATTCCCAATGATTTTCTACTTCTAATATATTCATTCAAGGCTATTATTTAATTATCATATCTTTTAAAATATTTAAACATCTCTGTTTTGCTTTCTGATTTGAACCATTGATATTTTAAAAGTTTATGTTTCAATTTTGAAACATAAGAGAATTTCTGATTATTATTCCTGATGTTTATCTTAACTGCATTGTGATTAGGAAATACATTCTATATGATCTCAAATTCAAGAGATAGTTGAAACTTGGTTTATAGTCCAATATAAAATCACTTTGAGGGGCTCCTGAATGGCTCCATCAGTTAAGCATCTGACTCCTGAGTTCAGCTCAGGTCATGATCCCATGGTTTGTGAGTTCAGGCCCAGCACTGGGCTCTGAGCTGACAGGGCAAAGCCTGCTTGGGATTCTCTGACTCCCTCTTTCTCTGCCCCTCCCCCGCACTCTCTCTCCCTGTCTCAAAAATAAGTAGATAAACATTTAAAAAGTAAATAAAATGAAATCACTTTGAAATTCTTCTGTACAAGCTCGAAAGTTCATGGATTCTTCAGCTGTTGAGTGCAGTGTTCTCTGTCTATTAAATTAGCTTTGTTAATCAAATTATGGCTCAGATCTGCTACAGGCTCACTGACATCTGGTCAGCTTTGGGTATCAACTACTGAGAAAAAGATACTGGGGCGCCTGGGTGGCTCAGTCCGTTAAGTGTCCGGCTTCGGCTCAGGTCATGATCTCAAGGTTCGTGAGTTCGAGCCCTGTGTCGGGCTCTGTGCTGACTGCTCCAAGCATGGAGCCTGCTTCGGATTCTGTGTCTCCCTCTCTCTCTGACCCTCCCCTGTTCATGCCCTGTCTCTCTCTGTCTCAAAAATAAATAAACGTTAAAAAAAAAAAAAAAAGGATACTATGACAGACAGTAGATCTGATTGCTTTTTGCTTTATATGTTTTGAGGCTCTATAATTTTTAATTTTCACACAGTTAGGTTCATGGCACATTTGAAAAAAAACAAAAAAAAACAAAAAAACAAAAAGCAAATCTATCATATCTTCCTGGTGGACTAAAAGTGTTACTGTTAGGAAGTGACCTTCTTTATCTACACTAATGTTTTTTGGCTTAAGTTTTACTTTGTCCTAATAGAGTTATGTCCATTTTCATTTGGTGACTTGTCCTGATGCAGCCTTTTCCTTTCTTTTGCTTTTAATATCTTCATACTTACATGTAAGGTGTATCTCTTGAAACAATGTACAATTGGGTTTAAAAATTTCTTAAACATTTATTCATTTTTGAGAGACAGAGCACAAGCAGGGAAGAGGCAGAGAAAGAGGGAGACACAGAATCGGAAGCAGGCTCCAGGCTCTGAGCTGTCAGCACAGAGCTCGAAGCAGGGCTTGAACTCACGAACTGAGAGATCATGACCTGAGCTGAAGTCAGACACTTAACTGACTGAGCCGCCCAGGTGCCCCTACAATTGGGTTTTTAAAAACCAGGGCACGTGGGTGGCTCAGTTAAGCTGCCGACTTCATCTCAGGTCATGATCTTGCAGTCTGTGAGTTCGAGCCCCACATCGGGCCCTGTGCTGACAGCGCAGAGCCTGGAGCCTGCTTCAGACTCCATGTCTCCCTCTCTCCCTGCCCCTCCCCCACTCATGCTCTGTCTCTCTCACTCTCAAAAATAAACATAAAAAAAAAGTCCAAAAATCTTTGTCTTTGTTATAGGAGTATTTAATCACTTACATTTATTATAACTATACATTTGCTTTATTATGTTGTGTCCTATGTTTGTCTCATATTGCCTACTCTTTTTCTTAGTTTTTATATTCTTTTAGAAATATTTTTTAAAACTTTTTATTTATTTAAGTAATCTCTACGTCCAAGGTGGGGCTCAAACTCACGATCAAGAGTCATATGCTCCTTTGACTGAGGCAGCAAGGTGCCCCTAGAAAGATTATTTTTATTTTTTTTTCCTGCTGTATTAGTTTGGAGATTATACCTTTTAAAAATTATTTTGGTGATTACTCTATAATATACCATGCATCCTTTACTTAACAAATTTGAGTATCAATCTTGACTTTTTAATCTTACTCCTGGATAATGGAAAACCATTAGAACACTTTAACTCAACTTACCACTTCCTGATTTCAACCTAAATCTTATCAGGTGTATTAAGTCTATTCTTTCACGTTATTATTTTATATACATTATTTTTATATAATAAGTGTTCATATGAGTCTTATTTTCTAATATAATTATCAGTTTTACTTAATATTTTCTTTGGTCTTATCTCCTCAGGACTTCCATCTGGAATTACTTTCCTTATGCTTGAAGTGAATTGTTTAGAATGTCCTTTGATGGGGTTCAGCTGTGGCTGGTTCTCTCCATTTTGGACTGTTTATGTTTGTTAACATTTTTATTTTACTTCCATTCTGGATATATACTTTGATTGAGTATGGAATTCTAGGTTGGCAGTTATTGTCATTCAGTCTATTACTATCTTTCACATGTGTATGTATTTTGTATGCAACCTTTCCAGATTGATTTCTCTCATTAAACAATATTCATTGAAGTCTCCTCCATGTCTTTGCTTGTCTTGATATCTCATTTCTTTTTAGTCCTGAATAACCTTCCAATGTTTGGATGTACCACAGTTTACTTAACCATTTACCTGCTGAAGTATATCTTGGCTGCTTCAAAGTTTTGGCACTTACAAGTAAGGCTATAAATATCTGCGTGCAGCTTGTTGTGTGTATGTAAGTTTTCAGTGTGTGCCTTTTTAACATTCCTTTTAAAATTAGGTTTGTTGAAGTTGTGGATTATTGTTTCTTATCAGTTTTGGAAAATTCTCTGTCATTATCTCTTCAAATATTGCCTCTGTCCCTATTCTCCCTTTTTTTCTTTCTATAACTACAATAAAAATATATTATATTCTGGGGTACCTGAGTGGCTCAGTCAGTTTAAGCATCAGACTTCGGTTCAGGTCATGATCTCACAGCATGAGTTCGAGCCTCGCATAGGGCTCTGTCCTGACAGCTCAGAGCCTGGAGCCTACTTCAGATTCTGTGTCTCCCTCTCTCTCTGCCCCTCCTCAGCTCACACTTTGTCTCTCTCTTTCACAAAAATAAACATTATATAATATATATATATATTATATATAATGTATATATATAATATATACATATATATACATGTATGTATAATATATATATAATATAATATATATAAACATTATATATATTATATATATATCTCATACATATATATGTTGATACATATATATAATGTTCTGTCTACATATTTCTTGATCTCTCCCCTAAAACTTCCATCCTTATGTCACTCTTTGAAACATTCTGCATTATTTCTTCTAATCTGTCTCTTTAGCTTATTATTTCTCTCTTCTGCTGTGTTCAATCAGCAGCCAAATCTACCCTCTCACTTTTCATTTGTTACAATGTTGTTATAAATTATATTTGTTATAATTTGCTATAAATTCTATAAATAAATTCATTTCTAGAAATGTTATATAGTTCTAAAAGGTGTCACTTTTGTAGTTTTTCTCTGATGAAATTTTCAACTAATTTTTATTTTTTTAAGCATAGCAAACATACTTATTATATCATCTATGTCTGAGAATTCAACTTACTTGTTATATCATCTATGTCTGAGAATTCTGTATCTGAAATCCTCGGATCAGTGCTGCTGATTCTTACTCATGGTTCCCATGCTTGTACCTTAGCTACTTGTTGACTTTGAAAAAAAATATTTATGGAGATTGCTCAAGCCCTTTTATGAAGGTCCCTTCCTTGGAAGAGGATTTGGGTTTTTTTCTGCTGGTCCTCTAGGGTACTACCAGTCCCCCAAAGGACTTTCGGCCAAATTGATGGTTTGAGTTTTTTGGGGGTTGCTCTGGTGAAGTCAATGGGCACTTCTCCCTGGGGGCCAGGGCTTAGTCTTCCTTCCAGGGAGGGGTTTTCTCTTCTTTTATATGTTCCTTCTTCTGTTCAATGTTAAGACAACTCCGCTGTTCCACAGGACAGTTGGGAGTATAATTCAATGTTAATTCTTTTTCATACTTACCACGAGCGTGGAATGGTTCAGAATCCCAGCTTCATGTGAATTTTTGTGAGTGTGTACCAAATCCCAGATTTTGTGCAGGCCTTCACTTCTATCCTCCTTCAGGCTCTGGGCAGTCAAAACAAAATTTTGCATTCATCATTGTTTCTGCTAGGGAGACAAAGGTACTCTGGGCAAGAGTAATTTTGCCTTCTCTCTTAACTTTTAGGATTCTTACATCATGTTTGCCTGATTTTGATCTAAAAATTTCTCACCACATTGTCCGCATATTTTTTCTATTTTTATCCAGAATTGTCAGTTGTCTTTAAATTAAAGTATTGGTCTAAGTAACCTGTCATTTTCAGCAGCCAAAATTCCCTCAAATAATTTTTTTTTTGGAAAACGAAACACAAAAAGTATTTTTCTTGTCATCTCTCACTTTATTCAGAAAATTTTACATGAAATAATATTGATATGTCAAGTGTGTTATCAATTGCAAAGAGGGAAAACTATTCTAAGTATTTGGAATCTTTAGAGGGTTTTTGCTAATAGGATATGTATAATCTCTGAATTTTCAGCAGATGTTGGAGAGTTAAAACTGCTTTATTTCAAAAGAAATGGATGCATTTACTATAAAGTACAGTAATACAATTCTTTTGATCATTGTATTATGATTTAACTCAGACATTTCATTGTTTGTGCAATTTCTGCAAAGCCATGAAAGATGATATATATCCCTTTGGCAGGGAACCAACATTCTGGATGGGGCACTGGGTTTTTTAACCGCCCTGATAAATAATTTACACTTAGGGATATTATGCAGAAACCTTTTCAATTAACTTGTGTTGACAGAGAAACTAAATATAGTAGTCAATGAAAAAAAAAATTAACACATTCTCGACCTATCAGGCAGAAATAACCTTACTTAAAATATTATCTACTCTAGAAAATGAATATATTAAAGGGACAGATTGGGAATAATAATGATCATAAATATGAAAACGAAATATCTACTATTGTGTTGGTTTTAGAGAAAATTTTAACTTTTTCTATGTACATTATTTTAGTTCACTAAAAGAAGTGCACACTGGTAGGAAGGAGCCAAAGTCTCTAAAACCTGAAAAATTTTGGTTCAAATCCTGGGCCCATCACTTTCTAGGCAAGTCACGTAGGCTTTCTGAAACTCTCTTCCCTTATCTGCAAATTAGGAATAAGAATATCTTGCAGTGTTGCTACAAGAATTAGAGATAATATATGTGAAATAGCTCTCATAAATAATAATTATTCTAGAAAGAACTCTCTCTGGTGAGTTTAATCACATCTCAGTTGTCCTAATTGAATTGATCATCCGTGGTCTTAGGGATTTGCAAGAATGGTGACATTATTTTTATTTTATTTTTTATTTTTTTTTAAATTTTTTTTAACGTTTATTTATTTTTGAGACAGAGAGACAGAGCATGAACAGGGGAGGGGCAGAGAGAGAGGGAGACACAGAATCCGAAACAGGCTCCAGGCTCTGAGCTGTCAGCACAGAGCCAGACGCGGGGCTCGAACCCACGGACCATGAGATCATGACCTGAGCCGAAGTCGGACGCTTAACCAACCAAGCCACCCAGGCGACCCACAGTGGCATTATTTTTAAAAAGAACATAAGCCCTCTTTATTTCTTTTCATGCATATATACTTATTTGAAAATTAATTATGAACCAGAGCAAATACATACTGGTTGTGGCAGAATTAATTGTGTTGGCTTTGGCAAATCCTCTCTCGACAACTGAAGGCAGACTGCTTACCAGAATCCACAGGAATCTGCAAAAAGAACTGGAAGGCACTAGTCAATAGTTTGAATGAACTATATAGACGTTTCCAGGGAAATCTGTGGCAAGATTCGTTTTTTTCAGCCTGTGAGCCTCTTTGTTGACATTCTAGTTTCCTCTCCTACAAATTCCTAATTATTATTGACTATAACTGTCAAAAATGATGACACACTTACTCAAGGCTCTTTCATACACATCATTCCGTGTTTTGAGTAAGAGTGTATAAGACAATCCTGCATTACTGTCACAAGCCCAAAGAACCCTCTACTCCCTGTGAAGGTTGAGCTTATTTTCCAGGATGTCGGAAGAGACCATCTGCCAGACCAGTTAAATCAGCTCCATCTACCCTGACCATCAATATGGTGGTAGACACCTTAGTTTTTGGTAATTAAATAACTAATTAAATAATCAACCTAATATCTTGTGAGTAATTGATATGTTTTAGCCCCATGCCAGATGTTAGCAGGAAGAAGAAAATGTTCAAACATGTCCTTGCCTTCCATGCACTATAGTCTGGTTCTTAAACACTCACATGTAGCCTCCGCATCCCCCTTACCTCTACTTCTCTGATGTGATTTGCAGCAGATAACTAGAAATAAATATTCCTAGGGTAGCCAGGGTTTCAGTTATGAACATCCTTCTAATCCATTCACACTGCCCAAAACACTTATGCAGGAT
The DNA here is from genome assembly GCF_028018385.1 of Neofelis nebulosa. Lineage (NCBI taxonomy): Eukaryota > Metazoa > Chordata > Mammalia > Carnivora > Felidae > Neofelis > Neofelis nebulosa. Next base: position 14,335,781 of record NC_080790.1, read on the forward strand.
TATCCATCACACGTCATTCTACAATCTTAATCAAATTGCCTGCTGAAGGAAGCCTAGTATTTATTACATTTTTCCTAAATGGAAAACAGCTGTGATAAATTAACCTGTTCCCCAGAAATCTCATATTAGGAAAGATTCGCGGATACTCTCTCATATGTCAGCCTTTGCGACCATGAATGATATATTCCTCTACCCCTACCTGTGTCTTTGAGTGTGGCTAATTCACTTGGCCGCTTTTACTTCTCTGTGATGTATTATAGAAGTGAAATGTTTCCTGAGGCAGACTAGCCATATTTAGGTGAGAAGCACAGATTCAAAAAAAGCAAAAAGAAAATGTCACCCAGAAGGTGGAGTAGTCAACAAGAGAACACATCCTTTCAAAGCCCCCTTCAAGAGCCATGGCCATCTAGAGCATAAATCTGCTTATGAATTCACCTAATACAGGTATCTAATCAAATTTCTGGTTATAATTTTGTTCCCCAAATGGATTTCCTCACTGTGTGTCACCCAAAGGAAAGAGGTTTCCAGTTCCTTTGGTGGTTTCTCATTGTCTACTGACATCTTGACAAGTTCAAATATGTGAGGCTGCTGAGTGAGGGCCCAAGCATTGTACTTCTGTGATCTTACCAAAGAAATGCCATGTTGGCTGCCTCTCCTTCATCAGCTCCCTCCTTTTCCAGCTGTAACCCTCCATTTCTTTGTGTCTTCTATTATGCCATTGCTTGCTCATTTGCAAGGTGGTTTTTATTTGAAACTTTATGCTTCTTGTCCCTGGTCAGTAATCCTGTTAATCTGCTTTCTTTCTTTTCTTTCTTTCTTTCTTTCTTTCTTTCTTTCTTTCTTTCTTTCTTTCTTTCTTTCTTTCTTTCTTTCTTTCTTTCAGCAGAAAACAATCCGCCCAGATATTTTAAGGAAAAGGGGATTGAGTAAAGTAGGGAAGTAGGTGCCTACAAAATAATGGGGAGGGCTGAAATACTGGGTTAGGTTATAGTAACAGGAATGAATCCAGAAATACTACAGAACTGACCTGTAAGAGGAAGCTACTACTTCTGTCATGCACGGTCAGGAAGGTGGGAGCCTGGCAGAAATACTTATTTACAAGACATAGCTTTGATTCTGGGATCAGGAAACCAGAATCAGGATGCTGCTACTGCTGTAGCCCCTGCTCAATACCCACTGAGAAGTGAGTGGACACAGAACTACAGGATCTACCTCAATTGCCTCTTGTTATCAAAACAAAACAAAACAACAAAAATAAGACTGAATAAAAAGAAGCAACTCTGTTTCCACAACTACCAGAAAATAGTCAAAAACAGTAGGAATCACTCATTCAAAATCTCACTGTAGAGGCATCTTTTGTTGGAAACTGGTTTTTGTCTGGAATGTGCACAGTGCAGTTGTGTTACTAAAAGGAAAGAAAACTGAATGGCAATTTAACATATCCAAGATAGTTCTGGTTCTATTTGTCTTCTTGTTTTTCTATAAACTGAGTGCAAGTTATATTGAATGTATCCTATCCTGCGCATAGCCCATTGTTCACATGGAATCTCTTAATGCTTGTATATGCATTAGTGGGTAAGATAAGAATTACACACTGGAGTTAGTCATAAATTATACTCGGTGTAAGGTACTGACTTAGATCCTACATTGTCCCACACCCCAAAAGGCTGTGACTAAGTATGTGGTTGGTGCCTTTGAATGTCCCCATATCACACATAGTGAAAAAAAAAAAATCCCCACTGAAAATAAGAGCACATTTATTTGATTTCTTACATCCCGCATTTATTTTAAGGAGGTGGGGACCCTCTAACCTGCTATTCCTTTCCTTTCTACCCTGCTGCATACTTTTCCAATTTAGCTATAGTTACTTCTTTGTGGCTACGATGATTTCTTTTAAAATATTCCAATACGGTTCTTCTCCTCTTTTACAGGTCACAAAGAGAGCTATAGTGTGTTTGGAGAAGAATGAAAAATCTACATTCGAGCCTTCTCCACCCTCCTGCAAAGGACTCCATTGGCTTTTGCAACACCCCCAACTTCATTTATCTATAGGATGGCTCTCGATAGCTTTGTGTGAGCTTTTTAAAGTTCAGCCAAGCCAGCTGCATGATCAACACAAAGACAATAGCTCCCACACACAGGGCTACATGGATTAAAGAACCCGATCCATCAGTAAATCTGCCAGATGGCAGTGGAAGAAAGCTTGTAACTCTCTCACTTTCATTTCAACAGCAGCAAACAATGTTCAATGTTTAAAATAAACTCTTCCAGATGAGCTAAAGATAAACTCTGAGGTGGGTGGACTTGAGCTTGCTAGGCTGCAGCTCTGAAGTGTTTGATTACATTAACACAAAACCCCTGGGTAGGACCCGCTTCTGTCAACAGAATGCTCAGACTCCAACACCTACTACATGAAGCCATTTCCTGTGCTTTCATGGGTTGGTGGCAGAAACTTGCTTTGCTTTTTTCACAAACTAATGATTATGTATTTCTCTGCGCTCAGCATTTCCTCAAACCATGTGTACAACTTCAAGATATTCCTAAAATGTTAACATTGTATGTAGGTCTGTACAGATAAAAATCTCTTGAATATATTTACAACTTAAACTTCTATTTACTCATTCATTTTACTGCTCTCATAGTAGCAGGAAAGGTGCTATTAGGATTTAAAACCGTTCTGCTAATCACTGGATTACTATGTAGACTATAGGGTATACTCCCTCCAAAAAAAAAAAAAAAAAGTATTAAGTCAGAATTTATAAAGGAAGTTAGCAACTTCTTTTTTGTTGTTTTTTGAATAGATTTTAAAACTTGAGACTTGGAACAGACTAGGCTGTCATACATCATATGTAACATGGCAACTTCTAAAGACCGAAGGACATACTGAAAAAATAACTATTAAATATTAAGGAACTTACCTACTTAACACAATTAGTAGGGGCTTTAAATGAAGCAGAGAAACAAACAGGGTTAATGATGAAAATAAATCTTAGGATGCAAAAACACTCAGGACCAAATAAACCCGATAATCAAGTCTATTGGGGTACTAAAATATATATATTTCAATTTAGATTAGAAGTCTTAAGGAAAATATGACTCACTATGCAGAACACATTTATTGCCAATTCCTCCAAATTGAAACTTTCTGGTGTCAGTGATAGCTCTATTTCATACAGTACTAGCCCTCTTCTTTGGAATTGGTTGGTTACATGAACAAGTTGATTAAAGAAGGAAATCATAAAGATGAATCATATGCACTGGGATTTATTATTTCAACTTGAAACATACAGCATATTCATTTATTTGCCTATCTTCTGATACAAGGCAAAGGGCCCTTATTTGTTGTTTTTCTGAGTATGAGTTCACTTGGAATCCCATCTTATTGCATTATAGTCACTTACACAGTATAGTCTATGATTTCCAGTTTTTGTGTCTTTAAAATGGAGTCAAGGGGCGCCTGGGTGGCTCAGTCGGTTGAGCGTCCGACTTCGCCTCCGGTCATGATCTCACGGCCCATGGGTTCGAGCCCCGCGTCAGGTTCTGTGCTGACTGCTCGGAGCCTGGAGCCTGCTTCCGATTCTGCGTCTCCCTCTCTCTCTGACCCTCCCCTGTTCATGCACTGTCTCTCTCTGTCTCAAAAATAAATAAAAATTAAAAAATAAAATAAAATAAAATGGAGTCAAAGTTGAAAGTCACCTGCAAAGCACTAAATATAGACACCTTTTAGATTTTTATAAATATATTTTTAGTATTTGACAGGTGTTTTGAAACTTTATTCAACAGCAAGTTTCTAGCGATCTGCCCTCATTTAATTGTAAGAAAGCACTCAGCTTACCTTTCATAGAAGTTCTTTCTCTTTGTGCTCATATTTCATTGGTTTGTATTATGATGAATAATTTCTATTATGATTACTAATAGTGCACAACTAACTCACACACACAGATTTGGTTGAGTTTTCTTTGTTGCCCCTGCCTCCCCAAAGCCTAGAATAATGCCTGGCACATAATAGGCATTCAATAAATATCTGTTAAGTGAATACATGAATGCTCTACAACTCACTCTTCGTAAATATATGATAGAACAGGTGGGAGCAGAATTCTGAGCCAAAGGTGCCCTGGAGGGGAACCTGCCAGCCTAGAGCATTTGCACCCTATGGGTATCAGTCAGTATGTTTTACAAGATGGAGTTATTACAGTAAGTCAATGGTCGGTTAAAGGTGCTTCTCTGTACTTTGGTGATATATCTAATTTAGCAAAAACTCTTCCTTACTGGTGGTGCAAAATGGAGCACTCCACCTAACTTGCCTTGAGGAATAAACTACCTTCCTTGTGTTAACCTGTAACTAATTTAACTCCCTATTGTCCAGATAAGCTTTGTGAAACATCTGAAGCTGTCTGTAGGGGCCAAGCTCCTGAAGGGTGATTAGTAACATGTTCTCTCTTCAGTGTTCCTTAGGACATTTGGAATCAATTAAATATTCAAATAGAGGTTCCCTCAGATCTCTGGCCAGGCTCAGCAGGTTTGTGAGGGGAGAGACTTGAAGGCGGATAACTATGATTCCTCACACCAGAATCGATAGCTGGAGAGAGGTTTTAAAAAATACACTCTCTAGACTTCCTGGGTCTGCAAACAAATAGTCATACAAGATTAGAGATGATATGAAGAAACAACAGGAGCCACACAAAGAAACTGGTGTTACAGCACACTCAAGAACCGCTGTCATGCACAGTGTCTGAAAGAGGAGAAGAGTTAGTTAGTCCATTGGGCTGTTGCATAAATGTAATGGTCTGGCCTGCATGAGCTAAGAAAGGTTTTTACATTTTTTAAAGGATCATAAAAGAAAAAGAACATGTAACACAGATTGTATATGGCCTAGTGACTTTAAATATTTACAGTCTGGCCTTTTGTAAAAAGTTTGCTGACCCTTGGTTTAGTTTTGTTTCCATCATACGAACTCACATAAACATTACTATTATTAATTACTATTACCATTAATAGTAATGATCAGGTGCATTTGGGAAGGGGAAATGGATGAGTGCCTATTATGTGCCAGGCACTTTGCTAAATGCTTTATTTACATACTCTAATATATTCACTGCACAGTCCTTTAAAGGATTATCTGAATGATAGAGCCAAGAAAACAGAAGCTCAAGGAGGTTAAGTACCTTGCCAGTGTCTCAGGGAGAACTGGATAGTTGAGCTGTTAATCAAATCTGATGTGGTGGTGTCTTTATGCCATGAGATCCCTTTCCCAGTTAAATGCTACTGGGAAACCCCTATACAGAATAGTTACTCTGAGTAGAATCGAGGCAGAAAATCTAGCAAGTTCACTTCTTTTCAGAACAAGTTGCTTGATGTAGAAGGCAACATTTCAAAAGATGAAGCCAGAAACCAACATGAAAATGGGTTTCTAACTCAATTATTGCATCATCTGGCACACTGCACACTTCTAACAATATTTTGCTAAGGGTGAGAATAAGAATCAGCGGAACAGAATTGCCTTTTGCTCATTTCTTTGCCCAGTGAAATGGTTAGAAGTAAGTCAGCAGAACAGAAGAGTTTAATAATAATCTTCAAAATCTAACTAGTCATACTATAGCTATTAGCCCTCGATTCCATACAACACGGGGTGGGAAGGACATCTTCCAAATGGCAGCTCATTTTACCTAAATACTTGGTGTTTCCAGATGAGTTTCTAGTTTTCCATCATGATAAATTAATATATCCTATTTTATTATGGTGCCGCAAACAAGAACTCTGAAAGGCTCAACTCTTACAAAAGGCCCAACTCCCCTGAAAAGCATCAGGTATCAAAATGAAGCCAGAAAAGATGGTATTAACTGGAAGAAAAAAAAAATAAAAAAGGCGCTCTTTTTAATGAAGTCGAGGTGTAGGACAGATTTATTAGCTTCCATTTTTCCAAGTTGCATTCTGGTGTATTTCCTGCCATATTTCTAAGTTCAGCAAGTCTCTTTGTGGAGTATTTTTTAAAAATACATTTCAAAGAACATGATGCAGCTATACCCACTACACCTGCAGAGGCACACCTGTGATGATACAAACACCGTGTTCCTCAGATGCACAACCCAGTGCTCTAACAGAAAACAGATCTTCTGTGTAATCTGCCAAGGTCCTGCCATTCTCGAAAAGAATTGATACTGGTAACCAGATAATATAAATAGTCTTAAAAATAATAAACAACCGAGGATTACTCCTGAGCAAAATGGTCCTTAAATTCAGTATTGTACAGTCCATCATTTTCTGTCCCAATTCCTTTTCCAATAAGAGATGGTTAAGACAAAGAAATACTAATTATTATTCTGATGTAACAGTACAGATACCTACAATAGCCCTATTCAGACTTATTTTTAGGCACACCACTGACCCATTACTTATTACTCATTCAAACATCAGTATTCAATGTTTACTGTGTGTCAAGTACTACACTTGATTCTTGAGGAAGGAACACTAATAAGAATATAACAAAATAAAAAAAAATTCCTTGAAGAATTCTTATTCTAAGTATCTAACTGGATTTTTGAGCAAATAATTAATAAAGCTCCAAAATCAATTAAAACAAAGTAGTAAAAGGACTGGTTCTGCCTACAGGGATGGAAGGAACGATAGAAGGAAAGGCCAAGAAGCAAGTGAACATATGACTGATTTATAATGATGACTGGGTTATACAATGGAATGAAGAGAGACTCCTGTCTGAGACATTAGTCACTAGGCACCTGTACCTATTAAATCTAAATTAATGTTAAATAAGATTAGAAATGCAGGTCTCAGTTATATTTCAAGTACTCAATAACCACACGTATCTAGAGTGTACCTCACAGGACAGCACAGACACAATTATTTCCATCATTGCAGAAGGTTCTATTGGACAACACTAAGAGGACAAGGTAAGCCTGTGGCCAGTTCCTGGATAGTCTCAAATGTATATTAAAGAGTTTAAACTTTAAATAGAAGTAGTTTATAAACTACCATATTCTGCTAAGTCCTTTCAGGAATTAGCAAAAGGAACATATTTGGAAAAAGACAATACTAACAAGTATTGTAATTACTTGTTTTATCCATTAAGTTTCTCTACTTAAGACTTTTTTGTTTTGTATTGTTTGTGTTTTTAGAGAGAGAACGAAGAGGGTTGGGGGTTGAGGGGCACAGGAAGAGAATCACAAGCAGGCTCCGTGCTCGGAGCCTGACGCGGGCTCGATCCCATGACTCTGGGATCATGACCTGAGCTGAAATCAAGAGTTGGATGCTAAACCAACTGAACCACCCAAGCGCCCCTTAAGACTTCTTTTGAAGAAAGAATTCTGCAGCTTAACAAAAAAAGGCTGGAAACCCACTGTTATGGGCAATTGGAAACCACCACATATTTTTAAGCAGGGATATGACACTGTGACACAGATTTGGGTTTTTGAAATATTCTTTTAAAAAAATTTTTTTAATGTTTATTTATTTTTGACACAGAGAGAGACAGAGCATGAACGGGGGAGGGTCAGAGAGAGGGAGACACAGAATCTGAAACAGGCTCCAGGCTCTGAGCTGTCAGCACAGAGCCCGACACGGGGCTCGAACTCACAAGACCGCGAGATCATGACCTGAGCTGAAGTCGGCCGCTTAACCGACTGAGCCACCCAGGCGCCCCGAAATATTACTTCTTAATGCAGCATGCAAGATGTGTGGGAAGGGAAGACACTGGGCATACCAAAATCAGTGGAGGCTAATAAGATGATAAAGGACACAATTTAGTGAAACTTGTAAAAAAAATGCACAATTAAGAATTTGCATCACTGAATTTATTCCAAGTGAGAATGGTGCACACAATAGGCATATTATTTTCACACAAAAACCAGCACTGCAATATAAATACTTAACACTTTGGCCATGAAACTCAAAAAGATATTTGAAAAAACTTCTCAAGGTGTTTAAGTCACTGGATTCTTTAATATTTATAATCCATGCTTGCTCAATCATAATTTATAAAATTGTTCATTATATATTCATTATACTATTGCTCATTACACCACTCATTATGCTTATATTTAAAACTTTTCTGAAATTTTATGTTCTCTAGAAAATAACTTTTTTAGTACCTTCAAAATATCCTTATGTACCTCTCAGCAGTTACTGTAAAACCAAAGCTGTGTTTTCAAGTAGCAAGTACTCAAGCCACACCATTTCTGATTACAGATGTAAGGCATCCAGTTTTATAAATAGCTCTCTTTCACTCCTTGTTCCTATTTTAATATGCCAACCATTACTTCACTGATATCCCAGAGTTTTCTTGCAACAGATTCATCCATAGCTTTGGGCAATAGCGCTTCCTCTTTACAGTCCCCAAAGTACTTTCCCGACACGCCTTCCACCTCAGGTGAAGAGGCTAAATAAACTGAAGTCTGGGCACCTTCTACTGGGGTTTTAAAAAAAGCCCACGACACCAAATTGAAAAGTGGTTTGACCAACAGTGGAATGTGTATGTGCCTGCCAAGATTCGTCCGCACAATACCAGGGTGTAATACGTTGACAGTAACATTTGTGCCTTCTAAGCGGCGGGCTAGTTCTCTGGTAAAAAGAATGTTAGCCAGTTTGCTCCGATTGTAACAAAAGCTTTTATTATAGCTTTGTTCACTGTTCAAGTCTTCAAAGTTGATGTCTCCATATTTATAAAGTTTGGAAGAGACTACCACAATCCTGCTGGGAGCTGAACTTTTGAGGAGTCCAAGGAGAAGATTGGTGAGTAGGAAGTGCCCCAGATGGTTCACTCCAAACTGCATCTCAAAACCATCTTCGGTCTTCATATAAGGGCAATGGAAGATCCCTGCATTGTTGATTAAGACATCCAGTCTAGGCTCTTCCTTTAAATGTCAAAAAGAGAATGAGGTAATTATGAACACAGGCCTCAAATGAAATTAAAAACAAATTCTTGCAAAGTACTAAAATTCTATACCATGCCTTCAAGGGTTTTCAACAGTTGAGGGTGGGTTGCATGCTTAATGGGGGGCTTGTGCTTCTCACATGTTATCTCATCTACCCTCAACAACTTCAAGAGCAAACTGAAGCACCCGGGTTAGGTGATTTGTGAAGACAGGGCTCGTAAGTGGCAAACAAAAATTGGAAGAGGAAATCTTCTGACAGCAATGCCCTATTTTTTAATGCCCCTATTTTTAATTAGTAAGCTAGCTTGCTTTTCTAGTTGGGAGTTTCAAACCATAGCTAGAGAATCGATGTGTGCTAGAAAGTGGAAGTATAGCAGAAGGCAGGTCAGCATCCTTTATTCCCAGAGCTGCTATTAACAATGCCAGGGCCAAATTAGGATTTCTCCATTCTGTAGTTTTCTAAGGGCAAACAGTACCATGGGGATAGAGCAACTTCAAGTGGTTTCCTCAAAATTGGGACAATAGAGAGGGTCAAGGATGCAAAATAAGACTGGAGAGGATATCAAGAATAAATCAAAGAAATATTAAGAAAAAAATAAGTAGGTAATATCAAAATATCAGAAACTACACAATGGGAAAAAAAAAAAAACAACAACAATGCAATGAAACATAACACTAAGTCTCACAATGACAGCAAAGGACATTTAGAGAGGAGTTAGCCCCAACCAACACCTTTAACATCTATTAGGATTCTAGAATACAGTTCTTTTTTCCCTGTATGAAATCTACCTCTTTCAAGCTACAAGAGGCCCGCAGCTTGGAAGATCTATATAGTCAGAATTCTGCACTTTGTACCCTCCTGCATCTCTCCAGAGTAAAATGCTAAAATTTAGACTGTCCTCAAAAGGAAGTCTTTTCATTTTTTAATTCATATTAAGTTGGTTTTCCCCAGCCCTTTCCTGGCTCCTCTCTGTCTCTTCTGATGGGCAGAGAAAAAAATGCACAACATGTTCCAGGTGTAAAGACAGAGTGATGACCTACGATTAAATTAATTTGAGGTCAAATTTCAAATTTCACTGGCCCTTTTGCCAAGTGTAAGTAAAAAGAAAAATGTGTTAAATTTCACAACTGTTATCACAGCCTACCTGTCAGAGGATCAACTATTCATCATTCTGTCTGTCTACGCACCTTTGGCTTTTCCAACAGTCAACTTCAAAAAGAAGGCAAAAGTTCACCCGTGGGGGAAAGAAAGGAGTGTTCTTTTTTCACTAATCCTTTGGAAGAGTTTCCTGTATTAATCATTTGAGCCATCATTCTTTGCTGGGCTTGTATTATTTTAAGACTTTATCATTCACTATTTTTTTTTTTTAATTTGAGGAGATAAATGATATAAATACCATGAATACCAACCTGTGGGAAATTTACACTTCCACTAAAAAATATATATATATGGTTATTGTCACTGAACTTCAGAGCCAGGAAGAAACTTAATAAAGTTTATTTCTTTAACTTTTAATTAGTTCTGTCTCAAATGGCCAAAGTGGTTAAATGCTGTAAGTATCAGAAATGAGAAGCATTCCCAGACCCATCCACATTTTAATGAACAGGAAGACCCACTTTTTATGCTTCAACATCTTTTATACATCAGTATTGTTAACTGTTTCAGCTGATAATGAAACACTAGTTATTAAGACAAACAGACAAAAAAGATCTGCAATAGTTCCCAAACAATGCATCAAAGCGCCCTACAGCCTCATAAGGGACTCCACAGGGTGCTATGGATAATTTTATATTTTCCAGGGAAACAAAGTGATAATCTGTACAACATCTCAAACTACTAGCTGCAGGGGGTTCACAGCTTAAACATTAAATTTTGCTAAATTCCTTTCAATGGTGTCTCATCTCTGCAAAGCTGAGTTTTTACCAAAATGCAAGTACAATGTTAAAAATCAATGTAGAACAAAAAAAGATGGACATTTCCAGTCTGATCCCAAAGACTGAGAAGTTGGTGCAGTGAACAACAGGTGCACATTTCCCATCAATAGTTATGGTTATTGAACAATGAAATAAAAAATTTTTTCTTTTAATTATGTGTATTATTTTTTCAAACAGCTACTAAGTTGTTAGGATGTAAATACTGGGTTGTTTGGACCTAATTACTTAATAAACCGATAGATCTTTCCTTTGGCTCACCAGCATTATGAAAAAAAAATAATTAGACAGTTTGGGAACCTCTGCTGTAGACTCAAGAGGCTCCATTTCATACAGGCACCTTTCCCAGGCCAGCTAATTTTAAATTTCACTTTTCTATATGGCTTTTGCAAGTTACCCCTGCAGGAAACTCTTCTATCTCAATTTCAACAGAGGACATCCCCTGCAGTGGAATATTTATCAGCTAACCGAAGAAATCCTACACCTCACTGGCAGGCAGCAGGAGTATAGAAGCTAACAGCGAGGGCTTTGGAGACAGATCCTGGGCAAATTACTTGGCCTACCTAGCCTTCATTGCCTAACGTTGTAAAATGGGGATAAAAATGTCTACCACGGTTGCTGTGAGGCTTCGATGACAGTAATAGCCAAGGGCACTTTAATTTCATTATAAGTGCTTGGAACACCTCCTGGCACACAGGAAAGTCATCCTAAGAATGCTTGGAACACCTCCTGGCACATAGGAAACCTTCAATAAATACGAAGTATTATATTTATTTGTCCCCGTTTAGAGCACTTGGCCACTGGGATTCTGAGCTCCAGTCTATTTAGAAATCAGGCCAGATACTGCTTAAGGATGTGGTGCTAATGAGTCCACTGGTGACAGAGAACTAAACTTCCTACCCCAGTAGGGGGGGGGGACATTGTTTCAAGGTCCCTGGCTCTAAGGTTCTCTGAAAGATGGCTTGGTGCAGATTCACTAGGGACACAGAAAAAACAGTCCGTGACCTCGCGGATCTCCTCCAGGGCCGGTCCTCACATAATGAAAGGAAATGTGCAGAAACTGGCTTATTTTCCTCTTGGGGCCATTATTTCCTCAGCATCTTTGGAAGGCAGACGCCTGTCCTACCAATTTTCCCAGCCTGCACTCCCTAGCCTTCTCAAAACCACTGGACTGTTGGGACTCTTAGGCTTGGTCTTTCCCAAGGTCACACCCCCCGGACTCTGGGCGGCTACCCGCCGCTCAGCCCACGCCCCACCCGCTCGCCGAGGCTTGCGCCCGTCCCCGATCTCCAGCTGGCTCCCGGAGCCCCACACCTGGAGCATCTCCTGACAGAAGGCGCGCACCGAACGCAGCGAGGCGAGGTCCAACTCCCTGACGACGAGCTCGCCGGCCTCGCCGGCGTCGGAGCCCGGCCCGGGGCCCCCAGCCTGGCGGAGCTCGTGGCGGAGCTGACCCGCTGCCTCTTCGGCGCGCGCGCGGTCACGGCAGCCCATGATCACCCGCGCCCCTAGGCGCAGCAGCTCGGCGGCCGTGGCGCGGCCCAGGCCGCTGTTCGCCCCTGTGATCAGCACAGTCTTCCCGTGCATGAGGCCGGAGTCCCCTCCTCCGTGCCGGACACTGGGCCCCACGAAGCGCCGGGCCGCCAGCCACAGAGCCCCACCCAGTGCAGCCAGGAGTGCCGCTACTGTAGCCACCAGGGCCATAGCCGCGGGTGCCGAGGGCCCACCGGCCCCTGCGCGGGACTTCCGGAGTGGTCGCGCGCGCCAGGGACTAAGGCTGCCACCTGCCCGCGAAGAATTCTGGGGCGCGGCCTTTCGCCGCCTGACGGGACGGCGTGGGGCATACTGGGACTTGTAGTTTTCCTTCCGAGGGCATCTGATTGGTTGCCGTAGTACAGCGCCCTGGGTCGTGGTGACTTCGTGGAGAGGTCTCCAGCCTGAGCGTGGAGAGGTCTTCAGCCTGAGCGTGGAGGGTGAGCACAGGCCCGAGAGTAGCGGGGGTCGACCCCATGGGAATGCCTAATGAATATTTTTAATTTACAAATCCCATACATCGGAGCTTGCTTAGTGTGTTTTCCGTTAAAGGGCCCTGGGACTTGTTAACCCTCAGTGAAGTTTACTTTCACCCTCAGGAGAATTGTCCCTGCCCACCTGGAGTCTGAGGAAGGGCTCTTTTTTATTATGATGAGGCGAAGAACTCAGCAACAGGAACCACTCGGAAATGGAATGGATCAGTGGTTCTGGTTGGTTTAGCGTTGTATCAGAACCTCCTGGAGGACTCATAAAAAACAACCCCCCCTCCCCCCGAAATTGTAGGGTGCCAGTACGAGTTTAGAATTCAATAGGTTCCAGATGGGACCTGAGACTTTGCAATTCTAACAAGTTCCCAGGTGATTCTGATGCTGCTGATTTGTGGACCACAGTTTGAGAACTGAAAACCGTTACGTCATTGGTCTCTATAGCAAAAGGCATCCTCCAATGGTCTTATTTCATACTGGCAGAGATACAGTGGGAAAAGCCCATTCACTAGTGCCTCTACGCCTCCCTCCAGGAGGCTATTCAACGTGATAATGGAAGGGAAAGTGCTTTGTACACTGTAAAAATGATACAAAGATGTGAGGTCTTATTGCCACAGAGACCCATCTTCAAGCTGCAAATTTCATAGCTTTAGACCCAACTTTTCTCAAGTTGTCATTCGTTCATCTACTCACCCATCCAGTATGTGCCAGGCCCCTGCCCTGGGAGAGTCACAGAGAAATAGGACACCATTTCTTCCCTCAATGTGCTTATTGTCTTGTACAGAGACCTCCCCTGCCCAAGCCCCCATTCTAGAATCTTTAGGATAAGAGAGGAGTCACACAACTTGTACAGTTTGAAATGAACTCCCTAGATTATTTTGATAAACTCTCCTCCACTCCTGTACATTTGGGAAGGATATAACATGCATTGAGCACGCACATAGAAGAGGGTTAGAATGACAGAAGAAGGTTTCGTGTGAGTGCTGAAGGTAGAGCTTACAGGTGGGAAGGAGCACTGTCCCTGAGGATTCCACAAAGCACCAGAGAAGAAGTCACCAGGGGTGGGCCTTTATTTCTTCCTTTTGGTAATTTAAAGTTGCCTCTCAAGCTCACTGATCCCAGAGCACATCTGTTTCCTCTTTCTTTTTCTACCTATCCATGTCTTTTTCATTCTTAAAAGCTCACCTCGGTTCTCTTTATGGTCTGACCACATCCAGCCCACACAGATCTCTTCCTCAACTTCCATGTGTGACCCTCTCTTGGCACTGAGGACAAACAGCTTTTTGGGGTTGACTATATCAGTTTGCATGCTTGACTTACTCTAAGGGATTGTTCAAGGTTTTAAATTTCCCAAAGGACAGGATTATGTCTGAGTTTCTCTTGTGGTCTTCACAATGGAGAATGCATAGAAAACAGTAGGTACTCAGTAAGTGTCATGACTGGTATATTTTGGACTAGCTTATATCAAATTAAGAAAGAGAGCAAACCTATATGTCAGCAGCAGTCTTCTTTACCTAGAGCCGGGGCAGAATATGTATACATGGGTGCAGTAGAGATAGAAGTGGGGGTAGAAGAAGCAGGAGAGGGCATGAAGAGGAGAGGAGGAGGGAAATCCTCAGACCTGTTATGTAACTGCTATGTAACTGAAGCATAGAACGTAATGGAATGACTATCTGTTCAGGATGGGTCCTATGACCATGGAATTAATAACAACTTGAAGTGGAAGGCTGTATATTCACAGAGAAAACAGAATGTAACTTTTGAAGGAATCTCAGTCCTACCATTTATTAGCTGCACGTTATTGGACAAGCTACTTTTTCTTTGTGAGTCTTAAGTCCTCCATTGGTAAAAATGAGGGTAATAATAATGTTCTGTTACAAACATTTGGTTTGATGAGAAAATGAGGTAACATGAAAATAACCATCTCACTGTGCCTATTATGCAGTAGATTATGGTTAATAACCAATAGATGTTTCTTGAAATCAAAAGAAAAATAACTAATAATAACAACGAAAGGCTAGGATATTACACTTCATGTCACATTTTGAAGTGGTAGCCAAAGCTTTTTTTTTTTATTTATTTTTTTTTTTTATGTAAACATTGGACCTACCTGCCAGGCCCAGAGCCAGAGACTTCAAATATGAAGCCTTGTAGTCCAGAGGTAATGCACCCTCAGGTAAGCTTCAAAGAACCTTCCCCAGGTTCTTCAGGTTCTCCAGACCTTCTGTTTGGAGCTCATCTTAGATGGAAAGTGCCCTCTATGAATAACCTGCTGATTT
The DNA here is from genome assembly GCF_028018385.1 of Neofelis nebulosa. Taxonomy (NCBI): domain Eukaryota; kingdom Metazoa; phylum Chordata; class Mammalia; order Carnivora; family Felidae; genus Neofelis; species Neofelis nebulosa. The sequence continues at coordinate 14,350,895 of NC_080790.1, forward strand.
ATTTCTCAATGAGCAGTGTCAAACTTGGTGCAGGAGTCAAAATTGCAGGTGGAGTGACCTTTTCATTTTGCATTGATTAAAAGCCTGGTCACAGAGGCAACAGAATAAAAAGCTCCAATTTTCAAGAGTGTATCTAACCCTACTCTTTCCTTCTTTGAAGACCAATATTCTACAATGATGGTGGGTAACAATTCATTCTATCAACCAATTCCAAAAATGAGCAATGCTTTGTAAAACTAACTAGACACCTGAGATAGCCTGTTAAGTATTCAAGCATTCAGGTTCTAAACTTATCCTAAAGAGTCATCAATATGACTTACACATAAAGGTAAGTGCAGTGGTATTCAACAGCATTGATAGCTCAAAGAGAAGTAGCTTGCAGGTAACTTGAGGGTTCAAAATATTTTCAAAATATCAAGAGGAAACCTTTCCAAATGAACTAAGTTCTGAGGTCCAATCATCTGAAATACCTATCTAATTACCCTAGAGATCCACAAAAGTGTCTTCTGTAATACCAGACTCACTGCTTTATTTCTCCTCCCCATCCCTAATTGTTCATTTTTTGATTAATGCCATAAGGTACATGAGCTGTGATGGTGCCGAATTTCTGTGCCCCTTCAATGTGGAACATGTGGTCATCAAAGAAAATGTGGGGCCTTATCTTTACCAAGATGGGACCTTTGGGGGCTCCAGCAAGGAAAAGAGCTTCGTCTATCTCTAGACCCCAGCGGCGAAGGGTTTTCAGCACTCGGGCGCCTGAACTGGCTGCACTCCTGGCTGTAACCAGGTAGGTCCTGATAGGGCAAAGTAACCGTTCGTCTTTGGCATAAAACTTCTTTTGCAGTCTGCCTAAATCTTCCAGAAAGCCTTTTAAGGGACCCTGTAAAAGGAACATATGTCATTGCTGTGATCCAGTGAGCTAAAGGAAGTGAATGCTGAAAAAGCAGAGGCTTATAAGAGCTTATAAAAGAATATAATACTGCATTAGAACGTCAGTATTCTAAGGCCGATGGCAAAGTCCCGAAACTCCTTGCGTTTATGTGAATATGTTTCCTTTTGTGGAACTATCCTTGCATTGCTGGAATAAATATAGGATGACCATATAATTTATCATCTAAACATAGATGTTTTAAGAGTGAAAGAAGTTTCTATACAAAGTTAAACCAGGGCAACAGACATAAATTATCCATGGCAAAATGGGATACTCTAAATAAAGTCTGGTTAATCACTGAAGCACTATTTTGGTTTGCTTTTTGTGAATTGCACGTTTTATTATTATAATTTATGCTATATTGTAATATATGCTAGTTAAGTGACTTCTTGGCTTGAATCTAACCTTGTCTTATATTTACAATTACCTGTGTATATCTTCACACTTACTTTTATCTTCATCTTTCTGAACACTTAGTTCTAGCTGTTTCTCTGGAATAGAGCAAGAATTGGATTCTGCTATATGATCCAATATGGAAGTCTTAATTTTTTAAAACAAAGTTGAGTTTTAGGCCATTTATATTTATTGGCATTACTAATATATGCGATAATGGTTCTGTCTTAGGATTTTTATTGTATTTTCCTTGTTCATTGAGTATCTTTTTTCTTTGTGAATGTGTGTATGTGTGTTTCTTCTAACATTTAGGAAGGTCTGTAGTATTTCCTTATATTGGTTACCTTTGTAACTTTAACTTTTTATAGTACTTTTAATCCTTTATTTTTTTAAATATCAGACCTAGTGTTTTTTATAATGAGAAGTAATGAAATTACAGTCCTTCTTTACCTCTCTTTCATCTTCTGTTTCTTTGCAAGCACCCAATTTTACTTGTTCCCTCTTCCTCATTTTCATTATTAAAGATTCCTATATTTCTATTTATCAGTTTTACATCTTATCCTTTGATCATTATTGTAACTGAAGATATCAACATACTTACTCTTCCTTGGATGTTTTTCCTCCGCATTTTTCTTGTTTTCATTAGTGATATAATTTCTACATCGTTAGGACATATAATGTGTACTTTCTTTTCTGTCACCCTAATCCCTACAATTGTTTTAGTTTTAGCTCTATGGTTAAATATATTCTGCATCCATTTGTGCCTCCGTGTTTTTACTCATCTACATGTGGGCCAATATGTGTCTTCTAGACTAATTTTCCCAAGAAAATCTTATGGAAATAACAATCTCTGAGAATATAGTATCTTTTCAACTGTTGATCTATTTTTTTTACTTGAATAAACTTTTGGCTAGATATAGAATCTGTGATATATATTTTCTCTCCAAGTGATTTTATAAGTAGTGCACCACTGTCTTTTGCTATTGAGTGCTGCTGTGGAGAAAACTGAAGACAGCTTGATTTTTTCCCCCACTCATATGTGCAGACTGCTCAAAGAATTACTTTTTCATCTTTGATGTCAAAATTTTTTACTAGGGAATGTCTTGGTGATGATAATTTTGTTCTAGTTACCAATTACATAACGTCACCTTTAATCTTTATTCTTTTAATAGTTTATTTTTAAAATATTTTTATTTACTTTTGTTTTGAGAGAGAGAGAGAGGAAGAGAGGGAGAGGAATGGAGGGAGAGAATGAGCTGGGGAAGGGCAGAGAGAGACAGAGGGAGACACAGAATCCAAGCAGGCTCCAGGCTCTGAGCTGTCAGCACAGAGCCTGACGTGGGGCTCGAACTCATGACTGTGAGATCATGACCTGAATCAAAGTTGGACACTTAACTGACTGAGCCACCCAGGTGCCCCTAATCTTTTAATAAATCTGACAGTTTCAGATATTTTATTGATTTATATTTTGATATAATTTTGCATCTTTGTATTTACCACACACAATCCTCTCCTCCTCCCTTCAAAACATAATTTCAGTGTTTTCTTCAGGGATTCCACTTATGCATATGTTGGATTTTCTTTATCTATGATACAGTTCTGTCATTTTTTTTCTCTGTAAAATCCTATTTTTCAATTTTACTCATTTCCAGAGTTCTACCACTTAACATTTTATTATCTCTCCCTTGATTCTTGCATTTCCACTTTATGACCCTGACCCTGCTTTATTACGTTTTTAAAAGTCATAGTAAATGTTTAGTCACAATTTTTACCTATGCTTTGGCCACTATTTCTAGTGAGAGATCTACATCTGTTATTAGATTTTGCCCTTTTTTGCCTTTGTCTCAGTATCTTTGTGTATGTTCTGTGCTGCTTCTGTTTTTATTACTCATCACTGAAGCAGACTGGTTTTTCTGGGAACAATTAGAGAGTTTATGGGGGAAGGACAAGGATAGTATTGTACGACTGACTTGTTTTCAATTCAAAAGATCCCTTCCCTGCTGTCCTGGAAACAAACTGTTTATTTATAAACATGACTTAACAGATGATCTTTTGTCTATTTAGATCTAAACATTATTTAGATCACTGTTTCTCTAAGACTGCAAATATCAGGAAGAAAAAACATGTAAAATTCATTTTCTAAAGGTATTCTAAAACTATTAACTCTTTCTAAAATTGGCAACAGCAGCAAAGGGGGTATGGTGACTGTTGGCAGGATCCACCCTACTAATAACTAGTTTGGCTTTGAAACATAGAGGAATACAGTTCTCCTACTGCTTTTGAGTAGTTTCCAAAGGGAATAAATAGGGACCAGTTTATGTCACCATATTCAGAACGGGTGTCTGTATTATCCTTTCTAGAGACAATTTAAATGTAAAAACATAGGGATGCCTGGGTGGCTCAGTCAGTTGAGTGTCTGACTTCAGCTCAGGTCATGATCTTGTGGTTTGTGAGTTTGAGCCCTGCATTGGGCTCTGTGTTGACACCTCAGAGCCTGGAGCGTGCTTCGGATTCTGTGTCTCCCTCTCTCTGCCCCTGCCCCATTCACGCTCTGTCTCTCTTTCTCTGAAAAACAAGTAAACATTAAAAAAATAAATGTAAAAACATAAATCGGTTAAAAGTAAAAATTATAGAAAAGATATGCCATACAAACACCAGTGAAAAAACCCAAACCAAAACAAATAAAAAAGCTGGAGTGGTTATATGACTATGAGACAGAGAGACATTACATAATGAAAAGGGATTATTTCACCAAGAAGACATAACAATCCTAAATATTTAGGCAGTAAGCAGAAGAGATTAAAAATACATGAAGCAAACACATATAATTGAAAGGAGAAATAGATTAATCCCCAAACATACTTGAAGGCTTCATCCCTGCCTCAATAATGGATAGAAGAAGTAGGTAGAAACCTACTGACAATATGGAAAACTTGGGCAATATTACCTAATACACTGTCAATTTAATCTAATTGACATTTTTGACTACTCAACTTAACAATACAGAATCAATATTCTTCTCAAGTACACATGAAACATTAACCAAGATAGACCATATTCTGGGCATAAAACACTCCTCAATAAATTTAAAGAATTGAAATCATATAAAATGTATTCTTTGATTACAACAAAATTCTATGTGGAATTGATAAGAATGAGATATCTAGTAAAATTCTAAATACTTGACAAATAACCAACTTCTAAATGACCCATAAGTCAAAGAGAAAGTCAGAGGAAAATTAAAAAATACTTAGAATTGAATGAATATTACAAACAACCTATCAACATTTGTGGGATGCCATCACAGCATCATTTAGAAGAAATTTTAATGTATTAAATGCTTATTTTAGAAGTCTTAAATCAGTGTCCTCAACTTCCATCTTTAGGAACTTAGAGCTGGCTATTGAGAAGATAAATAAAATTGTTGTCTAGCTAGACTAAGAACAAGGGAGAACCACAGAGAAGACAAATATTACTAATATCAGGAATGAAAAGGTATATATCACTACAATCCTAAAGATAGTAAAAGCAAAATAAGAACATATGAAAACTTTATGCTGATGAATTCAGTGACTTCAATGAAACAGGCAAATTACTTTAAAGATACAAACTCATAAACTGCCAGAAAGTAGGACAAAAAGAGAAAATCTGAGTAATAGTTTATTAAAAATAATTGAATTTTTAGTTAAAGCCTTCCTACACAGAAAAGTCCAAGCCCAGATGGTTTCTCTGTGAAAGTCTACCTAATAGTTGAAGAAGAAATAATACGAACTATACACAAAGTCTTCCAAAAATTTGACGGGGAGAAAATATCTCCCACATGCTTCTGTGAAGTTAGCATTATTCTGTAAGATATTACCAGAAAGGAACACTATAGAGTTATATATCATTCAGGAGCATAAAGGCAAAAAAAAATCCTAAATTATATTTTTACAAATTGAATTTAGCAAGATATAAAAAGGGTACTACAACATGACCAAGTTGAATTTACACCAGCAGTGCAAAGCTGCCTCAACATTTTTTTTTTTAATTTTTTTCAACGTTTTTTATTTATTTTTGGGACAGAGAGAGACAGAGCATGAACGGGGGAGGGGCAGAGAGAGAGGGAGACACAGAATCAGAAGCAGGCTCCAGGCTCCGAGCCATCAGACCAGAGCCTGACGCGGGGCTCGAACTCACGGACCGTGAGATCGTGACCTGGCTGAAGTTGGACGCTTAACCGACGGCGCCACCCAGGCGCCCCTGCCTCAACATTTTTAAATACATCAATGTAATTTAGCTATCAACATACTAGAAAAGCCACATGCTTTTCTCAATACATGCAGGAAAGAAATTTGACAAAATTCAACATGCATTTATCGTAAAAACTCTCAAAAAATAGGACTAGAAAGTAATTCCCTTACTTGGCAAAGGGCATCTTGAAGAAAACAATAGATAATATACTTAGGAATCAAAGACTGAATGATCTGTTCCTAAGATCAGGGATAAGGCAAGGATGTCCCCTCTTATCACTCTTATTGAACATTCCACTGAATTCACAAGCAAGGGTAATAAGGCAAGAAAGATAATTAAAAGACATGCAAAAAGGAAACATAGAAATAAAAGTGTTTTTATTCAGTCAATATTGTCTATGTAGAAAATCTCAAATAATCTCTGAAAATTTTACTATACTAACTAGTGAATTTAACAAAGTTGCAACCTACGAAGTCAATATGCAAAATCTGTGATAACAGATTGGAAATCAAAATTTTAAAGTACCAATCACAATAGCACCAAAATTATGAAATACTTAGGTATAAATCTAACAAAGCATGTGCAATATCTATATACAAAAACATTTGAAACACTGAAAGAAATCAAAGATGACCTAAATGAATGGAGAGATGTACTATACCCATGGACTGAAAGACTTGATATTAGGCCATCCCCCTGCCTCCCCCAAGTTTAAGCTATAAATTCAACATAATCATAATAAAAATTCCAGCAGAATTTTTTTTTCAGGAATGGACAACCTAGTTGTTAAATCTATATAAGAATGCAAAAAAAAAATTCAGAATATCCAAAAGAATTTTAAAAAATAACAAATTTGAAGAACTCACACTACCTGATCTCAAGACTTACTATAAAACTGCACTTATCAAGACAGTGTGATATTGGTAAAAGCATGGACACCTACATTAAAGGAACAGAAAGCCAATCTTTTTCACAAATAGTGCTGGAACAATTAGGATATCCATAGGCAGTAAAAGTGAACTTAACCAATACTTTGCACAAATACAAAAGTTGATTCGAAATAGGTCATAATCCTAAAAGAAAAAAACCCTAAAGTTATAAAATTATGTGCAAAAACATAGGGAATTTATGTGACTTTGGCAAACAGTTTTTACATATGACATTAAAAGCATGATTCATAAAAGAACTGATAATTTGAACTTCATCAAAATTGTAAAATTTTGATCATTGAAAGACAATGAATGGTATAAAGAGAATAGAAAGACATGTTTGTCTTGAGACTGAGCGAAAATATTTGCAAAACATATCTAATAGAGGACTTGTATCTCGAATATGTTAAGAACTCTCAAACTTAAATAATAAACCCAATACAAATGAGCAAGAGATTTGAGCAGATATTTTTGCTAAAGAACATATATGATGGCATATGTTCAATATGATTTATTGTTAGAGAAATGCAAATTAAAACTACAGTGAGATACGGAACAACTTAAAAGAAGCAAACAAAAAAACAATTACCAGTACAAAATACTGGTAAGTATGTACTGCAACAAAATCTCGTATATAGTGCTATTGGGAATGCAAAGTGTATGGTCACTTAGGAAAATAGTTTCACAGTATGTTATAAAATTAAACATATACTTAACATGTGACCTAGAAATCCTACTCATAGGTGTTTACCCAAGAGAAATGCAATCTTATGTTTGCACAGAATGCTGTATGCAAATGCTTAAAGTGGCTTTATTTATAAATGCCAAAAAATGGAAACAGTCTAAATCTCCTCCAGCAGGTAAATGGGTAAAGAAAATGGGGTACATCCATAGAAGAGAATATGACTCAGCAATAAAAAGGAACAGACGCTACTGATACGTGGAATGGCATGGATGTATGTCAAATGCATTATGCTAAATGAAAGAAGTCAGATTCAAAAGATTGTATACTGTGTGGTTCCATTTATGTGACATCTGGAAATGGCAAAACTATAGGGACAGAAATTATATTAGTAGTTGCAGATCCTGGAGATAGCAGGGTAGGATGACTACATAGAGGTATGAGGGAATTTTGTGAGTATATTGAGTATTTTGAATTTGGTCATGGTTTCACAACGGTATACATTTGTCAAAACTCAGAAGCACCCAATAAAAATTATGAATTTTACTGTATATAAATTATACATCAAATGTTATGATTAAAACACACAGAGACACACACAGACACATACATACACACAGAGTTGGAGACCACTGTTTGAGAATGGTGAGACTAAGTAAGGATCAAATCAGGAAATGTCTGTTACTTGTTATAGTGCCACACTGGAAGCTTTTAAGCCACCAGAGAGTGGCCAAGTTAATCTTCTCTAGCTGTTTCATTTTCTGGGGACTCTCAGCTCTCCTCTATTTGAGACAAGTGGGACATTGTCATGACCAAGCTGCAAGTCCCATGACCAACATACTTGAAAGGCTTGGGTAGGAATTGTACCTCGGTTGTACTTCTTTCTCATCAGTGGAACACACTGTCAATACCTGATATTTATAGAAAAGCTACGTTTACTATGTAAAAAATAGCATCTTTATGGGGTGCTTGGGTGGCTCAGTTGGTTAAGTGTCTAACTTCGGTATGACCTCACGATTTGTGGGTTCTAGCTCCGCATCAGGCTCTGTGCTAACAGCTCAGAGCCTGGAGCCTGTTTCCGATTATGTGTCTCCCTCTCTCCCTGCCCCTCCCCTTCTTGTGCTCTATTTCTCAAAAATAAACATCAAAAATAAGTAAGTAAGTAAGTAAGTAAGTAAGTAAGTAAAATAGCGTCTTTATCCACTGCCAGAAGGACTGCATAATGAAAACAAGTATCTTCAGTTGAAATTTGTTGGGTATTCCAGCAATAACTAGCGTTGGGCTTCACAATTTCAATGTTTAATGTGAAGAACAAGTTCTTTAACACGGAAAAGGGAAGTGATTAATGCAAAATTTAAAAGAAATTTGATTTACCTGAGATGAGAAAATGGTATTTTAAGATTATCTCGAAATAATTATGATTTTGAATATTTTAAGTGTTCTTTTTCTGGAAATTTCCAAATTTCAGTAATAGACTACTATACAATGGACTCTGAATTTCAGCAGACTTACTAAAATATAACAAAGGATTTTCCTCTCAATTTCTTAACAATGAACAACTTCATAACATAAGATCAAGTTTTCCAAAGAAGCTGTTAAGGCAGGGACCATGAAGTTATGTGCACATGTGTGCACACGTACACACACACACACACACACACACACACACACAGTTTAAATATCACTTGCTATCACAAGGCAAATTAGTGAAACATTTCAGCTTTCTGTTAGTCTATTTATACTTTTACAAGTATAATAAAAATAACAATATTTGTTTATTTTAAGTTCAAGAAAAGCTGAAAAAAAGACCAATTAAATAATTAAATTCTTTGGTAAAATTCTTAGATTAAAACTAAATGGTCCATCAGTTTAGATTCAGTTTAGAGAATAGCTTGATGTTTCAGATTTCCTTTGGTTCAGGAGTTGTAAGTTTTGTTTATTTCAGACTGTGACTTTAACATTTCAGTTCATGGGTTGATTCAAAAAATTTAAATATTCAGTTTCATTTTGATTCAGTGTTCATAGCTTGCACTTACTTGAGGCTCATTGTTTGATTCAATCTGAGTTCACACTTGTGCAGATTTTCTCAATTAAATAATGCCTTTATTGAGTTTGAGGTCTATGGTCAAAGAGGTCCATAAATGTTTACTGAACCTATTGGAAATCACTTTACTATTCTGAGAACTTATTATGTAGAAATGGTTTACTGGTAAGCCATATTACCTCTATTACTTGTAATTTGGAGGTGAACTCATTATCATGAGAAGATCATAGAAACATTTCCAAAACAGGATAGATAAAAGAACCCTAAAACAAAACAAAACTAAAAACAAAACAAACCAAAAACAAAAAGTACCCAACTCGGCAGCAGATGTTTCAAAATGAGGAGTTCATGAAAGAAAGGGAGCAAAGTGTGAAGGATACGAAGTGAGGAATAGCCTGCCTAAAATAATTCAAAACATTTATATGTTGGAAAATAAGTAGATCAAAATTAATTAGAAATCACTCAACCTACCTGAGCAAGAGGCTTATTCTCAAATAGTGCTTCATGTTGAAAGAACTTGTCCAGCCCGTGCTCCTTGGTAATATGTTCAGATTCATCCGAGAAGAGGACGGCATCCCCATCAAAGGCCACGCGGAGCTGTGTGTCACAGTAAGCCATGTCTTTGGCTCCATCAAACATAGTTGCAGAGGCGATCCCTGGCAGACCATGGAGATTTATTAATAGTCTTCCCAGAGGCGTCAGTTTCTTCTACCATTTTAATGATTAAAAAAAGAAAAACCTTTGCAGTATTTTTTTTTCAAGCTATTACCTGATGACTCAACTGCTCTTTATAACCACGCATCCCCAAACTATTGTTTACACACTGCCTCCATTTCTATAAGGGATGGGAAAGTGTAAAAGCAGTTGTAGGACAATCACTGAGGATGTCCACCTCTAGGTCAGAGCTCTAAAAGACAGCCTTAGGGGCTGCCACTCGTTGGAAACGGCTTACAAGAAAATTTAACAAGCCACATAATCATATATGAAGCCCAATGAAAGTCAAAACTCGCGCAAACCTTCGATAAAACCAAATGAATACCTTCTTGTATGGCTTCTTGTACTTTTTCAGAATCTGCCGAAAGATACAAGTTGGTAAGATATGCCTTCAGATAGCCAATGGGGCTTTTTCCACCAGTCAGACAGAAGCGGTCAATTAGTAAGCCTATTATTGGGCAAGAAAGACTTTGTTATGTCAGAGACTAAAGACAATCTACCTACTATAAATGTAAATCAAAGTTATCATAGGAATAATTGAGCGTCTATTGAAGTTTTAAAATTCATAGCACTAATATTGAAAAACTGCTATATTACATTTAAAAAGCTATTTTATATAATAGTGGATGGGTTTGGTACATGATAATTCATTAAGTATGTCCACGTAGACCATGCCAATTTACCCTCACAACAACTGTATGACAGGCATTATTCTCATTGTGACACAAAAGGAAACTGAGACATAAAGACTTGTCTAAGCCCATTGGTTCATAAGGACTCTTGTCTAGACTAGAACATAGTTCTTTTCCTTCAACCACAGGCTCTTCACTTGTTGAAAGAGATAGTTAATGTGTGGCTCTATTTTAAGTACCATTTCTGTATTTCTTCAGTAACAGTACAATAGTAATGACAAGCAGTGCCAGGATTTAAACTGTTTTCTAAAAACAACAACAAAAGGTCTGAAAGTGTCTCCTTCTTCACTTGGAATTTTAAATGTAATTATTTAGCAGACTAAATATTAAAATACCACTAAATGTCTTTCAAATCAACAACAATTAAAAAGCAAATGCTAGATGTTGGTGAAAGTTTTGTAAAACAGGTACCCATATTTACTTTAGATGAGGGTATAAACTGCTACAAGCTATCTAGAAAGTAACCTGAGAATATGTCTCAAGAGCTTTTATTAGTTTATAGCTTTTGACCTTTTCATAGTTTATTCTAAGGGAATAATCTGAGGCTCTGATAAAGATTTATGTGGAAAAGTCTCAGCTCAGGATTATTTATAAAAGCAGAATACTGTTTAATGATATGAGAATAGCTGAATAAAGTATAACATTATGCATATGAGATAGTACATACCCATTCAAAGTATTTTTTAGGTACATGATGAATGGGTACCTGCACGTGATACAAAGCAGAATTTTGAGTCTAGTCATTGTGTTTCATCTGTATGGACCAACAGAGTAGATAGAGTCCATTGACAGTTGAGGTGGAAGTGTTTGCTACTGTATGAACAAAATACTCTTGTTTTTCACTTAAGCCAACATTGGGCATAAGTGGCACCAAAGTATACTCTACAATCCCTTAAATAATATTAATTTAAAGGTCAGAAATTATTTGGTGGCATGGAGGACTTCAGAAATGATTAAAACACCATCCCAATTCACAAGTAAATCATAGTTCCCTGAGCAGCCAGGCACGTAAAACAGATAATTATAATCTAACAGGCCATATGTAGCAGAACGAGACACAGATTGCATTCAATACTCCGAGAAGAGAAATAATGCTTCCAGGTGAAAGGTTGTTATTTCATGAGTAAGGCTGTGTGAAGAGATGGAGCTCAGTCAGTTCATTAGCAGAACTGTTAGGTCAATAACCATGATTCCTTATGCTACTAGCCATGATGGACCCAGTTTGGCAAGGGTCAAGAGACCTAAATCACCTACTAAATCAAATAAGATTGCTGTAAAGTTAATAGCTGCCATAACTGAGTGATTTTGCTGCTCATCTATACCAAACCTTTTATATACGTTCTCTTTTCATGTCATAACACTATGAAAGCTGCTTTTTTGAAAGGCAAACATTTTTTAAAGTACGTCTCAGACATCAGCCTTATAATTAGGATAATGTAAAACTCATAATTTGTAAAATACATCTTGATTATTCATAAGTATTCCCACTTTAAACCCACTTTAAACCTTGAATATACCAAAGTTCAACCTTACTCTGACTTCACATACCCATAAGACTGGATATGTCAGTTAAAGATAGGCTAAAGGTCCTCAGATAACAAGTCAGGTAATTCTATAACAGGAAAATGAGGATTTTTCTCTTAAAGTATCCAACACATTGATGGAAATGCTATGAGAAGACGAGAGTCAATCCAGATTTCCATGTAAAGGAACAAAGACATTTTTGCTGGCATGGATCTGATGTGCAGGGAAAGCAGTCAAGGAGAATCAAATTGTTAAGAGTCGAAAGGAAAGGGGAAAACCTGTAAACCTTAGACATGGATGTGTGGTGAACAAGAAGTGTGATCACCCAGAGAAAGCCTCTGGGTTGATGGCTCCTTGAAGTCAAGTTCAGAAGCGAAAAACATAAAACCGAGAAATATATCGCAGGAGCTGGGATTAAGTCTTTGAAATTCACACTTGACAAGTTAAGTCCGGAGCTTTGGGCCCAACTCTGCTGAAGTTAAAAATGAACATGGCCTCTCTTTTTCTGACATAGGCAAATAAACATTCCTCACGCAGAAGGGGGTGTCAGTATCAAAGACGTTGCGTTGGTTAGGCCACAGTTAGCAAAATGACATGGCTTCTCCCTTCCAGAGCAGCTAGCTGTTCTTCCACATGTTGTTTATTTTACTTACCATAGTGATTGACGCTGTTTATAAGCCGCACTCCCACTTGGGCATGGTTATTAGTCATCAGTACAATATCAAATAAGTCCTGTTCATTAGGATACAGCTCACGGAGTCTAGCATTGACATGCTGCAGTGCCTGCAGGTTACAAACATGAATGCATGTAAAGAGGGGCAGGCAAGGTGGGCATTGGAGTCTGGAGTCTGGAGAGAAAGGATAGCATCAGTGTCAAATTCAAACTCTGAAGACTCTTCACTGAGAGATTACGGCTCCATTAAGGCAGGGGTATGTCATTCATTCCTGTATTTCCAGCCTCTGCTACACAGGACATCAGTTAATGTTTGCTGAGTAGATAGGGAAAGTTTGTTGAAGACCGTTACATTTGATTTCTTAGAATTATCTCTGTGGGGTAGGTAGAGGGAAGGATCAGGTTAACCCTTTTATGCTTTGTCTTTTTTTTTTTTTTTTTTTTTTGGATTCATAAAATCTGCTTTTCCGGATCATCTGGTGATTATTTTTTATTGTGAAAATATAGAATGCTTCATGAATTTGCAGGTTACCCTTGCACAAGAGCCATGTTAATGGTTTCTGTATTGTTCGAATTTTAGGATATGTGCTACCAAAGCACTTTGTCTATTTTTCAAACATGAGTCTTTAAAATAGGTTAGTGGTTTCCTCCGATGCATCTACCATGCCCCACAAATACCTTCTACTCACAACTTGTGGAGATGTCATTTATTTCTGTCTGGTTATAATGTTATGGTGTAAAATTTTATAAGTTATATAGGGGATCACAAGTGCTATACATTTCAGTGTGAGTTCAGAGAACTTTACTTTCTCTATTAAAATCATGCCTCTAAGCACCAACCAAGATCATCTCGATATTATGTTTGGGGCAGCTAAAGTGAATTTCATTTTGTTTCTAATGCTGGGATTGTAACTCATTATCGTTTCCGGTTACCACTCCTTCTAGGAAGGGAACAAAGGTGTCTCTTACACATGTCATCATTAGAACTCGGCTGAGGGCCATCTCAGCATCCGAAATCTAGAACTGGAGACCCTTTCTCACCAGTCTAGGAGCCTCTGTGAAAGCATAAGTTGACCTGAGGTCAACTTGAAAAGGGCAAGAATTACAAAGGTAGACCAGTAATTATAAAGAAACCTGGATGAGTTCCCAAGGACCTGCCTGGGTCCTTCCCTCTCCATCCAGGGTTCTGACAGGAGGAACACAGCTTTGGAGGGTACCTTGACAAAGCGGAATGCAGGCCCTGGGGTCAGGATGACATTCTCATTGGTGAGCTGATATTCCATGTACTTTTCTAGACCCTCTTCCTCGAAGATTTTCCTGCCGTCCACCATGTTGAAAAGTGCCCGGGATGACACAGCGATGGTGATGGCATGCTTGGGTTTGGGCTGCATAAGAGGGGTGCCAATGCGAGGACAGTCACACAGAAGGAAGGGATCAGCAAAGGGGCTCATGCCAGGGCAAGGTGGAAAGGTGGAAAGAAAACACCTAGGTGTCCGCTTGGAGCACTGAGATGCTGGAGACAGCAAAGGGCTGAGATTCCACAACCCAACACCCGCCCCCCCTCCAACTCCTGAACCTACAGGGGTGGGGGTTTAGGGGGAGGAGAAGCAGGAGGCTGGGCAGGACTTCCCTACACACTGGAGAGGAGGAAGGCTGGGGGAGATTCAGGCTGTAGGGTTGCAGAGAGGGGGAGTCAGGGGGAGTCCTGGGTCCCAGGTCGGTGGGCCACGCTCACCGGTCGGGGGCGAGAGCAGCTGGGGGTCTTCTCATACAGAGTTCTCACGGATGCCCAATAGGCCTCATCCTCTTCCTCCTCTTCCTCCAGCTGCTGCTGCCGGGGCAGTTCTGACAGGCAGTCGCGGTCCAGCTGGGTGGAGTAGGTCGTCCTGCGCTGGGCATAGGACTTCCATTCGGTGGGGGGCGTGCGAGGAGGGTATTCCCGTAGCTGCATGGAGTCCCGCGCGATGCCATGAGCCCGGGCTTCTGGATTCTCCTGTATCTTGCTGCTGCGCCGGGACTGGGAATAGGACTCCGGGGGAGTGGGAGGGCTCGAGTCGAGAGGCATGGGTGGCGTGGGCGGCGAGGGCTGCGCCGACAGCTCTTTCTGGGACTCTTGCTGGCTGGGGGAGGTGGATGAAGTCCGGGAGGTTGTGGAGCTAGCGGGGAGCTGGAGCGAGAAAGTGGGAGTCTGAATTAGATGCTCGCCTTTCCCCCTATCTCTCCCCAGCAGGAGTAAAGGACCCTTGCCCTTCCCTTTGTTACATTTTTAGCCCTTAGTTGGATCCCGGTCATCCCAGCTCCTTTAACTAGGGCTTGGAGGGGCTCACATGTTTCAAGAACCCAGTCTTTAGGTATTTCTGTTAAACAGACACAGAGACAGATTGCTTTTATTTTCCCCCTCCTCCCCCCCCCCCCCCCCCCCCCCCGCCCCATCCCATCAGCACCTCACACTGTTTTTTGTTTGTTTTGTTTTGTTTTAGTTTGGAGTAGATATTACAGGTCTTCTTGCCCTTAGGCAGCTGGCACATAGTTCCAAAGTTCTATGGCTTGCTTTCATTTTAACTGCTCATTCAGAGACCTCCAGGTGGGATGGAGGGCTTGAGTAAGGGACCTTGCTCACCACTGCCTTCATCTGTGACCTCCAGTTAACTATGAGCTACTAGACCAGATGCTCCACCAGCAGACTCTACAAAACATCTGTAGGCATCTCTCTCTCTATTTGCCCTGTGATTAATGCAGCAATTGCTGGGAAGGTTGGTAGTCTAGAGAACCAAGGGTCTCCCTGTTGCCTTCAGAACTTTGTGCCAGTGGAGCTCATTGGGAGAGAATCATCTAATTAGAAAGGAAGTATACCTGTGCAGTAAATTATTAAGCACCTATATCTTATTTCAATTTTGATGATTGTTTCACGTGTTTCAAAAGACATTCTTGGTTAGATTATTGAGCCACTTTTCAAACAGGGATAGATGGATTGGTAGGGATACATATTCTCCATCTAGGTCTGTGTCACTCTCTCTGTACTCAAAAACTCAATCTCAAAACTAATGTTTTCTTCTCATGGGACAAGGCTTCCATAAGGGCCCAAAGCACCACACAATGTAACACTTTTCAACAACTTATTTCCTTTGTTGATTTTTCCACCCCATCTTCTAAGGCTTCGGTACTCAGTTATTGAAGGAAGGAAAGATGGAAGGAGATGTCAAAGAGCATAATCATTAAGTGTACAGTTTATAGACCTGGTAACCCTGGGTTTTAATCTAGCTCTATTAGTGTTATTAATGTGAGATCTTAGGCAAGTTACTCTGTGTTTCAATTTTCTCCACCATAAAATAGGGCTTTATAGGTTTGTTTGTTTTGTTAATGATGACTGAATTAGCTAAAACATGTAAAATGAATAGAATAGGGCCTGGCACATAGAAAGCATCAATAAAAAATTATTATCATTATCATCATCATCATCACCATCATCGCCATTATCATTATTATATCATGTTCCCTTCATTTCATCTCCATCTCTACCTTAAGACTGGCACTCTTGCTTCTGGTTTCGTCTACTGATGAAGCTCTGGTGGATAGGCTCCGTGAAGTTCGTGACCACTGATTTCGCACAACGTACCCCCGAGAATCAGTCTTCGGCAATGGTGATTCTTGTGATTCCTTTGGAGGAGAGAAGAGACCCAGGAGTATGATGCCCCATCACCCACTCCTGCCATGCATGTACCTACAGAACAGCCATGTCAAGCTAAATATAGCAGAGTCCAGTGAGAAGGTCCCTGGCCTATATGATTAATTCAACCTTGACCCTTATGTACTATTCTAGCTCTGGCCCAATCCTAAACTCTGTGAGGGACAAACAGTGGGGATCCACCTGGAGGAGAACCCAAAACTAAGAAACAAATCTGATATCTCCTATATTTTTTTGCCTGTGACTCCTCTTATATGGAACATAGTAGAGTTGACCGTTTTTCCTCCCTTTTCCCCACTTGTTCCCTTAAGGGTAAGCCTGTTAGCTGAAACTAAGAAGGTGTGATTCACCATTTTTGACCCTACTACAAAGATGAGGGCAGGTGCCTCCTAAATGGGGCTGCAGCATGGCTCCAAAGCAGCTACCGAAGAGGGAATAGAGCACTCTGGCATTTCCTTTGGGAGGAGTAAGAATGGAGGACACCATGGAGAGGCAAGCGGAAGAGTTTTTATTCCCCGTATCCTGCCCCTCACCCAGACTGCCTGTGGCTCCCCTCCAAAATCAGTTGTTTGATCTCTGCTCACCCTGATCATGGTGATCTGCCGGCCCTGCTCCCACAAGAGGCACAAGTGAATATAAACACGTATTGTGCGGCAGGGGCCAAGAAGTACTGTTCCCTCCGCTGCACAAAGGCAGCGTCTACACGACGAGTGACCTCGCATGGGGCAACATCTCAGCAAGTGATTCGGATTGACTGCACGCCTCATCTGAAAGATTGTGCAGAAAATGGTCAATGCGATGGCCAGACTCCCCTTCCCTCCCTGATTTGAACAATGACCAGTCTCCTCCCATAGGCTGAGCAGAGAATATGGCTGTGGTTTCTACACCATATATTCTATATGAACATGGGGATGTGTACTGGTGGGGAAGGCAGGGACCAGCTTCTCCTAGTCTGTCTTTAACCTCTCATGAGAACATTAGGTTTCCCTTAGTAGAAATCTCGGCAGCTCAGTCTTCTCTCCCAGAACTCCCCTGCTGCCTTACATTTTCTGTTTTGCTTTCTACTCTTTAATTCACTCATCATATCTAAAGAGGTCAGCTCACCTGTGTGCTCAGACGAACTCCTGATTTCTCAGAATCCTTTCTTTTCTCTGTGTCTATGCTGTCTTTTGAGTTCTTCGATCCAGTATCATTCTTAATATGAAAACAAAGTGTATTTATTAATTTTTTAATCCTAGGGGCATTAGAAACCTTGGGTTTAGGAATGGGAGGATAAATAAAAATTAGAATTTGTCTCTTTCCCAATTTAAAAGTATATATAAATTTTAGACATTTTCCCTCTGTTATAACAGGCATGGGTAAAAAATAACACCTATCAGAGAACTATATAAACAATTTTTTAATTAAGAAATTTGTTGGCTTATATATTGAGGCATGAGGTATTTATCATTTAAAAAAATGATAACAAGGGAAAGGCTATGGCAGAATTTTCTAGGGCTCAGCCAGACTTCAATTTAATGTGAAATTGCTCACACAGAATAATTTTTTTTCTCTCCATTCCTCTGAAGATTGCTGCATGAGGAACTTTTCCTTTTGCCACGTAGAATTAAAACTTCTCTTGTTTGTTTTCTTAACAAACCAGAACTCCAATCTTCTGTGCATCTAAGCCTCACCAATATTAGCTTGATTTTTAAAATCAAGGTTCTTAATCCCATGCAGATCTAATGACCGACCTGTCTTCAGTACATATTTTCTAATTACTCATACCAGCTACAGTGAAAGGATGGACATTTCTTAATTAACAAACTTGTAGGGAAGTCTGTGTAGGAGAGCACAGGGAGATAATTCATGTCATGGACAGCTAGTCAAATATTTTCATTTTCAATTGCGGAACATACCGTTGTGTGTGTTCGTATTGTTTCATACTAATTCGGCAGCTGTAATGCAACCAAGATTAGCATTATTTCTGTTTTAAGAGCTCATCTTCTAGCTTAGACCACGGTGCTCAGGCGCAGTCTAGGCATAAAGCTCTTTGTGCATCTGTGTTAGTTGAGTGATGGAGACTGTGACTGCAGAGAATGGCAGAGCTGTGTGGTCCTCGCACTGATCTTAAAATCCTCCTAGCCATTCGCCACACCATCACCCTAAAATCCCGTCAAAAGATATTTTAAACCCAATCCTTCGTCTCCATCCCTAGTATCATTGCCTTGTTCCAGATCTCAGATCAGTATAGGACTGCATTCTCAGAATTATAGACTTGTGGTCAGGTTTCATAACTTTAAATCCTCCCAACTTCTAGATCTACCCCATCAGTTTAAAGTGACCTTTATCAAACATAAATCTAATTATGCTTCATTTCCAGGTACACCCTTCATTTGCTTGGATTTGCAGACCAGGAGCCTCATGGTGCATCCTGCCCGCCTCCAACTCGCCCTCCGCCGTACACTTTCATCTCTGTGTTTGCTTGTGCTAAATGACTTGCATTTGCCTCCATATCACCCTATTTCCTTGTAACCTCCTCTTCTCTTTAATGTTCTTCAAAACCCAGCTCAGCATGACCTGGGAGAAGTTCCCAGAGTTAAACATTCTTTTATGTTGCCTGTGTCTTTTATACATATTTTCACTGAGCACTGAATTGTATTTTGTTTATATATTCTCTTTCCTACTAGGCTGTGCATTCTTCACAGATAGCAACAGTGTTTCCACCTCTTGCCACTGACATAGGAGCGTCAGCCCAGTAAAAGCTAAATAATTCAATTGATTGCTGCTGTATGCTCTAATCTCATTCTTCTCCATTCTTCATTTCCTTTATTTTCCTTCCCTTTTCTCCACGCGCAGTCATTATCTAAAATGATTTAATTGTTGCCGAACATTCCCAAAGGTAATGCTATCTACATTTGTTGATATCTACATTTCCTTAGCTCTTTGGCAAGATTCTAGGACATTCAGCTCACTCACCTTCTTTTTCTGTTTCAGAGATGTTTGACTCATTTCTTTTAACTGGAATTTCTTTTGTTGTTACGCAGGTTTTCCTCTCCCCAGCTCCATTTCCTGTTGTTTCTGTTGCTCTGCCTAGGTTTGCGCTTAGAATGTCAAATTTATGACATCATATGTGATTCCATAGTAACAAACTGACTCTATATATATGACTATAAAAAAAGCAATAGTATTTCTTCAAATTTGAGTACATCTACTCATAACCATTCTTAGAGTTTTTAGGAAGTGATGTCTAAACAATGTTAAAATGTTTTACATGTAGCAATATCAATATTACTGCTTCCTTCTTTTTAAACATTACTATATTACTCATCAGGTAAACCCCCTGTGGATGTACATTTTCTGGTACTGCAAAATTGAATGGCACACTCATTTGCGGCCCCGATCATTTATTATTGTTTACCCCAAAAGATTTTGGAGAACTTTGTGCAATCTGGAGATGATTTTTGACAGCTGAGGTTTTGGTCTCATGGAGAACAATGGAGTTTAGACCTGTTTTTAGTTTCATGTTGGGTGTTTCTTTCACAATGGCAAGGTCATTTCCATTTTACAAAGTCAAAGCACCTTCCCTTGGGCCAGAGAATGATACCTGCACTGTCGTTTTGCTATTTGCCCCATCTTCGAAACTTTAAGCACATATTTGTCCCTCTTGTGTACACACAGAAAATATACAATCCAGTCCCCAGCTCTGGTTTACAGGGTCTGCTAATGTAATGCATTTAATGGTTCTGGTTTTATCTTCAACCAGGCTCTAGGAAAGAGATTCACACACCAGCCTGAGTTGGTCAAACCAGCCAGGACTAAGGCAGATTTCCTCCTCTCTTAATTGGAGTTAATAATTTAATTTGAATATCAGAGGAAGTTTTTGAAAGCTTTAATCAAAGTACTCCAAGGAGTTTTCTAGATAGTAAAACACATTGGCTCAAGTTTAGAGGCCCTCGGTTTGAATTCTTTCCCCACTGTCACCCTGTACCTCACCCCCACCCAGTATCTCTCTGAGATTCTGAACAAGTGGTTTAATCTTCCTAAATCTCAATTTCCTTATTTGTAAAATGGAGAAAATGATTCTATCAACATCAAAATGCACACAATGATAGTAATCGTGATAGTTGAAATAGTGTGAAGTACTTAAGACAGTTCTCGGCATTTATAAGTGATTAATAAATGTTAGCTATCACTGTGTTATTCATAATTATGCTATAGCTATACTAGAGAGTTCAAACAGAAAATCTCTAATCTCCAATGCAATCTGGTTGTAGGAACAGAAGTTTAAAAATACCTATTGTTCATATACATGTATAATCAATGAAATATCAGTTTGGTGGTTCTTCCCGTATCCTAGACTCTAGAGAGTCCCACTGGTGAGACAGAGCAAGGAGGGCAGGCTGGGAGGGAGCAGTTGTTAAAGTAGCAGGAGCAAAAGCTGGAGCGCTCTGAGACTTGCTTTCTGTAACACACAGGAGGAAGATTTTGCAGAGATGAAGGATTGGAAGAGTCTGGTTTCTGACTGGTTCTTGGAGCCAGGATCAGCCTTTGCTTCTTGTTCTTTCCATGACCCTTCCATGTAAATCAGCATTCATATGTTCAATAAGTTCCTTGATTATTGCTCCCTTCCCGTAGCACACAGCCTCGGATAGACTATGAGCTTCATGAGTGTTTTGAATGTTTTTGTGTACCAAGATTTAAATATGTCATTTTGTTTTGAGTGCTGAGGATGATGTTAAAGAATTATTCGTATTTTTTCAGATTTCCTCATTTGTCTTTCTTTATTATCTGCTGATTATTAACTTTGTTATTGAACACTGAAAACTACGCATACATGTAGGCAGTTGTGCTAGTCAGGATTCTCTAGAGAAACAGAACCAATAGGAGATATATAGATATATAGGAAGACATTTATTGTGGGAACCAATTCATGTGACTGTGAAGGTTCTTCTGATTGCCATCTGCAAGCTGGAGAATGAGGAAAGCCAGTGGTATGAGTCAGTATCAATCTGAAGGCCTGGAAACTAGGGTAGCCAATGGTGAACTCCCAATCCAAGGGTAAAGGCCAGAGAGCTTGAAAGACCCCTGGTTTAAGCTCTAGGGTCTGAAGGTCTCAGTATCAGGAGCTCTGATGTCCAAGGGCAGGAGAAAAAGGTAGATGTTATGGCTCAAGAAGAGAGAGAATTCACCCTTCCTCCACCTTTTTTGTTCCCTTTGAACCCTTAATGGGTTGGATGATGCTTGCCCACATTGATGAGGGTGGATCTTCTTTGCTTAGTCTACTGATTCACATGCTAATCTCTTCCAGAAACATCCTCATATATACACCCAAATATATACACCAGTTTAACCTGCTATCTGGGCATTCCTTAGCCTAGTCCAGTTGTTACATAAAATTAACCATCACAGCAGCGTATCTCTTGTTTGTCTTGGGTTCATTTCCCCATGAGTTCAACCTTGGTAATAAAGCCAAGATACTACAAGGTTATGACACTGTCATGTACACTTTCCAGATCAACCAAAATCATTTTCTATAGTGAAATTTTCATTCTAGTTGTGGATGAATTTTTTTTATTTAAAAGAGTTCCATAAAAAGACTCTAAAAGACATTTTAGAATACCACAAATGTGTATAACTAGGCCTTTCCCATCTATTTTTGGCTAATGAATTTTGATTCTTGCCATGGTTATCGACAGGAATATACCCATTCCCTTGACAGAGCTAAGAGGATTTTGCATAGTCATTTGTGGGACATGACTCCTACTGGGTCATCCTTCTGCTATTTCTTATTTTCTTGTGAAGCTGTGATATTATGCAAAATTTCTGGGGACACCAGGAGACTCTGCTTTCACCAGGAGATTTTCATAACATAGGAGGCTTATTGCTTAATACAACTAGGCACTAGTACACTGGGAAGACTCTGAAGAATCTTTTTTTTCACTATGTCCATCCAGGTCTATTGAAATAAATATGGTGGAAAGTGGCTCTGTTGCTCTCATAGCTTTTCTTCTCTGAGTCTAAAGATACACAAGTAACTAGCATGTCAGAATGTCAACAACATTTATTAATATTTTAAACTGTTTGTACGTATGCATATAAATAAGTTCAAAGATAATGAAATTTAGTGAAAATTAGAGAGTTCAAAAAAAGACATCTGTGAACTCAGTATCCTAAGATAGTCATAATTATATTCTTCCAAAATTTTTTCACCCATTTGTCTGACATTTAATTTTTCTTCCTTTGTAAAATACTATTAGAATTATATAGTGTATACAGTTCAGTATCTTGATTTTTTTCTATATAATATTAAACACAGCTATTTTCATGATATTACTTGGTCTGAGTAATCATTAATTTAATGACTCCATATGCTCTACAGCATATGTATTTCCCTATTATTGAATATTTGGAGTATCTCCAGTATTTTGCTATTATGAATAATATTTTCCTGAGTATCTTCTTTCTCAGCTAACATAAAGTTCTTAGTACAAAATCTTTCTTTCCATGGTGACTAGTACATTCAGACATGTATTGGATGGTCCCATCAGAATCCAAGTGCTCTTGATGGAGTGTTACTTATGTTCAAGAGGGCCACATTGGGTTGGTTGGGATTTAAGCAGATGGCATTTATTTTGACCTGACTTTGTTTATTGTCTCCTTTGGCCTCACTGTCCTGAAAATTTTTCATGAGCAGAGACCTGTATACCTTGTCCACTGCTGTTTTCCTGGTGCCTAAAACAGTTACTAGGAGGTACCACAATAAATATTTCTTAAATAAATACATCATTCCCTTAAGAAATGCATAGCAGTAATAAGCAGGATACAGAGTGATATCAGTACTGTGATAACAGTAGTGGTGAAGATGAGAGGAGACCCACAAGGTCAGTGAGTAGGAAGGAGAAGTACAAAAATACCTTATTTTTTTCCCTGTCTTTTTAAGTTATTTTTCTAGATATCAGTGGTTCTCAAAAACAAACATGCATCAGAATGACCTGGATGGCTTATTGAAACAAGACTGTAGTAGGTGGATGGTTACACAAACGTCCATACCATGGAATGCTACTCAACAGTACAAAGAAAACATTGATTCTCACAACAACTAGGTGACTCTCCAGAGAATTATACTGAGTAAAAAAAGCCAGTCCCCCAAAGCTATATTTTGTTTAATTCTATTTATATAACATTATTAAACGACAAAATTATAGAAATGGGGACAGTAGTGGCCAAGGTTTAAGAAGTACATGAGGCCAAGATGGAAGTGAATGTGGCTATAAAAGGGCAACATGAGGGGTGCCTGGATGGCTCAAGTGTCTGATTTTGGCTCAGGTGATGATCTTGCGGTTTATGGTTCAAGCCCTGTGTGGGGCTCTGTACTGACAGCTTGGACTATGGATCCAGCTTCAGATTCTATATCTCCTTCTCTTTCTCTGCCCTTCCCCTGCTTATTCTCTGTCTGTCTGTCTGTCTGTCTCTCTCTCTCTCTCAAAAATAAATAGGCATTAAAAAATTTTAAACGAAAAAGTGCAACGAGAGATCCTTATGATGGTGTAAATATTCTATATTTTTAACTTAATTGTATCAGTCTCGATATACTGACTGTGATATTGTACTATAGTTTTGCAAGATGTTGCCATTGGCATATACTGGGCAAAGGGTGATGGTGATGAAGTTTTGGGGTGATGGTGGGGTTTGTGGGGTTCAGAGCTGATGGCTAAGAAAGAATTCTTG
Organism: Neofelis nebulosa; assembly: GCF_028018385.1. Classification (NCBI taxonomy): domain Eukaryota; kingdom Metazoa; phylum Chordata; class Mammalia; order Carnivora; family Felidae; genus Neofelis; species Neofelis nebulosa. Next base: position 14,375,105 of record NC_080790.1, read on the forward strand.
AAGATGTTTTTGGTGTAAAAAGATGATTTTATTAAAGCACAGGGACAGGACCCGTGGGCAGGAAGAGCTGGACTGGGGTTGTGTGGAATGTCTGGTTATATACCAAGGACTTGGAGTAGGTAAAATCAAAAGGGAAGTTTCCAAAGAGACTTTCACATGCTAAAGACTTGCTGCTGGAAACCTAACTATTGTCAAAGATAAGGTTGTTTTTCCCTCTAGCAAACAATTAACATTAAGACAGTAGGGAGTTCCTGGACTTTAGGCCATTGATGGGGTTGCCTTTTCCTTGTCAACTGGTGGAGACTTATTTATTTTGTTTTTGGGTAGTGGGGGTGTCCAAAGAATATCATACAGGTCCCACCTGGCAGGGGTGGGGTGTATGGGGGAGGCTGGGGATGTGGGGAGTGGGTAGTGGTGCTGTTAGCCTGAACTTGACCCTCAGCTGGCCCACACTCTCTCATTAATGGGATGGTTCTGTATTATTTCTTATAATTGCCTATGAATCTATTATTATTTCAAAATTTGTAAAGGTTTACTTTATTTAAAAAAATATACATTGATTGTTGGGCCTCCCTTCCAAGGTTTGTGATCATTAGCTTGGGATTAAAGCCCAAGAAACTGAACTTGTAATGAGTACCCAGATGAAGTTGGTGTTGCTTGTCTGAGAACTACACTTTGATAATCACTGAACAAGAGTAATTAGGAATTCTTACCACTCAGAGTAGAGCTCTAGCTAGCCCACACTTAACCAGTTCAAATAGTCTTCTCCTTACCTTAAATTTTATCTGTTGTGGTAAAATCCACCCTCAGTGAAACTGCTTCTTGGATGGGCCCAAGAAACCCCATTACTCATGATGGGGCTTTATCTTGTTAGGGAAAAATCTGTTAGAAGACGGCCGACAGGACTGATAGGGGAATTCCAGTCCCTGCCTGAAGACTCCCCTTCCGGGTTCTTCCCGGAAAAACTGCTTGCCCTGGCACCAAATTTCTACTAAAGAGGAATGCAGAAGTAACAGACTACAAATTGTCCCCTCTGTGGATGTTCAGGGCTCAGACCTCTGGGGAATGAACTCCTCGGAACCCACCAGTGAAAAATAAACCTCCTGCCTTCCAAGATCTGCAAGTGCCACTTGGTTCTTCTGCCGGGTGATCCAGACCAGACCAGTTTCTGTAACAATCTCTGTTCAGTAGGGCCAAGTCTTGTAGGCTCGGCTGTAAGCATCGGTAAGCAATGGGTGGGCGCTCTTCTGCCAGCCTCACCTGGAAAGGAGCTATCTAAGCCAGAGGTTCACAGGCTTGGCTGTGCGTTAGAATGACTTAGGATCTCTTAAAAATTTCACTGCCCAGACCACAATCACAAAAAGACTTAATCGGTATCATTTGTGTTTGGCTAGAGGGCAGAGCCCCAGGATCTAAGTAGAAATTTCTAGGTACCTAATGCACATCCCCACCCACCACCTCCCACAATTCCCTTGGGTCCAGTTCCCCAGACTCTAAAAAAGGCCAGGCAGGCACCATCATCCTTACAAAGCTGGACTCTCAAACTAGAAACCCCAGTGGTCTTGAGCTTCTTCCTTATCTTAAAAAGTTACATCTTTTTTTCTGTCTCCATTGTTTCTCAAACATTAGGCCTTCTTCCAGTCCTTTTGCCTTCGGCCAAGTCTATCTTTTCAGTGAGTTAATCTCTTTACCAACCTCCTAGTCTGCAGTATATGTCTCTCTTCTCACATTCATCCTTATAGAGCCACTAGAGGTATCTTTCTAAAACAATAATAGGACTTTTCACTCCCTTATTTAAAACCCTTTGTAGGGAACCATTATTTTTGGAGGAACACATTCCAGTCAGATTAGCTTGATATGCAAGGCTTTCCATGACTTAGCCTCGCCCTCATTCCTCACCTGCTTCCCTAGCCTTATATACCTCAATTTCTCCTACAAAACTTTTCTCACTTTTCTTTTTAGAAAACAGCTTTATTGACGGGCACCTGGGTGTCTCAGTCAGCTGAGCATCCAATGAGTTCAAGTCCTGCATCGGGCTCACTGCTGTCAGTGCAGAACTGGCTTTGGATATCCTGTCCCCTTCTCTCTCTGCCCCTTCCCCGCTTGCACTCTTTCTCTGAAAAATAAGATCTTTAAAATAAATCTTAAAAAACCTCTTTTATTGAGATATAATTAACATGCCAAACAATCCATTTAAAGTGTATAATTCAATTGTTTTTAGTGTATTCACAGAGTTGTACAACCATTTGGGTTCTCTGCTCAAGGTCTCCTAAGGCTGAAATCAAGGTATCAGCCAGGCTGGGCTCTTATCTGGAAACTCTGGGGAAAAATCTGCTTCTAAGCCCATTCATGTTATGAAATCTAGTATCTTGTGACTACAGGACTGAAGTGCAAGTTTTTGGATTGGCCAATCCTTGGCCAAGGATTACCTTCAGCTCCTAGGGGCCATTCTCAGATTTTGCCCCACATTCTCCATCTCATTATTGGAGAACTTGCCTTGGATGAATTTCTCTCATTGTTTGTTCGTTTGTTTGATGTTTATTTATTTATCTTGAGAGAGAGAAAGAGAGAGGGGGAGAGGGAGAGAGAGAGAGAGCACATGAGCAGGGGCGGGGCAGAGGGAGAGGAAAAAAGAGAATCCCAAGCAGGCTCATCGCTGTCAGCGCAGAGCCCTATGCAGGGCTCGATCTCACAAACCTGGTGAGATCATGACCTGAGCCAAAATCTATAATTGGATGCTTAACTGACTGAGCCACACAGGCACCCCAAATTCCTTTCCTTTTAAATCTCTCTGCCTTTCTCTTCTGTTGCCAGACAGAGAAAACTCTGTTTTTAAAGAAGTCACAAAATTAGGTTACCCCTACCTGGATAATCTCCTTTTCAATGAACTCAGAGTCAACTGATGAGTGACCTTAATTATAATTACAAAATCCCTTTTGTCAGGTACAATAACATAATCATGGGAGTGATGTTCCATTGTATTCACAGGGGAGGAAATTATTCAAGGGTGAGGGATTTTTTTGGAGGGGTCTTCTTAGAATATTGCCTACAACATTCATTTAACTGACTTGATGTTAGCGATCTTTCAAAACAGGGAGTTAGATGAATAAAACCTAGGCTTGCAAATTGATGATCACCATCATCTATCTCTGGGAATATGGGCTAATTAGGTAGGGCTGCTCTTGGCACTTGATTTAAAAACATTTCCTGTTTTTTGAGAATATGGGCTGGGAAAAGTAATATGTGATGAGTTGTTTGAGCCTGTTCTAAGTCCCTTGGATTCATGTGTTTGGACATTTTTGGAGGAGTAGTAGACCCTTCCCTGTAGATTGTCGAGGCTGGCATGGAACAGACTTGGAAGCACCTTGACATCTAAAAGGAGAGTTTATGTACTTAAGTTTTCTTGGGGTGCCGGGGTGGCTAAGTCAATTAAGCATCCACTTCAGCTCAAGTCATAATCTCATGGTTCATGAGTTTGAGCCTTGCATCGGGCTCTGTGCTGACAGCTCAGAGCCTGCAGCCTGCTTCAGATTCTGTGTCCTCCTCTCTCTGCCCCTCCCACTCACACTCTGTCTCTCAATCTCTCTCTAAAATAAACATTGACAAAATTAAAAAAAAAAAAAAAAGAAGTTTTCTTTGGAATAGTCCTAAAAACATAAATGTGAGGATAAAGTAGTGTATTTTTCTTAGCTCCTTTCTATAGAAATGTAAGCATTGCTCATGCTTGGCCTTTAAAGTATATATTTGAGTTATCAGTGTTGGTTTTGGAATAAAAACTGAGTTTAAAGAGCAGACCTGCTCTTTATTAACTACTTCGTTAATCTCAGATAAATTCTTAATGTTTGTGAGCCTGTTTTTCATGTCTATAAAATGGGTGTATAACACCTAGTTTGAGGGTTTCTTTTTTAGGAAGAAATATATGAGTAATGCATGTTGTATGTTTAACTCAGAGTACCGGGTTCTGTGGCCAACTAAGCCATGCACAATATTTTGTAGCCGTTCCCATCAGGAAGTGAAGTCTGTTTCCCACCCCTTGAATTCAGGTCTGCCTGTGACTTACTTTATCTAATATAATGCTGGGGAAGTAACATTGTGTAAATGCCAAAACCAAGCAGGTCTTCAAAGGTTTGCAGTGACTACTTTTTTTTTTTCTTTCTCTTTTGGGATGCTGCTGCCATAGGGAAGATTTGAAATCTTTATGAATTAAACAGTTCACACATTTTATATTATTTATTACATTTCAACTACCAAGCAGAGTGAAGCAACCTGTCCAAAGTCAAAAAATTGAAAATTAGTAAAATCAAGATTATCAGTCCTACCTGCCTCTAAAGCTTCAGTGGCTACTCAATTCGACTTCCTCTTGAAGGAGCCTCTCCAATGGCCCATTCTTCTATACCCAGATTAACAACGGGCCGATCTGAAAAAATATGCAGGTGATTGAATAGTCCAAAGAACAAGTCTTCATATTTCCAAATATAAACCCTATTGGATGAGACCATGTGTTTACCAGCCTGAGAGCATGATTACGGAGCAGCTTCTCATATAGACCCTGTTCATAGTGCATATGCAGAGTACTCTTGCCGAAAGCTCATAAGTGGAAATTCCTTGTTCAAAGGAGTGACTAGAGGCCAATGTACATATGTACTAGGCTCTGTCCAGATGACTTTTATATCAGCCTTCCACTTGCATAGGTCATGGCTGCAACGCACAAGTTCTGGGAAGACTATCCAGAGAGGAGAGTAAGCCATTCAGAATTCACTAGTGAAGAATATGCTGTTTTGGCAGTTCATATTTCTTGGGTCAGTCCATCTTGATTACCCACATGACTCAGGGGTTACCATGAAGTCAAACGGCCAGAGAGCTCTTTCTGTGGGACACTGGAATGGAATGTATCTGATGGATTGGGAAAGAATTAAAAGAAAAGGAAAACATTTGTACTTTAGAAAATAAGTTTTAAAGGTTATCCTGGGGGAGTCTTAAAGGTAAAGATGCTCTATAAAACAGAAGGCCCTGGAAAATAAAAGTGCCACTTAGTTGTGTAGATTAGGGCTTTGAGCTTCGATTTTTTCATCTGTAAAATGGGAATTAGATGCATATACATATCTCACAATTGTGTTGTCAAACTTGAATGAAATCATACAAGTCAAAGCACAGAGCATAGTTCATGGTAAGTTCTTAATAACACATGCCTCCCAAGACAACTTCCATTTAAGAAGTTATGCATGTTGCACTGGGAGGAAAGGTCAATTGGAAGGTCAACAAAGGGCCTGAAAAGCCAGCAGGCTAAGTAGGAATGGGTGACCACTGTCTTCTAAAGGCAAGGGAGCGTGGTGCACGTGTGAAATTGGGGTCTTGCTTTTTTAAAGAAGCTCATGAGGCATTTTTTCCACTTTTCATTTGGCTTAGCCAAAATGGGCCGTGTTCACCTTTTTTTTTTCTCCATTCTGCCTTCAACACTCACTTTCCTAAGTAAAGTTAACAAATGATCCCATTTCTCCCATTAGTAACAGCCATTAGCGGGAATGTTCGACACTCACCAGCATTAACCAAACCCTAATTAGCTAAACACTGCCTGCCACCCCCTTACAAAGCACACCTTTCTTTCCGTGTGCCGGCTGTGGCTCTCCGAAAGAAAACTTTTGTAGAACTCCCCTCCTTAGCCCACTCTCCCTCACATCATTAATCAGCTTGCTATGCCTCATCCGAGGGAAAAAAAAAAAAAATTATCCAGTTTCCTGCTGCATGCCGGTCAGATGAACCAAGTGCTAAACAGGACTTAAATATGTGCCCTCCCCGTGTTCATGGCATGGAAGCTTCTGCACCTGGAACTCCAGTGTGTTAAGGAGGACGTGTCCTGGAGTTCCCAGAGGCCATCTAAGCTGTCTGGTTCTGTATGACATTCTGATGCTTCTGATTCCCAGAGTCAAGTCTCGAGTAGAACAAAGCAGGGAAACAACTCCTGGCCTGAGACTTTCAGGACTTTATCAACTTGCTCAGAGAACCCATAATCTGAGTGGAACTGTGGAGACTAAGGGGCTCTCTCCTTATTAGGTAGCTTTAAAAACAAAAACCAAAAAAGAATAACAACAAAAAAAGGAGTGTTGAGACATCTACACGTACACACGTTCAGCACACTGGGCCTGCATTGTTACCAGGTTGTTTTCTGCGTGGACGTGGCAGTGATAGGCGCCTCACCTCCGGCCCCGACAAGCTCCCAGAAAGCACGCTTACTTCCTCGAGACAGGCGATGCATTGCTGAGAAAAGAAACAGCTTTGGCATCTGCAGGCTTGGCTCTGAACATTAGCACGGCCACTGCCCAGCGGCCTCTGAGAGTCGCTCACCCTCACAGCCTGTTTCCTCATTTGTGAAATAGGAATGATAATAACACTGACTTCATAGACAGGAAACAAGGAATGTGAGGGACGAAGCACAGTGCCTGGCACGGAACAGGCACGCCGTAACCATCCTCTTCCCAGGTCCCCTGCCTTCTGATTCACCTGCACAAACAAATTTCAGAGGCTCTGGGAAGGATTTTATCTGGACCCCGTGACCACCTAGAGAGGGCCTTGCCCTGAACTTCAGTGCCCCATGAACAGGAGACTAGGAGGCTTGTCTCTTTGTTTTCCTTTGGCTTGTTTTTTATTTGGGGTCTGTGTGATTTCCTGGCAATAGCCCCGCTGGTGGTGAGAACATATGTGTGTTTGCTATTTAAGGAGCAAGCAGCTTGTTTCTGGAGGTGCTCCCCCTCGATACTGTTGCAAAATATGGGTCAGCGATGCATGTCCCTCAGTGCAGCGCGGAGTGCCAAGTCCAGTCCAGCATGCATTCGGTATTTTTGTGGATGAAATTGGCGTTGGTGACATTTTTCGGGGTTTTTTTGGAGTTTGGCTTTGAGATTGATGGCCTCTCCTTTCTTTTCCAGTTAGTCACTGCTGCTAGCCTCTTCCTCCTCCCCATTAAAACAAAAAAAGCTTGCCTTCGACTCTTGTGTTCTCATCCCTGTGAATGGCACCAACATCTTCCTGGTAGCTCAGGTAAAATCCATCCTGAATTTATCCTAGACCCCTGTATCCGCTTCCCTATCACATTCAGGCACTTCTTAGCATGCTTTAGCTTGATTTCCTTAATATCTTTCAAAACCAGCCACACCCCTGATTGCATGTTCACTGTCATACTCTTGTCCCTTCTACATAATCCTGTGCAGCCTCTACCCTAAGCACACTGATTTATAATTATTTTTCTTTTCCACTAATCCCTGAAAACCTTGCGGGGCAGGGCCAATGAATTAATCATCTCTGTATCTCCAGTGCCTTGTACAGTGTTTGAAGTAAATATTTCCTGGATGAATAAAAAGATAAGTATAAAGACAATGTGTCCCCTGGAAAGACTATCTGTGTCAGAGGTCAGGCGAGGGTTTGAGGAGGTGCTTTCTATGACTCTAAATTTAATCAGATCCCAATCCGATTTCCACCAAACCTAGGCTTGAATGACATTATACCCATTTGTGGTTTTCTAATTTCAGCCAAATGCCCTCAGTGATTAGTCTACTTGATACCTTGAGAGACTATTCTAAGTAAATAAAGGTATCATTGCTGCCTGATGATTCGTGGATATCTACAACTTGTCATGCTCAAATTTGGATTTATTCTCTCCCTCTAATATCTTTTCTTCATCCTGTGTTTCTTATCCCAGTGAGCTCTGTTACCTGAGCAGGGACGCAAGAGTCATGCCAAGCTTCTCCTGGCTCCACCATCCTGCCATTCATTTGATCACTGAATTCTGCTGATTCAACTTCCACAACATCTCTTGAATCTGTCTCCTCTGTCATCGTCTGGTTCCAGCCCTCATCACTTCTGATAGGAACTTCTGGACTAGGTTCATTGATTTCCCCAAGCAGAGGCAGCCACTTCCTATTCTGAGTCACCTCTTTGCCAGTATATCTTTCTGCCAGAACAAGGTGTTTCATGTAGTTGTTGAAATTCTCCCTACTCTACTGTGAACTGATTGAGAGCAAGAATTATGTTCACTGAATAAATGCATGTTATAGTTGATTTAAATGTAATTTAAAACTTATAGACAAATAAATAGTAAAAGGAGCTCTTGGATTTCTTTTATTCAGATTCACTGATTGTTTATATTTTATCCAATTTAATTCTCTCTCCCTTTATTCCTCTTCCTGGATGGATGGATGGGTGGATGGATAGATAGATAATTTTTTTGACACTTTGAGAGTTGGTGACATTGTGCCCCTTATACCCCTAAGTATTTCAGTGTGCATTTGCTAAGATAGGGTGTTCTCTTGCATAAGTATAATGCCATTATTAAAATCAGGAAGGTTAACACTGATATAATATTATTATCTAATCCTGGGCCTCTATTCACATTTGGCAGCTGTTACAATATACTGTTTCTTATTGTTTTTCTTGTTCAGGATCTAATCCAGGACCACACACTACATTAGTTTTTATTTCTCTTTAATCTTCTATCTCGGGTACAGTTCTTTAGCCCTTCTCTTTTGTTTTTGTTTTGTTTTGTTTGTTTGTTTTGACTTGGGCCTTTTTGAAAATTATTAGTAAAATATTCTCTAAAATGCCCCTCAATTTGGGTCTTTGTGACAGTTCCTTATCATTAGATTCAGATTACTTATTTTTGGGATAGTGTCACTGAAACAATATTGTGTCCTTTTCAGTGCATCTTGTTAGGAGGACCACAATGTCAGTTTGTCCCAGTATTGGTGATTTTAGTTGGAAGATTTGGTTGAATCTGTGCCTTTCAGGTTTCTCCATAGTGAAGTTCCTAATTGTCCCTTTGTATGTAATGTGTAATTGTAAAGAGGTGTATTGAGAGCCTCTGCACTTACCCCATCCTTCAAACTTTCACCTCTAGTTTTAGCTTCATTGATGATTTTCTAGCTCCATTCCTTCTGTACTCAGGTGGCATTCTACTTTAATGAAGTACATTCTCTTCTCACACATTTACTCATTTCTGTAATTATGGACTCATAGATTTTTATTTTATTCGTTGTGTGTAATTCAATTGTTACCATATTTTTTAGATATTCATATTGTTCCAGATTTGGCCACTTGGAACTCTTTCAAGCTTCCTATGTATCTCTGAAACGTCCTCAAGATTATTCGGTACTTTCTTACTTTCAGAAATGACAGAATTCTCTAGACTCATCTTGTACTTTTTCTCTTCCATCTCTGGAATCAGGTATTTCTCTAGAAGTCTATTTCCTTTTACTGGACAATAGTATATAGAAACCAGTATGGGGGCACCTGGGTGGCTCAGTCGGTTAAGCATCCAACTCATGGTTTTGGCCCAGGACGTGATCTCACGGGTTCGTGAGTTCGAGCCCTGCGTTGAACTCTGTGCTGACAGTTTAGAGCCTGCTTGAGATCCTCTCTCTCCCTCTTTCTGCCCCTCCCCCACTCACACTGTCTGTGCCTCTCTCAAAACTAAGTAAATGAACCTTAAAAAAAAAGAAATGAGTATGTGGTCATTAAGTGGTTTGTTGCTTCTCATATGTCATTGCTGCTAGGCCCTTCCAACAGATGGAACTAAAACACACATACATGCACATGCACATACCTGGGTTTATTTACATGTCTATTTAACTATTTACTTGTCTATGATCTTAAAAACCATGAATTGATACCAATATCTCCAATCACAATCCAGATCTACAGTGTTCATTCCAATCTTTCTTTCTATATTTATAACTTCCTCCTTCTGGCTTCCCCCCAGCATATTCATTCCTCAACTTTAGAGTATACGTAAAATAGTTTTATAATTGCTAACTCATTACACTGTGCAAATATAGTTTTGTGAAATAAATTAAGAGCCTTTGTCCTTATCTTCCTGCCTTTAGTATTTCTTGCCCCGATTTCTTACCTGCACATAGCTTCCAGACCACATTTTGAAATAGGAATGTTACTTTGTAGGTTCAAGTATCATGGGAGCTAAGTAACTTTATGAGAAAAGGAAGTAACCAAAATCTAAGCTTTGGTTGGTCTGACACCAATATTATAATACTAACTCAATACTACAACTGTTATCTTACTACTCAAGACAAAATGAAAGAGAAAATACAAAGGATCTGAAAAGAACTTAGGTCATTTTATTGAGAAAACTATTTTAAAACAGAGTCCACACTTAACTATGTTAATGTAAGTATTATATTAGAATTCTGCTCATTTTCCCAGTCAGTTAGCAACTGGATCATTGAAGAGACTTGTTTTATATGATGGTTATTCATTATTAAATCTGAATAATTTTCTCATGTGAGAAACTTTGCTACCCTGATGACTTTTAGTATATAAAGATCTTGTGGACATTTGAAGTATTTGTGTGCCTGAACATTTTTATAGTGATGAGAAGACTACAAGCTTGATAAGTTTTAATGCATAGATAATTACAATAATCCTTTTATACACGTAGGTATCTGTGAAATAAATATTTGACTAAAATCCCCTTACTTATATTTCTATGGAGGAAGTCAATTCTTTATTAATTTTTTCCCCTGCTTTAAAAAAATAGCCTCAAGGGAGAGGGTATTTCCCTAGCACTCTATTCCTCTTTCACCAATAGAGATGAGGGAGTTTTGAAACTACCAAGCTAGCGTCACCTCTTAGATTTGGATGCTCCTTGATCCTCCTATAACACCGTGTACACCCCCCTATTATCAAACATACTATATGACACTTTGTCATTTATATGTTGTCTGTCCTGCAACACTTTGATATATTTTGTACTCAAGTGCATGATATTGTCCTGTTTCGTCACAGTCCTCAATAAATGTTTCCAAAGGGATGAAGGTGACTAACTTCTGAAATGGGTAGCTTTCCCTTCCTTTGGGGTCTGTTTAGCCCATTCACTTCTGGGCCTGATCTCAGAATGTGAAGCTATGGGATGAGAAAGAAGGGGCATACATTATGTTTCTTAAGTGAATCTGCAAGGTAGCAGGTGGATTATAAGCAACGACATAATGTTGATAAACTGGCTAGGTGCCAAATGACTGCTTAAAGCATTTGTCTTAACACAGCCTTCCAACAACTCTGAGATGAAGGAAATAGGAATCTTACTTTGTAGGTGGTTCAAGTTTCATGGGAGCTAAGTAACTTTCTTAGAAAACGAAGGAACCAAAATCTAAACTGGTTGGTCTGACTCCAAAGCTTGAACTTTTTTTGCTACGTGGCTCTGCTCACCACACCTTGGATGCCATCAGAACTATGCTATGTGGGAACATCAAGAGGAACTTAACAGAAAATTTAGCTACCGATGATGGAGTTCTGCGGGGGCGGGGGGAGGGTATTGCCAAAATAAGCGAACTTACTGAATAAATATAGTGGTGAATATACAGTTTGTTGTACAGGGGAGGAAGTGTGACATTTCTGGTGGGACAATAGGCCTTAAAAATTTGGGGGGGTTAATAGAGCAGGTGATATTTGAGATATTTCAGATACAATCAATCAAAATGAACTCATTTTACAGATGAGGAAACCAAGGCCTAGAAAGAAGAAAGGGCTTGTGTATAGTCACACAGTGTTGATGATGCAACCAAAGAGCCAAAACTCAGGTCTTTGTATTCTGTCTCCTCTTACCGTGTCCAGCTAGTCAGTCCATCTGACTCATTCGCTTCAATTCCACAACAAAGCACCTGATGTGAATTAGCTCTGTAATGAGCATTGACCAGGCACTGGGGACCCAAAGGCAGGAGAACAGTCTTCGCAAAACACTTGCCTCTGTCTCTCTGTGTGTCTGTCTGTCTCCCTCTACAGTGGGTGACCTCTTTCTCAAGTGCAGAGGGCAGAACATGCCTGCACATGAATATAGCCCTTCGTGTGTTGTGCTCATGACCACGCATGTGTTCCAAATCTCAGTGTTGCGTTATTGCAGTGCCTACTGATAAATAGTAGGCAGAGAATGGACGAGCATGATTATGAAGAGGGAGAAACTGTCCAGATGTTAGTAGCTCATAATGTTTTAATTTGCCCAATGCCATCACTAAAGGTTTGTCTTTGGTTTATTTGTGTTATCACAACAGTGAGGATGGAGTTAAATGAAGCCTTTGAAAAGAGGATTTTTGCTTGTTTCATTTATATTCTACTGTTCTTTCATTAAACATTTCTAAATATCCATGGGGCCCAATTCTTACAAAAATAAATCAGATAAACCCAGGGTTCTTGCCAAGTCAAATATCTACAGTTTCTGGCAATTATGTAATTTCCAACTCTGCTGTAGTAACTATTGCTGATAAGTCAATCGTCATAAAGAGAAATGTTCCAGACCAATCTTTATTAGCGTGTCCTTCACTGATATATGCAGAGTCTTTTTTTAAAAGCAGAGTTGTAATTTTTTTTTTGTCCCAAGTGAATAGCTTCTCATCATAACAATTTATATCTGGATAATGTCATAGCAAAATGTAAAAATGGTAAATTAAAACCCATGAAATTAGGTTCTGCTGTTATTAATAAAAACTGCTCTGGTTTTCACCATTTTGTTATGATGGCACTGTCTTATAATGCAGCTTTGTAGTAATGTACGTCTGGCATCTCAAGTTGATTTGGCCCAGACAAAAGCAATATTTAGAAAGTTACTCCGTGGAACTTCTCTGAGAGAAGGAACTTGAGAATCATGTGCTAATTTAAATACCTCTTTAACGTTGAGGTTAAACACAGTATTGATCAGGAAAGGCTTTTATGGAGAGAGGGCCTGGGTTATTCTGTAGGAGTGGCATAAAATAAACAAATTGAAAATACCAGCATGCTGTTTTTTTCCCCCAGAGTAACATATCTGTTTGGTGGAGATATACAGTGTTTAAAACAGATTTAAAATAAAAGCATTATTTTCAAGTCACCATTTCTGCCCTCATTTGAGGGGAATCCTTAGAGACTGACTCTCCTTTGTAGCTAGAGCTCACATACTGTGAACTTGCTATTATTGGGGTCATTACAGTTTGTAGAATATTTTTGCTCACACTCTCCTACTCATATCCTAGAATAGCCTAGGAGGAAGGCAAGGTTTCATTCCTGTGTTACAGATGAAGAAACTTAACTCACACTAGGCCTCATGCAAAGTCCCTTTCAGTCCTTCTAACAAGTAGAAGCCCAGGGACTCAACCAGGCCTTATGCCTCTTGACCACTCCCTGCCCCGTCACTGTGCTGAGGAGGGAGTAGGTCCTTTCATGATACACATTGATGTTTATGCTCCTGATATAGATATATAGCAGATTAACCCCACTTTCATTTCTGTGAAGGGAAAGCAGCCTGATAGAGTCATCTTACTTTAGATGCTGTCCATTCACATTACAGAGCAATAACCAAAATCAATTAAATATTCTTTCCCACCTCACACTCACATAAATTCAGGGAGGAAGAAGCAAACTGGTGAGTGCCTGTGTCAATGGAGAGCCAGAGCCTTTAGGTTTTCCAAGAGCAGGCTTTATTTATAAATGGTTATTAGAAGCATCCTGTTGATGTAGACAGTACCTTCCAATGTCTTAAGGATTTTCTTTTTTTTTTTTTTAATTTTTTTAATGTTTATTTATTTTTGAGAGGGACAGAGAAAGACTGAGTATGAGTGGGGGAGGGGCAGAGAGAGGGAGAGGGAGACACAGAATCTGAAACAGGCTCCAAGCTCTGAGCTGTCAGCACAGAGCCCGATGCGGGGCTTGAACTCACGAACCGTGAGATCATGACCTGAGCCGAAGTCAGACGCTTAACCGACTGAGCCACCCAGGCGCCCCTGTCTTAAGGATTTTCAAAGCCAGCTGGTTGTTGTCTTTTATGGGAAAATGCCTCCTTTTTCTAGTATCAGTGAAAAAAGATTGGAAAGATGGGAATATAACTTATTCTTAATGGCTAGGAGTGATTTCTTTCAGCTCTCTGCTTCCTTGGAGCAAAAGATGTGGTCATTCAAACCCTCTCTATATCACGTATAGATAAGAATGCAATCTTCTGGCTGAATGGAAGCTTCTGGCCAAAGGACATTTGGAGACAATCAGCCTAGATAGGTAATAAAATTTCAACTGAGAAGCCAGACTTGGTGAAAAGGAATGGAAACAGGGCTTTCACAATGTCTTAAAGCAAATGACATATAACTAAAGTATATGGTATTGCAGAGGTTGGAGCTAAAAGAAAATATGCTAGGCACACACGAGCATAACATCGATTTGCAACAAAATGTGAAATTCATATACACAATTAGTTTTGGAAGCAAATGATATTTAAGTTACAAAAATTAGAATACAGAAGGCATGATTTTTATATCTTAGTTTGCATCCAATCTACATTGGGCTAATAACATAGATTTCAAACTGTTGGACATTGGTATTTACCCTCACAATTGTATGTGAACAGGACAGTTGCAGGGTGAATAAATGTGTAATTGCAAGGTGATAAATGTATAATTTATCAGCTTGAGTCTTCGGGCCATTGTTGTCATTGAACAGCAGGAGTTAACCACGTTGCTATCTACTTGTCTACCTGTCACTTTCACCACAAGGCTAAAAAACCTCCTTGTTGGGATGGGACTGGCCTCGGAGAATTGAGGAGAGGGCAGATCACCCAGGGAGGAAACTGCAGCTGCCCTTGTGAGTGAGTCCTTTTTGGCATGGTGGGTCATCTGGTTCAAAGCTCAGGCAGTTGGAACATGCCTTCTTTGGAGACCCTCTGCTGGATTCCTTCCTACTCCTGCTGATGTGGTTCTCAGAATTCAGTTTTGTTACTGCTCTTCCTCTAAAACAACTTTCCTGGAAGTATTGCATCAAACGATAGGTAGATATCTTTCAGGGTTTGGAATCAGCACTTAATAAAGGACCCAGAGAACCACCTGGCTACCAAGTCTTCTTGGAGATTGAATTCTTATCTATATGTGAGGTAGAGACGGTTTGAAAGACCGCATCTTTTGCTCCATATTTTATTGTTCATACAATGGAATAACAGCCATAGGATAATAAAATACCAATTGTCCAAGCACCCTTCCTGTCCTTCTTCAGCCTCTATTTTCCTGCGATCACAATATATGGTAACCATCTCCAGAATAAGAAGGAAGCCAGACAACTTCTTCCTTTCTTCTTCCAGTGACAGGTATTGCTCTGGCAATCCTGGCTTCTCTGCCTTCTGTGCTTTACGGAGGAACCACAGCCAGTTCAAGTCACTTTCCTGCAGCTGTCGCATGATGGATTGGTGCAGCTGGGTGGCTCTCAGAGTGGGGGAAAGATTGCTGGCTCCTATATATTCCATTTAGGATTAGTTGGGAAATGAGGGCATTGGATTCCCTGCTGCTCTTGTTTTATCTGGGACTGTGCAACAGGAATGGGGACGGGGAGAGGTCTGCAAAGGCAGTTGTTGCGTGTACACAGCAAGTTTTACAAGCATGAACTCTATTCCAGTGTCCTTCCTAGGAGTGTTTCCTCTGAATTAGAAAGCTCTAGTTTTCATTTGATGACTGCTTTCTGGTTAATTCAATTGTTCGGGCCCCTGCTGGAACTCGTATAATGGATATTTAGGGGAGAGAATGTGGCTTTTTGAAATGACTTCATGAACAGCACTGCCAGATTTAGCAAATAGAAATTCAGGGTGGCCAATTAAATTGATATTTCAGATAAATAATGAATAATTTCTTAGTATGTTCCAAGTATTGCATGGGCTCTCTCAAATATTGCAGAAAACATACTTATAATAAAAAAGTTATTTATCTGAAATTCAGGTTTGATTGAACACACTGTAGTTTATCTGGCACCTTAATCATGTATAATTAAATGTTGATACTGCCTTTGATCACAGACAATAATTTATTTGATCATTGATTAGTTTTGTTAGAATCAATATTTATATTAGATATTTATCCTCATCTTTTTAGGTAGATTACAACAGTAGGATAAAATATATGTTTTCTCTTTTATATTGTAGAAATACGGGGATGTCTACATAGATGTAGATATTTATTTGTTGTCTATATGATAATGTGCAATGCAGATTTAGGTTTCTTGTTGTTTAACCCATGATCAAAGAGTGATACTTAAAAATTAAATTCCTTGGGGCACCTGGGTGGTTCAGTCATTTGAGTGTCAGACACTTTATTTTGGCTGAGATCATGATCCGAGGGTCTTGGGATTGAGCTCTGAATTGGGTGCCACACTAAGCATGGAGCGTGCTTGAGATTCTCTCTCTCTCTCTCTCTCTCTCTCTCTCTCTCTCTCTCTCTCTCTCTCTTCTTCTGCCCCTTGTCCCCTCTTGCATGCACTCTCTCTAAAATAAAAATAAAATGAAAAAATAAATATTTAATTCCTTTTTTATTTTATGAAAGTAGTATATACACGGTGAATATCATGGGCTGGATACACTGGGCAAGTTGAAAAAATAATCTTACTCTGATTATATTAATAATCTATGCTCTTTGTGGAATGTTAGAGAAATGTGTAATAACATAAGAAAAATACACCTGTGATGTTTCTTATCTATTTTATATTTTTTGTGGAAACACTTAAAAAATGTGTGTTTGTATTATGTTGCAGTACAATTTTGTTGCCTTTTAAAAATTTCACCATTACAGCATGAATGTCTTTCATTTTATTACAAACATTTAGAAAACCTTTTAATGGATACTATCTTTTTTTTTAATTTTTATTTTTGAGAGAGAGGGAGAGAGAGAACGTACATGTGTGTACATGCACATGAGTGGGGGAAGGGCAGTGAGAGAGAGAGAGAGAGAGAGAGAGAGAGAGAGAGAGAGGAAGACGCAGAATCCGAAGTAGGCTCCAGGCTCCAAACTAGCAGCAAAGAGCAAAGAGCCCGACTCATGAACTCATGAAGCTTGAACTCATGAACCACGAGATCATAACCCGAGCCAAAGTCAGAAGCTTAACCGACTGAGCCACCCAGACACTCTGCGATATTACTATTATTTTTCCTTATTGTTTAAGCTTTTTTCCTGCCCTTACTGGGTGGCTCTCAGAGTGAGGGAAGGGTTGCTCGCTCCTGTATTTTCCATTTAGGATTAGTTGGGAAATGAGGGCACTTGGATTCCCTGCTTCTCTTGTTTTATCTGGGACTATGCAACAGGAATAGGGACGGGGAGAGGTCTGCAATGTTAAATGTTAAAATGAGGATATTGATACATAACTGTTTGTATCACTGATTATTTTCTTTGGATCTGTTTTTGAAAGTGCTAGTACTTGATTTAAAGATCAAAACATTTTGTTGTGCATGCAGTACAGTGAAATCCGCCACGCCCTGTGTTTGGTGTTCTGGCCAGAGGCACCCTCCTGGGCTTTTTGCTTTCCTGCCTCCACTCACTTCTTTCCATAGGGATAGACATGGCTCCTCTAACGGGTGAGTTTGGAAGCAGGCAGTTTGGTTCAGCTCTCCTAGATTCAATTTCTTTCAGATGTGACTGCGCGCAAAGAGAGTATCTCTGAAGTCCTCTCTTTGCTGTGGTTAGGTTATCGGGGCAACTTTGACTGACTGGGCATGCCTACAGTTGTCCACTCTGCTTATGGGTAGATTGCAGTTTGGAGGAAATTTTAGATAGTTCACTGTGACTATCCATCTAATTCACCTCCTCCTATCTAGTTATTTTAAGTAATACATCCGAGGTTTGGTCTTCATCTGACTGACAGCCATGTCTGACTCTCAACTAGTCCCAAACTGAAATTGAGGACAGAGCTGTGATGAATTATCACAAGTTGAAACTCCAAATATAAACTCATTATCCAGGAATAATGGAGGCATAGGGGGACTGGCAGTTAGAACCCAAAACAACATGAGGAGAGTGAGATTGTGTGTCCCAGCAGTCTTAACGTAAGGTGCTATGGTTTCCTTTGCAAAGGCCTTGCGGTGTGGAGCATCTAAGCCTGGCAGGTGGCATGGTGAGTGAGCAGCTGGGATGATTCATTTGCATGGGCCATGCCAGCTCTGGTAAACGTGAGTCACATGGTCCTCTGTGTGTCACCTTGGCCTGATTTACAAAGGTATGGTTTAGGTGACTTGGGCATTCAGTTGCTGGGGAAAGGAATCTCTTAGTTCTTGTTAAAGATAATTTTAGAGCCAATATGTAGTCTTTTTTTAACTATTTTCCAGTGAAAGCTCTTTTTTTCCCCTCTCTGTCTCTACAGTGAACATTTTTAGCGTGAATATCAGCCCAGGACTGAATACTTCAAAGATTGATAAGTTCCATGAAGGGTCGGCAGCACCAGTGTGTATGTTCTCTCCACTCTGCCTTAATGTTGTTGGTTTGCAGAGACAAAACACATTTTGCCTGCTTTCCTGCAGGCTCCTTTCTCTTCACAGCCCTCTGCTGCCTCTTCTTAGTAGATGACATAGCTTACACCCCACCCCTGGAGCCCCAGCCTAGATTTGTGGACATTTCAGTGTCCACGCTATGAGAAAGAATTTCTTCTGTTTCATCTTCTTCTATGAGGCAGATCTAGTTTGGAGGGGGAGTCTACATGTTGAGAGAAAGAATACAAAATTAGATATAAAAGTAAATGTTTATTTAGAGCATGAAATGTAATCACAATGCATTACTGGAAAACTGGATATTTGGATTTCTTTTTTAAAAATCTCTTTGCCAAATTTATTGGAAATAAGTTCCATAAATTGAAAATGCTTATCTCGAAATGCTTCTTGATGGAGGCCTTACTTTTTCTCTCCTGCTAGAATAGTCTATGGCTCCCAGGACTCATAATGGCAGCGTGATGCTAAAACTTTATTAAGCTTCATCTGTCTATCATCATCTCTCTATCTCTGCCTTCTTCAGGCCTTGTCCTTCCAGTCTCCATTAGTTATCTGAGAGGGTATTTATGTTTTCTAAATGAATGCTAACACCTCAGGAAGAGAAATTTCCCCCCTCAGAATTCTGAAATTCCTCATGAACAGAAAACTTAGTCTAACACAGAACAAAACTGTCTGTTTTGGTGGGTGTTATAAGCTGAATCATGTCCACTTTTCCATTCATACATTGAATTCCTAACCCTCTAGCATATCAGAAGGTGAGGCAGGGGCTATATTTGGGAGTAGGGCCTTTAGAGGGATAATTAATATAAAATGAGGTCTTGCAGGTGGGCCCTAACCCAATATGACCAGTGTCCTAAGAAGAACAGATTTGGACAGACACAGACATAGAGGGAAGATAATGAAAAGACGCAAGAAGAAGGCCATCTATAAGCCAAGGATAGAGGCCTCAAAAGGAGCCAAGACTGCCACACCTTGATCTCAGACTTCCAGCCTTTGGAACTGTGAGAAAATAAATTTCTGGTGTTTAAGCCCCCTGGTCTGTGGTACTTTGTTGTAGCTGCCTTAACAAACTGATGCAGTGGGACAGAAGCAAAAGGAGGGGCCGTTGCTTCACAGTGTGATTGCCTGCTAAATGGAGTAGCTTCCAAGATTGTGAGCGTGAGGGAGGAATAGGCAATCTTGAGTGTCAGGAGCCTGCAGAGCAATGTGTTCTGAGGAGCACTTTCTGAAGAACTAGGATAGTTCCTTGTGAACTGTTCTCTGTGGCTGCTGCTTGTCTTTCACCTTGCACTCTCTTGACTTGCATTCCAGTGTGTCACAAACTCGTTGTAACTATCCCTCCTGCTGGCTTTTCAGATCTCTTCCTGGTAGGGGTAACCACTGACTACAGGAGATGGCTGTTTTCTAACTGTGCCACCTACTGATCCCTTCTCTGTAAATCCATGCTCAATCACCTGCTACTCAGTGAAACACTGAATTGTTCAAATACACATTTCTGGGAGGACTAAGATCAACTATCTAGGCCTGTGTGTTCACAGTCACCTCCAGAAGAGTGGGGAGGCCCAGTCCTGGTCCCAGCTCAGCTGTCACTCTCCTTGACCATCCACTGCTTTCCTATTCCCCTCATCCTGATCCCCAGATGGGGTAGACACTTCTTTGGAATTCCCATAGAATGAACCCTGTGCTGCATTCTTAGCTACTATTTACGACATTACAGTATGAATATTTACTTGAATATCTCCTTTAATTTGCCTGTGAATTCTTTTAACTGTGGGCTGTATCTGATTCATCTTTGCGTCACTGGGGGCTGTCCCATGCTTGTCAGAAAGTAGGTGCCAAATAATTGAGACTCAAGGTAGCTCTTCACCTGAGAGAAAAATGATTTTTTTGCATCACTGACCAAAAATATTTTCCTATAGGCTTTGCTCTTTATAAGGTTTTCCTTTACTTTGTTCTATCCAACAAATGTGTTGGGCGCCTGTCCTGCACCAAGTACTGTGTTAAGTTGCAGGAAGAAAATGATGGATTGGACCAGAGCTTCCAGTCCGTCAGAGAGAGAAGACAGGTGCGCACATGACTGTAACACAAGTGAGTATGGTGACTTTACTGAGGACCATGCTCCCACGGGCCAAAGATGAGAAGGTAAGAATGAGATTTAAGAGGGCTGCAAGAGAAAAGCCTCCAGGAGAAGGTGACATCCATGTAGGTGCGTGGGATTAGTCTGCTGGGGCTGCTGTAACAAAATACCACAAACTGAGTGGCTTAACCAGCAGAAATGTATTGTCTCACAATTCTGGAGACTAAAAGCCTGAGATCAAGGTGTTGGCAGGGTTGGTTGCTTCTCAGGGCTGTGAGGGAGCTTCTGGTGGTTTGCTGACACTCTCTGGCCTTCCTAGGCTTGTAAAAGCATCTGTCCGACCTCTGCCTTCATCTTCGCATTGTGTTCCCTCTGTGCATATGTCTCTGTGCCCAAAGAATGCCAGTCATGTTGGATTAGGGGCTCACTCTACTCCAGTATGACCTCATCTTAACTAATTACATCTGCAATGACCCTGTTTCCAAATATGTCACTCTCTGAGGTGCTAGATGTTAGAACTTCAATATACAAATGTTGTGGGGACACAATACAACCCTTAGTAGTTAAGGTTTTCAGGAGGCAGAGGTTATAGGAAGAGAATAAGAGGGAATACCTTCTTGGAAGCAAGAACAATGGATATCTTCTGCTTCTAATATAGTTTGAATATTCACTCTATAACCATTCTCTGTTAGCATTTGGTTAATTTCCTCTGGCAATTTCTCCCTATCTCTTCCTTCCTTCTCTAGCAGTGTCTGCTGAATCCTATCTGATTGTGACTTGAGGAGGTACTACTTTCTGGACATCCTGGGCTTTAGGGAGCCCCCACTTTGTCCTTCCTTAGCCATGTTTCACCCTACAAGGTGCAAAATCAATAAGGCCAAAAGGCACATGTCCGTTCTGAGCCCGCACATTAACCCTTTCTGTTTTCTACACCATGCTCCAAGTAACTGGGACTCCAGAATTCTCTACCTAAAATGTTCCAAGCATTTTTCCATAACCTCTTTGGGGAGCCTTCCTAGGTCAGTCCTTCAGAGCATGGGCCATGCAGCTGGAGGACACATCCTTGGAGGATGAAGAGAGGGCACTCTGTACTCTTCTCGTTCTGTAAATAATAGGGGTGGGTTTGCCTGTAAGAATCAGGTCAAACACCTTTTCCCTTTCTCCCTGAAACCATTCCTTATCTTCTCCCTCATTCAAATATGTAAGACCCTACCCCTGTCTTCTAAACTTTTTAAAATCTTATTTTCCTCCTTTGTCTAATGAGGCTAATAACAATGTCTAATAGGAATCAGTTAATTGTTTATGATGACAGAAGGACAAAGCATGGGGTTAATTTACAGAACAGACTAACAGAAATGTCTTACTAACCTGTTCCAGACCAATACTGTAGCCATGCGTCAGATTTATGTGAGGATAATTTAAATTTAGTAGCCTGTAGGCCCAGTACCATGATCTGATTCAGTTAACCTAAGATGAACCCTGTTTATGTGTGTTTCGTAAATCTCCCTGAGTGATGCTAATATGCAACCAAACTTGGGAACCATTGATCTAGACTATCCTTGTTGATTTCAGAATCTTTTGGAAGATAATGAGCATTGTGGCTCTTGGGTAGAGGCTTAGATGTACATCTTTTTATTACAATAAAACTCTATAATACATTGCCTCATGAGGTTTATATTTTATAAAACATGTTTTAGAACTGCTGTGTGAATCATCTTCAGTTTCAGGGCACCTGTGTAGCTCAGTGGGTTAAGCATCCAACTTTGGCTCAGGTCATGATCTCACAGTTCATGGGTTTGAGCTCTGTGTTGGGCTTTGTGTTGACAGCTAAGAGCCTGAAGCCTGCTTCAGATTCTGTGTCTCCCTCTCTGCCCCTCCTCTGCTTGTGCATGCACGCTCTTCCCCCCACCCCCCGCTCGCTCCTGCTATCTCTCTCTCTCTTTCTCTCAAAAATAGATAAACATTTTAAAAAAAGAAAAAAAAGAAATGTTTTCATTTTGATAAACTTATATTTGATCATTTTTTAACATGTAACTGGATTGAACAGCATAAAATAGGTTGATTCTTTATTGGGAAATCAAACAAATAGAATTACATTTTAAAAAAATAGAAAAAATCCATAAGTTCTTCATTAATTTCAGTGAAGATTTTCTCTAACTATTTACACATCATCTTTTTTTTTTTTTTGGCTAAAATGTGAATTTTTTATTTACACTTTTTAGCCTGTGTTCCTCGTTGTCTAGTAGACACAACTGTACGACTTGCCGATTCCTTAATTTCAACAAAAGTTCTCACCCTGTTTCTGCCCCTCTTTTCCTGATTATTCTCTCCTACAGAAAAACAAATAACAACAGTCCTCAAAGGAATGATGATTTCCTTTATTCCAGTTATATCCCTTTTGGTGGATCTTTCCAAGACAGAAAACTTTGCTTTGGTGTGGGTTGCTCCTTTATCTTCAACATGGAAGTAAGCATCAGGCCCTTATTCCTTTATATCTTTTCCAGGCTGCATCCTGTTTCCTCCTTTTCCACTGCCACTCACTTGTGCCTCTGCCATCCATCTGCATTACCTCTTCGTTATGGACTGGACTGCGTCCCCCCAAATTCATGTGACTTTATGTCACTGGAGGCAGGGCCTTTGAAGAGATCATTAAGATTAGATGAGGTAATAAGAGTGGGGCCCTAATCTGATAGGACTGGTATATTTTATAAGAAGAGGGAGGGGCAGCCTTCACCTGCACAGAGGAAAGGTCATGTGAGGACATAGGGGGAAGGCAATCATCCACAAACCAAGGAGAGAGCCCTCACCAGAAACTAAGCATGCTGCTTCTTTGATCTTAGACTTCCTGCCAGCAGAACTGTGAGAAAATAAATTTCTATTGGTCAAGCCATCCAGTCTGTAGTATTTTGTTATGGCAGCCCAAGCTGGCTAATACACTATTTGTCACCATTTACTTAAGATAGCTTTTCTCTCTCCAGACCATCTTGCATGGGTATGCACAGTGAACACAGATATATTACTGAATCAGTTTTCTATTGCTACAGAATAATTCGCCACAAACTCAGTAGCTTAAAACAACACCCATTTTTTATATCCTATTTTCCACGGGTCAGTAAGGTGGGTACACTTAGTGGGGTCCTCAGCAGAGTCTTAAAAGCTACAGTCAAGGTGTTGGCTGGAATGGTAGTGGCATCTGAGGTTAAGAGTTCTCTTTGGACACCCAGGTGGCTCAGTCAGCTGGGCGTCTGACTTCAGCTCAGGTCATGATCTCACAACTCATATGAGTTTGACCCCTGTGTCAGGTTCTGTGCTGACAGCTTGGAGCCTGGAGCCTGCTCTGGATTCTGTGTCTTCCTCTCTCTGTACCTTTCCCTGCTCACTCTCTGTCTCTCTCTCCTTCAAAAATAAATAAACATTAAAAATAAATAAATAAATAAATAAATAAATAAATAAATAAATAAATAAAAAGAGTGCTCTTTCAAGCTCACATGATTTTTGGAAGAATTCATTTCCTTGCAGCTGTAAAACTCATGGTGGCTCTTTAAAACTCAGCAAAAGAATCTCTGAAGTTTCCAGTCTTATTTAAAGAGCTGATCTGATTAGATCAGGTCCACCCAGTTTGATTGATTCATAGTCAACTGGTTAAGGTTCCTAATTAAATCTGTAAAACTCTCTTCACCTTTGGAATCCATCATACGCAAAAGTCCTGCCCAAACTCAAGGGGAGGGGATTACACATGGCATATATACTACAGGGTTAGAACCTTGGAGGGCCATTTAGACTTCTGTCTACCACACATGTGATTCCTTGATTACTATTCAGCACTAAAGGCTAAAGGCTATGCACAAAGCTTTGATATATAGTTTCTGCTGTGCTCAAGTTTAAAACGATGTAAAAATGAAAAAAAAAAATGGCAGTGCACAGCAGTAAGCATTAATGCCATAAGAGTGGTGCAGATAGTCACATGTGCCAGTTCTGAGGAGCTCCCTGTGGCCAGACTAATGCTTCTCGAACATAAAATAGTGGCTGAGCCTTTAAAGATGAGCTGAATTTAAACTCAAAGGGACTACCTGCACTGTCAGTGTATACTATCACTTATTTTACTTCATACTTTCTACTTTTACTTAACAATATTTTCACTGAATTGAATTAAACGTTGCTAAATATTTATTTTCCGTAACTATTGTGATTGCATGCCTATAGTGCATCTATCTCTACATTGAGTCTTTTTAACTAATTACTTGTTTTGGAAGGTTCTGTTTAGAGAGTAGGTAACATGATAGAGAGATAAGTGTATATAGAGTCAGCCACCACCATTCATGGGGCAAGCTGGTCACTTCTTTCTAGCTTGTAATGGCTTTATTTGTAATTGAGGATTTAGATGGAATAATTTGTAAAGTCCTTTCCCTGACTTACTTCTTCACCTAGATTTCTTTGACATCCCAGAATAAGCTAGGTCTCCTTTTTGTACACATTTCTTTTTTTTAATATGAAATTTATTGTCAAATTGGTTTCCATACAACACCCAGTGTTCATTCCAACAGGTGCCCTCCTCAATACCCATCACCCACTGTCCCCTCCCTCCCACCCCCCATCAACCCTCAGTTTATTCTCACTTTTTAAGAGTCTCTTATGGTTTGGCTCCCTCCCTCTCTAACTTTTTTTCCTTCCCCTCTCCCATGGTCTCCTGTTAAGTTTCTCAGGATCCACATAAGAGTGAAATCATATGGTATCTGTCTCTGTATGACTTATTTCACTTAGCAAAACACTCTCCAGTTCCATCCACGTTGCTACAAAAGGCCAGATTTCATTCTTTCTCATTGCCACGTAGTATTCCATTGTGTAAATAAACCACAATTTCTTTATCCATTCATCAGTTGATGGACATTTAGGCTCTTTCCATAATTTGGCTATTGTTGAAAGTGCTGCTGTAAACGTTGGAGTACAAGTGCCCCTATGCATCGGCACTCCTGTATTCCTTGGGTAAATTCCTAACAGTGCTATTGCTGGGTCCTAGGGTAGATCTATTTTTAATTTTTTGAGGAACCTCCACACTGTTTTCCAGAGTGGCTGCACCAGTTTACATTCCCACCAACAGTGCAAGAGGGTTCTGTTTCTCCACATCCTTTCCAGCACCTATAGTCTCCTGATTTGTTCATTTTAGCCACTCTGACTGTCATCAGGTGGTATCTCAGTGTGGTTTTGATTTGTATTTCCCTGATGAGGAGCGATGTTGAGCATCTCTTCATGTGCCTGTTGGCCATCTGGATGTCTTCTTTAGAGAAGTGTCTATTGATATTTTCTACCCATTTCTTCACTGGATTATTTGTTTTTTGGGTGTGGAGTTTGGTGAGTTCTTTATAGATTTTGGATACTAGCCCTTTGTCCGATATGTCATTTGCAAATGTCTTTTCCCATTCCGTCGGTTACCTTTTAGTTTTGTAGATTGTTTCCTTTGCAGTGCAGAAGCCTTTTTATCTTCATGAGGTCACAATGGTTCACTTTTGCTTTTAATTCCCTTGGCTTTGGAGATGTGTCAAGTAAGAAATTGCTGCGGCTGAGGTCAGAGAGGTTTTTTCCTGCTTTCTCCTCTAGGGTTTTGATGGTTTCCTGTCTCACATTCAGGTCCTTTATCCATTTTGAGTTTATTTTTGTGAATGGGGTAAGAAAGTGGTCCAGTTTCATTCTTCTGCATGTTGCTGTCCAGCTCTCCCAGCACCATTTGTTAAAGAGACTGTCTTTTTTCCATTGGATATTCTTTCCTGCTTTGTCAAAGATTAGTTGGCCATACTTTTGTACGTCCAATTCTGGACTCTCTATTCTATTCCATGATCTATGTGTCTGTTTTTGTGCCAATACCATGAATATTTCTATAATATTTGCACCTCCACTTCATAACCTTCATCTCACTTACAATTACTTGTCAAAAGTTTATCCCTGGTAGAGTTTAAAGTATCATAGGGTCATGGAATATATCTTGTTTACCACTCAATGCAGATGTGAGGCACAGTGCTTGGTATATAATAGGTGCTCAGTAATTACTTGTTGACCAAGTGAACAATAATCTATGATCCTGTCAAATGAATATACTCTTATTTCTATATGCCAGTCACTATTTACTTATCTATTTTAAATGTTTATTTATTTTTGAGAGAGAGAGAGAACACAGTTCAGGAGGGGCAGAGAGAGAGAGGGGGGACAGAGGATCTGAAGCAGGATCTCTGTATTGACAACAGAGAGACCAATGCAGGACCCAAACCCACGAACCTTGAGATCAGAACCTGAACTGAAGTTGGACACTTAACCGACTGAGCCACCCAGGTGCCCCTATGCTAATCAATATTTAAAATAGTCAGGCAGTGATGAGGTGTTTTCAACATTATGTGATTCTGAGCAGTTAACAAACCTTACCTATTATATTGTAAAAACTTTAGTCTTGTTTTCTCTAATGGGCTGGAAAGAGTGAATGGTGGCCTGGTCTAAGGAATACACTGGAGCAGGAGGTCTTGGGGCCATGTGGAATGTTTAAGGATGCTCAATCAAGGTGACCAGAGGAAATCATATTATAAGAAGAGCAGTGATTTTGAGAGAAAATCATGGTTGAGCTTAGGAAAATGGAAGTGAATGACAAATTCAGTAGGTAAGGTAAGGATGAAAATGCGCAGCAAGTTTAGTAGACAGAACTTGGAAGGCAGTATGGAGTCAGTGGAAAGAAAGGGATCCGAGAGAATGGTTTTGAATTTAAACATTGAACAAAAAGAATGTGCATGCTTTCCTGTTTTATATTATACCTGGTGTGACTGTAGGCAGAGGGGAAAGTGTGGGATTGGTGACCTAAGGAGTTACACAGATAGGGGAGTTTTTATGCCCTCAGTGGATTTATAGGATATTATTCTCTGATATTTACAGTGCACCTAATCAGATAATGGGCCATAATCAGATAATTCACTTTAAATTCTGTTTTATTTTGAAACTAAAACATTTTCCCATGGATTCAATGTTATGTGAAGGTTGATTAGGTTTCGAAGCCAATTCAAGAGCACTATTTAATTTGTGTTTTATAAGAATGTTATAGAAATGTTTACATGGCTTGTTTTTTTGGGGAATCAAGCATATTTTATCTCTTCATATTACTTTATAGGAAATAGTTCTGATATATATAATATAGTTACTAGTTTTTTAATCATAAATAACTAAAATACTTCTGTAAGTTACCACTGTTCTGCTTGAAATTATAGTTGTTGTTTTTTTAATTTCTTCATCTTGGGGGAGTAAGTACGTTAATTTCCATTTTAAACTTTCATTTGATATTAAAATCAGAACAACTTGTTCAGATCCTGTCGTTTTTATCTTGAATAAATATTGCTAAATTTTATTGAACAACTTGACTTAAGTTAGTTTTGGAAAGTCATCAAAATCTTTTCCTCCCTCATTTATTTCCTTCAGATCCAAATTTATTTTCATTTTCTTCCTTGATAAAGTTACTTTATTAGGCATTTCATTGCCCAGCTATACAAGTTAAATCTTTTTTTGTGCTGGCTCATCTTATTATTTTTTAATTTTTACTTTAGAGAGAGAGAGGGAGGGGTAGAGAAAGAGGGAGACAGAGACTCTCTTTTTTTTAATTTAAATTTTAGTTAGCTAGCATACAGTGCAATATTGGTTTTAGGCATAGAATTCAGTGATTCACCATTTACATAGCACCCAGTGCTCATCACAACAAGTACCATATTTAGTACCAGTCACCCACCTAGCCCATCCCCCACCCACCTCTTTCCTCTACCCACCATTTGTTCTGAGAGAGAATCTTAAGCGGCCTCCACACCCAGCATGGACTCAATCCCATGACCCTGGGACCATGACCTGAGCCAAAATCAAGAGTCAGACATTCAATCAACTGAGCCACCCAGATGCCCGTGTGGTGGCTCATTTTAAATAGCGCACACTGTATGCTTTCATATTTAGGAGCATTGTATACTTGCATGGTATAACTTTGGCTCCATATTAATTTATTGCCAGACTCTTTCAGTTTTAGGGCTGTGAAGAACCCTTTGAGGTTATACTGTAATAATTCATCTCAACCTACAGATATGGTAAAAGATGTCCAGAAAAGGTGAACAATGTGTCCAATATCACATGATAATTTAAAGCTGAGACATAACCAGAACTCCAATGCTTTAACTGCCTGTTCAACAACATGACCACATTGTTTAGTTGTTTATACTCCTAGAAGAAACACACACACACACACACACACACACACACACAAATGAGAGTTAGCCATGTTAAATAGTAGAACATGATAATTATGTAGTCTAAGGAGCCAGAAAATGTAGTGTTGTAAGTGTAGGTACATGTGCACCTTAGAGTTTATTCTGATTTCAATCATTCATTCAATAAGCATTTACTGAGTTCCTACTGTCAGACACACAGAGATGAAAGATGTGATCCCATCCTCCAGACACTCATAATTTGAGATATAAAAGGAAAGGTGACAGAGAGAATGTCGGAGGAGACCATCTGGAAATAACCAAGCCCTTTCCGGAGTGAGAGGAAAAGTCAACACCACTAGTGTGATTACCCTCCTTTTTATGCTTCCACTCATTCGGGTTTATTGTTCCTGTGCCATTTTCCACTTGCTTCCCACTGTCCTTGTTCTCTGATTGTTTCAATCCTTGCCCACCTTGTTGTAGCTGTGAACTATTTATTTTAATTGTCCCTTGGAAGAAGTTGAGCTACTGGGCTGAGAACCTTCATGTTTTCCAAGGAAAGTACTGTAAAAATTGCATGTAAACAAGAATTATTGTTTTAGACAAGCTCGTGCAAGACAAATCATCTACGCTACCAATATCTGGCATAGCCCTATCACTAACCATCCATCTTATTCATATTTGAGGCTGAAGTACTTTCCCTACCTCATGCTTTGCCTTCCCTCCTCATTTTCTGACATTTCCATTTCTTGCCAAATATTTTTTTGGTGAGAGGTTGCATAGGTTTCTACCTGGTCTGTGATGATGTTGTCAAGCAGGCTGAGATTTGTATTGAGTACTGAAGCTCTACGGGGGTGTGGGGTTGCTGGTATTTGTATACTTGTTTGTCTTTTCTTAAAGAGTTGGTTGTTAATGTAGCTGCTACTCAGACCTGGGATGAGGGCTAAAGCAGTGAGGTCAGTTACTGAACCATGAACACAGTGAAATGTGAAATGTCTTTAGTGAAATGTAAATTCTTTACGATGGCAGTGGGGGCTGGGGGACAAAGGCTGGAACCCTAGAGGTCAGAGCTAAGTAAGTAAAGGTGAAGTCTCATGTTCTTCCCTTTAGTTCACTGAGAAAGAAATAAGAACAATAACCCACTTTTATGTGCATACCAGGTACTCTGCTGAGCAGCTTAACATGGATTATCCCGTTAATCTTCCTAGTAACACTGTGGAGTAATGTATTCCTACTTCACAGATAAGGGCACCTCTGAGGCTTACTGAGTTTTAAAAATGCTTTGCTTTGTCACATGTCCATTTAGTGTCAGAGTCAAGACTGGACCCAGATCAGTCTGTTTCCAAGCCTTGATCTCCTAATCACTGTGTTAAACTTAGGTTTTCCTTTATTTCATTGGATCTCACTTTTTCTTAATTTAATGAGTTTTAAAAAAATTTTTTTAATGTTTATTTATTTTTGAGAGAGAGAATGAGAGTGGGTTGGGGCAGAGAGAGAGAGGGGGGCACAGAATCTGAAACAGACTCCAGGCTCTGAGCTGTCAGCACAGAGCCCGACGTGGGGCTCGAACTCAAGAGCTGTGAGATCATGACCTGAGCTGAAGTCGGACACTCAACCTACTGAGCCACCCCGGCGCCCCTAATTCAATGAGTTTTATGCCTGTATCCTCTTTCTTTATCCAAACCATGGGAGACTTAGTGTACATTTCAAACTAAAAGGAGCATAAGTTATTCACAGGACTGAGCAGTCTGATATTAACTTAATTTTAGAGAGAACATGAAGCTGTGTGACCTCCAAAACCCCTTCTACCACTGACAGCTTGTGATTCCAGAGAGGGGAATGAGTCTGAGTCACTGCTGTAGCACTTACTAACTACATCATTTCATACAAGACACCTTACTTCTTGGAGCCTTAATCTTCTTTTCTGTAAAATGAGAGTAAAGGGACATATCTCAGGATTGATGCAGCGTTAGTGAAAGCACTTAGCACAATGTCTGGCATTTTCCATCTTTATAGCTACTTTTCTCAGCCATAACTTAATTTTTTTTTAATGAAGCTTATTTTCTTAAAATCCCAATAATTTGAAAAATCTTGATCATTGCAGTTGTGATAAAGTGTATTTTTTCTGAAGACAAAGGCTTCTTAACCAATGGACAGCTGATAGAATCTCAAAATGGTGAATGACCTTAGAGATGATATAATCCAGTTCCATTATTTTGCAGGACTCAACACTGAAGCCCAAAGAAGGAAATGAATTTCCCAAAATCACATAGCAAACTAGTGGTAAATTCAAGGCCAGAACTTACTTCTCTTGATGCAAGTCCCAGTGTTTTTGCTTTAGAGTTCTAGTAAACTCAAGATGAAGGTTGACACTAGAGGGAAGAATATTTTTAAGTACATTATAAAAAAAGACATTTTATATGGACTTTATTTCTATTTTTATGTTAATAATTGTTTATGCACTAAATATGATTGGCAGTAAAGAATTGTCTATGTATGTGTTGGGGGGGTCCTTAAACTATAGAATCTAACAGGCATGGATTTAAGGCACTGATCTGCTTTCTTAGCTATGTGACCTTGAATCTTAAACTCTAACTCTTAGGTTCCTTGTTAGTAAAATGGAGATAATGATCATAATGTTCTAGTAGTTGGAAGGATTAAATGAGATAATACATGTGAGGTACTTAGTGGAGTGGCTGGCATATAGTTATCACATCATAAATGGTAACTTAATGGTAACAATATTAACATAAAGTCAATGGGAACCACCACAACTACCCCATCCATGGGTGAATTTATCTCAGTGGAACCAAAAATGCCTGATTTCTTAGTGAAAGCCAATAAAAGCCAGGACCTAATAGACACATTGTGTTTTGACTTAGCCAAGATGTCCCTTGACTATAGCCAGATCACACCACTGACTGATTTAAGGAACTCTCCTGAGGCTCCCAGATGGTGTTTAGCAGTAAGCAGTTCATAGAATGGACTTTTACTGAATATTAACAGAGAAGAGGTGCTTACTGTCACCAGAAAGCCACTTACATCTCCCTTGCCTTTGGGTAAGTAAATATGAGTAAATACATCGTGCGGTTAGTCTTTAGGCTATGGAGGCTTTGCAGAAGAGATTAATGTCAGTAACAGCAATACTTTAAATGTTCAAATAAACCTAAAAATAGAGAGTTCCTTTTTGTCAATTCTCCTACTTAAGGGATAGGAGAATACAGACATATATGTATACATATATATGTGAGTGTCCGTTGTTATTTTTAAGAAAGACCGTGGCTAAATAATCTGGTTTTATAGTGTTAGCAAGAATTCAACGGAGCAAATGTAAAGCTTTAATTGGCTTTATTATGCCTCTTATGGATCTGGCTGTATCACATCCAGCAAGTAGAGGGGAGCTCCAAAGAAGAGTTTTACAAAATGGAAGGTTTTTATAGGAAGGAAGATGGGGCAAGAGTTATTAGCAAAAGAAAGGGCCTGTTTCAGGCAAGGTCCCCTTACCTTAGTGGGTAGGGGGAAGGCCTTAGGTGACAAATTACCTCATTGATGCTGACCAGAAAATTCCTGAATGACTGGCTGGTTAAGACTACGTTCCTGGGGGAGGTAAAACTGAAGTTAGGTTAAGTACTAAGCCCTGGCTTGGTGACTAGCATAAGTGACTCCACCTTGGGCCTCTGGTTTTCTTTTTAACAATAGAATGGTAATACCGTTAAAAGAAGTGCTGTCTTATTTCTTTTTTCAATCTTGTATTTGAATAATTGAATACAATAGTGCATTTTTCTCTGTTACTAAGAATTTATTGAATCATAGAACAGTGGGAGAAATATCAAGTAATCCATTCTTGAATTCCAGGCAAACGATACCTGGCGTCCTACAGATGTAAGCTATGCTATTTCAAATTGAGAAGGTTCTTAAAAAAATAAATCTCACAGCTCGTCTTAAGCTAAAGAAAATCTAGTAATTTTGGGGGGTAAATTTTATACAAATCAAACTCCCCTGATATCTATTTATAAATTCTTTCTTTTTACTTATATTAACTATGTAGGTGAAAGATTAGGATTATTATTACAAAATAGTAGTTTGATTATTTTATCCCCATGATAATGGACTCTAGAAGGAAGGAAGGATACACTGAAGAGGAACTTAGGTCAGTGCAAATTTTGTAAATTAGTTCAATATGGAGTCTTGAAATCAGTTCCCAGAGTCTAAATTGATTAGATACTGTAATAATACATTTTTCAAATGTGATAATGGATATATAGAAATTTGGCATGTATTTGACCATTAATTTCTTCTATGTTTGACAATATTTTTAAAAAATCTCTGAATAATAGTGCTAATAATATAATTTTTCACCCTGAGTCATTAAAGCTACAAGTTTAGGGGAAATGAGAGAGAAAGAGAGGGAGGGGGAATAGGAGGAGGGAGAGGAAGAGGAAGAGGAGGAGGAGAAGAAGGAGGAGGGGTAGAAGTAGGTAGAGAAAATGAAAGAGAGAAAAGAAGAGGAAGAGGAGGGGAAGACAGACCAGGAAGTATGATAGAAGAGGAGGAACAGGAGAATGGGGGAAGGGCAGGAGAGAGAGAGAGAGAGATTGAGAGAGAGAGATGCATTAAATGATTCTTGGCCAACGTCCAGAGCCTCTATTTCTCACTTTAACTTTTATCTTATAACCCAAAACTGAAAGCAAATATCGTGTGACTGATGTATCTCA
The DNA here is from genome assembly GCF_028018385.1 of Neofelis nebulosa. Classification (NCBI taxonomy): domain Eukaryota; kingdom Metazoa; phylum Chordata; class Mammalia; order Carnivora; family Felidae; genus Neofelis; species Neofelis nebulosa. The sequence continues at coordinate 14,408,348 of NC_080790.1, forward strand.
GGAATAGAAAGAGTTCTGAATCAGTAACTCCTCAAGAAGACATGCCTATCCTGGGAGATGTCCTAGGCCTTTATGAAGGGGCCATATATCTGTTCATCTGTCAGCACACATTTCTTGTGTCTGTCTTTCTATCCAGAACAATGTTCCTACACGCCTATTGTGTCTTAACTGTTTTCATTGCTGTGTAAATATTTCATGATTTGGAATATTTCCACTTGCAGTCATGTCATATTTAAGAAATCTGAACAGAGTACACATTATCTTCAGTTGTGATGAGTTGATTCATTACCGGATACTGGTTAGCCAAAGATAGAAACAATTTTTGTGCTATTAATCATATTTCCCATAAACTCTATGATAGTTGTCAAAAAGGAAAGTTATACAAACATTTCATTCCTTACCATCCTCTTAATGTTTAAAGAATATCTCATGCTTCTTCAAGGAAGGTGTGGCATAACTTAAGAACAGTGTACATCTATTCGTGTGTAGGTTTTTAAAAGGAAGTAGATGATACATGTGTACCACAAAGAGCATTTTTAGACCTTAGTAGGGAGAGCTATGTTAGACGTGAGTATTTTTGGATTGGGAAATAACCTCCTTACTTATGCATTTTGTCTTATAAAAATAGTAAACTTGGAATTAGGGAGAACAGCCTATGAAGGCTGGAATCTGTGAACTAGGTGATGGCCAGGTTTTGAACCTGGCCAATGAACCTCACATTGATAGTCTTATGCCAGTTAGACAGGTTAATGTTGTATGATTTAGTTATCTTCTGTCGAGTGGGAAATTTGATTACATTCATTCACCAACCATTTATGGGATGTTCATCAGGAATCACAAACTATGCTAGGCATTGAGGATATAAAGATAAATAAGAAATTCACACTCTTTGGAAGCACAGATGATAAATGAAGATAAATTGATTTAAAACAATTTTTTAACATTTATTTATTATTGAGAGACAGAGAGAGACAGAGCATGAGCATGGGAGGGGCAGAGATTGGGGGAGACAGAATCCAAAGCAGACTGCAGACTCTGAGCTGTCAGCCCAGAGCCTGACACAGGGCTCAAACCCATAAACCACGAGATCATGACTTTAGCCGAAGTCGGATGCTTAACCGACTGAGCCACCCAGGTGTCCCATTGACAGATTTTTTAAACATGGTAAAGGCAAAGGGGAGTCCTGGTGCCCAGTCCAGACTCTTTCTACTAGTTGAGTGATGCTGGACAAAGTGCTTCATCTTTTTGAAACTGTTACCTGTTTCCCCACCTAAAACACGGAGATGACAATGGCAAAACTTCTGAGAAGGTTGTTGTTAATATCAAACAAGAATAGAATAACAATGTCTTTTAAATGGTAAAGTGCTAAACATATGGGGGTTATTTTAAGAAGGAAATATGGTACAATGAATGGGCATGAATTTGGAGATACGAAACTCAGTTTAAATCTCAACTCTACCACTTAAAATTTTTATGAAATGGTTTTCATGAATATTAAATCCATCCATCCATCCATTCATTCATTCATTCATCCAGCAGAGTTCTTAAGTAGCTACTATATACCAGACACTGTTCTAGAACTGAGATTAGAAAACCCTTTCTAAAAAGGGTCAGATAGCATTTTAGACTTTGTGGGCTATCTGGCTTTCTTTCTTTTTTTTAAAAAAAATCCATGTTTATTTAGAGAGAAAAAGAGACAGAACACAAGCAGGGAAGGGACAGAGAGAGGGAGACATCTGAAGCAGGCTCCACGCTCTGAACTGTGGCACATGAGGCTCAAACTCACAAACCATGAGATCACCACCTGAACTGAAGTTGGATGTTTAACCGACTGGCCACCGAGGTATCCCATGGACTGTATGGTTTTCATTGCACCTGCTCAACTCAGCTTCTATAATGTCTCCTGAATAGGTTTAAAAAGTCTCTGTGTCCCAACATATACTTAGGTCACTATATAAAGAAGAAATATGAAATGGACTAAAATTAATTTTCTAACTATATTTTTCAGAATCTACTTTTGAACCTTCTATGAATTTGAAAAGCTATAGAAAAACAAGGTAACCATGGGATCTCAGATTTTGTGAAATCGCATTTTCACACTGTGGTGGACGTCAGATGACCACACAATTCAGCCCTTTCCTTATCCCCCCTTTTTCCTCAGGGGCATATGGGTCATGTGGATGCACAGGAACAGCCTAAGGTCTCCACCCAACCACCATCCCACCAAATCACAGGGACCAAAGAGGACAGACATGCTTTGATTAATCACTAAAATTATAAAATTATGGACTTAAGAGTACTTAGATTTCATGGGGCATCTGGGTGGCTCAGTTGGTTAAGTGTCCGACTTTGGCTCAGGTTATGATCTCGTGGTTGGTGAGTTCCAGCCCTGCATGGGGCTCTGTGCTGACAGCTCAGAGCCTGAAGCCTGCTTCAGATTCTGTGTCTCCCTCTCTCTCTGCTCCCCCTTTTTTAAAGAGTACTTAGATTTCATTCACCCTAAACCTATTCATTTATAGATAGAAAAATAGTCTCCTAGAGAAGTTGATTCTATTGGCTTTGGGGTTTGGAAGTTGTGAAGTGTTTAAGGTAAATGTCAATTTGAAAATAAATGACTAAATTCTTTTTAATTTGTATAAAAAAGTAATATTTTCAGAATTCAATATACAATCATACATTAACAATACCAAACGCACATGTAATCCTACCACAGTCTGGTCACGTTAAATCCGTCCAGTCACCCAGGGAAGTGACTGCTGTTATCCGTATTGTCACTCTACAGATGACACCTCTGAGAGAGGCAAGGTTAAGAAGTTTACCTGAGAATATAAAGCAGAGAAGTCTGGGAGCTGGGATTTGAACCCAGATCTTCTGCCTGCAGAGTGAGATGTGCTCTGTGATTTTTCTGTTTCAGTTCTCATTACGATGCAATGAGACAGAGGTTGGACCCTCAGCAGTATTAACATTTGAATACAGAATTGCTTAAATATCAAGGTACAATATAAATGTTAGTCATTTTATGCAATAACAATCAATGCATAGCAAGAATTTTTCTAGGAGGTTTCCTTAATGCCGGTCACAGAAAAGACTGATACCTGAATTATACTCCATGGAAGTAAATTTTGAAGGCTGTTATTTGACCACTTGCATCAATATCTGTGAGAACGAGCTGTGTCATTGGTGCTCCCCAAAGGTAAGAGAACCTCTCTGTGTGTTCTTAACCGAGCTTCTCCAGGAGAATCTTGGGGAAAACTGCATGTTTTCTTCTACTTGGCTCATGTTGATACTTTCAGAGATTAAAAATTATGACAATTTGGGGATGGGAGGGTAAGCATACAATGTCTGGATTCAGGAGGTTCTCCAAATCTACTTTATTATTGTTATTATTAAAACTAAAATAATAGGGGCACCTGGGTGGCTCAGAAGTTTGAGTGCCCGACTTCGGCTCAGGTCATGATCTTGCAGTTAGTGGGTTCAAGCCCCATGCCAGGCTCTGTGCTGACAGCTCAGAGCCTGGTGCCTGCTTCAGATTCTGTGTCTCTCTCTCTGCCCCTCTCGCACTCACACCCTGTTTCTCTCTCTCTCTCAAAAATAAACATTAAAAAAATAAATAAAATAATAGAATTAAATAAAGGAAGAGCAAATCCAGAATCCTCAGCATGGCCTTTGAAAGCCTCTTGATCTTGCCTTGACTGGATTTTGACCTTTTTTCTGTCACTGTCCCTGGTCACTTCCTCCTGCGCTCCAGACACACTGACCACTTGCTGTTCTTTCCTGCCCTGGGGCTTTCCTTCCTTTTACCCCACAGGGCCTGCTGCTGACACACCCCCACACTTCAGATCCCTGCTCAATCATCACCTAATCAGAACAACCTTCCCTGACCACCCCCAGTTGGAGTGTCCCCCCACCCTCAAGTCCCTCACTGTGCTTTTCTTGTGCTTCATAACCCTTATTATCATCTGACATTTATTGTGTGATTACTTGTTTATTCTCTATTTTCACCACCAGCGAGTGAGCTTAATGAGAAAGGTTCCTGGACACATCTCCCTGTTAGAGCAGTGCCTGGGACCTAAGAAATATTTGCCAAATGAATGAATTCAATGGTGAAAGGAGAGGAAGACAAATGCAGAACTTTCCCTTCTGACTTGCTGAGGCTTTGCTGGGAGCTGTAATAGTGGCCACTGGGTGGCCACAGCTGCCTTCACCATCCACAATGGGCCACACTCCTGGCAGGGCATACTGTGCCAGAGAATTCTGTGAGCTGTGTAAGCTGTTGTTCTTTGGAGGGGTGGGTTTCAGGCTGTTGTTTTAGTTCTGGTTTTCCGAGGGAAATAAGCCTTTGGTAGTCAGACCACATTTACCAGGCTGCTCTTAAATACACTCATTCACTCATTGGCTTATCAAACATTTACTGAGCACCTATTGTGTGCCAAGTGCCTAAGAGACAAAGATGAGTGCCCTAAGGTCCCTGCTTCTGAGGAGCTGGCCAAGTCTATTGGAGGAGTAGAGGAAGGAGTCTTAAAGCTTCCCTGTTAGCATTTTGACACAGGGACAGGAACTCTTGGACATGCAGGAGCATCACCCAGTATACTCTGTAGGGAGCAGTGGGTGAGAACAGGCTCCCAGAACGAGGTGACAAAGCTGTGAAGGAAACGAAGGCTCACCCAGGTGGAGATGGTGGAAGTCTTTGCAGGGAGAGGAAGCAATATGTATAGAGTCCAAAAGCTGAGAGAACTTGGCACATTGGAAACTGAAGTGGATTCTTCTTCTTGGAAAGTAGGTACCAGGTGGGAGAAGAATGAGATGAAGCTGGAGAAAGAGCTCAATGTTGCAAAGAAAAATCAAGCTGGTTTTGTAAAACAAATTACAGAAATGCGTATCTCTAGACCGCTGGGTGGGTTTTCAAGGGAACTATAATGTTCTGTGACAGTAGCATTTTGTTGTTTTCATGTACAAAACTTTCACCTGTAGTCATTCCTGCTTTCTGCTTTCATCCTACTACTTTAGGTTGAACACCTGCCATGTGCCAGGTACTCGGTTAGGTTCCAGTGGTACAGAATTAAAATAAATACTTGCTGCTAGGGGCACATAATTAAAATACTGTCTATGACAGTCCGTTTATATCCAAGAAAATAGAAATTCAATTAAGATATAAATACATGACAGCCCGACTTCATGGACATGTGAGCTGTATAGTCACACAGGACTCCATACTTACCCTGTACTTAGTTTAATGCTCTGGTAGAGTGATCTTGAAATTCTAAATAATGTTTGATCATCCCATACTTTAATTTTGCAATAGGCCTTGAAAATTATATAAATTACCCTTATAGCTGAGGTGGAATTGTGAAGCTGATCTAGAGCAAGCGTATGCAAACAATGGCCCATGGCCAAATCCAGCCTACCTCCTATTTGTGTATGGTCTGTGACTGATAAATAGTTTTTACATTTTAAATAGTTGAAAAAAAAAACTTAGTATTTTGTGATGTGTGAAAGTGACATGAAATACAAATTTCAGTGTCCATAAAAATATTTTTTTGGCACACAGCCATGTTTTTTCTTTCCCCCCTCCATGTTGTCTATGGATGCTTTTGTGGTAGTATCATAACTGAGTAATTGCAGCAGAAACCGTATGGACTATTAAGCCTAAAATGTTTACTATATGAACCTTTATAGAAGAAGTGTGCTGACCCTTGATCTAGGGGATATTCTATTTTAATTATTAGACTTCTTATTTTTATTTACTTTCCATTTGCTATTAGAATTGTAGCTATTGTTATTTGCTTTCTGGCTCTCAGCAGAAGTGTTGAGCTCACTGTCATAATCCCCATCTAGGGTAATACCTGATACATACTAGGACTCCAAATACTTAACAAAAGTTGGATGTTGTAGGGGTGATTCTTATATGTATCTCCTGGTTTCCATTGTATTTCATGTGTCAGGGCAGTGATGTAATGGGAGAAAACTTCATTCCCAAAAGAATCCCGCAGAGTGCTTGTGTCTAGAATTTGCTCATCCTCCATAAATGTTTGTGACAATGAATGAGGTCACAGTAGTGGCTGGTTAGCATAGTGTTGCTCTTGGCTGCTGGACTCCTTTAGAAGTAGAAGAGTTACCAGTGGATAAATTCTTTTCTTTTTAAAAATTTTTTTTTTTTTAACATTTATTTATTTTTGAGAGGCCAAGACAGAGCGTGAGCGGGGGAGGGGCAGAGCGCGAGGGACGGTGCTTAACCAACCGACTGAGCCACCCAGGCTCCCCACAGTGGATAAATTCTTAAAGTATGTTTGGAAGTTTCGAGATGCAAGACTAAAAATAAAAAGCAATTTTTAACCTTAAGGCTTAAGGCAAAAACAAAATGCAAACTGCGTGAAATGTCTCCTTGCTACAAGTGTATGAAGCAGAATTGTATTTGTGTGCCTGTAACTTCCAAATCTATATTTGTCAGTCCCGGCTTCTAAACGTCTATGTCCGCTTGTTGTTTGGCATCTCCACTGGATGCTGAATTGACATTTCAAACTGAACAAATCTAAACTGAACTTTCTGATTTTTCCTTCCAAATCTGTTTCTCCCCTGGGGCGCCTGGGGGGCGCAGTAGGTTAAGCTTCCAACTTTGGCTTAGGTCATAATGTCATGGTTCCTGGGTTCTGAGCCCTGCATCAGGCCCTGAGCTGACAGCTCAGAGCCTGGAGCCTGCTTCCCTTTCTGTCTCCCTGTTTTTCTCTGCCCCTCTCCACTTGTGCTCTGTGTGTGTGTGTGTGTGTGTGTGTGTGTGGGTGTGGGTGTGGGTGTGTGTGTGTGTGTGTGTGTGTGGGTGTGTGTGTGCGTGTGTGGAAAATAAATAAATAAACATTAAAAAACAAACAAACAAAAACCAAATCTGTTTCTCCCCTAGTCTTTCCTGTGCCAATAACTGCTTCCCAACAGTTATTCAAGGTGAAGCAGTCTTGATTTTTATCTTTTTTCTCACCACTCCCTTTCCCATCTAATTCATGACCAAGGCCTTTCATTCCACCTCCGGTTATATCTGACATCTCTTCTCCCCATTTTGCATACTGCCTCTTGAACCATGGATCTCCATTGTTTGTCTTCTGGACCACTGCCAACACCTGTCGTGGCTATTGCTGTCACTACTTGTATCCCCACATATTCCCCACAAGGCAAGCAGAATGATCTTTTTTATTATGAAATATTTTGAGCATACAAAAATTGTGGAGCATAGTATAATGGGTAATTACATATCTAACACTCAATTTTAGAACTGAACAATGAAAGAGAAGGGAAACTTCCTGAATGCTCTGCCTATCGTCCCTTTCTCCTGATGTTTTTTTCTACATATATTGCTAAAAATGATATAGGATTTTTTTGCGTGTTTTTAACTATAAACTATGTTACATTATTTGAATCAAGTAGTTTTTTTCTCTCAGTTTTGTTTTTGAGATTCACCCACTTGGCTCTAGTTTTTAAGTTTCACTTCTGTATAGTATTACACTATTTAGTCATATCACAAGTTTATTTATTCCTTTTTGTGTTGATAAATATTGAGATTGTTTTCAATTTTTTACTATGCATACAAAATATTGGGGACACCTGGGGGGCACAATTGGTTAAGCATTTGACTCTTGATTTCGGCTCAGATCATGATCTCACATTTTGTGAGATCAAGCCCTGCTGTCAGAGCAGAGTCTGCTTGGAATTCTCTCTCTCCCTCTCCCTCTGCCCCTCCTCTGCCCACGTGCTTGCACATGCATGCACATTCTCTCTCTCCTTCTCTCTCAAAATAAATAAATTAATTAAAAATATATAGTAATTGACCTTTTTGGATAACTCCCTTTGTACATGTGCAAGAATTTCTCTAGGGCAGTGATTTAAAAAAATTAACATTTATTCATTTTTGAGAGTGAGAGAGACAGAGCATGAGTTGGGGAGGGGCAGAGAGAGAGAGAGACACAGAATCAGAATCAGGCACCAGGCTCTGAGCTGTCAGCCCAGAGCCTGATGTGGGGCTTGAACTCACAGACTGCGAAATCATGACCTGAGCTGAAGTCGGAGGCTCAACCGACTGAGCCACCCAGGCACACCCTTAAGGCAGTGATTTTTAAACATTTTTTTAAAAAAATATATAACTACAGTAAGACACTTTTTACCATGTAACCTTTTTGTTTCGTATTTTATGTTTTTATGTGATTGAAATTTAAATTTCATAAAATAGTAGTTCATTTCTTTCTGATTATTTTGATTATTTCCTATTCTTTTCATACTATTTTACATTATTCTATGTGATTCTAATTTATAAAAGTGTTACTCCTTATATACATTGATTTTATGTTCTATTAATGGGTCAATAGCCGCATTTTGAGAAACATTGTTCTATTTCATACTCTAGAAGTAGAACTGCTGGGTATATATGTCTTTAACTTCACAGGAGTTGCCAAATGACTGCACAAGGTAGTTGTAATAATTTATTTTTTTTTACCTTATTTTTATTTTTTTTGTAGCTACAACTTTTCCTTTATTTTTTTATTTTTTAATTTTTTTTCAATATATGAAGTTTATTGTCAAATTGGCTTCCATACAAGACTCAGTGCTCATCCCAAAAGGTGCCCTCCTCAATACCCATCACCCACCCTCCCTTCCCTCCCACCCTCCATCAACCCTCAGTTTGTTCTCAGTTTTTAAGAGTCTCTTATGCTTTGTCTCTCTTCCACTCTAACCTCTTTTTTTTTTTCCCTTGCCCTCCCCCATGGGTTTCTGTTAAGTTTCTCAGGATCCACATAAGAGTGAAACCATATGGTATCTGTCTTTCTCTGTATGGCTTATTTCACTTAGCATAACACTCTCCAGTTCCATCCACGTTGCTACAAAGGGCCAGATTTCATTCTTTCTCATTGCCACGTAGTACTCCATTGTGTATATAAACCACAATTTCTTTATCCATTCATCAGTTGATGGACATTTAGATTCTTTCCATAATTTGGCTATTGTTGAGAGTGCTGCTATAAACATTGGGGTACAAGTGCCCCTATGTATCAGTACTCCTGTATCCCTTAGGTAAATTCCTAGCAGTGCTATTGCTGGGTCATAGGGTAGGTCTATTTTTAATTTTTTGAGGAACCTCCACACTGTTTTGCAGAGCGGCTGCACCAGTTTGCATTCCCACCAACAGTGCAAGAGGGTTCCCGTTTCTCCACATCCTCTCCAGCATCTATAGTCTCCTGATTTGTTCATTTTGGCCACTCTGACTGGCGTGAGGTGATATCTGAGTGTGGTTTTGATTTGTATTTCCCTGATGAGGAACAACGTTGAGCATCTTTTCATGTGCCCGTTGGCCATCCGGATGTCTTCTTTAGAGAAGTGTCTATTCATGTTTTCTGCCCATTTCTTCACTAGATTATTTGTTTTTCGGGTGTGGAGTTTGGTGAGCTCTTTATAGATTTTGGATACTAACCCTTTGTCCGATATGTCATTTGCAAATATCTTTTCCCATTCCGTTGATTGCCTTTCAGTTTTGTTGGTTGTTTCCTTTGCTGTGCAGAAGTTTTTATCTTCATAAGGTCCCAGTAGTTCATTTTTGCTTTTAATTCCCTTGCCTTTGGAGATGTATCAAGTAAGAAATTGCTATGGCTGAGGTCAGAGAGGTCTTTTCCTGCTTTCTCCTCTAGGGTTTTGATGGCTTCCTGTCTCACATTCAGGTCCTTTATCCATTTTGAGTTTATTTTTGTGAATGGGGTGAGAAAGTGGTCTAGTTTCAATCTTCTGCATGTTGCTGTCCAGTTCTCCCAGCACCATTTGTTAAAGAGACTGTCTTTTTTCCATTGGATGTTCTTTCCTGCTTTGTCAAAGATTAGTTGGCCATACGTTTGTGGGTCTAGTTCTGGGGTTTCTATTCGATTCCATTGGTCTATGTGTCTGTTTTTGTGCCAATACCATGCTGTCTTGATGATGACAGCTTTGTAGTAGAGGCTAAAGTCTGGGATTATGATGCCTCCTGCGTTGGTCTTCTTCTTCAAAATTACTTGGGTTATTCGGGGCCTTTTGTGGTTCCATATGAATTTTAGGATTGCTTGTTCTAGTTTCGAGAAGAATGCTGGTGCAATTTTGATTGGGATTGCATTGAATGTGTAGATAGCTTTGGGTAGTACTGACATTTTGACAATATTTATTCTTCCAGCCCATGAGCATGGAATGTTTTTCCATTTCTTTATATCTTCTTCAATTTCCTTCATAAGCTTTCTATAGTTTTCAGCATACAGATCTTGTACATCTTTGGTTAGATTTATTCCTAGGTATTTTATGCTTCTTGGTGCAATTGTGAATGGTATCAGTTTCTTGTCTTTCTGTTGCTTCATTATTAGTGTATAAGAATGCAACTGATTTCTGTACATTGATTTTGTATCCTGCAACTTTGCTGAATTCATGTATCAGTTCTAGCAGACTTCTGGTGGAGTCTATCGGATTTTCCACGTATAATATCATGTCATCTGCAAAAAGTGAAAGCTTAACTTCATCTTTGCCAATTTGATGCCTTTGATTTCCTTTTGTTGTCTGATTGCTGATGCTAGAACTTCCAACACTATGTTAAACAACAGTGGTGAGAGTGGGCATCCCTGTCGTGTTCCTGATCTCATGGAAAAAGCTCTCAGTTTTTCCCCATTGAGGATGATGTTAGCTGTGGGCTTTTCATAAATGGCTTTTATGATCTTTAAGTATGTTCCTTCTATCCCGACTTTCTCGAGGGTTTTTATTAAGAAAGGGTGCTGAATTTTGTCAAATGCCTTTTCTGCATCGATTGACAGGATCATATGGTTCTTATCTTTTCTTTTATTAATGTGATATATCACGTTGATTGATTTGTGAATGTTGAACCAGCCCTGCATCCCAGGAATGAATCCTACTTGATCATGGTGAATAATTCTTTTTATATGCCATTGAATTGGATTTGCTAGTATCTTATTGAGAATTTTTGCATCCATATTCATCAGGGATATTGGCCTGTAGTTCTCTTTTTTTACTGGGTCTCTGTCTGGTTTAGGAATCAAAGTAATACTGGCTTCATAGAATGAGTCTGGAAGTTTTCCTTCCCTTTCTATTTTTTGGAATATCTTGAGAAGGATAGGTATTATCTCTGCTTTAAACGTCTGGTAGAACTCCCCTGGGAAGCCATCTGGTCCTGGACTCTTATTTGTTGGGAGAGTTTTGATGACTGATTCAATTTCTTCGCTGGTTATGGGTCTGTTCAAGCTTTCTATTTCCTCCTGATTGAGTTTTGGAAGCGTGTGGGTGTTTAGGAATTTGTCCATTTCTTCCAGGTTGTCCAGTTTGTTGGCATATAATTTTTCATAGTATTCCTTGATAATTGTTTGTATCTCTGAGGAATTGGTTGTAATAATTCCATTTTCATTCATGATTTTATCTATTTGGGTCATCTCCCTTTTCTTTTTGACAAGCCTGGCTAGAGGTTTATCAATTTTGTTTATTTTTTCAAAAAACCAACTCTTGGTTTCGTTGATCTGCTCTACAGTTTTTTAGATTCTATATTGTTTATTTCTGCTCTGATCTTTATTATTTCTCTTCTTCTGCTGGATTTAGGCTGTCTTTGCTGTTCTGCTTCTATTTCCTTTAGGTGTGCTGTTAGAGTTTGTATTTGGGATTTTTCTTGTTTCTTGAGATAGGCCTGGATTGCAATGTATTTTCCTCTCAGGACTGCCTTCGCTGCATCCCAAAGCATTTGGATTGTTGTATTTTCATTTTCATTTGTTTCCATATATTTTTTAATTTCTTCTCTAATTGCCTGGTTGACCCACTCATTCTTTAGTAGGGTGTTCTTTAACCTCCATGCTTTTGGAGGTTTTCCAGACTTTCTCCTGTGGTTGATTTCAAGCTTCATAGCATTGTGGTCTGAAAGTATACATGGTATGATTTCAATTCTTGTATACTTATGAAGGGCTGTTTTGTGACCCAGTATGTGATCTATCTTGGAGAATGTTCCATGTGCACTTGAGAAGAAAGTATATTCTGTTGCTTTGGGATGCAGAGTTCTAAATATATCTCTCAAGTCCATCTGATCCAATGTATCATTCAGGGCCCTTGTTTCTTTATTGACCATGTGTCTAGATGATCTATCCGTTTCTGTAAGTGGAGTGTTAAAGTCCCCTGCAATGACCACATTCTTATCAATAAGGTTGCTTATGTTTGTGAGGAATTGTTTTATACATTTGGGGGCTCCGGTATTCGGCGCATAGACATTTATAATTGTTAGCTCTTCCTGATGGATAGACCCTGTGATTATTATATAATGCCCTTTTTCATTTCTTGTTACACCCTTTAATTTAAAGTCTAGTTTGTCTGATATAAGTATGGCTACTCCAGCTTTCTTTTGACTTCCAGTGGCATGATAAATAGTTCTCCATCCCCTCACTCTCAATCTGAAGGTGTCCTCAGGTCTCAAATGAGTCTCTTGTAGACAGCAGATAGATGGGTCTTGTTTTTTTATCCATTCTGATACCCTATGTCTTTTGGTTGGTGCATTTAGTCCATTTACATTCAGTGTTATTATAGAAAGATATGGGTTTAGAATCATTGTGATGTCCATAGGTTTCATGTTTGTAGTGATGTCTCTGGTACTTTGTCTCACAGGATTCCCCTTAGGATCTCTTGTAGGGCTGGTTTAGTGGTGACGAATTCCTTCAGTTTTTGTTTGTTTGGGAAGACCTTTATCTCTCCTTCTATTCTAAATGACAGACTTGCTGGATAAAGGATTCTTGGCTGCATATTTTTTTCTGTTCATCACATTGAAGATCTCCTGCCATTCCTTTCTGGCCTGCCAAGTTTCAGTAGAGAGATTGGTCACGAGTCTTATAGGTCTCCCTTTATATGTTAGAGCACGTTTATCTCTAGCTGCTTTCAGAATTTTCTCTTTATCCTTGTATTTTGCCAGTTTCTCTATGATATATCCTGCAAAGATCGATTCAAGTTATGTCTGAAGGGAGTTCTCTGTGCCTCTTGGATTTCAATGCCTTTTTCCTTCCTCAGATCTAGGAAGTTCTCAGCTATTATTTCTTCAAGTACACCTTCAGCACCTTTCCCTGTCTCTTCCTCCTCTGGAATACCAATTATGCGTATATTATTTCTCTTTAGTGCATCACTTAGTTCTCTAATTTTCCCCTCATACTCCTGGATTTTTTTTAGCTCTCTTTTTCTCAGCTTCTTATTTTTCCATAATTTTATCTTCTAGTTCACCTATTCTCTCCTCTGCCTCTTCAATCTGAGCCGTAGTTGTCTCTATTTTATTTTGCAGTTAATTGATAGCATTTGTTAGCTCCTCTTGGCTGTTCCTTAGTCCCTTGATCTCTGTAGCAAGAGATTCTCTGCTGTCCTTTATACTGTTTTCAAGCCCAGCGATTAATTTTATGACTATTATTCTAAATTCACTTTCTGTTATATTGTTTAAATCCTTTTTGATCAGTTCGTTAGCTGTTATTTCCTGGACATTTTTCTGAGGGGAATTCTTACGTTTGGTCATTTTGGATAGTCCCCGGAGTGGTTCGGGACTGTGGGGCACTTCCCCTGTGCTGTCTTGAATAACTTGCGTTGGTGGGCGGGGCCGCAGTCCGACCTGATGTCTGCCCCCAGCCCACTGCTGGGACCACAGTCAGACTGGTGTGTGCCTTCTCTTCCCCTCTCCTAGGGGCGGGATTCACTGTGGGGTGGCGTGGCCCCCCTGGCTACTTGCACACTGCCAGGCTTGTGGTGCTGGGGATCTGGCGTATTAGCTGGGGTGGATCAGCAAGGTGCACGGGGGCGGGAGGGGCAGGCTCAGCTCGCTTTTCCTTAAGAGATCCGCTTTGGGAGGGATCCTGCGGCACCGGGAGGGAGTCAGACTCACCGGAGGGATGGATCCGCAGAAGCACAGTGTTGGGTGTTTGCGAGGTGCAGGCTAGTTCCCTGGCAGGAACTGGTTCCCTTTGGGATTTTGGCTGGGGAATGGGCGAGGTGAGATGGAGCTGGTGAGCGCCTTTGTTCCCTGCTAAGCTGAGCTCTGTTGTCCGGGGCTCAAAAACTCTCCCTCCCGTTGTCCTCAGCCCTCCCATTCTCCGAGCAGAGCTGTTAGCTTATAACCTTCCAGATGTCAAGTCCCGCTTGCTGTCAGAACATACTCCCTCTGGCCCCTCTGCTTTTGCAAGCTAGACTCAGGGGCTCTGCTTGGCGGCAGGCTGCCCCTCTGCCCCGGCTCCCTCCTGCCAGTCTATGGAGCACGCACCGCCTCGCCACCCTTCCTACCCTCTCCCGTGGGCCTCTCCTCTGCGCTTGGCTCTGGAGACTCCGTTCTGCTAGTCTTCTGGCGGTTTTCTGGGTTATTTAGGCAGGTGTAGGTGGAATCTAAGTGATATGCAGGACGCGCGGTGAGCCCAGCGTCCTCCTACACCGCCATCTTCCTAGGATTCCTCATAATAATTTATATTTCTACCTATTCATTCATCCTTGGTATTGTCCAACTTTTTAACGTTGTCAATTTGATGGTTGTAAAATGGTACCTTGTTTTAGCACACAATTCCTTGATTAGTAGTGAGTTTGAGAATATTTTAAATACCCTATTTAGAACCCTTCAATAGCTTCCAAGAATATTTGACTAAAGTTCTATCTCTTTACTATGTCTAATATGTTCATTCTGATCTAACCACCCCCTTTTATTTCATCTGTACCACTCTTCTCTTTCTATTCCTCAACTTCCCCAAGGTTATTTCTTTTACACTTGTTTCTGTTGCCTAGAATTATTTATTCTGTATTTTTGCATCATAATGCTTTTAAAATTCTGGTTTAAAGTTAAACATGACCCTTCCAGAAAGACTTTTCCCACCTTAAGGGAGAAAATCCTTTCCCACCCCTCGTGTCCATTCAATTATATTTTTTCCATCTACATGTCTGATATCTATTGCCTTACGATCTGAGCTGAAATTTCCATTTTAATATTTAGATATATATATAATAAAATGATAAGAATTGAGTGGTCAAAGGATTGATTACCTGTACTTGGAAAATGGCAGTCAGAGGAAATAATGCTTGAGAGGGGGGACGATCTTAAAACATGGTTAGTGGTATGTTAAGTATAGAAAAGGCCTGAAACATGAGAGCATATAATGCATAGTCAACACAGATAAACATGAAGAGTGGAGAGTGACTTAGTATGGCTGGTGAATGAGCCCATGGTGGCCTGGGAGGGTATGCTTTTTTTTTTTTTTAAAGTTTATTTATTTATTTTTGAGACAGAGAGAAAGAGAGAGAGAGAGAGAGAGAGAGAGAGAGAGAGAGAGAGATTGAGAGACTGAGAATGAATATGAACTGGGAAGAGGCAGAGGCAGAGAATCTGAAGCAGGCTCCAGGCTCTGGAGATGTCCCAATGTGGGGCTTGAACCCACAAACTTTGGGATCATGACCTGCGCCAAAGTCAGGTGCTTAACTGACTGAGCCACCCAGGAGTCCCATGGGAAGATATGCTTCTGAGGAAAGGTAAAGTTGAGACTCAACCATGGATTTTGTCCTATAGGGAAAAATGTCATTGGATGATTTTTGGGTTTTTTAACCCCTAAAATTGTCCAATTTTTTTAGTGCATCCTGTCAAACCAGTGGCCTAACCCAGAACTCCTAATATTCAATATTCTCAATTATTTTCTGTATTATAAGTAGAAGTTACCTTAAAAAAACAAAAGACAAAACCAAAACAAAACAAAAAAACAGCTATAAGAGTAGGGATTTTGTTTGCTGTGTTCACTTTGTATATATAGTACCTAGTATATTGCCTCCTAGCAGTAATTAAAATAGTTTTGGGATAAAAATATGTTTTTTCTTCTTTTCATTCATATTTCAGTAAGTATACAATGAAATTTTTATATGTGGGACATATAATAGTAGTCAGTCCTTTGTCTAAATGGCAGTCTATTCTAGTAAAACACAATCAGATGAATCATTATTAGATATTATGGCTGAAATATATACATGGTCCTGTGGCTGTGAAAGCACAGAAGAGGCACATCTAAACTTTTTGCAGGGGAAGTGGGAGAGGATATAATATGTCAGGAGTTTTTCCTGGTAAAGGTGATGCCTGATCTGAGTACTTCAGCAATGATTAAGAGTTAACCCAGTGAGAAATATTGGGGAAAGGATATTTTAAGCTTAGAAACAGCATGGTGAATAAATGGACTCCAGAAATAATTCAGTATTATCAGGATACAAAATGGAAGTCAGTAAATAAAGCTGAAGAGAAGAGCAAAAATCTCGTTTATGGAAGGTCTTGCTAACCATACTACGGAGATTATGAGCAATAAGTATTGAGCCATTGAAAGGTTTAATCAGGGCATAGTATGGTAAGATACATTTTAAAAGATCACTTTTGGGAGATGAGTTTCGGGAGTCAAATATTAATGGAGGAGACTTTCAGTTATGGTTAGGATGTAGAAATTTGCAAGAGACAACCACTTTTACCCTAACAAAAGAAAAAGCCAGGAAGCCACAAAATTATAGCTATTTCAAAAGCCCAGAAAAGAGCTAAGGATGCAAAGAAACTTAAATGAGCTGAGAAGAGACACATGGTTGCTTTCAACCATGGTGGAACAAGAGACCAAGAAGACATTATATGTAGGAGTAAAGAGAAACAACCTGAAATTTTAAAGAACTCATAATGGCCACATGTAGACTGGCATGAAGATTTGAATACTGAGTATCCCCAGTTACAGAATAAGTCTCCATTCATCCACCAACATTTTGCGATGGGTATTCATGGAGACCAGATACATAGCAGACTGAAGACAAAGGGCAGGGCAGAAGAGCTGAATAATATTCCTCTGAAGCACAAAATTCATATTTAATATGCGAAGTTGATGGAAGATAAGAGTTAGAGTAGAAATGTGAAATTCATCCAGAGCACACAGAGCTTTCACTTACTGCAAACCAGGGGCTTGCAGAAAACTATGGGTGGAACAAGAAAGCTGAGAGAAATGTTATTCTTGTGCAACAGGTTTTCATTGAAGGCACTGCAGAAGCCCACTGAAGGCTGAGGGAAGGGACAGGGGACAAGGGGATATGCTGAGGCCCTGAAACCCAGAACAGGAGCCTAGAAGGCAAAGATAACTTCTCAGTGACTTATAAGGCTGGATCCTGGGCTATAAAATAGGGAGAGACTTCCCTGTTTTAGAAATGTATAGACTGGGCTACTTGAGCTTAATGCATCCTCCAGAGTCTTGCCATGTTCAGATTTCAAGTCACTTTGAAGAGAAAGTCCTGATCTTGTCTTCAAGTTATCCTGAAGCCAGTGGTAAACTGTATAACCAGATCTGTAACAAAACCAGACCCAGTTTAGATAGACTCAACTTCATGTATGTCCCCCTTCACCCTATACTCACACACACACACACACACACACACACACACACACACAACTTGTGTTAGAGGAAGAGTATACACTTTTCTGGGGTAAATGTTATTGACCCCTACTGTTCTTTTACACACAATATTTGCCATACAATAAAAAAGTTATACAAAAGGCAAAGAAACATGGAAATATGACCCATAATCAAAAGAAAAATAATTATCAGTAGAATTATACACATAAATGGAGATGACCTGGATGGATTGTCATAACATGTCTTTATAAGAGAGCCATGATAAATATAATTAGAGATCTAGAGGAAAAAGTGAACATCATGCATGAACGTGGGGAATTTAATGGAAATTATGGAAATTATAAAAAGAACCAAAGGGAAATACTGGAAATAACATATCATAATTGAATAATTTATTCACTGGCCCTAATAAATAGACCAAGTCCAGTAGAATAAAAAGAGTAGTAAACTTGAAGACACATAAGTAGAAATTATCCAAACTGAAGAAGAAAAAGAAAAGTGATGGAAGAAATGGATTGTGATAGCTAGAATAGGTGGGGTAATACCAAATGACATAAAATAGATCTAATTAAAGTGTTAGAAGAGGAAAGTGAGATGGGAAAGGAAAATGGTTGGACATATAAAAGTAAAGAATTGTTTGAAGTTGATGAAAGATATCAGTCCACATATCCAGAAAGATATTTAAATATCAAACAGAACAAACACAAAAACCATACCTAGGCATATTGTAGTCAAATTGTTGAAAACCTAAGGTAAAGAGAAATATATTTTACCTATTTATTTGGGTTTTAGTTATAGTGATGTAACTACAATTGTCAAAGTTCGTCGAACTAAATATTTAAATCTTGTACATTTTATTATATTTTGTTATATTTACATTATACCTCAATAAAAATAATAAAAAAGTAAAACAATGAATGGAGTCAATGAGGCCTCCAGGGAAGCTGCTGCAATAATTCATGCAAAAGCTAATGAGTTCCTAGATCAAGGCAGTGGCTATCAAGAGGGAGAAGTTGGAAGTAGGAATTTATTCTAAAAAGGATCTCTCTAGGGTCTGGGAATTTTCAGACCACCAGTCTTCTGGGGCATTTGCGGACATGGGATTGAAAAGTTATTTCTGAATCTGTTAGGTTCATTCTGACTCCTTTTTGGAGGTTCAGATGATTGTGTGTAATGAGGTGTTGCTGGATCCTTCCTAAGGTCCATCAAGGTCTGCATAGATTTAACAATCTGTACTTTAGTCTTTCCTTAAGTGCATCACCCAGAGTAAGGAAGCAGTAGGACTACTCAAGTTCCTCGTTATCTTTAGAGCAATTGAAATAAAAGACATTAAAAAAATAAATACACTGATGGTTTGGGGCAAATGTTCTAAGGAATAACAATTCAAATTTTTTTTTTTTTACATTTTATTTATTTTTGAGACAGAGAGAGACAGAGCATGAACGGGGGAGGGGCAGAGAGAGAGGGAGACACAGAATCGGAAGCAGGCTCCAGGCTCTGAGCCATCAGCCCAGAGCCCGACTCGGGGCTCGAACTCACGGACCGCGAGATCGTGACCTGAGCCGAAGTCGGACACTCAACCGACTGAGCCACCCAGGCACCCCAGGAATAACAATTCAATAGGACTGATACTTCTGACATTTTCTTGCTAGTATGGTTGATGTCTGTCCAGTTCATCCACATGATTGGCAACAGGCTGCTTGAAGTGAGAATCCCAAGTTTGGTATAAGCAGTGAGTGACGATTGGTATCTTGGAGTGGGTATAGGTGGGTATGGGTTTCCTAACCAGCTGAGGCCATCAAAGCATATCAGTGGATGGATCCCAGGAGGGAGTTCCACACCAAACAAAGAGGAATTTGAAGGGGGCAGCTGGTGTTGGTAATAATAGGGATGAAACCCGAAGTCACATAGGATTTAGGAAATGGTGGGGTGGAGGGGTGAAGATGTTGAATGTGAAATGAGTAATGGCACAGAGCATGGTAAGTCCAGAGAACTACTTCTGAAAAACCTCAGAGGGCGTCCTTGTTTATTGTATCTGGAGTTCTCTGACAACACCACCACTGACCATGTATGATTGATACAAAGAATAAATAACCTATAAAATGCTTAGATGGGAAGGAAGGTAAGAGTTTCCCTGAATAACGTATGTGCTCTTTGGCAATCTTGACAACATAATACAGGGAAACCCTTATCTTCCTTTCAAGGATTTTACATGTTACCTCATTTAATCTTTCAGTCGATCTTACATGGTTAGTGGTTTTATTCTAAGGATATAGAAAGAGAAATTAAGGCACAGAGCATTAAAATAAGTGGCCCAAGGTCACACAAGCACTCCATGAAAGAGTGGAGATTTGAGTGCAGTTCTGCTTGGCCACTCTGTGCTGCCTTCTGCTTTTCTGCTTCTTCACATCCAACAATTGAGCTGTAACCTACTTTCCATCCCTGATGGGCCCTTTGCTTTCTTTTTCTGCTGACATTTCAGTCCCAGCTTTCTTGTTGATGACGCATCTGAAGTGGAACTAATCTCTTTTTAGCACTATTCTATTGCTTGCTTGCCACATACCTGTGACTCCCCATGATCTTTGGGGAGGAAATTCAGTGTTTAACATTTTTTTGCTCTTTATTTAAAAACATTTTTTAAATGTTTATTCATTTTTTTGAGAGACAGACACAGAGCACGAGTTGGGGAGGAGCAGAGAGATAGGGAGACACAGAATCCGAAGCAGGTTCCAGGCTCTGAGCTGTTAGCACAGAGCTGGGCACGGGGCTCGAACTCCCAAACCGCGAGATCATGACCTAAGCCAAAGTTGGAAGCTTAACTGAGCCATCCAGGTGTTCCATTGCTCTTTGAATTTTACCTCTACCTGCATTTTCAGGATTCTTTCCCAATGGACTTCTCATAGTCTATGCTACATTAACATCCAACTACTTGACCATGCCCAAATGCCCCCCATGTTTTCTTTGGCCTGTGCCCATGCTTCCCTGGTGCCTAACTAACTCGCAGAAGGTGTTTTTTAAAACTGTTTTAGAAAACCCTGATTGACTACCTCAGGCTAGGTTTGTACTATTTCTTTATGCTCCTGTGGTACCATATACTTTACTCTGTCAAAGGGTGTTTTAGTCTCTATTGAAATTTTCTATTTTTATTCATCTGGTTTTCCAATTAGATTGAGAACATATTGAAGGCAGGAACTATGCCCAATTCACTTTATTGTTCGCAGTGCTTAGCATGGGATCTGGCTTATAATAGGCCCATAGTAAATTAATGAAAAGAATAATGAAAGAATGAAAAAAATAATCCTTAATTTATTCACTCCTTTTGTTAATACATTTTTGTTAAGTAAATTTTGTTAATTTATTGAGTGCCAATGATGTTCCCAGTCTTATGCTAGACTTTGAGGATGCTAGACATAACATATAGTTGCTGCTCTTAAGCAGCTCATAGACTAGGCAGAGAAATTAATGTTTAAGCAAATAGCTGTCGCAGTGTGCTATGGGTTAATGTAGATGGAAGTGTAAATACCTGCAAAATCAGGTGAAATTTTTCCCTTGGTAGCAGAGTACATTCTATTCCAAAGCGCTGAGCACCTTTTTTTTTTTCTTTTTTTTTTACACTTGGACATCAGCAAGTTATCGCACAGTG
Source organism: Neofelis nebulosa (assembly GCF_028018385.1). NCBI lineage: Eukaryota > Metazoa > Chordata > Mammalia > Carnivora > Felidae > Neofelis > Neofelis nebulosa. The sequence continues at coordinate 14,429,387 of NC_080790.1, forward strand.
GTTGACAGCATTGGCTCTAGCACTCAATCTGCTTGAGTGCACATCTTGGTATGTAACCTTGAGCCAAATTTTTTACTCTCCCTGTGCTTCGGTTTCTTCATTCGTAAAATATGGGTAATGAATGTACCTATCTACCTTCATAGGATTGCTGTGAGAGGAAACTGTAGTAATGTGTTAGAATGACGTCTTACACTCAATACATGCTAGTGCATCAGTATTTGCATTATAGTTATTGAGGTCCTCAGAAAAGTCACCATCTCTACAACTTTGTGATGGACATGCTCGAAGATACTAGTATACATCCTGGCAGCTCCAGTTCTGCATCTACGTACATGCTTGTGGTTTAGGGATTTGTGATTGGGGCACCTCAAGTGGAAAAGAGATAGAGACCTCTCTTTGGATTGTCTGGGAGAGTGTCCATTTCAATGGGGTGACAAGTTAGAAAGTAAACAACAAAGATGCCCTAGAATTTGTTGCCGAAAGTACTGGAGAGACTTCCTGATTTCTAGGAGCTGGAGAGGGAAAAGAAATATTTATTCTCTTCTATGTAAGAGCAAGAGAACTGTCATGCTACAATCCAGCTTTCCCAACTAGATGAGAAAAACAGACTCAACAGGTTTCCACTGCCTTGAATGTTTAGTGAAAGATGGGAGTCTGATGGAGTCCCCTGGTCCCCGTTTGTAGTCTCATTATGCTTTCTCCTAGAATTTTCCGAATTCCTCTTATGCTCATGGAGATTGGTGAATACAGTTCTGACTCATCACAGCCACCTTTGCCACCTGTTTCCTTCTGGGAATTTTCACCAACTCCTGCATAAATGGTACAACTCTTCAGTTGTAAATTCACGACCCCTCATGTCATCCCCCCACTATTTTCAAGTCTTGGAAGTTGAGATTTTCTGCCTTCCAATCCATTCCCAAATTTAGAATTACTATATTTTTTTGTTTTATATCTGCTGAGTTTGCACATGTATTTCATTCCAGGGATGGAGCCCTCTGACATAACTAACTTATCTTGCCTGGAGAGAGAAGACTCTTGGTAGCAATCTCCCTCTGGGCTATCCTAGTGTTTTTAGTTTATCCTTGATTTAGAATCTGTCACTGTGCATGTTGACCAATTATTCTCAGAAAGAAATTTGATATTCTCAAGCAGCCCCAAACACCTTCACTGGCTGCCTCCCCATTTCTCTTTCCCTGTTCTCACCCCACAGCCTCCAAGGACTAACTCCACATTTCCCCTACACTTCTGGGCCGAGCACTTGCTCTACTCCTCCATCCTGGCCTCCTCCTGTCCCCCTCCTGGTGACCTCAGGCTGTAAAATGCTATAGTATCTCTCTGGCTTGGGTTCCTTATCTGGCCCTAAATTCTTTCCTTCTCCCTCTAAGACACTGAGGAAGAAGGAATGTTCATTTATAATATTTTACTTCCCTTTTTCCTCCATGATCCTTCAGATGACATTTTTGCTCATGCTGCCATAAAATTGAAATGTTCTTTTCTCACTTGCCCTAGGAGATGTGGCATTTCCCCAGAAGTAGTTGGGATCTGATCCTTAGGTTGTTGTAGAGGATGAGAAATAGTTTCACCAAAGTTGGTGACGGGCTGTATATCAAAACAGAGAGAAGTGGGAGGCACTAGCTGCTTTGAAGGCAGCATCCTCCTTCCAAAATGGAATTTCTGGCACGATCTTCAGGTTCTTGAGTTTCCTTTTCTCCTTTATTCCCAGGACTGTAGGAAAGAGTGATTTCATATTATTTGGGCTTCTTACCACCACTTTATTGTCCTGCCATGCTTTGTAACATGCTGTAAGTGAAACTTGAATATCACACAGGGCTCTAGAATCAGGAAATGTATTCAGTGACTCTTCTAATTCTTCTGAACCAGATGTAAAATCAGGTTAATAATAGCATCTTCCACTGGGTATGCTTTTATATTTCTAGAGAACTTTCACACACATTTTGATTTGACATAAATAAACTGGTTTACCTACTTTCTGTCCAGGTGCTTCCCTCTGACAGTATGATCAGGGGACGATCCACTCCCATCTATTAAAGTAAAAAAAAAAAAAAAAAAAAAAAAAAGTAAAAGAAACCAATACAAGTAGGAAACTTGGGTATATAATTCTTTCTGAAATACAGAGATACTAGTACCTGATGGAAAAAAATGTTATAGGAATTAGAGGATAAATCATAGAAATTGCTTTGCACATAGTTGGCACTCAATAAATGGTAGTATTATTATCATAAGAAAACTTTCACATGTGCCCTCAGTTCATTCTCACAACACACCTTGAGGGTCACCGTTGTGTTACAACAGAAGCTTAGAGTGAAAGAAACGTAGGCAGTGGCCTCACAGTTTTCATCCAGGAGACATTGCAGTTAGGACTCCAACCTAGTTCACCTAATTTTGCTCTTCCCATCATACCACACTGCCTCTTAAAAGATTTAACTTTTACTTTGTTTATTTAGCTCCTAGATATTTACTGAGTAAAAACTATGTGCCGAGTACTGGACTAAGTCCTGAGGACATAGACCTAAATTAGACCTAGAACCTCCCTTCTGTGCTTTCCTCAGAATGCTCTGGGCCCACATCAGATGAGTTTGTGGAAATATGTCTATTTGCAATATTTTGAAAGCTGGATTTTAGTAAGATGTATAACTTATGTTTCTCCCTTTTATAATAACATAAGCCAAGTACTTTATAAGGCACTAAAAATATTTTATGAACAGTTTATGAACCCAAATATAAATGCGATCATTCATTTTCCAGTAGAGTTCACATATAGGTTGCAAGGAATTAAGAAACTGCTGACAGTCTGAATGTTGGGAAGTGGATATATGCAAAATATATAGATAAATACATAGACATGTATAAATGTCTATGAATACACACACATAATGTAGATAGATTGCCGAAGTCACGTGGTAAGTTACCGATTTTGTCTGTATATTTTGCTTTCTTTGTGGACAAAGAAATTTTGTTTACTCTCGTAAATAGCAATTTCTGAACAGGATTCTATTCAGGCAACCCTTGGTTTATTGCAGTGATGAGGAGCCTAGTGATGTTAACTTGGAGAACTGGAGGGTCTACTGTCATCACTTGTCACAAAGACCTTGGTGTAGGAGATGCCTCTTGCGGGGAGACTCATAGGGAGAGACTTTTTTTGTAATGGAGTCATCCAGATGTTCGAACAGCTGTATTAGCAGAGTTGTTTGGACAATTTTACACCATAATATTTTGTGATAAAACATTGGTATGTGAAAAGGCCATTGTTTCTCCAAGTTCTTTTACCCGGAAACAGAACATGAATTCAAGGGAGTCACAATTTAATCGGGAAAAATAAAATATATCCTTTTGAGATGTTCTAACAAAACATAAATGGCTTTTTCTCCATCCCAGACATTAATTTGAAGCAAGGCATTCTGCTAGAGAAGAAACCCATAAGGGCTTCTTTAAATGGGACACACTTTGATTGTGATCCAAGGAAGAGCTGATAGTGAGAGATTAAAACATTTTCAGGGTAATTTATAGCTTCCTGCCTTTTTTAAGGTTACTTTATTTTATGCCTTAATGGTCAGGGATAATTTATATATGCCATGGCAGAGAGAAGCATGGCCAGAGGCTTTCTCTGCTGCTCAGACTCTTGGTTGATTTAAGAGAGGAGATGCTATCTCATGCTGTACCAAATGGAGCCAAGACCTACAGACTTCATACAGCAGCCAAGTATGTCCGTATATGTTGACAAGTTTTACAGGCAGTATATTTCAGAGTTCTTGATCAAGATGATAATGATAAGAATAACAATGATAACAGCGACAATGATAAGGATTCAAAGAGGAGAAGAAGAGGAGGAGGAGCAAATGGAATTGCTACTGCACCAGCAATGCTAAGATTAACATCAGCAATTAATAATGCTAAGTCTTCTGCAGTTCTAGTGTGTACATTAACTAGGCTAAACTCAGCAACTGGTTTTGAGTGTGCACCATGTGCTGACCACCGTGCTAGATGCTAACAGGTTAGAAAGATAAATCAGACTCAGCCCTGCAAGTTCTAGTTGGGAGATACTCCTGTGGGGATTATTGCCACCAAAAACAAACACAAAAAAGCAACATCAAATCCAACATAGACACACAAAGAAAAAATATCTGTAAGCACGAAACCTAGAGCTTATGTTAGATTTAGAGATTGGGAAAGAAACGTGGAAGAGAGATATGAAAAAAAGAAAAAAAAAAGGCTTTAACCAGAACCGTGGATTTTGGTAAGTGGATATGGAAGAAGGAATAGTCATTCTAGAAAAATATGCCAGGAACAAAAGTGTGGAGATAGGACTGTATAGACTCTGTCTGCAGAATGAGGAGGAGTCCAAGTAGTTAGAAGGAAGGATGCTTTGCGGCGAGTGTGGTGAAGGCAGGCTGGGTCGTCATTAAGAGAATGTTTGTTCTTAGAAAACTAGGTTTACTCTAGTGCCACTTTAGAATACACTGTTCACCAAAGCCTGGTGTACATCAGCATGGCTTTATGCACGTGAACACTACCTCCTATTCTGCCCAAGCTGCCACACCACGGCGCATTTTGGTGTGAGGTTACTTTAAACCAGAGTAGATTCTAGGGAAACTGAAGAGACTTCCGGTCAAAGAGAAGGATTCTCTCTGGTGCAAATGTCAGGTGACATGCCAGGTTGGGGATGGTGCTTGGCTTTTCTTCAGTCCTGTTCCAGAAGAGCCATCCTTGGGCAACCCTAGTCCTCTCCCTGCCTATATCCTCCAGAGATTCTCATTTTGCTTCCGGATTCAATGACCCCTTTGTATGACAGAGAGTGAAACCATGAACATTAGGCATCGTACATGATCCTGAGAGGCGCTGCAGGAAAAAGCTGTAGATGGGGACCCTGACTGTGTTCTGCTGACTGGCTGCAGAGGAAGAAGGGTACTGTGTTATAATTGTAAATTGGTCGTTGTGTTCTAGTACCCATTAATAAAATTGGACTGAGAATCATTATTCTGACTTTTTTCCTGGCTCAAGTAAGATCTAGCTTATGTAACCTTAGGCCAGTTACTTAACCTATTCAAACTCTAATTTAATCATTCGTAAAGTGATCTAGTTCTATTTGATTACCAAGTTTCTTTCTAGCCCTCATTTTTGTTGTTGTTCTACAAAGGCATTTTGGTTATAGTTTTTAAAACAAAACATTAAGAATATGAAAGAAAATGGGTGAAGTTTTACATTTCATCTTGACTTTTGGATAAAGTGTGGTTTTAGTTGATAATATTCAAATGTGATATGAAATGGGAGACATATCGAACCCTTCCTGATTTGTGAGTATAATTCTAAATAAGTCTTTGATTCTGCCAAGGAGCAAAAATGTGAAATATCTTCGTAAACAAACAGTTGATAGGAATGCTAAGTTTATTTAGGTTTTGGAAATCTGTGCAGAGGAAGTAGTTCCTGTAGTTATTAAATCAAACAGTGATATTAGGAATTCCTTACCCAAATCAGGTATTTATAGTAAACTTTGGGGTGGAATGTTGGCTGGTTTTTGTACAGTCGTGAGGTTATTTTGCTTGAAGAGTACCATGAACATTTTACCCCGAAGCCTAGATGCCTTTTATTTTAGAGAGGAAAAGGTAAAACTTTGGAATCTACTAGTAGAATGTAGCATAATGTAATATAAAAAGGAATGCCTACATGTTTAACGCCCCACAAATGGAACTTCAGAAAACCACAGTAGCTCTTAAATGGTGCGTGGCAAGAATAAAAACATGATCCAATCCTGAAAGCATTCCTGCTGGGTGGCTGGGCCTTACTTTCCTCAGGAGTAAACCAGATCTTGTACAACCTTTTATAGAGTGAGGCCTAGATTATTCCATTATGCTTAGGAAAATATGGAGAAGGAGCTAAGTGTTTCAGCAAATTTTTAAGCTAATTGAATCAATAAGGCCGAAGCCAAGAGAGAGAGAATTTCTAATTCCCTCTCTGGGCTTTTGTTCTGGCCAATGATACTGGAAGCTAATACATAAAACATGAATTATGAATGCCTGTTGGCTTGTCTTTTTGACTAAACTGAGTTCCTTGAAGAAGGGACCTTGGTTTATGTATATTTCTTTAAAATTTTTTTTTATGTTTATTCATTTTTGAGAGACAGAGATAGAGAGAAGAGAGAGAGAGAGAGAGAGAGAGAGAGAATCTGAAGCAGGCTCCAGGCTCTGAGGGGTCAGCAGAACCCGACTTGGGGCTTGAACTCATGAACCATGAGATCATGACCTGAGCTGAAGTTGGACACTTAACCGACTGAACCACCCAGGCACCCCCACTTATGTACATTTCTGTGTGGTGACCAGTACACCTGGGGCATAGTGGATTACTAGTGATTATTTATAGAGTTGAATAGAAAACAAAAAACTCTTTACGGCATAAGAAAATAACACCACCAACAAATAAATGAGAAGAAAAATAAACAAAAAATGCTCAAGATTAAAATAGGAATTTTTGGTTTTGTGAAATTAAGGATTCTTCAATGTTTGTTAGCTTTCATAATGTTCTGTTTAAAACACATTCAGGGGTTCCTGGGAGGCTCAGTTGGTTAAGTGGCTGACTTCAGCTCAGGTCATGATCTCTAGGTTCATGAGTTCAAGCCCCGTGTTGAGCTCTATGCTGACAGCTCACAGTCTGGAGCCTGCTTTGGATTCTGTGTCTCCCTCTCTCTCTGCCCCTGCCTCTCTCTCTCTCTCTCAAAAATAAACATTTAAAAATAAAATAAAATAAAATAAAATAAAACACATCCAATTTACTAAGCCCTTGTGTTTGTATTAAGATGAAGTTTTTACATTTTACATTTCAACAGAGATAGGAGTAGGTCTTAGGAATTAAATACATATTTCACAAAGTTTGTTCTTTGAAGAACAGTGTACTAGATGATGTTGTCCCCGTAACCTTAGATGCTGGAATTTGGCCCGTTACACAAATACAACATTTTACTACTCTTTTCCTTACTGCTATGAAGTTGAAATTTTCACACTGGCTTCCTGGTCATCCATCCTGGGGACAAACAGTTTGATGTCTTATAGGGAGAGACTGCAGTGCCCTGGGAAGCATTCCATTGGTGTTCTGGAGTAGTGGGTGGGTTCACAAGATCAGAGTGTATTTGTGTGTGTGTGTGTGTGTGTGTGTGTGTGTGTATGTGTGTGTGTGTGTGTGTGTGTGTGTGTGTGTTCTTGCCTATTTGATTTACTAAGCCTGTAAATACTCAAAGTGAAAAAAAAAAAGATCAAGAAAAGGAGCTCATTCTCTTCTTCTCGATATTGGTTTGTAACATCAAAGCAAAGTCACAAAGACTGGGGAAATACTTAGCAATCAATTTTTGGTCTCTGCTTTTAAACATGCTGCTGGTTTATAACTAGCGCCTTGGAAAAGGGTGTGTGGTTTAAACACAGATTTTACACTTTAAATTGAGGCCATAATCTCAGTTTTGGAATGGGGAATTCCTAAGATAACTTTGTTTTGTAAAAAATGAGGTCACTCAAATGGTAGGTGATTAATCTCAAGTGCTTTAATTGTCATCTAAAAGCATAAAGAATAAAGTGTGCCATTTCCTTTTTATCTTCTTCCTTTGCTTTGTTTTGGAGAAAATAATTTCCTTATCAATTCTGCAGACATAGTGCTAGCTTATATCTTAAGAGCGGATGCTATCAGTTTTAGTACATTTGCTGAAGTTAAACTATCTACATTGAGTAAGAGAGGGGGGGCTTTCCTGGCATCAAACCCAAACAGAAACTTGGTAAAATTTATAATAAATCTACTTGATTATTGCATTATGTAAATGGTCTTAATCCTACAAATTGCTATGAATGTGGTGTTCTTTCTATGTTTTGATACCATAAGTATAGAATGCGACATAAAATTGGATGAAAAATAAGATTCATTCATTTGAATGTGTTAGTTTTTTTTTTTTAATCCCCTTAGCTAGGCTAGATATAATAGCTAAGGAAAATTCCCTAATTGTGATATTCTTTAGGTACAATCTAAATATATTTCTTTTTTAGTAGAGATTGCATGGAAAGACATTATGTTAAATATTTGCTTGTGAAATTAGCCAGGGAACTTTGAAATTACTATTTAAATGTGGAGAAAGCTACCTTGCAATTTTAAAACTGGAGATGTCTATGATTCAAAACAGCGGCCACAACAAAATGAAGTAATGGTGGGTCACCCAGTACACTTTTTAAATTTCACTGAGGAGTTGGATGCAGAGTACGACAAAGCATGGACTGTGCTCTGGGGTACTGGCCCTGCCTTCACCACAGGTACAGACAGGCTGTCCCTGTCTCTTCATCCTCAGGCTATCTTTGGATGCCATTCTGCTGGACTCCCAAAGCATACTCTTTATACCTCCATCCCTGGATTGATTCTGCTGTATTGAATTTAGCTATATATATATTCATCTCCTCAGCCAGACTCTGAGATTTTCAAGTGCAAGAGCAGTGCTTTTTTAATTCCATGTCCCAAGCAAACATGGGTCCTGGTACAAAACACTTTCAACTAATCCCCTACTTTGGGCCATTAAATTGTTTCCCTTTTCCCCCATTTTGCTATATACAACACTGCAAAGAATAGTTTTTCACAGAAAGCTTTGTTTTATCAATTTCATTGTAATCATAATAAGCCATTTATATCTGGTATTTTAGTTACATCACTAAGTACCTTACATGGATTACTGTAATTAACCCTCATAGTAACTTTCTGAACAGATTACTATTCCCATTTTACAAATGAAGAAACTGATGTTTGGAGAGACTAACCAGCTTGTTCAGGGTCACACAGCTAGTAAGCAAATCCAAATACTATCAGAGACTAAAACCTGCATCCTTATCCATTGTGCTATACTTTTACTTATTTCCTAGAGTGGAATTAAGAATGTTTTAAGGGGCGCCTGGGTGGCACAGTCGGTTAAGCGTCCGACTTCAGCCAGGTCACGATCTCGCGGTCCGGTCCGTGAGTTCGAGCCCCGCGTCAGGCTCTGGGCTGATGGCTCAGAGCCTGGAGCCTGTTTCCGATTCTGTGTCTCCCTCTCTGCCCCTCCCCCGTTCATGCTCTGTCTCTCTCTGTCCCAAAAATAAAAATAAAAAACGTTGAAAAAAAAATTAAAAAAAAAAAAAAGAATGTTTTAAAATCATAACTAAGAATTTTTAAAAAGATTTTTGAAATACTACAGGAAAGAGAACAAGACATTTTGCGATAGTTGTCAGAGCTTTGCATCGCTAGTTTCCTTAGCCTTTGGCATGTGTACCTTACTGTGTCTTTCAAGGAGAGTTCTGTGTGTGTGCTGAGCAGGAAGAACACTAGGGCAGCTCAGTAATGTGGACCATCCTGGTCTTCAAGTTGTTCTAACACATTTCCTTGATAGGACTAGATTGGAGAAGAAGACGGCCAATCCTGTTAGGGCACACCAAGAACACTTGACGGGCCTGGGACACCTCACTCTTGAGGCACTGAAGCAGTGATGTCATTCTGGTCCCTTCATGCCCTTTGTAGGTTTGTGACTTCTGTAATAAGCAGAGGTGGGTGCTGTTTTAAGCCAGGCATGGGCACAACTTTGAAGCACAGATACCAAGTCAGAAAGTGAGGAAAAAACTATTGGCCCTGGGAAGCTAACTGACCAGTTTAGACTTTCTATAGAAAGTTAATCACTATATGCCCTATGTCTAGTTCTGTCTGAGAAGCGTGGGCCCAAGGATTTCCCTATTTGGTGTTTCTTTACATTTGCCCTAATCTCTCAATAAATATAGTGTACATAAATAGTCTAAAGGATGCACTGAAGAGCATTAATGCTGCAGGAAGAAAGAGTGTCCTTGGCATGGTATATAGTGGAATGAGGGACCAAAGACTAGTGTTAGCATCATGGAGTAGCTTGTGTGTTCTTAAGTAAAATTCATCTTCTGTACAGAATTTTCGGTTTCTTTGTATATTAAGTAAGGAGGTTTAAATAAAATAATCTGCCAAATTTCCTTTTCACTTTTGAGTTGGTATAATGGAGTATTCTATAGTAATGTTTAAGGGCTGATAGTGCTGGCTTAGAAAGTATGTTGAGATTCTGGCTCCACAACTTATTAGGGTATGACCTTTGCCACATTAACTGAACTGTTCCAATTTATATAAAATGGAGCTGATAATACCTTTCTTATTTGGTTGGGGTAAGGATTAGTGTAGAAATATGTGGAACTCAGTGGACCTCAGTACCTAGCACTCTCTAGTAAATGGATGCATGGTGATGGCAATGGTGAGAATCTGTGATTCTATTCATCCCATGATTTTCCCATAATAAAAAGTCACCTCAGATGTTCACATGCAGTATGTTCCTTGGTCTATACAGTATGTTAGTATCCTAGAGATGCTATTAACAAAGTGCTACAGATTGAGTAGCTTAAAGCAACAAAAATTTATTCTCACACTTCCAGAGGCTAACATCTGAAATCCTGGCGTTGGCAGAATTGGTTTCTTCTGAAGATTCTGAGGTACAATTTGTTGCATGCCTAATTCCTAGCTTCTGATGGTGCTCGACATCTCTTGGCCTGCAGCTACATCACTCAAATTCTGTTTCTGTTATCGCATGGTCATCTTCCTTTTGTGTGTGTCAAAGTTCCTGTATCTCTAGGTGACATTCTTATAAGGACAGCAGTCATTGGATTTAGGACCCACCATAGTAAAGTATGACCCCATCTTAACTTGATTACATCTTCAATGACCCTATTTCCGAATAAGATCACACTTGGAAGTATTGGAGATTAGTACCTCAACGCATCTTTTTGGGAAACAATTCCACCCACAACTGTCTATGGGGAGTTAGTTGTACACATACAAAATGGTGACGTTATCATTGCTGATAATGATGATCAGGATTATGAAAAGTCAGACTCTAAATGAGTGATTTGTTCAGGTTTACCCTGATGTCTCTATATGCAAATTGCTTCTAGAAATCAATAGTCAGAGAGGATTTTAGATACTCTCAAAGTCATAGATCATCTGAGTTTTCCAATTTTTGGATACAGTTGGCATTCCTAAACGAGTGTTGATTTCCATAGAAAAAATTTGAATTCCACTGTCTTTGGGGATGGTGGCTGCTAAGAGCAGCTAAAGAATCCTAGAGTTCTTTAAAATGACCCATTTTCGGGGCACCTGGGTGGCTCAGTCAGTTAAGCATCTGACTTTGGCTCAGGTCATGATCTCGCGGTCTGTGGGTTTGAGCCCCGCGTCGGGCTCTGTGCTGACAGCTCAGAGCCTGGAGCCTGCTTCGGATTCTGTGTCTGCCTCTCTCTCTGACCCTCCCCCATTCATGCCCTGTCTCTCTCTGTCTCAAAAATAAATAAACATTAAAAAAAATTTAAAATGACCCATTTTCAAATGGCTACTAATCATGTGTCCATCAGGTAATGGAGCAGGTAATCAGTTAGGAGAGATTTATTATTATTCCAGTGACCTGACTCTGGTTGGGGTCCTCCAGAAAGTTTGAAACTGTTTCACCTACATCCAGCCCCATTGGCAAGAACGAGGCCCTAGGCTGCCTAACACATCTCTGCACCCACAAGCAGTTCCTTTCTGAACTACTGAGCATAAATTCTTTGATCTTAAACCCATCAACCTTACATTGTCATTTCCCCAGAAAGTGTGAATTTTGGGGAGTAGTTCTCAAAGTTCCCAAGATATACAACCTCCACAAGGATGCCAAAGAATTGTGACATTTAGGAAGGGCTTTGGGCTAAGAAAAACATCTCTCCTAAGAGCCTCTAAGTTTTCTCTCTCCCCAAACACATGAATTAATGATCCCATGTGTGACTTTCAGAGCCAGCCTATGATGATGTCTGACAAGCTATCTTCGATTTATTTTCTCTTGTGACCAATATGCTTAAAAATAATATTTTGTTGTTGGATAATTTGTAATTTGGTCCTACCGATGAATGTCTAAGGTTGCCAAATACCTACTGTTTTCTTCTCTCATATACATATCTGGAATGTCGTCTAGAGATCTAACTTCCAGGTCAACACTTTTTGAAGGCATAACATAGAAGCTACCTTATTTCCATTGAGGATTCTTGTAACTCTGGTTGTTTCCTTCTATTCATTTCTGTAATCTTGGGATTATAGTAAAGCCATTTCTAGCATCTAAAATCTATATTTATATCTGCCTGTAATAATATGTTATTTCTTTGATTATATACAGATATTTTAATGAGCTGAAATATTTAATGAACAAAGTAAAACTAGAAATAGGAATACTAATAGATTCTTTTCCAGAAATAATAAACCGTTTTTCACCATAAGCTTCAATTTCCCCATTTTCCCCCTTTGTTCTCATTATTTTTGAACTTTTACAAATGATTAGCACTTATATACCCTGATAGATTTTCATCTTTTTGGTATTCTATGTATTCTTCCCATCATCGTAGATTTCCAGATTCCTTCCTGTTTTGTTTTGTTTTGTTTTGTTTTGTTTTACATCTCTGTTTTATTTGCTCCCTTTACCATCCTGTTTCTCCCACTCCTCTTCCTTTCTTTCTTTTTAACCTCTTTCACAATGAAGAAAAATTAAAGGTGCATCACAAGATTTAAAAGAAGGAAAAGAGAATAAGCAGCAAACGGAGGAGGAGGAAAGAAACAGACATAAAAGGAAGGAAAAAGAAGTACAAATTGGGAAGATGGGAAGAAGGGAACAGAAAAGAAAACATCACCAAGAAATCCAAACCATAATACTAGTGGGAAATGCTTTTAATTTTTGTCTACTGAACACTAAAAAGGAAATATGACCATTTGCAAAATGTACATTATCCCTAACATAAAATCATATCATTTGCTTACCATAAGGTAAGGATATCTTAATTAAATACTTAACCTGTTGGCTTCCAACTAACCAGAAATTTAGGTGTATTAATTTCATTTCAGCGAGAAAGAGCGAGGCTGTTTATGCTGCCAGCGTTGAGCGCTCAGTGCAGACACCCCAGAGCTCTGCTTCAGGGAGGCCCCAGGGTGACAGCACAAGGTCTGGAATCCAAGACCAGGGTCCAAGTGTTTCTGTCACTTTCATGTCATGTAATCACAGACCAGACTCTCCGTCTCTTTGCTCAAGGGGATAATGGAGAAAAAATTCTTCTACATGCTCAAGTATTATTATTAGTTGTTAATTAATGTTGCTCAAAATTATTGTTACATGTGCATTGTAAGCCTCACATGGCACCATTCTGCATGTAACACTGTTAAAAACTTTGATGCTATTTAATAATTAATTTAGTAATTTAGTAATTGGTGTTTCCATGAAAAAACTTTCAAACCTTTTTTTTTAATGGTCAAAGGCCTTTATTTTTTGGTTTCCTGGTCACATTTTTCTGTTGAAACATATGAAAAGTAAATAAATGCATGTGGAGGGCATCCACTGCAACAGCCCCGATATTCTTTCAGATTACTTTTTCAGAAAAAAGAAAAAAGAGAATGAAACTCTTATAACAACACCTGCTATTTGGCAGAATTTGACCTGACCCCTTTCTCCTTTTTTGTTATTATAAACATCAAGCTCTTTAAGTAAGAGCTGTTTAAAGGGTTCAGGGCTGTGAGTGTTCCTTCCTACATCCCAGATGCATGGGGAGACGGATGGGCTTTCTGATCTTTATTTTATGAGCGTCTGATAAATTGCCTCTGGCACCTGGCAACTAAAATTTCACTATCTGAAAAGTAACCCTCATGTCAAACAATGTAACCAGCTTCAGCCTCTCAGTTCCAGGACCTATGTAGCCAGTGGAGGAAGCCTTCAACTTCCTGGGCAGGTTGGCTACCACTCTCTGAGATTTACATACTATTAATTTTAGAGGGAAGAAAGGAATAGTAAAGGCTTTATATGCTATGCAAAAACATGTGTCTTCTGAAGGATTTTACCATAGGTTTTATTTTGGGATTTGGGGAGCAAGTCAAATAAAGGTTTCAGAACTTGGCATAGCCTGAAAAAAAAATTCTGGTAACAGGATAAAGATTTGTAGCTCTGGGTCAGGAGCCTCCCCACATTAGGCTGGGCCTGGGTGTTGATACAAGAAGAATGCAGGTGGTCTTTTTCTAGGGACAGAAGAGTTATAAACAAAGTCATCTGTGCAGGCTGTTATCACCTTTCTTTTAACGTCTTATCCAGGGGCACAATGAGCCCAACCCCAAGAAAGTGCTAGATATATTTTTCTGTATTTATAGAGATTGAACTACATGAAGATTGTTAATTTTTTAAGGAGAGAGAAAAAGGAGAATGATCTCTCTACATCATGTTACTTTCTAAGGGAAAATGAAGTCTGGGGACAATCCTAAACAAAATATGAACCCCCCCCACCCCAAATATCCTCAGGAGTGTATCCTTGGAATAGCGAGGGGTTTAGTGCCCCCCCGCCCAAGGCATCTCAGTGTACCGCATTACCATTTGTCTTTTTTTTTTCTCTCCTTTGCATTCTAAACTTGCTGGTTTAGAAATTGTGGCTAGCCAGGAAAGATGCCATTGTTAGGTTGGTCCTCTTTTCCCAAACTCAGAGGAGATTGTTAATTTTTAAGTTTCCCTCTGGGTTGCTGCTTCATGTGTTTTCTTTTCTTTTTCTTTTTTTTTTTTTTTACATTTATTCATTTTTTAGAGACAGAGAGAGACAGAGCGTGAGAGGGGGAAGGGCAGAGAGAGAGGGAGACACAGAATCTGAAGCAGGCTCCAGGCTCTGAGCTGCCAGCACAGAGGCCAATGTGCGGCTCGAACTCACAGACTGTGAGATCATGACCTGAGCTGAAGTCAGATGCTTAACTGACTGAGTCACCCAGGTGCCCAGGTGTTTTCTGAGATATCCTACAGAGGTCTAATAATTTTGGCTCAGTGAATTTGGGTTCCCAGAGGCTAAAATGTTATTTAAAATGCTTCTGGTTTTTGCAGCTAATAGATTTCTCTGTTAGGCTTAGCCATATGAAACACAGTAAATCTGCTGTAAAAACAGAAATGCCATGTCAATCACTTATTTATCTAGCAGCATTTGTGTATTATTTAGCAAACAATTTATAGTACTTAGCTCTGAGTATATACAAGTAAATTGGATATATATCTTGCCTTCAAGAAGCTCAATGTCAAATATATAGACAGATAATTAAACTATAGTTTTTGTTATTGCTTCTTAGAAGTCCATATTTGTTTTTTTTAATAATTTCCATTTATTTCTTTATTTTATTATTTATTATTTTAAAATTTTTTTAATGTTTATTTAGTTTTGAGAGAGAGAGACAGAGTGTGAGCAGGGAAGGGGCAGAGAGAGAGGGAGACACAGAATCCAAAGCAGGCTCCAGGCTCTGAGCTGTCAGCACAGAGCCCGACGTGGGGCTCGAACTCATGAACTGAAAGATCATGAACTGAGCTGAAGTCAGATGCTTAACCGACTGAGCTGCCCAGGCACTCCTATTAACTTATTTTAGAATTTATTTATTTATTTATTTATTTATTTTTTGTGTGAGGCAGGGTAGGGGGACAGAGAATCTCAACCAGGCTCCACACTGTCAGCACAGAGCCTGATGTGGGGCTTTGAACCCTCCAACTGTGAGATCATGACCTGAGCTGAAAGCAAGTGTCAGATGGTCAACCCACTGAACCATCCAGGCACCCCAGAAGTCCATATTTGAAAGAATGAAGCTACAAAGGAGGGGAGGGGACGTTCAGAGGCGTATTGTTCAGGTAGGCAAGGTAGGTAATCCGGACAAAGAGAGCATGGAGGGGATGTAATGAGCAACAAATAGGTTGTAATATGTATAGTGCATGAAGCAGTGTCTGGCACATAGTAAACACCAGTAAATGATGATTCTTCTAACAATTCCCCTGAATATATTTTAACTTATTGAATATATATATTTTTAATAAATAACTTATTGAATACATATATTTTTTATAAATATGCATTATTCTATCGACTTAGCTTTTAATCTGAATTCTATCCACAAGATTTTGAAATTCCTCTGATTCCTGTGACCTAAGACCTATTTTAGTCTGCCAACTCCAGGCTGAGCGGTTGGAGACATTAGTAAGCTCTCTGAATTCGGCACAGTAAAATGACTTACTCAAACCCTCCTGTGAGTCAACGATAAAGACAGGCTGAACGCCAGGTCACCTGTTCCCCAAGGAGACCAAGAACAGAGCAATTCAGCTTTCAGGGTTCCTGAGGTGCTGGTGGTGCTCTGGCCCAAAACATTGAACAAATTTTCACTTCTGCCGAGTACGTTAATTGAACACGTATTTGTTGGGCATCGACTTTTAGTCATTTCACAGGGATACAAAGTGGAATGGCAATTGGTTCTTCTCCTCAAGGTGCTTTTAGGACATTGGTGGGTGGTGAGTGGAGGTGGAAGTGAGTGACAGATAGAAAAGACAGCTATGACACAGTAAGAAAGAGGATGTATTTTAAATTTCTTTTCTGCATTTTCTTTCCTTGGTTTCCTTCTCTACTTTCGGAGTCCTGTCAGCTTAGGCGTATGGATATCTGCTTCCAAAACTTTAGGTGTTCCTTGAGTTGTGACTCAAAGTCATAGGTTTCTTTTTTTATTATTAGATACCGCACTTTGCTCCATTAGAGCATAGGCTGAGATATACTGTTCTCTTACATATTGACTCTGAGCGGGTGAGAGAAAAGTGTGTTTTCTCTACAGGCTCTAGGGAATTTGTACATATAGATTCAGAAGGAAATTTTTGAGGATACTTGGGATATTCCTGCAGTGCTCCTAAACGTCTCCCTGAAGAGGAGAGAACATGCTGTCAACTCCTAGATGTTCTTCCTGGGACATCAGAAGAAAAGGACCCATGACCCATTTTCTGTCCCCCGATGTGTGGCCAGTGCATGTGCAGATGTGGCCTCTCCTGTGAAGCCTGGGTTCATCTCAGCACTGAAACTGCCAAACCAAACTTGTTTCCTCTGAAAATAATTTAAATTAATTTAGTAAGATCGAGATGTGAAGAATATTTTTCTTCATTAACTGTTGCTCCCGTTGATCTAAAGGCAGATAGGATTTTAAAGAATTTAGTATATTGACTTTGTCAACAAACAACAATACTTGAGTTACTTCTTCAGTGGGGATTAAACAAACTCATGAAAACGTATTAATGCATCACTGAATATGCATACCTGACCCATGTAATACAAATACTTGGCTTTAAAAACTTGGGATCCATAGGACATGTACTGGACCTTCCCAAATATGTGATAGATTTTCCAGAGACAAGCAACCCACACCGTCAGTTGTTTGCGCTGACATTTAGAGTATTTCCAACGAACCGTAATTTAATAGCAATCTTTTTCATGTTCACAGAAAAAAAATAAAGCATGTAAATTTAATGACGGAAAAAATAGGAGACTCATAAGGTTAAAAGCCCTCTGGCTTTCTCCTCTCTTTGTGGGTAAGAAAAACTGAGGCTTTGGTGAGTAGCACACTCCTACTGTGCTGACTTTTTTTTTTTAGTGCATCCTCTTTTTGTGGGTGATAAACTGAGCCTTGAATCCAGGAATGCTACAAACAATACTTGCTGAATGAATGGAATGTCTACATAGTTTGCTGATATGTGGGATCTGTACCTAGGGGACATAGAAACAAGGCATTGTAGGCTGAATTTGTATAATGCATTATTTAAAAACTTAGCTCATTGGTGAAGCAATCAGGCAGGAGAACCTAACATAGTAAAGACAGGCCTGTCACTACAACCAACTTCACCTCTCTATCCATCAAAGGATCACACAAACACACACACTAACGCACACACAGTATGTGGTCTCTAAATGCGTGTGTGCGTGGTATGGTTAACTAAACATATACACACGTATAACATGCAAAGATAGCTCCCTACGAGCAGAAAAGAATCAGGTTCGCCATACTTTTTTGTATTACCACTTTTCCTCAGACTCCAGAAGCATGGACATATGCAGTGTGTCAGGGAACAGAGACATTGGGACATGTCTGGTTATGATATCATTAAATGACCAATGAATTAAAGTAAGGAGGGATCAGAGTGTGGCTCTCCCTGCTTTACAGATAAGCTGAGATTGGAGTGTGCGATGGTACAGTCTAGCCAGGTTAGGAGTGAATGATCTGTTACTGATGAGAGGTAGTTAAAAAATAGTTCCACGTTAATTGTTTTATTGTCTACTTTGTATTATCAAGACTCGTGGGAGAGAAGAGTTATAGATAACAAAAGTGACATAACCCATGTGCCTAAGAAGCCTCTGTCAAAAGGCTTGAGATGCTTCTCTGGGAATATCACATTTCATTTGGCAAGAATTTCTCCTAGTGTATCTGGAAAAATACATAGGAAAGCCCCGTATGTACTGTTAACATGAGGCCTATAGGCAGTTTAATAAATGGGATAGCAAACAAATATTTAAAAATGAAAAAAAAATGACCAAACCCCAGTCCTTTCAGTGTCCTCTGAATCGTTCATGGCCACCAGAGGGACAGGGTGGTCTTAGCTCTGAAACTTTTTTAGGTGGATGACTACTGTGCTGTTCCAGTGACAGATTCATTCATGTCGTATGGTCATTTAGCAATGGACCCAGTCATAAGAGACGCCTGGGTTAGCATTTTGGCTTCATCTTCTCACAGCTGTGTGATGAAAATGGATTTCATTACTGTCTGAATTTCTACTTTCTTACCTGTAAAATGGAGCTAATATGCCTCCCCTGTAGGGTTGATTTTTAAAGGAGATAATAAAAGCTAGAAGCTTCATACAATGCCTGGTAAGTACCTAGTAATTATTTACTATTATTGTTTTAATCGCATGTCATCAAGTCTATGATACCTACGATGATAAACTGGTCACTGGATTTAATGCTAACATTTTGGGGAAAACAGCTTAAATGTGCGATTTTAATGAAGTATAATGCACTAGCGTTAGAATACATTCATCCATATGGTACATACTACTTATCTCTTTAGGTTCAACATCACTATTTGAGGCTAATCCTGTAAATATGGAGTCTGTTCTGTTTTTTTCTGAACCACTTTTGGCCATTAGGGATTATAGACAACATCACGGTGACACTCTCCTTTTCTTCACCCATGCTTGTTATCTTGACATAGCACCTTTAGGACTGACAGTATAATTTGGGGTTTGTCAACGAAGACCAGAGTTTCCGTTTTTTTCCCCCCTTAATTGAATTACCTCTGACTGGAAGTTCAAAACTTCTTTTGAGAGAAGCCAGAATCTTTCTGACAAATTTCTAATGCTTGAAAGACAGTACCTTGCGTCTGAGAGGCTATAGAAGATATGGATAGTCGGTTTGTTTATCTCTCCATTATCATGGCTTGGACCTAATTGCTGCTGTGTCACTGCTGCCTTTCTAGCTTGAAAATCTTTGTAATTTTGAGAAATTTGCAACTTTTGCTCACAGTACTTGAATTGCATGGCATGTGACGAGCAACCTGCTTATATAGAAATCTTATTTTCAGTGTTCCTTCATAACACAATCTTGAAACATTTTAGCAGCAATTGATGTTATAAATCTGACTTTAAAACTGTGTCATGTTACCAATGAAAATAATTAACCTAAGGTGAATATTGACGAATACTTTGTGTATGAGATGTGTTCACAATGAGTAAGTAATGACAACACCTCACAATTGCCTCTCTGTCTAGTAGTTGACAACATGCTTTTGACAATCAATGTAAGATGTGTCCCAGTTTTAGAAAATAGCAAACATACACACACAAAAAATTAAAGTGCATCTTTTTAATTTTTTTAATTATCTTTTTAAAGTTTATTTATTGAGAGAGAGAGAGAGAGAGAGAGAGAGAGAGAGGAACAGGGGAGGGGCAGAGAAAGAGGGAAAGAGAATGCCAAGCAGGTTCTATGCTGATAGCACAACGTGGGGCTCGATCTCACAGAGCTGTGAGGTCATGACCTGAGCCAATACCAAGAGTCAGATGCTTAACTGACTGAGTCACCCAGGTGCTCCAAGTGCGCTTTAAAATTGAAAAGAATCAAGGAAAAATGGTTATCTATGGCATATCTTAGCTTGTTCTGATTATCATTTATGACATTTCTTCAAATGCTCATCCTCCATAAGAAAAAAGCACTTGGTTATTTTTTTCCCCCTCTGTGCTTCTGCAGTAGCTCATTGTACTTGTGGTTTTTTTTCCCTCTGTTAGCACACCCCCTGCAGGCTATTCCATTAACCTTTTTGAGAGTTTGAGCTTCAGAAATATTGCATTCCACCTAAAAAAGAATGACTCTTTCACCAGCAGATTGCAGCTTTAACCTCAGCACTTGCAACTTGGAAGTTGCATGGCTTTAATCAAACCAGTAATCTCTTTGAGCCTCAGTCTCCTCAGCTGTACAATCACTATAATATATACTAAGTTTATGTTCAACTTCTGTGCTCCACTGATCAATGATTTCTCCGGGTGCCAGCGTAGATCCAAGTATGATGTGCAAAATGTTGTAGCTTATGAGTTTTACCATAGGTTATTATAAAGATTGCAGATATCCCTGTGGCTTTGTAGTTTACAAAATATATATTTATTTTCTTAATTTGAGAGAGAGAGAGCATGAGCAGGGGAGAGGGGCAGAGGGAGAGAAAAAGTGAATCTTGAGCAGGCTCCACACTCAGCACATAGCCTGACACAGGGCTTGATCCCATGACCCTGGGATCATGACTTGAGCTGAAATCAAGAGTCGGACCCTCAGCCGACCGAACCACCCAGGTACCCCTACCCCTAGAATATTTTCTTAAGCACTAGTTTACTTAAGTTTTATAACAGTACTGTGAGATGAACAGGAGAGGTAATAATTTTCATAAAAGAGAGCAGAAAAGGGGCTAAACCCTTCTGCTTCTCTTAGTGCAAAATTCACTACCTTCTTGGGTTTACGAGAAGACAGATTCAATAGTTATCTATTTCTGTCATATTCTTTCATTATTAGTGATTTCTAAGTAAATGTAGTTTGCTATTAAACAGGAAGCTGCATCCACGTGTTGGTGTTATTTGTGTCTAGGAAATGTTCAAGGAGTTGCAGTTAGAGTTAAGTAGGTACATCAGAGGAAGGTTATTGGGCCAGAAGAGGACAAAGCAGAAGGTTGCAGGGTTGGGGAGGAGGTTGTGAAAGAGCTGTGGATTGGTTGTAGATGAAAGGAGCATATACAGGGATAGCTCTGACTGCCACCAGAATGGTAGCCTATGAATTTGAAACCCTCTTTTAAACCTCTGTGAGAGAATGTTGCACCTAGATATTTTCCCTTGCTGCCTCCTAACCCTAAACTTTTGGTACCCCATGATCCAAGCATGATATCAGGCCTTGAACCTGGATGAATTTCAGCCCTAGAGTCACTAGTTGAGTTTGTATGTGCCAAGTTCAAGCAGAGTGCAGGGATTTTGGAATTCAGCTTTGGTGCGTCCCATCCTGTAACTATGATATATGATAAGAGGAAAAATTGTAGCCAAACTTGACTATGTTCAAAGCAAGGTGCTAGTGGAAGGATGGGATGGAAAATAAGTCCTAATGGATTAATGACTCATGATAAATGTTTTATTATAACAGCTTGTGAACGATTAGATAATTCTTACTTCCAAGAGTATAATTTAAATATTTTTGCCTGGACTGTTACCAAAGCAAATAAATCACTCATGTATCTAGTTAATAGTCAAATCTTTATGTGCAAAAATTACAAAAAAAATAAGAGGTAATTTTTTTTGGTTAATAATCAATATCCAATTTACTAACTGCTTACTTTTGATAATATTTGCCATTGGTTGAACTCAGTTACTAGAAAAAAATGATGCTTTTAGTAGACAATGAAAGATACTCTATTTGACATCTATCCATTCAGCAAAGTAAAAATAAAGTGGAGTGAAGATTTTTGGGGGCAGCTGTAGTTGTTGGTAGAAACCAAACATTTAATGAAATATTTCACTCAGGTTTGTTAAAATCTCTCTCCCTAATTATTCCAGGCCAATTCTTCCTTCACTAACACCTATGCAATTCCCACTGAGTACCACACATGCCTGTCTGAGGGCAGAAATCAAATGTGCTGTCCACTGGAGTTAATTTTGTTTCTCAGCATGCTGAGGTCAAATTATCTTGGACACCCTTATGAATCTAATTTATATCTTTTTAAAGGCCTGGAAGCATATCACCTATTGATTTAAACTTGGGATAAAAAATAAATGTTATCATAATTTAAAAGTGTGTTTTACGTTCCTCTTCCATCTGGATGAGTGATTTAGTTTTACTGGTTTTTACTTGACTTTTTAAAAATGATTTTCAGAAACACTGTTATAAAGAATGACCGCTTTGTTCTGATCCCATTTTTACAGTATTGTTGTTTTCTTCCTAAGACATGTCAGAACTTTAAATTGACCATGGGAAAGCTCTGGGTAGGACACATCTGGGGACAAAGGATAATCCATCTTCTTTTGTCTTTTGGGTCAACCAAATCAAGATGTATTTCATTATACTTGCCATAAAGACTTTTAAATGAACTAATAGGCTGTGAAAGTCTCTCATAAATTCTAAAGTGTTTTTTAAACTTTTTAATGTTTATTTATTTTTGAGGGAGACAGAGAGAGAGAGAAAGAGAGAAAGAGCATGTGTGCGCAAGTGGGGGAGGGGCAGAGAGAGAAGGAGACTCAGGGCTCTGAGCTGTCAGCAGAGAGCCCCATGCAGAGCTTGAACCCACACACCATGAGGTCATGACCTGAGCCGAAGTCTGATGCTTAACTGACTGAGCCACCCACGTGCCCCTCTAAGATGTTTTAAAGATGACAAATGGTAGAGTTACTATGTGCTTTCCCATTTTTGAAATAATTGATAAAATGGCCTGACACTACATTGGTTAGGCCAGTGAATAGCATAAAGGAGGTGCTCATTGTTTTTAATAGGCACCTACTTTTTCTTTTGTTTATTTCTGCAAAACCCATATGACAAATAGTTCTAGTTTGTGGCTAGAATTTTTCTGGGCTAGCAAAAGCCAAAATTTCATGTTCCTGCTTTCTGTTGGCCAGAAATGTTAAAAAAAAAAAAAAAGTAATAAAGGGTCTGAATTTTTCCAAAATTCACAACTGTGTTCCAGCCTCAAGGCTAAAGCTTTTATAGGAATGTTCTATTTTATTCTTGAATGCAAAGATTTGCACAGTTAATTTGTCATTTATTAAAAACCAAAATGTGTCTTGGAGACTGTATATTCTTTTTCTAATTGGATAACCATATAAAAGAAAAAAACAATAACATGAAGTATAGACATTTCCCTTTATTCCAGTTTGCCTTTTTCTATAAAATTAATTTATGAAAATAATATGAATTATATACAACTTTTTAATTAATTAACTTAGTTATTGTTTAATTTACATCCAAGTTAGTTAGCATATAGTGCCACAATGATTTCAGGAGTAGATTCCTTCATTTCCCTTACCCATTTAGCGCATTTCCTCTCCCACAACCCCTCCAGAAACCCTCTGTTTGTCCTCTATATTTAAAAGTCTCTTATGTTTTGTCCCCTCCCTGTTTTTGTATTACTTTTGCTTTCCTTCCCTTATGTTCATCCCTTATTTTCTTAAATTCCTCACCTGAGTGAAGTCATATGATATTTGTCTTTCTCTGACTAATTTCACTTAGCATAATACCCTCTAGTTCCATCCACATAGTTGGAAATGGCAAGATTTCATTCTTGTTGATTGTCAAGTAATACTCCATTGTGTAGGTATGTGTGTGTGTGTGTGTGTGTGTGTGTGTGTGTGTGTGTATATATATATATATATATATATATATATATATATGAATGGATCCATATGAATGGATAAAGAAGATGAAGGACATTTGGGCTCTTTCCATACTTCGGCTATTGTTGATAGCACTGCTATAAACATTGGGGTGCATGTGCCCCTTCGAAGTAGCACACCTGTATCCCTTGGGTAAATACCTGGTAGTGCAATTTCTGAGTCATAGGGTTGTTCTATTTTTAATTTTTTGGGGAACCTTCATACTGTTTTCCAGAGTGGCTGCACCAGTTTGCATTCCCACCAGCAGTGCAAAAGAGATCCTTTTTCTCTGCATCCTCACCAATATCTGTTGTTGCCTGAGTTGTTAATGTTAGCCATTCTGACAGGTGTGAGGTGGTATCTCATTGTGGTTTTGATTTGTATTTCTCTGATGATAAGTGATGTTGAGCAGTTTTTTCATGTATCTGTTGGGCATCTGGATGCCTTCTTTGGAGAAGTGTCTATTCATGTCTTTTGCCCATTTCTTCTCTGGATTATTCATTTTTTGGGTGTTGAGTTTGATAAGTTCTTTATAGATTTTGGATACTAACCCTTTTCTCATATGTCATTTGCGAATCTCTTCCCCAATTCTGTCAGTTGCCTTCAATTTTTGCTGATTGTTTCCTTCGCTGTGCAATTCTTATTTTGATGAGGTCCCAATAGTTCATTTTTGTTTCCCTTGCCTCCAGAGACGTTTTGAGTAAGAAATTGGTGCTGCCAAGGTCAAAGAGGTTTTTGCCTGATTTCTCCTCTAGGATTGTGATGGCTTTCTGTCTTACATTTAGGTCTTTCATCCATTTTGAGTTTATTTTGAGTGTATGGAGTAAGAAAGTGGTCCAGGTTCATTTTTCTGCATGTCGCTGTCCAGTTTTCCCAGCACCCCTTGCTGAAGAGACTATCTTTATTCCACTGGATATTCTTTCCTCCTCTGTCAAGAATTAGTTGGCCATACATTTGTGGGTCCATTTCTGGATTCTCTATTCTGTTCCATTAATCTGACCATCTGTTTTTGTGCCAGTACCATACTGTCTTGATGATTACAGCTTTGTAATGCATCTTGAAGTCCGGGATTGTGATGCCTCCAGCTTTGGTTTTCTTTTTCAAGATTGCTTTGGCTCTTCGGGGTCTTTTCTGGTTCCATAACAGTTTTAGTATTGTTTGTTCTAGCTCTGTGAAGAATGCTGCTGTTATTTTGATAGAGATTGCATTGAATATGTAGATTGCTTTGGGTAATGTCAGCATTTTAACAATGTTTGTTCTTACAGTCCAGGGGCATGGAATATTTTTCCTTTTGTGTGTGTGTCTCCTTCAATTTCTTTCATAAACTTTCTATAGTTTTCATTGTATAGATTTTTCACCTCTTTGGTTATGTTTATTCCTAGGTATTTTATGGGTTTTGGTATGATTGTAAATGGGATTGATTCCTTGATTTCTCTTTCTGTTGCTTCATTCTTGGTGTATAGGAATGCAACCAATTTCTGGGCATTGATTTCATATCCTGCAACTTTGCTGAATTCATGAATCAGTTCTAGTAGTTTTTTGGTGGTGGAATCTTTTGGGTATTCCATATAGACTATCATGTCATCTGCAAAGAGTGAAAGTTTGACTTCTCCCTGGCCGATTTGAGCCTTTTGTTCCTTTGTGTTGTCTGAATGCTGAGACTATGAGTTATATACAGTTTTTAACCTTAGGATACTATTTTATTTACAAATCACATTATCAAGCACTGATTTTATATTTTTTTCTGATTTTAGATTCTTAGAAGAATTGGCTACCTGACATCTCTTTGATGTCAACACTCTTGGATGAGGTGGATAAATGGAGACAGAAGTGTATATTTGTTAAATCTTTAAATATGAATTTCTTGGGGCTAGAAGCAGTATATATTCCACAAGAATCAGTTTGCCCTTTTTATGGTCTTCTCTGTGGGGCACTGTGGGGAAATGATTCATTGGAAAATATATATGGACAGTTTGCTATTTCTTTATGAAAGATGAAGGGAGTTCATTGGTATAATGAAGGCAGATATGGATAAGGAATGGTAACTGGTGGGATTGAAATTGGTTGTTGAAAGCGAGGATTTGTAAGAGGAGTGTCTGGTGCAGGGTGAGGTTGGCAAGG
The DNA here is from genome assembly GCF_028018385.1 of Neofelis nebulosa. Classification (NCBI taxonomy): domain Eukaryota; kingdom Metazoa; phylum Chordata; class Mammalia; order Carnivora; family Felidae; genus Neofelis; species Neofelis nebulosa. The sequence goes on from NC_080790.1 coordinate 14,455,275, forward strand.
TGAATGTTGTAAATTAGTAGTTGGCCTTGGTTAAAGACTTAATTATGCTTCTTTTCTGTTCTCTCCCAAATCACAGTAAGAGCTTTTTCGACTGTTAAATTTGTCAACTTTTTTCTTTGCAAGGGACTGGCTGAAGTGACTCTTCTGGATGAGAGGATCAGGTGGCAGGGATTTTAGAACAAGATTAAAGTCAAGTGGCTGGGCACCTGGGTGGCTCAATCAGTTAAATGTCTGACTTCGGCCCCAGTCATGATCTCATGGTTTGTGAGTTTAAGCCCCATGTCAGGCTCTGTGCTGACAGCTCAGAGCCTGGAGCCTGCTTCGGATTCTGTATCTCCCTCTCTCTCTGCCCCTCCCCTCCTCATGCTTTGTTTTTCTCTGTCTCTCAAAAATAAATAAACATTGAAAAAAATTTTTTTAAAGATTAAAATCAAGTGGGGTCAAGTTTAGGGAACTGAGTATTCCACAGATGCACACTAAAAATTTTCATTTCTTCATTGGAGAACAAAGAACACACCGTACTTTCTACTTTCAGTGGGACTGGCTTGACGAGATTGGTACTGAATTGCACAGCAGGTTTCATATAAGAGAGGGAATCTACTATATATTCAATACTGTGCTAGCCACTTACCAACATTATTGTATTCCAGTCTCACAATGACCTTGTTTTTATGGGGTAATGGGAAGTCTTCAGTTTTTGAAGAAAGGAACTGAGGTTCTAAGACTTAATAATATTGCTCAAGGTCACATTGCTGGTGATTTCCAGCAATCTAAGACTGTTTGGATCCAAAACTCAGGGTACTAAAAGTAGGTGGACATTTGATAAAGCACTTCAGTGCTTCTACAAGGCCTCAAAATTACTGTCCTTGCCTCTAAAGTCTGGTCTTGGCAAGGTCACATTTTACCTCATTTTATGTGGGAGTTTTATTAGTACCACTTATAGAAGGTACTATTGTGTATTTTCTCATTTTGCAACATCAGTACTAGGAATGGAACATTAATCCAGAAGAGAATTCTTACGGAAATGGAAAGAAGAGTGGTAGAAATCAGGCATGTTTATGTGCATACATCTGTTTATATGAGATTTAATGTTCTTACCAAAATGCACATTGTCCCATTTGGTACTGTTTTCCTACAGATTATTCTGCCATGAATGGAGTCTTTCATAGGATTGTGATTGGGGGTGGTATTTAGTGCCACTCAGAGGAGATCTGGACCACACATCTTGTTTAAAGAAAATTGATTTCTCTAAAGTAAATACTTATCACAGATTCTCTGCATAGGAAAATGATTGTCCACCATGCATGGTAAATTTTGTTTACTTTGCTGGAAACCTGCTTTCTCATCCAGTGAGTTAATCAACCAAGCGTATATAAACAGACTACCGTTCCCTGCACCCCCCTCTTTTTCTCTTATTGTTGTCATATGTGGTTCTAGTGTCCCCATAAAAGCTTGTCCGGCTTTTATTTCTTCTCTAAGATAATCATACATATGTGTGTGTATATATGTGCATCAGTGTAGAAAATTGTAATCAGTTAAGGTTGCATTTAGTTTGTAGAATTTTGTTCTATCAGCCTTACTTAAATCTCTTCCAAAGTTCATAAATTGAAAAATCCGCTTATTTTTAACTTTGCAAAGTAAAGGATACTGCACATGACTTGTAAGTTATTGCATCTCTAGTGACTTGTAGAATGCCCAACTTTTTCTTCTGGGTAAGGGATGGATCACAATCTCTATGGTCCTTTCTATATCTAACATTCTTTGACACGTTAATTCAATGATTTCACATATATTTGGGTAGTATTACATGAATCATACTGTTTTCAACAATCGAGTGTAGTAGTGAACAGCAAATGTTCTCCCTCATTAAACTTGCATACTAGCAAGGGGAGATGCATAGTAAGCATACAAACAAATAAACAGATAATAGAAATACTAGGCCAGTAAGTGGGGTAAGTATTACAGCAAAAAGAAAAATACAGTAAGGGGCATAGGGAGTTGGGAGTTCTTTTATAGATAGGATAGTCAGAGAAAATGTTTCTGATAAAATGCCATTTGAGTAGATGACCTGGAGGAAGTGAAGTGTTAAGCTATGCATTTAATTTATGTATGTATGTATGTATGTATGTATGTATGTAGAATAAGTGGGGGAAGGGCAGAGAGAGACAGAGGGAGAGAGAGAGAATCCCAAGCAAGCTCCACGCTGTCAGCTCAGAGTCTGATGTGGGGCTCAAACTCACGAACCATGAGATCATGACCTGAGCTGAAATTAAGAGACAGACACTCAACTGACTGAGCCACCCAGGTGGCCCAAGCTTGATATTTCTATTGGATACTCAGTGAGGGTGTTGGGGAAGCAGTTGGAGTCTGGAGTTCAGTGGAAAAATCTGAAATCTTCAGAGGATATACACTTTGGAGATCATCCACATATAGGTAGAATCAAATCCTGTGTGTCAGGAGAGAACTATCTAATGAGAGAATAGATGAAAAGAGATGAAGTCTTAAGACTGAACTTTCAGATGCTTTTGCATTTAGAAGCTGGGGATATAGGGATAGACAAACAGACTGAAGAAAAAAATCGGCCAGTGAGCAGCACGTTAAGGAGTTTTTTGGTGACATTAAAAATAGCTGTTTTGGTTGATTGTGGGGACAGCAGCCTGATTGGAGTGTCTCAAGGAAAAATTGGAGGAGAGAAAATGGAGACAGAGATTACTTTTCCTACAAGTTTTTCTATAAAGAAAAGGACAGAAATATGGCAGTAGCTACAGGGCGTCCTGGGGCAAGGGATGTGTTTTAGTTCTTTTAAAAATTTTTAATTTTAATACGGGAATGCTTTTTATGTTACATGGGGACTGGAAGTGTTCAGGAGAGAGTGGCAGCAGGCAGAAATTTATAATTGTGCTTTTTGATAAAACATTCCTGTTGAATAGTCAGTAAAACAGATGTATTTTGGCATTTGGGCGCCTCTTGGTCCATGGGTGGATGGGAATTCCCTTTCCACTTTGTAACAGAGTCAGCACCGTGACAGAAGCTCACCCATCACTCCATTTGCTAAGCTAATAAAGAGGCAATCAAAGGCCTATGTGTTCACAAGGTAAGGTTAGTGTGATCAGAAAAGGAGATTTATGTACCACAGTGAGCCACAATATTAAAAGGTCACAAATAACATTTCCCCTCTTTCTACATACCCTAAGGCCCTCTATTGCTGGCTTCTTTTAGGGAATTCATTTGTGAGCAGTTCTGTCTACCCATGACTCCTTACCCCCAGGGTAGTGGATTTCAGGTACACAGAATGAAGGAGGGTGGTAAGAGGTTCACAAGAACTAGCATTGAGTCTTCCTGGGCAAGGCTGAGCAAATCCCTGCCAAACTGTCCAGGGCAGGACAGTGCCCCTTTCTGCTGGAATGTTCTAAAGCTCCCTTTTAGCACTGACAACCTGTGTTTTTGTGATTACAGGATAGATTTTCAAGGGCAGTGAGAAATCAATCTTCCCGTCCACCCGTGGCTAATAAACACAGCTATGCTTTTCTACTTTAGGTATACTGTGACTGTCACATTGTTCCTCAGGAAATTTAGTCATGTTTGACTTTCATCTTCTTTCAGTGTCTCCTTTGCTTCAGATGTCATGCCCAAAAGAATGTTCGAGTGCCTTCAGTCATATGGTGTTCTGCTGATTAAAGGCATTTGTAATGTTATTATCCATAAAGGCTAAACGAAAGTTTACTTTCACCCAATCTATAGCAGAAAACAGGTGTGTGTGTGTGTGTGTGTGTGTGTGTGTGTGTGTTGGGGGGGATGTTGAAGGTGTATCTGGATTGGCAAAAATTGTCCTTGCAAATGTTAGAAGCACCTGTGTTTGTAGAAACAGGCATTTTTTTCATTATAGTAGGCTGAACAGGGACTCTATTGGACAATATTATGATAAAGTGATTCAGAAGCACAGTAAGTTTAAAACTGCATTTCCTTGAATTCTTAATTCACTGGTGCATTGCACATAAGAATGGCCATTCTGAAAAGTGGTTTCAGGTGAGTCAATGGTCAGTAGCACTGAAAGAATTTTTGGTCAATCTAGGCTGCCAGGTGGAAATAGCAATCAGATATAGAGATTGTGTTCTTTTTTCCTATTCTGATTTGTCAAAAACAAGGACAACAACAAAATAATAATTCACATTCTTACCTTAAAAAATAAGATAACAAGGGACTATTTTTATTATCAATTAGGAAGCACTAAGATGTAAAGCATAATCATGGAGATGTTTAGGGAATTAGGAATCTCCCTAAAAGTAGCCTTTTGCAGCATTCAGGCTAATCCCAGTGTTTTCTTTTGATTACTTTGGGTACCATTTAGTCCACTTACTGTATCATCTTGTAATTGCCCTGAACAGTTTTTCATCACGATAGTAGTTACGTTCTCTCATTGTTTGACACAAAGAGTAAAGAAAAAAGTATTTAAAATGTCAGGCTACTTTGGTATGTTATACCACAAAGGATGGAGCAGATGTTTTTAAATAAACATCAGCCCTGGTTGTGCGTTGTTAAGACACCGAGAGAGCCTTTTTCAGAAGCACGGGAAGCTCATGAATTTAGAGGAGGCTTAAATACTGTACTTTCACATAAAACCATAAAAAGTTGGCAGAAGTATCGGGGGCCAATGAATGGGCATAGAGCTGGACATGTTATAACTCAGATTACCAATAAAAATGTCAACCTCAAATCTGAAGCAAATAGTTTTGTAATTCAGAACTGAAAGCATTTTTTAATTGCTTTCAAATGGAAAAACTTCATATAACTTAAGAAAATTTATCTACTTTATTATCAAGAAGGCTATTATTGCAGTAAAGGGAAATGGAGGATTTAAATGTCATTCCTGGCACCTAATTCCCCAGCTCTTTTATTGGGATGTTATTAAAACAAGACCAAATGGACTTTGCTCCATCCATAAAAGCCAGCCAAGCAAAAGAGTTAATCTGAGCACTGTAGAATCATTAGACGTGGCCTGTGGCAGAGGCCTGGCTGGGGTGGGCTGAGATGTGCCCTGGGAAGCAGGTGTGATGTGTCAGGAGCAGTGTTTTGGCATTCGAGAGCTGGCGGAGCCGAAAGAGCAGCTGGAGTCAGAGGGAGAAGCATGCCAGGGACAGTGACTATCTCTATACCCAAGGGACCCATTTCATCCATTAACGTACATTGTGAATCAACTAAAGACTTTGAAACAAGTGGTGGTAGGATGGGCTGTGAGGGGAGGGGCCTTTTTCTCCACAGGGAGAGCAGTTCCAGGAGCTTGCTAGGTGGGTACCTGGGTTTGGGTGTGCTTTCTACTGAAGCATACTTTATTTCATTTACAACAATCTTCTGAGGTACTTTCCCACTTCACAGATGTTTCTAAAATCCAAGTTTGTTCCGTTCCTTATTTTTAATAATATACACGTGCATAGTGATTACTACAGTAATGATTCCTACAGTCATGCTAATGAACACCTCTTCTCCTCATATAGTAACCATATTGGGGGGGGGGAGGTGTATGTGATGAAAGCACCTGAAATCCACTCTCCTAGCAAATTCCCAGTGTTCAATATGGCGTTATTACATGTAGTCATCACGCTGTACTTTAGGTACCTCGACATATGCATCCTATATCACTGCAGCTCTGTACTCTTTGACAAATATCTCCATCCTTCTCTGACCTCCTGCTCCTGGAAACCACTCTTCTGCTTTCTGCTTCTATTCATTTGACTTTTTTAATTTCACACATATGTGGGTCAAACAGTTTTTTTGGTCTGTGTCTGGCTCATTTAACTTAGTATACTGTCCTCCATGTTCATTCATGTTGTTGCAAATGGCAGGATCCCCTTTTAAAAGGTGAATAATGTTCAGGTAAACCAGAATTTCTTTTTTCATCCATTGGTGGACACTTACATTTTTTCCGTATCTTGGCTATTGTGAATAATTTTGCAACGAATGCAGGAGCTGTCTCTTCAAGATATTGATTTCATTTCCTTTTTGTATATACACAGAAGAAAAAATGCTAGAGCATATGGTGGTTATATTATATTTTTGAAGAACATCCATACTGTTTTCCATATTGGTTATACCAATTTACATTCCCACCAACAGTGTGCAAAGGTTCTCTTTACATCCTTGCCAGCATTTGCCATCTCTTCTTTTCTTCATAATAGTATAAGGTGATATCCATGGTGGTTTTGTTTTGATTTGCATTTTCCTGGCGATTAGTGATGCTGACTAGCTTTTCAAATAACTACTGGCCATTTGTATGTCTTCCTTGGAAAAATGTCAATCCAGGTTCTTTGCCCATTTTTAAATTGTTTTGTTGTTGTTGTATTGAATTGCCTGAGTTTCTTATTTATTTTGGATATTAACTCCCTATCAAGTACATGGTTTGCAAATACTTTTTCCCAGTCTGTAAGCTTATTTTTCATTTTGTTGATTATTTTCTTTGCTATACAGCATTCTATTCTATTTCTTGTTCCATCCTCTCTTTCATGGTGTTGTGGGTGTCATGGAGCATGCAATGCCACCTTGATTTCCTGTGAAAAGAAACATTAATCCCCAGTTTCAAAATATTATGAACATATGTTACAACCTTTATTAAACAATCACAAACCAACAATTCTGTATGCAAGTTGCTCTGCTGGCCACAGAAGTTAGGTAATGTGTTCAGAGGTGAAAGTCACATCCTTGTCTGTAATGGAGCACATCACATATACCAACCCAAGCCCTGACCTGAGAATTCTGCCAGCCTCTTCTGAGTGTTCTGCGTGTGTTCTGTGTTCCATATTTCACCTGAAAAAGAGAAGACATGCCATTGTGAATCTGTCAGGTCCTTGGAAGCCACATTATAGAATTGCTAAAAGGAACTTCCGAAATTTTGAATCCAGTCCCCACATTTACTGAAAAGGAAACTGAGGCTCTGAAAGGCACTGTAACTAGGTCACACACTCTTTAAAGACAGAGGCTATCTTTTAGTATTCTTCGCAGCCCTAGCAGGCACACAGGACTTCAGGCATATGCTCCTTGGAGTGATACATGCCTGGTTTTTAAAGAAAGTGTTAAGATGAATATGTATTCATAAACTTCACACAAAATATATTTCCAATTCTACAGCAAGCCTTACTTACCTGTGGAATCCTGCACAAGGTACCTAACATTCCAGTTGGGTTATAAATGCTTAGAAATGCCCAGAACCTCTGGCTGGTACCCTTTTAATAAGCCCACAGAGTGTCCTGGGGAAATTTGATCACACCGACATCCACCTCTGGGACCAGAGGACTTGTGGAATTTCCTAACAAAGTTATATGTAGCATATTGACATGGATTTGTTTGTTTATTTCAATGGATTTTCAGAAAAGGCAATCTCTTTGGAAGATCTTCTATTCAAAGCACAGCGTTTGTTGCTTTTTCTTGTGAGACATCTGGAATATAGCTGGAAACTTTGGACCCCTAGAATCTTAGTTTTTTTTTTTTTCCTTTGGGGTGAAAGCCAAATTATAACAATTTGGGATTTCTAGAAATAATAACATTATTTTACGGTAGGAGTTTTGTGCCCATTTCAAACTATAATTTCAAATTCTCTTTTCACACTCAAGGGTACAGTGATGAATGGTACCAGCTGTGCAATTGTACTTACGGAGTTCCTCAGTGGACAGCAATGTAATAATATGAGGCCTAAGTGCTAATGGTAGTCAGGAGCCTTGCAGCAGTCAGTTCCTGCATATGCTTTGTTCACCACTATACTGCAGCAACTCTCATCTGCATGCATATTTGCTGTTTTGAGTCAGAAAGTAGGTGAATTTCCTACCTATGTGACCCAAAACTGTAGGCTGGGAGGTTCAGGCAGTTTGAGAAATTTTCCAGACTTTACCACTGTGGACAGAGGTTGACCTGACTTAATTTGTACCTGGGGGAACCTTTTCCTTCCTCACCCAGTTGACTCTTTCCTGCCCCCTTCAGAGCACAACACATTTCTTTAAAAAAAAAATATTTTTGAGAGAGAGAGAGAGAGAGAGAGAGAGAGAGAGAGGAAAGAGCAGGGGAGAAGCAGAGAAAGAGACAGAGAATCTGAAGCAGGCTTGGAGCTGTCAGCTCAGACCCAGTTGCGGGGCTGGAACTCAGGAACCATGAGATCATGACCTGAGCAGAAGTCAGACCCTTAACTGACTGAGCCACCCAGGTGCGCTGACAACACATTTAATAGAGATTTGACTTGAGGAGAAGAGCTGCCCTAGTTGAGGATCTTTCAGATAAGTTGTTGCAAAGTCCTTTCAGGAAGATGGCCCAGAGAGACACCTTCTGTGGCACAAGAATCAGCATGCAAGCTGTGGGCAGGCACCTGCATAGTGGAAGGAGCCGGGGCGACAGCAAGGGGGTGTACAAGTTCTCATTCAGATCCTCATCCAGAGGTGGCAAATTGGCAGACTGCTGGCTGGCCCTGGCCTCAGAATGTTTAGTTTGGCTGTCACAACATAGGCCCACACAGGATTTTACATTTGAATTATTTAATGGCAAAAAAAGGGGGAGGAATTTCACCTAAATGTTAACATTTCCAAACTCCCTTGAAAAACACTTGGGCTACACTTGGCCCTGATCCCCGCCCCCGTATCTGTAGAAAGGCTATAAAAAAGCAGTTTTTGCCCTCTCTTTGAGGAGCTCAGTGACTTTGACTTTTCTGTAATCCCTTATACTTGCTATTTTTCCCGAAACTGAAGTCTTATTGCCTGTTCCTGGACGACAGCATCACTCGTTTTTTAAGTTCCCTGCATAGGCCCCGTAAACACTTGAATTTGTTGAGCAGACTGTATTTCTGGCCCATTTTGTAGGGACTGGGGCTGAAAAGGTGATCCTAATGGAATAGTGAGGTGGTCTTTTTTTTCTATATTCAGATGACTTTGGGAGTCACCCAATTAAATACCACAGTCATAACTTTTAGTGTGGGAAGAGCACTGTGTTGTTTGAAATTTTAAGCAACTTTATAGGCTGTCAGGTAAAATAAAGAAGACAAAATCTCTGTTTTATACTTGGCTAATTCATTCATTAATTCACCCAACAAATATTCATTGCACATAACTTCGATAAAGGTTTTCCAAAATCCTGGTCACGAAATAGAGTGTTGCCTGCCACTGCAGAAATCTTTCCTGTTTCTGTCCCAATCTCAACTCCTTCCCCTGCATCCCTAGCAGTAAGTATTCATTTGATTTGTAGAGTAATCCCTTTTTTGTATTATTTTATAGTTTATCACACACACATATTTCTAAATATTCTTGTTTAGTCTTTTTCTTTAAAACATTTTTTTAAGGGTGCCTGGGTGGCTCAGCTGGTTAAGCACCTGACTCTTGATTTCGGCTCAGTCCATGATCTCATGGTTTGTGAGTTTGAGCCCTGCATCGGGCTCTGTGCTGACAGTGAGGAGCCTGCTTAGGATTCTCTCTCCCCTCTCTTTCTGCTTCTACCCTGCTCATGTGCTCGCTCTCTCTCTCTCTCTCTCTCTCTCTCTCTCAAAATAAATAAATAAACTAAAAACATTAAAACTCTTTTTTTATATAGCTTATAAGTGTCTCTTAGTCTGCAAGGTCTCCCTCCAATGCTTTCTTTTCCCACAGTTTATCACTTGACATTTATTCTTTTCCATACTCTGAATTTTGCAGTCGCGTGGCATGGTGCAACTCAATGGTTCCTCTATCCTCTGCTTTCTTGCAAATTGATTCCTGAATCTAGATGCTTAATCAGCTTTTTGATTTCTGTGTTTTTTGTGAGATTCTTTTATGTCTTCTGGTCTACATATTTTGATTTTGTGTTCTTTCATCAGGAGACACAATATCTGACTTCTTGCTGTCTGGCATGTTAGCTGCTGTTGATGCTGTGTTCACTTCTATTGCTGCATAATAAATTACCACAGATTTTATACTGTAAGGTAACACCTATCTATTAGCCCTTAGGTCCATAGGTCAGAAGACCAGCACACTGAGGGTTCTCTGCTCAGGATATCACAAAACTAAAATCAAGGTGTCTGCTGGGCTGAGCTCTCACCTGGAAACTCTGGGGAAGAATCCACTTCCACACTCATTCAGGTTATTGGTAGAATTCAGCGTGTTTGTCTGTCTTCTTGCCAGCTGTTGCCTAGGGATTTTTAGTAGCTCCTAGAGTTCTTTAGGATTCTGAGGTCTTTCCATGTGGCCCCCAAGCTTCTCAGCTACAGAGAACCTCCCTTGTGCTCAATCCCTCTCATGCTTCAAATTTCACTGAAGACCTCTTCTGAGGACACCAGCTGAAAAAAATTCTTTGTTTTAAGAGAGCTCATTTGAGGGGTGCTTGGGTGGCTCAGTCGGTTAAGTGTCCAACTCTTGATTTTGGCTCAGGTCATGATCTCATGGTTTGTGAGTTTGAGCCCCAAATTGGGCTCTGTGCTGACAGTGTGGAGCCTGCTTAGGATTCTCTGTATCCCTCTCACTCTGCCCCTCTCCTTTCTCTCTCAAAAATAAATAAACATTAAAAAAGTACTAAAAGAGCTCATTTGGTTAGGTTAAGCCAATTTACATAATCCCCTTACTTTATGGCCAATTAATGATTAGTGAGCTTAGCTGCATCTGCAAAGTTTCTTTTGCCAGATAAAGTAATAAATAGACTTCTGGTTTCTGGTTCCCCATGTAAAGAGCTTAGAAGTTGCCACTTCATCCTAACAACATACAAAGCTGAACAAACTGAAAAATCAACAACTCTCATTGGATCTGTAGAGAGGGGAAGACGCAGGGCAAACTTCTGCCTCCAGGATTGGAGATACAGGAGAATATAGGGAGTCAAGTTTACCAGAACAGATACTCACGAGAGAACCAGAGCCCAGATAGGAAAAACTGAATTATAATTGATGCATTGCTGGAGGCTCAGTGTGGACAACTCTGAGAATTAAAAACTCAGGGGATCCAGGCGTATGGGGCTCCCACAATATTGTGAGATATATCTCCGGCAGCAAAACCAGATTCCTACAGGAAATACCAGAGGAAAATTCCCTCAGGCTTCCAGCAGCGGGGAGGAAAAGGAACCATTTTGAATTAGGCCAGAGCATTCCATTCTTAGCAAAACCTGTCCTCAGAGAAACCAGCTAAGGAAGGCTGCTGGTATATTATCAGAACCTAACTGACCTGAGGAAGTAGAATATCCAACTCAGCCCACTCTAGCCATCCCTTCCCACCTTAGAGGGGAGAAAAAACTGAGAAACGTTTGTGAAGTTTATAGCCTGAGGCATAGGCTCTCTGAAAGTGGGAGCTAATCACAAAACTACAGAATGCCTCCCTCCTCCCCATCTCACTGTCACATCACTAAAGACCTATTTATAGCAGTTTCTTTAACCCAGTATGTAATGTCTAGCTGTCAAGGAAAAATTACAACATACCAAATGCAAAAAAAAAAAAAAAAACACCCCAAAAAACAAAAAAAAACAAACACAATTTGAAGAGACAGAGTGAGCATCAGAGCCATACCTGTCAGGGATTTTGTAATTATCAGACCTGGAATTTAAAACAGCTATAATTTTTTAGAATTGAAGTATAGTTGGCACACAATGTTGTATTAGTTTCAGGTGTACAACATAGTGATTTGACAACTCTCTACATTATGTTGTGCTCACCCCAAGTGTAGCTACCATTGGTTGCCATATAATGCTATTACAATGCCAGTAACTATATTCCCTATCCTGTGCCTTTCATCCTGTGACTTATTCATTCCATAACTGGAAGTTTACATCTCCTACTCAACCTTTTTTCCCATCCCTCACCTCTTCCCCTCAGGTATCTACCAGTTTGTTTTTGTATTTATGGGTCTGTTTTCGCTTTTTCTTCTCTTTTCTTTTCTTTTCTTTTTTTTAGATTCTACGTATAAGTGAAATCATATGGTATTTGTACTTCTCTGACTGACTTATTTATTTCACTTAGCATAATACACTTTAGGTCTATCTGTGTTGTCAAAATGGCAAAATTTTATTATTTATTATGGTGGAGTAATATTCGTGTGTGTGTGTGTGTGTGTGTGTGTGTACCACATCATCTTTATCCATTTACCTAGTGATGGACACTTTGGTTTCTTTCAGATCTTGGCTATTGTAAATAATGCCACAATAAACATAGTGGTACATATATCTTTTCAAATTAGTATTTTGGTTTCTGTGGGTAAACATCCAGTAATTGAATTACTGAATTATTTGGTATTTCTATTTTTAACTTTTTGAGGAATCTCCATATTGTTTTCCACAGTGGCCGCACAAATTTAGATTCACACCAATAATGTGAATAAGGATTCCTTTATCTCCACATCATTGCCAATGCTTGCTATTTCTTCTTTCTGATACCAGTCATTCTGACAGGCATAAAGTGGCATTTCATTGTGGTTTTGATTTGCATTTCCTTGATGATTAGTGTTATTGAGCATCTTTTTATGTGTCTGTTGGCCATCTGTCTTTTTAGGAAAAATGTCTATTCAGTTTTTCTGCCCATTTCTAATCAGATTATGTGTGTGTGTGTGCATGTGAGTGTGTGTGTGTGTGTGTGTGTGTGTGTGTGTGTGTGTGTGTTGAGTTGTATAAATTCTTTATATATTTTGGATATTAATCCCTTATCAGATATACATTTGCAAATATGTTCTCCCATTTACTAGATTGCCTTTTCATTTTGTTGATGGTTTCCTTTGCTGTGCAAAAGCTTTTTATTTTGGTGTATTCCCAGTAGTTTATTTTTGTTTTATTTCCCTTGCTCTAGGAGACCAATCTAGAAAAATGTTAAGCCCAGTGTCAAAGGAACTAATGTCTAATCTTTCTCCCGAGTTTTATGGTTTCAGGTTTCAAATTTAGGTCTTAAATCCATTTTGAGTTTATTTTTGTGTGTGGTGTAAGAATGTGGCCCAGATTCATTCTTTGGCATGTAGCTGTCCAGTTTTTCCAGAACTATTTATTGAAGAGACTGTGTTTTCCCCATGGTATATTTTTGCCTCCTTTGTGGTATATTAATTGATAATAAGCATGAACATATTTCTGGGTCTCTATTCTGTTCTACTGATCTATGTGTCTATTTGTGCTAGTACCATACTGTTTTGATTATTAAAGCTTAAAATAACTCTGATTAGTATGCTAAGGGCTCTAATGGATAAAATAGACAGCATACAAGAACAGATGGACAATGTAAACAGAGAGATGGAAACCCTGAGATAGAACCAAAAAGAAATGTTAGAGATTAAAGAAATTGTAACAGAAATGAAGAATGGCTTTGATGAGCTTCCTAGTATACTGCACATGGCTGGGGAAAGAATCTCTGAACAAGAAGATATATCAATAGAATCTCAAAAACTGAAAAATCAAAGAAAGTTAAGACTGAAATAAAAAGCTAGAACAGGATATTCAAAGACAGGGTTTACTGCAAAGGATCTACCATACAAATAATAGGGATATCACAAAAGAAGAAATAAATCAAGGAATAAAAAAAAATATTTGAAACAATAATGACAGGGAATTTCTCTCAAATTAATGTCAAATACCAAACCATAGATTTTGGAAGATCAGTGAACACTAAGCATTATAAATGAACAAAACTTCTATATCTAGGTATATAGTTTTCAATCTACAGATAATCAAAGAAGAAGAAACAAACTCTGAGTTTGGGGTGTGGGGGGGATGTTCTTTTACCTATAAAAGAACAAAGATAAGAATTACATCCAACTTCTGAGAAACCATACCAACAATAAGAGAGCAAAGTGTAATATTTAAAGTGTTGAGTGAAAAAAATCATTAATATAGAATTCTGTACCCTGAAAAATTATCCTTCAAAATGAAGGAGAAATAAATACTTTCTTTTTTTTATGATTTTTTTATTTTAGAAAGAGACAGCACATGAGTGGGGGAGAGGGGGCAGAGGGAGAGAGAGAATCTTAAGCAGACTCCATACTCAGTGCAGAGTCAGATATGGGGCTCAGTCCCACTACCCTGGGATCATGTCCTGAGCCAAAATCAACAGTCAGATGCTCAACTGACTGAACCACCCAGGTGCCCCTATACTTTTGTAAACCAAGAAAAATTGGGGGAATTTGCTGCCAGTAGATCTGCCTTCCATGAAATGTTAAAGAAATTCTTCAGAGATAAGAAAAATAATAGAGATCAGAAACTGAGATCTACAGAAAGGAAGAGCATTGAAAAAAGAATACATGAAAATAAAAGAAAAACTTTTATTTTTCTTAATCTTAATTGACCTAATATAACAGTTTATGAAAAATACTATTAGTATTACAAATTTTTAAAAAAGCAGGGTGGGGGGTGGGGCACCTGGGTGGCTCAGTCAGTTGAGAGTCCCACTTCATCTCAGATCAGGATCTCGTGGTTTGTGAATTTGAGCCCTGCATCAGGCTCTGTGCTGACAGCTCAGAGCCTGGAACCTGCTTTGGATTCTGTGTCTCCTTTTCTCACTTCCCCTCCCCCGTTCATACTCTGTCTCTTTCTCTCTCTTTCAAGATAAATAAACATTTAAAAATTTTAAAAAATGCTAATAGTAACAATGTATTTAATGATGTATGTTTATGTATTACCATATATATATATATACTTATAGATAAGTGAAATATATGACAACAATGATACAAGGGGTGGGAGGAAGAAATTAGGATTAATTTGTTTCTATGAGGTACTGACACTATCCATGAACTACTATAGTGTTGTTTGAAAGTGGATTTGGGTTAGTTGTAAATGTACATTGAAAATTCTGGGCAACCCAGTGGAAAAAAGGAGGAAAAAAAGTATAACCATTATGCTAACAAAGGAGAGAGAATGGAATCATAAGATGTGCAATTAAAACCACAGAAAGCAGAAAAAAGTGAAAGAGTGGAAGAGAAAACTAGTAACAGAGAACAAAGGAAGCAAATAGAAAACACTAACAAATATGGTAGATATTAATCTACCCATATTAATAATCACTTTGAATGTCAATGCTCTGCATGCACCAATTAAAAGAGATTGTCAGAATAGATAAAAAATGCGACCCAACTATATTCTGTCTACACGAAACCCATTTTAGATATAAAGACGCATATACATTAAAAGTAAATGAATGGAGAAAAATACACCATACTGACACTAATCAAAAGAAGGCAGGAGTCCCTATATTACTACCTATATTAATTTCGAACAGAAACGACTTCAAAGTAAGGTAAGTTATCATGTATAAAAACTGGCATTACATAATGATAGAGGCATCAATTCTCTAAGATGACTTATTTGTTCTTAATGGTATATGCCTAACAACAGAGTATCAAAGCACATGAGGCAAAAGCTAATTAAACTGCAGGGAGAAATATATGAATCCACTATCAGAGTTGGAGACTTCAATATGTCTCTCACAAAGTTGGACAGATCTAGCAGGCAGAAAATCTATAAGCACATAGTTGAACTCAACAACAACATAATCAATAAGATCTACTGACATCTATTGACTATTTTATCCAATGAAAGTAGAATACCAATGGTTTCCTCAAGCTCACATTGCATATTCACTAAGACCACATTCTGAGCCATAAATACAACACATTTAAAAGGATAGAAATCACAAATATTTGCTTTCAGACCACAGTGGAATTAAACTAGAAATAAATAAGCGAGAAATAACTAGAAAATCCCAAAATACGTGGAAATTAAATAACACACTTCTAAAAAAGACATGGATCAAAGAAGATAAATTTTAAAGCATTTTGAAAAACTGAATAAAAATGAAAATGCAACTTATCAAAATTTGTGCTCTGCAGCAAAAGCAGTGCTTATAGGAAATTATAGCATTGAATGCATATGTTAGAAATTAATAATTAATATTAATAAATATTAATAAAATTAATAATCTCAGTTTTTACCTAGGGACACTAGAGCAAGAAGAGCAAATTAAATCCAAAGCAAGCAGAAGAAAAGAAATAATTACAATCAGAGCAGAAATTGAAAATAAGAAATCACTAGAGAAAATCAATAAAACCAAAACTGGTTTGTTGAGAAGATCAATAAAATTGAGAGGACACAGATTACTAATATCAGAAATGAAAGATGGTGTGCACATTACAGGAGCCCATGAAAATTAAAATTATAAAAAAGGAATACTACTGAACAACTCTATGCCCACAAATTTGGTAACCTAGATGAAATACACCAATTCCTTGAAAGACAGTCTGCCAAAAGTCACACAGAAAAAAAATAGATGATCATAATATGCCTATATCTATTGAAGGCATTGAATCAATAATTAATATGCTGCAAAATAGACAGCACTAGGCCCATAAAGATTCACTGGTGAATTCTACCAAACATTTAAGGAAGAAATTACTTCAGCTCTCTACAATCTCTTTAAGAAGATAGAAGCAGAGGAAATATTTCCTAACTTATTCAGTGAGGTCATCATTACTCTAATACCAAAACCAGACAAAGACATTATAAGAAAATCACTGACTAATATTCGTCATGAATATAGGTGCAAATATCCTCAACAAAATGTTAGCAAATTGAATCAAAAAAAGTATGAAAAGAATTATAAACCGTGACCAAGGGGCGTTTATCTATGTATGCAAGTTTGGTCCAACATTTGAAAATCAATTATTATGAACCATCACATCAAGAGACTAAAACCATATCAATAGATGTAAAATAAGAATTTGGTGAAACCCAACACCTATTCATAATAAAAACTGTTAACAAACTAAGAATATGGGGGAAATCCTTAACTTGATAAAATCTACAAAATACCTTCAACTAGTACTATACTTAATGGTGAGAAACTCCAAACTTCTCCCCTAATATCAGCTGTGAGGCAAGGATGTCCCCTCTCATCACGCCTTTTTGACATTGTTCTAGCTAACACAAGGCAAGAAAAAGAAACAAAATCATAGGAGAGTAACACTGGAGGTGGAGAGCATGGAGACATATTAATAGAATACTGCCTATCACCAAGCTCAATTTTCAGATCTACTTATTTACTGGGGATTACAAAATGATGATATTCTAATTCTGTTATTTTTATTTCATGTGTTAGTTGAGATACACTTAAAAACAGTTATTCCCCCTCAACTAATTGTTTATTCAGTTATACTATTAATGTAGGAAAGGCAGAATAAATGCTTGATTCTTTCTCTTTATTATCAGTTTTTAAGATAATAAATCAAATGTCTAAGGGGTGCCTGAGTCGCTCAGTTGGTTAAGCATCTGACTCGTTTTTGGCTCACATCATGATCTCACAGTGTGGTGAGTTCGAGCCCTACATCAGGCTCTGTGCTGGCAGTGCAGAGGCTGCTTGGGATTCTCTCTCTTTCCTTCTCTCTCTGCCCCTCCCCTGCTCGCACTCTCTGTCTCTCTCAAAATAAATAAATAAGCTTAAATAAAAATTTAAAGACTATAATAAATCAACTATCTAAAATCCTCTGAGGGTGAACAGTTAGTTTTTAAAAATATTATTATGGGGCGCCTTGGTGGCTCAGTCGGTTAAGCGGCCGACTTCGGCTCAGGTCATGATCTCACGGTCTGTGAGTTCGAGCCCCGCGTCGGGCTCTGTGCTGATGGCTCAGAGCCTGGAGCCTGTTTCGGATTCTGTGTCTCCCTCTCTCTGACCCTCCCCTGTTCATGCTCTGTCTCTCCCTGTCTCAAAAATAAAAATAAAAATGTGAAAAAAATTTAAAAAAATAAATTATTATGATATATATCATATATATCTATTATATATAACACATTATAATATATAATCAAATATAATAATTATATAATATTATATGTGGATTTAAGTATATATGATGGGTTCCAATGAAATATTGTTAAAATCTTTGAAGCTCAAATTGTTTCACCCTTGGCCCAGTGATATCTTCTTTAAGTTGGTGCCTAAGTACTACTGATGTACCTTGTGGTCTTTAACTGTTTCCTTGCTATGTGTTGTGACATGACGTTTGATGTTTAGCTCGTTTCATTTCCTCTAAGACATATGTGGAGAGTTATTTTTTTTTTTTAACGTTTATTTATTTTTGAGACAGAGAGAGACAGAGCATGAACGGGGGAGGATCAGGAGAGGGAGACACAGAATCTGAAACAGGCTCCAGGCTCTGAGCTGTCAGCACAGAGCCCGACGCGGGGCTCGAACTCACGGACCGCGAGATCATGACCTGATCCGAAGTCGGCCGCCCAACCGACCAAGCCACCCAGGCGCCCCGAGAGTTATTTTTTTTAAATTAATGTTTATTTATTTTTGAGAGAGAAAGACGGAGCACGAGCAGGGGAGGGGCAGAGAGAGAGAGGAAGACACAGAATTCCAAGCAGGCTCCAGGCTCGGAGCTGTCAGTACAGAGCCCGATGTGGGGCTTGAACCCATGAACTGTGAGCTCATGACCTGAGCCAAAGTTGGACACTTAACCGATTGAGCCACCCAGGCACAGAAGTTATTTTTAATATAATATCAAACTATTTTGCAGACTTATATTTAAGAGCACTTACACTTTTAGTTAATAGCACTACAGGCTGATAAAAAAAAAAAATCCTGCTGTGAAGTTGTTAATTATTTAAAATGGATTTGTAAGGGTGCCTGGGTGGCTCAGTTGGTTAAGTGCTAGACTCAGCTCAGGTCATGATGTCATGGTTTGTGGGTTCGGGCCCCTCATTGGTCTCTGTGCTGACAGCTCAGAGCCTGGAGCCTGCTTCAGATTCTGTGTCTCCCTCTCTCTCTGTCCCTCCCCCACTCACACTCTGTCTCTGTCTCTGTTTCTCTCTCTCAAAAAGAAGTAAACATTAAAATGGATTTATAGTTTATTAAATACAATTATGTCTGTATATTTTGAAGAAACAATTTGGAAACAACTATTTTTCATACATGTCCAATACATATATTATTTATTCAGTCAACACACAGTGCTTGATGTATAATTGTATTTGCAGTCCATGGAGTACAACACTGAGCTAAAAAGAGCCCATTTACCAAATTGTTCAATTCACACATCACTGACTGAAATATAAATGAAGGAAACATAAATTCAGCAAACAGTGGCTCACTGTTGCTTATTTAAAGTTATTTTTCATCCCTTTTCTTATCTGGATCCTATAAAGTGAGGTAAGTAGACAGCTCCCTGTGTGATAGATTATGAAGCTAGAACATATACAGTGTTTTAAGTAACATTTTTCCTATGATTAAAAAATTAATTCATGGTTTTATTCCTTAGAAAATTTTGGAGAATATATAGAAGAAAAATCCCCCACAAATCTATATAATCTCTATCCCCTAAAAAAAACCACACTGTCAGTAATTTGAGATACTTGCTTCTGTTGCTGGAGTGTGTGTGTGTGTGTGTGTATGTGTGGACATATACATGCATGTGCTGTAAATTAGGTCATAGTATATTTGTACTTTTACAATTGTTTTTTTAAATCAACATTATATGAATATTTCCCATGCTCATGTCTTTTAGCATTCATTAAAAACATGAGCCATTAGAGATAGTCTTAATAGAGTATCATATAGATGTACTATTCTCCTACTATTGGACATTAAGGCTAAGTCCACTTGCCTGACTATCTTAAGTACAATGCAATGAATATGTTTGGAAATAATATTTTGTCCAAATCTCTCACTTTTTTTCTTAGAACAGATTCCTGTATATAAATTTATGTATCAATAGTATGAAAAATTCCATTGTACTTTATACAAAGTATCTTTTAGAAGATTTAACAATATAGTGTATTTCAATTTTACATGAATATGAAGTATATAAATGCCTTCATGTTTTGCTAATATTTATTGTATGCTTTTAAGTTCATAGAATTCCTTATCTCATATCTTACCTCATTTAGTTTTCCATGAAATCAGTGAAGTTTAATAGCATCTTCATTTTACATAAAAGGAATCTAAGGAAGCAGGAAATTAAATGATTTTCCCAAGGCTTCTGCTAATAGGTAGTATGGCAGAGATTGGCTTTGAAGACGATCATTTCCCTTAAACTGCACTACTAAAGAGATCTGGTTAAAGATCTGGTTAAAGTTCTCACTCTCTTTCTCTCATTTATTTCTGTCTCCTGTGGATTTATTGATTCTCATTTCTATACTATGACTGATAACTTTATCAGCTGGGTTGTACCATAAGTGTGTGTGTGTGTGTGTGTGTGTGTGTGTGTGTGTGTGTGTGTTTAGTTTAGAAGGCCACTTTTAAGACTGAAATCTTAAAATACAAACTATGTTTGTTCTAAAGCATTACTGGTCCAAAATCATTAGGGTGGTTCCTTCTAGTTGCCATTAGCTTGATTATTATTTATTCAGACTTTTCCAAAAATTGAGTCATGTACACCCTTCTCTCTCCTTCCTCATTACCCTCCACACACACATACACACACACACACACACACACACACACACACACACACACACTTCTCACCAGTCTTTCCTAAGGGATAAATTACATTTTTTTTGGCAATTGTTTTGTAAGGGGGAATTTAGCACAACATTGGGATTTGTTATGTTAAAAATGAGCTGGTCCCAATTCTCTTTATTTAATTGCACCAAATGGCTATGTTAACTCACCTGGACATTGCCAGAAATACCTGTGCAGGCTTTGTTGTGGAAGCTGGGGAAAATGACCAGGGCAAGGAAACCCAGTTTCAATATGCTTGGTGCTTTATTATTTGATCAAGCAAACTACCTTTTCCTTGTATAAAAAACACCCACAAACATATGTTAATAGTTTTCTCTTCTAATTGGGTAAACATGCCTAAGCAGGAGCGAAAGGCAGAGGAAAGACCTTGAGATGTTCATTTCCTGAAATGGAATACTGTGTAGGTTTGGCCCCTTAGCCCAGGGGGTAATTAGGATGTGTATTATTCTTGGATATAAGGCCAAAGGAAAGAATTCTGAGACCTTAAAATGGAAAGGTTGGGTGTTAGTCACCCTCTGATGATTGTCTTCAAAGTCAACAAATTCAAACAGCTAGAGTTGAGAGAAGTTATATTTGTGGTGGGGAAAAGATCAGGCTTGGTCTTGACTGCCCTTTGGTTTTTACTTCAGCTTCTTTATTTTAACTTTCTTATTACAAATATTAGTTATTTTAATGAGTGTTAGCATGAAAGCATTTGCAAATGCCTCTTTGAGGATCTCTTTTTTGGTGGGAGTGGGGGTGGGTGGGGTGGGCTGAGAATCTTGTCTCTTCCTAGTCTCTTCTCAGCAAACATTTGGATTGCATTTTATTTTTGGACCCCAAGTTCCTAATTTGAGAGACTATCTTCTCTTTGGTATGTGCTTTTGATTGCAAAAACCTAGATTAGTCCAATATTTCCCACCCTAAATCAAGTTTTTGAGAACCATAAATAGGCCATTAAAAACTTTATACTTGTCCAGTGAGATTAGGAGGGGAATGTTCCAGTGAGTTCACACCATTGTTTTACTGTCTGTGAGTGATCACAATAAGCCAAAAATCACACAATCAACCTCTAAGATGAATAAGACCTAGAATAAGAAACAAAACAGTTTAAAACTGATACACAATTCTTTTTCAAATAACTGAATTATCTTTCCCAGGAGTGCCATGTATAGGATAGTATTTCTCATAAATATGAAATTATTATTTCTCACACTTTTTTCCCATAGTTATTATTGATCTTTCTTGCTGCTACCTCACCTATGAAACATGTAGGTTATTCCCTTGTGTAACCAGCAGTCCTTCATCTGGTCTATACATTGTGGTTATTCTAATAGCTACAGATAATAAATTTTAGCATTGAGAAACCCATTAGAAAAATCATGCAGTCACTTAGTGTCATGAGGATAGTTATGTTAGGTATAGCTCAAGGATGATTATTAGATTAATATGTATTTGCCAGATATGATGAGAATAGAATTATAGTAAAAGTAAATTACTTTTTTCCAGGACAAATCTAAGTGGAAAAAAAAGGCACACTCTTGGTAACAGACATTTGTATTAAAAAGTGAAAAGTAGCGTAGGACATTTTGTAATTCATATCAGCAATAAAGAAGGTTGGATAAGGGGAAAATATTTAGGAATGTACATGGAAGAGAATCTTGGATTAGAAGATCAAAAATGACAGTACATAGGACTATTTTCCTGGTAAATTACAAAGCCAATTCCCTTTCTAATCTTTCATATGGTAAAGAGATGTTACTAAGATTTCTAAAGTTCATGTCTGGCAAAATATCTTGATATTCTGAAGCAGTAAATCTCACTGAGCATCAAAGGGCCAGAAATCTAAGTGAGATACACATGGCTTAGGGAGGTATGTGTGTGGTTATACGTGTCTCTGGTTAGAGAAGATTAGGCTGAATGGATGGATCATGTTCTATGGTAAACTGTCAACCCAGGGGATTTTTAATTTTTAGACCTGGAATAGAAACAGCCTTGGCTGACATATACTGGAAGAGGGATGATTAATGGAATTGGAACTAATTTTAAGGACATGCTTCTCTTTTAAAACAAAAACAAAGTCGGCATATGGTATCATTGGCAAATTGCTTGCATGATGAGTCTTCACAGAGTTCTTTCCACATGGGTTACCTGAATAGATGAAGCAAAAATCAGAGAGAACTAGCTTGTACTGAGCAACTATTATATATGATAATATATTCTAAAACAACAACAAAAAATACATTATTGGTATAAAACTGGATCACTTGATTAGAGTATGAATTCCAGAAATATAATTAACTTGGTATGTGTCAAACTCACACTCAAAACAGGGAAGGCATAGTGATTATTCATTAATTGGTGCTCTGATAGGAAAACAGTTTGGAAAATGAAAATTTACATTAAGGATTTCTGGGTCAAAGATCAAAGATTGAGCATCTTTACCCCCGGTCTTTCTTGCAATCTCACTAAAATAGAACTAAAAGATTTTATAAGCATAAATATACAAAAGCACAGAGAAGCTGAGAAACGGCAATAGCGACAAGGTGGGTGCTAAACCACTTAGCTGACCTGAAAAAAACAACTGAATCCTAAGTCAGCAGTAGAGAAAACTGAGCAGCACTCAATCTGCACCACAAATCCCCCAAGAGGCTCAGAAATTGTCAGCACCAGGTACCTCTGCAAGCAGAGAGGATGAAGTGTATGAAGAAGTTGTTGAAAACAGGAGGTTGGATTAAATTCTGCTTCAAGATGCAGTTAAACCACCAGTTTTACTCCCTCCTCTGCTCAGCTGGAAAACTACTCTCACCTTGGCAGAAGACTGAACATTTATTCTCTGGAGAGGTAAAGCTGCATGTCTCTGGACTGGGAATATTAGGTACATTTGAAGGAAAGGAAATCTTATTGCAAATTGAGAGATTTCATCAAAGTTTTTGCACTGAATGTTGGATGTCCTGTACCACTCTTTTCCTACTTTGCTCTCAGAATACTAGGAGCCTTGTTTGTACTTCCATGGCTTGTATTCCTCGAAGAGACTGGATTATCCTTCTGTGCAGAATTTGAGTGATCAACAAGAAAAGACCTGAAGACACACATTAGTGCTTTCTTCAATGAAATTGAGTGGTCACATCACTCCTTAAAGCGAAGCCCACTGTTGACAAGCAAACACAGTGCTCAGTGGTTTCCATTAGCCTTTAGAGATCCACTCATAAACATGGGTGGACAGCCAAATATCTCCAGGTATTTGAGCAAAGTGACTAACTGAGAAGATAGAGATGAAAATAAATAAATAGAAAACAACAACATGGATGGAACAGATTATGCAGGGAGATAATATTAAAAGTATCATTGTATTTCAAATAATCGAGAAGACATTGCATCAACAAAACAAGAATACTATGCCACAAAAAGGGATAGTATAACTCCAAGAGAAAGGTCATGAAAATTAAAACTCTAAAATATGATAAAGTGGTTAGAAGCTTTAGAAGTTGAGGGTGAGGAATTCTCTCAGAAAGTAAAATGAATAGAGATAGAAGATAGGAAAGGAAAATAAGAATATGAGAAGATCATCTCAGGAGAGTCAGTATCCAAAATTACAGCTCTAAATTGGAAAACAAACCCAGAAAATTGAAAAGAAAGTCACAAGAAATAATTCAAGTATGTCCCAGAATTGGGAAGATGAATTATATAATAAAAATTATAGCAAGTACCCAGCAAAATGGATCAAAATAGAACCATGCCATGTCATTTTAGAGTGGCAGTGGCCAAGAGAAGATTGTGAGGCTCCCATAAAGGGTAAAAATCATATATACCAAAGATTATGAATATTATGACTTTGGACTCTATAAAAACAGAGCAATACTTTTATGGAAAGTCCTTCAAAGTATTCAGAGAAAATGTTTTCCAACCTAGAATTCTGTACCCAGTCAAACCAGCCATTGCATATGAGAGTTGAATAAAGATATTTTGGGACAGCCAATATCACTAAAAATATACATCCTATTCACTCTTAAAAAGCTACTTTAGCTTGTTCTCTACCAACCAGGAAAATGAAAGAAAGAAAGGAAGACAGGATCTAGGAAACAGGAAATCCCAGTCAAGCAAGTGGCAAAAGAAATACCCTTGATGATAGTGTGGCAGAGATTTCTAGTAGTCAGTACAAATTTCTTTTCTTGTCCTTTAGGCATGTAGTTAGATTGTATCTACCAAAGTTCCTTGCATTCAAATGTGGCCTCAAGACTGAGTCCAGTGTATAAACTGACTGTTACTTTCCAGCCACTGTTTTCAAGAAGTGAGAATGCCTTTTCTAACTCCCCTGGAGGTGGCTATATGCAGAGGATTCAAGGTCCCAGAAAATGATAAATTTATAATATGAAACAAACAAAAACAAAACAAAACAAAAAACCAAAACGCCCTGCATCCCAACCTCACAATATAGAGGAGAAGACACCCACTAACCATGGGCTGCCATCTTGGATTGTTACATTAACAAGAAACAAGTTTCTGTTTTGGGAATCTGTTATTGCAGCCTACCCTAACTACTCAGGATGCCGAAAAGAAATGCTAGGGTAAAAGCTGCATAACAGGCCTAGATAGTAACTAGTCCAGATTGGAGCAAGTCAGAGGCTCTGGAATAAAAGTTTTCCAAGAAGATGAAACTGATAGAAAACTGGATGTTTTTGAACACTGGGGAAAAGTTTGGGGGTGAATTAGTCATAATAACACAGGCAACGAAGAAAACAAAAGTAAATAAAACATCCATTGAATCCAAAGAGAGCAAAATTTACACAAGATAGCAAAAGTAATTAAAGCTTGCTGAATGGCTCAGTTGTAAAGAACATTTAGATAACCATAATAGACTGATCTGATAGATGTAACTTTATTAGGGGGATGGAAGTCTGAAGGTGTGCGTGAGTATCGTAATGTGGGCTGGAGGAAAGAGCATTAAGCCCATATCTTCCATCTTGAGAAGTCGGTATCTAATTCCTAAAAATTAAAAATTAAAAATTAACAAACAAACACTCTCTATATGTGCTTTAATATTTTTATACATTATTCTGGAAATGTGAAGAGTAGAAAGCATCGAGGAAGGGGAATATGAGGGGGTAGCAGAAAGGAATCTCTATTTTATAATAAGCCTCTTAGATGTATTTTACTGTTTAAATTATATGTATGTATAAACTATAAAAACAAAATAAACTATTTCTAAAATGTTATACTCACACTTCTTACAGAAATATTCTATGTAAACTTAAAACAGAGCTATAATATTAAAGTTTGATCAGAGTGGAACAGAAAATGGATTTAATATTAGAGTGAGGGGGAAAACTTCCTCTGCTTTGAAGCTATAGAAGAAACTAAAGAGGAAAATATCTATGGAATAAAAGAATAAAATTAAATAAACAAATAAAAACTTTCTCAGTTATGAAAAAATTTAATTTTTGTCATAAAGTATGTCATTCAATATATAAGAAAAATATCAAGACCTTAATAGATGAATGAAAAAATATATCTGAAAGGAAATAAAGCTGGCTAATTGTTGAAAAGATCCAATTTGCTGTTGAGTGAGTGAATAAATAAAGTTACCTTTATACTTATTCCAACTTAAAAATGGTAACTCTTGAACTGTGTCTAAACCTGTGTTGTATACACAGACACAGCTAGTTTCAATACAAATTTTTATATTTTACTTGAGAATATGATAATTAGTGGCACTAATGATGCTGGAATCTTCAAACTCTGACAAAGGATCAGAGACCTAAAAATTTATCTTAAGTAAATGATTAACTAAAGAAAAAAAAAATCAGGCATAGGAGGAGAATGATGAGATAAATTATAATTCCCCACACCACAGAATAACAACATAATTATAAAAATGATGCCATGACTCGACCAGATTATTATACACTAAATATATAAATGCAGAATACAATACTGTAATTGTGATTGGTTTGTAAAATGCAAATGCCTATGGACTCAATCCTAACCATTTACAAAATTTAGATCAATTACTGTAGGCTGCTGGGATGATTTATTTTTATCTTTAAAATTTTCTCTAGGGGCACCTGAGTGGCTCAGTCAGTTAAGCTTACAACGTTGGCTCAGGTCATGATATCACATTCAGGAGTTCAAGCCACCTGTGCCCCCCCCCCCCCCCCCCCCGCCTGCAGTCTGGCTCTGTGCTGACAGTTTGGACCCTGGATCCTGCTTTGGATTCTGTGTCTTCCTTTCTCCTCTCCTCCTCCCCCACTTGTGCTGTCTCTCTGTCTCTCAAAAATGAATAAACGTTTTTGTTTTTTTTTTTAACTTTCTTTAACGTGGGTTGTCTGAGTGGTTCAGTTGGTTAGGTGTCCGACTTTTATTCAGGTCATGATCTCATGGTTTGTGAGTTCAAGCCCTGCATCAGGCTCTGTGCTGACAGCTCGGAGCCTGGAGCCTGCTTCAGATTCATATTCTCTCTCTCTCTCTCTCTCTCTCTCTCTCTCTCTCTCTGTCCCTCTCTCTCCCCCTCTACCCATTCATGCTCTCTCTCTCTCTCTCTCAAGAATAAATAAACATTAAATTTTTTGAAAATTTCCTTTAATGTTACAAATGAGATTGGAAGGTCAAGTGTTACCTGCAACACTTGCTGGTTGATTGAGACAAGGCACAGATATTTTTTTTTCCATCTGAGATAATATAAATAATATTTGCTCACCTACCTCAGAACATTTTAATGAGAATCCAATGCTATAATATATATGAAAACACTTTGTAAATATAAAGCACTTTAATAATATGTGGAGTTATTGCTATTATTATCATCAGTGCTATTGAGAGCACTGCTTTGGCAGAATTATTCTTTCTCAACCACAGACAGAGCTTTATCTCCCTGCCTCCATATGTGACACATTAGAAGTTACTTGAGCTCAAGGTCAGTTTTTAACTTTGGCTTCTTAGAGAAGCAATGGAATAAACCAAAGATCAATGTGAATGTTTTCCAAGAAAATCATCCAAAAGGAATACCCAGGGAGTGATGGAAAGCATTCCAAGGACCCCACAGGAAGAATAAGTCTTTGTCTTAGAGCTCTGGGCTGCTCTAACAACTTTCTTAGCCATTGTTCCTCTCTTCAATTGGAAAAGATTGGCTCCATGGGCAAGTCCTATTACATTTCAGTGTCTATTAGTGTGTCTTTGAGGGGCTCAATCAGAGGGGCTTAATCATATGACTTCGACTTAAAAAGATGGTAATATTTACGCAAAAATATTATGGATGCATTAAAAAATTGAATTATTTTCACATAATTAAAAATACATATTGGTAATTTGTCAACCTGGGAAGCAACTTGAGCTCACCAATTAAAGTTTAGGGATAAACATTTGAGAATATTTCTATGGACATTTGAGTTTGGTTTTTGACTACTGAAGTGAGCATAGAAAAGTCAAAGGGAATCTCAACTGCTGTTTTCATATTTTTGTTGTATTGGAAACATGAAAAGTAATATGAAAATATATACTGAAGTTGCTCATTTGCTATTTCTGACAATGAATATTTATTGTAAAATGAGTTTTGCTAATGGCTTTTTCATTTGCTATCTCTGTGTCTCCTTCAGTAAAACGTCCATTCATGTCTCTTGCCCATTTTATAGTTGGATTGTTTGTTACTCTTCTATTGAGTAGATAGATAGATAGATAGATAGATAGATAGATAGACAGATAGATAGTTCTTTCTCAGATATTTGATTTGCACATTTTCTCCAGTTTGCAGTTTTTTTATCCTCTTAACAGGGTCTTTCAAAGAGAAAACACTCAATTTTGTTTAGGTCTCATTAGTCAGGATTTCCTTTTGTGTATCATATTTTTGGTATTGAGTTCAAGAACTCTATGACTAACCTTTTAGCCTAAAGATTTTTTCTTATTTGTTTTCTAAAACTTGTATAAAATTTACACTTTACATTTAAGTCCACAGTCCATTTTCAAGGAAATTTTGTATCAAGTGGGAAGTTTTTTGTTTTTTGGGGTTTTTTTGCCGTGTGTGTGTGTGTGTGTGTGTTCACTTGGATGTCCAATTGTTCCAACCTTATTTCTTGAAAAGGCCATCCATCCTGCATTGAATTGCTTTTGCAAATTTATCAGTAATCAATTGGACACATTTTTATTGGTCTATGATATATTTTCCATTGATCTATGTGTCTTTTTCTACTAATAACACACTGTCTTGAATATTGTAGCTGTATAATAACTTAATGTTGAATATTTCATGATTAACCCCACATTCTTCTTCTTCTTTAGATTGTTTTAGCTATTACAGTCATTGTACCTTTCCAAATAAATTTTAGAATAAGCTTATATATGTCTACAAAGTACCTTGAAGGGATTTTGGTAGGAATTATATTAGATCTTTAGCTAGATTTAAGGGAATTAACATCTTTACTATTCTGAGTCTTCCAATAAATGAGTACAGTGTGCATTTCCATTGATTTAAGTCTTTAAAAAGTTTATTTTTTCAGTATTTTGTAATTTTCAGTGTATAGATCCTATACATGTTTTGTTAAATTTATACCTAAGTATTCATTTTCTTTAGATGGTGGTAAATAGTATTGTGTTTTTAAAATTTGTTTCCTCATATTTACTGTTAATATAAATAGATATGTTATGGACTTCTTTTTTTTGTAATCATGCTAAACTCACTAATTCTTTCTAAGAATTTTTTATTAAATTACTTGTGACTTTCTAAGTGGATAATCATGTCATCTGTAATTAGAGAAAGTTTTGTTTGTTCCTACCCATTCTGTATGCCTTCTATTTCTTTTCCTGGTCTCATTACACTGGATAGGACTTGTAGTACTATGTTGAATAAGAGTTGTGGTGACGACATCCTTGCCTTGCTATTATTTATAGGAGGAAAAATTGCCTTTTTCCATTAAATACGATGGTAACCTTAAGGTTTTTTTTTTATGTGCTTTAAAAAAAAACAAGTAAAGTAGTCCCCTTCTATTTTTAATATGCTGAGAGGTGTTTTTTTTTTTTTTAAATCAGGTGTGGGTATTGGATTTTGTCTTTTTTTGCATCAGTTGACATGATCACATAATTTGACCCTTGTTATTTTGATTGTTGATGTGGCAGATTATATTGATTGACTTTTTAATATTGAACCATCCTTTCATAACTGGAATAGATATCATTTGGTCATCATGTGCAATTCTTTTGATTCATTGTTGGCTTTGATTTGCTAGTATTTTGTTGAGGATTTTTGCTTTTAAATTCATAAGACACATGACCATATTTTCTGATGAATTGATTTATATCTTTACTTTTGTACTTAACCATTATCATACCATTACTATAACATTTCAGTTTAAACATTATTCATGTTATTGTAAATTCTACAGAATTGTTACTTCTCATGATTGCTCATTTTAGAGTTGTGCCATGATTGATTCTCTTACTGTTATACATTTGACTTGTTTTCCTGATTCGAGTTTTTTTTCTGTTATATTAATATAATATTTTAGTGTATGTAATTATTTTTGTTTTGCTTTATTTACATACAAAAGAGTCCTAGAAGAGGATAAACATAAGAGATAGAGTTATAAAGAAAAATAGTGGTATCAGAAAGACAATGATTCAGTCCCTAATTTTCTTGCTTTCTAGATGGTCACTTAATCTTCTTGAAGCTCTATTCTCTTCTTAACATGGGAACTAACCAAGGTAAAATACGTAAGATGCTTAGTCCATGATGGCTACTCACACATCTTATATGGCAGTTCTTTTCCCTCTTCTCCTACTTCCTCTACTCTGTCTCACTCTCTTCCTGAGTTTAATTATGAAGAGTTAACTAGCATGGCCCTTTAAGGAAGATTTCTAAAATGTCAGATTATTTATTTATTTATTTATTTATTAATGTTTATTTCTTTTTGAGAGAGAAACAGATGGAGTGTGAGTGGGGGAGGGCCAGAGAGAAAGTGAGACACAGAATCCAAAGCAGGCTCCAGGCTCTGAGCTGTCAGCACAGAGTCCGATGCAGGGCTTGAACCACAAACCGCGAGACCATGATCTGAGCCAAGGTCAGATGCTCAACCAACTGAGCCACCCAGGTGCCCCTAAAATATCATATCTTAAAATAATAATTGATACCATTATTTTGAACACTCTGAATTTTACCTCTGTAAAAGTATCATTGTTTTAGTAAAGCTAAATTGGGAGTGGGATAAAGAGACTGTAGGATTTATTGTGTGTGAATGTGAATATGGGTGAAACAAAGAGATTTCGTTTGTGAAATACATGAAAAATGAAACAATAGGGAAACCATATTAATAAACATTAAACAAGCAACACAACTTGGGGTTGAGTACCTCACTATTTCCAAAAGTCTCCTATTCCTTAACAAGCATATTTGAATTTCTCACAGATGGTGATTTCACTATGAAGAGATCCAGAGGATTTCCACTTGCTGTTTGTTAGTGATGATAGTGATAATGATAATGAAGGAGAAACAGGCAGAGGAGAGGAGAGAAAAAGGGAAAGGAGTAATGGTGGGAAGATTAATTAATTTGTCATTTGTTGAGTAGCTATTGTTTGGACATTTCTTTTTATTTCTGGTGATGAATCTTGGACATTTCAGCCTTCTCCTTTCTATTATCTTGTATTTACTTTCATTTTCTTTGTGTATACTGAGACAGTGTACCAGCAATCTGAGATGGCCCATTTCCCTGCATTCAATCACATTGTCTACTCTTCTTTTTAAATTATTCACTAAATGTTACAAGGGTGATAGCCATATTGTTATCTTGTTAGTCTTTCATTGTTAGTGAGTTCTGCTTCTTTGGTTTATAAATTATGTTTATGATTGGAGTAAATCAGAATTGATCAAATTAATGTGATAGAGAATGCTTTCCTCATTTTAATATTTTATTTATTTCATTTGATTTTTGTCAGAGTTGTGTATAAGTTTATGGGGTGATAGATTTTTATTTTTTTTTTTTTTACTCAAATAAGAACTTTGAGATACTGTATCATGCACCTTTGGTTTTGGGACCTGATGGTTTTATTTTGAGAAGTCATGTGGTTCAACATTTTTGAGACTAACTGTATCTATACACAAAGCCCTGCCTAGGTTTCACCTTTGAACCTGGGTTCCTCGAAGACCCAATTTACTATTCATTTCAACTCATGATCCCCAGTGGGAGAGTGAGGCACTGTTCAGCCAAGTAGGCTTAGCCTGGAAGAGCCTGTGTTTCCCCAAACAAAAGCTAATCGTGAGTTTCCTGGAAGAGAGAGCTAATTTGACTGTTTGGTCAGGAAAATGCCATGCTGAGGTAAACTCGCCAGATTCTACTTGGTCTTTAAGGCCTAATCTTTTTATATGGGAAATACTACAGAGATGGTTCCATGTCATGAACTCTAATGGGCACCAGCTGGGCTCTTGGGATGAGGGAGATTGTTGGAAGGGATGCTTTTAGGATACATAGCATAATAGGTGGCATATTTTAACACAATGCAATGTTTCTGTCGTTTTTATAATAACTATTCTGAATCCAAATAGACTTTTCATTAAATACATCAGCTTAAAAAATCTACTGTGATCATAGTCAAATAATATGTCACCTCACATATAATCTTGAGACAATCTTGAGATTAACCAACCAGTGAGTGCTTTTTATGATGCTTTTGCTAGCAGATACTTACTTAAAAATGTGAACACTTGGCAGATTCTTCATATTTGAATTTGTGTTGTAAAAAGGCCTTAAACCTGAAAAAGTAGACAGATTCTCACTTGATAGTTCTTGAATCTTTAATTTTTTTTCATGTATCAAACAAAGATTTTTTTTTCAAGCAATGATTTTGAAAAAATACATGCCACATCCTTTATTAGTCACTGGAGTTAAAAAGTAGATGAAAAGGATATTTATTTGTTCACTCATTCATTTAGAAGTCATTTTCAGCGTATATGTCCCAAGCATCATCTTAGTTTCTGTGAGGTGATATAGAAATGGGTATAGAAAATCCATCCATTCTCTCATTCATTCAATCAGGCAGGCAGTCAATGAGCATTATTGAGAATCTGTGATTTAACAAGTTAATAAAAATATGGTTTCCATTTTGGAAAAACTTACAGTGTGGTATAAGATTCTCACTTAATAAAATGAAGATCCTTTGGGTTAATTATGAAATGAATGTAATAGATCATAGATGCTAGTTAAATACTTTGCAAATGATGGAACTTTATGCTTGAGGACACTTGTTCAACATCAAACTAGTCAGTCTCTATGTTTTCCTGACCATGCGAGGTACTGTGAATGCATACAAATTTAGTTTAACTGATTAAAATTTCTCCATATGCTTACAGAGTTCCAGGTCCTAGGCCAGGCACTGAGAATAACAAGATGAAAGAATCATGCCTGTCTTTGAAGAACTTAATAGTAATGGAGATAAGGATTCTCAGGAGTTGTGTAATGATATGAGTGGTATTGAGCACTGAGGAAGGAGCAGAGAATTTTCCTGACAGTAGTGATGCATGGACTGAGGTTCAAAACACTGAAGCAGATGGACATCAGTGTTCCAGCCACAAGTGAAAGGGATCAGAGGTCTGAGAGAGCTTGCTCTGTTGGAGGGACTACATGTCATGTGTTATTACTGGAGCATGAAGTGTATGGAGTAGCTTTGGGAGAGGTCCTGGATGCTGGGAGAGAGCATTTGGAGATTCTTCTGAAAGGGATGGTGAGTCAGAGATCTACTTTCCATCTGACCTGCCAGTATTTCACTGGCACATTTTTTTCCCTGCACATCCGATGAACTTGTTGTATTTTACTTAAAATAATAGTAATATTGTTTGAGCTCCTCAGTGGCAGAAAACAAAGAACAATCGTGAAGACAGGTAGGTTAGAAGAATACAGAACCAGCTCCAGTATCAACACCTGTTCCTCACTGATGTTACTTCTCATGTGTGTTATATGAAGCACCTTCACTTGTACTTATCTCCTCTGGTCCTCCTTGCAGACTTAAGGGGTAAAGTGGAAATTCTTTTGTTTGTCAGATGAGGACATGGAAGCCCTAGGATATAAGTTGACTTTTTCCAAGCCACACAGAGAACCAGTGGCTGGACCGGAGTCCAGATCCACAGCCCAGGCTTTCTGGTCCTAGTGTTCCTGCCATGAGTCATGTAGACTCTGTTCTGCTGTGATCTCAATAGGCACTTACTTACCCTCAGAGTGTACAATTTAAAATGTGAATCAGATGGATCCCTTTCCATCTCATGTTTCTGGACAGCATTCAGTCATTTATTAACCACCTACTGTGTGCCTTTTCATGCCTAGGAGTGGGTAGGAGTCAGACTTGGGATTTGAATTCCACCTCTGATTCTACATGCCTCTTAATTTTAAGAAAGTTGCTCAAATTCTACTTTTTATTTGCTCTTATGTAAAAATGGGCACAATGAGAGTACCTAAAACATGAGATATGTCCTTAGCAGAGGGCCTGGCATATGTCAGTCTCTCAAAACCATTACATAGTAGCTGAAGTGATTAATAAGACCCTGGCCCTGCATTCTCCATGCTTTAGCCCAATGAGATCACAAAAATTCAGAGGACAGATTTAAGAAGTTTCAATAGGACAAAAAGGCAGAAAATCCTGGGCATTCCATGCTTTTTCTTAGTATTATGGAGTCGAGCATTTTTCATGGTTTATCCTCTTTCCATGGCTTCTGACAGTGCTTGCCAAAATGCATGGTAAGGGAAGTGGATTGACTTAATCTTAGGAATGACTTCCTCTTCTATCCCTCTACTCTCTCCTATACTGCTAACTGCTCTTAAAGATCATTTGCCCTCTCCTCTAACTGTTTTTCCTGGCCTGCTGAGACTTTTTTTCCTAATTGGGTATCTTGTGGAATCAGGAGTTGCTTCATTAGTCATGGCAGTACCCATAGGCCTGTCACAGATAGACATAGAACATGGATAAATATGAGTTAGGTCCTGACTGCACACACCCACACATTCACACATACCACACACACACACTTGCACACCACACATACACAAACACAGACAGAACATGCCTGTTTCCATTTAGTTGGGTTTCTTGGATAAAATAGTTTATATAAGTAAGACCAGAGGTTAAGTATGCCATGTTGAAGGTTCTGGCAAATGAGTCTGGCCTAAGAGGCATTTTTTATATCCTAGAGCTTAAATAGCATCAGTTTTAGGGGTCAAGCCCTGCTGGGCCTGGCTTGGGGTTATTTGCCAGTTTTTGAGGGTGTGGTATGGAGACTCTGATGTTTACTTTAATGATTGTGAGAAGTCTCTTAAACAGATTGGCTGCCTAGAAAAACATTTCAGATGCTTCTCAGTCCTGAACTTTGGCTTCTCCAGCCATGACCAAAGGAATATTAGTGGAAGTTTAAAAGCTTCTCTGATCATTCCATAAAAAATTGTGGTTTCCCTCCTCTATCAAATTAGCTAATCTCATTTAACCATGACCACTGTGTATATACAATCACACTGTAGGCATAAAATTATGACTTTGCTTTACCAAAACCTAAACTGAAGCTCACATACTGATGAGTGTAGCCCTCACAGGGCTGAGATTGATGTAGTACAAGCTTCTGGATGGCACGTACCTTATCTTGTTTTCTGGTATATCCCCGAGCTCCTGGAACAGGGACTTCATTGATACCAACAGGGTATGAGTTCTTTCAGGGAGTTTTATTGGTTCTTTCATCTTGGTGGATGTCTGGCACATAGCAGAATTTTCATTTAGAATTTGAGTGACTAAATACTGACCCTTGGAATCCTGTCTTCTGACCTAATTAGTGTAGGTGCAGACTTTGGTTCTTATTAAGATTAGTACTCTTTGGAAGGTGACCCACAAAGTTGGTCTTCATGCCTGCTGCCTGTGTATGAATAAAGGATGGGGAGGTGAAAGAGACCATGTTGTGGTAGGAGTAAGTGGTTATAACCATGGGGCAGGTTAGAAACAGATAAGACTATTTCCTCCTTAATCTCTGAACTGCAGCCAGCCATCATCTGGCCCAGTCACTACCCCAGCCCATTTTCCTCAGGGCTCTGTCTCTACACAGGGAGTGCAGCTACTGCCATCAACAGGCTACACTCCTACTGGCTGAACAATGAAGGTCCATTGATGAGTATTTTGCCATGGATTCAGCCTTTTTTCACAGCTCCAGTGAATCCTGTACATGGATTTTTTTCTCAAATATATATTTTTATATGACTATAAAAGCAATATGTACTCATTAAAAGAAAATTGGGGCTACACATAAGGTATAAATAAACAGGATAACATTACTTATTAATTTTAGTATATTTCATTCCCATTTTTATGTTTAGTTTTTTTTCATTTGCACTATTCAGATAATAATGTATGAGAAATAATGTATCTTCACTTTTTACCTAATATAATTCATTTAAGTACCTTTCCATATCATTAAATGGCATTGCAAATGCAATTTCAAAAATCCACAAGCTTCTGTACAATGCAGTATACCATAATTTACCTAGACTTTCCTCCATTGTTTGACAGTGATTAATAAATAGCAGAATGAAGGGTCTCTCTAGATACGGAGGGCAGTGTTAGGTCACACTTGGGACTGTCTAAGCCAGGCTTCTGATCTTCCTGGCTTGAGATAGTCATTTCATGTTTTGATGAAAGGGAATTCTGATATATGCTATAGTATGGAAGAAACCTGGGGACATAATGCTGAGTGAAATAAACCAGAAACAAAAAGATAAATACTTTATGATCCACTTAGATGTGGCACCTAGAAGTAGTCAAATTCATAGAAACAAAAAGTGGAATGGTGGTTGTCAGGAGTTGAAGGGGAGTGAGATGAGGAGTTGTTGTTTAGTGGGTGTAGAATAGAGTCTCAATTTTTCAAGATAAAAGGAATTCTGGAGAAATATTATGGCAATGGTTTCACAATATAAATGTACTTAATACTACTAAATTATACATTAAAAATGGTTAAGATGGTAAATTTTATGCATATTTTATCATAACTTTTTAAGTGTTCTCGAAAAACAAAATAAGTAATGTAAGAGATACTTTATCTTAGGGAAATCTCAGGGTGTGTGAGTATGTCAGTTGGAAGGGGATTGGGGCAAAAAAAAAAGACTGGTTAACAAATTATACCAGAGGGAAAGAGAGAAATGGGCATGAAATTTACAAAAGACACTAAAAAAGTTAAGTGAGAGTGCGTATATGGGGGCACATATTGACAAGTGGGGACTGAAAATCAGGGAAGGTGTCATGAAGAAAGTGACCAGGACTTCCATAGAAGGATGTGGGGGACAGATGGGATAATCTGCATGGAGAGAAGAGAGGAAACTGGGAGGAAAAGCATGGAAATTAAAAGTTAAATATGCTAAGTTTATAATGATAAATACCAACACTATAAAACAAGAAAGATCACAGGTAAACAACTTCAAGGAACTAGAAAAATAATAGTAAACTAAACTTAAAATTAGCAGAAGAAAGGAAATAATAAAGGAAGGTCAAGGCAGAAATAAATCAAGTGGATAATAGAAACAAAATAGAAAAAAATCAATAAAAATTAGAGTTGTTTTTTTTTGAAAAAATAAAATTGTCAAACCCTTAGCTGAACTAATAAAAAAGGAGAGAAGACTTAAATAAGTTAAATCATAAATTAAAGAGGAGATATTATAACAGATGCCACAGAAATAAAAAGAATCATAAGAGACTATTATGAGCAATTATATGTGAACAGACTGGATAACCTGGAAGAAATAAAGTCATGGAAGCATACAACCTACCAGAACTGAATCAAAAAGAAATAGAAAGCCTGAACAAATTAATAACAAATGAGGAGACTGAAGTAGTAATACAAAATCTCACAATAAAGAAAAGCCCAGGACTAGATGACTTCATGGTTGAATTCTACCAAACATTTTATAAAAAGGAACTAATAATGACCCTTCTCGAACTCTTCCAAAAAATAGATGTAGAGAGAATATTTTCAAACTCATTTTGTGAGGCCAGAATCACGGTGATACCAAGCCAAAGATGCCACAAGAAAAGAAAACCCCAAGCAAGTATCTTTGATGAATACAGCTGCAAAAATCCTCAGTTAAATACTAACAATATGAATTCAACAACACATCAAAAACAGTATACGCCATGATCAAATGGGATTTATCCCTGGGATGCAAGGTTGATTTAACATACACCACATAAGTCAATGTGATACTCCACATTAACAGAATGAATGATAAAAAAAACATGTGATCATCTCAATAGATACTCAAAAAGCAATTGACAAAATTCAACATCGATTCATGATAAAAACTCTCAATCAAATAGGTATAAAAGGAAATTCCTTCAATACAATAAAGGCCATTCATGAAAAGCAGCCCACAACTAACATTATAATCATGGTGATAAACTGAAAGCTTTTCCTCTAAGATCTAGTACAAGGTCAGAATGCCCACACATACTGCTTCTATTCAATATAGTAATAGAAGTGATAAGGCAAGAAAAATAAATAAAAGACATCCAAATCGGAAAGGAAAACATAAAATTATCTCTGTTTGTAGATGACATGGTCCTAGTTGTAGAAAACCCTGAAACTTCACAGAAAAGAAGTTGTTAGAATAATAACATTTCTTTATACCAACAATTACTTATCAATTACTTACTTAAAAAGGAAATCAAGAGAACAATCCCAGTTACAATAGCTTAAAAAAAGAATAAAATACTTAGGAATAAATTTAGCCAGAAAGTGAAAGATCTGTAGACTAAAAACTATAAAACACTGATGAAAGAAAATGAAGAAGACACACATAGATGGAAAGATATCTCATGTTCATGGATTGGAGGAACTAATATTGTTAAAATGACCATACTACCCAAAGTGATTTGTAGATTCACTGCAATCCCTATCAAAATTCCAATGAAATTTTCACATAAAAAGATAAAAAAAAAAAACAATTCCAAATTTTGTATGAAATCATAAACATCCTGAATAGTCAATCTTCAGAGAGAACAGAGTTGGAAGCATCACACTGCTTGATTTCAAATTTTATTACAAAACTATAATAATCAAACACTATGGTACTGGCATACATATAGACACATGGACAAATGGAACAGAACTGAGAGCCCAGAAATAAACCTGTGCATATACGGTCAAGTGATTTTCTACAAGGGAACCAAAATTGGGGAAAGAATAGCCACTTTATTAAATAATGCTAGGAAAACTGGATATCCACATGCAATGAATAAAATTTGACCCTTATACTAAACAGAAAAATAAACTCAAAATGGATTAAAGATTTAAACATAAGACCTGGAAACATAACATTCCTAGGGGGAAAAAAGGGGCGGGGGGAGAAAACTCCTTGACATTGGACTTGGCAATAATTTTTTGACTATGACAGCAAAAGCTCAGGCACCAAAAGCAAAAATAAACAAAAGGGCTTCATCAATCTAAAGTCTTTTTCATGGGGCGCCTGGGTGGCGCAGTCGGTTAAGCGTCCGACTTCAGCCAGGTCACGATCCCGCAGTCCGTGAGTTCGAGCCCCGCGTCAGGCTCTGGGTTGATGGCTCGGAGCCTGGAGCCTGTTTCCGATTCTGTGTCTCCCTCTCTCTCTGACCCTCCCCCGTTCATGCTCTGTCTCTCTCTGTCCCAAAAATAAATAAAAAACGTTGAAAAAAAAATTTATAAAAAAAAAAATAAAAATAAAGTCTTTTTCATGGTAGAGGAAATCATTAGGAAAATTAAAAGGCAACATAACAGATAAGGAGAAAATATTTGCAAACTGTATATCTGATAAAGAGTTAGTATCCAAAATAAATTAGGAACTCACACAACTCAGTAGCAACAACAACAACAACAACAACAACAACAACAATTTAAAAATAGGAAAAGGACCCAAATGGACATTTTTCCAAAGAGGACATACGATGGCCGATAGGTATACAGAAAAGTGTTCAACATTACTAATCATCAGAGAAAGGCAAATCAAAACCATGATGAGATATCACCTCACACCTATTAGGATGGCTATTACAAAAAGAAAAAAAAATTAATGACAACAAGAGTTGGTAGGGATTTGGAGAAGAGGGAACCCTTATACACTGTTGGTGGGAATGTAAATTGGTGTAGCTATTATGGAAAACAGTATGGAGGTACCTCAAAATACTAAATATAGAACTACTGTGTGATCCAGCAATCCCCTGCTGGGTATATAATTAAAGAAATTGGAATCAGTATCTGAAAGGGCTATCTGTGCTTCCATTTTAATTGTAGAACTATTTATAATAGCCAATATATGGAAACAACCTAAGTATCCCTCAGTGAATGAATAGATAAAGAAACTGTGGTATATATGTATATAAGAGTATTATTCAGTCTTTAGAAAGGAGATATTGTCATTTGCAATAACATGGATGAACCTAGAGAATGTTATGCTATGTGAAATAAGCCATATAAAGAAAGAAAAATATTGCATGATCTCACTTATATGAGGAATCTGAAAAAGAATACATAGAGTAGAATGGCGGTTGCCAGAAGCAGGGAGTGGGAGAAACAGGTACAAAGTTATAGTTATGGGGGTGCCTGGGTGACTCAGTCTGTGGAAATATCTGACTTCTGCTCAGGTACTGATCTCACGGTTTGTGAGTTTGAGTCCCCCTGTCGGGCTATGTGCTGACAGCTCAGAGCCTGGAACCTGTTTCAGATTCTGTGTCTCCCTCTCTCTCTCTGTCCCTCCCCTGCTCTCTCTCTCTCTCTCTCTCTCTCTCTCTCTCTCTCTCAAAAATAAATGAAACATTAAAAAAAACATAACCATGTCGTGTTGTATGGATAAAAAGGGTGGTAACTTTGTGCTTTTATTCAACTAAGGGACTTACCAAATTCTTAGGTTTTATGCAGGTGTCAAGCTCCCACCTGGAAAGGGATAGTTTTTTATATTACACTTAAACTTATTTTAAATAACCGAAGCTCAACAGTTGTTTAAAAGAACGAAACTCCATTTACAATGTGGTATGTTTACAATGAAAAACCATAACATTCAAGTGTTAACATGGTTTGTAGGGGAGGTAATTTTAAAATAAAACAATTTCCAAAAAACAAAAAACAACAACAAAAACCCCACAAAGTTACAATTATGTAGAATGAGTAAATCTAGAGACTTAATGTACAGCATGATGACTATAGTTAATAATACCACACTGAGTACTGGAAATTTGCTAAAAGAGTAGATTTCAGGTCCTTTCCTAACACACACTCATACTCACATGCACACACACCAAATTGCAACCATGTGAATGGATGTGTTAATTGGCTTGATTGTAAGAATTATTTCACCATGTGATTTGATCAGATTTCAAATCATCATGCTTCACATGTTATAAAAATAAAATATAAAAAAGCATGGAAATTAGCTTAGGGCCAGTTTGGGGCCTAACGAAACAAAGCGATGTGGAATAAACAGCTCAGGATCTTCCTTGAGTTGTGTCGGCAAGTTCTGTGCTAATGATTTCATGTAGGTCTCAGGGTGTCCTAGGTTTAAATTTGTCTGTCTAGAAAATGCCTGTCTAGGAAGAGACAGAGCTGGAGGTTTGGAAGCATTTAATTCAAAGTGAAACCAGGTCTGTTTTGTTGGAGATTCAGTAGATCTGGAAATGAAATCTCACAAATTGTTTGTCAAATTGGATTTGTGGGAACAGACTGAATTAGATATTATTCTATTGAAGATATGTCAGATATACATTGATATATTTGAAATTGTATTGGTGTCATTTTAAAGTTTCCTTAAGTATCTTTTTTTTTTTTAATTTTAGCATAAGACTATGTTAGAAGAGTGGTCAGAGGGAAGGAGAGGGAAATTTATACCAAATTAAATATAGTCTCTCACCCAGTGGAGAATGTGATTCACCAGGGAGTATACACATTGCATGGTTAATATAAGATGGAGGTGGTGGAGCTTGACAATGTTAAACTGGCCTAAAGATGTACATGATCAACTTCAGGACACGAGGTTAGAATTTGGATGTCAAGGAGGTGATGAGGCCTCATAAAATCCTGCGTCTTAGCTCGGTGGCTTTGACAGTGAGTCCTTTAGCCTCTGGTGAGAGAATAGATGGAAATAGGTAGGCTGACTTAAATATTCAATCTAGGGAACATAGAAGCAAAGATAAGTTTCTACTGGGCAGGATTTTTCAAACTGCAGGCTGTTACCAGCATTAAAAATAAATAAAGAAATAAAGAA
This sequence comes from Neofelis nebulosa, assembly GCF_028018385.1. Taxonomy (NCBI): domain Eukaryota; kingdom Metazoa; phylum Chordata; class Mammalia; order Carnivora; family Felidae; genus Neofelis; species Neofelis nebulosa. Next base: position 14,496,880 of record NC_080790.1, read on the forward strand.
GTAAATAAATAAATAAGCCAGAATTTGATAGTATACAAAATATCTGAGTGATATTATACACAGCAAAGAGAAGTATGATTTGATAAAACTTTGGTTTCAGTTTTGAGGGCAGAGTAAAGTACACAGTACCTTTCTTATTGTGAATGCATGTCCAAAATACTGGAAACAATGCTCTAAGGACCTGTGGGAAACAAATTATGGAGGCATTTGAATTTTTTTACATTTATAGGACAATGAAAGATTTCATTATAACATGTTCTTTATTTTATAAAAGCTTTAATTAAACTTTTATCAGTTATTAAAAAATTAAATCTTGCCCTGGATAACTGAAAAAATATATTTCAAGGAATAAAGAGTTAAAGCAAACAAATGCAACAAAACAAACACTACTAGGGCTAAATATCAGACAAGGAAGAGAGCAGCAATAATATGCTTTATTTGTGATTGTGAATTTATGTGTATATGTGAATGTCTGTGTATGTATTTATAAAGCATCAGTTAATCAAAAAGAATAATTATATTACCCTTTACAAATAGCAACCTGTCACCAAATGCAGTGATAGAGAAAATTAAATGGTTTTGTTTGTTGTTTTTTGGCTCTCTGGGTCTCATTGGCTATTTTCTAGGACTGATAATGGATTAATCAATAGTCTACTTATATTTTCTTCAGAAAATTGAAAAATATATGCTTTTTAGGAGAGAAAAATCTCTTATCTTTTAGAGAAGTTATACATAGCTTTGTTAGGCTTACAAAAGCCATGACAGTCATTGGGAAAAAATAAATTACTCTATTAAAATATACAAGGCTACGATTGTTGCTACCAACAACGTTAAGGGTTTTGTTATAAAACCAAAGTAAATGGATTGAAGTGGTTTAGTGAAAAAAAAAATTAGTTTCTAAGTGATGGTGGTCATATCTGGAAAGGAGTTTTGGCAATTAGCGAAATGATGCTGATTGTTTTGAAGTCTTGTCTACCCAGTAGATTTCATGAGCATGTTATCATGTCTACTATTCTCAATGCTGATTTAAAAAAATATTCCATTTGTGTAAGCGTGTGCACTGCCAGCTGGGTAGAATTCCTTTTACAAAGACCCAACTGAATGGATTGGAGAGGACTCTTTATTTATCTATGATTTCAACTCCACCTGTTTACCATTTTCTTGTTAAAAGGAATTAGTGAGTGTTGGGTATGTGGCTATGAAGCAATTGAGCAAATCTCCACTGCAACTATAATACAAATCCATCTTCAATCCCAGAGCAAATTGTTCTCATTTTGGGAGGGGAAAAGGTATTTTCTCAGCTAAAAACAAAAATTAACAAATATTTTGCAGAAGGTGAACTCTAGGGTCCCAACCAAATCCTGAACAAATTAGAGTGAAGCAGAAACAGCTGTGGGGTAAAATGCACATCCTAAGGGTAGGTTCTGGGCTGTCAGGCCAGATTGGTTGGAGCCAGCCCGTCCCAGCTTTACCATTTCTCAGCACCTTGGCAAAGAGTCGGAAATGTGGAAAGAGGAGCACGTGTTTATGAAAAACAACAGGAGCTCTGGGTTCTCTTTGCTTTGGCACCTAAGGGATTCCAAGGTGGTTCCCCACCCCTTGTGTCCCCCTGGGAAACAGCCCATGAAAATGAAGAAGACTTGCTTCTGGGGCAGGAGGATTAATGAATCTGTGACCGAGCTGTGAAAACTCAGCAAGCTTCTCAAAAGAATTGTCATTTTGCAGGTGCTCTCTCCAGACAGGGTGTAGTGTGACAGTCCTGCAGCTTTCACCCTGGAAGGTTATACTTTACATAAAAGTGCATGAAAAATTTTCTGTCTTTTATCCAATCATAATTTAAGTCATAATTTAAGTCATAATTTAAGCCAGTCAGATATGGAATGACTGAAGAAGATTGAAATACAATCTTGATCATTTTTCAAATTCCAAATTTTCTTTACTCCACCTAAGACTGTTATGTTTGAGTCCAGGAAAGGTGTCATTTGGTTCCAAGCATCCTAGGATACTTGAGATATGCTAAGAAGTTGTAAAAGGATTTAGTGCTCTTCCTCTCTTTCAACTTTATGTGTATTCTTCTTGTTAAATGTGTTGGAGTGTGCCTAGGGACCCAGGGGAAAAGCACACTTCTTTCCATTCAGGTTCTGAACCAATTAGAAATAAGAACAAAAGGAGTGAAAATTTCAAATCCAAAATATAACCTTTATAATGGATAAGGCAGCTATGGTTTAATATGACTTATTTATTGAGGCATATGTGCTTTTTAATAGTAGACTAGAATTAGATTTATGGAGCCTGTGCCGTGGTATCACAGGCTTTCTCCAGGGAAACTGTTGTTTGCCATGTGGCCAAGAGCATGTGGTCTCAGTGGAATATAACCCCTCCAACATTATTATGGTATAATTTATCTTTTTATATATAGCTTAGTTTCTATTTGTAATACATGCATATGATAAAAACAAATGAGAAAGGTATAATGGAAAGATAAAGTCTATCTGCCATTTATCTACCCTTCTCCCCCATCCCATACTCCAGATTAGTTTCTGTTTTTACTCTCCTTGATTGTTACTATTATAATTTTAAATAACATACTTCTAATTCTACTTCTCAAATTATCTTTAGACAATATCCATTGATTTTCTTCCGCAAAAGATGAGGAACTTTGCATACTCATAACATCCCCTACCTCTTCTTTTCTCTTCACCTTCCTATTTTTATTGAGCATTTTCTTGTTTTTAGCATTTTTTGAGGGAGGGAACCTAGTTAAAAGTAAGTTCCCAGAGTTCAAAATGCATTTCACCACTTATTTACTTATTATCTATGCAATCTTGAAAAATATACTTTGCCTGTCAAAACTTCAAATTCTACATGTGTAATTGGGGGTGAAATGGCACCTCCTTCATAAGTAACTGTGGACTAAATTGGTCAATCTATATAAAGCACTTTGCACTGTGCCAAACAGTCAGAAAACACTAAACAAATGTTACATGTGGCTCTTTGACAATTATACATCCTTCGTCAGGAGATTAATTCTAAAATCCGAAATCTAACAAATAGAATCTGCAATATTATGATTATTTAAATATTCTTGAAGGTAGAGTCAAATGGCATGATTGGATTCTTAGAAAAAGAGATGTAACTTTTTGTCACTGAAACTTCGTCCTTTAAAAAAGATGCTTCCAAGTGTCACTGTTTAATAGATGTTCTTAATTTCTTTCAGGTTTCCTTATTTCTTCTGGTCATACTAATTTTTTTATACCTTTCAGTTTGAGAAGATACATAGCACTGGTGTTCAACTTGCAGGTTCCACAGTGTATGTGACCTTATGCAAGTGACTTAGACTTTCTATGTATTCTTTTTCTTATCATCAGATAGGGGTAATAATAGTATCTTACTCATAGTGTTATTATAAATAATAAATGAAATAATACATGGATAGCACATAGCAAGCCACCCAACACTTTGCTATTTCCCCCCTTGTTTTTAATTTTGAAAGAGTACTTTATTCATTTATTTATTCCTACAAGATATTGGGGCACTTAATGTTCTATGTGCAAAATTCATTTTTATTTTCTTCTCCTCTCCGAAGTGAGTGCTTGTAAGATTCTAAATTCAAAGTTGGAATTTGGAGTTCTGTTTCCAATTAATGATGGATAGCTTACTGAAGACCAACATTCCCACGAAGAACATCTAGACAAGCTGGAAAAAAAATACGCCATGTAGGCACTGGAGAGCCAGTATGGCAGCCAGGACTGACTGGCTGGGACAGAACCCAGAAAGAAGTGCATTGAAATTAACCCAAAATTTTGCATTGCTTTCAAGATATGCGCTGTTCTTGGAATGGAGCCAATAGCCTAAAAAGTTGAGAAGGAAGTGGCAGCTAATTGAGCAGAGCATTGGGCAACCTTATGGGACTGAAGAGATAAAAATTAGATTCAATGTACCAAGGAAATGGGCCCATGGAAAAAGCCTCATACTTCCATTTAGGACCCCAGAAGGGAGTACACACTAGGAGTGAAAGCAAACAAGAAATAGATCATTCCTTATCCCTTCCACCCCCAAAAAGGAATTGAGCTTTGTCAATGTCAGACTGGATTATGGTGATCTGTACCTATTCTAAATGCTTACTAGAGAATAAAAGTCCTTGTTGAAGGAAGATGAGTCAGCCAAATCTCAAATAATTTCTACATTTTTTTTTCATTCAGAATGTCTGTGATTAAGTAAAAATAACCAAGCATGTCAGGAAATAAGACCAAATGACCAAAACCAAGAAGAAATACAGACAATAGAATCATACCAACAGGTGATCCATTTATTATTTGACATTGACTTTTAAGTGACAATGATTACTGTGTTAAAAGAAAAAAAAGGTCAAGAATAAGAATTTCCCTAAGGAAATAGGATTTGTAAAATAATGTAAATTCTAGAATTAAAAAGTATATAAAAGAAAATTAAGAACTAAAAATACTTAATTTAATGGTAGATTATTCACAGAAGAATAGAGGATAAATGAACTAAAAGATTACTATCAAATCTCCAAACTCATGCAAAGAAAAAAAAAACATAAGATAGCTAAAAATGCATTAAAGACATATGGGATATGGCGAAAGATCTGATATATCTACAATTAAATCCCTAGAAGAAAGGGAAAAGGATTCTGATGGACACAAAATTTGAAGTGATACTGGTCAATACTTACCCTAAACTGATGAAAATCATCAAGACACAAAATTCAAGAAAACTTGCCAACCCAAAATTGATTAAATAAATTTAAAAAATATGTATAGCATGGTAAAACTACTGAAGAAAAAAAAGATAATCTTAAAATCAGCCAGAAAAGAAAGATATTTTACCTTCAAATGAGCAACAATAAGACTGACAGTTAAATTCTCGTCAGAAATCATGATGGAAACCAGGAGATGATGGATTAACATCTTTAAAGTGCCTAAACACAATGACTGAAAATGTATAATCTTGTAGTCAAGTAAATATACTCCAGAAATAAAGCAAAATAAGGGGTAAAACAATCAAAAGAGAATTTGTTGTCAACAGAGCCATGCCAAAAGAAATACTCAGAACACAAATTGTCAGATTATTGACTTAGACCCAAATATAGAAGGAATTACTTCACTCTAGTTCACTGGGTCCCCCTTTCAATGCACAAAGGATATTCAACATGAATGAGAAATTATCCATTATTGTTTTAATTTTTAGTACATGAAAATTTTTAGTACAGAATAACCTGACTATACCTAATGACCAATGGAGTCAAGTTTTTTCCTTATTCCATTATTTTTCTCTCTACTGTTTGTAAATGATGCTCTGTATTTGTGCTTTCAGTGGTTACTCTAATTAGGTTTTTATAATAATTAGTAATTGACAAAGTCTAAGTACTTCAAGTAGCTTCTCAAATTTTAATGTATATTCAAATCACCTGAGGATCTTGTTAAAATACAGGCAGCCTGAGGTGGGGCCTGGGATTCTGCATTTCTTACAAAACTCCTGGGTAATACCAATGCTACAGGCATCCGAACCATGCTTTGAGAGCCAAAAGTCTGAAAATACTTACCTTGGCTTACCCCATTTTGAAACTTATATTTTACTGTTGTTCCTTATTTTAATTTCCCCACAAATTAAACATCATTATCTTTATAGTCTCTTTAACTCACAGTTTCTTTGTTTACTACTTCTTCTATCTTATTTTCTTTTTTTAATGTTTTATTTTATTTTTGAGAGAGAGAGACAGAGCATGAGTGGAGGAGGGGCAGAGAGAGAGAAAGGGAGACCCAGAATCCAAAGTAGGCTCCAGGCTCTGAGCTGTCAGCACAGAGCCCGATGTGGGGCTTGAACCCACGAACCATGAGATCATGACCTGAGCCGAAGGTGGACACTTAACCGGCTGAGCCACCCAGGCGCCCCTCTCATTTTATTTCTTTTAGAATTTCTTCAGTGAAGATATGTTGGTGATAACCTCCACATTTCATTATGCAAAAAACTGTATTTTATTCTCCTTGTTTAAAATCTACTGGGGAAAGCACTCCAAGTTATTGCATTGTCTTCTGATTACCATACATACTAATATAAAATGAGTCATCTCTCTAATTGATATTCAGGTGATCTATCCTTTCTTCATACTTACTTTAAGGACTAATTTTCTTTGATGTTCATTGTTTCACTATGATATATCTTTATATGAAGTTATTTTTTATTCATTCTTTTTGGAATATTCTAGACTTCTTGGATCTGGGAATTGGTGTTCTTCAATGGGTCTGGAAAATTCTCAAACATAATGTCATTAAATATTGGCTTATTCTTATTCTTTTTTCTTGTATAATTGTCATTGGACATTTGTTGGCTCTCCATACTCTATGCTCTGGCTCCTAATTTCTCTTTCATATTTTCTACCTCTCTGTCTTTCTGAGTTGCATTTTTAACATTTTAAAATCTGTGTTCTATGGCACTAATTCTTGTCAACTTTAATCTTCTGTTTAACTTATCCATTTAAATTGTAACTTTAATTATAATTTTTCATTTCTAATATTTTGTTTGCACCTTTTAAAATATTCTTACATTTAAAACTATCAATTATCCTTTGTATTTTTTGTGCTTCTCCTTTATTTCTTCAAACAAAGTAAATATGGTTGTTATATATTCTCTGGGAATTACCATATCTGATACATTAAGGAAACTGGTTCTCCAGAATTTAATTCAAGGTGCCTTGTCTCTTTGTGTTTTTTCTTTTTTCCAGTGAGTTGTTCATTTTATTTGGAACTTTATCTGTGGGAATTCTTTGAGGCCTGTGTTGAATTAGTATTCCTCCAGAAATGATGTGTGTTTGCTTCTGCCAGTTTCCTGGGGGCACCATTGACCTAGGACCACTTTAAATTAAATTGTCCATTTGAGATTTTTCAGACCTCACAGGTGGCATAAATCTGTATGGCAAACTTGTGAAGGGTCTGTTGTGGTTATAAAATCTCATGGGGTATTTTTCCCCCTCCACTGTTGCCAAGGCAGAGATTGGAAAGTTTTCTTGATCTTCTATTTTTGGAAGTAGGTTTATTTCTCATTCAACCTTCTACAAAAGGTATAGTCTATTGGGACTCTAGCTGTATGCAGGGGTCTCCTAATAGATTACCCACCTGGGGGAAGCCCCTCACCATGTTATCCTACCCCCTCAGCGCTATGTGGTTTCTATGATGGCATCTCAAGATATCAAGGGGAAAAGAACTCTCTGTGTTCCAGAAGTTGAACAAATTTGTCTTTCTTCCTCTCTTTTCTCCAATGTCTTGTGCTGACGATGTGGGCAGATGTGGGAGGTCAATTATATGTTGAAAGCACTGTGACACTTTCTACCCATTGCATAATCAGATAATACTACTTTGTGCTTCTGTCTCAAGATCATCATGGGAAGACTACAACACAGTGAAATTCATTTCAGTCTGTTCTAGCTAGACTGAAACTGCCAGTAAAATGGGGGATTGTCTTAAGTTTATTTTGTCACAACCTTCCTGCATAGTTTATACCTTCTTTATAGCTGCTCATTGAATGCCCAATGAGATATTCAACTACTAACATTAATACTAATATTATGACTAATCTGTCTGTTCCAGTGTGAAAATAAATCAACAGAAATCTTGAATTTAGCTAATGATAAGTATTATTAGATTGATTATTTCTATATTTGGGTGTCTTTGGTTTATTCTGAAGAAATCAAATTCAGTTTCATGACTATGTGTTTGAAAATGTTATTCTTCCCAGAATCAAACCTCCCTCTGATTTCCTAGTCTCAGCCATCTACATGGACAGTGGATGGAATCAAAAGTAGATAATCAAGTGGAAGAGATTTAAGATGTGTGTTTTGAGACTGTTCCCAGACCTGTCCCTGTGGCTGAGACCCACAGATATTGTTCATACCCAAATCATAGTGGGGGAATGATGGAGGCCCTCCTCAGGGCAGGAGATGGAGCCCAGTGAAGGGGCTGTGGTCAGTTCCAGTGTGATTCTTCAACACTCCAAGGTCAGACCTGTCAGGCTCTCCATAAGTCATGAGTTAGTCATGCACTTGGGACCTAGGCAGCACTCCAGCCTCCCTCTCTGAGAAGCCCTCTGGCTCAGGCCATCTGTCGCTTTTCTCCAACAGACCATCAATGGGTCTGCTAACTCTTCTCAAGCTTGATTTCAGGCCCCAATGGACGGTGTGAACCCTGTATTGGCCCACCATATTTCCTGAACCTCTCCCCCTTCCTCTATCCTGACATCTTTTACAACTGCCAAATTTCTCAGGATTAGCCTTGAAATAAAAATTCTAGATGTAAAGAAACAACATTTTGGAGTAATTGTAGATAATGTCTGTGGTGTTACAATTCATGTTATTACAGAGGGAAGGGAGGGAATGAACACTCAAAGACTATTTCTACAATTTTTTTTTTATTGGCTGCCATCTCTAAAATCTCTGATTTATTCATGGTCGCTCTACTAATCTATTTAGTATCCTCAGGGATAATGCTGTTCTCTTCTTTCCAGCCTTCCTGGGAGATGAATCTCTCCCTCTCTCTCTCTCTCTCTCTCCCTCATTTGTATTTCTTGTTGAATCTGGGAAACTTCTTCTTCACTCATTCCAAACCATTGTACCCCATTCTTTTTCACTGCATACTAGTAAAATGAGAAAAGTGTTTCTTCTGGCCATTGAAGTGTTCCAATGGCTTCTTGGACACCAGGCTCCAGTATGGAAATTGATTCCTGGCAGTTTATTTTGAAGGCCCTTAGTCTCTTTGTCACACTTCCTGACCTCCTTCTTTTTATACAAACTCAGTATGATTAAGTGGAATTCTCTAGCATAGATTTAGAGGTCTGTGATCTAGGTTTGGTTTCCTGTTCTGCCATTAATTCAACAGTGTGGCCTCAGTCAGATTATTTATATATTTATTCATTGTGCTAGTTAGTTTTGTTATCTATAAAATGTGTACATTAGTACCTACCTTGTATAGTGGTTGTGGAAGCATTAAGACTAATCGTCTAAATAAGACCAGTGCCTTACAGATAGGAAGGACCCAGTAAATGCTAACTATTATTATTATTATTATTATTATTATTATTGTTATTGTTATTTGTTTATTCACTCAGTACATATGAATTGTGTGATTGCAATTGTGGCAATGGTAATACCTCATGATTATAGTAACTTGGAGTTGCCCCAGAGCCCTGGCCAAAACACTCACTGCCCTGAAGAGAAGGTAGATTTCTAATGGAGTCAGATGCCTTCAAGTTCAGATCTAAGTGACCATGAAGCTTCTTTTGTTTAAAATAACCATGACCTCCCCCTCACAACCCTCAGACCCAGTAAGGAATTCCTGTGTAGTTCGTCTCCCTTCCGCACAGCTTGTGAGACTCTGAGGCCAGTGTGTCTGGGAAAGTTTCAGGCTGGAAGCATCAAGGAGTATTAATGTGCAGATGTAGGATCTGTCAAGAATACGAGCTGTGGTGCAACAAAAACCACCTGCGTGGCTTGTGATGTTTTTGAAACAGAGTGCCGGAAAGAAGGGGCCCAGGGCCAAGAAAGGAAGAGGGAGCTGTGGATTTGTGTGCAGCTCCTAGCACAGGCCTGAGAGCAAGAGGAGGAGGGGCACTGTTGCCATGCTGCCACCACCCCACCCCCCCCCCAGCACTGATGTCCATGTCATGTTTTTATGACTGATGGGCCATGCCACACTGAGGCGTGCTGGATTTATTTCTGTGCACACAGAGAAGGGAACAGGGAAGGTCGATGTCTCTCTTAATACTCAGATAGTGGGTTATCCCAAGGAGGGACTCCCTCATACCCTTTACAGCAGAACATAATAGGAAGTCTCCAAATAGTAACACAAAACCATCCCATGAGCTGCCAGGACCCAGGCTGCGTGCCCCTCAGGCCTTGGGAGCAGTAAATCTGGAAGGAAAGCAGTTGGCCTCCCAATTAGAATGCACTAGAGTCTGCAGTCTCCCACTACTCTTCTGAGCTTGCCAAAATCACAGCAAGGATGCTGCCATGCGTTGGGAGCAGAGCCACTGCCAACAGGCAGCCATGTGCCTACCAGGGGCTTTGCTTCTGTGGGCTAGAAATGCACAGCTGACTGATTGGCTGGCTGTCCTCTTTCCCCCGGCTGAGGAGTCTTTGCCAAAGCAGGCCTCATGGCTCTACTGATTGCTTTCCAGAGCCATGAGTTAAAACTGGATTTTCTGTTCCTAATTTATGCCATGAGAGCCTTGACTACAACTTAATTGGGAGCTCCAGAATGGTGGAGAAACAGCTACTGAGGTACGCAGTGCTGGCAGAAAGCTGGAGTCAGAAACTGCAATCTAAGAGGCTTCAGAAAAGCGATTTGCTGACTGAAGGGAGATCCCAACAAAACCGTTTCCCACCAAGTGGCATAGAAAGAAGTCCAGCGATGTCAGGAGCACGGCCATATTGTGGACATTATCCAGGCTGAGGGGAACAATTCCCAGACCGGCTTTCCCACCTACAGTGCTATCAACATACACTCACCCGACACTCCCCCACTTCCTTCACATCTCTCCCTGCCTCCGCAAGGCTCTCATAGCCTCCAGTGTTCTGTCTGCAGCAAGGGCAACCCTGCCTGGCTCCCGCATCAGCTGATGAAAACCCATATGGGTGGGAGAGAAGGAGCAGGGTCAGGAGCGAAGACAACACCTGCATGAGGAGAGGAAACTCCAAACCTGTGTCTGGAGTGACGAGCTGAATTTTGCCTGGGAGTGAGAACACTGATGCAGAAATACATTAAAAACATTGTTTTTGTTTGTACCCTCTGAGACGAGCAGTTAGTAAGTGTAGAACTCCTAAAAGGATAGAAAATGCTAATGTGAATAAAACCATTTCTTGGCCTAAGCAGAGTATTTGCTTTTATTAAGAGAGAAAGAACTAAACCTAGGATATTTTTCCTGGAATATACTAATTTTAAAAGATGGCGATTATAAAAAAATTATTCATATCTTACACAACAATTCTTTAAAGTAAGCAGAGTTGATATTCTGTCCATTTTTCAGAGGAAAGAATTGGAATATCCAAGACCAAACATATAGGATCAACAGAGCTAGGTTCTCACCTCAATTTTCTGACTTCAAATCTATTGTTCTTTCCATTTGAGCTTACTTTTATTTTTATTTAGCTAGGTGCTTAAGTCCAAGATTTCCCTAAGATAAATTTTATTCTTTTTAGTAATCTTACACCCAATGTGGGGCTCAAACTCATGAGCCCAAGATCAAGAGTTGGATGCACTATTGACTGAGCCATCCAGATGCCCCTAAAATGCTTATTTTACACACAAAATATTGCCTGTGTGTGCATGTGTCTGTGTCAGTATGTGGTTTGTGTTTAGGGTACATTAACATGACTTGGCCCTTGGTCAACTTATGTATAATCAAGAAGACCTCTAGCACCATTTTTAAAAATTTTTTTTAACGTCTATTTATTTTTTAGACAGAGAGAGACAGAACATTAACAGGGGAGGGTCAGAGAGAGAGGGAGACACAGAATCTGAAATAGGCTCCAGGCTCTGAGCTGTCAGCACAGAGCCCGACACGGGGCTTGAACTCACGGACCGCGAGATCATGACCTGAGCCGAAGTCGGATGCTTAACCGACTGAGCCACCCAGGGGCCCCTCTAGCACCATTTTTGAGTAAAGAGGCACTTAAATAGATTTGTAGGTATCTAATCTGCTTGAAAGGAAATAGAATTTAAAAACAACATCTGACAGATGCAAGGTGCTATCTCATTGTAGTTTTGATTTGCATTTCTCTGATGATCAGTGATATTGAGCATCCTTTTGTGTATCTGTTGACCATCTATATGTCTTCTTTGAGAAAAAATGTCTATTCATGTCTTCTACCCATTTTTAATTGGATTTTCCACTTTTTGGATGTTGATTTGTAGAAGTTCTTTATATATCTTGGATACTAACCATTTATCTGATATGTCATTTGTAAATACCTTCTCCCATTCCATAGGTTGCCATTTAGTTTAAGTTTTTATTTTGATGAAGGGCTAAAATCACCAACACAAGAAACAACACCTGAAAGGCAACACAAGAAAGGTAAACCCTCTTGCACTGTTTGTGGGAAGACAAACTGGTGTAGCCACTCTGGAAAACAGTGTAGAGGTTCCTCGAAAAGTTAAAAATAGAACTACTCTATGATCCAGCAATTGCACTACTAGGTATTTACCTAAAGGATACAAAAATTCTCATTCAAAGGGATACATGCACCCCAGTGTTTATTGCAGCATTATCTATAACAAACAAATTATGGAAACAGCCCAAGTGTCCATCAACTAATGAGTGATGTGTATATATATATATATATATATATATATATATATATATGTGTGTGTGTGTGTGTGTTTATGTATATATCATATGTAATGAATATATAATGGAATATTACTTAGCCATAAAAAGGAATGGAATCTGGCCATTTGCAATGACATGGATGGAGCTAGAGAGTATTATGCTAAGTGAAATAAGTCAGCAGGAGAAAGAAAAATACCATATGATTTGATTTTACTCATATGTGGAATTTAAGAAACCAAACAAACAAAGGAAAAAAAGAGAGAAAGAGACATACCATGAAACAGACTCTTAACTATAGAGAACAAACTGATGGTTACTGGAAGGGAGGTAAGTAGGGGGATGGGTGAAATACATGATAGGCAATAAGGAGTGCACTTGTCATGATGATCACCAGGTGTTGTATGGAAGTGTTGAATCACTGTATTGTACACCTGAAAGTAATATTACACTGTATGTTAACTGACTGGAATTAAAAAAAATTTAAAGAATATCTGATTTCCAAACAATATTTCTTTCAGGTATATTTCTATTATTTCAGGAGATGGAGATTAAAAGTTGAAATAAGAATGGTCTCAGAGATCCCAAATTAGTGTTTTCTGGTACTGTTGCCAGTAGAGTGTTCTGGAATAACTATTGTATTAAAATGGAGATCCTTGCTTCACACTGAAAAGCCATGCAACCAAAGCTAATGTTAGTTCAACAGGCATTTATTGAAAATCTGCTGAGTATGTTTCAAGCAGCATGTTAAACCTTGGAGTTGTGGAGATGTTTACTTACCCCTTTCTCTGGTTGGTTTCCCTCTGGATCCATTCCATCCAGATGTGTTTCTATGCTATTAACTTCCATTAGTCAGGATAGCTTCAGTTATAGTGAGGTAACAAACAACCCCCATGTCTCAGCTGCATATCATAAGGAAGTTTGTTTTGTCATCACACAAAGTTCACTAAAGATCCAGATGATTCTACAAAAGCCCTTTTTTATATAGTACCTCTATGATCCAGAATGTTCTAATCTTTATCGTATTAATTTGAGATTTCCTCATTTGGAAGCTGGGAAAAAAATCCATTGATAGTTCAGGTTTTCTCTTCTGTAAGCAGCATACATCAATTCTTACAGTATCTTGGTCACTGTCACATGACTTCATTTAAATCTGAAGGCTTCAGGGCGCCTGGGTGGCGCAGTCGGTTAAGCGTCCGACTTCAGCCAGGTCACGATCTCGCGGTCCGTGAGTTCGAGCCCCGCGTCGGGCTCTGGGCTGATGGCTCAGAGCCTGGAGCCTGCTTCCGATTCTGTGTCTCCCTCTCTCTCTGACCCTCCCCCGTTCATGCTCCGTCTCTCTCTGTCCCAAAAATAAATAAAAAACGTTGAAAAAAAGAATTTAAATCTGAAGGCTTCTAGGCAGGCATTCTATCCAGGAGCAAGAAGACAAAATGATATCTAGTAAGGTCTATAACACTATATATTTGAGAGCCTGAGTGAGAAGCTATAGACAATCACAAACAACAACATATAGTAAAATCCAAATGAAGAGCAAACAGAGCTGGAACAATTTGCAGACTTAGGTGGGCTGAGGTGGTTTGGGAGGCAGAGCTAAGATGGGTCTTGAGACTTGAAGAGGAACTGGAGAGAGAAAGGGGGACCCCTAATAGGAGGCAGGCACAGAGTGGTTCTCAGAGAGAGGAACAAAGCAGGTGAGCTATGCTCAGGCCCATTCCAAGTAAGTGACTCAGCATGCTCTGTGTTTTCAATAGTGCTAAGTTATGCAAGCAAAAAAAATAATGAATTATGCAAACAAATTAAGTTGAAAAGTGAAAATAAGCTAGGTAGTAGCAAAAATCCTATGTGGAGATAGATCTGTGTAAGATTTTAGTGTACATGGGTTTTCCTGGGACTATCTCGATGCACCATCTCTAGGGCATTGAGGCCTTCTAGAAAAGTGTTCCCAAAGAGCCAGGAGGGGTACCAGGTGCTATATCTGTCAGGCTGTTTGGCCCACACTTAGAGACTCTCAGCTTCCTTTCTTTAAAAGTTTTAAGTCAGATTTATTGGAGTATAAATTATATCCAATAAAATCGACCCTTTTCTGAGTAAAGTCCTATAATTTTTAATAAATGCATATAGTCATGTAACTGCCAGCACAATGAAGATAGTAAATATTACATCACCTGAAAAAGTCACCCCTTACTCTTCTGTAGTCAATGTACTTTGTCTATACCCAGCCTTTGGCTACCAGCACTCTGTTGTATGTTCTTATAGTTTTGCCTTTTCTAGAATATCATATAAATGGAACTATACAGCATGTAGTCTTTTTTGAATGTAGCTTCTTTCATTTAGCATAATGCATTTGTGATTCATCTGCATTGTTACATCCATCGGTAATTCATTTTGTTTTATTGCTGAATACTATTCCAATCCATGGATGTTCCAGTTTGTTTATCCATTCACCAGTTGAAGGATATTTGGGTTGTTTCCAGTTTTTGGCAATTATGAATAAAGCTTCAGTAAAGTTTCCCATCTAGATTTTTATGTGAACATATATTTTCATTCCTCCTGGGTAAATACCTAGGAGTGTGATCACTAGGTCAAATGGTAAGTGTATGTTTAACTTTGTAAGAAATGGCCAAATTGTTTCCCAAAGTGTCTCACCTGCCCCCACCCCTTTTAATTCCAGCTGTTGCTTACTCCCATGATGCACTAGGGAAGTTTTTAAAGGTAATAATGAGATTTAATCCTCATGTGTTCACAAATTTCTCAATTTACAAAGCACTTTCTGTCCATTGTTTTATGTGTTCCTTGTAGCATCCAGAGTTGGAATGCCAAATTTAGTGTCACATGACTTGAACTAGACTATTCCAAACTTAGATAAATCCTTTAATTTTCAACTCCTTTATTTGAATAAGGGGCCTCAACCCCTTTATTTGAGGAATGGGAATTATCATGAGATATTATAGGCATAACCGTGGTTAAGATAATGGATTTTAATGTCAGTCTTGTGTTCTAGCTTTGTTTCTTACTCTGTGTTATCAGAAAGTTATGTAACTCACCTGAGCTTCATGTAAAATGGGAATAATAAGAATTGCTTCATGGAGTTATCTGAATGGTTACACTAGATGTATACCAATCACTTCATGGAGCACTCACTGTGGATGAAGTGCTTCATAAGTAAGTTACAGTTACTATTGACAGTATGATTACTATGAAGATAGTATTCCTGAAATTTGCAAATGGCAAAGCATTGTGTGAAAGTGAGCCATTTAGTGATGAATAAAATTAGGATTCAAGATATTCAATATTAGTCACACTTTCAGTCACATTTCTAATGTGCTTGAATTTGAAGCCCAGAAATCTATCTAGCTTACCAGGTAGCCTCTAAAATTTTTCAAGGAATTGTTAAAATAATCTCTTTTGTGAATAGAGCCTGCAAAGCTATTGCACCATACCTTTGTCTGTCTTTGCTGTCCACGGTCTCAGAATCCATTCATTAAGGTAGAGTCTGATGACCATGGAGGAAGAGAATTCACTCTGAAGTCCACAACACATCTAGAAGGAAGCTGTCTAGGGATCACCTGGCCTAAGGCATTTTGTGGGGTTGTCATAAGAACCCTGCACTTCAAGATGTATGGAACCCCTTGATATTGCCAAGGCCCTTCAGGGACTGTGGCATTATAGTTATCAAGGTCATCTGGGAGGTCCTTTGGAGTTGAATTGAGGTAGGTCTTATGAGGTACATGATATATTTTTGTGTGCTTTCCTAGAAGTGACTGTAAATGTGTGCACATATTCAGTGCTTAGGTGCCCCTTGGACATGTCTGGCTGGTTGCTACATGGTTAATTAAAATAACTGGGACAAATTATGTACATCATTACTTGGGTACACATCTTGTATGGCTCTATTTTTAACTTTTCATTTTAAAATAACTTCATGCTAAAAATAGTACTAAAAACTTCTTCATTTACCAATTTCACCAATTTTTAACATCTTGCCACATTTGTTTTATCACAATCTTTCACTCTTTATAGGTGTGTACATGTATTCATATTTTTTAATTTTTCTTTTTTTTAAAGATTTTATTTTTATGTAATCTGTATACCCAACATGGAGCTGGAATTCACAACCCCAAGACCAAGACTCCCATTGCTTTACTGACTGAGACAGACAGGAGCCCCATCTTTTATAATTCTTCTGAGTCTTTCAAGAATAGTTTACATACATTGTGCTCTGTTTCCCCTTAAGAATTATATGTATATTTTCTAAGAAAAATGATATTCGCTATGTAATCAATGTATAGTTACCAAATTTAGGAAATGCATAATTGATATGAAATTGTTATTGACCCTACAGTGCATGTTTCAGCTTTTTCAGTTGTCCCATCCTGCCCTTGAGAAAAAATTCCCTCCATTTACAGGATAAATACAGGGTCATATAGAACATTCAGTTGCCCCATCTCTAGTATTCTTTTATCTGTAATTCTTCTTCAACCTTGCTAAGGCTTTCATGTGATTGACAATTTTGAAGACTACAGAATAACTATTGTATAGAATGTTCCTTAATCAGGATTTGTCTCGTCTTTCCTCACGATCATATTCTCGTTATTACATCCCTGGTGGGAATAGTACAAAAGTGAGGTTGTGGCCGTCTCAGGACAGCACATCCAGAAGCCTGCAATATTTGTCTGCTCATTTGCCTGCTAGAAATGTTGTTCCATTTCTCTCCTTAGTTATGATGCCCCCCTGCAATTAATAAACTTTTTCTCTTAGATTTAGCACCCATTAGTGATTCTTGCCCAAATCAGTGTTTACTATGATGGTTACACCACTTTATTTACATATATCAATTGGCATTTTATTATAAGGAAAAGCCCCATTTTTTGTTTCTTTTTTCTTTTCTTTTCTTGTCTTTTCTTTCTTTTCTTTTCTTTTCTTTTCTTTCCTTCTTTCCTTCTTTCCTTCCTTCCTTCCTTCCTTCCTTCCTTCCTTCCTTCCTTCCTTCCTTCCTTCCTTCCTTCCATCTATATGTCTATCTATCATCTATCTACTATCTTTATGTCAATTTCAGCATATACTCATGGATTCATATTTTAATCAGCAGATTATAATCCATTACTCTTATTTATTTTGATAACAATGAAATCCTCTTCAAGCTGGCTTCTGTGTCTTTTTGACATTCTCCCAGGATTCTTTTTTTTTTTCTTTAAGTTTATTTATTTTTGAGGGCTGGGAAGAGGCAGAGAAAGAGAGGGAGAGAGAGAGAATCCTAAGCAGGCTCCGCACTGCCAGTGCAGAGTCAGACATGGGGCTTGAACTCACGAACTGAGAGATAATGACCTGAGCCTAAGTCCAACGCTTAACCGACTGAGCCACCCAGGTGCCCCTCTTCCAGGATTCTTTTCAGAAATTCTGAACCAAGCAGAACAAGGATGGTTCTTCTAGGAGTGACCTCTGGGGGTATCAGACCTCTGGAGCAAGTTGGCTCTTAGAGGTTGTGTGCTGTGTGTGAGTGAAGATGCATCTCTGAACTTCCAATCACATAAAAGCAGCACCTCCAGAAGTTGTAGCACGTGATCTCTGTTCATGCTCCTACTTCCTTGTGTAATTCCTTGCTGTCCAAGAATGTACATTAGCGCCTGTTTTGAAACACCTCTGAGAGCAGCTGAGTGAACCCACGATTGGGAGAAGATACTCATCAGATACAGCTACTGGGCCAGTACGTGCACTCCTCGCTATCAGTCATCCATCCGGGACTGTGAAAACAAGGCCAGACTGTTTCCAGAAGGCAGCGCCTTCCCAGCACAGGACGAGAGACTTCAGCATCGGGCCATTCCGCGGCTGTGCACTAGGAGAACAAAGGGCATTTTGGAAATGCCATTTCTCCAATGATCCCTTTTTCCTTCTAGAAAGGAATGATATTGGGAAACCAAGATCTGGGTGGGAAGTGTGCCCATTGCTACTGGGGTGTCACTGCTTGTAAACACTTTCAGCAGACAGAGCTACGGAGAAAACATTATATATACTTATTTCTTTAGGAATCACAAATTCATACCAGTGCCTCCAAATTCCATTCCAACTCCACATTATTCTTCCTTGCCCCCCCCTCTTTTTTTACATTCCCACCTTCCACAGTGAGAATGGTTTCCAATTACATCAACACATTTACTCAACTCTATAATGCATAAAAATTAGTTTTAGAATCGCTAGACCCAAAGTACTATAAAAAAAAAAAAAAAACCCTACTCAGAAGAGTTCAAGGTTTGTTTGTGGTTTCATTTCCTCCAGACTGAAATTATGTATTTATAGCACTATGTCTATGGTCACTAGCATTAGTTCTATTTTCTTCCTAGTGATTACTTTATTAATTTTAAATACAGTGGACTTATTTGCTTCTCTTTGCATTTAGTTAGCAGTTCTTCCCACCATCTTTGTGAATTTTATTTTTCAATATACAGAATATTTACTATGCTTCCAAAATTCAAACTCTACAAAATTATATACTCAGAGGAATGTTACCCCTTCATTCCTCTTTCCCCCATTGCAGGTAAATGATTTTATTGTGTATGTTAATCACTCCATGTTTCCTTATGCAAAAATAATCAGATTTATATATTTTTCTTATTTCTCTTTCTTCACACAAAAGATACCATGATATATTACTGTTTTCACTATTTTTTTTTTTTTTTTTTTACAAAGGCTCAGTATAACAACAGATCAAATCCTACTCCCTCTGCCTTGTTCTTGCTGTGGATTTCTAATACTTTCATATGGTGGCTAGATAGAGCCAAGAATATGCCTCTCAAAAGCCTACCTCTGAAGATTGCTCGATAGGTATTTAATTAACCAGGTTATTGAAGGAGGTGAGGGGATGGCATTGAAATATAACTGAGTGCATACTGGACTGTTTAACAACTTTTCTGTGGCTCCTATCACCTTCAGGCTGAAGTCTAAACTCTAGGCTTGATATAGAAGACCTTTAGAAGGTGTCCCCAATTCCTTCTTCTTTTACTTGTCCTTGTGGATCTTATGCAGTTGCCACCCTGAAGTCCTTGATCCTCATTCTTTTTTTAAATTAAAAAAAAATTAAGTTTATTTTTAGAGAGAGAGAGAGAACACAAGTGAGGGAGGGTCAGAGAGAAGGAGAGGCATAATCCCATCAGCACACAGGCACCATCAGCACGAGTCTAATGGTGGCCTTGAACTCAGAACTGTAAGATCATGACTTGAGCCGAGATCAAGAGTCAAACGTTTAACTGACTATCCCCCCTGATCCTCATTCTAACACACTCTTTCAGACTTTGAAGGCTTTAAAATGCCATTTCAGTTGCTCAGAATTAATTCTTTCTACTGTGTATGCTTTGTCAACATGTAACCATCTCTCCTTATCTAACTTACTTGTTACCTTCTCAAAGAAGCCCTTATTAAACTACTCTGGCAAACTTATTATTTCTATAACAGCACTCGGTACACATATCAAATATAGTACTTGTTAACCTGTATTGTATTCTTTGGTTTACTTTTAAGTCTTCCCTATGAGATTTTGTGTTCCCTGAGGCTTAGGACATTTTTCTCCCATGATTAACACAATACCACTACTGAAAATATTTTTAACTGATTAACTAAAGTGACAAGATCCTTTCGTTGTCTGGATCTCAATCTATTTTCCATGTCTGATGAAGGACCTACATGGCATTATCTCTGAGGAATCCTTAGAACCCTAACAATTCAAGATACAATGTGATTTTTTTTTTTTTTTTTTTGGCTCCTTAACCAAATTCATCACTGACAGGTAGGGGGCGCCATTTAACAGCTTGTGGAGAAAAAGTTAGCTTTTGTAACCGTTTCTTTATAGAAAGAGATGGCATTACAATTCTAGATGAAATTGAAATATACTTCACATTCCTCTTGAGATGTCAGTTTACTTTACCTTTGACATTTGGTTGAGAATGAAGCCAAGGATACCTTACTAAGGTCCATTGTAGATATGTGAATAATATTAATTATTCTTACAGGTTCTAGGTGGATTTATGAAAGATAAGAATGTTGATAAGGAAAAGGAATAATGGTTGATAACTCCTATGGTAAATGTTATTAAATTTTATTTATATGTATTATATATGTGAATTTCAGTACAACATCTGGAATTGGTAGAGAGATTTCTTTGAATAAAAATTGACACCAAAGTGCGTGTTACAACGCCTGTTTCTGTCAGGATAAACAGCAACAGCAGAAAAAGCATTCTGTTCTGTTTCTTGTGTCTTTGTATTAAGGTTGTGCCCACATTTCAGGGCACTTCCTGCCTGAACCAACTCAGAATCCAGAGTATGTGGAGGTCCCATAGTATCACACATACCTCTGAGGTCAATGATCAGAATGCCCAAGCGGTCTTGTTTCAGGGAGGGAGAGTCTTGGTAAAAGTGTCTCCATGCTGCCTGCTCCTACTAGGTGCCTGTTTCAATCTAAGTTGCTTTAACTGCCTGGGCCCAGCCCTACAAGGCATAAATAGAGTTTGTTATTATAAGAGACAACCTCAAGCCACTCTCTAGTGCAGTTGCATAAATAAGACCGGGACTGGCTTGGAAGGGGTGTAAATCTCCGGCTAAAATGAGAGAAGAGGGAGCCATTCACTTTAAACCACAGTTAACTTGCTGACTGAGTTTCTAAATAAACTTTTATCTCCTAAGACTGATGACTAGTGATGGCTATAAAAGTGAGCGTGAGAATGTGGCCAAGGAGGTGACCACACCTTTCCAGATTCTGAGGCTGTCTTCAGTGGGCATTTTCCAGGGAGCAAGGTGGACATGGTTCTGGGTCCTGAGTGTAACTCAAGCTTTCTTACAGACCAAAAGGGGGAGCATTCCCAACCATATGGCTTCTCTTCTATCTACTCCCCTTCCCCTTTTGCCGATTACAGAACACAGAGCCGAACAGGAGAGATGAGTGAAAAGGTAGGTTTTAAGCCAGTGGTTTCCTGCCACATAGAGCATGCAAACTCATCCTGCTTTGGCCTTCATTGTGTTGCCCAGAAACACTCCAGGAAGTCAAAGGAAAATGCCTCATCTTTGAGTGAACGCCTTGCGGGTGTCATGCCAGGAGCTACACCGCTCACATCGCCTGCACACTTTGGAACATTTCGTAAGCCAGAAAATGTTGCTTGCAGATTGCAGTTGTCAGTTCTCCGACAAGACAGGAGAGTGGCGAAGGCAGCGTTTCTTTGAGGTGTCACCTTCATCTAGCTTTCTGGTTTGTTTTCACTTGATTTAGAGTTTTCTTTTTCCTTAAGAAGGATTTTTTTTTTTTTTTTTTTTGCTGCTGCCAATATACACAATGCAAAAGAGTGAAAACGTGTTTTGTATTTCAGCTTATTTGATTTTTTGCTCATAATTAAACTTTTCTGCATTAGGTCAGACCTTCGCGGTGATTATGAATTACCACTTTTCTTCCGCTTTTTAGAATCTGCACATCTTAAAGCAGTTTTCAGCACTTTCAGGGAATTGGGTTCCGTTTATTTTGGGATGACCTGTATTTTTTTCCTCCCTCTGAAATACGTGTTTCTCTTTTCTCCCTCCTTTTTTGTAAGTCATATTGCCAATCAAAGGAAGCTTTTTTTTTTTTTTGAACAAACAAACAGAAAGCCTATGATAGATTGAGATATAAGCAGCCAAATATGATGTCTTGGGAAATAGTTATAAATTTGAGATGCAGGTTTCCTTCTGACACCCTCAAATGCTGGCCATCTCAGGGCACGATAAAGAATTATGATTCAATGAACTGCATGCTGGCATATAACTAAATAAGTAAATAACTGGAGTGAAGGCAAACTGCTGTTTAACAGATTCCCTGGTTACATATACACGTTCAAACAAGCATGAAATGTGGGTCTCTGGACATCACTTAAAAGAACCACAAATAAACAAAGTGTGATCCCACACTCCTGTTCCTCCCGGACGGCAAGCAAGCTTGGCTGGGAATTGAGGTGGTTTTTGTTGCTCTTCTGTCCCATGCTCTGTAAACACAAACGCTGTCGCTCAGAAAGCTCAGGGTCACACTGCTGCTGACAGATGCATTGAGCCCGGAAAAGCGAGGAGGCCGAGAGTCTGTGACCCGTGGGCCGTTGCCTCACCTTTTATTTTGCAAAGAATCACACTCCAGTCTCAGATACTTCCATTCTAACATCTGGGCTAAGTCAGCCTAGGGGACTGGGAGCCAGATTTGCCAGTTCTTAAGTGGAGCTCTCTTTTTTCACCTGTAAGATATATGTTAAGCTCAAGCCCTAACGTGTGGGGTCAAATGGATGCCAAAATAATGGTACATGTATGTGGAACACATTCCTTTTGCATTTAACTCAGTATAAAAGCTAGAAGGCCCATTAGATGTTATTTATTCTAACTTCCTCTTTCTACACATTAGGAAACTGAGGCAGAGAACAGAGCTCTGAATAGAGGTCAAGGGTCCTGATTCTTGGTCCCCTGCTTTATCCTGACATACAGCTGTCTGTATCACTTACCTGTTGCTGTGTAGCAAATCACCTCAAACCTCAATGGCTTAAAACAACAACAATTTGTTATTTCTCACAATTCTGTGTCTGGTTGAGCAGTTTTGCTGCACTCATGTGGGCTGGCTTACGCACCTGCATTCATCCTGCGGGTTGGCTAGAGGCTGGGCTCACCTTCTCAGCCACCACGGCTGGACCTCTCTTTCTCTCCGCTTGGGTTTTACCCCAGACTTCCTCCCAGCATGAGGATCTCAGGGCAGAGATCCAAAAGGGCAAGTGCCCCGCGGGCAGGCCCTTATCAAACCCCTGCTTGCTCTGTTTGCTGATATCCCACCGGCCAAAGTAAATTGCGTGGCCAAACTCAGAGTGAAAGTGGGAAAGAAATGTGCAAAGGAATGGGTAGTGGGAAGGAGCGTGATGGATTGGGGGCTGTTGCTGTTAAAGATCTACCAAGCAGCATCACCCCAACAGTGTTCCCACACACAATAGTGGTGTCCTGACAATGCTAAAAGGCCTGCCTTGAAAAAGAATAAGTGCAAAACATCCCAAGGACAATGTGCTCATGTGAACTGTTCCCCAGCCCCCATTAGAAAAGGAAGAAGAGAAAATGAGACTTTCCAAGTGCATTTGACTGACATTTCCTTTTCCTTGTGAAATAGCTATTAATATCATAGAAAATATTTTTTAAAACAGTGGCCTAGGGCATTAAGCAGAATGTATCCTCCCACCTTTCTGTTATTCCCCCTCCAAATGTCTTTTTTGGAGAACTTGAACTCAGCCAGTGGAGTTTCAGGATCAAATGCTGAGTTGTCGACATCATGCGTTTTCATAGTGACTAGGCACAGTGGCCCTTCTTAGGGGGTAAACAAAGGCGGAAGTACGTGGAGCTCTATGGGCTACAGTGCCTTGACGTAGCCCTGGGATGATAATACATAAAGTGGCCATTCTTAGAGCAAACGTTACTTCCTAGGGAGTTAGACAATTCCAAAGAACATTGCTTTACATTAAAAAGTTCCAGAATGTGTCAGATATTGCAGAAAAAGTGCCAGTGATATTCTACGTGCATTTATGCATTTATTTTTTAATATTTATTTACTTATTGAGAGAGGTAGAGAGAGAATGCACATAACAGCAGGGAGGGGGCAGAGAAAGAGGGAGAGAGAATCCAAAGCAGGTTCCAAGTTTTCAGCGCAGAGCCTGACTTGGGCCTCGATTCTATGAACCATGAGATGATGACCTGGGCCAAAATCAAGAGGTGGACGCTTAACTGACTGAGTCACCCAGGCACCCCTGCATTAATAGTTTAAAACACATCCTCTGAATTAGATACAATGATCATTTTCTTCAAAATACCCTATTTTTTTCATAATTAAATTCCATTTTCAAAGTGTGATGCAGGCGCAGTGCAAAACTTAAAGCAGGGCTAATGGATATACAGTGAAAACTAATGTCCTTCCAGTCTCCAGTCCTCCCCAGAGGCAGTCACCAGTACCTGTTTCTCATATGTCTTTTCAGAGATCGTCTATATTGATGCAAGAATGTGTGTACACATAGCACCTTGATATGCGAACACCTCTGTCTTTGTTTATGTGGTTTTTTTTAAAACAACTTCATTAGAGATCATTCTGTATAAATAGAGAGATACTAAGCTAAGAGAGAACCTAGTATTTCTCACACAATTTCTTCATTGATTGTCACAGTTGATCTTTGCTAATGCTCTAAAGTCTTCTGGTTTTCAGACTCATGTCTTTTCATTTTTTACTAGCTCATCTTATAGGTCATAAACTTTAAGCAACTACAACTGGCATTATGTATATATTATCTGTTTATGTTGTTTGTTACAGGCTGCCCATGTGAGCAACCGATCTTCCTTCGGTCAGGAAATAGTGGTTTGATGAGAGGGGTGGAATGAAGGTCGCTTGAATCCAGAGCCAGTCCCAGGACTCCACTTTATTTTTCTGTCTTAGTTTCTTCTTCGGTAAAAATGAAGAGATAATCACAGTGGCCTTATAGTTAATTATGATGATTAAATGTGAAAATATGTTTGGAAGTATTTAGTAATCTTCACAGGTTACGCAACTATTAGACAACTATCAACTCAAGTTAGATATTGATAAAGTTGCTATTATAGGGTGGGCTTGCTTTTAAAGTATACAATAGATCTCCCAAGCGTGGAAGCTGATTCTAAGAATGAATGAAATTCTAAAAATGCAAATCTGATCACGTTACTGATCTTTTAAAAACGCCAATGGGTGATCGCTGCCAAAGTGAGCTTACAGGGCTCTTATGGTTGACCCTGACCCTGTCTTCAGCTTCACGCCTTACTGGCTAACTCCAACCCACCCCTTTTCCTTCTGTACTTCAGGAGAATAATCTTTTATTTGATCAGTATTTTCTGTGGCTCTGGTCCTTAGAGCAAACAATTCTCTCTGCCTGGAAGCCTCCTTTTCCTTGACAAGTAGAACTCCCTCCACACACTCACACACCTGCCCTTTCCCCCCTCAGCAAGTCCAGGTTAAATACTCCTCTCTTCCAGTGAGCATTTGGGAAAGCCACATCTTCTACTATTTAGCAGTGATCCCAGCAGGGGTGATGCTTGATTTCTTACCTGTGTTCCAAACACTGATGAATTTGGTAGGTATACATGAAATACTTTCTGACTGAAGGGATAAATGTATTAGTCAATACATCTATAAGGCAGTCAGTGCCCTGGACAGCAATTATGTAGCCTGGGAACGGAGAAGTGTGGCCTATGGATCAAGTTAAAATAAGGGGACCCATATATTTAAATAATAAAATGCTTTTATTTAAGAAAAGAAAACCAAATGGCTGTCTCTTTACTGTCAAGGAAGGAAGTTATTTTATAATATTCCTTGCCAGACTCACTTTCCAGATGAGAGACTCCCACCTAGGTTTAAAACCTGAGGAAGCACCCTGGACACAGTGGATGGTGGTGGGTGAGGAAGAGCTAGGAGGGAGAAGGCTGCCGGGGAGTTGTTTGGGGTGGCTGGTTCAGATCCAGCCACAGAGTGTGAAACTGGGCCAGCCTAAGCCCCTGCTCTGGAATGAAGTCTGCTTCTGACACAGACTCGGGGTCCTGGACAGTGATGACTGCATTATTGTCAGGGCCGTGAGTGAGCATGTGCACATTGTGGGGGAATAGGGGCACGTGGGATAAGCATGGGGGATGTGAACGATCTTGGAAGAAGGTCTGTGGTGTAAAAGTCTGCATGTCTGGTTTTCCAGCAGGAGAGAGATGGAAAGATAGTGGGAAAAATAATCATATGCAGTCAATTGAATTCCGTTGATCGATTATTACCAACGGAATTATCCGTAAATTATCTAATAGGTCCCTATAATGCTATTTGGTTAAAGATCAACACAGCTCTTTGTTATTGTTCTTTTAAAATTTCTTCTTTTCCCTCCTTCTCTCTGTGTCTGTCTCTTTCTCCATCTGTGTGTATGTGCACACAGGCATATGTATGAGTGTGTGTTGGTGTGTGTATAGAAGCTTTCTGCGTGTAAATATTCAGAATAACTTTTTCTTAACTGCCAGGAAACCTAATAGTTTTGGTTGTTACAAAGGGGTCGCTTTTCCAATGAAATTTAGGTGTCCATCAATCTTTTTAAAGATTTTTTTTCCTTTTTTCCCTTAAGTTTTAGATTGAAATATGATGCTTACATATACCTGAATGATGTTTATGGGAAAGTAGAGTCCATATTAGCAAGCAGACTAGCCAATAGCAACCTTGTTAAGATAATTAAATGATGATATTGGAAACAATATTAAACATCCAGTGAGGTTAGCTCCCACATTTCAACCTTCATATTGAATCAGCAGAGTATGGCAGCCCCACAGAAAAGCAGCAGCGACCTCTGATAACAGGAAACATGCCTGAGTGGAGACCAAGGGCTGTGCAGCACCATTTCCATAAGGCACAGAGCAGCAGTGAGATCATGGCAAAGTGTCTGCAGGAGGGTCAGGCGGATGGCAGGTCTGGCTTTGTTACCACTTTGCTTTTTAGACTTGAGCAGGTCGATATGGCCCGTATTCCCGATACGTGAAAAAATTTTGGGAGATCCCATTTCCCAAAGTGCCTAAGTAAGAGGACTTCATATAGACTGGTATACAAGACCCTCCAGAGTGTGACGCCACCAACACTGACCGCACCTGAGAGACAACACAGCAGTGGGTTAGGAGATTGGGTTCTGGTAGGTGGCCAAGTTCTGGGTGGATTTCAACTGTGTTACTGATTAGCTGTAGAAAGGCAGGCAATGTACCCAATTTCTCTTAACGTATGTTTCTTCATCTTTAAAATGTGTATAATAGCAATCATTATTGCCTGTTGCTTGGTTGTCATGAGGATCAAATGAGGAAATTAGTGAATGTCTGGTATTTAAAATTTGCTCAATACACGTTAGCCTCATTTAGTTCAGGCATCATTCATATAGTATAGTTTAAGGTTTTTATTGATTTTATTTTTAAAGTTAAAGTAATAGGGGAAGATGGGTGGCTCAGTCAGGTGTCTGACTTAGGCTCAGGTCATGATCTCATTGTTTGTGAGTTCAAGCCCCACATTGGGCTGTCTGCAGTTAGCACAGAACCCCGTTGGGATCCTCTGTCCCCTTCTGTCTCTGCCCTCACCCTCTTGCACACGTTCTCTCTCTCTCTCTCTCGTTCTCTCTCTCTCTCTCAAAAATAAAAAAAAAAACATTAAAAACATAAAGTAATATTCGAACATGGTTTAAAGATTCAATTAGTTCTGTAAGATTTTTTATAAAAAAAAAAAGGTAGGTCTCTGCCCCCTGCATGTCTCCCCACACCCACCCAAATCCCTTCTCTGGAGGAAATCACTTTCAGTTCATTTGGCTTGTGTTTTGGTCTCTAAATCAGAGCTTTTCAAACAGTAAGCAGCCAACAGATTATAGGTGTGAGGCGATATTGATCCTTTCGGTCCGCAGAGAGGTTGCATGAAACCTGGGGGGACCTGAGCCCCTGTCTTGTTGCTTCCAATCTTAAGCTATCTTTTCCATTCATTCCCGTGTGTGTGCATGTGCATGTGCATGCACGTGTGTGCCAATGGACTGAACAGGGTTGGGAAGCATTGCTAAATACAGTACTATTTACAGATGCCTCAGTTTAGGCATGATCCATGGATCCACATACTCTGTTTCCTACTTCTCCCGCCTTTCCAATGTAGTTTTCACATTGGTCATACGAATATTCAGTGTTTCCTGTATTATGACTAGGTAAATCCCGAACCAGGTAGTAAATAATCATTTCTTCTCTTTTTCTACAGTTTTCCTTTTCTATTTAGTGAATACCCATCTTGATTTTTCCCCCTTTCTTTAGTTTCCTATGTACTTATTCGTTCAGCCCAGATTCTTTACTGATGGTCAAAATCTTCAAGTATTCTTTAAATTTTGTATTCTAGAAAAAAATCTCATCAAAATCCTAATCATCTGCTCTTAATGGATTTAATTCCCTTTTATGCTTGGAGTACAGCCTTCACCTTAGTTTATCCTTAATTTTCTTGGGGATTTTCTCCCTATTTGCAGTGGTGGATTGCCTTTTACTGTAGAGATGCCTTCTCTTTTGATCACTTACTTGTTTTGCAAAGCTCATCATCCATCCAGTAGCTTCACAAAAAAGGGATGTTGGGAAGTGAAATTTTTAAAGACCATGCCATGTTTTAAAATGTCATTATTCTAGAATCAGTCTTGATTGAAAGTTTGGTTGGGTATAGAATTTTAGGTTGTAAATCATTTTCCCTCGGAATTTGAAGGCTCCCATTCATTATATTCTACTTTCTAGCTCTGCTGTTACAAAATCCATAGGTAAGTTTGATTCCTCATCTTTTGTATGTGACTGTTTCTTTCTCTGGAAATGTGTATGGTCTTCTTTGAAGTTTCAAGATGATATATATTAGCATGGGTCTGCTTTTATTCACTGTTGCAGGCATTTGGCATTCATATCTTCAGTTTTGAACATTTTTTTTGATGTATTTTCTCACTGATAACTTCCTTTCTTCCTTTTTATCATCTCTCTGGAACTCCTAATGTTTGGACATCGAAAGTTCTGGGCTGTTTTTACATTTTATTTGTGTTCTCTCGTTTTCTATCTCCTAGAAATTTTGTCCTGCTTTTTTGGAAATTTCCCTAATTTAGTCTTTCAATCCTTCTATTGACTTCTCATTTTGGTTATTATATTTATTTCCAAGACCCTTTTAAAATTGTCAGAATATCTGTTATTGTAAAGTGCAGTCTTCCTATTTTATGAATGTAATACGTTAATAACATTTTTGTTTAAGTTTTTATCTTGCATTTTTTATTATCTACAAGTTGTTTCTTTTTTTTCACTTACATTCAGGTCTCTTTCATGTTAACATATGTTCTGAATGATCTGATTGTTTTTTAGAGTGATTATCTTAAAAGATGATAAATTCGGAATGCTTTGGTGGACTTTGTCAACTAGTCTTCAAAGTAGAAGGGCAATCATGATGGTCTGCTTTGTGGAGGAAATCTCAGTGCCAATACTTATGTGTCTTCCTTTTGGGCTGGTCAGATTCCCAGAGACAGTTTTTCAGTCTAGTCCTTGCAGACTTGATTTCCAGTGTTCTAGAAGCCCATCAGTGATAGAAAATTGGGAATGGGGTAGTGGGATGGCTCTCAGCAGTCAGCATATAAATGTGTATATAGTCACTCTAACTTGTCAGTAAGGTAATGCCGTCCTCAACTGCTTGTTTCCTTGTGCAGAGGCCTTCTGGGGAAAGAGTCTGGAGATTTAAGTGTTTTTTCTTTTTCTTTCTTTCTTTCTTTCTTTCTTTCTTTCTTTCTTTCTTTCTTTCTTTCTTTCTTCTTTCTTTCTTTCTTTTTAAATTTATTTATTTTTGAAAGAGAGAGAGAGAGCACAAACAGAGGAAGGGCAGAGAGAGGAAGACAGAGGATTGGAATCAGGCTCTGTGCTAATGGCAGTGAGCGCAATGAGGGGCTCGAACTCACAAACTTGACATCATAACCTGAGCCCAAGTTGGAATCTCAATGGACTGAGCCACCCGGATGCCCCAAAATGTTTCTTAAGCAAACTTTTAAGGAATTCTTTACTCTAATTTAGCCCTATCCTCACTTCCACTCTTGGAGGTGCCTGATTCTGGACATCCTTGAATTTTGTGGAGGTTTTCTGCCCTAACTTTGGTCACATGTTAGCTTTTCCTACTGCCAGCTTGGAACT
This sequence comes from Neofelis nebulosa, assembly GCF_028018385.1. Lineage (NCBI taxonomy): Eukaryota > Metazoa > Chordata > Mammalia > Carnivora > Felidae > Neofelis > Neofelis nebulosa. The sequence goes on from NC_080790.1 coordinate 14,526,933, forward strand.
AACATTAGTCAAGTTTCCTAAACCATTCAGCACTAGTCCAACTGCTTACCGGATTCCCAAGATGGGTTGGTGTTTTCTATTATTTTTCTTCTTATGGTTTTATGCTTTAAAAATATTTCCTTAATGTTCTTTTTTTTCTTTCTTTCTTTCTTTCTTTCTTTCTTTCTTTCTTTCTTTCTTTCTTTCTTTTTTTCTTTCTTTTTTTTTTTTTTCTTTTGAGGTTTCAGGAAGCAGCAAGAGTACATGCCTGTTTTTAGTTTGCTTCTTCACCTGGAAATCGCACTGAGGTTTTTCCCTCCCATCTTTTCGCTTCTTTAGGTTGTAACACCTTTCTGTTGACCTTCTTTTTTATCTGTGAGGCCCAATGGTCACTACGGCTGTACCCTCAAGCCTTCTTCTATAGCTCCAATCCATAGGCCTACTTTATTTTTTTTTCCCTTAAAGCATTTTGATTTCTCTGTACTTAGTACTTGGATTTTCATGTGCTGCTACTGCTGAAACTATTACTACTACTATTTCAAACTTCTACCGCTACCGATATAAATGAACACTAACATTTGCTGCATGCTGAGCACTATTCTAATTGCTATAGGTATGGTCTCTTAGTTCATCTTTACAACAGTTCTTTCAGTTACGTACTGCCAACACCTCCATTTTACAGATGGGAATGTTAAGGGACTCCGAAGGTAAACAAGTGTCCCCCACGTCACACAGGTCGTACTTGGTGGAGCCGTATTTTAAAATGCAACAGTCTGAGTCCAGCGCCTGTGTTCTTAATTATTTGCAACAGTTATGAGAAGGAAATACACAAAGGAGGAAATGGTGCTCCAGAGAGTTCATATGATCTTCCCCAAGCTCCTTTGTGACTAGTAGGGGAGAGAAACAGAGGTTTGTGATAACAACTTCAGGACTCCACATTACCAAGATATTGCATTACCACGATAAGTAATGCCCTTTTCTAATTAGCAAAACACTGTGTCTCACTGTTTCAGGTTTTCACTAAATTGTTGATGAACTGATTAAATACTTACCATGTGCTGCATGCAAAGGCAATGTGTGGTGTTAAAAATACACTTCCAGCATTTCAACATTGAATTACAATTTGAGAACATTTAATCCAACTGCCTTATTTGGCAAATACAGGTGATACTCAAAGAAGCTGAGTAACTCATCCAAGCTTACATTGCTAATTACTAAAGAGGCGGTGTTAAAACTCAGTCCTCAAATGTACTCTTGTGTGTGCATAATGAGATAGCTTTCCAATATCTCGTATTGTTAGCAACTTAAAAAATAAACAACATTTTTCTGTAGTGTTTGTTTAGTTTAACTGAAAATCACTTTATAGAATATATTTTGTCCTGCAAATAAAATTTCTGTATGTCCGATATTATTTTTCATAATAAAATAGAGTTGTTTTCCAACTGATGTATTTTAGCCTCTAAAGCATGATAAAAATCACACAACATAGCAAACTCATAAATATCTATGCTGTTTAAAAGTGTTTTGTTTTTTCCTGCTAAAGCATGCATGACTCTGAAAAAGAGGTCACGGTATCGATGCAGCCCTGAAACTTAAAATACCACAAATCAGAAACAGGGTTTATTCTTCTTTTTTTTTTTTTTTTTTTTTTTTGATTCACAGAAGAGGGCCTGTGTTCTATGCTCTGTCTCTTTAAACTTAGTCTTGGGTTTTATCTGAGTTCCAAGGTAAATATTCTTTAAAAGTCTAAATCTCTTAGCTGTTCCTTTAAAAGGTTTATCTTGTGCACGTACTGCTTGTTTATTTAGCAACCGTATGAAACTGTTGAAGTGTTTGTTTAGTAGCCTTTCTCAATTATTTATGGTGAGAGCCAACTAATCCTTGGTCACAGTGAATTTCATGTTCTGGGAATCACTCTTCTGATTGATTATATTGGGAATCTCTCCAAAGTGATTAAGCTTACATTAGTGTTACACCTTCAAGCACCTTTCCTCAGAGAGAAGTGAGTCACTCTTTGCACACTTGATCTTATCCCCAAAGGAAAGTTTGGAAAACCGGTATGCCTATGGATATTGGGAAGGGATTAATGATTTCCATATTCATTCATTCCTCTCTCTCTCTCTCCCTTTCTAAGTCTTTAAGGTGCGAGTAGAGAATTGAGAGAGCCTTAGTCAGGCACTCTGAAGAAACTGGAAAGTAATGAAGACAGGAGCAAAATATAAAAACTCACAGCAAATATGTCTTACCAGAAATGTCAACAACACAGGGGAAATGCAATCTTTGGCTCCCCATCCTATCTTAAGTCTTGGCAGTTTTACAATTCAGGGCAAATGACCAGCCTGCCCTGAGCTCTACTTCCCTAGTTCACAGAAGGGCCTCAGTACTTTTAAGAAAAGGGAGTGTTCAACTTCATTTTTGAGGGCAAAGATTAGAATCATAGAATGTTAGCACTCAAAGGGAATTCATAGATCATCTACTTTCTAGTTCAATCTCTTTGTTTCACAGTTGAGGTCGCTCTGAGGCCAAGAGAAAGGATATAAGTTTTCCGGAGTCATATGGTAAGTTAATGGCAAGGCATTGATCAAAACCCACCCAAATCTTGATTCTCAGACTAAAATGTCAGCAACAATGCATTAAAATGCAACCAAAATCCAAGCTACTTAACTTGGCTGACCTTGTCTTCTGTCACTCTCCTCGTTATTCCCCCTGCTGTTGCCACATTGGCCTTCTTGATTCTGGGACATACCAAGTCACTTCCTGTCTCCAGATCTTGGCAATGGCTGTTCTCTGGGCCTGGAATGCTGCCTCCTCCCCCTGCCCATCTTGCTCATCATAGGTGTTTTCTTGTCAACAGATCTGAGTCTCAGTCTAAATGCCATTTCCTCAGTGAACATTTCCTGACTAGGTGATACTAAGTAGACACCCAGGATCTCTTTGTCTCATCGTATCATCATATTTTATTTCTCAGCATCGCACTTACTCCAGTTGATTTTTGGTTGTGATTGTTCTTTTAATGGAATGTCAGCTCCATGAGTGTATTGATCTTATTTGCTTATTGTGTTCATCAGGGTTTGAGGATATGCCAAACACATAGTAGATATCTAAAAAATACATATTAAATAAATAAAATAGTTGGAATACACACAGTAAAACAAAATCTCATGTAGGGCAGACATTTGTTTCACACTTCAATTTCACCAAGCTCTGTGGTTTAGTCTTAATATTAATCTTTATAAATATACATATATTTCACAATCATATATAATACATATATTTATATATGAAAATGCATGCCTACATATATGTATACATATATATACACAAATATATATATGTGTGTGTGTATGTGTATATATATATACACATACACACACACATACACGTGTGTGTGTGTGTGTGTATCTTTATTTATTCCAACTATTGGATCTTATCTAGATAACCAAATATTGGCATAAGAAAAGAAGAATAATGTGCATGTTATGACTTCTTATTGCATAGAAAGTCATTTTCCTAGGGGCTTTTTTGAATTTTGCAGGTATCCCAGTTTCTTTGAAAGTGTGAGTCTCCTGTGGTGTTAAGAGAACAGTCACTGACTGTGGGAGGTACAGAATGCTAATGGCCACTGTTCATCAATAGCTTCACATTTGAGGCAGCCTGGAGACACAGGGGGCTATAATGAGAAGATACTTAGCACCCGCAAGTAGCCAAGTAGACTGAAATGCTCACTTTTTGCCTGGAACTTCCTTGATGTGAGAGTGATGTTTACATTTCTAGTCTCACTCCTTCAAACTTGACAGATTTAGGGTAGCCTGGGTGGAACAGACAAAACCCAAAAGGAGTGGTAAAGGCCCATCTTCACTGTGCCCCATGTGCACTCAGACAAGGGATACTCTCTCATTGGAATTGCACAGACACTGTTCCTCGTATGAGTACTTTCTTGTCAGATGAGGAGCTAGGGAGCTTCTGGAATACCCAGTGGTGGGGCAGAAGGGATTCATGGTATAGACTGTGGCTAAATGCCACAGACTTTCAGTATTTTTACTAAAATTAAGTAGATTTTCTCTTCTCTTTTTTAACATTTATTTATTTTTGAGAGAGAAAGAGAGCATATATCAGTGGGGGAGTGGCAGAGAGAGAGGGATACAGGATCTGAAGCTGATAGCAGAGAGCCCGATGAGGTGCCGGAACCCAGGAAACTTATATCATGACCTGAGCCCAAGTCAGACACTTAACCAACTGAGCCATTCAGGCACTCCTCTTCTTCTTTTTTTTAATTGGAGGTCAGTTGACATACAATGTTACATTAGTTTCAACTGCACACATGGTGATTCAACAAGTCTGTACATTACACTGTGTAATGTACAAGTGTAGCTACCATTAAGTAAATTTTCTTGAATCAATGTTTTTCCATTTCCTGTATGCCTTTAGGAAAATTTCTAGAGACATTAAATGATTAAAAAAAATACTTTTCACCATTTAAATTGTTTGGATGGGGGGTGGTGTGCTAAGCTCCTTATTCTTTCCTTCTGGAGGTCCTGAAAGAATTCATTTTTAGATTAAAGCTATGTGAGGGGCATCTGGGTGGCTCAGTTGATTGAGCATCTGACTTTGGCTCAAGTCATGATCTCGTGGTTTGTGAGTTTGAGCCCCACGTTGGGCTCTGTGCTGGTAGCTCAGAGCCTGGAGCCTGCTTCAGATTCTGTGTCTCCCTCTCTCTCTCTGCCCCTCCCCTTTTCTCTCTGCCCCTGCTCTGTCTCTCTCTCTCGCAAAAATAAATAAACATTAAAAAATTAAAAAAAGATTAAAGCTACGTGAGAGAAATCACTTCTGTGTACTTTTAACTTTTATTCCATCACTCTCCTACTCAGATGCTCCCAAGGATTACCCACTGCTTTGAGTCCACATTATTCTGGGAGATAATGTTCTCTAGAATCCAGCTTCTTCATTTTTTCCTTATTTATCCACAATATTCCACATTTCATAGCACCTTAATTTCATACAGGTTGGTTCACCTATCTTCTGTGACTTACTTGTACATTTGAGTTTTTTGTTTATGCCTCTCTGTCTTTTTGTCCGAAGTGGCCAGGCTTGTCCTTCATGGCCCATTCCAGATATTCACAGACCATCAGAGCTAAAAAATTAGCCCATTCACAGGAGCAACAGGACCTTTTCTACTAGATTGTTCTGTATTGCTCTTACTTTGTTACATACATGATATTTGTACCCAACTTAACTTTTAGCACCTGAGGTAGAAATTATTTCTTATGCTTTTTTACTCCCTTTTGATGCCTGACCTAGGACTGACCATGCAGTGAGTATTTTGTGAATTTTGTGGAGTTAATTCTCCATTCATATTCAATTCCTGCTTACAGGAAACTCTCCTCTTGAGAGGAACAGGCATAGTCCTGAGAGATGAGCTTCTAGTTAAGTTGTAAATGCAGAAGTCTTATGAACTTTGTTTAGTTTATGGTTCTTAATATGAAATGTATTTCAAGTGTTTGCTCATTAATGCTGTATTTGTAGTTACAGTGTACGAATATACCCAGTTTTGGTTGTCTAAAACACCTCATGTTGGGGATATTATTCTAAGGATCCAATGACTAAAGTTTACCAGGAAAGACAGTCTCTGGTCTACAGAGTCATAATATCCCATTCAATATATGGTTATTAAAATAGGACATCAAGTGTGATGTCATGAACTTAAAAAATGGAAATCAGATACAGCATAACCCTAGGACCTTAGAATCAAATGGAGAAGATTCTAATAAGAAAGAAGAAAAATAAAAACACAGCACATATATAAGTGTCACTGGAACGGTGTATTGTGAGTCTTTGAAGTCCCTCAACTGAGGGACCCTGTGCAGTTTCTCAATGAGGAGATAGCACTTTAGAGCCTCCAAGGTCTTGAGAATAGACAAGCTTTTATAAAATGAACATGATGGGGCTTCCAAACAAAAGAGATTTAATGAAGTCCCAGAAGGGAGACTGCAACAGACTTTTGGAAAATTATGGGCATTCCGATAGGTTTATATCATAAGGTGTTTATCATGATAAAGTGCAGCAGTATACACGAATGGACATTCAGGTTGGACGAGATCCTGAAGAACCTCAAGTGGCAAGTTGATGAGTTTTTAGTTTATTTCATTCTCACCATTAGGATAAAATTGAGTCACTGAATGTTTTCAAATCAGGGACTGAATGTTTAGATCTAGAGATGCATTGTCCGTGGACACCTGGGTGGCTCATTTGGTTAAGCGTTCATCTTTGGCTTCGGTCACGAACTCGCAACTTGTGATTTGGAGCTCTACTGTCAGCACAGAGCCAGCTTCAGATCCTCTGTCTCCCTCTCTCTCTCTCTCTCCCCCTCCCCCACACGCATGCACACACACTCTCTCTCTCTCAAAAATAAAAAAATAAAACATTAAAAAAAAGAAATGCATTATCCAATATGGTAGCTACTAAACATGTGTAGCTCAATTAACTTAATTAAAATAAATTGAAACTCAGTTCTCTAGATGCACTAGATGTATTCCAAGTGCTCCACAGCCTGATGTGGCCTAATGCCTACCATATTGGACAGTAAAAAGCATTTTTATCCACTCTGGAATTTCTAATGGACAGTATTACACTAGATTTTAGACTCTGACACCAGTATAAAAAAGAATTTATGGAGTTTGGGAAGCAGAGATGCAGAGATGAAAAAGAAGCAGTGTAACTGATAAGATGTTCTCAAAGTAATCCAGGTAAAAGGTAACTGGAGGCTGAACTAGAAGAATGATAATGTGTGGAGAGCTGAGGAGACATGTGACACACATTAGATATACACAGGGGATTCTATTAACTAATTGTCTGTTAGGCATGAAGGGAGGGAGATGGGTACTCTAAAACCCTGAGTGGCTGGGTGGGAAGTAGTACCATTCATAGAATTTAGTGGAAAAACAAAAGGAATTAGTTGATGAGATTATTAAAATAATGAGTACAGTCAGTAATGTTGGATTTGAGTTTCCCGATCCAGGTAGAGATTTCTAGGAGGGTGGAAAGAATATGTTGGAACTTGTGATATAAGAATATATTGATACCCAGTATTTCTTACATACAGGTGGTGGTTAAAATCATTTAAGAGAGAGAGAGAGAGAGAGAGGGAGAGGGAATAGGGCCAAAGAAAACATCTAGTGGTATTTCATTATGTTTATTTCCCTTCTGTTCAATTCTTGATTAAATTAATCTAGGTCAGAATTTCAAAGTTTATGCATTGTTTCTGATTATTTTAATATTATCATGGTTTCTTATGAGTGACTTTGCATGCCCAGAGACTCAAAGGCTAGTTTATTTCTTCAAGGCACCACATGTACATTTTGTCAGATACCATCAAATGATTTGAGATACTGAACTTTCCTTGTATAGTACAAATGACTAACCTTGACCCAGAAAATGGAGTGGTATTTGCAGTACATTTTTTTAGATTAAAATAAAACTGTTGAAATAACAGCACACATTACTCACTGATTTCTAAATTTGTATCCATATATCCTTAAAGGATATTCTTTTATTCATTGAAAGCAGTCAGTGAGTATTTACCGATTATTGATTATTTACAAGACGATGAAATACAGGAGGTACAAGAATTTCTACAACTCAGGTCCTTGCTGATAAGGATTGACATTTCAGTGAGAGAATAGATTATGAACACACATGATCACAGCCCAGCGTGATCAGAGCTAGGCAAATATCAGTTAAGGAAAGCGTTAAGATCTATGCAGGCACAGAGGAAGGAAACATCGTCTGGGGGAGTTAGGAAAGTTTTTTTTTTAGATAAAATGACTTCTAAGGTAGCTGTTGAAGAGTGAAGAGTAGAGCACTTGCAGAAACCCCACATGTGGAAGACCTTGGGTGACTTACCATAATGCAGAGTCCAGATGAGTCAGGTGAGGCCAGATTCTGGTCAGCTTCTTAGGCCATTCCAAAGAGTTTAGGTTAATTTTGGAAGAAATACAATAAAGAGGAATCATTCAGTATTTAAAGTTATGAGATGGTATTATTGAGTTCCATTTTAGAAAGATACCCAGCAGAGGTGGGGCAGGTGGACTGTCTAGAGGTGATACTGGAGGAGACACCAGTTAGAAACCTGCTGGTGTAAACTAGATTTTAGGGGGGCTGGTAAGAAATTGACACTAAAGAAATTTAGGAATCAATGACTACACTGAGCATTCATGAGACTTTAGGTATAAGTTAGAAAGAGCATCTGGAATGATACCCAGACCTCTGGCTTTACAGCTTAAGCATAAAAACATGCCAGTCCTTGAAGTGAAATTTCTGGGAGAAGCAAGCCTTGAGCATTAAGATGAGCTCCAGTTTGGTAATAGTGACATTGAGGGTCCTTTGGATCATCCAAGGGGGGATTTGCACTTGGAGATATGGCTCAAATGGTTCAAATATTATCTCTTATCTGTATTGAATGACCTATTTATTCATCCTGTGCATAGTGGTCATTAGGGTCCCTAGTTTATTTCCATTCCATAGGTAATGGTGTGCCTCAAGCTGTGATATAGCTGATAAAAGATGAGATGTCATTTATTGAGCTGCTTCAGAGTAGGAGTAAATATGAGACTTTGGCACTCCAGGTTGCGTCATGGACTTAAATCTCAAATGCCTTCTACTTTCTCATCCTGGAACATCCCTAAGAGATATTTCACTAATACTTTTCTCCCATAAAATATTCTCTCTTTGATGGCTCTCTCTCTCTCTCCCTCTCCCCCTCCCCCTTCCCTTCTCCCTCCTACTCCCACTCAACCCCTTTCACTTTCCTTCCTTCCTTCCTTCCTTCCTTCCTTCCTTCCTTCCTTCCTCCCTCCCTCCTTCCCTCCCTCCCTCACTTCTTTTTTTCTTTCTTTCTTTCTTTCTTTCTTTCTTTCTTTCTTTCTTTCTTTCTTTCTTTCTTTTCTCTTTTATCCCTTTCCTTTTGGAAATTTTTACCTGCTTGAAAGCTAAATTTCTTTCCTGGGCATATCCCTAAGAACCCATTTACCCTTTCATTTCCATTTGCTGCATGACAGCCTTAGAGAACCAGTATTTTGGAGCTAGATGGGAACTTATGGGATACCTTGGGTAGTGCCGTGATTTTGCTGATTTTGAGTTTTCATAGAGGTAAGAACTTGTTCAGCCGCATCACTAGACAGTGCCTTGCATGCACTGTTAGTTACCTAAATCCCTGTAAGTCCAATTCTTTGAAAGTGCTTTCTATTTATAATATAAATATATATATCATGGATTTTTAAAACATGAAACATGGGTTGTTGGTTACAAACGCATTTACATTGTGCATTAAGAAACACATTCTGAGAGGTGTTTTAAAATGTTTCCTGTAGCTCATTTGAACTTTATCACGATTGTTTATTAATTTGATGAAATTACCTTTAGATTTCCTGGTGAGTTTTTTTTTTCAGTTTATTGAATAAGTGCAATAGTTTTTAAATTTGACCAGTACATTTAATATGGTTTATAAGTTTTGATTTGTTGAATTATAAATGTATTTTTAAATGCTGCCCTTTTGGGAGGGAGGGGAGGGTGGGGGATGGGTATTGAGGAGGGCACCTGTTGGGATGAGCACTGGGTGTTGTATGGAAACCAATTTGACAATAAATTTCATATATTAAAAAAAAAACAAATAAAAACAAATAAAACAAAAAAAAAATAAATGCTGCCCTTTAAAACACATTTAAATTTTGTCTGGTTTTTGAATTAATATACATTCATTATACAAATTCTGGAAAATATTGAAAATTAGGCAGATTTTAAAAAATCATATGTGTCTCATTAAAGTCATACAACACATATTATTTTACTGTAGGTTTCCATTTGTTTTTCCTCTGCATGTTAATGTGAATCTTCTATAAGAGAAAAAAAAATTCATTTTTTTACACCTAACATTAAAATTTTTTAATGTTTATTTATTTTTGAAAGACAGAGAGAAAGAGAGAGAGCACGAGCAGGGGAGGGGCAGAGAGAGAGAGAGGGAGACACAGAATCCAAAGCAGGCCCCAGGCTCTGAGCTGTCAACACAGAGCCCGATGCGGGCTCGAACCCACGAACCATGAGATCATGACCTGAGCCGTAGTCGGACACTTAACTGACTGAGCCACCCAGGCACCCCTTTTTAACCTAATATTTAATGTATGTCCACAAAAATATCCTTATTAATAATTTTAATGGCTTTGCAATAGTCCATCATGCTTCTATACCAGATAAACCAATCTATCAATGTCCTTATTTTTGGATACTTAGCTTATTTTCTTTTTTTCTAATAGTATGTATAATGCTACAAAGAATATTGTTGAATTTAAAGTTATATCAAATTTTACAGATTGTTTTCTTATAATAGATGTCCAAAACTAGAAGCACTGAGTGAAGAGGGATAAACATTTGTATATGAGAGTAATGATGTTGACCTGGGGTCAGCACAACATACATGCTACCAGTGACTCCTGAATCGTCTTGATGAATATGATTGGGGAACTCTCACTCTTGGGCTCTCCTAGGATCAGTAGAATACATTTCGAGATTGAGTGAGCTAAAATATATGGTTCTTTACTGAGGAAGCAGAGGCTTTGCCTTGATCATGCTAACTTGCCCATGTGGGCCACAAACTTTGACTATATTAACAGCAGACTTATAACAATTAAGCTAATTGAGGTCAATTTTCTATACTGCTAGAGTGTAGACTTTATAAATATATATTGCAGTTACATAGTCTACCTGAATATTTCATAGAGTCATAAAATCTTGGAGCTATAAAATACCCTTAGAAACATTCCAACATTCTGACTTCTCTATTGTGCAAATGAGACATTTTTTTTTTCATTTTTAAAATTGTTTTAGTGTTTATTTATTTTTGAGAGAGAGAGAGAGAGCAGGGGAGGGTTATAGAGAGAGGGAGACACAGAATCTGAAGTGGGCTCCAGGCTCTGAGCTGTCAGCATAGAGATGCGGGGCTTGAACTCACGAGCCGTGAGATCATGACCTGAGCCAAAGTCAGATGCTCAACCGACTGAGTCATCCAGGTGCCCCTGCAAATGAGACAATGTTAATGAAGAAGGGAGGAACTTCCCCTTGGGTAATGCCAGTGCACAGCTGAAATCTAAGCCTCTTGATTCCCAGATAAGAGATTTTTACCTGAATACTAAGAATGAATAGTTATTACATTTGAACTGGGTTGAACTTTAATGCTCTTTGCTTCGTTAAAAAACTTGTCTCCCAGATTTCGTTGACTTCCAGAGACTGATTAACATGGGTGAAGATAGACCTTGATTACAAATTATTTACGAAGCAAAGATACTAGAAACTAATGTATTCTCTCTCTTCTTTTAAAAGTTTATTGTGAGAGAATGAGAGCAAGCATGAGCAGGAGAGGGGCAGAGAGAGAGAGAGGGAGAGAGAGAATCCCAAGCAGGCTCCCTGTCGTTAGCACGGAGCACAACGTGGTCCTTCGATTCCATGAATCGTGTGATCATGACCTGAGCTGAAATCAAGAGTTAGACACTTAACCAACTGAGGCCCCCAGATGCCCCTAGAAACCAGTGTATTCTATTGGCATATCGCTTCATTCAATTCCTATAATTTTGATATCTATCAACAAACAAATTATAGGAGAGATTGATATTTCCCACGATAGCAATGCAATATCTATAAGCTGCAATATATCAGAAAAGGAGTATGTTGCAGATATAGGTGGAGAAGGCTTTGTGGACAAGTAATTCTTTTTTTTTTTTTTTTTTTTTTTTAAATTTTTTTTTCAACGTTTTTTATTTATTTTTGGGACAGAGAGAGACAGAGCGTGAACGGGGGAGGGGCAGAGAGAGAGGGAGACATAGAATCGGAAACAGGCTCTAGGCTCCGAGCCATCAGCCCAGAGCCCGACGCGGGGCTCGAACTCGCGGACCGCGAGATCGTGACCTGGCTGAAGTCGGACGCTTAACCGACTGCGCCACCCAGGCGCCCCGACAAGTAATTCTTTAGCTGGGTGTTGAGGAGGAGGAGTAATCTGACTCATAGACAAAGCAGTGAGGGCATTTCAAGTGAAGGGGCATTTTGTGCAGAAGTACAGAGGCAGGAACCTCAGCTGTATTCCCCCGACTATAAGGGTGAGAGGGTGGTGGTAAGGAGGGGAGCAGGGCTGCTACAAAAGTCTGCCAGGCCACCAGACCACAGAAGCCTGCAGGCTCAAAGGGGACTTTATTTGATGGAGGATGCTAAGCCAGTAAACACTTCCAACCAGGGGAGGAAGGTCATTTTGTATATAGGACAGTGAAATGTCGTTACATCAGTTGTTACAACTTGCCACTGTACAAACTGCATGTTTTGTATCTCGATACAGTGCCAGGTTGATGTGTGCTTTGGCTTCATTAATCAAGGGGGGATTTTCTGAGATCATATTCACTGATAGGTAATTCACCCTTTCCTCCGTTTCTATGAACAGTAATATTTTTAGAAATTACACCCGGTTGTTTCTCGAGTGAAGTAGCCACGAGAGCTACTAAAAGTAGTACTTTAAGTGAAATCCTTCTCTAGATGATCTTGTGCCTGACCTTCTGTACTTTTATCTCCCAAGGATCAGCTTGTGGTGTTAATTATGAGGTAAGTAAGCAGTTACTTCCTACAGCAAATCAGCCAAAGTCCAGGTTTGCTCTGGAGGTCTCAGGGATCAGAGCTCTGTGTTTCTTCAGGTTTCAATTTACCAGCCTCAAACCACTTAAAAGCAGGAGGAGGAAAGACTGGGGAGTGATCAGTTTACAAGTGACCTGGGAGTTCACAGCTTTCATCCCTGGAAATCACAGTCCATATAATAGGCCTTGTGCAGATACAATTGGGACAAATTGACTCAGGCGTCCTGCTTTCAGAAATGAAAATTCTTCTGTTCCCTTATCAGTGTCCCCATGCCTGAATTGTTGGCATCAAGCATTTGATGGAAGATGGTTCTTGTTCTAAGGTCAAATAGAGGATGTAGGTCCTGAGTAAGAGTGTGGGCTGTTAAATGGCACCCAACTGTGTTAATTGGTTAATAGGGCTCTAGCTAGTTTAGGGACTTAAAAGTCATGCCAGAGGAACTCTGCCTAGCAGGCTTTTTTCCTTTCTAGGCAAGTGAGAGTTGTAACTGTGAAACAAAGTACAGCCGGCACATCTCAAACCAGGCTACTGTTGTGCCAGATCTTTTTGCATCATCTTTTCAAATATACTTTCAAATTGTTTGAAAGTTATTTTATAAGATTTTAAAAAAGGCAGTGTTTCCAACCTGACTCTTGAAGGTGACTTTTAGAGGCAGTCTGAGTCATCAGGAATCCAGGCTAGTGGGTACGGTGGTAATTGTCGGCAAATAATCATTCTCAGCAAAAAGAAATGCAACTTAAGAAAAGAAAAGAAAAGAAAAGAAAAGAAAAGAAAAGAAAAGAAAAGAAAAGAAAAGAAAAGAAAAGAAAAAAAGTCAGATTATCTTGAGAGATTTGCAAGCCAGTTCTCATGGCACGTTCCAAAATAGACTAAGTATAGAATCTGGAAGGGATTGCTTTCTACATTCATTTGGATATAGAACGTCTGACTATTTATTAGGAATAAAATAGTCTTGCTTTAAAGTAATGCATCAAAGAAACAATTGAAACAAAATTCTCTTAACATATCCTTACCATATATACAGGCACTTCATAAAGTCACAACCATTGTGAGGCCACAGCACCATCAAATTATGGTTTATTACCCGATGGATGGATGATCATAGCAACTGTATTGATGTTGTTCAGCTTCAGTACTGAGAAAGGATATTGCTATTAGTTTTTATCATTCATTGAGTAATGGTAATTATTCTCCTATTCATTGTTTATTCTATGCCTAGAATATTTTTTTAAAATTTAGTTCTAAACTTATAGCCTATTTGTAGGCTGTCAGTGGCTTCTTCGTGTCCCACAGGACAATGTCCAAATGTCTCACTCTGGCTATTCAAAGACTAGAATGTTCTTCCTTGAATTAGTCTATTCAACATCCTTCCAGGAATGCTATCTTCAGGCCACATTAGACACCTCACAGGTCCCCCTGCTAATAGGCACAACCCCTATCTTAGTTCTTCTTCCAGAAGTCTCTACTATGTCTCTCTCAGGAGAAGCTCCATTCATTCTTCAAATGCAGCATACTCCCCATCTTTGTAATGAATACTCCCCATCTTTGTAAAATGCCAAGCTCATTCCCTTTAGTCCCTTTCTCGCCATCTCATGAAATTGTCCCCTTTAAGTTACCACCTATCTCCTTGCTATCAAATCTAATGAACACTTTTAGGGGAGCCTGCGTGGCTCAGTTGGTTAAACGTCTGAGTTTGACTCAGGTCATGATCTCATAGTTTGTGAGTTCGAGCCCCATGTCAGGCCCTGTGCTAATAGCTCAGAACCTGGAGCCTGCTTTGGATTCTGTGTCTCCCTCTCTCTCTGCCCCTCCCCCACTCACAGTCTTTCTCTCTCAAAAACAAACATTAAAAAAACATATCCAATGAACACTCGTGTTAGTCATGACTTCTCAGCAACATTTGATACAGTTAACTAACCCCCTTCTTTTAAAAAAAATTTTTTTAATGTTCATTTTTGAGAGATGGAGAAAGACAGAACATGAGCAGGGGAGGGGCAGAGAGAGAGGGAGACACAGAATCCAAAGCAGGCTCCAGTCTCTGAGCTGTCAGCACAGAGCCCGATGCTGGTTCAAACTCATGAACTGTGAGATCATGGCCTGAGCCAAATTCGGATGATTAGCTGACTTAGCCACCCAGGCGCCCCTAACTAACCCCTTCTTAAAATATTTTTCCTTGGCTTTCATGACATGATACTCTCCTCAGTTTCCTCTGGGTTTCCTCATTCTCCCTGTGTGAACCGATTCCTTTGTTCCTTCACTAAACTGTTCTTTTCCTCAGCTTATCATTTACACGGTCAACTACTTAATCACTTCCTAGACATTGATCATTCCTAAATGTCCATGTTCAAGCTATCTCTCCACCGTATGCTTCAGATCCATATTTTCAATTTTCTGATGATTGGAAACACTTTGTCATCCCACAAGCATGTTAAAGTTAATATGTTTCACTTGATACCGTTATTTTTACTCTTAAATTCACCTTTTCCTAGCTGTTCAACTCAGACAACGGTACTATCATAATCAGCTTCTTAAATTCATAATCTGCTGTCGTCCTTGATTATTCTTTCCCCATATCTGGTCAGACATAAAAACTAAATAAATTTCTAAATTAAAAAAATCAAATAAAACTGTTTACCTATCTAGAGCTAGATGATGATGATGATGATGATGATGATACAGGTATATAGATAGAGGCTATGATGTCCTCATGTATTTGCTCTTATTCTTTTTTTCTTTTTTTTTCAATATATGAAATTTATTGTCAAATTGGTTTCCATAAAACACCCAGTGCTCATCCCAAAAGGTGCCCTCCTCAATACCCATCACCCACCCTCCCCTTCCTCCCACCCCCCATCAACCCTCAGTTTGTTCTCAGTTTATTTGCTCTTATTCTTATGGTCCCAGGTTAGCCTATTATAATCACTCCCATTGATTTTTTTTATTTTAGTTTATTTTTAATTTACTTATTTTTTAATTGCCTTATTTACTTATTTATTTGTTTATTTTTATTTCAAGTTTCTATTTAAACTGCAGTTAGTTAACATACAGTGCAATATTGGTTTCAGGAGTAGAATTTAGTGATTCATCATTTATATACAATACTCAGTGCTCATCACAACAAGTGCCCTCCTTAATGCCCATCACCCATCTAGTCCATCCCCCCACCCACCTTCCCTCCAGCAACCCTCAGTTTGTTCTCTATAGTTAAGAGTCTCTTATGGTTTGCCTCTGCTTTCCCCCCCACCCCGCTCCTCTATGTTCATCTATTTTGTTTCTTAAGTTCCACATATGAGTGAAATCATATGGTATTTGTCTTTCTTTGACTGACTTGTTTTGTTTAGCATAATACACTACAGCTCCATCCATGTTGTTGCAAATGGTAAGATACCATTCTTTTTGATGGCTGAGCAATACCCCATTGTGTGTGGGTACACACACACCCCAACTTCTTTATCCATTCATCATTTGATGGCCATTTGGGCTCTTTCCATAAGTTGGTGATTGTTGATAATGCTTTTATAAACATCAAGGTGCATGTGTCCCTTCGAATCTATATTTTTGTATCCTTTGGGTAAATACCTAGTAGTGCAATTACTGAATCATAACAGTTCTATTTGTAACTTTTTGAGTAGCCTCCATAATGTTTTCCAGAGTGGCCGCACCAGTTTGCATTCCCACCAACAGTGTAAGAGGGTCCCCACAGATTGTTACCAGTAGTCTCTTAACTAACTGTTTTTTATGCCTCCTGTTTGGACCCCTCCAGTCATTCTTCTCATTGCAAGCAAAATGATGTTTAGGAAACAAAAGCTGATCATGTCATTCTCTTACTAACAGTTTTTCAGTTGATTTCCCATTGTCTTCAGACAATGAGGTACAGACTCCTTAACATATTTCAAAAGACCCTTCATTAATGTCATCTCTTGCTATCTCTCTCTGGTACACTGCTTAGCCATAGTGAAACATAGTCTTTTTTTCCTCTTCTCAATCTATTAAAGTACCTCTCACTGCTCATCTTAAGGCCTTCCCCTTGCTTAGACCATTCATTCTGCATTCTTTTGCCTTATTCTGAGTAAGGCTTAGGGAGCCCACCTCCTCCCTCCTCAGGGTGCCACAGTATAGCACCCTCCTTCACATTCCCACAGAACCCAGTTTTCTCAGAGTAGCACTTTGATTTTACTGTGTTGCATTTTTAAATGTTATTTTATCTATTCCCTACTAGATTATAAGTTGTTTTACTTTCATCTTTTAATCCCCAGAACTAGCAAATACCTTACCTAATAAATAATAAATATTTGTGGATGATCTTGTACTCTCAATACCATTGCCTACCTTATAATAACCTCCTTATTAATCTGGCTACTGACTGTTCCATCATTGCATAGAGTTCATCCTGATGTTCATGAAACCTTATCGGCAATCACTCACTGAATTGTATTATGCCTCAGACCCTGTAGCAGTCATCTATATGAAATCTCAATTGCTTTTCCTTAGGTATAAGGACCGCAGTGTCCTCCATGAAGTAGAGTGTCCAAGCATTCTATCACTACAGGGATTCCATAATCTAATTTTGAAAAAATAAAGTGTAGATATCGAAACTCCTGTAGATGAATGAAATCTCAGAGATAGAGCCTAGGATAGCTCAGAAAGGGCCATTTCCCACAAAGTTTCCAATAAAACATATTTTAATGACTCAGAAATAATCTTGAATTCTTTGTTTTAGGAAACCCGCCTTGTAGAGTGGCAGTTTCATAATTTCCACAGCTGTATGAGCTGCTAAGTGTTCATTGAATATACTTCCCATCTCCCACCGTGTTCTGGAGATTTGGAGATCTGAAGAGACAGGGGGAGAGGGATGTCTTCTCTGTCCTCAGGGAGAACCACATCTTCTTAGGGAGGCAACATACTTCTTCATTAATCAATGAAGGTATAAGGCAGCTAAAAGCATGGTACTTGCTTCATTTAAATACCTGGGTTTCCAGTTCTCTGGTAGGTGGACCAGAGGAGGTGTTATAAAAGGTTAGAGTATGATGAGAGGCCCCAAATTCAACGTGGAAAATCTTATGATCAGGGACCATAATGAGAGTAACAATTGGTCAGCAACCTATATATCATTACTGGCTTAGAAGCTGCATTTCTTGTCTTGTTTTATCCTCAGAGCAAGGCCTAACACTAATATAATTATTAGTATTGCTGTTTTGATGATAAGCAGCAGAGTACCTCTGCTTTCTTACTAAAATCCTGCTAGGGAAGTATCTATATGCCTGTAAATATTTCCTTCTGGGAATCTGAATTGATAAAAGCAATAAAATGGCTAAGTGAATTTTGTTCTTAAAACAACATGTATCTTCTTAGCATATGATACTGTTGTGTGAAAAGTACCCAGCACACTGCTTAGTACAGTGACTGGTACTCAAAACATGAAAGCCATTATGATTGTATTTATACTTGAAAATGAAATTTTTGTTACACGCACACTCTAAAGAATATTTTTCTATTATTTGATGTCAAGTACTGCTTTAGTGGCTCAGTTTCCTATAGAAGTTTATGATGACAGAGATCTTATTAGTATCAGAAGACTGATACATCTTTAAGAGGCTATTGTGGTTTCACATCTGCGTACATGTGTTGGAAAATGGATGCTATGTTTATGGATACTATGCCTGAAGAAGTTATCTGAACTTATATAACTCTATCTAGAGTGAGAGGGTTGGAATAGAAGATTGTTAAAGTCCCTTTCAGTCCTAAGAGTCTAAGAAATTTCCTTTCTACATTCAATCTTCATGAAATACAGAGGTTAAGAACATAATCCCCTTTATGCTACATATCACTCTTCAGTTTTAACATCAACCCAGAAGCATATAAATTTTCTTTAAATGGCAAACATTATGGCCAAAGCCTCATTTTAAGCTAAGACATGTATTGTTAATTTCACCTATAATTATTAGTTTAGAAAATTTGTTTGTTTGACAATTCAATAGCTAATAGTATTAAATGGGAAAAGACATGTATGGTTGAAAGTATACAAACAGAAACAGAAAATAAGCTTTTATATTAAAAAAAAATCACCTTAAGAAAAATACTTGTAAAAAACCCAAACCCATCAAAAATTATTCTGATTATTCAAAATAGTTTGACTTCACTATACAAAACAATTCAGTATTTGTGTGTGTGTGTGGGGGGGGTGAGTTAGAAAATGTTGGTAATTTGAAAGCCATTTTCAGAGAGTTTCTCAGACACCATGTTGCAGGCTTATACCTCTATACGTATATATGACCTTATGTTAAAACTCTAAAATTCTGAGCATCCAGTGGGAAAAAACTTCCTCTGGTCCAGTGGTATATTATAAACATGATTTTTGTCCATCCTTTTTTTCAAGGTATGCACAAATATTTAATTTTCAATGAGCTAATAATATATCCCTTATATTATTTCTTTTACCATGATATTACTTAAGTGTACTGTTTGGCATATTTATTATGTATTTTAAATTACTAACTATCACTACATATTGAAAAAGTCTGCAAGAAATCTCTGCTAGAGGAATGTGGAGAATTAAGGCCCTTTGCAATTGACTTGGCACTTTGTAGAGCCCCTCCTTCTTTCTTTCCTTTCTTACTATTTTTAGATAAGTCACTTGACTACATGCCTTCTGTGAAACCCTTGTTCATTCCATTTAACATATTTTAGTTTTGTGCCCTGAACTATGGTCATGTTTCTTTTTTGGTGTTAGGACCTAGCAAACCCAAAGAAACTTTCTGAACTTCTGGACCCTTGTGCGGCCCTCTGTTGGGAGGTAATTAGATCATTATGTAGTACACTAACAGATTGAGTGTTTTCATTCCCACACCAGCCCTCAGTCCCCACCTGTCAGCTGGGGAGAGACAATCTCATAAACCTGCCAATACTATGATTTAGCTGAATACATGTTTGTTAATAAATCTTTCATCATATTATAATCAAAGAGCTCTTTCAGTTTATGACCCACCTAATGAAGGATTTGGGGTGTCTGCTCATCAATTTGATGTTTGTAAAGACAAAGCTAACGGGTGTCATTAGCGTATATTTACCCCTTGGCTCAGGTGAAGAGTGGAGCAGGGAAGGTGGAAAAGGAAATGAGAGAAAATGTTAATTAAAAATAAACTCATGGTGTCAGCCACATACCTGTTACCTTGAAAAGTAATGTCTTATGAGAAAAATCGAATGTTTTGATGTCTTTTAAAGTCTACTGAGCCACTAGGATCTACAGCCATTCTTTATCAAATGCCTTTCTCAATGATTTCACTGCCACCATTATCATGCAAAGAATTTGATGTGGTTCTCTCCATAGGGGAGTGTAATTATTAATATGGTGTGAGCGAAGTCTAGGACTTGCTAAGGCTTGCAGCCATGCCAGGTACAATAATGAAAACTTGTACTGCCTTTTTTGATATCAATGCTTTGTGTTCAGATTTCAGTTTTACAGTTTCTTTGTGGTTAAAATTACAATAAATTGAAATATTCTCCTGGTTATCTTTCTTAAGGCATTTAGGGTAGATATAATGATTGTAGTCCTGGTATCTTTTAGGTAGAACACTGCATACTCTAACCTCCCCGCCCCCCACTGAAATATGCCAAAGGTTTTAATGACTGAAAAACAAACAGAACGGGATATATCATTTTCTAAAGCTATAAAGTAGTTTGTAACTTCTGCTGAAAACTCTTTAAAATTATACCCACCATCTGCATGATGAATTTCTCATGGTGTTCTCTGCCCTGTCAAAACTTCTCTCTGTGGCCCAGTTCTTAGCTGCCATTGACTGAGATCCAGACAAATAAATCTAGGGAGAGAGACAGTACACTGACCTTGGTTTCCTATGTGTTTCCTTCCAACTCTAGAGCAAGTTATATTTCAGCTCCACAATCAACAAATAGCTCTGAAAACCAAATAGGCCACGCTGTTGGAAGTCAGAGCAAACGAGGTCAAATAGAAGCCTCAACTGGCTGGATATAAAGTCTTCTCAACTCCTTTGTGGAAATTTCCAGGCTTCACATTCATTCATCAGGATATCCTCTTTGCACACAATTACCATTAAAATCTTTGGGCTGCTGCAGACTCCACCTGAAGATGACACAGCTGTACCAGGTTGGATGACCTTTTATGTCCTATCTGCATCCATTGCTTTCTCTATTTGCTTTCCTTTTGTGATATTTTCAGCACCAGGAAGTTTCACTCACCTTGACCATTGTTTTCACACATTTGGGCTACAGTCATGAGGTTGTTGTTTAATTTGAATCCAAAAAGATGGACAGGAAGGAAAACAGACAGTAGAGATATCATCCATTTCCTAACCAAATCATAACACTCTATTTTCATGACTTTGTCACACTGCAGAAAAATGCAGGGAATTCATTTGAAGAAGCATAAACAGCGAGACTGTGACATGCTCTCTTGTCTCCAGCATCTCTATACTAAACATAAAGACAGCTTGCTTGTAGAGGGGATTGTTAGCTTCTCTGATGACACACTCTCCTAATAAAGTCCAGATTTGGCTCAAATTTTATGTGTAATTTCCTACTGCTAAAATTATGAGTTCTTAAATAAAGATTACCATTTTTACAGGAATAAACCTGTGTGACTGATGTTTTAGCATTGCTAGTGGATCTTTAGCATGTGGATGTATTGGTTTTTCTTTGTTCTGTTTTTGACCCAAAGCTTTGGTGCTGGACAGATCGGGTTATAAATATTGGTTTGGCCACATGCAACACATGTAGCTTTGGACAAGATAATGAAATTTGCGAAGATGTGGTTTCTTCACTACTAAATTGGAGATGAGTGAACTTGAGTTGTTGTAATTATTAAATAAGAACAACCTACAGAGAATACTTAACACAATACACAAAAGCACATAGAAAGTATTCAAAGATAGTTGTGATTCTAATATTCTAATATGAGTGTTAGGATTTCTAGACTGTACATGTTCTGTAGATCACCGCAGTCTATGTGTAGTAAAATCTGCACTCCAGGCATCCATAGTTATTTTGTTGAAGTACTATATCAATAATGTTTTTATTATTTTGTGTTTCCTTTATATTTCCTACAGTTTTTTCTTAACAAAAGGACTATCTCAGGAGCATTACATGAAACACAATATGTCAGTTTCAGCATTTACTAAAAGGATTTCTAGTTTATTACTTTCAAAAATATTTATTTTCCAGTTTTGATTTCTTTATGGAAATGCATATTTCAGCAATTTTCAAGAGAATCTCTAAACTCTGAGCTTCTTCTTTTGAAATTTGGTTTTGCTTATAAATGAATGAATAAAAGTAGCAACTCCCAAGTAGATACCAATATTTGACATATTGTATTAAACTACAATGTTCAAAAATTAAATTTAAGGTAAGTACAAGTTGTGGTCCGAGAGTGATAAATAATCTTCTGTATCATGTAATAATTCCATTTTCTTTAATTAATTATTACTTCCTGTTTGCCAAATGTTGATTTTATATTTCCATCATTCTTCCTACATGTATTCAGTGGAACTCTAAAAAATGTCCATTTCCTCTATTTATCTGCCTATTTATTTATCTAAGCATGGAGTCCTGAGTATTTATTTTATCCTACAGGTTATACTCTATTACTATCATTATTTACTTCATTGTTCAAATTATCCAGATTGGCTATTGTGAGCTCCTTTAAGTTGACTACTATGACCTTTTGACATGACCTTATTTATTTTTGAGCATTTACTTAATTTCTGGCACCACCGGATCTTCCAGGCTCTTCATGTACATTCCCTGATCCAGACCTAAAAGTATTCATTTCTCTGACTCTCTGTTTCTTGCATTTATTAATAGAATTTAGAAATCAAGGTCTGGGTACTGGATGTCCACTGGCCCTGGGGTACCATTGCTTCTAGAGCCTCCCAGCATTAAGAGCCAGGAAATACATGTATGTATATGAGCACACACATACCTACACAGGTATATTTATTTCTATATAGCAGCTATGAGTTCATGCTCATACCTTTGATTCTAATCCAATACCATGAGGCTTATTTTATATTTCTTTGTGTGTAGCATCTTTAACAGTGAGAAACCTGGCTCTCAATTTCCTTAATATATTCATTTATTTTTTTTAATATTTTTAAATGTTTATTTATTTATTTTGAAAGAGAGAGAGAGAGAGAGAGAGCAGGGGAGGGGCAGAGAGAGAGAGAGAGACAGAGAATCCCAAGCAGGCTCCACACTGTCAGTGTAGAGCCTGACACAGGACTCAAACTCACAAACCCTGAGATCATGACTTGACTGAAACAAAGAGTTGGATGTTTAACCAACTGAGCCACCCAGGCGCCCCTATTTTTTAATAATTGTGTACACAAAAAGTAGCTTTAGAATTGTTAACCTACAGCCCTGTAGAAAAATAGTACATTTGCAAACAAGTTTTGCCCCTTATTTAGCCGTATATCATACAATCAAAGTAATGCTTTCCAGTGCATGTTATTTCCTTCCTCATAGTCTTCTCTGTGATTATTTTATTTCTTTATAATATAGGTAGGTCTGTTTGCAATTGTTTTGGATCTACTTTGAATCCCCCCCCATCTCTCTCTCTCTCTCTCTCTCTCTCTCTCTCTCTCACACACACACACACACACACACACACACACACACCTTGGATGATAGTAATTATTTACTTATTTTGGGGGTAGGTCAAACATTGCAGTGGTTTTAACAGTCCAAACCATACAGATGATAAGCTCAGGCAAGTATAACTTCCTCCTCATCCCTACTACTCCTTTCCCATTCTGCAATTCTTTCTACCTCCTTTCTATCCACCCTCTACAGGTAATTAACCTCACTAGTTTCTGGTTGAACTTTCCTGTATTTCCTTTTGCACAAATTAGCAAATGTGTGTATATTCCATTATGTCCTTTTCTTCCCTACTTGAAAAATGGCATGTTATAAATATCATTTGCAATTGCCCCTTTCCTTTAAAAAAAACTTTTTAAAGTGTTTCTTTATTTTGAGAGAGAGAGAGAGAGAGAGAGAGAGAGAGAGAGAACACCAAGCAGGGGAGGGGCAGAGAGAGGGAGAAAGAGAGAATCCCAAGCAGGTTCAGCACTGTCAGTGCAGAGCCCAACATGAGGCTTGAACTCATGAACTATGAAATCATGACCTGAGCCAAAATCAAGAGTTGGATGCTTAACGCACTGAGCCACCGAGGTGCCTCGTGATTTCCCCTTTCTTATCAACAATACATTGTGAAAACCACGCCATATCATTTCACAGACATCTTCCCCAATTTTTCTTGCAGTTGCATGAGACTCCATTCTGTGCTGTGCCATGGATTATCCAACCAGTCTCCCATGTATGAGTTCATAGGCTGATTTCAATATTTTGCAATTATGTATAGTGTTGCTAGGAATAAACTTGTGTGTATATCTTTAAATCACAATTAAACTGATCCATAAGTTTCAAGGACAGTAAAAAAGAACATTTTTAGCCATCAGAGAGCACATTGCTAACATGATGCGCTATTATTCCCTCAACATATTCCTATAACTATACTCAAGTTTCATCAACTGGCCAAATTCATTCCTGTCAGAAAAGGGTTCTGTCCAGAACTGCACATTGATTTTAGTTTTCTTCAATATGTTCTTCAACCTTTCCTTGACCATCATGACTTTGATAGTTTCAAAGACTACAAGTCAGTTATTTTGAAGAATGACTTTGAGTTTGGGTTTGAGTAGATTCAGACCATGCATTTTTGGCACAAATGTTACAGAAGTGACACTTCAATCTTCTATTTGTATCCTATCAGGTGGCGAGAATTAAAATGTGTAACATCTGATGATATTGGTTTTGATCACTTGTTAAAAGTTTACCTGCCAGATTTCTTCTTCCTTTATTCCTTTACCTGCGTAACCCTGGCTAAAGGGTTAAATCCAGATAATAGTTTAGGAATTCCACTGCAAGATTTAAGAAAGTTCTGTTTAATGGGGAAATTCTAAGCACACTGATGCCACTTTTAGAACTTTTTTATTTTGGAAAAATTTAGATTTATGGCAGGGATTCTATAGTTGTTTTCTTTTGAGGATATGCCTTTATATTAATGGGGGATATTTTTCTGTAGCTTTCTTCTCTTACAATGTCTTCATTTCACTTTCAGAGTAGGATAATCCTGGCCTCATAAAATGATTTGGAAAATATTCTTTCTGCTTTTATATCGTGGAAGAAGTTGTGTAGAATGGCTGTTTTTTCTTCCTTAAATGTTTAGTAGATTTGGCAGTTGAACTCTCTGTGCTTACCTTGGTGAATGTTTTATCTTCTCTAGAAAAGAATATATATTTGACTGTTTTTGAGTGCTACTGTTTTTGCTTTGGTTACAGTCGGTGTACCACATTCTTCACATTCCTCTAGAGATGCTTTGTGCTAGGGTGGCATATGGTTGGTTAACCAGAGCAACATCTATGATTCAAGTCTTAGGTCCTCCATACCTACTCAGAGAGTAGTCTCTTTGCAAACTCTTGTTCCTCATCTGTCCCTCTCTAGCAGTGTTCTCTCATTACTTGTTCTTCTAAACTTTGTAGCTTGCTAGTAGTAGTGGTGGAGTGTGGTCTCTGTTTTTCCAGTTAAAGCTTGGGCTTGCATGTCCTTGTGTCCTAGCAAGGTGGCCTTTTGTTCTCCACTCCTCCCCTGGCTAAATTGTGGGCTCAGCATCTAACTCTGTTCTCTTCCCAGGACTAGGATTTTCTCCCACTCTTCCCTTTCCCCAGCTTCAGTGTATGTTAACCTGTGCCCTAAGGCCAGTGGTGTCGCCCTTCTCCCTCAGTGTTCCATGGTGCAGGTATAAGGGAAAGATCCAACAGAGGTTCTTGTCCCTCTTACACAGCTACCATTTCTCTCATTTAGATCTGTACCATGATAGGTCCTCGTGATCCAGGTGTGGACATCCTGTGGGTTCATGGAGAACAAGTATGATAGATATTGTGACCTCCTCTAATTTCTGTGACCCCACCCTCTCAGAGGTGGTCTCTGTCCCACTAGCTCCGCCTTAGCCTTTACCAATTTGTTAGCTATTGTAGATGAATTGTGTTTGTTGATGTCTGGTTCTGCCTATCCCAGGTGAGTACATGTTTATATCTTCCCTTTCCTTTCAGTCACTCTCCCTCCTTAGATTCTGAGCCAGGTCTCTGTAACCTCCATCATCTGGTGGATTTGAAAAATGCTGTAAACCTGAACTTAGTCTGACTCTTTTTCATTATTAGTGTGGGAACGCTGCTTTTCTTTTTCCAGCTCCTTATACCCTGGAGCTGAGGCTGGAGACAATCCACTGACACTGTTTTCTTTTTTTCTTTGTTTGTTTTTGGTTTTTGGTTTTTTTTAAGATTAATTCCTCACTGTTGTTTATTTCTCTATTTATCCATTCATTTGTTCACTTACTAAGCAACTACCATTTGGATTCTGGGCAAATAAGTAGAATAACATCCTGTTCTCATGAACTTCACTATCTGATAGGGAAAAGAAACAACCAGACAAAAGAGCAAGTAGTCATCTTAGAAGGAGATCCAAGGTGTGTGTAATGCAGGGCCCAAGGGAACAGAGCCCACTGATGTTTGAGTTTTGTTCTTTATTTTTAAGTTTATTTATTTTGAAAGAGAGAAAGAACATGATCAGGGGAGGAACAGAGAGAATTAACAGGTGAAAAATTATGTCTTTATTTACACTATTGAATTTTTTCATATGCCTTTCAGAAGAAAATGGAAAATAATGCCTGTTCCAAAGTTAGCTAACATTAAACCCAATAGGCATAAAGACACAATTTACACAGAATTCTTTTTTCACATAAATTTTAGAATAAGGTTGTCTATATCTACAAAAAGCCTTACAGGATTTTGATAAGGATTGGTTTAAACCTATGAACAAATTTGGGAAGAATTGACATCTTTACTGTGTTGAGACTTCCCATCCATGAACATAGTATGTATGTCTCTTCATTTATGTAGGATTTCTTTGATTTCTTTCTTGAGAATTTAGTATCGCAGCATGGAGATCCTATATAAGATTAATCTATAAGTATTTCATTTTTTTGGAATAATTGTAAATGGCATTATGTTTTTTGGTTTTATTTCTTTTTGTTTTGATTTTACCTTTTAAACTCCTTCATCCATTTCTCCCACCCCTCAGGGATAGTGCTTTTGAATTATAGAGTATATATTTCTATAAAGGATAGCTTTGGTTGAAGCAAATCAAATACTGCTGTAACGTATCAGTCTATCATATCTCCTTCTTCATTTTTCCTTGCTCTAAGTCTAAATGCTCTAGAGATTACCATTATTCCATTCAGTCTCAAGTGCATAGAAATATTTTTTCCTTGCCATTAACTAGCTGTGTAACTGTTTTTTTCACCTGTCCCTTGGTGTCTCCATCCATCAATTGAGGTAATGCTCCTTTCTTTGACTCCTTCACAAGAATGGAGTGAGGTTATTGTGAAAGGGAGGACAAGGGCATGACGTAAAAACAAAAAGCACTCTTAAAATGTAACATGAATAGACTTCATTCCTACCAAGAAATATTTTCTGAATTCCTAGATTGGCTGAATGTCCCTTCTCTGTGCTCTCACAATACTCTTGCTTACATCTGTTTTATCACTTAGGATATTTTATTGAAATTATCTATTCATGTATATATTTCTACCAGTAGAGAATGAACTCCTTAATCCAAGAGGCATGGGGTATTTAACTTCATAGTTCCTGTCCATATCTGTTTTGCTGCGCTGAAGTTCATCAGTAGAAAAATCTCAGTTTCTTAGGGTTTTCTCTTGGCCTGGACAAACTTTTATTATATATGAGCATCCCTCTCATCAGGCTCTGTGGTCAGGCTCCATGATGCCGCCTGTTTCCATGAAGACATCCACCATAAAATCTGCTTAGGTAGGGAAACCCCTACCTCTCCTCCCAAATGACCCCAGAATTTCTGAAACTCCTTAATAGCAAACCTTCATCTCATGAAAAGAAATTGGATGAAATTCAGATAGAACCATAAAATGTCAGAGTTTTAAGGGCCTTTAGAGACTACTAGTAAATTTTATTATAAAAGAAGTTGTTTCCAGGAGGAAGAGGAAGGCTGTGGGAGAAGTAGAAAAGATACTTTGATGAGGGCAGGGCATAAAAGGGGAGAATAGAGTCTCCACATCTTTCAGTTTTTCTCCATATTGCCAAAAGCCAAACTTTGTCCCTTCCATCCTTTAAGTTTAAGAATACCCAACCTCAGGAATGGTATATCCAGGCCCTTTGAGGATAAATAGAGGTCAGTAAGAGGACACTTCTTCAAAAGATGACCCCTAGGACTCCATGTGCCTATGCATTATAAACTGAGTACTTGTTTGCATGCTATCAACCTGATTTGACTTACATCAGGTCAAGGATGTAACTGTGTTTTGTAAATAATGAGGAGCTGTTTTAGTGTGAGAGATAGCATTAGTGATGGTGACCCTGAGAGAACAGGTGGGCCTCTCCTTTTCTTCTTGAGGGTCACTCCATAAGGCACTGCTAGTGCATCAGAACATAGTTGGCTGGGATACTTGAGACACAGATCTGGGTAGTCCACTTTTGGGCCTGGATAAACCTTCTATGCCTCAGAATTCAATGTGTAGCTCCAGCAGGGCCATGGTAGGCCTGTCCTCACTCCTACAATCAGTGACAGGGAAGGGGCACACCCCAGGGGTCACAGCAGAATGCTACAGGGCCCCCAAGTGCTTGGCAGAATGCCCAGCATACATTTCTTTTAACCAGAGAAAGAAGACAGATCTTTGTGGGAACAGGATTCAGAAACTTGGGAATACATTGGAATTGAGCCAAATGTTGAATCCTGAAAGAAAAAGAGAAACTCCAGGCATTGGACCAATGTCCCTGGTTGGAACAATTGAGTTACATATATACATGCATGTCTATATATACTCACATGTGTTTATGTATATATGCATATATTTATTTCATATTTCATAATTTGTAATGTTCAGACATATAACAGTTACACTCCAGGAGGTGGATTTAAACAAGGTCTTCAAGAATCTGAAGCTTTTGTGCAGTGAGTTTTAAACTCTGTCCTTGGAAATCTAAACCGGAAGAGACCTTAGAAATCAATCCTGGCCCTTCCACTCCTGTTTCGTAGATGAGGAAAAAAATAAGGCCTGGGGAAATGTGGCAATGTGCTCAAAATCACATGGGTAGAACTACTGGGAGTTTTTCTAAATTCAGGGCAGAGACAGCCTGATCCCTTTACACTGCAAAGTGTGGGGCCCTCTGGATCACGTGACTGAGGGTCCTGGTAGACCTAGTCCTATACTGTGCGTAAGGGCTTTTTCACTTATGACGCTTAAATAGTTGCCTCTATTTAAGCCTCCCTCCACTTTTCTCTGGATGGAACTTATTTTCTGCATATTTCAGAGGAAGAAGCTGTGGTCTGGAGAGGTTAAGTGACTTGTCCATGGTCACATGTCTAAGAAATGGAGGAGACTGGCTCAATCCAGAGACCATCTGCCTGAGTCCATTACAGCTTCTCAAAGGGAAAGGATAGAAATAAGGTGGTTAGGAAACCACGAGTGCTCTTGTTTAGGATCCTTTCCAGAGCCTCACCACAATCCTCTGGGATCCAGCCACACTGGACTAGGCAGCATTGTACAGATATCACCTGTACCCCCTGTACTTGTGTGGTTGTGGTTCCCTCTTCTTGGAATCTCTTTTTTTTCCCATTCACCTGTACCAGCTGGCAGACTCCTGAGTTAAGACTTCCCAAACACTTTCCTTGCCATGCCTGCTGTCTTAGTTAGTTCAGGCTGCATTCTGGAGTGTGGAAACCCAAGATCAGGGCACTTGTATGGTCACATAAAGGTCCTCTTCCAGGTTGAAGACAGCCAACTTCTTGTTGTGTCCTCACGTGGTGAAAAGGGTCCAGATCTCTCTAGAGTCTCTTTTATAAGGATACTAATCCCATTTAAGAGAGCTCTGCCTACATGATTTAATCACCAGATTCCACTTCCTACTACCATCACCTTAAAGGATTTTAACACCTAAATTTTGAGAAGCATAAACATTCAAATGATAGCACTCTTTTTTCTTGAAAGAACAATTGCTTCTACCTTTAGGATTATTTTAGTGGGTAGTTTGTACCTCTGTTTCAGCAGATATAAGTCAGACTGTGCTTGGATCATCTGTTCTTGACTAAGAAATAGTATGCAATGTTCATGCATGCTTTGCTTAAGATCTGGCCCACCAAAGTATTCAATACATACTTGATGAGCAGATATAATATGAATATTAGTCCAGGAATATTGGCTCTTTGAACTCTATGAGACCCTACTGCACACAGAGAATGTTTCCAGAATGTTCCATCACAGGCCTTACCTAAGACTTCTTTCTTATTACATTGTCCTCAGCAAGTTATACCTGTCTTTCCAGAACACTGCTCTCCTGGTCCTTAGTCACTCTATCCCCCACTGACTAGGCTGACTGGGAATATCAGAAGGGAAAATATTTTGATCCAAAAATGTTTCAAGCATATGGGAGAGAAAAATGTTTCAAGAGGAGAAGTCAAGAAGGGGTAACTGGTATCTTGAGAGCTCATATAAGTGTCCCTTCATGGCTAGACTGAGACTAACCCTCATGTATGTGGCAAAGTGTCTAAATGGATAGAAAATCATGACGTGGGGCTATTTTTGTTGTTTCTTGACACCATATTCACACATGAAGCTATAAATCTGACAACATGTAGCACTGTCCTTAGAGTGAAAGCTCAGGGCTGGGGGTGGAGAGAGCTTTCTTTCAGCTCCACTTAACTGCCCTTTGATCTCAGAGTGGAGATTCAGCTCTCAGGGAGAGAGTGCACAGGTGGCAAGATATAAACAAAACAACATTCTGGGGCCTTTGTCAGGCCTTCTGAAAACAAAGTGGAAACATGGTTGGCTCCTGGGCTGACCGGACCTTAAATAATGAGTCTGACACATAACTGAGCAGCTCACACCTTCACCCCTTCACGGGGGTCTGTGGCGGTTGGACGATGAGCCCTCGGCAAGCAGACGGGGTGGGCAGTCCATAGGTTCCTGCTGTAATTCTCTTGAATAATCTTTCAGTGGAATCACTATTATTCTTCCATACAAGACTTTGGTAACTAAAGAGGAATGTGCATCTCTACCCTGGCTTTTCCACTGTGCATTTCCTGTCTATTCTCCTGCTCTGGGGTGGGTACCCCGGGATAGCTGTGGGTAGGGGTTAAGAAAGAAAGAGTGGTCGATTTATGGTCTCTTTCAGGAGGAGGCAAGGGCACAAGGAGGAGATGGGTTTGGACACTTTTGAAATCTCTCTCCATTTTGTCATTAAGGAAGGACTGAGGCCTATGCTGTTTCTTGACAACCTGTGCTGCCCCAGGCTCCATGCCCAGGTGCTTTCCTGGAGCCTCTGCCTGGGCTCCCAGGGCCTGGCAGCTGCAGTCAGGCATTGGTTCAGCTGGGGCCAAGTGGTCAGAGGCAGATCAGGGGCTTGCCTCATTCACTTCCGGACCAGAAGCTTTTCACTGACTTGGGTACCCACTCAACTCCTTGCTCCTGGCCTATCCCATGTTTCTCATGAATTCCTTCAGAACAAGAAACAGCATTTGTGTATTTTGAAAAGTCAAAGGCCAGTGTTAAATGTTCCTATGCTCTGAGAGAAAGCACATTGCCTTACCCATCATTGTACAGGGGATGAAACCCCAGCTCTGCCGTGTGTTCATGACTCCAACCAGGCCTGTTGGGTGCCAGGCTCTCCTCTCCGCCTCTGCCCTGAGAAGCCCCTGAGAACCAGCAGTGGGGCTCAGCTGCAGTTAATTTTCATTTGCTGTTTGTATATAAATGCTTTTAGTACTTAAACTAAATTCAGATCAATTAAACTAATGTTGTTTGACATAATATTCCTTGTTCCAAAATCAATATCCCTTCATTTGACAGCCTTATTCTTGAATTCAGGATGTTTATTGTTCTTAAAGCTTACCTATAGACCTGGTTTTTGTCTTTAATGATATAAAACAGCTCTTCCTTGCATACTGTACTCCAGCGTGTAATGGGGTTCGAATTTCTCTGGTAAATATCTTTAATTGTACCATCATGCCTTCTAATCTCAGCAGCACATGACTGTTCTCTCTCTGTCTCCATTTGTCTCCTTAGTTTTAAATACATTCTTTTAACAGTGTCTGTTTAGAAGGAGCTGGGGTGAATGGAGGAGCCAGACGAGGATTTCGGAGCCAGTGCTCC
This sequence comes from Neofelis nebulosa, assembly GCF_028018385.1. Lineage (NCBI taxonomy): Eukaryota > Metazoa > Chordata > Mammalia > Carnivora > Felidae > Neofelis > Neofelis nebulosa. The sequence goes on from NC_080790.1 coordinate 14,558,833, forward strand.
CTCTTTGCAGAGAGCTGAGCCAACTGAGGAGAAGCCCCCGGCCTTTCAGATACTCTAGGCTATTTGACTGTGGCCACTTATCCTTTGCCAGCCCCCCATCTTCCCTTCTGCTCCCACCCCATCATCATAAAATAACATGCAGCTACTAAAACGTGCCACATTTTCTCATGTGGTCTTTCCCCCTTTGCCCTGCGGGTCTTCTTCACCCTGCCTTTGGCTCTTATAAATCTTGTTGTGTTTTCCCTGGCCTTTGTCCAGAGACAGGCCTCACTCAGCTCTGGGGAGAGCAGGCTGGGGGTCATTTATCACTTGAACAGTGGGAATGGGGGACGCAACAGTAGTTTTTTTGTTGTTTTTTTTTTGCCATCACTATGGCAAAGGTCTGTGCACACTCACCTAATTGGAAGAATCTGGCCCGTGTTTCTGTAATTGCTCTACCTTGATAACTTTGCCCAGGTCAGACTTGCCTGCTTCGTGACAGAGAGAAGGATCTACTGAGAGTAAGGACCCTCGGTGATAAAACAGGAATGGTTTGCAATGTTTTTCTTTATTTCCAGGCAAATGTTTTCTTTAAAGTAATAGTCATTGAAATGATGTAAGTTGGCATTTGTGAGAGCTTTAATCAGCCCCTGAAATACACCCGACTTTGCTCTATGACCAGCCTTCAGACAGGATGAAGCCTCATGAAACCTGAGCTGGGCTTGCTGTCTCAGCCTTCTTACTGAAAAGGATCCTGCAGCAAAATGTGCCCAGACCCTGGGAAGGGAGCAGCTCTGCCTCGGCCCCAGCGTGCAGACGTGCACACACAGGCACACACAATCACATGACCAACACACGTGTGCATGCACACAGATGCACACACATGCAAACAGTGTGCACATGCATACAAATGCCTGCACACAAGCAATGCATGTGTGTGTACAAATAGCACACGTACACAACACATAACACAAGCGCACATACACGTACATATGCTTATTTTTTTCCTATATTATTCTTCAGAGGAGTGTAGACTGAGATCATAGAGACTTGATTGAACTCAAGAGTTCTTCAAATATTGCTGAAGCTGGAGGAAGGTAAATTGGGGGGAATAGGGGCGCTGGGTGGCTCAGTCGGTTAAGTGTCCGACTTCGGCTCAGGTCATGATTTCGCGGTCCGTGGGTTCGAGCCCCGCGTCGGGCTCTGTGCTGACAGCTCAGAGCCTGGAGCCTGTTTCAGATTCTATGTCTCCCTCTTTCTCTGACCCTCCCTGTTCATGCTCTCTCTCTGTCTCAAAAATAAATGAATGTTAAAAAAAAATTGGGGGGAATAAATGGTCTGTGCTACCATACTTCATTTTCTGTGAATATTGGACACAGCTTAACTTTTGTTCTATATGAAAAGGATGACCTCATCCTCTCAGGGATCAATTGTCCTCTCTATTCTCTACTGTCTTGTTTTCCTCTGCTCCCAAATTGGTTCTTTCTCCTTTTTTCCCCCTTCTCTTTCTCTCATCCTGCCCCTCTCCTCTGCTTGCTCATAGTATCCCCTCTGGAATAATATCATGGAAGGCCTGAACTTGGCTATAGTGAATGTTTTGTAATTTTAAATTGCATCAAACAGCGTTGGCTGACACAACTTGCAGAAGAGAGCTTTCCTGCAGTCCCTCTCTGCAGTGAGCCATGTTTCTTCCCATGAGATGCCTTCAATCATTGCTTTGACCACACCTGGCTGCATTTCACTTCCATTTCTCCTGATTCCTAGTGCTTCCAGCTGATGGCTCTGTCCCTCTGCTGAGTCCTGTTCCTGTGAGGATTTAGTCCAGCTGGGAGAAAAGGCAATGCCCTGCTGCTCCTTGGAGAGAAGTTTCTGAAGGACTGTCAGACTCTCATTTGGCTCCACCCTGGCAAAGCTTTCAGCAGAGGCCAAGGATGAAGGCCCTGAATCAGTCAGGAAAGGCACTGAGGGCCCAGAGCTCTTACTGTGATGTCCTAGAAAGGATCAGAAAGAGGAAAGCCTGTGAGAGTTTTCTCTGGAAATGTCCCTCACCCACCACCCCAGGAAGGAGAGCAATGGCTGCATCCTTGGCACATCACAAATGCTCATTGATAACATCTATGTGACTCAACACTGGACATCAGCAATTTACAGGTAGTTTCTTTTTTATTGTTATTTAGACTCCACCATTTCCATGTGAGGTGGGAAGAGCTGGAATTATCATTCCCGTTTCACAAATGAAGAAAATGCGGCCCCAAGTGGTGACCTGGACAAGGTCACTTAGCTAGGACAAAGGGGTGCTAAGATAGGAGTCTAGGCTTCCAGTGCCTGCCCCACAGCTTACTGCAGGGCACTATGCTGTACCTCTTCTCAAAGGAACACCCCTGTGCCTGGTCTTTGCCATTCTGTTTGCTGCCCTTGGCCTAAAATACTTGAAATGGGCTTACATCTCAGAGGGCTTAACCTGTTCAGCACCAGACCTTCCCCGAGTGCTGACCAGAAGCCATTCAAGTGGCCACATGAAGAATAGTGCTTCAGTGAACAGCTGTAGCAGCTGTGTGGAAGGGAAGCCTGCAGGTCCCCAGACAGCAGATAGGGCCCCACCATGTGGTTCTTGCTTCCCAGTCAATGTACTACTTGATTTATTTTTGGTTTTAAGGCCAGTCAGTTCTGCATGGTCCTCTCAGAATCCCTGGTTTCGTTGGGTGGGGGAAGGTGATGCAACTCCTACTCACCCAACATATGCTGCGTGGAGATAAAATTAAGTGACATAGCACATACAAGGTGGCCTACACACAAGCACGGGAGACTCTTGATAAATGGAAGATTGTGTCCTTTCTAGGAGATTTGAGACCGATTCCAAAAGACAAGGTGGCAGACTAGAGAACTGGAAGGTTGAGGTGTCCAACTCTGGTTTAGGTAATCATTTTAGCCCAGAGTCACTTTATCTGGCTATTTCTAAGAATAGGCTGGATAGTTTACAGACTCTCAGAAGGACCAAAGCTTGAAAAAGGTGTAATTCTTAAAAAAAATGCCTTTTGGCAATTTTGGCTATAGTATGCCAAGGGGACACTTGGTTTATCCCATTTCTGTTTGAGGAAAAATAATGTTCCCATATGGTATAGTGAATTTAGGGGAAAATATAGAGACATTAACAAATTGAAAATGTCTAAGAGAGTCTTTTAAATATTTAAAGACAAGAGGTAAAAGCAATGTATTCGACATTAATTTGAATACAACTTACAGAGCAGTTGTTAATCTATTATTGCATTCTTACCACAGACCAGTAATATAGCGGTATTTTCATTCCCACTTTGTGTGTGTTAAAATCTGAGATTCAGGAAAATAAAGTGACTTGTCCAAGGCACATTGTAGCTGACAGTTTGGGACCCAGCTGTCTCAGATCCTGTCTTCTCCTGCTCTCACATAAACAACACTGAACACACAGTATTGATAAAGAGAGATGATGAAAATCCTTATAAGCCAACATCAAGCCCCCATGGATTTTCAGTGAGATTGACATTAGGATTGCTTAAAAATGAGGCTTAATTGAATATAATCCCGGGCCCAGGCTTTGGTTACACACTCAATAATTCACCATCTACCTTCGTTTTGTGTAGGTCTTAGCATATATAGAGGCTTCTAAACAAACGTAGTGTATGAACTTTAATAAGCAGGAAGATCTTAGTAAAGGAACCAAAAGTGGTAGGTGGGGGAGATAGGGAGAAGGGAGTAGGCAATGAAACAGAAAATTTAATAAATAAAGAGAAAGAGTGCAAATGGAATATTCTCTTAGGAATTTCCATTAAGGGCATGGTGTCTTCCCTAGTAGCCCAAGATTGCAAAATTCAAGGCCAAGTGGGCCTTTCTTTTGCATCTGTGGACCATCCTCAATCCCACTCAACGTTCCCCTTTCAATAGCTTCTCAAAGCACACTTTGCCTCTAGTACTGGTCTCCTTTAATTATCAAGCCCACGTATTATTAAGAGAAATGCATGCCATATGTTTCTGATTCATTTAGACTTAAATCCTCAGCTCGCTGTTAGCTAAGAAAAAGGCAATATTCAGGAACTCATCTTAACAAGCAATGTTAGCAAGAACGCTCTTAAGAAACAAGTTTTGATTTTGCTGGGAAAAGTGAGAGAGTATGAACCCCAAGCGGTTTGGGTAGGATTTGGAACGCAACCACCGTCAACTGCAAAGTGAGGAGTGTATTGTGAGAAGCACGCCTTCCCCAGTCGCGACTGAGGATCAATCTTTGTCAAACTGGAGTTAAGTTAGGTCTCCAGGGAGCAAGGGGAAGTAGTAATTTAGGAGAAAAAGAGCTGTTACCTAGGGCTGCTGTTTACCTTACAGTAAATATGGGGGGATCGTGGTTAATAAAATAGTTTTATATTTTTTCCTTTCAGAAAAGAGCCATAATGTATGAAATATATTGGTATTCAGGCTTTAAAACAAAACAATAGACTTTGTGATTTAATTAACAAAAGAAGAAGAAACACTGCTTCCCCTTTTCATTGTTTGCAAACATATACCATCTAATTATTAATTGGGTCTAATTTTTTTTTAAAGAGTATTCATCTTTACTGTGAACTTTTCCCCCCTTGGGCTCATTATGTTAAACGTTGCATTTAACCTACACTTTACAGGGAAAAAAAGTAATATTTCTGTTGGTTTAAATTGTCAGATTGACTCACATAATGGAGGACGGGCTAACTGAAGTGGGGGAAAGTATTTCAGTAAAAACAAACATCCCCAGGAAGGGATTAGCTCCAGCCTATTCCCAGCAACAAACCTGTGTTGCACTGATGCCTTTTGGCCTCTCCCAGGGGGAAAGTGTGGGGACAGGGCACGTGGAAAAGAGGTTGCCTTGCTGGCAGCTACCATCGTGAAGCTGTTCTTTCTGTCTTCTAATCTGATATCACTCGCATTAGAGAAACCCTGGGCAAGATGGCAAGGAACAAAGCAGCTTTTCTTTCATTTCATTATGCTGCCTCCAAATCTACCGTTTTCTATACTTTTTTTCAAAACATGCTGCCTCACCGTGTATCTTTTCTCCTGAGTGACGATGCAAGTCAGATTCTCCCTATGGAATAAAATTTAGTGACTTCTCTCCAGAACGTTAGATCTTAGACGTTACGAGCAATTGGCGTGTGGTCAGAGCTCACTAATAGTAGCTGAATATTGTTGAGAGAATCCCTGGTGATGGAAAGAATGGTGAGAAGCAGGGTCGTCACGCAGTAGGTAGTAGCGTATACTTAATAATTAGGTAGTTGGGTTCAAATCCTGGTTGCGCCACTGATTAGTCATTAGGTTAGGTCCCAGGCCATTTGTAAAGTAGGTATAAGAATGGCTATGTCAAATTGTGTAGAATTAATGAATTTATGTATACGTCAGTCCAGATACATGGCAGGCATTGAACAGAGAGTTGTCTGCTTATTTGGAGCATTATTTAGCTCTGTACATAGCCATGAGACAGCTTGGGTTAAAATCCTATTTAACTGCTAATTAGATAAGTCATTTAATCTTTGGAACCTTTAATTTCTCTCTGGTAAAACAGAGATATGATACATGCTCAAAGGGTTGTTGAAGTATCAACTAAGTTTTTGTTTAAGTGTGTGTGATGATGGGTAAGACTATTGACCTCAGCCTTGTTTCTGAAAATATTCCTCAAGTATTCTTCATCTTGAAAGTATCTTCTTCAAGCAAGTTCAAAGCTTTTGGTTTATGAGATGGCATCAGTGACTGTATCTTCAGGGAAGATGAAGAAAAGGTCACCATTTACTTCAGTCAGTTGCATTTTGAGGGGCCTCAGGGAAACCTCAACAACTTGGTAACAACATGAACTTCAGCACTGCCTACCCAAAACTACCTTGCTCCTCCATTGACCTTGGCTGAAAATGAGCATCTCTTTACTGTTGCAATTGTACAGTATAGTGAATGCCAGAGTAATTGTCAACTGATGGTACTAAGAAATGATTTTTCCTACACTGTGCTAATCTTTTAAACTTTGAGCATATAATGTTGAAGATAAAGTTGCAGTAATATTTACTTTTGATAAAACTTCAGATATATTCTTGTTTTTCAAAAGTACAGTCTATGATAGTAATACTCAGTCTCTGCCTTAGTTTCTAGCCACATACTGGCTTTAACAATGAGCCATTCAGCACTAGGCCAAAATTTGTGCATCCTGAAGAACGTGTAGTACCTTTAGAATTAATGTGTAGTCAATTGCCTGAAAAAAACAAGCACTCCATGGCTGAATATTTTATTATTACTGGTTGTGAAGATAAAGGGAGGTTTTTCTGGTACCCTAGACATCACAACATACAGGAGGCTGTCCACTGATATATTGCAGATCTTGGGCAAGTTTATTTCTCTTCCTGGCATGATTTGCTGGCATGAAAGACAAGGGGATGGTTTAGATGCCAGAACCGCTAACCCTGAACTCTATTCTCATCAAGCATTCTCAGTGTTCCCTCCACTCAGCACTATGGGTACAGTGCAGATCCAGGAGGCCGTGCTCCTAGGAAGACTGCTAGCTCTTTATTTTTCATCAAAATGCTAAGAGCTAGATTCTCACATAAGTGAAAAACCTGAAGCCATTAGAAAAAGAGAGGAAAGATGAACTCCTTTCCTAACAATGAAGCATCGACATAGATATATGTTCCTAAGGAATAGCCCAATTCTAGGACGATAGCATGTCAGTGAAAATATAAATTAAAAAAAAATCTCAATTTGAAGAAGAACCTAGATGGAAAAATATATGAGGCAATGAGCAGTGACAAGAAGTGGCCCAGAGAATCAGTGCTGCATATATTTCCTGTTCCTTTATCGAAGAAAATGATATGGAAGAATTGGCCATTTATTGATCTCTATGTTCCAAGCCATTACTAAGTATCTGATGTACATTTCCTATTGACTGCTCATTATGACACTGCCAGATGTGTATTTTTTTTGTAATTTTTTTTTTCACCGTTTTTTATTTATTTTTTTGGGACAGAGAGAGACAGAGCATGAACGGGGGAGGGGCAGAGAGAGAGGGAGACACAGAATCGGAAACAGGCTCCAGGCTCCGAGCCATCAGCCCAGAGCCCGACGTGGGGCTCGAACTCACGGACCGCGAGATCGTGACCTGGCTGAAGTCGGACGCTTAACCGACGGCGCCACCCAGGCGCCCCCTGCCAGATGTGTATTAAAACATGCTTTTTATTGATGGGAGAGCCAAGGTTCAGACTGATAAAAATGCATGCTAAGGTCATGTAAAAGTAGAGCTCAAATGTTGGTTGCTGACCCTGGAGTCAGAGTCTGGGTGTGCATGCTAGATCCACCTTTAATTCATTCTGTGCTCTCAGGCAGTTTTCATCTGCAAAATGTGGATGGTGATAGTGAGCATGGCTGAGGGTTTAACTCCCTTTTTCCTTAGGTAGTTTCTGGAAAATTCTCTGTGTATAGGTTGGCCAAGAAACCCAAATAATCTGAATATATGTATATTAGAGAAGCTGGTCTGGGAGTCATACATCATGTAAACTCAGGAGTGGAAACGTTAGGCCATGGGACTTAGCCACTTTCCACCTCAAACTCATAAAACCCTTGATGCCTATGGGGGTCTTGAATCTGTGATGCAGATGAAAATCCTTAGGAAATTCTGTGAGAGCATTGCTCCTAATACCTACAAATGTTGTCTCACATGTATCCTGGGGTTCTGAGCTTCTGGATGAAGGGGAGTCTTTTCCCTTAGGGAGAACGCTGCTCATGATGGTTCTCTGCCTGTATTAGGAATGCAGGATGCAGGCAGAACAGTGGGCAGCTAGTCGGCTGCTTTCTCTCTCCACACAGAGTTCCCGCTGGCTGAACTAGAATTAGGACGAAAAAAAATGTCTGCAAACAGCCATCTGTCATGAGTCGGAGAAGAAAGGGATCTGATTAGAAGAAACAAGTGGTGGCTTTTGTGTGTGTCTCCTACATCAGTATTTCTTCTGAGGCAGGAAGAATTGCAGCCAGGGAAATGAATAATGTTGAATTTACTACAAGTTTACCTGAGATTAAGGGTGAGTTGGATATAGCTAGCATCTTTTGTCCCAATATTGACTTAGTCTCGTTGTCACAAATCAGCTATTGATTTTTGAGGCCCCCATTAGTCTCAGGGAAGAGAGTTAATCCTTCTTTCATGTTTGTTTATATACCATATTTGGCTGGAGCTCAGGATGCACTTTTCACCTTGATCTGCAAGTAAAGAGGCAAACACATGGCCTCAGTACTAGAAGCCACCCTGGCTGGTCACTCTCCACTGTTTGTTTAATTTCTCTCTGACTTCTGCCTGCCTCCTAATCCTAGGTATTCGGACATGTTACAAAAAGAAAGAGACCCCAAGATCAAAGCACTCATCATGATTTTACTAGGGAGCACCTCTGAAAGCATTTGTAGTCCTGTGTGAATGGTAGTGTTGTGACCTCTAGAAAATACTTTGCTCTCCAAATTGGGGCTAACAGATTTATCACTCGCCAGGCCCAGGCCCTCCAGGTCAGTCTAAGGTTATTTTTGTGTATTGTGTGCAAAGGCATGGTAGGTCTATTACAGAAGCCTGAATAGCAAATATTTAGAACATGCTTTAGAGATGAAAGAAACTTTTGAAAACACAGTTTTGATGTTAGAACTCCCTATTAAAATGTTATTGTCATCTTCATGGGATCATTGCCCCGGGACAGCTTTCTCTGTGAGCCACCAGCGGTGGTGCAGTTTGATAGTGGGTGCTTTTGTCTTTTGCTCTGTGAAATTTGTTCCTTTCTGTGGAAGACTAAACCAGATTCAAAAGGAATTCTGGAGGACAGTCAGACTGTTTTTATTTGATTAGTTGTATGAAGTATATTTCAATAAAGAGGGAGTATCAACATATGCAGTATAAAATAGTATTCTATTCTGATTTTATTGAAAGGGCAGTGATTTTAATATTTTGGGGGGCATTTCTGTTCAAATATGCAGAGTAAGAAATTGACAGGCAACATAGTGCGGCAGTTAAAATTTTTTTTTTCAACGTTTTTTATTTATTTTGGGACAGAGAGAGACAGAGCATGAACGGGGGAGGGGCAGAGAGAGAGGGAGACACAGAATCGGAAACAGGCTCCAGGCTCCGAGCCATCAGCCCAGAGCCTGACGCGGGGCTCAAACCCACGGACCGCGAGATCGTGACCTGGCTGAAGTCGGACGCTTAACCGACTGCGCCACCCAGGCGCCCCAGTGCGGCAGTTTAAAACACAAAATATCGTAGACTTGGTTCAAATCCTGACTCGTTATCTGTGTGAACTTGGATAAATTATTTTACCTCCTTAAACCTTAATTTCACAATCTATAAGTGGGAGTAATGTTGGAATTGAACTCACAGGGTTATTAGGAGGACAAAAATAACTGTATGTAAGGTACTTAGCATTATGCCTTACACATCAATAAAGGGTAATATATTATTATTATTGTTATTATTATTCAATCTCCAAGACCTCCATTTAACTCCTTACAAATGACTATGACTTTTACTTTACAAAGGAGATTGAAGTCTACTTTTTTTTTCACCTCAAAACATTTTCATATATCGAATCAATTTTGAAGAGTGTTGAATATTTGGTGGGTACTTCCTTTGCACCAGGCTCTGTTCTAAGCCCTTTATGCATGAAGCTCATTCACTATCTACAATGACCACATGTCCTCTCCCTGTCACTTACAAGAAAATTGAGGCCCAGCAAGCTTAATAATTTGCCCAATGTCATATTGCTAGAATATGAACAAAATAATCTACCTCCACATCATATCTTCCCAACTTCTGTGCTATCCTGCTTCTCTTCAATGCGTTAGATTTTCAGTTCTATGCATGATTCTCTTGCATGTTCATTTTTTTCCCTTTCCACTATTACTTTGACATCTTTCTCAAAGAATGCCTAGGTTTCTCTCAAATTAGATGAATGAGTAAATGAATTAATGAGCAAATAAAAAGTCTTCATTACTCACTTCTAAAATCCTTATGGTCAAGTTTTTCCACTGCCTCTGAAACTCCCCTATCGAAGGTCACAGTTAAATGGGAAAATGACTGTACAAGAACAAGAAAGTAGGTAATCATCCTGGAATCTGTTGCAATAGTCCAAGTGAGAGAAGTTGGTAGCTAGCACTGGAGTGCTAGTAATGAAGATGGAAAATATCAGGTTATTTTTGAGGATATTTTAGACAAAAAATTGACTATTCCCTGAATGATCTGATGTAGGAGGTGAGGTAAAGGGAAGAATAATAGATGGTTTCCAAGGTTTTGGTTTGATAATTGGTAGATGATATTGTTGTTAATAGAGAAGAGGGTACTCGGAGCAGGTTTGGGAAAAATATACGGAAATTGAGTGGACAAATTTGTTTGTTTTTTTTTTTTCTGGGTGAGTGTTGTAAGGTGGAGATGTCAAAGGATTATAAGAGTCAGGAGCTCAGAGAAGAACCATTGGCATGAAAATGATACGTGAAGCCATAGGTGTGAACATTTAGGGAGAGAATATAGACAGAAGAGAGAAGCAGCCCAGGAAAGAGTGCTATCATTTAGGGGCTGAGCAGAGAAGATGGTAAAAAGGATAATAAAAAGGAATAGACAATGATGTAGGAATAAAATGAGAAAGGTGGTATTACTGGAAATTATGTACGCACTTCTTGAGGTTTTCAAAGTCAGTCCTACAGGTGAAAACTTCTGTACTTCTACATACCCTGCCTCCACTGCCTGAAAGTCCTTCCTCAATTTCTCTGACTGACAAATTCCTACTCTTCCTTTAAGACTTAGCTCAGGTCCTCTGGAGGCCTTCTCTGATTACTCACCTCCTGCTTCCTAGGCGGGCAATCTGCACAGCACTGTGCCCCTACCTCTACCTTAGCCCCCAAAACTTGGCACTTAGGATCGCATGATCTAACTGTCTTATAAACTTTGGTTCCACTGAGGTAAGCTCCTTGGGGGCAGTCGCTTAGTCTCTTATTTCTGAATCCCTAGCAACCAGCGCAGTAACTGGAAAATTAAGTATATAACTGTTGTTGGTTGAAAAAAAATGTATAAATGACTTTCTTTTGAGCTCCAGGATTTAACATCAAGCCATTTAATTTCTAGTAGAGAGCTCCACCTAGAAGCTCAACATTAAGTTCTACCAGGAGTTCAAATTCTGCATATCTTAAATTGATATTAGTCGTTTCCCTTAAGACCTTCTTCTTCTATGTCTGTTTATGATACCAATATTCTCACATCCTTCAACCAGAAACAAGAAATCACTTTTGACTCTTCTCTCTTTATAGCCAGACAGACCCTATTCCTTTCCGTTTTCCCTCCATATCTCTTGAATCTGTATCTTATTTCTTTCCCCTAGTTAGCATCTTGCCCAAGGTTACTGAGCTATTCGGATACAGAGCCAGGATTGGAATCCATTCCATCTGACTCACTAAGTAATATCACCTTTCTGGCTTATGCTTGGTTAACTGCAATCCTTTGATAATATGAGAGGCAATTCCAAAGAATATAACTTGTAAATTTCTGGAACATGTTGGGAAGGAAAATACTCCATGGACTTTTGTTTTGTCTTATGTCTGAAACATAAACCAGCTATTTTACGAGGCATTGACAGAGAAATAGATGGATGGACTGGTTTATTTTCCTCAATAGGATGCAATTTGATGACTGCCTACGGATATAAAAGTTTATAAATATAGTAAAGTATTTGTATCTAGAATATTTCTGTTAAAAATCATCAACTGCATTAAGTAGGACATCTTACTTTCACTCCCAAAATTCTATTCTGCTTAGTTTTGATGTCTTCTTCTAAGACTAATTTCCTTCCTAGGCTCTCATCTTAGCCACAGGCTAAACTTTATCTGAATTTTTATACATTTTTGTCTTAATCCTGAGTGACAACTAGGAATGTTTGCTGAAAAAAAAATGAATAAATAATTGAATGTACGTAATGCTTAGTGAGTGAATATGTAAATATGTATGCATGATACTACCAATTAGGTGATTGATTTTTTTTCTTCTTTCATACCATTTGTCTGTCAAATAAAGAAGGAGAGGAAGTTACCCTATCACATTGTGACACTGTGTCACTGCTAATAGCTGCACCATCTCCAAAATCATGAGTTCTCATATGCTTTTTTCTGTCCTGTACATCAACTAATTTTGCACCATACCATTAAATTCATTGGTTCCACCAGTTTATGTGATCCCCAACTTTCAAAAATCCATAGCTTAGGTTTCTACTTCAGCCTAATTAGAGTTACTGGATGGGAATTCTTGCTATAAACACTATAAGAACTGTTCTAAATGTTTGAAATGACTGTTTCAGACAATGCACACAGGAAATGCAATACTATGATTCATTCAAGATTATCCAGTTGATATGAGAACTTGGTGCATGGAGGATAAACTCAAACACAGCATGGTGGTCTCACTGAGATGAAAAGGAAAATAAAATAGCTTGGAGAGACTGAGGTGGCTGGAATTTGTGGAGCAGATTGCCAGAAATGGGAAAGGCTAAACGAGCAAACTCCTATTGACTAAACTGGTTTACCCCAAAACTCCTATGTTGAAGCCCACACTCCCAACATGGTGATATTTGGAAGTCCTGACATCAGATACTCTAAGTACCTCAATGTTGGTCTCCTATTAAAAAATCATTTTCAGTATTCTAGATCCTTTTCATATTTATATGAATTTTAGAATCATGTCCTCAATATCTCCAAATAAAGAAAATCTTGCTGAGATTTTGGTTGAGATTGCATTGAATGCATAGCTCATCTTGAAATTTTACATCTGCTAAGTCGAATCTTCCAATTCAGTATAATGTTATATCTTGTCGTTTACTCAGGCCTTCTTTCTTCTGGAAATGATTTGTAGCTTTCAGTGTAGATGTCCTGATATGTGATATCTGGGATCTTGTTTAGGAAATCCGTGAGAAACCTATAGCTAACATCATGTTTAATTGTGAAACACTGAACACTTCCTTCCTACAACCAGATATAAGGTAAGGGAGGTAAGGGTGTCTCCAGTGATCAACTTGGTCTACTCAGAATTTTACTGGTGACCCTAGCTAGTATAATTAAGTCAAGGGAGATAAATAAGAGGCAAATATAAGGAAAAGGAAAAAGCAAAACTGTATTTCTTTCACAGAAAATATGATCATGTATTTAAAAGATTTTAAAGGATCTCCCCAAAACAAATAAACAAACAAACAAAAAAACCAAACACCCTACTCAAACAAATAAGCAACATCTCAGGATACAGAAGCAACATATAAAAATAGTTTTATTTATGTATACTAGAAAACTAATTGGGAAATTAAAAATTAAAAATACCACTCACAATAGTATCAAAAACATGAAATACTTAGGTATAAGTTTAACAAAATATGTGTAAGACCTCTACACTGAAAGCTACAAATCATTGCCAAAGGAAAGAAGACCTGAGTAAATGACAAGATATAACATTATACTGAATTGGAAGATTCGAATTGGCAGATGTAAAATTTCCTCAAGATGAGCTATACATTCAATGCAATCTCAGCAAAACTCCCAGCAAGATTTTCTGTCTTTGAAGGTATTGAGGACTTGGTTCTAAAATTCATACAAATATGGAAAGGATCTCGAATACTGAAAATGATTTTTTAATAGGAGACCAACATTGAGGTACCTAGAGTATCTGATGTCAGGGCTTCCTGTAAAGCCATAGTGATCAGAACAGAGTGAGCCTGGAGTAAGGATAAACAAATGGGACTGTGGAACTTGATACTCATCTCCAACTCAGACCTCTCCTTTGAGCTCCACAATATATGTTAATAACTATTTTACATCTCTTCTTGAAGGTCTTAAAGACATCCTAAGGTCGATATATCTGAAATCCAATCCGTTATCTTTTTCCCTAAACCTGATCCTTTCATTCTGTTCTCCAGCTCCTTCATTTGCAATTCCTCCACAGTTGTGCAAACCAGACACTTAAGAGTAATCCTTAAGCCCTCCCTCCTCCCTCCACATCGCTGATGCCTTACTAGGGACTTTCAGCCTTATCTCCTAAATGTATTTTCATTTCAACCACTTTTCTCTATTTCCACCATTCTATTCTAGTGTCTGTTGCCTGGACTTATGTGAAAGTTTCCTAAACTAATAACCCACATCTATTCTTAACTACATCCACAGTATATTTTTGAAGTGAAAATTTTATCATGTTAAACCCTGCTTAATGTATTTCAATGTTTCAATGAATGAGTTTAGGAGAAAGATAAAATATAAGGATTTCGAGATTTTACCTGGTCTAGTCCCTACTTGCCTCCCTAGCATCATTTGCATCTGTCTCTTGCTTTCTTAGAGAGTAGTGCTTATTTTTTGTTTTTTTGTGCAGAGGAATACTAGCGCTCTTAATATAGTGGCTAACTAAATGAACAAAGGCATTGCATAACCTAACAGTACTAAAAGCAAACATATAATCATCTTCCTATTTCCTACCGAAATTTGGCCATGAGCTGTCATTCAATCTGTTCTATCTTTTTGGACAACTGGGATAGTCAGGTTACAAATGTGTGCACATACTACAAAGCGATAAGGGTTTTATAGTTTCTTCCAAAAGTCAATGCATTATTTTTGTGTTTTTAATATACATTATGTGTTTCTATTTAGCTACCACTGTGTGAAATTGAGAATGGAAAGATTTACCTTAAAAGCATTTTTCAGCGTGTGCTCCTCTGTCCATCACATGTAGTTTAAAGGTCATGCAAATGTAGAGTTTTGGGATGACAGGTGAACAGTGTGTTACCTTATACTCAGTGTTTCAGAAGAAAGTTCTCAACTTATCAGTCACAACACATATAACAGAAGACATGTATCACACATTTCCATGGGATGCACCAGAGGCTATGTGCAATTTCCTAAGTACTAATTAAAACTCCACCCATTTCTCTCTCTTTCAGAAAGTATATTGTAAGCAAGTGAGTGAGAATTACATTATATGGGGAATAATCTTGTATCTGATTTATAGTGTTCTAAAATTACATCATTCACAAATTTCAGACTTTACCTACCATTAATAACAAACTACTTGTAGTGCATCCCACCAGTACACTGGGCACGGGATGCATTATGACACTGAGGTATACAAACTACTTTTTTGCAAGGTAATATTTAAGTCTTGCACCATCACTGTGCTCTAGCCTAAATGAATATAGCAATAACCATGCTGACTACTAGAGGGTAAATTACGCACAAATTTATATGCCAACATTAAAATATGCCTTTACATAAAAACATTTCTCTACTGGATGTGTCTGTATACCCAAATATCCATGCATGTCCCCAATAATGTTGCTTGTAAATTCCTTACCCACAAATATTGGAGAGTAGAGGTCATGGAGTTCTTGTTAATAATATATATATTTTAAACAGTTATAAGATTGGAGAAGGTAATATCCTCAGGGCTTATGTGGAGGCTGTATGCTGTGGTTAAATTCATTAGTGACTCTGTACATGGAGGAGTTAATGGGAGGTTGTAGGCTCCAATAGGTTAGCTGGTTTCCTCTCCACTCCATTGCTGTCCCATTTCTCTTTGTCATTCCTGATGGTCAATGCCTGTGAGAAAAGCTGAGCATTTATTCTCCTAACTCCTGTAGCAATGTCTTCTATGGCATCATCTAGCCTTCTCTTGAAACCTGGAACCCAGAGTTTTCTACAGGAGTATTGTTTATAATCTTTAATTATATTTGGTTATAATCTTTAATTAGTTATAAATCTTTAATCTCAAGAAAGCCTTTCGAAAAATATGTTAAATCTGACTTTAGACTACTTCCACACCAGATCCTGGTTCTGACTCCTGGGCCATACTCAACAAACCTCCTCAATAACCTGCTTCTTCCTGTGATATTTCTTTATCAGTTTTCTTGTCTTTAATTTTCATTTTTTTCCTGCTTAGCTCATCAGTTCCATCAACTAGTTTCCAGGGAAATGTTTCTCTAACCTCTCAAACAATGTCCTCAGAAAGTAGGATCCCCAAGATAGAAGGTGGTGTTCCAGGTGGATACCATTTGTAACTTTCTTTCTTTCTTTCTTTCTTTCTTTCTTTCTTTCTTTCTTTCTTTCTTTCTTTCTTCCTTCCTTCCTTCCTTCCTTCCTTTTTTTTTTTTTTTTTTTTACCATTCAGGGGATTCCTAAGGAAGCGTCATGCAAACTGAGGCAGATGGTGAGGGGAAGGTATGCAGGTAGAGGGAGTGCTTGTGGCAGAGCACAGCATCATGAAAGTTCCTGGCATCACAAGAAAATCAGCATGGCTGCCTAGTGGAGTGTGTTATGCTAAGGAGTTTGGTAATTTTCCTTCGGGTTCCCCAGAGCTTTCAAAGGATTCTAAACAGAGCCACTGCACAGTATGATTCACATTTTAGCAAATCTCCTTGGTGTTAGCTGCAAAGTTTGCAAGGAATAAAATTTGTTCAGGAAAACGAGTTAGGAGATTTGTCCAAGTAAAAAGGATTTGATAAAAGCAGAGATGGATCCTAGGGATGTTTTATTTTACGACACGAGTAGATAAATAATTAGAGGCTGCTTCTAAAATATACACCTTTAAGAGCACACTTGGAGTCTAGGTCCCACACTAATTCTATGGAAACACACCTATTTCCCCCATAATGGTTCAGAAGCAGACTTGCTCCACTCGGTGGGCCATGTCCACTCAAAGTTGTACTTTAGGCTAAATTTATCTTGAGATTTCCTTGTCCTGAACATTTCTACCATGTTTTTAGCATGTTTCTTTCTTCACTCTTTCTGCAGGCCACAGCAGTCAAGATGTCATCCTTCCTTCATCTTGCCTCACGGAGAAAAAGGAAGGCAGCTTTTAGCAAAAAAAAAAAAAAAAAAAAAAGTCCAGCTCTACTGATAGAAAATCCTGGATTCATAACTTAGCTCTGCTACCAACTACTTTTATAATTCTAGACAAGTTTACCTTCCTGACATTCGATTTTGTTACCTGTAAAAAATATTCAGAAGTCCTTTGAAGTGATAGATATAGATATAGATATATAGAGATATATATATCTCTCTCTACACACACACACACACACATATATATATCTCCAAAGGAGTGATATATATTTATATATACATAAATTATATACTTATATAAATATTATATATAATATAATTTATACATAAATTATATAAAATATGTTTATATATAATTTATGTATATAAAATTATATATAAACATATTTTATATAATTTATATATGTAATATATAATTTATATACACACACACATATAAATAAACAATGCTTGACATACACTACACAGTCACAGGAGCAAGTCAAAAATATTCACACCGAGGCATAGATTTAAAATTTTTAAGGATTTAGGAGAACGATGAGGTAGAGACATCATTGATGGCATTTGTGTCATGTCACACTTCAAAAATAAACATTCAAATGGTCTCTGCCAGCTCAACTCCCTGGGGTAAAGAGATTGGCAATGATTGCTCCAATGGTGGACACCTCATGGGACACTGAGTGGGAGAAGAAAACCCACTAAAATATGAAGCTTCAGGAACCTGGAAGTTGCTGAGGGAAGTAGTGTGTCATCTCTGGAGAGTGCTGTGGTCTCACGGTTCTGGTTTTGTCTCTTGAGAGTGATGTGGTCTTTGCTTCCATGGTACAGGATAAGGGTGACCCAGGGTACGTTTATTCCAACAAAATGCTAATTTCCATGGTCTGTCTCTCCATGACTACTCCATTCCCAAGTCAAGAGACACAGTGTATCCTCTGAATAAATTGTATTTGGTTCAGCTATGAATTACTTAAACCTCCCAGCCTTGGGTTAGAATGTGTAGGGGATGAAGTAGATGGCAAAGCTTGGAACCAGTGTTTCACAGAAGTGTTATCTGGCTTCTTGCCAGACCCCAGTGCCTGATGACTTATGAGTGACACTTTTATCTTGAAGTGCAGCACTGAGCCTGATGGAAAGATTAACTGGGTTACATTCAGCTCAGGAATGTTTTAAAGCCTAAATAAGCTGGACAATCCCTTTTGCATGGACTTGGTGCTGGCTCAGCAGCTTGATTTCTACCTCTGCTGTCACCTGGTCCTTCTGTTCTGTTGGGAGAAACTTTGGGGGAAGGCTGGGCTTCCTGAGTCCTACACTGTATTATATTAGCAGGTTGTCAATGTCTCACCACCTTTCCTGCAAAACGGGTACTGTTACAGAATTTGCAGACTGCACCACCATTTCATGGATTGTTGGTACCCTCAGCAAAGCCTGTTTTTTTTTTTCACACTTTCTCACGTAGGGCAGACTGGAGAAGCCATCCCAGGGAAGGTCACACAGGGTAGGTGTAGATTTTGGATGGTTGAAAGGCAAGTACTCATGTCTTGAGCTCCTCTTCTGTATCACTGTGATTTTATGTGCTAAGGGACAGGAAACACAGGAGATGTCAGCCACTTTCTGTTCTATGAAGAGAGCATAGGACCTGCTTAGCACACAGCTAAATAATGGGGCGATGGTCAGCTGGGCAAACACCATGATCTGCCTACCCACCCAAGATTCTGCTCTGGCAGGACTCCTCCTAGAAGTGAATCTGCAAGGTTAACCTCTCCTACATTAATTTTAAATGCTAGGGATTTCCTTTTACATCCACTGTGGATTGATTCTACATGAACATCAAACCATTCTTGAGAAAACAAACTCCGTATTTTATAAACACATGAATACCATGAATGGATACCATTCAGGGTATGATTTTATTTTATCTAAAAGATGCCTCCTTCAAATCTCAAAATGTGTCCGATAGTGGCTTATTGGCCACATATGTGCCCACTGTGTCCAGCTCTCATAATTACATTTATTGGCCCATTTGGGTAGTGAATGATTTGTAAGTGCCTACTAGCACCCAGGATTGTATAAGTGGGGATATCAAGTAGAGGATAGCAAGGGACATGTGATCATGTGTTTATCTATCTAATCTCTAGAATATCAATGCCTTGAAATCAAAGGATTCTTTTTCTAGCTTCTTTTTGTGTGCCTAATTCATTCCTTTATATCTTCCATGTAAAAGACATTGAGCAAAGGATGTCTGAAGGGGGAGTGAATGGATAAATGGAGGGGCAACCCTACTGAAGGAAAAGAGTATACATCTTTCTCTTTTAAACAGATCAGATAACTATTCAGTGGGTCTTGGGTAGGATAAGCAATTCCTGTGAGGTTCTCCACATTCTGAATAGCAAAAGACTAGGGCAGTACAGAATGAATCTCTTCTCTGCATAGGTATTCAAAGTTTAAGGATATAAATGAAATAGTAGTCTTGTGTGTATGGAGGTGGCTATATACATTAGTCATGTAAATAAAATTCAGAATACCATTCAAATAAATGAACCATGAATTCCACAAAATTATGGTAATGAACAAAGATGGGCAGTTTTTCTGTTCATCTGAATACCCAACATTTTTAAGCCAACTATTAAATACATAAATGCACATAAATTTGGATTACCCCATGTTCCATACCCAGAGATCTCTGGAACTGGCAAGTGACTACAATACTCCTGTAAAGACTTATAAACCCTTAGAAAAATATACAAAATGCATACTTTGTGAAATAACTTTCATTAATAATATAATAAAATGCCTGATGATATAACTCTCAACTAAACAGAGCGTTTGATAGCTATGGAACGAGCCAAACATTTAGAAAGCACCTACTTTATAACAGGCCTCTACCTGTGGGAATACAGTAATTAATAAGATCCTCAAAGAGCTAATATTTCAGCTAGTGAAACAAGACACAGGCATCTGCAAACTTATCTGCCACTAGAAGATTCAAAGACAATATCATAACACGGTACCAAGTTATGGCAATTACTTTCTACAAGCATGATAATAAAAACAAATGAATAATTTGGTGGGGGCAGCCATCTACCATAATCACTCTTGCCTGCCTTGACCTTGAATTTTAAAGCTTCTCTGTACATGGCCCACTGGGCTGGCTCCTAATTGGAAGAAAAGCTTGGGCCCTTTGCTCCTTCTAGTAATGGTCTTATACTTTCTGCTTTGTTCCTAGTTGCTTTTTATTCTTCCTTCTGTCCCCACATGTCCTTGTTTGGGGCTCCAGAGTTCTCCTTAAACATATGGGAAGGTTCAGGTACTTTTGTTTTGACTGTGGGTATTCCTTATCAGACATGGCTCCACCAACTGGGTCCAGACCCCAAGACTGTGCCATAGATAAGCTGAATAGCTGATGCATTATGCAGCTTCTTTCCAAGTTTCACCATTGGGACAGATGTAGGGATATTTAATTCTATGATGCTGAAAACCCCATCTTCGTTTGAGATGGATATTTTGTTTCTAGTATAATTTGAACTTGTATTCTTTTCTGACAGTGAAATGACATTATTCCTGTGTGAGAGAATGTGAAACTGAATTTTTCAGATTCAAAAGGAGTTTCGTTGCTGCACTTACTTGAAACAACCAAATATTTTCACTGGCATCTGGGAGTAAAGCCAACAAACACAAGTGGTCGGTTTCTTTGTGAGTAGGATGAGGGGATTTGAGTTTGACTACTTCTCAGGTTCTTTATAGTTTTAATTTCCAAAGACTCTTTAATTCCTAGGGAAGATGGAACTATATTGACCTGAAATTCAAAATAAACACATTATCTTCAGCCATGTGACATTAGAATTAGGAGGAACTTAGGTAGCGTGCATGACACATCTCTAATTTTCAGACAGGGAAAAGGAGGAGGAAAGGGAAATGACTTGTTCAAAACCACACATCAATTGAATGCAGAGATGAACTTGGATTTGAGGTTTCTTGACTCTATTCCACTGACCTTCCATTGTCCCAGGGAAGACAGTCTGGAAGAGTCCTTGTGGTAGCAAGTGCTTAAAGTTTTCCACAAAAAAATCTTACACATTCACACATGCTAAATGTGGAGTTTTGATTTAAATACTCAGCTCTCGTAGAAGCCATCGAGATTGGCAATTGATCCCTCAGCTTATATTGGTCTACAGCCCAGTAAACTACCCAGGCATGATCCTGTGCCTGAGGTGCTCATTTTTGCTCTTGCTTCCTGGTGACCATTTAGCCCTTGCTGGAAAACTGTTCCTAAATCACCATGAAGGTGCAGTGAATTTCACTTCTGTGCTTTTCCATATGTGCCTTCTAACTGAAACATCATATTCAGTATTTCTAACGTAGAAAAAATTTTATTTCATATTCTATCATTGACCTTTTCAGAATTCAGGAATGACATCCAGAAGTTTTCCAAGACATCTTAGGAAAGATCTGGCACTGTGGAGGCAGTACTGATGGCTTTAATCAAAGAGTGCTTAACGTATGTTGAAGGGACTTCTTCAAACTCGCTTTACTAGTCTCTCCTGAATTTTCAGATAATCATAATTTGCTCCCATTTCTTCTGAAAATTTAAAGTGATAACACATTTCTTGATGAGATCATTCTAAAAATTATGAGGAAAAGGAAACTTTGAATATTATAAGACATGTTCATTTTTCCTTGGAATCATAAAAGCTGTAGCCACAGCCATTTTGCAGTTCCATTCCTCCTTCTCTAGCTACCATTTCTAGATTTAAAACCCTGGAAAAAGTACAATTTTACCAGCCACCACTAGTACCCAGTGTCAGCAGCTCATATAAAACCAGGGAAAATATAGTCAGGATTAAAGAAATCTGTAAAACTGTGAAGTAAGGCCATAGCATGTAAAATGCAATTCCTCTTACCAAGTACATAATTTATTAGGAAAGCTTTTTATAGGAAATCTGCTTGACACCCTATCCTTGGCAACTGCTTACTTTTTTTTGGAAGAACAAAAAATGGATAGAATGTTTCCCAATATAGGAATTCATTAATGTCTCAATAAATATCTCTATGTCTCTTCATACCCCTGTGCCCTCAAGCACAATTCTCCTTTCCCACCTTTCTTCCTCAGTCCTAAAATAAGTCACCTTCCTATAACCAGTCTTGGGACTAGAACTAACGAGCATTCACATCCGTCCTCTCACCCCCATCCTCACTGTCTTCTTCCTTCCCCCTGTGCACTACCATGCCCGTTGTTAAATTTGCTGCTGCAAGTGAGAAGCCTTTGGCTTTTGGACCCTGATTGCTATTCACTTTCACTTCCCTTCTCTTTCAGTGAGCTATGCCCAACTTCATAGTGAGGGGGATTTGGTCTTTCTCCATGGTTATTTTCTTAAGAAAACATCAATTAGCCACATTTTGGGACAGCTTTGCAAACAGAAGGAGCCCTTCATTTTCAGATCTCTTTTTACAAAATATAGTAGAGAGGAGTCAATGTCACAAGTGCTTTCTCCTGGCCAGAGCTCCTCTGTCCTGCCAGGCACATATTGTTCTTGTATATCTGAGCTGCCTGACATCCTTGGGTTACAGAAGCTTCACAAATGATTTTAGCTGCATGTTGAGTGGGGCCATGAAAGCATCAGGACTTGGTTGTAGAGATTAGCTTTTGATCTTTTAACAATGTTGTCCTTTGCCGTTTCCAAACTCCATTTGGTTTCTGGAAAAGGAATGCTCTGCTTTATATTTTCAAAGGGAAGCCTTGAGATATTATATCACGTTGTCATCTCTAGGGCTTCTTTCTATTCTGAAGAAAAGATGGGAAAAGTCTCATTCATTCATTTAAGAAACAAAGCTACCATTTGGTGGTGAGGCAGGAAAGTGGGTGGCAGATAGCATAATACGTGGCCATTAATCCATGAAGGACAAGTGGAGAGGACCCCACCCCACGCCCTGTACACAGAAGTTCTAGGCCAACTGACACCATGATCTTGCCCTTGGTTTTCCAACTCTGTTCATACCCACAGCTCCATTGTTTGCTACAGGGCTGGCTCAGGCCAAGGATAAGCTTATCCTGCGGTCACCGAAAAAAGCTGATGTGTAGGTGTTGGTTAACAAAGGTCATGACATCATACATTTCTTATTTAAAACTTTGCACCCAAGACAATGTGTCCTTGGGCAAAACCTTCGGTTGTTTCTTCTTAATTTATGTATGAAAACATCATGTTAAAAAATCAATCAGAGTTCAAGTTTTTAAAAAAAATTATTTGAATAAAATATCAAATAAAAATTAAAACTCTTACCTTAGGATTTGCATTTTCATCTATTGGTTCATATACTAATAGCAGGTCAGTTGGGCAGATTTTATTAGAATCCAAGTGAACCTACACTTGGGGTAGAGAAAGAAGAAAATATAGAATAGAAGGGAGAGTGAGTTAGAAAGAGCTAGTAGTCTTCTTGGGCACATCTTTATATCTGAACCAAAGCCAGATCAATGCAGTGTTTTATTTTGGTGATTTGTTCATTTGCCTTGCAAAATAAAGTACATATATCTCATGAAATATTACAGTCCTGAATGTAAAAAAAACAAAAAACAAAAAACAAAAAAAAAAAAAAAAACACTTATAAAGCATAGACTGGCCATAGTTTATTTTTTTTTAATTTTTTTTTAGCGTTTATTTATTTTTGAGACAGAGAGAGACAGAGCATGAACGGGGGAGGGTCAGAGAGAGAGGGAGACACAGAATCTGAAACAGGCTCCAGGCTCTGAGCTGTCAGCACAGAGCCCGATGCGGGGCTCGAACTCACGGACCGCGAGATCATGACCTGAGCCGAAGTCAGCCGCTTAACCAGCTGAGCCACCCAGGCGCCCCTGGCCATAGTTTTATTACCACCATCATTATTACTGTGAGCCATCATATATAAAACACTTACTATGAGCTAAATACAGTACTAAGTATTTTATATACCATTTCGTACTAATAACAACACTATGACCTGCTATTTCCACCTAGACTCAATGAGGTTAAGTATTTCATTCAATATCATACAACTCACAGTTGACTGAACTGCAGTTTAGAGGTCTGCTGTCAGCCTGCATGAAATCTGGTTCCTCATGAAAATCCATTCTGAGACGTATATCCTTCTTACAACCTGGGTCAAAAAGAAAATTCTGACTTTGGTTAAATTTGTGTTGAATTCAGTGGTTCTGGACCACTGGTGCCTTTTTGGACTCACAGAAGTTTCCATATATCAGTATTGATTCTGTCATACAAGTTGCAGAGCAAATGAGACCATGGGGCAAGCACAAGGAGGTAATTTGATCATTTTCCAGGTGAAAAAGTCATTATTATTAGGTTAAAAATATTTCTGAAAAGTTCATTTCATTAAAAACCATACTTTCTTAAATAAAGTAATTCTAGGGATAGTTATTTTAATTTTACAGTGTTTTTGTTGTTATTGCTATTTGTTTTCTTTTATTAGTTAGAAATCTCCCACTTCTCTAAATTGTCCTTTTTTAATCATAATATTTTAAACATGATAAAAATACAGAATAATATATTATTCAGGCTCCAGGCTCTGAGCTATCAACACAGAGCCCGACATGGGACTCGAACCCACAAACCCCATGACCTGAGCCAAAGTTGAACACTTAACTGACTGAACCACCCAGGCACCCCACAGAGTCTCTAGTTCTAACAAGCTACCCTTTGATGGCAATGCCATTACTCGTCTGAAGACACACTGAGAAGGGGGGGCTTACCTTGAGGGAACGAGCATTTGCCAATATTTAAACCTTTCCAGAGTTCATGCAAATTATCTTTTAAAATTCCTTATCTTTTGTTTTTTCTTTAATCACCACCAGGTTATGTAATGACCAAAACACTTTAGGACGAACTTCTTTCAAAAACTCCATATATTCTTGATAGAAAGGCAAATGATTAAGTCTGTTAAAACATACCAAAGGTATATTTGTCAATCTCATTTTTTGGTGAAATAACTTGAGTTTGTATTTACTTCAGACATAGTAATATGTTAGTACTGCATTAACTTCTCCCCTATCTTCATTGAGACATAATTGACATACAACACTGTAAGTTTACAGTATACAATGTGATGATTTGATATATGCGTATATTGCCTGTGTGTGTGTGTGTGTGTGTGTGTGTGTGTCTGTGCATCTGTGTATAGGATGAGAATATTTAAGATGTACTCTCTTGGCAACTTTCAAGTTTATAGTGCAATATTGCTAATTATAGTCACCATGCTGTATGTTATATATCCAGAGCTTCGTCATCTTGTAACTGGAAGTTTGTACTCTTTGACTAACATCGCTTCACTTCCTGTACCTCCCTTCCCCTGACACCACCACCCCCACTCAATCCCTGGAAACCACCATTCTACTTTATTTTTTTTTTTATGAGTTTGGCTTTTTTTGATTCCATATGTAAGTGAGATCATACAGTATTTGCATTTCTCTATCTTGAGCTTTTTCACTTATCATAATGCCCTCAAAGCCCATCCATAATTGTCACAAATGGCAGCAGGACTTCATTCTTTATTATGGATGAATTATATATATATATAAATATATATATAAATAAAATATATATATAAATAAAATATATATAAATAAAATATATATAATATATATTATATATTATATATTATATATATAATTATATATTATATATAATATTATATATATATCTGAATATATATGTATATATAAATATAAATATATATAAATATATATATTATATATAAATATAAATATATATATATATAATTATTATATCACACACCACATTTTATTTATCCATTCATCCATTCATGGATGTTTAACATTGTGTCAATGTCTTGACTATAGTGAGTAATGCTGCAATTGTGAATAATGCTCCAATGATGTTGCAGATATCTCTTTGAGGTAGTAATTTCGTTTTCTTTGGCATATATTGAGCAAATACAAGAAGATCTGGAGGGAGAAAAAGACACTATAATAATCATAGGAGAATTCAGTGCCCTGCTTTCAACAATGGACAGAAAGAAAGGAAGCAATTATACTTTAGCATCCCTGCACCAACAGCCTTCTGCAGAAAGACAGGAACCTGGTGGCCAGAGTAAATCCTTTAGGTATTACTATTTATGTTCCCAGTGTTCATGGTGCCAAATGCCAGGCAACTATATCATGAGTGAGAGCTTTGAGGAACATATGGGGGCTGGCATACTGTTCCCTTTATCCTTGGGTGTTTTACAATACATAATGAATTAGTACAAATTGGGTGGACACTAATGGTAAAAACACCTATGTCTTTTCTTCTAATTAAATACCAAGAACTTCACCATTAAGACTGGCCTTAAGCAAAATGCTACAGGACAGGGAAAGTTGCTGTAGTTGCTGTTTTACACATTAAAAGCTATTTACTAATTATTATTCTGCAAAAATATACATAATGCCCCACTGAGAA
The DNA here is from genome assembly GCF_028018385.1 of Neofelis nebulosa. Taxonomy (NCBI): domain Eukaryota; kingdom Metazoa; phylum Chordata; class Mammalia; order Carnivora; family Felidae; genus Neofelis; species Neofelis nebulosa. The sequence goes on from NC_080790.1 coordinate 14,585,100, forward strand.
TAGTGGTTGACCAGAACATGTGATAGCATTCTAATTAAATAATAGAAACACATGTTAGTGACCTATATCAATTATTTTTTTAATTATTTTTTTACTTTTTATTTACTTCTGAGAGAGAGAGAGAGAGAGAGAGAGAGAGAGGTGGGGGGGGGGGGAGAGAGGGACAAAGCACTAGCAGGGGAGGGGCAGAGAGAGACAGAGACACAGAATCCGAAGCAGGGTCCAGGCTCTAAGCTGTCATCACAGAGCCCGATGCAGGGCTCGAACCCACGGACCGTGAGATTGTGACCTGAGTTGAAGTCAGACGCTCAACGGACTGAGTCACCCTGGCACCCTGAGTGGCTTATATCATTTATAAAACTAGTTTGCCATAAATCTTGCTAATACGTCTGCCTTCCTATTTAAGTAAATTGCCTTGATTTCAGTATTTTAAATGTACTCCTTTCCCCACCCTGCAAAAAGAACTGAATTCTAAGTTAGAGGATAATAACTGCCCTTTGTATAGAACTGTGGCAAATTCTTCCAGCCAGCATAGTAGCCATGTAGCAGAGACCTAGAGCACACTCCCAAGGATAGAGAGCTTATGAATGTGTGTCTTTTATTCTATGTAGAATTGCCCAGTTTGCACTGGACAAAGACCAAGGCTTTTCTGGGAGTGGGTCTGGACCATCTTTGATTTCCTGGCAGGACATACATTTCTGACTGTGCCGGGTCACACGCATAAAAGATTAACTATCGGAAAGGGCAGCAAGAGAGTTCACCTTTGTTTTCCTTTTTCAGGACCTGGTCTCTGTCGCTGGAGTATGGAACAAGGGGGAGGCATTGCTTTGGGTGTGGCAGTGGGAGAGAGTCATACCCTGAGCCTGACCTGGGTGCAAAAAGATTTTTCTGTGTCTGGCCAGCCCACTCTGCTTACCTACACCCTGTGCACTTCCACTGCCTCCTGCTGATGCCTCTCATCAGTAGACGGTTCTTCTCGAATACCTTTGGGTTACCCTTCATAGCAAACCCACACTTCGCTCTGTGGGAGGCTCTGTGACCTTGATGCTCTACCTACCATGTGCCTTAACTTCACTGTATAACACGTGGTCCCATTCCCCACTGATCTCTGTCACATAAGAACGACAAAATGCCATAGAAGAAAATGAGCTTTGCAGACAGACCAGCAAGTTTGCTTCATGACTGTTTGGATGTGGGACTTTGGAGAAATTGCTTAAACTCTCCGAATCCTAGTTTCTCTAATCAAAAATGAGGACTAGAAATATATTCTTTGCAGTAAAAATTACGGAAAACATCTATTGTGTTGTTTGGTACCACATATGCCATTTATATTATTTTAAGACCCATGTGTAGTTGGACATTGCTTTTAATTCGTATTTTACCACATAATAGCTGGAAAAGAGCTTAAACACTAAAACACGGTACATGTAAAAACTGAGGTAATCTATCTTTGCCGCTTTCCAGTTGTGTGATTTGAGGAAATTCCTTAAACGCTCTCAGTCTATATTTTATTATCTAAAATTTATCAGAATCACAGTACATATTCCAGAGAGTTGTGTAAAGATGAAATGTGATAATGTTTTGAGGTAATTAACAAAGATCCACACCCAATAAACATTCAACCAGTATTAGGGACTGTCCTTCAGCAAATGGAGAGTTCGATCAAGCCAATAGTAATTGTTTCTAACAGTTATATTGGCCTCCTCCTGTCCCTCAGAGCTCACTGTCTTCTAGGTAAGGTACTGAGGGGGAGGAGGAGGGGGAGATCCTTAGGGATTCTCTGGCCTGTGGCTCTCTCATGCACAAAAGTAGAAACTGAAGCTCAGAGAGCCGTGGGGCCTGGCTCAGGCCACACAGGGAGCTAACGGCCAAGCCTACTGGAGTCCTGGCTGTTTCCACAGTTCCCCAGGGCCTGACCTCTCTGCCACCTCTCATTTCTGCGCCTTTTGACCTACAGGAGTGCACAGCAAGGCCTTTGACAAATAAACAGTGGCCCAAAGATTAAACTGCACCTGAAGCTGGTTATGCAGGTTCACTTAGCATTTGAACCAAGGGCGGAAACTCAGCTATACCCAGTCTGCAAAGGGATTAACCCATTCTCAGACCCAGCTTGTGAATTATGGCCCACTTAGTAAGTACAAAAAGGGAGGGAAGAACTAAATCTCATTAAAAGAAACATAAACCTGTATAAATTTTTTAAACAGGCAAATAAAAAATTAAAAAAAGTAACATAAATAAAACAATTGAAATGAAACTAAATATATTTGGATATGCAGAAAAAACTCCAGATAACCTTTCTTCTGGCTATCTCATACATCATGGACAAGAGGGAATATGACGGAATATAGTGGAAAAGGTCATTTTCTGTGAGAAATCTTGGGAGCCATCTTAGGATTCCTCTACTGCCATCAACTGTCAAAAACCTTTGTAATCTTTTCAATTACTCTACTTCAGCCAAACTGGGCTTCTTTCTGCACCCTAAACAAGCCAACTTTATTCCTAGCTCAGGGCCTTTGCATTTGCGATTCCTTCTATTTGTATAGAGGTTTTGCCTAGACATCACGTCCACAATGAGGTCTTTCTGACCATTCTAGTTAGAGAGGTTCTCTCTGCCTCCTCATGGAAATTCCCTCTTTATCTCCCTAACACTTATTGTTACTTAAAAACTATTCACTTACTTATTGGCTTTTGTGTTTATTGTCTTTCACTGTGCCCTTCTCCCCATATAAACTCCATGAGTGGAAGGACATTCCGTGAGTGTCTTGTTCATTATTGTAGCCCCAAGGCCTGGATCAGTGCTGGAACATAAGAAGCCTGCCATGAGTACTAACTAAGCACACACATGAATGCATGTTTTGTGGAAAGTGAGAGAATAGAGGGGAGTAGGAGTGAGTTGTGAGGGAAGAGGATGCAGTGTTTAGCTAGAGCTAAACACCTTGAATGACTGATTAAGAATTTGAACACAATCCTAAGAGCAGTGGGACTCTCTTGGACACAAAATGAGGTGTTAGAGAACGTAAGTTCACAAGAGAGTTCCAGTTCCAGGTAATCATGTAACACAGCCCCTCACCTGTGTTTAGGGAACATCGAGCTTTGAGCATAACACTTAGGAGTGAGGTGACCTAACACACCTGCCACCACCCCCTCCACTCTGATGCCCTGGTTCCCTTGAGGCTATAGAACAAACCTGCCTTCCCACTTGACCTTGTCCAAAGGAATGATGGATGAAAATATAATCTTATATATATGATGCAGGCTCAAAGGAGAAAAAAACGTGTACTTGTAATAACAATTCTTCAATGTTAATTTCCAGATATGTTTAAAGGACCAACAGAGTGAGCACACAGCCACTAGAATCACCTTTCGTTCCATGAAGTCTCAGGATGTGCCTCCTTCCAAAACATGAGCTGGACACAGTGGACATGGATGTAAGTTTCTAAATCTGAAGTTCATCAAGCCGTTCCTTTGGTACAATATTATTTTTAGAAATCCCTGATGGTTTATTGTGAAGGAAAGGAATTCCTTATGTGACACGTATTGGGTTCATGTGCATAATAAACTGACATTTTAGCATCCCTTGACAATTACGTTCTTTCCCATATCAGCTGTTTTCACACATTTTCTTCTTCTTAAGTTATTTAGATTTAATTATATTTATGCCCAGACACTAGCTATGGTATTAGGTTCCAAATGTTAAGTAAACCATGTTTGTACCATTTATTGTGAGATACTGTTTTTCTACATTTCTTATTAATTTTTCTAATTCATTTAACTTGTATGGATGGAGGGGATGTATTAAGATACTTTCAGCATTCTCAGCCTAGGACCCTTGCTTAGGCAGCGGGACATTGTATGTATGTATGTAATATGTGTATTATATACACACACACACACACATCACATCAGTGATGCCTTTTATTTACCTTAATGGATGAATAACCTCAGCTGTAAATATTTTCATTCATAGAATTACTCCTGTGATACCAGCAGACATGTGGTCTTGTGGCAACACTTGAGCTCACTGAGCCCAGATCAAAGTAAGTGAAAGAAAGTAGTACCTGTTCAGGCATTTTAATGGTCAACTGGGAATTTCTTCTATGGTTACTTCCTAATAAACTGAGATTTCACTGATATGGAATGACAGGAATTGCAAGGTTTGGTCCAACTTTCCAGAATTTGCCAAGAGAATCTATGTCCCCTGGGCTTGAGACCAAAGTACATAATTAATTTTTTTTTTTTTTTTTTTTTTGCCCATGCCTGTGGGAGTACACATGATTTGTCATAAAACAGGCTACTGGCATTCTCACACTTTGAGTATATTTGTTTCACTAGATAGACTGAGGAAGAAGCTATTAGTAAAACTATGTTGATCTTCTTTCAGAGGAGGGGAAATTGAGCCTTAGGGTGAAAAGGAGAAGGTTCAGAGGAATAGCTGATGTGTCTGCGATAATTATGTTTACATGGGTAAGAGGTGTCAAAGTGACATTACTCATGAGGCTGATTTGAACAGAATGTTGCAAATCACTTTCAAGATTTTTTTTGGACTTCCCCATATTTTTGGAGGTTGGAGTCAGGATTACTGGCTTTGGTAATTAATCCTTCCCAGCCTGCATTCTTTGCTACTGAGCATAGCAGTGATTCAGGGGCCCAACCTGCTAAATCAAGATAATGCTTGACCTCTGGAAGCAGAAGCCTTTTCCTCACTTAGCTAGAGAAACTAAACCCGGGAGCACAATTGGGAAAATCAACAGAGTTCATATGTGAAGATCTGTAGAGGGAACTTAGAATGCCTGTTTTGGGCATTTTCAGGGTATTGTACGAATATAATATAAAAAAGTTATCAACTCAGAGGACAGAGTTAGTTGGGTTTTGTGAGAGAGTACAGACATGGGGCCCTTAAAGAGCTGTAATAGGTTCAGGAGAGCCGTTGATTTCACCATAAGCTTATCACAGATCATCTTTCATGTCTGCTGTGCTTGCCTGTTTATTTGCCTGGTGTTCGTTTCACAAGAACATTGTATTAATATCACAGCAGTGTGTAAAGGAACTCCATTGGTTTGGTTTCACTAGAGCTGGGATTGTTTGAAATTGTTTTGTCCAATAAACTATCCTTATCTTTGTTTTACTTTGCAATTAGTTATAATGCCATTAGACAACCCGGGTGACTCTAGCGAGATTGTGTAGATAAAATGATCACTTTGCTTCTCGTCAAGAAAGGGAAATAGGATCACTTTTCCACTATGAAACCAATTAAGTCTTTTTAAAAATATCATCCTTCTTTATGCTCTCAAATTATCGTGCTGGAGGAGACGCACCGAGTTTTATAAGAAGTTAAGACCAGAGTGTCCCCTTTTGAAAGAGTTAAGATTGAAGGAGCCAGCACTGGGCACAGAGTAGGTACTTTAAAAGAACATTTGAGTGATAAATGAAATTGACTGGTGATTTTCTGTTGTTTTAAAAAGAATTTTATTAGTCACTCAAGCAGCTTAAGCATGAGATTTTTAAGACCAGAGAGGAGAAAAATTGTGATCAAGTTTGCCATTGCATGTTTCCAGCTCCACAAACCAATAGGAAAGTCTTACTATTTCTTTGAGTTTAAAGATCAGTTTGAGGTTGGATGAGCCAGTAATGGGAGAATCATCTCCTGTTTTGAAAAAGAGATGGCACAGTAGATATTTTCTGTTCACTGTCACTCCACCTCTGGCCTCTCAGGACAATCTTAACTTGCTTTTATGGTGGCCCTTATCACTATGTCCTGTAACTGTTGGATTATTCTGCCTTTTCCAGTGAATGGCATACTCCTCAAGGACAAGGTTTAAATGTATCATCTGATTTTATATTCCTGGGGTGCACTTAGTGCCTGGAACATCTAGGGACTTGAAAATAGAGGATTGAATGAAAGATTAAATGACAGAATTCTGAAAGCTTTTTTTCAAGCTACAGCATCCCTTCAGTTCTTCTGTGTCTGTGGCGCATGTATATATGTGTGTGTGTGTCTCACCCATGATGTTAATGGCTTCATCTAATTATGATTTTTTTTCTTACTGTGTTCAGCCCAGTTTAATTGTACCCTGACTCCCATATACAGCCTCATACCTCATACCCACCACCATAGCTATACACACCCCATACACTCTCTCATTTTTAGGCTTTAAAAGCAATAAGGATAATTTCCAGATTTGTTTCATTCCCAACAGCCAAGCCTTTCTGATGTCGGGAACCTGAACCCCTTGTCAGTGTAGCTGTAGCCTGTGGGCCATCATCAGATATTTTGTTTTTTAGGATCCAGCTAGACCAGCAGTCATAAACATAGATACTGGCCCTCATCCTCAAATTCTTTGCTCACTTAAACCTCCTTTGCATGGGAGTCTCATCCAAGGACAGCTCTCAGAAGGCTGACTTTTGTAGCCTAACGTCTGTGGGACTCAGAGAAGGTGGGTGACACTCATGAATCAGAACCAAAACGCAATTTTCCTCTAAGTCAACTTTGCAGTCTTGGCTCATTTTGACGTCAAAAGCCCGAGATCTGGAGGGGGAAAATGTGAGATGAGTGTCCTTCCTTCCGTGCTATAGCACAACATGAACTTTAGAGGGAGGATCTGCAAGTTGTTTAAGGTCTGAAATATTTGCTCCCTGACTTTCCAGTACACGTGTTTGAGGCTGAGAATCTTATCAGTAGATAAGGGAAGAGAGGCTGCCATCCCACATTCCACAAACTCACTTCCAGATGGTTTAGAGACTAGGGGTGAAAAACTCAGGCTCTTCAATCAAGCCAAACAGCCCACACCTTTATTGCCCCATTTGTTTAGCAGCCTGTCACGGGCCTTCTAACATCTCAGAATCAGCCGTGGGGGCAGCTGTTTAATTAACTCCTCAAGGCTGCATTTTGGTGGGGGCAATTCATTTATTATGAAAAACAAATTGAAAGCTCCGAGGGTTTTTGTTCCTTTTCTTCTTCAGTGGTTACTGTTATCTGGAGCTTCTGGCTTAGTCCAAATAGCAACGATGATGGTTTTTTAAAAGGAGCCACTTGATCTTTTGTGTTGTTACTTTTTCTTTCTTTCCTTTTTATTTTCCGAAATCAGACTGGCTATCTGCCTTGAACGTGGAGAGATTTCTTTGCCTTGGTACCAGGAAACAATGGCATTTTCCCAGACTTTTTTGTGTGTTCTAGTTGTAGAAATACCACAATTGCAATATTAACTTTTTATAACAATGACAAGGTTACATGTCGCTCTGTTCCAGTTAAATTGTGGTTGTAAATAATTTTCGACCCACTTACTTCTAATAATGGTTTGGGAACTTACTGAAAGACACCTCTATGCTAGGCCTGAAGAAATATACTGAAAGATAAAAGAAGACCCCTTAAGAAATTTATAGTCTCACTTTTTGGGAAAATAGATATTCATGTTTTTATTATTTTTAATTTTTTTATTTGGAGATAATCTTTGTCTTAAAGAAGATTTGCAAAGATACTGTAGACTGTCCCCATATACTTCTCACCCAGCTTCCTCTAATGCTAACATCTTACCTAAAACAATGATATCAAAACAAATAAATTGGCATTGACATAATATTCTTAACTCAACTGTGGACTTACAGACTTTACCCAGTTTTTCCACCAGTGTCCCTTTTCTGTTCCAGAATCCAATCAGGATCCCACGAATTGCATTTAGATGTCATGTTTCCTTTGTCTCCTCCAATCCAGGACAGCTTCGTGGTCCCTTCTTGTCTTTCATGGCCTTGACATGTCTGAAGGCTAGTGGTCAGCTGTTTTGTAGAATGTCCCTCTATATTCATCTTTTAGTGTCTTTTGAGAATAAGCCTCTTTCAGAATGTGCCCTGGAGATGATATGGAAAGATTTAGAATCACATGGACTTAGAGTAAGAGCCAAAGGGTCCCCTCTTTTTGAAATGCACAAACTGAGGTCCAGAGAAGAAAACCAGGACTTGCCCAAAGTGAGACAGCTGACTGAGATAGAATTAGCACCAACCCAGACCTCTTGACTTTGGAGGCAGTGTTGGAATTATCTTCCTGTCCTATTTGGAATCCTGGGGAAACTTAATTCCTGGGGAAGTCTGACCTCTAGATGTGGTCCCATGATGCCCGGAGGACTAGGCCCTGCGTGTTTTCCTGAGCCCCGGCACAGAGCCTGCTCTATAAGCACTGTTAAGTTAAATTAAATTTTGCCCCAGAGAGCCAAAATGGTGAGAATGGCTAAAGAGCTTTTGCCAGATATGAGACAAAACTGCATGGAGGGGTAAGAACTTAGAAAATGTGAGTAAGGTCAAGGGAAAAAGAAAAAGCCAGATTCCTTGTAGCAACCTGAGATGCTTATAGGGGAGCCATAGTTATCGGGCGGCAGGCCTGCAGAAGCTCTTCAAACAGTAGGTAGTGTTCCCCATCCTGTGGCAAATACTTTTCTTCACCCACAATGCTGAAGGAAAGGACCTATCTACCCTTGACCTCAGAGCACTTTCTGCACATCTTAATTCCTGAGATTTGAGGGCACAGGATATGGCAGTCATGGATTATCTTATACTGCATCTCAGTTTAGTCTCTTGATTTCAGAGCTTGTTTGCTAAGGTTCAGACAGGACCTAGCGAGGTACTAAGATCCCCAAATCTCAGAATTGTAGTATGTGAAGTTAATAACTGGGTCAAGTAGTGCAATTATTAGTTATCTAGAATCCTAGAATGGGGGATTTATAACTCTGAGTCATAGAGTGTTCTAAAAAGTAAACTCATGCTTTATATTAGTGGTCAGTAATCAACACTCGGTTCTCAATGTTTTGTGTAGTCCTCTTGGGTATAGGAGGGCTTTCTCCTGCCATCCCTTCAGACAGCGTCCCAGTGTGTCCTAAGTGCAGAGTGGATTTGCCCCATGCTTTGGAGCAACCACAGAGTAAGCAGGGAAATGGTCTGGGAGTTGAGAGTACTGAGTACCAGTTCCGGCTATCTCCTAAGTGATTATGAAACTTGGGAAAAGTGGCTACGCATCTGTGTTGCAGAGTTGTTCCTAGCTGTGCTCTTAATCTGGTTTCACGTACCAGTCACTTACTAGCTGTGTTCCTGGGGCAATATGATTAACTTTTCTGAGTCTTCGTTTCTTCCTCTTTAAGGCAGAAATAATAACTTTAACTCCTGCAGAAGTTGGTGAGGATTAAGAGTTATAGACTGGAATATGCTTTGCACAGTACCTGCTTCATTATAAGGTGCTGTTAATTATAAAAGCTGTTCCTCCTGTAATGTTCTGTGGCTCTGAGAGCGGGACCTGGTGGTTCTACTAGAGAGCTATTACCATAATCACCATCTTCTGCAAGGTTAAGGTAATTTCTAAACCTGAATTGTGAGATGCTCGCAGGACAGGGTGTCAGACCAAGCAGGCGAAGGTCCATGAAAATGAGCCCTGCAAGGTCATCATAGCTTGAATCTTTGTGAGAAGGTGACAGAACTTTCCTCTAGCTCTTACGCAGGGTGGGAGACATTCTGTTCTCGGTCTCCTCCTTCTTTTCTTACCCCAACTGTGCAGAGCTATTTTGGGTCTATGTATTTTGGGAGCCATAATGAGGTGCTTCTCATCATACCTTGCCATTTTCAGGCAGCCTTTACTAGCCGCCTGGACACGGGAACAACATAGCAATTTAAGAGCTATAGTGGACTAGGCCGGAAATAGAGGCCCGACTGCAGTGGTGAGAGATGGGAGTGGGGAATAAAAGAGGAAGGCTAAAATGGCTTACCATCATACACAGAAACATTCAGAGGATGAGAAACCAAATTTCCTCATGCATGTACCGAAATACGCCTGGAGAATGCAAAGAGTGGGTGATCTGCAGCAAAGAACCATCTTCAGTGGGTCTAGAGTCGAAAAATGAGCTTTCTTCATTTGCTAGAGTGTAAGGGCTGTCCAAGTTGCCTGATCATGATTCATTTAGACCTCAGCTTCTACAGACATGGGAATAAATTTGAAGAAAAGGAAAGCTGTCAGTCACATCAGCTTCCAAAGCAAAATGCTACCCATATAAAGCCTTCAAATTCAGAATGACCGGGTCATCTCTTCTTTTCCTACAGCCTAAAACACTTTAGAATTTCAAAGCTAGTATTCCTAGACATGATTTTCCAAAGTCTGGGCACTTCCCTTTTTTTATTTGGAAACTATGTAAGAATTCCATGGTACAGGTATTCCTGGACCCACAGCCTTTCACCCCCAAATTACATATTCTTTGACACCATAATGCAGGATCTTTGTAAAAATATGTGTGCAGATTGATATCTCATTCCACGAACCCCCATATTTCCTCTTGTCTTATGGCGGGGGCTAAAAGGAAAAAAAGTGCTGCACACATTAACATGTTGCTCAAGTTTTCAAGCGAAAAATGTTGTTTCTGCTTCAAACCCAGGATAAAGGAAGCTCTTGTCTCCAGGAGCTGACACTTCCCTGGTCATATTTCAGATACAATTAGCCTCCATTGATGGCGGTGGTTGATCTATCAAATGAGCAGCTAATCTTATCTGTGGTTCACAAATGGCTCAGATGGTAGCTTGTGACTTTGATTACTGGAAGACTGGACCCCATCAGACGGCTTTGCTCCAAACAGTGGTCCTTTCAGCCTTCTGCTCATGGAGATCAAAGCACTCTCCCCTGTCCCTATCTGCAGGGAAGCTCATTAGAGGGAGGCTGTCAGGGTTATAATCACGCAACAGTTTTACTTCTGGGTTATAACGCTTTCCCCTTCTTATCAGCCTGTGAGGTCCAAAGTGAGAAGGATAAAGGAGGTACCGATGACATCTGATACATTTAATAGGCTCACTGGTGACTGCCTGGCCCCAGCTCTCTGCCACTGCTGCCTCGCTGACTACTGAAGGACTTCCCTCCCCCTAGACCTATAGGGATTATTCTTTATTCCGGGAGCGTGAGATGGGGGAGGGGTTGCAGATCCATTGTGTCCTAATAGTTGCTTTACTATCAGAACAAAATCAAATAAAATAGGACTTTCTAAGTCCAAAGATCTGTCTTTACATTTCATCTCTTTCATACAATGGCTGTGTGAACTTGGACATTTTGCTATGATCTTCAGCTTCTCCTGTAAAATATGTAAATTGATAATTTTCTCATTGGACTTAATGTGCAGACCTCAAAGTTTCCCTCTCCCAGAAGCCTTCTATTATAACCTGAGTTCTTCCCTTCTTCTCCTTCCCGCTTCACCTACCAGAGTTAAGGTGCTTCCCTACAGTCACTTGTCCCTCTTCTGTCTTCCCAGAGATTACCTCTCACATTGCACTTGTCGTGCCTGATTTTCTGTGGGCTTGCCTTTTCCTCCCCAATAGACAGCTGAGGCGCCATATATCAAAGAATGCCTTCACTTGACACATAGTTGATGCTAAACGAGCATTTGTTGTCCTCACTAAATAAAGCACTCTATACTAAAATGATTTGCAAAGCACAGTGTGAAGAGGTTGCCTTTATTATTGGATGTAGACACTTTTAGAGATTCATAGGGACTCATGTTAGATGACCTACTTTAGTGTTCTAGGGTGGAGCCCAAGAATTCATAGTTCTAACAAGTTCTCACTTGTTCTCACTGAAAGGACCCAATCTTTCTATTTGTAGACGAGGAAACTGAGGCTCAGACTCAAGAAGTGTCTTGGTACAAGGTCGTATAATTAGAGGCACTCAATGTGTTCTTATTTCTAAATAGTTTATCAAAGTAAATTCTATGTCACGTGTGTGTATGTGTGGGTGCATGTGCATATTTTGAAACCTATACTGAATAGGCCTTTTTGTTTGTTTTTAATTTACGTTGAGCTCCTTAGGGCTTCAAACTTTGGTTTTTTTTTTTTTTTTTTTTTTTTAATGTTTTTTTATTTATTTATTTTTGGGACAGAGAGAGAGACAGAGCATGAACGGGGGAGGGGCAGAGAGAGAGGGAGACACAGAATCGGAAACAGGCTCCAGGCTCTGAGCCGTCAGCCCAGAGCCTGACGCGGGGCTCGAACTCACGGACCGCGAGATCGTGACCTGGCTGAAGTCGGACGCTTAACCGACTGCGCCACCCAGGCGCCCCAAACTTTGGTCTTCTTTTGGTCTTCTTTTAATTATACATCTCTTGGGGCGCCTGGGTGGCGCAGTCGGTTAAGCGTCCGACTTCAGCCAGGTCACGATCTCGCGGTCCGTGAGTTCGAGCCCCGCGTCAGGCTCTGGGCTGACGGCTCAGAGCCTGGAGCCTGTTTCCGATTCTGTGTCTCCCTCTCTCTCTGCCCCTCCCCCGTTCATGCTCTGTCTCTCTCTGTCCCAAAAATAAATAAAAAACGTTGAAAAAAAAAATTAAAAAAAAAAAAAATTATACATCTCATGGCCATTTCACAACATGGTCATTTCATAACTTGCTGTTTTCATGTTAAGAAGCAATACAGTCATGCTGCCAAGACACTGGCTCAGTTATTGTCATTGTTTGTCTCATGTATTCTGTCTATTCATTGATGCTTTTAGAAATATCTGGTAACAAATGCCCAGGGGAACCCAGCTCACAGAAGAATCAGAGAAGGACTCAGTACTACCACGTGGCAGCCTTGTGGTCTCTTCATCACATAACCTGGCATAACCTAGGTCCGGTCTTTACCCATCCACCCAGTTGGGAATGTGGAGTTCTTGCCAGCAGTGGTCATTCCCAACAGAATGAGCAGCAACAGCCATTGCCTATGGCAATGGGAAGTCTGGAGCTGGACAGGCCTTGGCTTAATTTTCACTTCCTCATATCCCTGGTGGCGTAAAATTGCTTGAGGGATTTAACCTCTAGGAAGATCACTTAGTTACTCTGTAAACTAGGACACATATCTACTTCACGGGGGTATTATAAGAAGTAAAAGAAGGGATTTGTAAGCATCTTGCCCTGTGTTGGCAGCATACCCAGTACTTGGCCAATATGAGCGCCCACCTTCTCTTTCTTCCTCTCTTCCCCTGCTTCCCACTCCTCTTCCACTATCATCGAAAAACCAACATGGTGGAACATGGGTGAAAAATGAAACCCAGCTGGAAAAATAAGCAAAATACACCGTCTTTTATTTATTTGTTTATTTTTACCTATCTCCTTCTGATTTACTTACTGTTCTTTCTTCGACATTAATTTAACTGTGATTTTGTGTGTTTGTGTGTGTGTGTGTGTGTGTGTGTGTAAATCCATTTGAAACTTTTAAGAAAGAAATTATTTGTAGTTAAAATAATGACCTTTCCATTAAATATAATTTGGGAGGCATTAGCACTAATTGTAATTATAATGGAATTTATGTCTGACACATTATAGTTCATGTGATGAAAGAAAGCCAGGCACTCCCCAGAAATCAGTGACAAGCTTATCAGAATATTAATCTCCTTCAGTTACTCTTTAAGAGAATAAATAACTAATCAGTCACTGACTGCTAATATAATATATGACCCTTTGCTAAGATGGATGATAATTTAAGCTTCAACAGAATATATTTATTTAACTGACAGAAATCATGACCCTATTTTATTTGTTTTAAATGTCAATGCAGTAAAGCCAGGCTAGCAATAATGCTTGGAAAATGGAAATTTTTGAGTAATAATTTTTAAATTAATCTTTGTGAGAAATAATAAATTCCATCTTAAGCATTCAACATATATCTGAAATGTCTGTTAATTATCCAGTCTTAGTAAGTGGTCTCTGAGAAATATCCTTAATCTGTGTGAGGCCCATTCCTAGAGTATAATTATTTTGACCATCAAATTTGTGGCATATAATTTTAGTTGCAGAAGTTTTGAGAAACTGGGCAAATATATGTGTTTGTTGACCCTGACCAGAACTTGCTGTTATGATTCTGAATAAATAGCAGGTATTAATCAGCTTTTTGGTGATTACTTTTTTCTCCTAGAGTGGAATAAGGGGAACAAGATCCCATTAAGAGAGAAGAACATTTACCTAAATGCTGGATTATTTGTTTTTTTATGGATATACTACAACAGCAGGTGTAATCTTCACTGGCTGCTATTTCATCATGATTTTGCTAAGGTCTAACTAACAAAGTAGGACTAGCTATACCCTTACTAGCAGAGGAGCAAGCCATTCTCAGTCCAAGGTGGTAGGTGTGAGCATTAGCAACATGATAGAGTCTATCTATTTCCATATGGAGGGACTTTTAGTCCATGGAACAGTCCGGTCCTCTCTACCCGTTTTCACTTCTTTGGAGGAGGAAGGACTTACCCAATTTGCGAGTTAGGAAAAGACACTGAACTAAGCATCATGTGCTTCTTTAGAAGCCTGCCTCCTTAAAGAGAAAGTACCTGGTTCACTCTCAATTGTTTGGAGAGCAATCTTGGAGCAAAAGGTTCTGTCCCTTCAGGGACTCAAAGAATTGTTAATCATTGCAAATTATTGGCATTAAGTTTGTCTAAAAATGGGGTAAAATATTTGCAAATCCACTTAGTTGAAAATCTAAAGTTACCTTCTCTAAGTATCTCGTGAATTAACATAGGATGAAAAGAACATTTACTTACTTTTTGAGCCCTCTGTCAATCTCCTGCAGAACATGAGGGAATCCTGATTCTCCAGGGTCTGATGCAAGCAGCTCCAGACCCATGTATGGACATTTAAACCATGTCAGGACTCAGTAAATGTGGATAGATGAAAGATAGCACAGAAGTATAAAGACTTCTTGTGATTCTTCTTTTCCTGATGTTTATTTGTCTAACAAGGCAAAAATATGTTCTGTGATTGAAATGACTCTTGGTATGACTCCTATGTTCTTACCCGCTGCCTCTTCTGTCTATACCTCCATTGTAGGTGTGTGTCTTCCCCGTCTACCACATCCCTTAGATCAGAGTTGCTCTCAAGAGACGGGGTGAGTGTTTAATATAAAGTGAACACAAGAACAAGATGGCTAATCTGTTCCTGAACTTTTCTGAGACCAGAAAGAAGGTGATACAGATGGCCCTGTGGAGACATCAGGCACACTTGTCATTTGGGTGTGTGCTTTATGCTGCCTCCAAATATAGATGAGCTTTGATGTTTCTTCTGAAAAAAAAAAAAATATCTTCTTGGGAGTATAACTGGGCCAACAAGCACGAGAGTGGCCCTGAACGAGGCTTTGTTCTGAGACAGAATTGGACCATGAAAGTCCCAGCTAAATGATGCTGTAAACATTCAGAGAAAGGAAGATACTTGCTCCAGTGAGTTAACTCTGGCTGTGAAACAATTTCAACTCACCCACTCTTACAGCAGCAGGCCCCTCTGAGTCTGCCAGTGGTTTACACAACGGCATGATTCCGCAGAGTAGAGAGTCACCCGGAGGAACAGAGCTCACAAAGTCATCTCTCTAAGATGTGGTTTGCTGAGGGCTTCCCTGCCTGTGTTTTCATGGTTAGCGACAAGACTGGGGAAGCCTATTCCTGATTGAGTAATCTGTTTGAACTTCCAGCTCGGAGATGGAGGAAATAGCTATTCATGTAATCCTATTCATTTATTCATCTATTCATACATTTATTTATTTATAAGATATGTTTAAAGTGCTTGTTCCGTGTCTCTTTATTTTAGCCATGGGGGACACAGAGTTAAATAAGACATAAGTTGCAGTGAGCTAACAGGCTGGTGGAGGAAACAAAGATACAGGAGATCACAACAAAGTGCAACATATTCTGTGATATTAAAAGCAGGGAAATGGCTCACAAAGCTTTCTGTCCTAGAGAATCGGTGAAGGCTTCTCAGAGGGATTGGTACGGGAGGTGAGGCCGAGCTAACCAGATCCTTTTGTGGCCACTGGGTATGTTCAGGGAAGGAGAAAAGTCAACGGAGTCCTGTTTTTTAGGTACCTGGTAGGGCTTCATCTTGCATGTTTTTAGAGGAGTACTTCTTCAGAGTATATATCTTGAGACAGCTGCCTGTTTGTAGACATCCCAGTTTATATCAGACACTGTAGGTGGCAATTTTATGTCAGTTATTTTGATTTCTTACAGCAACCCTGTATACTCAAGACCATTATTCAATTTTCAAAATGGTACCAAGGTCAGGATGGATAAATACCTCACCCCAATGTACACACAGGGTATGTTTCATCTCGGAGGCACAGAAAGCACTCAGGAGAAGAGAACCTGTGAGCAAGCACACACTGCCTGCGGGAGCCTGTCAGGGCCATTGTGAGCCTCTCATCATCAGAGCTCAGATGGGCACCTGCTTATCTACGGACTCGCTACCTCCTCTCCCTGCAGCCCTACCCCCACCAATTTCAGTTTTGATTTAGCTCTTTGTTCCAACCCTGACTGTAACATATGGCCTAGGCCAGGAGGAGGCTTCTGCCACTCACAGGCCAAAAAGCCTTGATGCCTCTCTGCTATGAAGTTCTTTTCAAAGTATGTGGGAAAGCATCATCGTCCTCTTCTCGCCCACCTCTCTCCCCACCCATCCCCACATATACCATCTTTTAGGCAAAGCACAGCAGTCAATGAGAGTGGGGACTAGGCAGCCCAGAAGTAGGCTTCAGCTGCAACTTGTCTCTGGTTGTTTCTTTGAGTCACAAATAAAACTATGTCTCATTGACCTCTTGCTTCTCAAAGGCAGAGTGGATATTGTTTGTAGCTCATTTTCTCCAGGCAGTTTTAGCAAAGTATGCTTTCAGAGATATCATGTAACTGAAAGACAGAATTAAGTAAGAATGGCAGAATTCTGGCAGCAAGTAGCCTTCTGCTCGTGTTTTTCATTGAAAAGCATATAGGATTACCTTATTGTTCCAGATATTAGCTTTCTGTACCCAGCATATACATATTTAAACAGCATAACAAATGGGCTACATTATAAAGCACCTATATGTCACCAAGGCCCAGAAAGCCTGTGTTGTGCCAAGGCCTGGAGACATCCTTCCAAGTTTCCTCGCATCTGAGAGGCAGATTGTCTCAGTGCTTGGGGTGGGCCAGCCAGCCTGAGTTTAATAGCAAACATTCTTAGGGGTTTTTTTTCCAGATCCGTGTATAAAACAACTTTCATTTGAATGTGACATCTGCCTGCAAAGGAGCAAATCCCCAGCACCACTGGTACATCCTGCCAGGCCAAAAACTGGAGAGGCTCTATTTGGGTTTTTCTTCAAACGCTGTGGCTCCGGCTCCAGACCGTACCCATGCCTGCTCTAGAGAACATTATCAACCTGTGGTTCAGGGTTAAGGGTTGGGGTTGGGGTATTGTTAGTGTTTTCATCACCAGCTGCAATGCACAGTCTGACAATCACCATGCCCGCAGATCAAAGGCAAGGGGAGGTGTTATCTTCTGCCAGCTGTGCTGTGACTCTAAGCACATTTCTGGTGAGCTGACCCCAAGGTGAGTTGCCGGGGGAGGCCGTTCTCCAGCGGATGACTGGGTGTGGGCTCATGTAGGATGGTGCTCTAAGAGCAAATTCTCTGTCCTTTCCTTTTGGGTAGTTCCGCTGTGCCTAGCCATAAAAGCATGGGATGTTTTTGGAACTGGTGTTCGATTGCCATGGGGAGAAGCATGTCAGTTTGTAGGAAGATTGGCCTGGTGGAAGTGAGGCACCCTGAATCATCACCCAAGGTCTGCCACGGGTTTGCCTTCTGACTTGAGATGAGACCCAAGCTCCCTCCAATCACACTGACCCCTCACCCGGTCCCGTCACAGAGCGTGGCCCCTCCCAATTCTGCTTTTCACCCAGTGCACTCACTAGTGGGATATTTCGCTTTATATTCCTTGCAGAGCAAATTGAGCCTTTGTCCCCAGGACTTGTCCTACATACACCTCCTTTAGGATTGATGAGCATTTTCTTATTCCCTTAAAAGAGAAATCTGTCCCGTCCTCTGCGCTCCCATTGTTGCACATATCTGCTGGAGAGTTTACTGCCGGGCATTGTTTATGTGTCTGTCACTGTCAGATGTGAACACCTCAAGGGTGACCTATTCACTCTGTCCTCCAGATGCCTATTATGGCACCTGGCAAGCAGAGCTGAGGAGATGTTAGGTGAATGAATGCATGTATAAGAGAGCAGGCGGATGAAAGAGACGAAGTATTCTCTGCATCCTTAGAAAGAAAGCATTTCCTTTGGATATAGGCATGTTTCTGCAGGAGGAAATGTTTCCTGATCTTCTGGTTGCTCGCATTTTTTCCATCATGTCTACAGTTGCTAGAGGGGGAAATCTGCTCTCTCAAGTTACTATCTTCCCTCTCTCTCATATTCATACTCGTGGCTCAAGCCCTGTTAACCTTAACCTTTGTTAAAGCATGATGTTTCTTACCAGAAAATGCTCTGATCCCTCTCAAATCATAATGTCTAGCTTCTTCTGACAATTTCTGATAAGCCATCGCTCTTCTCTCTGTACAAAATATATTTCTTATGCTACCCAGATCCATGCAGCTTTGCTAGTCCTCGCTCTGGGTCTTAGCCATTTGTATCCTACAGACTAAAAGATCTGAGCATGATTTTGAGCTAGTCCCATAGTTACGATGCCATGTTGCTGCAGCTGCTGGTTGAGGAGTCTTATATAATATGTTGACTGACAAAGGGAGACTGACTAGATGCCTGAGGGCTCTGATTCAAGGAAGCTGGATGACATAATCTAGGAGTTAATAGATTTTTACCACTGGGAGGCAAGGACAGGAGAAAGTCATTGGAGAAAGTATTCACCCTTCCTCAACCCCATGTAGTCTTCTGAGAACAGGTAGTTCATACCGTGCATGTCTCTTTCTCGAGATGATGTGAGAAAAAGAAAAACTGCCCATGTTTTCTCATGAGGCTGTGCCCAAATGGGCAATGCACCCCCTCATCTTTGCATTTGTTCCTCCTGCAGCTTCCCTTCTTACTTCTGTTCTGGTTCTCTGGGCTGCTCTCCCAAGTGTTAGCAAATAAGCTTTTCCCTCAGTCTCTGTTTTTGACAGACCCTGGGCTAAGACAACTCCTTGGCCAACTCAGGTTAGTTTGACCTCCTTTGTGTTCCCATAACATGGGGTGCATATATATCTCATTTCCACATGACATCACAATTACCTCTTTATGTGTCTCTTTCTTTTTTCTGGATTATATATCTCTTAAAGTCAGAGACTACATTGTACTTATTTTTGAATCTCTGGCACCTAGCACAGTGCCTGGCATAAATTAGACTCTGAAAATAGTAAATATTTGCCGGATGACTGACTGTAAAAGAGAGCTAGATTTCCTCTGATCAGGGAGAGATTCCAGCAGACCTAAGAAATATTTTAAACGGTTCACCATCTCAATGTGTGGTCTCTTTTGGCTTCACCTAAATTGAGTCAGGGATGCTGCTAGTAATTACATCACACTATAAGATTATAGCTATATCCAGGAATAATGATAATAATTACTACAATATGCTTGGCACCTACATGTTACCATGCTGTTAGATATTTCACATACATAATCTCATTATTGCAGCAAACATATTAGGTTTTATCACATACTTGGGACTTTGGGGATGTGTAGCTGGACAAGTGGCCCTGACAAGACATTTCTCAGAGTATGTTAAAGGTTGTTTTAATTATAGTTGTTTTTTAAATGGGGGTTTCCACAGTGGTTAATACTGTATCTACCAGAATCTACCAATTGGCACATAAATGCTCAAGGGCAGAGTGCGTTAAAAAGAAAAGAATTTTGGGGCGCCTGGGTGGCGCAGTCGGTTAAGCGTCCGACTTCAGCCAGGTCACGATCTCGCGGTCCGTGAGTTCGAGCCCCGCGTCAGGCTCTGGGCCGATGGCTCGGAGCCTGGAGCCTGTTTCCGATTCTGTGTCTCCGTCTCTCTCTGCCCCTCCCCCGTTCATGCTCTGTCTCTCTCTGTCCCAAAAATAAATAAAAAATGTTGAAAAAAAAAAAAAAAAAAAGAAAAGAATTTCATTCTCAATTAACACAAATGTGACTTTACAGCCAACACTCTTACTCCACTTTTTGCTCATATGAATGTGCAAGTTATGTAGTGACACGAACTCAGGATCATAGAACTAGTCACCTCTGTCACCCTGCCTTTCCCTGGTTCCACTAAGGTTTAAGGAGTGAGCAAGATACAACAGAGGGAGTTGTGATCAGGACACATTATGGGATAATTATGGGACTGAAAGTTAAGTTTCACATGTTCTATAAATCTTCTCAAATCACATAAATATCTTGCATGAGTATTTCAAAGGTGCGATTTTCTAGGGTAAGGGTTGTAACAAATTCTTAAATGGACTAAGGGTCACTGATTTTAATTCTATGTAAACTTCCATCTTGAGGAAGGCTATGAAGAATGGGAACAGAGCTCTGTGCCTCAGAGGTCCCTGTTGGACAACTGAATTCTGAATGACCAGGAATCTCAGGAAGAAACTCCGTTGATCATTCATGCTTTAGGCACCTGAGTTGAAGCTTAGGTATAAAGGAACTCATAGTATTTGCTCTTCTCTTTCAAAACCGTGTCCTCCCTTTAGTGTGGCTCTGTTGTCAGGATTTCATATTATGATGTAATCCAGCACAACTTGTCCAAAACAATATTAGATTTATTCCATTTGTTAAAAGAAGATATCACTAGTATGTGGCCCTTTTGGCAAAATCTCAACTCTTAGTTCTAGGCATGGGTTCAATCACCTGTTGCTAAGATACTGCAAAAAATATTATCTGTTTTTAAATGTTGCTTTTTAATTGAATATACTGCTGCTTTGAAATATCAGTGCAAAGGTTAAATAGGTCTTTGAAATCATATATTCTTTTTTAACTGAGTATTTTAAAGGGAGCAGCTGCTGTCTCAGTGAAGTTCCTTGATGGAGTTTTAAAATCTCACAGAAAGGAACACTCCTAGAACAACTGCATTATGGATATAGCAGAGGGAGACAATCAGAAATGTTCATGCTGAAAACGCTAGTCACATTCGTTGATTCTGCATCAAAGATATGAAGAAAAATGCATACATGGGTCCAGAATTCCAATTAGCATCTCCATTAGCTCCATTCAATTTTTTTTTTTTTTTGCTTTTGTTTTTGTTTTATTTCAGAATGGTAATACAGAGCATATGTCCCTGAAACAGTCTGGGCCAGCACCTCATAATCAAAATCATTAATATTTGTTTGACAAAACATTGTAGTGTTTATGCTAAGTTCTCCTATCAGTTCAGGTCCAACTCTGTGGTCAAGTAAGTTTTCTCAGATTAGGAAAGCACTTGGGTGTGAAGAACATTTTTGATGTTTTGTAATGCAGATAGGTGATTGTGGACCATTAAAATGGAGAGAAACTTCAGGATATACATGATTCAGAATAATTTTAGGATCAATTTAGACCCCTAATAGCCTGGTCTGTAGCCAGGTTGGGAGCCAGGAGTCCAGCAGGCTGTAGGGAATGGATTGAATACTCCCACGAAGTCCAGACTAGGCAAAGTCAGCAGTGACCAGCAGGGAGGGACAGAGGTCTACAACCGTGGTTAACACTTGCAAGGTCTGATAAGAAGAAGAAGCACTTATGAACAAAACAAGTGACATAAACTAGGATGCATACTATTCTGGAAGTATTAGAAGTGTTATGTGATAGTGAATATAGAGCCTCTAGATTATTCTGACACCAATAATATAATCCCTGTCTCTGTCATTTCCTGTATCCCTGTGGATATGGCCAAGGGAAGCAGAGTTACTTTAACCAAATGAAAGGGATTTCCCTATGATAACATTGGGTGGGTGGCTAGTGAGATGGCTTTAGGAGAGTATTTTTGACAGGAGGGCCCTGTGCATCTATGAGAGTAAATTGTGGACTGCCTAGGGAGTACTACCTCCCTGGGGAGTAAGATGGATTGTCTTACATTGGAATCACATTATTGTAATGACCTAGGGATTTTATTTTTTTTAATTTTTTTTAAATGTTTATTTTTTTTCAATATATGAAATTTATTGTCAAATTGGTTTCCATACAACACCCAGTGCTCATCCCAAAAGGTGCCCTCCTCAATACCCATCACCCACCCTCCCCTCCCTCCCACCCCCCATCAACCCTCAGTTTGTTCTCAGTTTTTAAGAGTCTCTTATGCTTTGGCTCTCTCCCACTCTAACCTCTTTTTTTTTTTCTTCCTTCCCCTCCTCCATGGGTTTCTGTTAAGTTTCTCAGGATCCACATAAGAGTGAAAACATATGGTATCTGTCCTTGTCTGTATGGCTTATTTCACTTAGCATCACACTCTCCAGTTCCATCCACGTTGCTACAAAGGGCCATATTTCGTTCTTTCTCATTGCCACGTAGTACTCCATTGTGTATATAAACCACAATTTCTTTATCCATTCATCAGTTGATGGACATTTAGGCTCTTTCCATAATTTGGCTATTGTGGAGAGTGCTGCTATAAACATTGGGGTACAAGTGCCCCTATGCATCAGTACTCCTGTATCCCTTGGGTAAATTCCTAGCAGTGCTATTGCTGGGTCATAGGGTAATGACCTAGGGATTTTAAACAGAACTCAGAGAGGTTAGCTGTGATGGAGTAGATAAAGCTCTAGTCCAAGGAACAGAAATCCATCCCAATCCTCGGTCTCAGATTTGCTTTGCCTTTAGGAAATTAGTTACCATCTCTGTCTTTGGTTCTTCTTCTCTAAAACAGAGACAGCAACAACCTTAAAGGGCTATTGTAAATATTAAATGAAAAAAATATATAAAAGCGTCTGTTGAATAATATACACTCAAATACATGTGGATGTTTTATTTTTTTTTTCTTTTCATTTGTCAGAATTTCATTCTTTTATTTATTTATTTATTTATTTATTTATTTTTTAATATATGAAATTTACTGTCAAATTGGTTTCCATACAACACCCAGTGCTCATCCCAAAAGGTGCCCTCCTCAATACCCATCACCCACCCTGCCCTCCCTCCCACCCCCCATCAACCCTCAGTTTGTTCTCAGTTTTTAACAGTCTCTTATGCTTTGGCTCTCTCCCACTCTAACCTCTTTTTTTTTTTTTTTCCCTTCCCCTCCCCCATGGGTTTCTGTTACGTTTCTCAGGATCCACATAAGAGTGAAACCATATGGTATCTGTCTTTCTCTGTATGGCTTATTTCACTTAGCATCACACTCTCCAGTTCCATCCACGTTGCTACAAAAGGCCATATTTCATTCTTTCTCATTGCCACGTAGTATTCCATTGTGTATATAAACCACAATTTCTTTATCCATTCATCAGTTGATGGACATTTAGGCTCTTTCCATAATTTGGCGATTGTTGAGAGTGCTGCTATAAACATTGGGGTACAAGTGCCCCTATGCATCAGTACTCCTGTATCCCTTGGATAAATTCCTAGCAGTGCTATTGCTGGGTCATAGGGTAGGTCTATTTTTAATTGCAAAACAAAATGGAAACCACGACGGCTCGGATTGAAGAGGCAGAGGAGAGAATAGGTGAACTAGAAGATAAAGTTATGGAGAAAGAGGAAGCTGAAAGAAAGAGAGATAAAAAAATCCAGGAGTATGAGGGGAAAATTAGAGAACTAAGTGATACACTAAAAAGAAATAATATACGCATAATTGATGCTGGAGAGCATGTGGATGTTTTAGAAATTCTGTTACCTGGAGAGTCAGTATAATGAAATTTAAAAATATCATTCTATGATAGACTAGATTTTTTGATATTAGGATAGGGGGATATGTTAGTGTAATCATCTGCAAAGTCATTAGATCAAGAATTACTTTAGTTGTCCATCTGGAATATAACACTGAAAAATATTAAAAACTCTACTTCAGTATATATTTATTAAGCAACATCTTCATCTTCATTGTTTTGTTTTGTTTCGTTTATTTTTACAGACTAGAGTGTTATCTAGACCCTCTGTGACTAGGAACTACACAAAGTCAAATCCGCTCAAAGTAACCCTATATATTCACTTAATTATTAGAGCAAGACCATCTAAATATAACCCCACAATGATTCACAGTGAACTAAGGATTTAAGAGACAACAATTAAGTCAGCAAGTACAACCCTGTGGTTCCAGTTTAACAAAGGAATGGGAATGGGCGAAAGGAGTAGAACTTAATTCTTATCTACCATGACAGGAAAATGAGAGATAGTATCTAAGACAGGTGGGACAAGAGACAAATTACATGTATGTTGTTAAATGCCTGAAGAAATAGTTCTAGAAGGAGTTGGCTATGAATTGAGGAAAAGGATATAGGGGAATGTATAATGTACATACATAGATATCAATATGTACATACATATCACACATGTATGTACATTTTATACTTTTCAACATTATCAACTTTGTGTCTTTATAAATTTTATAAAAATTAACATCATGTTTAACACAGTTAACAAGCACATTTTAAACATAATTGTAGTACACACGCACATGCACACATACACACACACACACACACACACACACACACATTTCCTCTAGCAAATGAGACCATCATATATCCTTTGTTATCCAAGGTTCTCACCTTTATCCATATTTGTTAATTTAAGAAAAATCTTTCATTGATGGATATTTCAAATCACTCAAAGAAAACATATTTATTCTAATTAGTTTTTTAAATCTAAGCCTGTATATTCTTAGCAGGAAAAAATAAATTTAAGTATGTGTATACATTTAAAGCTCAGAGCCCTTAATAACATGCTTACTGTTTAGTAACTTTAAACTCCATCTGTGCCCCAATCATCTTATGTAGGATGTTTTATTTCATCTTCTAATAATTATCTACATTATATAGCTTTACTGAGGTATAATTGATAAAAAAAATTTCACACATTTAGTGCATGTATCTTGGTGAGTTTGGACATAGGCATATATCTGTGATACCATCACCAAAACCAAGACACTAAATATATCCATCACCTCCAAAGATTTTCTTCTGTTCTTTGTGGTTTTGTTTTTTGTTTGTGTGTTTGTTTTTATTTTTTGTTTGTTTGTTTGGTAAGAACACTTAACATGAGATCTATATCCTTAACATATTTTTAAATTCAAGATATGTATTGTTAACTACGGGTACTATGCCCTACAGCAGATTTCTAGGACTTACTCATATTACATAACAGAAATTTTATACCCATTGAAAAAAACAATTCCCCATTTCCCCTTCCCCCCAAGCCCCTATCGATAATGACTGTATTCTCTGCTTCTATGAGTCTGGCTATTTTATTTTATTATTATTTTTTTTTAATTTTTTTTTCCAACGTTTTTTATTTATTTTTGGGACAGAGAGAGACAGAGCATGAACGGGGGAGGGGCAGAGAGAGAGGGAGACACAGAATCGGAAACAGGCTCCAGGCTCCGAGCCATCGGCCCAGAGCCTGATGCGGGGCTCGAACTCACGGACCGCGAGATCGTGACCTGGCTGAAGTCGGAGGCTTAACCGACTGCGCCACCCAGGCGCCCCGAGTCTGGCTATTTTAAATATTTTGTATAAATGGAATCATGAAATATCTTTCCTTCTGTGACTGGATTATTTCACTTAGCATCATGTCCTCTAGTTTGGTCCATGTTATCACAAATGACAGGATTTCCTTTATTAAGACTAAATAATATTCCATGGTGTGTGTGTGTGTGTGTGTGTGTGTGTGTATATATATATATATATATATATATATATATATATATATATACTAATATATATATATATATATATACTAATATATATATATATTAGTTATATACCCAGAAATAGGACTTCTGGATCATATGATAGTTCTTTTTATAACTTTGAGGGACATCTATACTGTTTTCCATACCTGCAGCACCATTCAACATTCCCAATGGCATATAAGGATTCTGATTTCTCTCTATCCTCACCAATACTTATCTTTTGTTTGTTTGTTTTTTATAATAGTCACCCTAATAAATATGAGATGATATCTCACTGTGCTTTTGATTTAGATTTCCCTGGTGGTTAATTATGTTAAATATCTTTTTTTATGCCTTTGGCCATTTGTGTATCATCTTCAGAAAAATTTTTTATTCAGTTCCTTTGCCTGTTTTTATATCAGATTATTTGGCTTCTTTGCTGTTGGTTTGTGGGAGATTCTTATATGTTTTGGATATTAACCCCTTCTTAGATAAATGGCTTATAAATATTTTTTCTCATTCTGTAAGATGACCTTTCATTCTGTTGATTGTTTCCTTTGCTGTGCAGAAACTTTCTAGTTTGACATAGTCTCACTTGCCTATTTTTGGTTTTGTTTCCTGTGCTTTTGGTTTCAAATCCAAGAAATCATTGCCAAGACCAGTGTCAAAAAGTGTTCCCTGACTCAATGTCTCATACGTAAATATAAAGAAACATATCCAGTAAATAATGAAACATGAATTTAACTGATCTTTGTTTGAAGAGCCAGCCTATGCATTCTGAAGGTAAGTTGAATAGAGCTGAGAGACACAGGTCGAGATAGTAAAACATTAATTAACAAAGGAAGCAATGATCATATGGCCAGATAGGAATGTTCTGAAACTCAGGGGCTTCAGATTCCATGCTTTTAATTGAGACTATACATCCTCTCCTTTCTTCCATTAGGAAGAGTAGGCCCTGATATTCTCAAGCATCTTGAAAATGTTGTTATTGGTATTACATGCATCATGGAGTTGACCATATAGGCATTTCTATAATTATTGCTCTTAAAAATCTTTTAAGGCATTTTCTTATATTCATCCATTACCTTTCCTATACATTTAAATTTTTTACTCCTACCTCTGTCTTCTCTTTGCTGCACATAACTCCAACTCCCACTTTTGAAGCAGATAGAAAAGCTGTGAAAGGTGTTCTGTTAGGGAAGGATATTCTGGTTTCTGTACTTAAAGGTGGCTTAAAGACCTGAATGTTAAGCAGTCTGAAAGCATCTCTGATAAGTACTTTAACTGGCTGTTATTTCTCTGTGTTCTTATTTGAAAGCCAGTGTGGCATAGTAGTAGATTTTGGGATTGATATTCTTGGATTTGAAGTGTATCTATCTAGGTGCCCCGAAGCAGGTTTTCTCAATTTTTTCATCTAATAATGAGCTCATACATAACTTTACAATTGTAGTAGAGACCGAAAATATATAAAACATAAAACCTAGTGTCTGGGACATAATAAGTGTAATATAAATATGTAATATACTTATGATTGATATTAACAACAATAATTATAAACTGCTTTCATAATTTGTCTCCGTAATAATAATAATGCTGTTGTCCTTGGTATTATATGTATCATGGAGTTGAGTAGATAAACATTTTCCATAATTATAATTGCTTTTAACAACCTTTTAAGTCATTTTTTTCATATTTAGCTATTACTTTACTTACAAATTTAAAGCTACCTGTCTCTTCACTAATGACTTGATTTGAAGACTTAACATGAAATTAAAAAACTGTAATGCTTATTCCATTCTTCATTTCTGCAGACTAAGCATGTTTAAATTGTCTTTTAAAAAATCAGGAATACTAGATAATGTACATGATAGAGTTATTGAATTTTAAAACTTGAGAGGACTTTAAACCCAAGGCCGTGTGGGTAATCAGTAGCCCAAGCTGGTCTAAAACCCAGGTTCCCAGGTTCCTACCCAGAGCTGAACGATAAAATGCACATGACAGTATAAAGTGGAAAATAAAAATATAAAAATGCCGTTGGGTTGAATAGTCAAGAATGTCTCCATCTAGTGGGCACAACATGTAGATTTTGATTTGGGGGCCAATTTTGGTCTATCAGTCTCAAATTCCCTGAAGTTCATGTTAGAGCAAGATACTGACATATGCCTATTGAGGACGTTACCAACATGGCCTTGCCACAGATGGAGAATTTCAACTTGAAGTTATTGCAACTATTCTCGCCTGTCTCCCAATAATCAGAGGGCTGGTGCAGGCTTCAGTGAAGCTTAATTCAAAGTGCCAATTTCTCAGGACTTAGTTAGTCTTACAACCATGGGAGCCCCTGGAACAAATTATATGTAACTAGGGAGAAATAGGAAATGCATGATTCTGTAACACAAGTTTTGTGTTCCTAGTATTTTCTAATGAAGTCACCATTTTTCACTCTTAGTTACTTTGGTGTGAGATACTGAGTACTAATGGTTTTCCTTGTCCACTGGCCATGGTCTTTTCTATGTACTAGAACCCTAGGGGCCAGGAATGTTGGGGGTGGGACAGGCTCACAGTCTGGAGGTACAGACAAGACTTCTTACCTGTCCCTGAATAGAAGTAAGACAAGGTGAGACATTCTTTTGGAGTCTGGACAGGAAATTTTTGGAACTATGAGCCACTTGTCTTCCCTTTCCCTAATCTGAAGTATGTATAACTTATAAATATATCATAAATAGGGAACCATCCTAGACACTATGAGGGATATAAAGAAGAATTATTTCTCCTTCAAGTTCAGAAGGCAGCTGAAGAATTTACACATAAGTATTGATATAATTAGCAGCTCAGATGATCAATAATTGTTGAATACAGAAGTGAACATGTCTCCTCTTCCCATTTTGGCCCAGACAGAACAATTCAGGCATAATATATTAGTTAGAAAGATGTTCTTCTGCTAATAACAATATAGAAGCAGCAGTGGCTCAAACCAAAAGGAGTTTATTTTTCTAATAAACCAAGAAGGCTGAATTAGGCACCATTGGTGTTTTAATAATGTAAGGGCCAACTGCTCTGTGATTCTCCTGTCCTACAGAGACAAAGTGTTAGGGTCTCTATCTTTAAACGAGATAAATAAAGAACCTGCATGCTTTTCAGAAGGCATTCTTTCTCTGGAATTTGGTTGAGATGAGTCCATTGAGGAATAGTGAAATAAATTACTCATGAGATAATCATGAGTATTCCATATGCTGATGGGTGTTTTATTTCAGCTAAATTGTCCTATCTCCTATGTCTAAATCATAGCTGGTACACCTTCAGACATCACATTTGTGCTCAAGGCTATACAAGGATGAAGGGGGAAACCAAATCTCTGCAAAATAAGGACTTTTCTGTTGGGCCTACTGGCTGAACCTGGACTGTGTAGGAAGGCTTCTAAAGAAGGCTTGGAAAACAGAGAGACAGGAATGTCCCAACTGACCTAAGTCAATCATAGCATCTTTTGGAGGCTCAGCACATTGCTGCTATGAAGAAATGTGGGCATATGTTGTCAAAGAATAAAAGTGGGATGGATGTTTTTGAGCCAGTGTCTGTATGTGCCACACTCTTGTATGTCCTTCTAGGTCATTTGCTTAAGTAGTGGAGTAGATACTCATAGAATTATAATCAATTGATTAAGTGTTTTGTTTTTTTTTTAATCTACCAATAAATTAATAGCTCCTGGAAGGCAAAATCTATGTCTTGTTTTCACTTATATTGTAGGATTTTACCACATGTCCTAGAATGAAAATGTTGCTTAATGTTCTGTGGAGTTACATTAAATTAAGTGCCTTGAGCAAAACATGTTGAATTACGGGATTCTAGGATTACTGTGTTAGATTGTCATAGTTTAGAGATGTGAGTGACCACACTGGGTTTGGAGTGAGGAAAAGGGGGGTAAGAAATGTTTCACATAAGATGTAGATTTTAAAGGACATCTTAAAAAATGGGTAGAGTTTATGTCTGATTTCATTTTATATAACATCCATGGCACCTACAAAAGTATTTTTCAATAATGAGCTCTCTCTCTATATTTGTTGAACTGGATTGTATTTGAGTTAGAAGAGAAATCCAGGGAGGGGACCTTTGCAAGTAGAAGTTTATAGGTAGAAAACGCAGACAGGAACTTTCCCCCACCTACCTCTCCCTTCCTCTTCTCATCTCGCCTTAAAGCCTAGAGTCACAACTGTTATCTTATGTTCAACCCATGGGTACTCAGGATTTGGGCCTTAGTGGAACATACTGGTGACTCTTTAGGGTAAAAAAGAGGGCTGTTTTCCACCTGCATATGCTCAGAGATCTGGTATGCATCTAATATTAATTTGAGTCATGCCGATGACAGAGCTGGCAAATATAAGAGCAGTTACTTTTGGACAAACTGAGCTAACCATAGTCCTTTGCTGAGAATGCCTGTTATCCAGAGGTTGAATGGATCTCTGGTTTTAAAGTCTTTGAGAAGACTCTCTACACTCAGCATGTGATAGCATGTCAGCCTCTGCTTTATCTCATTGAGGTCATGTCAGCTGAGTTAAATTTACTGAGTTCATTCAGATGGAGCTGTAGACCACATGGACAAATACATTACTAATAGTTACCTATTGATTTGGAATGAAATAGCAAAGAAACTCTTACTGGGCTAGTTTGCATGTATAAACATAGATCCATAGTCATCAAGGTTTTGTGATTCTTTAAAAAAAATTTTTTTAATGTTTCTTTATTTTTGAGAGACAGACAGAGAGTGAGTGGGGGAGAGGCAGAGAGAGAGACACAGAATCTGAAGCAGGCTCCAGCCTCTGAGCTGCCAGCACAGAGCCCAACACAGGGCTTAAACCCACAAACTGTGAGATCACGACCTGAGCTGAGGTCAGACACTTAACCGACTGAGCCACCCAGGCACCCCAAGGTTTTGTGATTCTTAAATGAAAATTCCTTTTGCTAGAACCAGGATAGGGTATGTAGAAAATTAAAGAATATCGAAGCTGTAGGGACACCTGGGTGGCTCAGTTGAGCCACGGGTTGAGCGTCCGATTTCGGCTCTGGTCATGATCTCATAGTTCCGTGAGTTCGAGCCCCACGTTGGGCTCTGTGCTGACAACTTGGAGCCTGGAGCCTGCTTCCGATTCTGGGTCTCCCTCTCTCTCTGCCCCTCCTCCACTCACACTCTGTCTCTCTCAAAAGTTAAATAAACATTGGGGCGCCTGCGTGGCTCAGTCAGTTGAGTGACCGACTTCGGCTCAGGTCATGATCTCACAGTTTGTGAGTTTGAGCCCCGCGTCAGGCTCTGTGCTGACAGCTCGGAGCCTGGAGCCTGCTTCCGATTCTGGGTCTCCCTCTCTCTCTGCCCCTCCCCCTCTCATGCTCTGACTCTCTCTGTCTCAGAAATAAACAAAAAAAAAAATTAAAAAAAATTAAATAAACATTAAAAAATTAAAAAAAAAAGAATATCAAAGCTGCAAAAAAGCTGAGGTTAACATAAGACTATGTCACCTCTAGGCAAGGAATCTTGATCATTTCCAAGCAAGTAGATACTATAATTGTCAGTCAAGACTCTTGACTCTCAGTCAAGTAGTTCTTAAGTGGGGCCTTACTTATATACTAGAACTTATCATTTAGACATCTGATTCTGTAAAGTATTACTACTCCATTATTCAACATGGTTTTCTAAAAATATGTTCCATGTGCCAAGCACATAAAAAAGTTTCTTTGCCTTTGAAGCAAAGAGTTTTAACAATTATTACATAAATGTGGCCCAACAAAGCAAGTCTATCACTTCCTGTCCAAGCAGAGTCTGCAATAGAGAAGACTTGTAGGAGTTAAAAACTACATCTGACTGTTGATAAGAATGATTGAAATAACTGTGTCTTAAACCAATTGGGAGATTACTTTTTCCTTGGGTAAAAGAAATCAAGAGGGATACAGTCCTGAGAGAGTGTGATAGATGTGTGCTATCATCAATGTTCTGGGTCCCTTTTATCTTTCTGCTCCACTGTCCTTAACACATGGCATCCATCCTCAAGATTACAAGATGGCAGCTGGAAGGCTTACCGTTACATCCATGTTGCATGAAGAAATAAGAAGGAATGGGGCGTGAACAAAATTATGTACCTCCCAACTGAGACACCTTAAAGACTTTTCTGCAAACCCTACCCAGCAACTCCTCCTTTAATCTCATTGACTATTCTTTAGATGCAAGAAAACCTGTAAAGGATCCTGTGGTTGGTCACATTGCCACATCCAATAATATAAAATTTTTACCTCTAAGAAATATGGAGGAAGATGGATATTGGGGGTGTAGTTAGCAGTCTCTGCCACAAGGCATTGTAAGATAAAGAGGGAAAACATAGACTTGGTTGTCAGATTAATGCCAGCATTTATACATGGTGTCTGGTGAGCAACACCTGTAGCTGTTTTGCTTGTTTGTTGGTTGGTTTTGTTTTTGGTTTGATGTCCTGACAAAATATTGCAAAGATATGTACAATGATAAAAATTAAAGGCATTGACAAAATGTCAGTATCTGAAAAGAATTTCCACTAACTGTAAGGCATATGGTATTAAGGAAAGAAAAAATAAATAACTTCACCAGGTTTGTGAAAATAAGACCTACCTGGAAAAAGACAGGAAGATACTTAATCCTTCCATTCTTTTTTCCTGATGTAGATATCCCTGTTTTGTGATCAATCAGAAAAAGGCACAGACATCACTGTCACGTTCATTTCAAGGCTTGTCTGAAGCCATCAGAGAACATTCCTTGTGGACTTTACCAAATATCACACAGCTCATCTCTTTCAATCTCCGTACAACTGTCACTGTCTTTGTGAGACTTACTCAAGATGTCCACCACCTTAACACTCCCTATGGTCATGCTTTGTCTTACTTTTTTCCTTGCTAGTCATTATCATCTAATATGCCATATATTTTCGTGATTTATCTTTCTATTTTTTGTCTCCTTCTAGTAGAATGCAAGCTCTTTGACAATATGGATTTTGGTTCCTTATTATTTTATTCAATGTTATATAATCAGTGCCAAGAAGAGCATGTAGCATATAGTAGGTGCTCAAGAAACATTTAAAATTGAACTATTGAACTTTTCATATGCTCACTATACCACTTTCCTGCTTTATTTTTTTTACCATAGCACTTAACACCATCTTACTTAATATATACTTATTTTACCTCTCATCTAATTCTTCCAGTAGAATATAACTCCACAAAGGCACAGATATTGTCTGTTTTGTTTACTGCTCTTTTCCCACACCCGTAACAGAGCCTGGAATATTTTAAATGTTCAATATATATTTGTTGATCTCCTGACACTCCTGCCAACTAGGTCTATTCAGAAACAGCAACTCATTGAAGACATCTGGTCAGGAAATGTGGGTGAGAAAAACCATGATGCATTGCATCCTGAGGATATCACCCTTGCATTGGCATGTGGAACAGAAACAGGAAAGACACTGGTGGGAGACTTGCTGGGATTTACAGTTTTCAGTGATTCTGTATGTTTGGAGTATCAAAACCAAAATGGTACCTCAGTAGTACAAAGGCTAAATAACTGTATTACTGATAGAATATTGTAATTTCTCCAGAGCTATGTAATCAGTGTGCAGATTGTAGGCATTCAATACATAATTATATGTCTTAACCATACTCCTCTTTTTCAAAATTCTATGTGGACAGGATTTGTATTATATCCTTTATTCTGACCTATGTAACATACCTGAAATGATGCTTATTGGATATTTAGTAAAGGTCTCACTGGTTCCAGACTTGTTAGAGATCCATGAAGAGCCAAAGGAGAGATTAGAAATCTGAACTGCATTAGACCTTAACCCAATATCAAAAACAGGAAAGGGGAAGGGGACATTTTGACCAATGTTGAATCAAGCAATTTCACCATGAGTTCTCCTTTCAATCTGTTATCACGAGAACAGTCCATCCAGTATGTAATGACCAACCCTGAACTGGAGACACCTGGAGAGAATAAGTGGGTGGGTGGGACACAGTATCAGCCACTGTCCATTCTAATACTGACAGACATCAGGATAAGGGAAGAGCTGCCTCAGCCTGGCATACAGTAGATGAAACCCAAAAATCCTCAAATTTGTGGAGTTTAAAATAGGAAAGAATGGCGTTAAATCAGTTCTTCCTTGACTCCTGTTCTGTGAGTCAGAGTGTTGTGGGTGGGTAAAAAAAAGCAAAAAGTCTCAGACTTGGGGTGTCTTAGGCATGTGAATGAAGTCAGTGGGTTCCAGGCAACAGACTATGACCTTGATGAATTCAACCCAAAGACCCTGGCTACTTTGCACAAGATTGTTTATGTCCCCATTTGTTAAGTTCACCTTTCTGATTTCACGCAACTTACTTTTATCACAGCTGCGTCCTTCTTAAGCCAGCATTTCTTTTGAAATGTCCATCTTTCCCAAAGCATGGCTTTCTAAACTCTTAATCATATTTGTTTGTTTTAATTGAACAAATATGTTCTGTGTCTTGGGTACAAGTGATGGCTCCTAATTGGTTACATGTTAGCTTGGCTCGCAGTTTCAGAGGATGGGGTTTCTTTGGTTCTGGTTGGGTGTGTGGAGGGGGAGATAACTTTAAAGCTTGATTAAAGCAAGTTTCTCTAATGTCAGGGTTCCCTCTGAAGAAAGAGACATAATCTTGGAGGAATAATGGGGGCTTGCTCACATTTAGAAAGTTAGAACAGAAGTTTAAAAAAACAACCCTTGGTCCAATTTTCAACAGGATTGTATAATGTTCAAAAAATGAAAAAAATCACCCCCACTGTAACCACAGGAAGCCAAGCATTAAAGTCAGAAAAAAGAAACCCCCCAATCCCACCCCCAGAATGAACTACACCATATTGTTTTCCTTTCGTGCTCGCCGATTTCAGATTTCCATTTTCTGTACGTTAAAAAGCAAAGGAGACTTTAAAAAAATATTCGTTAGCGGTTTCTGTCTAAATCTCATCATCTAATTATTTTCACAGTGAACATTTGAAATGGCAGAAGCAATTCTGCCAAGATCCTTCTCTCTCTGGATTCCAGGGGATGTTTCACAATAATTAGAAACCCCAATGGGTCTCTTAAGAACCCTTAAAGGGTTCCATATGCAGACTTCCATATGAAGTGGTACAATGTGTAGTTCTTCATTCTCCACAATAGAGCCTGACAGGTCTTAATGTATATTATTACATTAAATGAGATGCACATTAGTTGGTCAGACTGCTGGGTAGCTGGCCCCAATTCACTGAGAAATACAAACCAACCTGGTAACCCCATTATTTGTTCCACCCCCACTCCATATATATATATATATATATATATATATATATATATATATATATATATATATATGTGTGTGTGTGTATATGGTACTATTAATCTATATGCAAATACTCCAGTACTAACTGGCTTCTCAGACCTTGTCCTTGAGTGAAGAGCACTGATTTCACTGATGTTACTGGGATTGTAAGATGAATTAATGTATCTCAGTCAGGAAATATTTGAGCTAAGCTAAGGATCTCTTTTCCATTGAACTGGTAGAGGACTTGTAACTGTTCTTTGAGCAGTGAAATATTGTAGTTACAGAAGGCCCAAGGAGCAGGTTATCCTGTATTTAAAATATATGGCTTGACTAGATCATAGCATTCTTTTATCTATTGCTACCATGGCATTCTCTGCTAAAGTAACAGGAAACCATTATATGTAGAGAATATTAGATATATTGTCAGGTCTGTTTATTTACCATATTTTGCTAAGCAAGGAACACTGATTATCAACTTTATCATGACTGACAGAAGTTGAATTGGTATACTTTTGTTGACAGTAAAATGCCATTCTTTTCTTAAAGGTTGTACATGGCTCACTACTGGGTGGGTAACAACTCTGATTGGTCTCCTGCTTGATGGGTGTTGAGGAGACTTTGATTCCTGATGCTTTGTGCATCCTTTGTAAGGCCATACTGTGCAGCTCAACAGGCTCTCCAGAGAGCAAGGCAACTGGTAGAGAAGAAGAAAAAACATAGTTTATTTCCTTGAGGGTGTTATGTTTTCAGTAGACTAGATGGTTGTGTTCTCACTTTAAAAATCTGTGAGATTTTCTAAAACACAAAAAAAAGTTTATCAGTATTTTTATCTTGACAAGTTACAAATATATCTCCCACCTTCCTCCTTATGAAATGCCTCCTCTCTGCCATTGGTATTTTAGTACAATGAGCAGTGTATACCACCTTCGGTTTTGGAGGATAGGAGAGGTATGAAATATGAAAAAAGAATAGCAAGCCACTTCTCATTATTGTGTTGCTTTAAAATGTTTCTGATGCATTTAAGATTTTCAGAAGAGAAGAAATGTGGCTGAGCCCAGAATTTGATATATGATTATTGGTTCCTCTCCCTTCTCCTTGCAAATAAGTAGTCAAGTTAGGAATGCTAAGTTTTTGGAGATGGTGTATATCAATATTATTTTGAAATGCTAACATGGCACTCATAATATAAAGAGATCAGGGCTGGACTGATTTCTTGAGAGTCAATTCTTGAGAATATTTAAATTCCCTGTAATGTCTGATGGTAACTGGGTAGAAAATGAGGTATCCAAACAAAAAGACGAATGGACAATTTTGTGTTACTTTTAGGAATTAGAAGATCAAGATTTTATGTGCTGATAAAAGTTTCTTAATAAACACGGTTTCTTGCCAATAACAAGCTAATCAAAAGTGAGAGAGTGTGGGAAATTGCCTCTTCATAGCTCTGGAGGCCATTTGGTTCTTTGACTTAAAACATTATCTGATGATGTATAAAGGCTAAAATTCCTCCACCAAAAGCCATCAATTAAACAGGCATTAGCAGATCTGTTGCCTTCTCTTGTTTCTGTAGCATGAAAGTTGAGATCCATAACTGAAGATAATTTGAATTAAAAGTAACTAGAAACAAGAGGCAGAGTCAGAAGGAGGAGGTCTAGTGGGCCAGGGGTGGGGAGTCAAAAATCACACTCTATTGATGATTTCATCCAATCAAGAGACAGGACACAGTATTGTAATAGGTCCTCTGGAAGATGGGTATAAGCATTTGGAGTAGAAGAGAACCAACCTTAAATCTCTGTGAGCCCGGAGGCTCCAGCAGAGAGGCTCACAGAAGAAATAGAAAAAG
Organism: Neofelis nebulosa; assembly: GCF_028018385.1. NCBI lineage: Eukaryota > Metazoa > Chordata > Mammalia > Carnivora > Felidae > Neofelis > Neofelis nebulosa. The sequence goes on from NC_080790.1 coordinate 14,621,783, forward strand.
CTAAGGTCTAAGAACATGAGTTATAGGTCTACAAGGTATCCCCCAAAAGAGACATCCATAAACACTCATACACCCCTGAGCATGTATACACACTCCCATGCACACCCCCCCACACACACACTATAACAGATATTTGGGGGGAAAGATCTGACTGCAATTTTGAACTCCAGCTGCTCACATTTAGCATAGAGTTATTTTCAGGGTGGCCAAATCATGTAACCAGTACTGATTCCCACTAAGGTATTTAGAGACCTGGAAATCAATGCTGACAAGATAATCTATTGCTGTGGCCAGGGAGGGAATCCTGTGCCTGGGACAATAAATAGAAGAAAAAATGCCTACATCAAACTCTGAGTTTTCTACATGCCTTATGATGCTTTGTGAGTGTGGGGAAAGGGAAAAGTGAAAAGAAAAGGTATTTATTTTGTGATAGCCTCATGAGGTCACTGTTGGTTCCAATTTTCAGATAAAAATGTATCACATCACAGAGACATTGCTGTGATTCCCACATACTCATCAATAGGGGATGGGATGGGTGGAGGGATGGCCTTGAGAGAATCTATTTTATCCAAACTCAGAACAACAGCTTATGGTGTAGATGCTGCTTACATGCATATGTGTTAACTCCAGGCGACTCAAGAATGTCAACTGGTACTAATAATCAAATGCTCTGTTACTGGTTTGCAATGACAGAATTGAGAAAACAGGGAAAGTTCAATAGCAATTTCACATTGTAATGAGTTATAATTTATAAGTTGTATTTTATGTTTTTGTTTTCTCATTTTCTAAGGAATATCTTATTGCATTTTGTAAAGGTCTGAATCAAGATGAAATTAGTAACTTAAACAAAGCAAAAAAAAAAACATAGGTCCTATTTGTTTTGAGAAGTACTGGACAAACTGAAATGTTATAATACATGGAATAGACTAAGACTTCTACTCTCTTTTCCACATTTTAATCTCAGATATCTAGCTTCTTTGATAGCTGGATGTTCGTTTGTTTGTTTGTTTATCAAAAATGTTTATTGCGGGGGACATGTTTGCAAGCAGGGGATGGGCAGAGAGAGAGAGAGAGAGAGAGAGAGAGAGAGAGGGAGAGAGAGATGCCAAGCAAGCTCCACAATGTCAGCACAGAGTCAGGTGCCGGGCTCAAACTCACAAACTGCGAGATCATGACCTGAGCAGAAAGCAAGAGTTGGAGATGCAACCGACTGAGCCACCCAGAGGCCCCAATTGCTGAATATTTAATACAGCATAACATAAAGTCTCTTCACTGGATCACTGGTCCTTAAAAGCTGTTCTGTAAAACAAAAATATTCAGGGCCAAATACCTTTGGGAAAGAGTACCTATACTATGCGTACCTTAGAGATCCAAATGCATGTTAGCATACTAAAGATTCTAAGAGATTTTGCAATAAACAGAAAGTATCAGTTTAACACAGAATTTCTCCAACTTATTTGGTCACAGAGCTCCTTGTGTCCTGTAACACCTTAGCACAAATTAATTCCCTGTGAAACTCAGATTCCATGGAACATAAATTGGAAAATACTTTTGTTTATCCGTGATTGGAGACTTCAGTGAGAGCTGAAAAGAAAAGGAATCAGGTAGCAGTACATAGTGGTGACGGGAAGAAACACAGTGCACATACTGTTTAATCCCAGCTCAAGCAATGTGCTGATTCCATTTGAACTGGTATTCTGACGTGAAACTCTTGACTTCTTCCTGTCTTTCATCCTCCCACCTGCCTTTTCTAAACACTCCTAACCTCTCAGCAGGCTCTTTCTTCAGATACTTATAGAAAGATTTCTGCTCCCCTTGAGTTTTCACAATTGAGCCAGAAATTATGTGAAATTTAGGGTTTTGTTGGTTTCCTGACTTTTTGACATCTGGTCCTTTCTATGTATTTCCAGGCATCTTAGTCAAACCCCACTGATTTGGACTAACAAGGGAAAAGGTCAATCTAATTTGGTAAGAAGTCTGCTTTATAGGATATTTTAAAAGTGAGGCAGTTTTAGTTTTATTATTCGCAAAAGCCCATGGTGCCAGAAACTATGATTGTGGACATGTGCAGAGTTCCTATTTTATATACAGACATGAATGATTTACATTAATTGAACTTAAAATAAGGTTTTATGGTAAGTTTAAATGTTCTTTCCCTTTCCCCGATTTATCGTGATTATGAAGCCACTTTAATTTGCTGAAGACATTTTACTTCTAGATAAAGATATTATTTATTTCAAGTCCTGTCTCAAACACAACAGTTCAAATCAGCAGACCTCAAAGAATAATGCTTGTTTGCATTTGGTTTCCATCTTTACCAGTAAGTGCAAGATATATAATATTGATGAAAGCAAAGAAATCAGAGCCACCATGTTTCTTCTCTCCAAATATTTACTCTGAAAATGAATCTTATTTTTTGATGCAAAAGATAAAGTACCTTACACTGTCTCTTCTCATATCTATCACTCTATTTTATTTTTCTCATAGTTATAATCGCTGTTTGAAACTACAATGCTTCTTGATTTGTTTCCTTACATACTTTCTGCCACTCCACACTGGCATGTTAACTCATAGAAAGAGGAAAGAAAGATCCAATCCCTATGGAATAACCCGGGAAAGAGTCTATGCAAAATTAGCAAGTTCAAAATAGGGTCCCCAAACAGAGGAACTAATTAAAGGTGGTTTAGAGAATAAAAACCTTGTTGGCTCTCCTTATTTCCACCACCACCCTCACACAACTGGCTGCCTGGCAGACAAAACAGGAAAAAAACAAAGACAGCAAGAGTGCTCTCCTTCGACAGTACTCAACTTACCTCTTGAGAAAGGCTAAGGCTTTTGAAGCTTCTATCATTTCTAGTGTAATGGCCATCTTCTACTTGCAGACTTTGAAGTAAAGCCTTCCAGTTGGCAATTTTACACCAGACATAGAGCTCCCAATGAGCTCATTAAGAAGACCTGTAAGAACACTGCTGTAACCACCTACAAAATCAACAGTGTCCTTCGTGCACAAATATAATAGAAAACAAAGATTTTACCAGCAATATGACAAAATAAATAGCACTCATGATGTAAAATAATAAAAAAATAAGTAAATAAAAAGAAATAACAAATAAATAGATAGATAAATAAATAGATAAATAAATAAAATAAATAAATAAATAAATAAATAAATAAATAAATAAATAAAAAAAAGTCAAGATCAACTAAACCTAAAACAAATATATAATTCATGGAACATAACTAAACTTAAAAAAAAAGTCACAAAGATTAGATCAGAAAGATTGTTGCCTCTATAAAACAAGAATAGTCTGTGGTAACAAAAGGGAAAAATGAAAAACTATGAGGAAGAAACACATTATAGTGTCTGGTGTAATGTTAGTTTAAAAACTGTGTTTCCAAGAATATTTATTTGATGTCAGGAATAAAGTATTATAAGGAATATTAGGTAAGAAAAACAGGTCATAAAACAGGAAACAAGACTTACATAACTGTTAAAAATAATACAAGCAAAAGATACAAGCCAAAAAACATAGACTGAAAGGAAGCCAAATTGTTTTAGGTGGTTATTTCTTGGTAGTGGTTGCATTTCTAATGTTGGTACAGTGAACATGTGTTACTATTGTAATTAGAGAAATTCAATATACATTTACAATTCTTAGCATGTGCTATACATGAAATGTCCATTAACCTCATACTATTTACTTTTCTTTTCTTTTTTCCCTACTATTTACTTTTCAATGCATTAGTGGAGAGAATTACTAGAACAATATCATGTCAGATAAAATGAGATTTATTTCTTATGCATTAAAAATACTATGAAGGATCTCTTGGAAATTAAAAATAGTTTGTTTCAATTTAAAGTTCAATAGAAGGGCTAGGAGCAAAAATTGATAACCTTTACCAGAATGGAGTTAAAAAAAAGATAAATATTACAGAATAGATAAGCTGTATAGAGTACTAACAAAATTGACATTTAATAAAATTCTAGAAAGGGCAAAAAATTGGAGAGGAATTTAAACAAATAAACAATAGAAAATAATTTACCGGAGATGTGGAAAGATAAGATTTGTCATTCAAAGGAACATCCAAATGACCTCAAGGTAAAACACACACACACACACACACACACACGCATGCACACATAGACACACACACATTCTTTCATTATTTTTCCAATATTTCAGAACACAAAAGATAAAAAGAAGACCCTTAAAAGGTAAAATCACGTAACACATAACTTTAGAGGATGAAAATCAAGTTTGTACCGGAATTCTTATCACCAAAAACGGATGCTTGAAGGCAGTGGAAGAACACTTTCCAAGCTCTTAAAATAGATTAGTTTGAATCTAGAATTCTATACATAACTAAGTCGTCAGAATATGTGAGAAAAAAAAAACCTACAGAAATTTTCCTATGCACCGTTCTTAGGAAGTTTCTAGATAATATACTCAAGAAAATAAGGTTTAAAAAACCAAGAGAGAAAAAGAAAACAAAAGTTACAAGATACATTGGAATTAGCTGAGAAGTACAAAGAAAATAAATCCCACCATGATACCTGGCCTAGTACAGGATGGACCAGGTAGAAAAAATATTTTTTTCAAGAAAAAAAGAATAGATTATTTTAAACTGATAGATGGAATAAGCAAGATTTTTTATGTGGCAAAAGTAGTCATATATTTTTCTCAGCAAGAATAAAAGAAAGATAATTATCAGTGTCTTATTTTTAAAAGTATATAACCATCATGGTAAAAATATACAGCCAATAAAATGTGTCATTTTTTTAAAAAAAATTTCGTGGAATGCAAGAAATCTATCATGATTTCATTTATGGTTTCTGGTTTCCTGTTTGGCTGAAAAAAAGAATTCCCTACCCTGAGGTTATATCAATATTCTTCTAAATGATTTAGTTTAAAAATTAATTTAAAATTTAGTTTAAAAATTATGGTTTTATGGGATGTGTGGGTGGCTTGGCCAATTAAGCATCTGACTTGGTTTCCACTCAAGTCGTGATCTCAGGATTTCGTGAGTTCGAGCCTCACGTCAGGCTCTGCGCTGACAGCGTGGAGCTTGCTTGAGATTCTCTCTCTCTCTCCCTCTCCTCTCTGCTCCTCCCCCACTCGTGCTGTCTCTGTCTCTATCAAATAAATAAATAAATAAACTTTTAGAAATTATGTTTTATGTCCTTTACATTTAGATTGCTAATCCATGTAAAATGTTTTGTTACATGGAGTGTAATAGGGTTTTAACTTTATGTCAGTGTCATTTTTTAAACACATCATTCTTTGTTTACTGAATTGAAATGCCACCTTTATTATTTCATTCCAGATATTTTACGAAAGGGTTTATGCTATAGGCCAAAGAAAGCTGAAAAAAGGTAAGAGACTTGTCTTTTTCTTGGAGAAGAAATAGATATTTGGTAAATTGAAACAACAAAAAGGCATAATACAACACATGTAGGTGTCATGATCTAAGACATGAGAATAAAAATAGAATGTATGATTTTTTAAGCCAGAGAAGACAATTTTAATTATCCCAGGAATGCAGGAAAGAAGACAAAAAGGGGGAAAAGAAAATACAGAAATTTGGAAATATGAAATAATGTGGAAAAAATAATGACCAAGAGAACAGAATGTGCACTAATTGAAAATTGGTTAATCTCACTAAATGAAAGACAGAACCATTCAGACTAGATTATAATAACACACATACACATACACGCTCACACATACAGCAATTTTGTAAAAGAGACAATGGACTTGACATCTTGAAATAGGGATTTTGTAGTTTACTAAATGAAGATCTACATTCATTAAGAATGCAGGAAAAGTTTTTGATATAATCTAACATCCATTCCTGATGAAACAAACAAATCAACAAACTTCCCAGCAAACAAGTGATAGAACTTCTTCAACCTGCTAAAGGCCTCTGAGAAAAACCCACAGCTAACATCATTCTTTTTTTTTTCAATATATGAAATTTATTGTCAAAATGGTTTCCATACAACACCCAGTGCTCATCCCAAAAGGTGCCCTCCCCAATACCCGTCACCCACCCTCCTCTCCCTCCCACCCCCCATCAACCCTCAGTTTGTTCTCAGTTTTTAAGAGTCTCTCATGCTTTGGCTCTCTCCCACTCTAACCTCTTTCTTTTTTTCCCCTTCCCCTCCCCCATGGGTTTCTGTCAAGTTTCTCAGGATCCACATAAAAGTGAAACCATATGGTATCTGTCTTTCTCTGTATGGCTTATTTCACTTAGCATCACACTCTCCACTTCCATCCATGTTGCTACAAAGGGCCATATCTCATTCTTTCTCATTGCCCTGTAGTACTCCATTGTGTGTATAAACCACAATTTCTTTATCCATTCATCAGTTGGTGGACATTTAGGCTCTTTCCATAATTTGGCTATTGCTAACATCATTCTTAATGGGGAAAGGCTCAGTGCTATTTTGCTAGTATCAAGAACAGGACAAGAATGTCTATTTTCTTTCTTGCTATTCAACTGGAGGGAGGTTCTAGCCAGCTGAACAAAGAAAAAGGAAAGCATCCAGATTAGGAAGGAAGAATTAAAATCATTTTTATTCATAGACAACACGATCATGTTTATAGAAAATCCGTTGGAATTTACAAAAAGCTACCACAATAAGTGAATTCAACAAAGTTGTAAGACACAACACCAATATACAAATATCAATTGTACTTCTATATATTAGCAATGGATAAAAAATTGAAGTTAAAAATAATCCATTTACAAGCATGTGAAACATGAAATACTTAGAGATAAATCTCATAAAACATGGGGTACCTGGGTGGCTCAGTCGGTTAAGTGTCAGACTCTTGATTTCAGCTCAGGTCATGATCTCAAGGTTCATGGGCTCTGCACTGATGGTGTGGAGCCTGCTTGGGATTTTCTCTTTCTCCCTCTCTCTGCCCCTTCCCTACTTGCATGCACGAGTTCTCTCTCTCTCAGAAGAAATAAATAAATAAGTATTTAGAAACAAACAAAAAAAAGGGGTGCCTGGGTGGCTCAGTCAGTTAAGCATCTGGCTCTTGATTTCAGCTCAGGTTATATATAATCTCTCAGTTCATGAGACTGAGCCCCACATTGGGCTCTGTGCTGTCAGTGTAGAGCCTTGCTGGAGATTCTCTCTCTCCCTCTCTCTCTGCCCTTTCCCTGCTTCTGTATGCTCTCTCTCTCTCAAAATAAAGAAATAAGCTTAATTTCTTTTTAAGATGCTCTGTACACTAAAACCTATAAGAAAACTGATAACTGAAATTAGGACCTAAATAAAAGGTGTGATATACTGTGTTGATGGGTCAGAAGATACACATTTGTTAAAATGTCAGTCTTCCCAAAATTAATCTACAATTTCAAAACAAACACAGTCAAAATCTCAGTGAACATTTCTGTAAAACTGGCAAGGTAATTCTGAAATTCACATAAATTCAAAGTAGTGAACACCTTTGAAAAAGAACCTAAGTTGGAGGAATAATACCATCTGATTTCAAGACTTATTAAAAATTACTTTAGGGCTGCATGAGTGCCTCAGTCAGTTAAACGTCCAACTTCAGCTCAGGTCATGATCTCACGGTTGGTTCCTGAGTTTAAGCCCCACATGGGGCTCTGTGCTAACAACTCACAGCCTGGAGCTTGCTTTGGATTCTGTGTCTCCATCTCTCTCATCCCTTTCCGCGCTCTCTCTCTCTCTCTCTCTCTCTCAAAAATAAACAAACATTAAAAAAATTGTTTTTAATTACTTTAATCAAAGTGCTGTGGTTTTGGCCTAAAGATAAACAAATATATCAATTGACCAGAATAGAGAGTCCAGAAATAGAATCACATCATTTATTAGCAACTTTTTTTCCCATAAAAGTGCAAATGCAATTCAGTTTAAAAAGGATAGTCTCTCTTTCTCTCTTATTCTTTTTTTTTTAATTTTTTTTCAACGTTTTTTATTTATTTTTGGGACAGAGAGAGACAGAGCATGAACGGGGGAGGGGCAGAGAGAGAGGGAGACACAGAATCGGAAACAGGCTCCAGGCTCCGAGCCATCAGCCCAGAGCCTGACGCGGGGCTCGAACTCACGGACCGCGAGATCGTGACCTGGCTGAAGTCGGTGACCTGGCTGAAGTCGGTGACCTGGCTGAAGTCGGATGCTTAACCGACTGCGCCACTCAGGCGCCCCATCTTTCTCTCTTATTCTTAAAAAATGATACTGGATTCATTGGATATCCATATACAAAAAACAAAATGAACTTCAATTTATATTTTCTACAATTAACAATCAACTCAAAATGGATTTTAGATTTATATGTAAAATCTAAGACTATAAAACTCCTAGAAGAACACAGAAAAGAAAATCGGTATAGCTTTGGGTTAGACAATGAGTTCTTAAATACAAAAATAAAAGCATAGTCTATACATGAAAAATATGATAAGTTACACTTCAAAATGACAAATCTCTGCTTTTTGCAAATCACAGAATGAAAAGATAAACCAGTTTAGGAGAAAATATTTGCCAGTCACAGAGTTGGTAAAAATTTGTATCCAGAATATATGTATTAAAATTCTCTTAGGAAGAAAACAAGAACTCAATTTTGAGAATTGAGAACTAATTTTGAAAATTAGCAGAGGATTTGAACAAATGAGATACATGAATACACCACTTGCAAATGAAAGGATCATTAACATCATTAATCATTAGAGAAATGCTAATTAAATCACAATGAGATACTTTTACCTGCCTGTTGGGATAGTTAAAAGTAAAAAGAATATATCAAGTTTTGACTAGAATATACAGAAATAGAAAGTGTATCAAGTGTTGGCTAGAATATACAGCAACTGAAACCCCCTACACTACTGATAAGAATGTGTAATGGCACAACCATGGGTAAACAGTTTGGCATTTCCTAAAATGTTAGCTAGACACCTGCCATATGATTCAGTCATTCCATTTATATGTGTGGACCTGTGAGAGTTGAAAAACTATGACCATAGAAAGAATTGTATATGGATATTCATAGCAACTTCTATTTTAATAGCCCACATCTGTAAACAACACAAATGGCCATCAATAGATTAGTGGATAATCAAATTGCAATGTGTCATATAATGAATTACTACACATCAATATAATGAACTATTAACTACATGCGATGTAGATGAATTTTAACATAATTATGCTTTGTGAGGCGCGTGGGTGGCTCAGTTGGTTAAGTGTCTGACTTCAGCTCAGATCCTGATCTCAGGGTTCCTGAGTTCAAGCCCTGCATTGGGCTCTCTGCTGTCAGCACTGAGCCCACTTAAGATCCTCTGCCCCTCCCCCCCACCCCTCCCTCGTTGGTGTTCTCTCTCTCTATCTCTCAAAAATAAAATAAACATTAAAAAATAATTATGCTTTGTGAAAAGTCAGATTAAAAATAAAAGTATTACAGTGTGGTTCTATGGTTCCAAAATTTAGAAAATACAAACTATCATTACAGAATTTATATCAGTGGCTTCCTGGGAATGGGGGCAAGGGCTGGGTAAATATGTTACTTATAATGCGAAAGGGAAATTTGGAAGATAAAGGAAATGAGTGCATAATTAAAACAAAAGTTACCATCTTTGAAAGAACCATAATAAAGCAAATAAACTAAGGAGCATAATTAGTTCAATTCTCTATACCTGAAGACCAAAAATAACAACAGATTAAGACAAATAGAAATTTGCTGCTGCTAATGAGTAGTAGGCACTACAGTTTTCACCACTTCTACTTCTAAACTTCATTCAAGCATCAATGCCAGAAACTTGACCTTCTAGCCACCATTTCCTGTCAATGCCAAGGATAGAGGCTTCCCTCACCTCTTTCTCCTCACATTACTAGCTCCTGTGTCAAAATATGACATGAGTGACAGATTGGTGAATCCCACATCATGACCCTGTGCTCTAACTATGAGGGAGGCTAGGAAAGGGAGTGTGTAGCATTTTTACTACTCAAATTAGGGTTGGTCACTGCACTTCACCAAGACTGATAATTCAGGAAAGAATTGCCTAGATGTAGTAGGCATTCAAAAGCTGGATGGCCAACACGAATGCCAAAAATATGGTTTTGCCAATTTATAGGTTATTTGATTTGTTTTATTGGGCATGTCTCTGGGATTATTTTTATATGCTCTAAATCCATTAACACAGTGGAGTATATACTGATGTTGATTGATCTGAATTATTTTTCTCCTGAGACATGATGTGCCTATCCTAAGATTAAGATATTTATAAATTTCACAAAAGCTTTCCCAAGTATATACTCGAATATTTTCTTTCTGTTCCATTTGTCCTGTACCTTTCCTCAGGGACACCAATTGTGAATATATTGGCACTTCTGCATATGTATTCCACATCTAACATCTTGGCATAAATCCTCTAATCTCTGAAAAGTTTTGCTCAGGGTTCTCAAACCTGCCTTCCTTATATCATTTTTTTGTCGTATCTGTGTTTGTTTTTCTTTTCTTTTTTTTTCAGCTTCCCTCTGATGGTTTTTCTTTTTTCCCCTTACAATTCTTCCCTGTCCTCTGCCAATGTGGCGATTCTAATCTTTTGTACATTCATCCCCACTAACTCTGCATTGGGCTCTTTCCTCATACAGGATGCATTTCCTTCAAATTTGTTAATCTTGTGGGCAATGTTTGGTAAAGCTTTCTGCTGCTTTACAACATACTTTTTCTCATGTGGTTCTTCAACTGCCTTCCATTTGTCTTGTTGAATTTCTCATTTAAAAAAAGTTCCATAGATTGGATGTTGTTTTATTATTTTAAAACAATACCATAATACTAATACCATAAAATCTACTAATACCATAAAAACTAGCAGTACATTTCTTTTTATTATTATTATTGTCTTTGAGTGGAGGAAATTCTTCCTGGACAAGACATTTCTGAACAGATTTTGTGGACAAGTGATCAGTGGGGGAAGCTGCGGTTGGAAGAAATTTGAGTAGCAAGCAAGCAGGGAACTTGAAAGTCTGTCTATAGAAACTTACTCATCAACACTGCCCTGTAGGTAAAATCAAGAGCCAGGAGAAAGAAAAGCTGTCCTGCTTACAGTCAAACTACATGATGCTAAACGATGCAGGTGTGTGAGAGCGTGAGCGTGTGTGTGTATGGGTGTTTGGGGTGGGGAGTGTGGAGGGAGATGATGTCATCCTATTGTAAATCTCAGGGCTATGTGATTTCTATTCTTTCTCTACTTCTTCAGAAATCGTCCTTATTTGTTCTTCTGCTCTAGTTTGCCTGCTGTTCCACGCAGTCAGACTGGAAGCAGAGAGGCTCCTGCTGTGAGTGTGTACACACTTCATTTTAATCATCCAAATACAGAGTCATGGTGCTTATCTGGCTCTGACCCCACATCTTTAAAAACAGATCCTTTTCTTGGGGTCCTCTCTGACCATCGTTCCCATTTCATTTCTCACAACAGGCCTCTTCATATAGTGTGGTTCCAAGTTATAGATGTTCCAGAGACTTGTCAAAGATAACATGCCCTTTTCAGTTTTGTGCTCTCCTTGTTGGTGTTAGTTCATTCTCCAGAGGAAAAAAAAAAGAGCAAGTCATTTTTCACTTTTCAATCTAAAAACTGAAAACGTCTAAGAAATCTTCTGACTGATGATGCCAAGCTCTGTGGCTAGGAACAGCTGAGTGCCCTCATGTATGGTAGGTAGTCCACTTAAAAGCAATGCAAATTTTAATGCCCTGGCTCAAGGTCATGTGTTCCAATTACTAAGAAATATTAAATGGAGGTAAATGTTATACTAAAGAGCTCCTTGTCCCTCACTCAATGCAATTATCATTCAGGTATCTTTTATCTAAGAACCGCATTTGTAAGTGGAATACACATTATGAAAATATATTCACTTGAAAATGTTAGTTTACTTGTGTTTCCTTTGCAGATGATAGCCCAAGTCAGAAGATGGACTTGAGCACCATTTTGAGACCCTGATCTTTTCTTTTGCTTAGGCATATTTATTATTCTGGTATAATTTCTATTGGCCATTTAGAGTAGACATGATCACTATGCTCCCTAATTATTGTGGAGCATGTGACTTTGCTATGGACAATTGTTCTACATTCATTGATTAAGGACTGACTAGGGGCTCTGTTTGAGGGATATGGTGATTAAATAAGCTCAGACTTTCCCATTAAAAAGGTCCCATAATGAAGACAGTTTGATTAGACTCATAGCTAAAACACAAAGCAGGGCTCGAATCAGTAACCCACTGGATTATGACGTGGTTTAAATAAGAATACTACATGACACCTGCTAAATAGTCAATAAATATTAACTACTTTATTGCCCTTGTTCCTTTTATCATCTTCATTGGTACTATCACTACAAAGAGATAATGACAAAATTCTAGGAAGGAAAGAAGTGGAAGAATTTTGTTGTTGTTGTTCCTAGATGGATTCCATGGATATTGATAAGGACTACAGTTGTGGTCATTGGATAAAGGATAATCTATGTGACAAAACGGAAGTGGACTTAAAGACAAAAGAAAAAGAGAAGGAGGGCTGGGTTTTTAAAAATTTTTTTACATTTATTTATTTATTTTGAGGCAGAGGGAGAGACAGAGTGCATGTGAGCAGTGGAGGGGCAGAGAGAGAGGGAGGGAGAAAGAGAATCCCAAGCAGGCTCCATGCTGTCAGCGCGGAGCTCAATGCAGAGCTCAAACTCACCAACCGTGAGATCATGACCTAAGCCCAGATTGAGAGTTGGACGCTTAACTGACTGAGCCACCCAGGTGCCCTGAAGCAGGGCTGTTTTTGATGCTGCTGTCTTGGGGCACATTGTGACGGAACCTGCTTCACTATTGCAATGGTCCCATGCATTGACCTTTTGGTTCTATTTCACTGTCTTTAATTAGCTCACTTCAACTTGGCGTGTTTTCTTTAGCAGAGCATTTGGCATCAGCCTGGTCCTGGTATAACAATTTTGAGAGGATGAGAGACGTGGATGGAAATAACCCATCTAAAGTTATGATGACCTTCTCCCATAATGTATTGTAATGTGGTGGTAATGATAGATGCACTAGCTTCTGTATTTGAAGTTAAAAGAAAATTCAGTTGTGTTTTCTTTTCACCATCCACAAACCGTTATTTTGTAATAACAGAGGGAAGAGTTTTCTATAGCAGCCTCGTCAGTGGTTCCAAACTGGAAATAACATCCAACCACTAACTGCTGTTTAATTTTTTTTGTTTTTACTTTATTTCATGCGTAACTATGTTTGCACAGCAGGGCTGCAAACGTCTGAGGAAGTGTCACTTTGAATAGCAGACTTGGATAGCAAAGCCATCGTCTCTGCCTGGGGTTTTGCTTTTGGTCGGTGTACACAGTCCCAGTTCAGCAAAAAGACTTGATTTAAATGAAGTGAAATCTGTAGGAAGATAAAATATGGCAAATGGCAATAGTTGCCAAAATATGAATTTCGTACTTGTGGTGCTTTATTTCTCTGTGATAGCAAGAACTTCTAAGAGATAATCCATGAAGAGCATCGCTGGCTGTTGGGTAACTCAAGAGGCAGAAAGAGGGGAGACGTGGTGAGAATTTAACACATGGGCAAAACCAGCAGAAGCCTAGATGCTCAGTGTATAATCTGTACATGTAACCAAACCCCAGATGGACTTCTTGTATTTCTGAGGGATGCTCCTGGTTTTTCTCAGAGGTTTCTATTTTGGGGGGTTGGCACATGGCGATGTCAGCGGACATTGGCAAAAGCCATGTCTCTCCCCAGCTGCACCAATGGGAATCATCCCATTACAGTGACTCATCTTCCTTTGTCACTGGAGTTCTATACACCATCTTCCCTGCACAAAGTCATGCCTGGTGACCAGGAACAGGGGCAATCCTGGGAGCCCCGCGAGTGTATGACCTTCCCCTTAAAGGAGACGCCCAAACTCAAAGGAAATGCTCTAGAAGCCAAATCCTTAGAGGTTAAGCCAGAACATTTACCCCTTTAAGATCAAAGCAGTTCTCTTGTATCAGGGACAGGATAGTGGGCAAGGTAATGGTTTGGAGTTCTTCTGGTACCTTTTATGATATCACTCACCCTTTGCTTCTTCAGCTTACTTCTTATAGCAGAAAGGCATAGCATTTAAATTCATGAGTTTTGATAAAGTCCCAAGTCAGCATTTTAACTACTTTGCATTTCAGTTTGTAGATCTATAACATGTGAATAGTAACCACTTCCTTAGGGTTGTTGAGAAGACAAAATTAGATAATAGAGTTCAGTACTTGTAAAATTTTCCCACGCAGTTCATAGATCTGAGATTTTAGATCTTAGATTTTACATCCAAGGATTACCCCCAAAGGAGCTCTACTGGGAAAGCTTTAGATGCACTAAACTCAGTTGCTCTATACACAATGTGAATATTTTTTCTTTTGTATATTATGTTGTTCTAAAGATATATCTGTGTATTTAACAAAAATTCTGCCTAGAACTATTTCCTCACTCAGCTTTCCTTATGCTGGTGTTGTAATAACTTCCCACAGTGTAGCAGGCATAAACACCATGCTATTTCAGAACTCTGGTGCCATTACCATGATGACTACAAGGCTTGATTACGGAGCAGTTTATCAGGCATAGTCTTTGCCCATAGGTAGCTCATAGGCTGACAATATGGTATAATAATAAGACTATGTGCAGTTCCCCATAAACTAGCCTGCAGTAGGGTGAAGGGAAGAGGTGAAGTATGATAAAATAGGCTCCCTGGAGGAGGGAGACTTTGAGATGGGTCTTGAATTATGTTTGAGACGATATGTGTAAAGATATGGATTAGGAAGGAATATGGCGTATTTAGGGAATTAATAAGTGGCTGAAAGCATACAGCATTTACCCTTCTGTCCTTTCCTTTGAGTTTTAGAGGTAATTCTTGAATTCCATGTTGAGTGAGACCTGTGAATCGTGACTCAATCATTGTTTTGAGAATGGAAGGGAGCAGTGAAACTGCCTAATCTCTAATAGCTCTTCTGAGTTACTTTTTTTCAATTGCCAGTGTATGGACCAGCACAGAAGACACAGGTTAGCTTAGGTCCCAGATGAGAAGGTTTGCTAACCTTATGCAAGTATATTAAACATGATCTATGTGGGTAAATTTGGAGAATCCAACAAGTCCACATGAAAAAGAATGTCACTGGTGTTCAGAAGGTAGGCTTACACAGCTCTGAAAGAGTTCTCAAAAGAAACCAGACCAATCCTTCATGTCCTAGAAGTATTCAGAAACTTAAGAAAATAGCTAATAATACCATTCATTTCTGAAAAATGTACAAAGGGGCCATGCATTCTTTGGTGATGTGCTCCAGAAAAATGTTAACAAAAAGATGGTTTTTACTATTAAACCATCAACTGACTTTGGCCTGTAAAACACCAGCTGGCTTACATTACTTGTAATGTGCTTTGGTGTGTCTCTGATGATAAATATGAAGGGTCCTTTAAGATATACAGAAATATTAAGCAACTAAACATGCTTCTCCCCCTTCCTTTGAAAATTTAAGGAGTCGAAAGAAACATGGAGGCCTTTTAAATGTAGGGGAAACTACATATGGCTAAATCAGCTTTGTTCTAAACCTTCTTCTTAGGAAAGAGATTGAGTTTGAGTTCCAAAGGTCTTTATCCTTGCATAAGTAAACAAATAAATAAACAAACAAGCCAGCCTCAGTCTGTGTCCCAAACAGTATCTTAGAAGTTTATTTTATTTTATTTTATTTTTATTTTTATTTTTATTTTATTTTATTTATTTTCCACCAGAACTGATCATGTAGGTAAGATAGATCACACCCTAGTGTGTCCTGGGTGAATTTCTACCACCCAATACTTGCTCATTCTTTCTGGGAGCAAAGTCTTCTCTGGCCATTTTTTTTAACGTTTATTTATTTTTGAGACAGAGCATCAACGGTGCAGGGTCAGATAGAGGGAGACACAGAATCTGAAACAGGCTCCAGGCTCTGAGCTGTCAGCACAGAGCCCGACACGGGGCTCGAACTCACAGACCGCGAGATCATGACCTGAGCCAAAGTCGGACGCTTAACCAACTGAGCCACCCAGGCACCCCCTCTGGACATTTTAGTTAACATTGATCTCTACGCCCTCTTGCAAATGTACCCCCTCCACACCTTGTCTGTCCCCTGAGTACAGTACACACTGATTCTGAGGTTAGTGACTGTTAAATACAATCCAGTCTCATAAATAATGATGCATATGTCCTGTAAGTACCTTATTTGCTCCACTTTGCCTCCCCTTAACATGAAGCAGAGAACTTAGTACACGGTGGGTGCCCCAAGCTATGTTTTATTTGCTGGATGACCGATGGACTATACTTAAAAATCATGGGATTTTTTCTACCTGAGCTTGTATCATATGACAAATGGGTCTCCAGTGTACTCTTCAAATTCAACTTCCCTTAAAATTTCATTATTGGTATAGAAACTTAAAAGAATCCATTCACTCATTTATTTATTGAACAAGAATTTTATTCCAAGCTCTGTGCTGGGCTTTGTGGATAAACTAGTGGGCAAATGTGAGTGACAGACATAATGAAAGAATCACACAGGGTGGGTGATGGGTACTGAGGAGGGCACCTTTTGGGATGAGCACTGGGTGTTGTATGGAAACCAATTTGACAGTAAATTTCATATATTAAAAAATAAATAAATAAATAAATAAATAAATAAATAAATAAATAAAAGAATCACACAGTAAATGTAGAGATTGATATAAAGGGAAAGAGAGTGATTCCTGTTCCCTTTAGGCTCTTTCTTTAAATTCCTCTACTTTTAGGAGAGTAACCAGAAGTTGACTTGATAAAAGAACTAGGTAGAACACTGAGTATAAGCACAGAGAATTCATTCTGAGAGAACTCTGTGGTCTATGATATGGATAGTAAGCAGAAAAACAATGGGTCTTCCCTTTAGAAAGAGAGACCACATAGACTAAGGGAGTGAGGGCATTACTCTAAGAAATTAAAAGCACTCTTGAAAATGAGGACAGGAACTCAAAGGCATAGTATAACCAATCTACTTCTGAAATAGAGCAAAATATTTGGCAATGTCAAAATGATGAAAGTCTCCTTTCTCTTTCTAAGCTTCCATTTTCCTGGGAACTCTGGGAGATAGAACGATTTAGTAGAATGATCTATGGATCCAGGCCTACATACTTTCTGGCTGCAAATCCCAGTTCTGCTGCTTACCAGTGGTGGAGCTTGGGCACGTTACTTATCATGGAGGCTTATTTTTCTGATCTGTAAAAAAAAGCAAATAATAATGTTTAATTTGCATAATGATTATTGTCTGATGGCCCATTCTAGGAAAAAGAATCCTAGGACCTATGTCTAGAATGGAATTTTGGGAATCTTTTGAAAGAGAGAGGGATGTATAGTGAAGGGAGAGGAATGTATGTGTAACCATGCAAAATACCATATCCAAGAAGGGAAGCAGAGCACAAGAACTGGATCCAAAAGTCAGCATTCATGGGAAGGTCAATAGAGCTAATGCATTGGGGAGAGACACCTGGAAGGCCGGGAGATTCAACAGGAAGAAAATTCTTTACTCAGCTGGTCCAGACAATCATGACAATTGATGGTTGAGAAGAAGAAATATCAAGGACAGTGCCTGGCATGGAGCAGACATTCAAAACCTTTCTCTTAACCTATAGAGTCGTCAAAGTGGCACCAAAATTTATGGACATTGTAAACAGCTTTTGAGTTTAACACCCATCACACACATGATCTCATGGAAATCATGGCCCTGTGTGGTGACCAAGACACCATCAAAGCTTAATTCCCTCTCACACTGTAGCATGGAATATGAAGCTCAGAAATATGATTTGCCCAAGCTTCCACAACTATGAGAGAACAAAACTCAGAGTTAAATAGAGTACCTGATACAAATAAAATATTCTTAACACAGTTGATAGTTCTACATGGAAGAACAACAGAATCACCAGAGGGAGCTGTAAATATAATAAAAATTTCTGAGCTACCCCAAACTTACTGAGTTAAAGAATCTCTGAGGCTGGGAGCAACAACCTGCATTTAAAATTACCTCCAGTAATGTTGAGGCAGCTGGTTGGCAGTGAGGGACAAGTCATCCAGATACAACTGTTTCACTCCACCCAAATATCTACACAGTAAGGTCCTGTGATCAGCCCTAATTACTCACCCAGTTAGAGCTAAGATTGAGCTATAAAAACCTTGAGTTTCCTCTTTAATAGGCTATAAAATTGACCCTGTTTTCACTCTTGTTTTCTCTGACAATTTTTTTTGCAGTTACTATCTAAAATGTCCCTTTAATATTTTAAAAATCCTTCTAAGAAGAATTAGGAAATAGATAATCAATGTAACTGATGATATGCTATAGATTCTGGGAACCTGATAAATAAATAGTTTTATATTTTAATTTCTCACTCAAAAAGTCTCATACATGGAAAAATCTTCTTGAATTCTATAGCATAAAAAGGCAAATGCCTTTTTATTAAGTACACAAGAGACTTCGAGAACTTGGGTAATATAATCTCTTCTTTACAAGCTACAATATACATAGTGAGATTTCTATCTTGAAATAAGGAGATTAACTGTGTGACCCAGGATGAGGTATTGACCTTCTCAGATCTTCTCTTTCCTCATATATTAAATATTAAACATTACATCTGCCTCATAGTGTTCTAGGAAGGACTGAAGGAGATTATATGGATGAAAGTGTCTGCAACTGAATCAGTTACAAAAGAGGTACTCAACAAAATTTAGTTGTGTCTAATCTACTATCAGAAAGATTTGCAATGAAATGGTTCTTCAGTTCTTCTTTTCCTTCATTTTCTTATCTGCAAATGGAGCAATGTTCAGCCAAAATAATTTCTAGAATCTCTTACAAAGCTGAAGTTCTAAATTTTATATTTCTGGAAAAGTTTTCTGTGTGACCTCTACTTAACCAAAACTACTTCTGAGAAGTTGATTGGTCACTGAGAAGCCAATGGAAATTCCTAGATAATCAATAACACTACATTAAAGGGTATATTCGATATAGTGCATAATTTTGTTTGTTCAGTGAATTCCAATGTTAATGAAAATATATTAAAGTGAACCATAGTGAATGTCATTCTTTCTCTGATATAGAAGGAGCTTCAAGATCTTGCATGACCTTTTGTTTATTCTTATAGGGCAAGAATTATTATGTTATTGGCATGTTGACACCCCAGTTAATGGAAATCTTCAGAAAATAGTGGGAACTAGGGTTCTCTTTGATTTGATGTTAGATGAATTCTGGTTTCATTATCATAAAAGTTTAGTTTTTCCCCATTGCCTATCACAGTGTCTGGTACACAGTAGGTGCTCAGCAAAAATTCATGACTGGAATTAACAAGTGCATTTCCTACTGAATTTCATTAATTGGTGTGATGTAGTGGGAAAAGTATGAATTTGAAGTTCTCCTGCTCCAATTCTTTTCTTCTTTTTTTTTTTTTTTCATTTTCTTTCACCCTGCTCTTTTTCTTCCTAGTTGTCTCCTGATCCTGTCTCCTCCTCCCTCCCCCCTCCCCCCAGTGTCACCAGCTGGTCCCAGGCTGGTCTATTTTCTGTCATGTTGTAGGATCCACCAGCAGTGCCTCAGGAAGTAGTGGAATGTCAACAGGCAGAAGGGGACATGAAAGGCAGCAGGAGCTTCAGCATCCTATTTTCATCATTGACAATGAACCTGACCTATGACGAGTCAGTTTCTGATCTAGGCATTCAGTAAAACGAAACTCTGTATGAAGAGTTACATGCAAAAAATATTCCTACAGTGAGTTAAGTTGTCAAGAAAACATGGTTTATAAATATTCCCATCCCATTGTTTTTGCAAGAATGCAAGCCACACCTAAGAGCACATTCCTTATTTTGTAGGGAAATATATGGTGCTGCACTCTTTGCTACCACTGTGCCAAGACTTATCCTTAAATTTAAGTCCAAACTTCTTGTTTTCCCCTTGTGCCATGGTATGATTCCACAGTGCATTCTCCCATCTGTTGAAACAGAGAAGTGCTTGAATTTTAGGCTGAGATGACTAATATTCATAAGGAATGAATCCAAATTCAAACTAAATGCACATTTTTTGCATTTGTCCAAACCTAGCCATGAATTATCTCTGGCTATCAATAGAAGAAGAGGAAAGTTGCTATCTGTAAATCCCTATTTGTTTTCCCAAATTGCACCCTTGGCAATGGGTGTGACAGAAAAATGTTCAGTATTCCTAGTAGCCTAACCTGCCAAGAGAGATAAAGCCACTTTGATGTCCTGGGACCAGAGACGATACAGATTTTTACCCAAAATGTTTTTCAGAGGGAAGTGGGCTAAAACGACCTGTCTGCTTCACCGTCTTCTTGATCCAGGAGACAGACTGGTAGCCCTGCTGACCAAGAGGTGACAGATCTGAAGTTAATAACAATAATGCTCTTTAAACTACCCTGGGCAATAATGATGGTAGTAGTAAAAAACGATTAATAGTAAAAGCTGGTGCAGTGATAATTAATATTATCAGTGCTTACATTTTCTATGTGATTGCTATGTTCCAGCTCTATGCCAAGTGACTTGTACATCTTATTCCATTTACTTCTTTTTTTGAGTTAGGTAGGTAGGTAGTTTGTTTATTTATTTATTTATTCATTTATTTTGAGAGAGACAGAGAGAGCACCAGCGGGGGAGGGCAGAGAGAGAGGGAGAGAGAAAATCCCAAGCAGGCTCCATGCTGTCGGCACAGACCCCAATGCAGGGCTCAATGTCACAAACAGTGAGATCATGACCTGAGTCAAAATCAAGAGTCGGATGCTTAACCAGCTGAGCCACCAGGAGCCCCTATTCCATTTACTTCTTACCTTTTCCTTGTAATGAAACAAGTAAAGGTCAGGGAGGTTGTATGCCAAAAGTCACACCGCGAGGAGCAGGATGGAGTCTCATGCCCACCTCTGCCTCCCAGTAAGACTTCTCTTCGACCTTTTCTGTGTTGCATATGCATCCCATTGAATATGCTGCTGCCCTTCTCTGGTGAGGCCACCATGGGCCTCCTCCTGGGACAGCTTTTCCTAAAACACTATTGGGGCACCTGGGTGGCTCGGTCAGTTAAGCGTCCGACTTTGGCTCAGGTCATGATCTCATGGTCCGTGGGTTCGAGCCCCGTGTCGGGCTCTGTGCTGACAGCTCAGAGGCTGGAGCCTGCTTCGGATTCTGTGTCTCCCTCTCTCTTGACCCTCCCCCATTCATGCTCTGTCTCTCTCTGTCTCAAAAGAAATAAACATTAATAAAATAAATAAATAAAAATAAAACACTATCCACAACAGTACCCCAAGGTACATCACACACACATAAAATCCAAGTCTTTTGGAGGCCAGGTGGAAAGAAGACCCCATAAGAGATCCCATTATGTTGCCAAATAAATTGCATTTGCAAAATTTTTTGGCTTTAGCAAAATGTTCTCATACTCCTCTCCTCACTGGACTTTCTGTTGCTGCTGATATGACTTGGGGCGCACCTGGTTCCTCCCAGCCAGAGGAGTTGACTTGAGCAGCGCTTCTCTCTCTCCCAGTCTCAGTCACTTTCTTTCATGGGTAAAGAATTTGTTCACATAGCCATGTTTCCTAGGCACCTACTTTGCACCAGGACTAGGTTAGATACTACACACATAATATTTTCATTGGTCCTCATAAAAGTATTAAATTTTTTAAATTTTGTTTTCTTTAGTTGATGAGGAAAATTAGATCAGCAACATGTTTTGTAACTTGCACAAGGTGCTGAGTGCCATTAAATCCGTGGTTCTCAACCAGGGAGACTTTCCCTCCCCTTCTCCCAAGAGACTTTGGCAATGTGTTTGGTGACACTTTTGTTGTCACATCTGGGGTAGGGGGAGGGTCATGGGGGACAGAGTTACTGTTGCTGTCTCCAGGGTTGAGGCCAAGGATGCTATCAAAGCCCCGGCAGAGCACAGGACAGCTCCCCCCACCCCCATACAGGAAAGGATTATCTGGTCCAAAACGGCAATAGTGCTACAGGTGAGGAACCTTGGATTAAACCAAGAGGTGTGGCTGCTCTGGCTTGTGACTTAGATGGACTCAACTCTGAATCAGGGCCTCTGGTACTATTCCAGGAGAATATCTACTCTCCTGTCATGTGCAGTAGTGTAGGAGCTGGGGTCCTCCCTGCTCAGCCATCTGGCTCTCCAGAATGTTCATGGCTTAGTGCCCCAGTGCTGCTGCAACCCATAATCTCTCTAGATGTGCCAGACTCCCCTCCTGCATTTTGTAGCAAAAGTGAGTCAAGAAACATCATGACCCATGATAATACTGAATACTCTTAAGATTCAAGGATCCCTTTGCAGAGAGAAACTTTGAGGAATGGCCACAAAGCTGGCTCTCTTATACTGGTTCTTGGCTGAAGGAAAAGAGGGAAGGGGGCTACCCAGTTATTTTCCAGAATACAGGCCAATTTCAGTGAGACAGAAAAGGACTCAGGATTCAGGGCAGCTTCTCTGTCTGGGAAGAAAGATGGAAAGTTTGACTGCATGTATGCGCCATCAGGTGACCTGACAATTTTAAACAGAGAGGTACTATTCACAGTTATTCTATATAAATAGATGTTTGTTGGGGCAAAACTTGAACTGATGGTGTAAAACCCTGGGCTTGAGGCCTTTGGTGAAAATTCATTCACTTATTCTTGAAAAGGTATGCTACAGAACACTTCTTCTGTGCTTGTCAGACACTGAGTAAGGCTTGGGCTATGTAGATTCTGATCTTGTGGGAGGGAAATCATAGGGAAATAAGATAGGAAGATAAACCATTATGGCAAATGGGAGCAAGGAAGGGAGGGGACTGGGAAGACATCCAGCAGGTAAGGACAAGTGGGAAGACCCTAAGGCAAGAGAGGGCATGGGGAGTTTGAGAACTAAAAGAAGCCCAGTGTGGTTGCAGTGCAGAGCACAAAGGAAAGATACATGGTGAGGAGAGTGAGCTGGAAACAGAGGCTGTGGGGACGGCAGGCAAAGTCAAGTCTGAGTCTGGATTCACGCTGAAGTCTGAGCCCTGCTGCTGAAGGATCTGAAGTCAGAAAGCTGGGAAGACCACGGACACCAGGGAGAACGTTGCTGTGGAGGTGCAGACAAGGGCGGAGGGTATTTTGACTGGAACTGTGTTGGGGGGTATGCAGAGAGGAGGATGGATCTGATGTATACTAGGGTGGAGAGAAGGCCAGGAGTTGGTGATGAACGAGCTGTGATAAGTGAGGGAGATGGAGGTAAGAGGATCCTGTCCAGCTTCCCCTCCAGGCAACTGGGTGGATCCATTTACCAAGACTGTGCAATTCTCACTCTTCTCATGTGCAAAGCAGGAGTGGAATCCTCACCTTTTCTAAATCACCAAGCTGTTTTGGTGACCAAGTGATGTAATAAATTTACCAGGGTTTTGCAGGCTGTAAAGCATAATAGATGTCTGGGCTACATGTGAGTGTTCGTAACTATTATGATAACATGTTCATCTCTGTGGCTTTGATATCAATCCCTATGTGCTTTAAAACATCAGCCCTAGCTCTATGATAATATCACTTGGGTGCCTTACAGCTTCCTTATTTCATGGTTACAGAAAGAGTTTACGGATCATATAAAATGACAAGGGAAAAGGTGTGGCTCCATGTTCTCTAGCATGAACTTGGCTTTTAAATCTTGAAATTGACTCTGATTGCCATGAGAAAACCCAAACCAGCCCAGCTTGGTTGCTGACATGACTGGGGAATTGGGAGTAGACAATGGAAACTGTTTCTCGTGTATCATTGTACTGAGTTGCCAAACAATGGCTGGGTCTCACCAGTTTCAGACTGGTAGTGATCCAAATGGCTCTGGGTCATCAAAACCACAGGAAAGAACCTACTGGCGTGCTGCTGATCTGTAGCTCAAAAGTTATGTCCTTTCCTTCCTTCTTTCCTTCCTTCCTTCCTTCCTTCCTTCCTTCCTTCCTTCCTTCCTTCCTTCCTCCTTTCCTTCCTTCCCTCCTGCCTTCCTGCCTTCCTGCTTTCCTCCCTCCCCCTCTCCCTCCCTCCCTCATTCATTCATTCATTCATTCACTCCCTTAGAGTGAATTCACAGCCTTAGAGAATAAAATAACGATGGGTTGAGTACAGTCCATGTTACAAGGAAACTAACGCGGGCCCACCAGACTTAAGCCCAGCTCCAGCTGTGTCGCTTATTGCTTTCTTACCTTGAGGAATTCACCTTGAGAAGTATCAGTTTTCCTTGAGCATTACTTGGGGACATAGATAATTGATCCACATCAGAGTTCTGAGAAGCAGAGGATGAATATACTTTGTAAATTGCAAGATGCTAAAAATTGGGTGGATGGATGCATGGATGGCTGGCTAAGTAATATTAATATAGTTCAGTTCCATTAGGGAGAAAGGATATATTTATATATCTCCTCATATCCTCATATCCTCACTTGGGGCAGGAGATAATATTTATTGGAAAAATTACATTAAACTGGAAAATGAGTGACTCAAATTTACCTATCAGTACAAGTTTTACAACTATGTTCCTCATTTATGGAGGTACAAATAATAGAGCCTGACTATATCTTAGAATGTTCCAGAACTGGAGGTTACCTCAAAGACTCAACCCACACATAATTTTTTAGAGGAGGTCAATGTGGGAGGCTGCTTTCTGTGTGAATCCTGGCTTGTTTGTGGTGATCCATGCAGGCAGTGGTGGTTTGGGGCTGAAGCCCAGACCTCTGACTTCTCCTTTAGTACTCTTTTTACTCAACCACATGGCCTCTCAGGAGTCTTTCTATTTCCTGCCAAACATCACAACCCTCCTTGAGCAGGCAAGTGAGGGTCAGTGTCCCAGGCCACTTGTGGTGATGTTGTAAGTCTGATAATGGCTGAATTTCATGTTCGTTGCAATCACTGCTCAAGCCAGGGCAACATTACAGATTCTGTTCACATAATTTGGAATTTTTTTTTCTTTAAAAATATGACCTCACTTGTTAAGGTCATCACTTTATACTATTCATAGTTACTCTGTTTTATTTTGTTTCATTTTTAAAATGAAGCAAACTGGTTCTATCACTTTACAACAAAACAAAGAAGCTAGTGAGTATTAAAACAAGAACTATGGATTGTTCCATTTGATGAGAGAAAGCCCTTCCTGGGACACTAGCTGATCAGCAGACCCTGAATACACTGATTTTGCCTTCTTTTTGGCAGAGTGATGTCAGGAGAGAGGAGAGAACATAGTGGCATTTTCTGTTTGTCAAAACATCTTGAACACTTTTCAAACATTTTGAGCTTGTTAAAATCCAGACTGCCTAGTGCCAAGCAGTTTTGGTTAATTTCTAAACCCCTGAGTATTTAAAGGGAAATTTAATCGGTATTTTTCTGAATCGTTTCATTTAACTCATCAGTGTGCTGTTTCATAAGAGTCATTTGATGCCAAAGTCCTTCTGTGCCAGTTTAGAAATTTTACTCGGAAAGGCTCTGAAGGGCCGAGAGCAATAAAAACAGCAGGGACCTGGAGGTTCTAGAATCTCACAATTCAAGATCTAGAAAGGGCTACGGGAAGGTTTTTCTCGAGATCATTCAAGCCACCAGCAGGAAAGGTGGAATGTTAACCCCAAAGCACATATATCTGCCCTAGACGTTGTTCTCTTTCTGTTCAGTGTCTTAAAGTTCTGTGGTGAAGAAATGTGAACTATTCAGCACAGACTAGCCTATTAGTATGAATGTGGTATTTTCATGATTATAATACATAGGAATGAATCTTTCTAAAGTGTTCCGCAGGAACTGGTATGACTGTGTATCTTTGCTGTGAGACGGTTTTATTTCCTCAGGATCAGGGTCCAATGCCCTCAAGGGATAGCAGTGTCCAGAGATAAGAGTTTACTGAAGTTCTTTCTTTTACCATCTGCTTGCCTCATACCACCTCAGTAGAAACATTCAGAACCAGTTTCTGTTTCTGTGCATTCAATAGTGCAATACACACACACACACACACACACACACACACACACACACACAGGTATATTTCAATTCTATTTGTTCAAAGGTGTTTAGAACTGGATTTTGGGAACAGGCCAATGCCCACTAGTAGGGGACATATCAACACATTAAACCGACAACGGTGTGGCCACATAAATGCAGAGGTTGCTGATGTAAAGGCTTGTTTAGTGCCTCTTCTATTCCAGCCATAGCGCCCTGTGGTTTATATATATTCAGTCATTCATCTTCCTATTGATCCTGTGAGTTTGACAGATTTTTTTCTCTTCAGTTTATTTATTTAAATTCAAGTTAGTTAACATACAGTGTAGTCGTGGTTTCAGGAGTAGAACCCAGTGACTCATCACTTACGTAGAACACCTAGTGCTCACCCCAACAAGTGCCCTCCTTAATGCCCATCACCCAATTTAGCCCATCCCTCTATCCACCTACCCTCCATCAACTCTCAGTTTGTATCTGTATTTAAGAGTCTCTTATGGTTTGCCTCCCTCTCTGTTTTTATCTTGTTTTTCCTTCCCTTCCCCTATGTTCATTTGTTTTGTTTCTTAAATTCCACATGTGAAAGAAATCATATGATATTTGTCTTTCTCTGACTGACTTATTTTGCTTAGCATAATACACTCTAGTCCCATCCATGTTGTTGCAAATGGCAAGTTTTCATTCTTTTTGATGGCTTAGTAAAATTCCATTGTCTGTGTGTGTGAGTTGCTTCTTTAACCATTCATAGTCAGTGGAAATTTGGGCTCTTTCCATAATTTGGCTATCGTTGATAGCATTGCTATAAACATTGGGGTGCATGTGCCCCTTTGAAACAGTATACCTGTATCCCTTGGATAAATACCTAGTAGTGCAATTGCTGGGCTGTAGGGTAGTTCCATTTTTAATTTCTTGAGGAAGCTCCATACTTTTTTCCAGAGTGGCTGCACCAGTTTGCATTTCCACGAGCAGGGCAAAAGTGCCTCACTTTCTCTGCATCCTTGCCAACATCTGTTGTTTTCTGAGTTTTTAACTTTAGCCATTCTAAGAGGTGTGAGGTGGTATCTCATTATGGTTTTGATTTGTATTTCTCTGAAGATGAGTGAGTGATGTTGAGCATTTTTTCATGTGTCTGTTAGTTACCTGGTGTCTTCCTGGGAAAAGTGTCTATTCATGTCTTCTGCCCATTTTTGCACTGGATTATTTATTTTTTGGGTGCTGAGTTTGGTAAGTTCTTTATAGATTTTTGATACTAACCCTTTGTCCAATATGTCATTTGTAAATATCTTCTCCCATTCAATTGGTTGCCTTTTAGTTTTGTTGATTGTTTTCTTCACTGTGCAGAAGCTTTTTATCTTGATGAGGTCTCAATAGTTCATTTTTGCTTTTGTTTCCATTGCCTCTGGAGACATGCTTAGTAAGAAGTTGCTGCAGCTGAGATCAGTTTGCTGCCTTTTATCTCCTGTAAGATTGTGATGTTTTCCTGTCTTACATTTAGGTATTTCATCCATTTTGAATTTATTTTTGTGTGTGGTGTAAAAAAGTGATCCAATTTTATTCCTCTGCATGTCACTGTCCAGTTTTCCCAGCACCATTTCCTGAAGAGTCTGTCTTTTTTCCATTGGATATTTTTTTCCTGCTTTGTTGAAGATTAATTGGCCATACATTTGTGGGTCCATCTCTGGCTTCTCTATTCTGGTCCACTGATCTCTGTGTCTGTTTTTATTCCAGGACCATAGTGTCTGATGATTACAGTTTTGTAATACATCTTAAAGTCTGGAATTGTGATGCCTCCAGTTATGGTTTTCTTTTTCAACATTACTGTGGTTATTCAGGGTCTTTTCTGATTCCATACAAATTTTAGAAACGTTTCTTCTAGTTCTGTGAACTGATACCTGAATTCAGCAAAATTGCAGGATATAAAATCACAGTACAGGAATCGGTTGCATTTCTATATGCCAATAATGAGGCAACAGAAAGAGAAATCAAGGAATCAATCCCATTTAAAATTTCACCAAAAACCATAAGATACCTAGGAATAAACCTAACCAAAGAGGTAAAAAAAATCTGTATGCTGAAAACTATGGAAAGTTTATGAAAGAAATTGAAGAAGACACAAAGAAATGGAAATAGTCCATGCTCATGGGTTGGAAGAACAAATATTGTTAAAATGTCGATACTTCCCAAAGCCATCTACGCGTTCAATGCAATCTATATCAAAATAACACAAGCATTCTTCACAGAGCTAGAGTTTGACAGATTTAAGCTGATTTTATAGTGGTGATATTAGTATTTAGTGAGGTTAAGTAAGTCATCCAAGATCTCCCAGCTGGTAAGTGGCAGAGCTGGATTTGAGCAGAGATCTATTGCCTTCAAAACGTATGCTGTTTCCATTTGCCATTCTTCTTGCTTCAAACAATATTTGATTATTGATCACAACTTAATAAAAGTGGTGCAGCCACATGAATGATGTTAAAACTGATTAAGGGAGCTTAATTATCTACATTTTTCGGGTAAAATTTTAAGTCCCTATAAAGGTTAGGCCTTTCCTAACTTCTGAATAGTTATACTCTGGCATTTTATTATAATTCATTTAGAAGTCAATAGTCATACATTTTCCCATAGAAATAACATGGAAATAATAGTCAGGCTTCTGTAATAACCCATAAAAGCCTGTAAAATTCCATGATTCTGTGACAGGGGATACTTCTGGGGTTAGGGGCATGACCAGTAGCTGGTTATTCAAGGGCAGTGTCATGGGGGGAGCTGGAAAATAAAAATTGGGGACATGAGCAGGGTATGACAGTGGCTTCTGTGGACTGAAGCAGCTCTATCACTGGCATGGGGGCCCTTTGGCCAGAACTACACCCTATTCACTGAGCCCCAGACTTTCCATTGCTTTGGTTTGTGATGATAATCTTCAAGGGAAGTAGCTTCTGTTGTTCATCAGCGATTTGGGGAAACTCAAAAGTTGTTCTCTTCCTGTTAAGACTTGGGATCTGAAAAGCATCACATCTCTGGACAGATTTATAAGCCTATCTCCTATGTAGTTTTTCACATGAACAATGCCATTCTTCCTGTGTAGTCCTGTAACACCAAAAAGACATACGTCTTGCCCTTCATTGCAGCTTTGATAGCCTCACATGTTCTGACATGTCATGGGTCCTCAGTATATATTTGTCAAGTAAAAATCTTCAATGAATTCCCCATTTGGCTGTTCTCAGCCTTGTGATTTTCAGGAGATTTCATCAGCCGAGCTATAGAGGAAGGAAAGTTGCCATGTTTTGGTACATTAGGGATGTGAGTGACTAGAATGCCTTCTTCTTCACATACTGGATGGCTGTGAATCCATTAGGAACTAAACTCAGGCATCTCTACCTCCAAAAAATCTTCAACCATGCCACTGGCCACCAACAGATAGGCATTCTGATATTATCCTATGATGATTATAGGTACCCCATATTATTTTATTATTTTTTGCCTATCTCCTGGACTTAGAAACCCTTGAGATTTATTCCTCTTGGAAACCCAACATCTAACCCAGTGGCTGATTCTTTGTGCTTAAATTCTTAACTGGTACAGGCACTTTCAACCCCTGTGTCCCTAAAGATGTCTGTGTCCTCATCCCCACAACCTGTTAATATGTTAGGTTATATAACAAAATATAATTAAAGTTGCAGATGGACTTAATATTGCTAATTATCTGACCTTAAAAATAGCAAGATTATCCTGTATTATCTGAGAGGGTCCAGTGTAACCATAAGGGTCTTAAAAGTGGAAGAGGGGGCAGAAGAGGAGGTCACAGTGATGCAGTATGAGAAGGACTCAACTTTCCATTGCTAGCTTTGAAGATGGAGGAAAGAGGCCATGAGCTGAGGAATGCAGGTGACCTCTAGAAGCTGGAAAGGGCAACAAAATGGATTTCCCACTAGAGCCTCCAGAAGGGAACACAGCATTGCCAACATCATGATTTTAGCCCTGTGAGTTAGACTTCTGACCCATAGCACTATAAGATAATTTTGTGTTATTTTGAGGCACTAATTGGTGGTAATTTGTTATATGATGAATATGACAAATTTACTTTTTGGGATGTGACAATGGGCCTGTGAACTGATATCCCAGAGAGTAATCCTGGGGCTCCCATGTATCCAGATGAGCATGAGGTCCAGTTTTTCAGGCCTCTGTCATTTATTTGTCAAGGAATTCACAAGGGATTACCAGTGTCTGAAGGACAAACCCTGTGCATGTTGCTTTCATTTTTCTGAGATCAGAATTTAGGGGCATGCATTTTTTGACTGGACAATGATGCAACTGCCATTGGAAGGAGTATTAATGCCACCAGCACCAGATGTTGTAATGTTTTTCAAAGGCTTCACCAGTTCTTTCATTATTGATCCCAATAAAGAGATGTTCTATGGAACCAAGAGTCAAGGGCAGAACCACCGTGTCTACAGGGAGATGGCTAGACTGACATTTTGCTCCTGCTACTGCCACATGTGTCAGAGTGGACCACGGCCCAGGAAACTGTGGTTCTTTTAGAGGAATTATCCTCTCATTTCTGGGGTCACACTTACCCAAAGCCTGGGACCCTCAAATAAGCATGCCTTTCTTCCCTCAAATAGTGCCACCAGGTCCCTGTGCTGAAGCAGCATTGTCAGCAAGGGTTCCATTTGAAGCCCTATAGCTACGGCTTCTAGAGGTTTGCAAAGCTTCTACAGATCCCTGCCCCCTCTACGGTGGCTGTTCAAGAAAATTAAACAAATTTGTTACC
This sequence comes from Neofelis nebulosa, assembly GCF_028018385.1. Taxonomy (NCBI): domain Eukaryota; kingdom Metazoa; phylum Chordata; class Mammalia; order Carnivora; family Felidae; genus Neofelis; species Neofelis nebulosa. The sequence goes on from NC_080790.1 coordinate 14,652,548, forward strand.
CCTGAAAAGGGACAGTTCATTGGGGTGGAAGGACCAGGAATGACGAGTTAACTGATTCCAGAGAAGTGCTGGGAGCACATTCTCCTAGAAGGGTTAATAACTTGCCAAGTGGCTCACCTTCTTAGGCACTCTCCCCTCCCCCAAGTTAGAAGGTATAAATCATTGACTATCAGGATAATGAGAAGCAGATTTGCCTCTGCTAATTTCTGGGATGTCGAAGGTCTTTAGAAAAAGCCTCATAAGACATTGCTGAGTGTTATGAGCCCTACCACCTTGATAGAGGGCACATGTGGGATGCAGACCAGCAAGTCTGTGTTCCAAGTGGTGGCTGCTGCAGGGGATGGGGGAGCTGCACAGGTAATACTTAGAAACCCATCACATGTTCTAGTAGATGAGGAACCCCCTTCCTACATTTTGAATACCAGAGCCAGGAATGAGGAAAATGTAGCCCACCATTCTGTGCACGCTGTGTATATCCTTCCTTTAGATTGAGACTGGCAATTCTTTAGAATATTTGTTTTCCTGTGCTCTGAATAGAGTCAGAAGGGGCTGGTCAGAACCCAATGACTTTCCTGAATAAGTAGCTAAGTCAAAATCTCTGGGGATTCATAGGAAAAAAAGTGAATGCAAAAATCTACTTTGTGAGAAATTAAGTTAGTGTAAACCAGAAGGAAAAGAGCCAAGAAGAAAGATCTCTTTGAAAAGAAATTTCTTTAATGTTTATTTATTTTTGAGAGAGAGAGAGAGAGACAGAGGATGGGTGGGGGAGGGGCAGAGAGAGAAGGAGACACAGAATCTGAAGCAGGTTCCAGGCTCTGAGCTGTCAGCACAGAGCCTGACGTGGGACTCGAACTCATGAACCGAACCACGAGATCATGACTTGAGCCAAAGTCAGACACTCAACCGACTGAGCCACCCAGGTGCCCCTCTCTGAAAAGAAATTTATCTATTGATTCTGAAGCATGATCTGCAGGAAGGCATGACTGAGTGGGACAGGGAGCGATAATAGATGGAAGGTTTCTGGAACATGGCTTCCTTTGCCTGAGCCTCAGAAACTCTTTGTTGAGGTGATCTCTCCTCATTTCCCTGGCAGAGACCCTCTGCAGGTGCTGCCCTCCCTCAGAAGCAACTGGCCGGTTTGTCCTCTGGGTGCAGAGCTGGACAAGGGGAGCATGGATGGGGGCTTCTGCACGTGACCCTGCTGGTGAATACTGAACAGACAGCAGCACCCCTCAACCCTAATGGTCATTTTGTGATGCCAAGGACCTACCCCCTTATCAGGGACCTCTGACACATGAGCCATTACATTTCAATGTGGCATTCCATGCAGTGGCAAAAATGAACACTATTTTACATTGTACAAAGGAATGGACTATAGAGTGTCACAGAATCTCAGGTTCATCTTCCAACTCTTTCATTCTTCCATAGAGAAACTAAGCTTCAGAGAGGAGAAGACTTAGGTTACCCCTTTGTTGAACTTTGTAGAATATTTTGGACCTTCTGAACAGTATTTGCCAATACCTCTAAGTAAGGTTATCTCAAAGTATATTTTTGAAAGGTATGTTATCCCTCAGAAACTGATTACTCATTGCAAAGTTACAGGCGAACCAAAGGCCAATGGATGAGAAAGAAGCTAAGATATATTTTACACCATCGAGTTGCTCACAGTATAATAGAACAATTATCTCTGATGTGGAATAATAAATGTTATAGAAGGGCATGCATATAATTACTTATTCTTAAAAGAAATTTACCAGATTCCTACATTTCCCAAAGTAGGAACGTGGCCATATTCCATACACTTAGAGTTGTCAGCCTGGTGTTTTCAGATAACTAAGGCATTATTATAAATACCTGAGATGTTATAATAAGAAAAGTATCATAAGAGGAAAAAAAAGAGATAAAATAACTCTAGGTAAATTAAATTTTGTTACTATAATAGAAAAATAACTATATTCTGAAAAATTTAAGTATATATTATGAATATTATTAGTTTCATATGGCAGCTTACTTTTCTTTGAATAGAAAAACTTGTAATAACTACATTCATTATACTGGAAATCAGTATTACTCTCAGAATTTTTGCCTGCCAGAAAACTATTTGGAAGTAAATATGATGAGGGTAATTTGAAGTTGGTGAAGTATTCAGTAGCTAAAATCAGCAAGCTTTTTTTGTAGCCTGGTGTGTGTGTGTGTGTGTGTGTGTGTGTGTGTGTGTAGGTGTGAGTGTGTGTGTTTGCGTAGGTGTGAGTGTGTGTAGGTGTGAGTGTGTGTATCAAAATAAGAACCAAAGTATTGGTGAATACAAAAACATAAGACAACTTTGGTGACACAGTCTATCATCTGTGAGCCCTAACAAATATAAGTCATGACCAGAGCCACCTCAAGTTCTCAAGAAGATAGGAAGCAATGTGTTATACAAGATCCTCACACTTCTTACCCTCCCTTTCTTTGCTATGCCAATAATGATAGCAAGTGATCCCTGCAGCTTGGGGGAAGCCTCAACCCCCATCCTCCAAAGCTACCATCTCATCGTGTATGCAGCAAACTTTTTGACCCCACTTTGTCAGCTGGCAGAGTCATCAAGTAGAGGGAAATAATAGGATGAGGAAACAGATCATTACCTCCCAACACTGGCTTCATGTGTTGCTGAGACAAAACTGCCCTGATGGGGTTAAGGGAGCATTATTAACGTCAGCAGAAGGATGAGATGTGGAAGTTATGTTTGCACGTGGACTGGGAATGTGAGGGACAATACAAAATCTGGTGGGGCCTTAGAAACTCCTGAAAACTTATTCTAATGGAACCAGAGAGGGGATGGAGATTGATATGTTTTTAAACTTTCTCCAAAGTTGCTCTCGCAAGCAAAATCAGAGAGTAAGAGTCATTTTATGTTCGGCTTACTCCTGAATTTCAGCATTTGACTTAATCATTCATTCTTAAATCGTGTGGCCTCAGAAAACTGACATTGACCTTCATTATGCTGGCCCCAAATGGCTTCCACTTACGTGGTTTATTTCCAGTATATATATATATTTTTTTTTTTCTTATACCCTTGGGGACAGCTACCACATTTTAATCTAGCACAATCCTATATAAAATGAAATATCTACAGCTATAGCTAAATAAATTTGAGACCCACTGGACTCATTGCATCTTGGTCCTAGTAGTTATTCATCCAAATATTTCTTGTTGTGGCCTCGTGTAGAACCTAAAGCTGTTGGAGAAAGTAGAATCTTGGGACCAGAATGGACTTTCAGAGATGCCCTGACATAGGAGAAGGCTGAAGAGAAACCCACAGCAGCCATGGCAGAGATAGCAGGGCACACAGCTGCTAATCTTGCTCCCCTGCTCCTGAGTCCCCTCCACCCTGACAGCTGCCCCAGCTCTCCTGGCAGTACTAATCTCTGTAGACTTGCCCTAGTAATTGTTTTTCCTTTCCATCAGTATAGATGAGTTATGATTGCTATTCATAAGTGAGATATGGACTGTACTTAGAGTGATTAACATGTTCAGATTTCTTGTTGAACCTCCCTTAATAGATCAGGGAAATATAATAGAGTTGCACAGTGAGTGGAGGTCCTCACTGAATTGCTCAGGGAGAAGTTTGGATTAAATTGCAGCTCTCAGGTTGTGATAGAACAGAGTGCCCTTGACAGGACGGTACCCTCTACATTCTCCACCAGAATTTGACTATAGGTCATAAGCACCCGTCCGTTTTGGCCCCAGGCACCAAGTAACAAATGCCATCCTGATGACAGAGGACTACTTGGATCAGTCCAAGCTGAAGCTGAAAGTAGTGCAGGGAGCATCTGTAAATTGTTAGGATATTACATTTCAAAAGAAAGAAAGGACACACAAAGCTGATAGGCCAATCTTTTCTGTGGTGTCTGGAAGCTTCCTCTCCTGACTATTAATTAATCAAGGTATAGAGTAGCCTAAAAGGAAGAAGCACCCATAATTTTGACAGATGATAAAATAGGCAGGAATTTACCAACCCGTTTGAACAAATGTCTCACTTTTCCTGGTAGAATTTTTTTTAATCAAAAAACATAGTAAAATTTCTTAAAATTAATTTGAATTTTCAAATAATTGTCCTTGTTTTGCTACTTTTTATTAGACAAAAAATTAAAAAACTGGCCTTGGAATGAAAGAAACCTTGGGATCCTCAGGGAATATGCTTCCACACACAGACTTGTGTGTGGAAAACTCTAGCTCAACTAGGATATCTTGAACTATGACAGGAAAAAGATAGGAGAGAATTCTGTATTGTGAGGATCGTTAAGGCCTTCATTCCAGGGCTGGAAAGGGTCTGAAACATCACCAGTTGAGTTTTCCAATCTAATGAGTTAGTCTCTGCTTATATAGTTCATTCTGGTTTGGACCATTGTATTAGAAAATTCTTCCTCCCACTGACCTAAAAACTCTGCCTCCCTGTCACTCTGTTGCCCCTCATCTAACCACCACCCCACCCCATCTTGGGTCCCTTCTGTTTAACAGTCTTCTAGGGACATGCAGATACTGACTCCTCTCTTCATTCCACATCCCTGTCTTCTCAGGCCAAGAACACCCAGCCTTCACAACTGTTCCATGTAAGATCTTCCTTCACACTCCGTGCCTCCCTTCTTTAGACCAATTACTATTTTCCTGGAGAAATGCTTTCCCTTGAACGGAAAGAGCATGATACTCCAGGTGAGATGAACACATCCCTTATTCTAAAAACTAGATATACAACAACTAGGAAGTCTAAACATGAATTTTAAAAATGGCAAGAAGAGTAGTATTTCACTGATCATTGTGCAACTTTAGAATATTCTCAAGACCTTAAGATACAATCCTAAATAGGTATGTGATAAATTGCAAATGTACATATACAGATGTAGACATGTGTGCACACAGGGTGGTCCACTTGACAGAGGATCCTTATAAACCGCATTAGGTTCAGAAGCTTCCAGAATGCCTTGAGTTCAATTTATGAGGTAGGCTTTCTTTAGGGGTCTACAATGCATAAATAACTATTGATTAGCTTTCTGGAGACAGGTTTTTAGTAGAACGCTGAACAAGGGCATTAGAGAAATGCCCCCAATGGGGTCATTTTTGTTGACCTGGGACTACATAAAAATGGGAGTATTGAATGCTTAATGTCACATTTTATTGCTTGGTTCAGCTAATTTCTCTTGTGGGAAGCAAATGTTTTTGAAAGCATTCCAGAGCCTTTGTAGTGTTAAAGCTCATTACCTTGGATTTCATATGAGCCAAAAAATATACAAGAAAGTAAGTGCTCTGAATCTCAGCAAAATTTTATGACCGTACAGAAGCAAAGCTGTATCATGTCATGCAAAAATAAGGTGAATTTAGCAATTTGCATTCTTATTAATAGAATGCAGTATAATAAATGTGGGGTGATTCCTTTATTGTTGTTTGATTAAGGTACTAAAGATAATTTAACAAACATTAAAGAACAGATAGGAAATACCTTCTTTAGGGAGATTATATTACTTTTCTGTTAATTCTTAACTCTCAATCTGAGTGTATGAGCTTCAAAGAAAACTGTGCACATTTTACCTAAACAGAGTGCTTTTACAGAATAGAATATATTTTTCAGTTATCTCCAATAGGCTCTGTCTGTGTCCGGTTCTTGCATATACATAATTCAATTCTAATTCTTGAGGGATTGTTTATCCCATTTTACAGATAAGAAAACTAAGGCCCCATGTCACTATATTCTGATAAAATATTATCAGTGATTTACAAGAGCCAGTAGAATTGTATTGCTCCTTTTGGACCTAAAATACCCCAATCTAATCGTAATTTACCTTCTTAGACCTGTTTCCCACTACTTGTCTATAAGGCCCTCTACTATTGACTCAGTGGGCCAAGTTACAGACATCAGTTTGTGTATTCAAAATCCCACAATTTTGCTCCCTTCAAAATATTCTCTGTTTTCTATTCTGTCTGTGAAATTAACTTCCAATCAGCTGAATGACTGACTCCTCCTACAGGAAATACTCTCAGCTGGTCTCTGATATGAGAGTGCTCTCTATGTTCTCCTAACTCCTTGTCCATAAATGCTGAGAGGACAGTAATATATTTTACCACTAATGAGATAAAGCAAGTCAATATATAAAATAAAAAAAGTTTAAAAGTTCTTTCTATTCTATAGATTAACTACAGAGTGTATTCTAGGACTCTTTACCAAATGATATAAATCATGCTGCAAATTATTCATAAAGTCATTCTTACAATTTTTAAATCACTTTTTAAAAATTTTTTTTAACGTTTATTTATTTTTGAGACAGAGAAAGAGCACGAACAGGGGAGGGTCAGATGGCATGTACATTGTTCTCATACAAGTGTCACTAACTAAATAATGACCTTGTTTGCATCTCGATTTTGACAGGGAGACACATAAATGTTTTCAATAATTTTTAATTAAGTAGATAGCCATTAGGTGACTTTGTTCAATAAGCAGAGAATTTCTTTTAAAAATCCATTCTAGAGGTGCCTGGGTGGCTCATTTGGTTAAGCGTCCAACTTCGGCTCAGGTCAGGATCTCACGCTGTATGAGTTCGAGCCCCGTGTCTGGCTCTGTGCTGACAGTTCAGAGCCCGGAGCCTGTTTCGGATTCTGTGTCTCCCTCTCTCTCTATCTGCCCCTGCCCTGCTTGCTCTCTGACTTTCTCTCAAAAATAAACATAAAAAAAATTTAAAAATCCATTCTGTTATTCATGGTACTAAACTCTTTGTCATCTTTAACTGAACTTATATAATCAAACTATTTTTAGCCCATGTATTTCTGTAAGATATGTTAGCATAATAAATATCTCTATTATGAACTAGGTCATGAAAATAACTTCTTAAAATGTTATACTTATGAACTTGATTTTATTATATTTTGTTCACCTTTATTCCACAGAGATTTGCAAACTTTCTTTGTTCAAATTTCATTATACACATAAACTTATGAGTTTTTGGTACTTTTTGTTGTCAAATGATGGACACATTTTCATATATTAAACCATTTAATAGATGTTTCTCTTGGAATGATACACTATTTTTTTTCAAATATTTCTTCATCTTTTTTCCTGCATGTTTGGCTTCTCTTATATATTTTGTCAGTTTCTCTAAATAATAACTAAAAGATTCATATTCTGTAAAGCTAAAGGAGTAATTAAAATTAGTGTTCCATTTATTAGATTACCATTTTCAAATTGTATAATTTCTCCAACTTCAGAATTTTTATTAGCATGACTATTCAATAGGCTTGCTTCATTTTTGAGGGTTTTTGCTCTATAAGCTACTTTGAGGGCAAAACATTCCTCCAATAGTCATGATTTCAATTCTATCTATAGCTATCCATCTCTTCTGCCTAATGTTTATTGGATGCCTAATCAATAATATTTATTTATTTGTGTGTTTATTGCATTTTCTCTTCATCTGGAGGAATGACTTAGACAGTAACAAACCAAGACATTCAGAAATATTTTTCAAGTGTGGATGTTTGGCCCTTCTGCCCAGCCATGGCACCATCCATACAGCCTAATCCTTTGATCTTTTGTTTCTTCATCAATGCATGGGGGAAGTACTTTCTCATGTCTATTCATTATGAGGACTACCTGAAATGCAGTTGTATGTAAAAACATGACACACATTGGGCTTGTCACAAATTATGCTATAATCATTATTATCTGTGATGTACAATTATTGTTTCCATATGCCCAGCATCTTTGCTTCCTTATTTTGATAGTAGAAACCTTTTTTTTGGAGACCTTCTCCTCCCCTACTCAAACTGTGGGTTTCTGCATGCTGCCAGCTCCATGACCCCATTCCCAAGACACAGTGTGAGTACATGACCCAGATCCAGATAATAATAATTTTCCATTCCTCTAGTAATAGTGATTGATCTGGGAATGGGAATATGACCCAAGCTATAGCAATCAGAGTTTTCCCCATGATTCTCTTAAGTAAAGTAAGTAGAAAAAGAATTTCTTTACTTCTCTGATAAAGGAGCATCATAGACGTGATGACTGCAGGCCTAGTGGTGACCCTGTCCTCTACGCTATCTAGACACTAGAGAGAGTAATAGGGATGCCAGCAAGAAGTAGCAGAGATGGATTAATGGAAGGGTAAATCCCCTGTCCTCAAAGTTTCCAGTTACTGCAACTCTTCATTAATTTTATGAGTTTGCATAGATTATTACAATGAACATGTGTCAAAGCAAGTTTGAATACTGTTTTTGCCATTTTTACCCACAAGCTTTTCTGACAAGTATATATGTTTGCATAAAGAAAAGCAGGATTATCAGAAGAAAAAAAAAACAGCAGAGAAGACACATTTCAGGTAACTATGGTGGTGTCACCACACCACAGTGGCAACCTATCTACAACGTGAAAAGGAGCTACAGAATACAGGCTTTCAAAAGCAAGGATTGTAGTTGAAAAGGAAGGAGACAAGACAGAACACAGATGCAGACCCTTGAAAGAGACAAACTCTCCCCAGGTGCCCCCGTTAAGATACCCCAAGGAAGGTTAGATAAAACAAACCACTTGACACTTGGACATATCACCTGGCAGAGAGTAGCTGGCGGGAAGATAGCTGCCAGATGGGGAATTCATAAGCCCTGCAACTTTCCCTGACCTAATGTGCAACCTGTGTGATGTGCATCTCTGAAAGAACTCTTAATCAGAGTCAGTAAATATTATTTGCCTTTCAGCTGTTTGGACTTATACAGGGACCTAAATTTTCTGGGACTCCCACCCAGATCTTCTCAGTTCCAAAGCCCAAGCTCTTGACCAGCTCATGGTATTTAATCAGCTCTGTTTTGCATGAGGGAGGGTTGTGCAGCTAGGCCTTTTTGCATTAGTTAGGCTGTAATTTGCGCCATTGCAGGGAGCAGACCAAATTTCCTAGACTCTGGAATCCTGGGAAGAAGCTACCCAGAGAGGTAGGCTTGGTTTGTCTCCTTTCAACTGACTTCAGAAGAGCTCTGACATTCCTCACATTTCCATCCTGGATGTTATTTTCACAATGATTGGCTCCTGGTGGGGTGAGGGCAGGGAGTGAGATTGTGGGGGGGGGCATCTTTCTCTCAAGGGTGTTTTCCCTGAATTTCCACTCACTGAAATATCCTCCATACTCTAAGTCATTCATAGCTCAGGGTGAAATGCTTTGGGATTTTTTGTGGATTTTCATGTTACTGTCCATCTTTGAGGAATAGGGAGTCTCCTGTTGCCTGACACGGGTGTCACATCCCATAGAACCATGGGGTGTTAGAGTCACATCCCTCAGAACCATGGGGATATTAGAGCGACATCTCACAGAAGCATGGGGTATTAGAGTAACATACCTCAGAACCATGGGATGTTAGAGTCACATTCCACACGGCCATGTTGTGTTAGGGTGAAACGAGACTAAAGACACCATCTTCCACGCAATTTCATCTTACTGTTCTTGGATATCAAGGAGAGTATGTCCCACACGTGGTAGGGACAGATCTGGGCCAACAACCCAGGCATCCTGATACCTGCTTCTCTCCCCCCACTACACACCGCACTAAGGATGCCTGAACTCAGTGGATCTTTGCTCTGCACTGAAGCTGATTTTTTGACTGGGTTAAGCACCTTGTGCATACAGTGGCTTGTCTGTGCTTCAAACTGTAACGAGAAGGTAGATGTAGAGAGACCATCACTCCTGAGGCCACAGAATCCTACTGGTGGTTAAGACGGAAGCTGCACAGAAACATGGAGGTACCATGACCTCCATCCAAAACACTGGGTGTTGTTCTAGAACAACAGACTGATTAAAGAGGCAGGGCTCCTTCCAGTGTTGAGTTTCTCATCTAAGTCTGGCTTTTGCTCCTTTAACAGACTTACAGTGAACACTTTCTATGCACTAGTCCCTGTGCTAAAACTGGGTAAAGAGCAGGAAAGGAATAACCCCATCCTCAGGAAGCTGTTTAGTGATAGAAGAAGTATCACATAAAATTTGAAAACACAGGCCAACAGTGCTTCTCACTTCTTAGGAAATATTCACTCTCATCTTTGATAGAGAAATAAAAAGCATTGGTTCTTTGTATTTTTATGAACCAAACGCGATCCTACACACACACACACACACACACACACACACACACACACAAGTACCCTTAGAATATCTGCTGAATGAACAAAGGCATTTGCCTTTCATGTCCCCTTTAACCTTTCACCAGTTCCTGGGTCTCAATGTACTTACTAGTAAAATGAGGGACTCAAGTCTAGGGTGTCTCAGTTTTCCCCATGTGTGCCCATATGTGTCAAGGTCAGAGCTCAAGTAATTGGCAGATGCCTGTGCAGGTGCGGGCCACATGGATTCCAAGGTCAAGACAAGGGGTGTTCTAGATCACATATGAGAAAATATCATGGGATAGAAAGATGCAGAAGTGAGTGGGGTAAGCATGGGATTCTTAACTCCTCAGAGGAGAGTGACAGAGGAGGGTACTGTGACCTAGAAACAAGTCACACCATCATCACACATGACATCATTTGTTCAATCCTCAGCACTTTCATTGTAGGAAAGAAAGACAGGTTATAACCACATATTCTTTAATGGAAAATATCTGGGTTTGAGTCCTGAATTTACCACGGATTTGGGAAAATTGATTCAGTTTTCTTGAGTACAAAAAAGGGGTCATAATACCTGGTTCATAGGATGGTGGTGAGGAATCAGAGATCTATCAGTAAACCACCTAATACAATGCCTGTTATGTAGTAAGTACTCATAAATATTACTATGGTCTTTATTATTATTATCACTGTGGAAATTTCTTCTAGAGAATATTGCTCAAAGCCAAGGCACACTCTTGAGAGCAAGCAAGAGGTGTTTGCCTGGTCTCCTCACTACACCTGGACACTGGGTTGAAGACACCGGACCTGAGGTCTATTGCATAAGCCCACCTGGATGTGGAAAGAGAGCTGGGGTCCTTTAACATAACACACAAGGAAGGCCAGCTCATGCCCCTCTACTGCCTTGTCTGGACATTCGCTGGTGACTTGTGTGTTTTTGAGGAGGAAGGGCTCATCAACAATACTATATTGAACCCTTCCTCTTTCTGAAAGCCACACTCCAGCCTTATTTGCCTCCCACACAGGGATCTGGCTGCAGGCTTCTTTTACTTCATATCTTCTAAACACGCACTGCATTGTGTAGCACCCTTCTCTTGAGGTTTCCCATTTGACACCTTAGGCAAAGCCTGACAAATGCTATTATTTATAAAATTATGTATGTGTGTGTGTGTTATGTACATGTGTGTTTCTGTGCCCGTGTGCATGTATGTAAAACACTCTCTGATCTGCCTGGGATGGTTCCTGAGCCTTTGCTCGGGCAAAGCAGGCCGGTGGCTGATTCTGAAAAGTTCCATCTGTTCCTGGTCTGTGGGGCAGGGGGAACGGGTAGGTCCTTGTGCCCAACCCCTATCTCTAGACTCAGCTTCAGTCGTGGCACCCTCTGGAGAAGCAAATTGGGCAGAAAGTCAAATCACTTCCACATATGCAGAAGCACCCATGCACCAAATACTACTATGAATAAAACAAATCCATAAAGATTTGAAGCATATTATCATGTGTAAACCAAACTGTAGCTATTACCAGGCATATAGGCCAGAGGTTTTTTTTTTTAAGTTGTTATTCTTGAAAAACATGATTGATTTTGAACTTTTTTTAAAATTTCAATGTCATGAACCAGACATCCATAATTATATTATTTGTCTTACACAAATGAAAAAGAATAAATTAAAACTGGGCATGTTGCAACAGGACTGTTGACATTATATACAAAGCCTGCTTATTGTCATAAGATACTCTTAACCTTCAAGCCAAAATCTTTCAAAACTATTAGTGTTAAATGTAGCAGCTGTTGTCAGACTTCTCCTGTTCTCTGTTTTATGCATTGTGCTTTATTTGAAATGTTTGTTATATTTGTGTATATAACTTTCTGTGAGCTGTTCCTTGAAAGCTCCAAGGATTAAACATGAAGGTTGAGCCAGTTCAAAAGGAACAAAGTTAAGAAAATTAAAGAAAACTTGCTAAAATGAATGTTTAAACCATTAAAATATTTAGTAAGGTTTGCCTCGAGCTGTTTCCTTTATGTAAAACACGATGCATTTTTTTCTCTCTCTCTCATTCTTTCTCCTTTAAAACAAATGAGGTTAAGGAAAACATACTTCTCCACTGAAGTTTTTTTTTAAGCATTAGAAATTTAATATCTAAATATTTTATGCAAATAGAAATGCTTGATTGAGGCAGAAATATCTCAAACATCTCAAGTATTTGGGCTAGTAGGCTATGGAAATATTAGAAGGACATGCAGAACCAAAGAGATTGTCCTCTTTGAACTTGGATCAACCTATGATTTTACTAAGCCATTAGGAATTAACTGTACAGTAACAGAGACTATGATTCTTATGTATCTTCAAAACGCAAAACAAAGGATGAACTTTGCAGAACTCAGTGTAGATTTAGGCATTCTGGTTTTATTTATTCAGTCCCTAATGAAGACTGGTTAATTGATGTGTTCAATTTCACACAAGAACTTCTGCTCCCCAGGTCCCTCTACCATCCCATGCCATTTGGAGTTTCCTCCCTGACCAACTTGTGCAAAAATATCAGGTCTCTGATTTGTACAGGGATCCATCCATTTGTCTGTCCGTGCATTTGGGGGAGGATGGTGTGGTGGAAAGAGTATGAGCCTCAAGTGAAACCATCCAGCGTTCAAATGGCATATACTAGCTGTGAGACTTGCAAATTTATCTAACGTCTCTGAGCCTTGGTTGTCTCATCTGTAAAATGTGAATACTGTAACACCCACTTCATTGGGGCATCATCAGAATCATATAAGATAGTGTACTGCAAATGGTTTATATAGTGCCTGGCTCAGTAAAAGTTAAGAGAAAATATTCATCCACAAATATTGAGTGGGTGCTTACTAAAGCCACTCACGTCCTTCATCCCCACAGATCTACAAAGCCTAAACTGAAATAGGAATCGTCTGACTTGTACATTTGAGGATCACCAACCAGCTTTACATAGGGCAGAGGGTTCCAAACTTTCTTGAATCACAGTGCCCCTGGCGACTCAAGAATTTTTTTCAGAGTATCTCTAGATCAAAAACAATACCAGAGATTTCCATTTATTAAATAGGTCCATGTAACTTGATATGTATTTATGTTCTAACAATTTAGTAGCCATTTAGTAGGCATTTAATAGCCATTTATATACATTTAGTAGCTATTATATATATATGTGCATTGCATATATATATATAATACTATACATAACTTAAGAGAAAGAAAAAAATTGGTTATTTCTTTTTTTAATGTTTATTTATTTTTGGGAGAGAGAAAGAGTATGCGCACGAGCAGGGGAAGGGCAGAGAAGAAGACAGAGGATCTGAAGCAGGTTCTGTATTGACAGCAGACAGCCCAATGTGGGGCTCAAACTCAAGAACCGTGAGATCATGACCTGAGCCGAAGTCAGATGCTTAACCAACTGAACCACCCAGGCACCCCTGGTTATTTCATTGTTTAGAAAACCCAATTACTCACTGATGTGTGCTTGTTGACTCTGTGCCACTTCTCAAAACTTGGAATCAGATTGGGTGCTGCCATTCTCGCTTCCTGCCCCACATTGATTTTCATACACTGCTCACTTTTCTTCACAACTACCAAAAACGTGGCTTTGCAAAAACATGATGCCATGGAAAGGAATGTGATACAACCTCGTGTTCTACGGTGCCCCACCTCAAGCCAATAGTTCTCACGATGTGTGACAGATGTCCAGTGTCACCGTGCTTCCCTTGCAATTAATTTTGCAATTAAAAAACACTTGGAAAAGCCTGTGCACCCCGGTGCATAGGCTGCAGCATCCTGGGGCACCACTGCACAGTTCGGTAACCGTGGGGATGGAGTATCCTCCGAAAAACTGTGTCTTGCATCCACAAAGAAATTGGCTTGCTTCTAGACCCAAACCTGAATTTCACAAAGGGCGCCCGTGAAAATACCGAAATAGCAAAGGCCAGAGCTTCTGTACATTTGCATCTGTCCGGCGGTTCAGGGCGCAAGTTCCAGCCCCAGCCCTGTGTCTCGTGGGGCCCTCCGACCAGGGTGCTAAGGGCGAAGGTCACATGGGGCATAAGGAAATACAGGAGCCGAAGAAACGCAGCTGCCCACCAACATGCCTGCCTGTCTGGATTAGTGATCGCCGAGTGGCTCGCCTGCAGAACGACCAATCATCCCAGCCCCCTCTTCAGAAGCGTCATGCTACTGATTACAATAGCACGCAGAACCGCAGGGGGCCACTCACAGCCCCAACCGAATACCTACCTGCTCGGTGCTCTCGCCGCCCCGGGAACTGTCTGTGCCTCACCTTCCCGTTTCCGAACTTCACTGGCGCATAATCAAGATCACACTTTTCCCTCAGGCACTCTGTCCTGCCCTCCGCAGGCCCACCACCCCTTACGTTGTGGCTCAGTATCTTCGCAGTGTTATTTCTATTAGACACTTTGAGAGGTGCCGCAGAGGCGTGCCCTGGGCTGTAAGTAGTCTGTTTATTCTCACACAATTGAACGTACATTTTTGTGTTCCAATTTAGAAACGACCAGATGCCTGGAGCTGTGTTATATTCTGTGGGTGTGAAAGGAAAAGCCTCTGACATTCTCTCTTGCCCCGAGGAGAAAACAAAAAACAAACAAAAACCTTAAGTTTCTGTTTAGCTACACTTTGGGCTAACATCTTGCCTTCCACCAAATGCAAATCCCGTGCTTGAGAGAGAGGCTCTCAGACCTTTAAGGCATGGGGCAGGTCTGCGGACAGGGAGAGAGGGTGAGGAGGTGGGAGGGAGCTTCCCCTCCAGCTCTGGCCTGGGAACCCCGGCACCGTGGAGGCCCGAACACGCAAGCTCAGAAGCCACGCTCCACTCTATTTGCTGATTCAGATCCCCTGCGGACTTGACAAGAGCGCTCCTGGCTTCTCAAAGCTTTGACTTGGCCTCTGACTTACAGGAAGGCCAGTCCAGAACTCCTTTTCCTGCTCGTGAATAGCTGAGAGAGCCCTCCGCTGACACAAGCCAGAATCATTCTCCCCCAGCCTCAAAGTTAAGTGTCCGTTTTATACTAACAAGGACATTTCATGTATTGAAAATAAGAGAAGTTATTAAATTTAAAAGAAAAACAGAAATTCTAACAACAATCTCATCAAGATGTTATCTTTCCTTCCGTATTTTTTAAAGATAAACTCTGAAAAATTAATCAAACTCTGGATATGTGGCATCCCAGCTTCCAAGTCTGTCTTAGATCTGTGCACTGCCAGGGGCCCCGGGGTCCAGGAATAACATGATTCACCCTTCATTCTGCCATCCGACTCTCTCTACCCACAAGGCCTGCCCACTGATAGACTTGTACCAACCTCACCAACTATGTGATGGGAGTTGCAATCTCCAAATGGTTTCAGAAAAGGAAAGCCTAATAGAAGGGGTGGGAGGGGTGACCATTGGACCCAAAAGGCAAGCCACCATTGTGGGAAAGAGACAGTGTTTCTGTTTTTCAAACTTTCAACTCTGAACCAAGTTGTAAATACTGGGGGGGGGGGGGGGGGGGGGGGGGGGGTAGAACAAAAGATCACTCTACATTTTTCAGGCCAGCAGACTCACTCTATTCTAGAAGCACAGCAAGAATACATCCCAAGTTAACTTGCTTATTATATTTTTGTAAGATTTCTAGTAAGTGGAAATTCTTCCCAGGTTTGGCAATAGGATGGGCATCAGCTCTAGTAGGGTGAAAGTTATTGGGGACAGCACATCAGACTCATGGCTGGGAGACAATGAGGATTAAGAGATTCAGGGACTGCTAACCAGATGCCATTTGAAAGCTGAATTTCATATAATTCTTTAATAAGACAAGATAGTACATATTTCAGACAGTTTGGCTCAGGTATTACAAGAGTCTGAAAATCACTGGGGATGGCACCTAAAACTTACAAATTGGAGAAGTTAGATTATGTGACCTATAGGAAGGATTCCGGATGCTCTTAACCGCCTCACTTAACCACCCATTTAACAGCATTTCTAGGCAAGTGTTGAGATAAAGAGGTGCATTTGAACCACATGTGATTTGTATATGTGATATGACTTCTAATATTTTCCCACTGGTATCAACTTGTTATTGTCCTTAAAGGTGGATAGAGTGTGATAGCCTCATTTCCAGGTGAAAGTTTATTATGAATGGATGGGAGAGATTAAGCAGATTTTGATACTACTATTTAATAGTTTATCATTTATCCATATAGATCATTCATCCGTAGATTGACTCATTCAGCTATTTCGTTTTTCCTTTCAAAATGTGCCCTAACCCCAGGTCCCAGGCTCCCCTAAATTGGGTGGTTTGCTCATTGGCAGTACACATCCCTCCAGCTTCAGGAGGACAGTAGGGGCTCTGTAGCCTTATAGACTCACAGATCCCCAAGTAGTCTGCTCTGGGCCCGGGCCCTCCCCAGATTCCTTGTTTCAGGGTCAAAGTTCCCCTCAGTCCTGCGCTCTCATTCAGCTTTTTTGTAAGAGGCTATATATTTTAGTTAGTTAGTTAGTTAGTTTTGAGACAGAGAAATAGCAAAAGAGGTGGGGGAGGGCACAGAGAGAGAGGGAGACACAGAATCCAAAGCAGGCTCCAGGCTCTGAGCTGTCAGCACAGATCCCAATGCGGGGTTCGAACTCACGAACCAGGAGATCATGACCTGAGCTGAAGTCGGCCGCTTAATTGACTGAACCACCCAGGTGCCTCAGAGGCTATGTATTTTAGAGCCTATGCTAGGTTTTGAGGATGGATGCAAGCAGTGGTATGCTAATAAATGTTTAACAAAGTGCTCTTACAAGGGAGGTGGGAGAGTGGTTATTTTTAGTATTTGCCAATTTCTGTGGTATAAATATTCCCATCGTGGCTGATTTCTCAACCACCATTGTGACATCGCTGAACTCAGAGGTGGGAAAAGATATGTACAATGAGCTCTCTAGAGTGTTGTGGCCGGCTCAAGCACACCGCTGGACAAAATTGCCTTATACCAGGTAGCTTATCAGTAGCCAAAGTATTTCTCATAGTTCTGGAGGCTGGAAAGTCCAAGATCAAGGCACCAGCAGATACAGCATGTGACGAGGGCCAACCCCTGGTTCACAGCTATCTCACTGTATTCTTACTGTGGAGGAAGGGCAAAGGAGAGGCTCTCTGGATCTCTTACAAGAGTACTGATTCTATTCATGACAGCTCCACACTCATGACCTAATCGTATCCCAAAGCTTCCACCTACTAATCCCAACACACTGGGCATTGGGATTTAACATATGAATTTGGGGGCGACAATTTCAGTCTGTAGCAACAAAGTATAGAAAATAGTTCCTGTGTTTGTGTTGCTCATTGTATTACGCAAGGGAAACAACTGTAAATAAACGTTTATAATATGTAATTTTATAAATGACCTACTAAAGATGCATATAAGGACCTGTGAGAAGACTAATTTTCCCAGAATGATTTTCAGGTAGACTTTGCAGAGGAGGTGGTGTCTGAATGGAGCCTTGAAGAAAGAGTATTGATTCCCCAGGCAGTCAAGGTGCGGTAAGGGCTTCACAGGCAGGGAAAAGGGGCAAAGGAGTGTTCGTGAGCATAGTATCAGCCAGGAAATGTGGGTAGTTTTGAAAACATACAGTGGATGTGTCCTGAGAGAGTCTCCAGAGATGAGAAGGAAGATCACCAAGTAAATTGTGTTAAGAAGTTTGGACTCGTTTTATCATGAGGAAACTAAATAGGTGGTTTTAGATTCACTTTTTGGCTTTATTGAAGAATAATCAACACATAAAAAAACATATATAAAAGGTGTACAACTTGGGAGTGCCTGGGTGTCTCAGTCGGTTAAGCTTCCAACTTGATATTGGTTTAGGTCATGATCTCATGGTCGTGAGATTGAGCCCCACATTGGGCTCTGCACTGACAGTACATAGCCTGCTTGGAGTTCTGTCTCTCTCTCTCTCTCTCTCTCTCTCTCTCTCTCTCTCTCTCAAAATAAATAAATAATAGAACTTAAAAAAATTAAAAAGGTATACAACTTAATGTTTTGATGTATGTATACATTGTAAAGTAATCACCACAATCAAGTCAATTTACATATCCATCACTTCCATAGTTACCATTTTCTTTTTCTATTTTTGCGGTGAGAATGCTTAATATCTTCCCTCTTAGCAACTTCTGAGTATACAGTACAGTATTGTTAACTACAGTCACCATGCTGCACATGAGATCCCCAGAACTTATTTGTCTAACATAACTGAAACTACGTTTTCTTTTTAATGCCTCACTTTGCTTGCAGAGTGGTGAACGGATTTAAGGGTGACAAGACGTGCGGTAATGGGACAATCAGACGGACCCCATAGGAATGCAGTCTAAAAAGGAAAGAAGGACTTGACAATCAGGATGTAGAATCAGCTGGGCAGACTGATATATGGAGACTTGAACCCGGTATCCTGGGTCCACGCTATCAATCTCCCCTCTCGCTCACTGTGCTGCTTTTTGCATACTGCGGGTCATTTCTGGGGTGACTATGGCCAGCGAGGCAACCCTTCCTGGACTCAGTTCACCCCAGGCTGGGAACCGTGAAGGTAGAGCCCCCCACCCCCACCCAGCAGACCCTATCTCTTACCAAGTGCTGCAAAGATGGTTTGCTCCCTGCTTTGAAAGGCCACGCAGACCCAGGGCCACACTCCCGAGAACATGTGGTTGCTATTTCATTTATGCTTTATCATTTTTCATTCTGACATTAAAGCTCCTCTGCAGCGGGGTGAGAGCGCTGTACATTGTAAGGCGTAATGTGAACCGAGGGCTCCTGCTTCGTGCCAGAGGAAACGTGATTCAGAAACAATTTGAGGGCAACTGCAAGGTGATGTGGCCCAGAGAACCAGAAGCTATTGAAACTTTAAACATCATTTCTGGACAGTATAATATGTTCTGCAGGGCAGCTTGGAAAAACAGGAAAACCCTCTTTGGCCAATCCTTAGAGAATTAGACATTTTTAAATATCATCTGGAGCAAATGTTTCTTAAAGAGCCCACGCCCTTGTAATCAAAGACCACAAAGTTGAGATGGAAGCACCTTTATCCCATGGGCCCTTGAGAAAGCTTGGGCGGCAGGAGGGGCAGACTTGCCCAGGGTCTGGCGCATCCTTGGCCACAGACATGAGCCTTCTAACTTTCCCCATCCCATAGCAGGCTCTCTGTGCCACTGGCCAGCTGGTGCCTCTTGCTCTTTCTAACCTTAGCTGTGGAAAGGTGAATTTTCAAGGGGGCAGACCTGTCCAGATCTTTGAAGAAGAGGAAGACAGCTGCTTTATTTATCCTTGGACAACAAATTCAGTTTTTGTCATGTCCATGTATCTCTCCCCCTAGGTGGTGTGTTATTTGAACGTGCCTAAATCCAGTGCCTGGATCAGAGCCGATGCTTAGTAATTGTGGACGCAAGAGTGGAAGGAAGGGGAGGAGGAAGAACGGGAGGGCAGGGAGAGAGAATGAGAGAAGCATGGTGGGGGGGGGGGCGCTGCAGAATATTTTTAGTTTTGTGTTTTTACATAAGGAAAAGGAGACTAATGAAGCATTCTGCGCATTGATGTGGTCAGAAATAAAAGGGAATTCATACTGAATTTTTTTAAAATCTTAAATTCTGTTCATCAGTTTATCACCAAGAAATTAAGTTTAAGCAATGCACCATTAACATTAAAATATATCAAGGTTATTGGTAAATCCAGGCTTCATGTGCCAACAAATAATCAAATGCAGTTGCTAGTCTTTTGTGAGACCCAAGACACCCCTCCTTTGCTTTTCTCTGCTTTTCAAGCATAATATCCAATTCTTCTGACAATGATGATTTGATAGGAATGGGCATATGACTCATTGTGATATGTGAAATGGAATTTTGAAAAGAATGTCTCCCTTAGTTTTTTTAAAAACGAACTTTAAAAATAAAGTGTAGAATGGTTTTAGATTTACAGAAATTTTGAAAGATAGTACGGTGAGTTCCCATATACTCTCACCAGCTTTCTGTTTATTAACATTTTCCATTAGTGTCATGTGTGGGTTCCAATTAACGGGCAATGTTGACGCTATTATTAACTCGTGTCTATACTATATTTAGATTTCCTTAGCTTTTGCTCAATATCGTTTTCCATTCCACGATCCCATGCAGGGTACCACAGTGCATTTAACTGTCAGATCTCCTGAGGCTTCTCTTGGCTGTGACAGTTCTCATTCTTCATTTTCATAGCAGTAAATAAAAATCTGTTTGCTATGCTGAAAAGTGGCAAATTAGCTTTCCTGCCTAACACAGGCCTGTGCTTGTAAACACAGTTTCCACAAATGTAAAGTTTTAAACATGTTTATGTGTTACGGGTAAGCAAATGGCTATTTCTCTTCGAAGAGATAAACACTCACTGTACCCCCAGGGTATAAACATATTTTAGAAAGCACCAAAAATTATGAACATGTTGATAAAGACATGATAAAGAATGATAAATACCATATATAGCCAATGATGTAATAGTTTAGGTAGCTTGGTTGTAAACAATCAGAATATGAGAGTTGCCCCAGCCAATCATTGGGATGGGAGGCACCCTGGGGCCCAGGCTCCTGATTAGCATATATGTCCAGCCCCTGGCAGACCACAAGGAGCATTCACCTTGCATTGCTTCAGGGCTGCTCTCGGCTTTGCACACACTGACCATAAGGCAACAGAAACCAGGAAACACTGGCTGGGAGTGAGTGGAGGTCAAAGCAGTGACCTGCAGAGATAGGAATGGGCCTTATACCCCTATCCTTTGCTTGCTCACATTTGCTACTAAGCTTATTAAAGGAAACACATAAACGAAAGCTGTTTAAGCTAACTGGTGTTTGTATACAATTTTTCGTGGTATTGTCCAGTCCTCAAATAAAATACTCATGCCTGGCCAATTGGAGTATGTCCTCGGGACTTTTTTCCTTTTTTACCAAGGAAACAGAACTAGCAAGAAAGGCCCTTGTCATGCACTGCTTCTGATCTGTGAAGATAGAAGCCTGGAATTATCAGAATGGAGAAAGGAAGTTTATAATAGAAGCCAATGGAGTTGGGACAGAGAGAAAAACAGACGAGAGAAGTGGAAATAAAGGGTACTGATATCAGAGTCAAGTATTCAGAGTACTTGGATTCAGTTGTTTCTGAAACCAGCCCTGTTAGTGTTCTTTCTAAAATCCTGTCCCATAATAAACATTTAAAAAAGGGTGGGGGCATCTGGGTGGCTCAGTTGATTAAGCAAACGACTAGACTTTGGCTCAGGTCATGATCTCACGATTCCTGAGACAGAGTCCCTATATTGGGCTGTGCACTGACAGTGCAGAATCTGCTTGGGATCCTCTCTTTCCTTCTTCCTTCCCCCTCTCCCACTTGTGCTCCCTGTCTCTCAAAATAAATAAATTAACATTAAAAAATTAAATTAAAATAAAATAAAATCCTGTCCCATTCCCCTACATTATTGTTGCTTTTTCCCACTTGTGTAAGGTTTCTCTCACCTATAACTGAAGGAGTCCTGACTAATATATTTAGTGAAAATATAAACTGCTTGGGTATTTGGTTTTTTATTCGTATAACATTCACATTTCTTTTTCCTTCTAATGTTTGTCACAGTTTGTAATTATATATTTATTAAATGTCATTTCCCCATTAGACTATATAACATGAGAGTGAGGACTGTGTCTGTTAGGTTCACTACTGGATACACAGTGCCTAGCATTATGCCTAACACAGAGTAAGCATGTGATTAATATTGATGGATGAGTGAGAGCAAATAAATGAACTATCCTATATGCCCAAGTTATTTTAATTATTGAAAGGAATAATGAACTTTCAGTAACCTCTATAAAAATTAAATCAGGTAAGGATGAGGGAGTAGTTGTCAATACCCAAGAATTTAGGCTACTGACATTTCTGGATATGTCATTCGAATGTAACATGATGGGTTATTTCATTTGGTTACCGTATCATATAGTTTGTAGGGATTTTAAGTTGTTGATATCTCCATTGTCCTATGCCTTGATTTTGAAAATCAGATCTTTAGTCTTAGATCTGGTCGTTGTAGCCAAATAAAATGAAGATGCTCGTAATGTGTATATAATGTGACAATGACAACCAATTATAACAAAGGGTTCTTTCTATCTCACAGAGTAGGTAGGTAGCCAAATTAAGAGTAAGATAGCTCCCTCGATAGTACTCTATACAAATGCACAATAAAAGTATGAGACAGTATGACTTTTGAATGGAAAACATTACTGCCTCTAAGAGCTAAAACTTGATAAAATTAAATCCAAGTGGATGAGATAGGATTTCTGCAGAAGTCCCTTTAGGGTGCAAAGTATCTTCCAAACCAAAGTGAAAGGATAGAAATTTAATTGAAGGATGTGATCTAGGGCATAGGAAGGAGAGATAAACATAAAAGTTGTACAAACATCATGGAAGAAAAGATGTGTATTCGTTTCTTGGGACTGTAGTGACAAAGCACCACAAACTGGGTGGCTGAAACAACAGAAATTTATCGTCTCACAGTTCTGGAGGCTAAAAGTCTAAGATCAAGATGTTGACAGGCTTGGTTCATTCTGAGAGGTCTAAAAAAGAATCTGTACAATGGCTCTCTCCTAGCTTCTGGTGGTGTGCTGGCAACCTTTAGTGTTTGTTTAGTTTGTAGGAACATCACCCAAATCTCTGTCTTCATTTTCAAATGGCGTTCTCCCTGCACATATGTCATGTTGGATTAGTGCCCACCCAAATGACCTCATCTTAATTTGATTATGTGCAAAGACCCTATTTCCAAATAAGGTCATATTCTGAGGTAGTGGGGTTAGGACCATAACACAGGAACATGGGAGGACATAATTCAACATGTAATAAGATGAAGCCACAGAGAAAGGATGCTTCACTTGAAGATTTAAAAGGGGGGAGCAAAAGAAAGTTCGTATTTGTTACTCCTTCATGGTCCAGGGGAAAGCATACTTATATAGAAGGGGCTTAGCATTGACAGGCTTAAGTCTAAGGCAGAGATGAAGAATCATCTTTCTCCTGCTCCCTGCTCTGACCCCATGCTTACAAAACAAAATTCTGGAAACTATTTTAGTGTTCTCAGTAGGGGAGAGCATGGCCAACCCAATGGCATAAGCATTCTTATTCGTTCTGGACTTTAATTCTCCATGTGAATTAAAGTCATTGTCTAGCCTATAAGTCAGTTTCTGTGAACTTGATGTAAGGCAAATGAGCTCAGCACCTCCAAGTTCCCTGGCTGAATCCACTTTCTGGACAGGTCACGCCCCTCCATATAATGCAGATGGTATAGTCACCTTGTTTCCTCAACACTAATAATAATGGAGTACAACTTTTAATGCAGTTTAAATAACATTTACTAATAGTTGCTTACCTATTTGTACATATGATGGGTTGTACATCATATGTATAGGTACATTGTACATTGTACATATGTACCTATTTCATATCTGTATTTCCAAAGCTTATAAAAATGCTCAGTACACAATAGGAGCTAAGAAGTTTGTTTTCTAGTAATAGTAACTGTGCTAAAAGAGCCTGATTCCTCAAAGTTACTGTTTCCTCTGTATTGCATAACCTTTTCTAAATCTGAAAAATATATGTATATTTTGCCTTGCCTGTTTTGGATGCTTCTGAGTTACTTCTGGTCATTACACTGGTATTTACTTTTCTTGCTGTGAATTCCTTCTTTGTTTTTCAAAAAGCTCCTAAGGTCATATCTGGCCTTTATCTGTCTAGATAGATGCCCTGGATGGAGCCTAGAGGGAGTTGCCACATTTTATGTTCCCATAGCACCCTGACCCTATCCACCCTTTATTGAGACTCATCACACTTATACATTATTTAGACAGCTCCGTGGGGATATAATTGACATAAATAACCTGGCATAAATAATATAATTTGATATATATAAACTCATGAAACCACCATCACAGTCATGATAATGACATAGCCATCACCCACAAAAAATTATTTGTACTCCTTTGTAATCTGTCTCTCGTGCTCTTCTTCCTTCCTGCTCCTGTCCACAGGCAGATCCTAGGCTTTCTGTCACTATAGGTTCATTTTCATTGCCTAAAATTTTATATATGTGAAATCATACAGTATATACTCTTCGTGGCCTGTCTTTCTGCATTTAGAATAACAATTTTGAGACCCATCTATGTTTTTGGCGTACAAATAGTTCATCTTTTCATTTGTGCATAGTACTTCATTGCATGGACATACCACAACTTATATGTTCATTTACCTGCCAGTGGACATTTGGGTTGTTTCCTACATTTGGCTACTGCAAATAAAGTTTCTGTGAATACTGTGTACAAGTCTTTTTATGGACATATGGTTTCCCTTCTATTCAGTAAATACCTAAGAGCAAAATAGTCCAATTATATAGTAGCTGCACATTTAACTACAAAACTGCCAAATTCTTTTGCTAATTGGTTGCCCTATCCACACAGAGCATTATAGGAAAGTTCAAGTTCCTCCATATCCTTCCCACCACTTGATATGATCAGTCTCTTTCATTTTCGCCATTCCAATAGGTATCTCTTTGTAGTTTTAATTTGTGTTTTCCTAGTGACTAATGATACTGAGAATCTTTTCTTGGGCTTTCTTACTATTCATGCATCTTCTTTGGTAAAATGTCTGTTCAAATATTTTGCCCATATTTTTTTATTGAGTTGATCATTTCCTTTTTATCGTGAGAGTCTTTTATAGATTTTGAATACAAAGCCTTTGCCAGATATATGATTTGCAAATATTTTTCCAGTCTCCAGCTTTTTAAAATTCGTTTAATATTGTCTCAAGAAGAGAAGTTTTTAATTTTGATGAAGCATCATTTATAGATTTTTTTTTCTTTTTAGAAATCATGCTTTTGGCATAATGATTAAGAAATCTTTAATAATTCTGTGAACATGAGGCTATTCTTCTGTTTTAATCTAAAGCTTTATAGTTACAGTTGTTAAATTAAGGCATAAAACCCCTAAAGGCATAAATAAATTAATAAATAATTAATATTATTTATTTGGGTTAACTTTTGTACATGGTGAGATGTATTGATGGGAGCTCTTTTTTTCCTTATGACTTTCCAATTTTTTGAAAAAATTTTGTTTCTCCACTGAATTGTTTTTGTATTTTTGTGGAAAAAGTAAGTTATCCATATATGCATGGGTCTATTTCTGAACCCTCTCTTCTATTCTATTAATCTATTTGTCTGTCTTTACATTAATATTATACTGCCTTGAAAACTTTAGCTTTATAAGATGGTGTTAGTTCTCCCACTTAGTTAATATTTAAAATTACTTTGGCTCTTTTATGTCCTTTGCATTTCTACCGAATTTTAGTGTCATCTCTATTTCTAAAAAAATAACAAAACAAAGAAATTCTGCCTGCTTTTAATTGGAATGCATTGTATCTATAGATCATTGGTAGAAAATTGACATTTTTAACAATATTCAGTTTTTAAATTAAGAACTCAATATATCTCTGGATTTTTTTTGGTCTTTTAAGTTTTTTCTCAGCACTGTTTTGAAGTTTCAGGAAATAGACACTGCACATCTTTTGTCAGATTTATCCCTATGTATTTTATAATTTGATGTAAATGTATACTTTTACTTCAATTTCGGATTGTTCATTGTTTGCATACAGAAGCACAATGGATTTTCGTATAATGATCTTGAATCCTGCAACTTTTCTAAACTCACTGATTCTAGTGGCTTTATTTTTGGTATATCTCATCAAATGGTCTACATAGATAGTCATAATGTCATTGAATAAGGACAGTTTTCCTTCTTTTCCAGTCTGAATGACTTTTATTTCTTTTTCTTGCCTGACTTTACTAGACAGAATTTTAAGCATAATGTTGAATAAAAGTGAAGAAAATTCTGTGTAACATTGAGGGCTTTTTCAGTGCTCTTAACTTTGCTTTCACAAAGCCTCCTGGTTCCTGCTTACTAGATATTCCTTCCAAGGCCCAGCTTCTGTTTTCATCAATTATATTGGCAGAATAGCTCTCATTAAATGCCTGCTTCTGCGACAGGTATTCTTTTAGGCAACCTATGCATCGTGTGCAACTCCATTTTCAAAACAGCTGCAAAAGGAGACAGCTTACACAATGCCTACCACTAAGCATGGGGCCTGAAAGCCTCTTACGGACTCTTAAAATGTTCACTTAAGAGATGAGTGAATATTTGTGTTACTATCTTTATTTCTCAGATGAGAAAATAGATCATTAGAGAGAGGTTCAATAGCAGTGATGAAACCAGGATCCAAATGAAATCTCTTTGAATTCAAAGTTTGTGGTAGACAGCCTTACCTCAATTTCCATCATCATCACCTGGATAAATCTGTTGCTGAATCATCTGTCGCCCATAGCTTCATGCGCTCACTGATGATATCATCACTCTGTAAGAATCATATGGAAGCCACTATTTACATCATTGTTTTTTTTTTTTTATCTGGAGGATTGTGCCCATATTGCAACCGCCAAGTGGAGGCTAAAGGAGGGTCTATAGCAGATGTGTATATATTTATATGAGTGTGCTTAAATGTTTCTTTGCCCTCTGAGAGGCTGGGTAATTGTTTCTTGAAGTCCACATAGTTATCATTGGAAGACTGAGAATAGGTGCAAGAGGGTGGGAATCTGTGGCCCTACCCCAACTTCCACCAATGCAATATTTTTATCTATATTATGTATTGTCATGATACTTCAGATTTCATTTTGAGTGTGATAGACAGGTACGTAACTGTAACAAGAAAGCCTTAACAAAATTCTGCCTTAAACAGAACCCAAGATGTAATTCTTTGAGGAACTCCTTGAAATAAAATGTAGAAGTGGGGCATGAAGTCATCCTACAGCTGACTCAGTAAAACTAAAACCAGCATTGTGTGCAATTAATTATTAATTGAATCCCTATTTTAAAAATCTTTGTGACAAACCCTACCCAACCCCTCAGCCTGCTCATAAGGACCAGTCCACAAGGAATAGCTTGTCATTTGTCATCACCACAATAAGGCAAATGAAAAACTTTGCTGAGAAAACATTGTCCCTGACTTTCCTCCAAGGGCATGACTATCTTAAATAAATAGCCCCATGCTTGATACACACTTGTCAACCATGTCTTTCAGCTTTTGAAGGACTGTCAGCAAATGCATGAATTGAGGTCAGGTTTACACTTCTGCTGTCAACAGTCAGCAAATTGTTGAGGCTGAATTACCCTTATTGCTAGTTATTAAATCATTAAGTGTCACAAGTTTATTCACCCTAACAGTGTTCAGTACAATTCAATTTTGTTTTTCAAATGATGAATAAAATATCTTGAAACCACAAGATCTTAATAAAGCTAACAAATTAACACTCTTCTAAAAGGACTCACACCAGAGGCATGACTTATAACTTTAAGAATAATTGTTTATTCACAGATACCAAACTCCTTTGCTGTCTAATACATACCTGCTGACTTCACATTAACTGCCCTATGTCCATCAATGAGGAAACAGAGAGGTAAACTGAAATGTACCATGTCTCATGGTAAGGTATATAGGTTAAATTGCTTCCAGCTGCAAATTTCAGAAAAGCCCACTTCTAATTTCCTTAAATAATAAGGAAATGTATTATTCCTCATGAAAAAATCCAGAATAATACAGTAGATACATTATCTCACTCATCATACAACCTTTCTCAAATGGATCTCTAGAGAATTGAGCCCTAATGCCCTAGGTCATCTATGGAATATAATGAATTGACTTTTCTCTTGTGCATCTAGAACAGTATACTATTAAAACCACCCTTGAGAGAATTAAGAAAGTAGTCACATCTTTCCTTTTCTTTATTTGGTGGTTCCAAAAGAGAATCCCAACTGAGGAAGGCTGAATAGTTTGGCTTCTTCCCCTTTCTTTATGGTTGTAAGGCACATCAGCAGTACCTAGCATCACACATGATAGTTTTCGGAGGGAAGAGACCTTTTTCCTTTGGCCATTTCTTAGAAGTAAGAAAACAAGAAGTTCCCAGGACACTTTGGCCTACATTTTATTGGTCCCATGGCAAATCCACTGAATCTAGAATGTTTTCCTATAATGAGCTTCCACAGAGAATCACATACCTCTTGCAGTTCCTAAATCCTCAGTTGCCAATACTTTTCTCATAATGGTATTAAGAAGCCGGTGTTATGAAATGAAAATGTGCCACAACCATTATTTCTGATTCTGTAAACAATAAACACACATCTGAATACAAAGTCTAGAAAGTTCCAGCACAAGATAATACAATTTTGGGATATTTTAGAATACTCTTTCTAATATGTAGTTGTTCTGTAGCTGCGAATAACAAAAGTCACAAAGATTTCAGTGTCCTGAAAGGTTTAGGCACAACTAAAAAATTGAAAATTTGCAATAATGAATCATCTCTAAAAGTTGACAGCAGTGATTCAATTATATGTACTTTATTAAAGTATAAGAGTATATTACTAGAAATTCATATTTTCTAATTCCCATCCATGTATTTTACATTTGTGTGTGCATGTGTGTCTGTCCATCTGTCCACTTATTTATCTAACAATGTCTCAAACAGAATCAAGGTGCAGACTAGAGAACTCATTCGACTATAGTTTAAAGAGACCATGACTGTTGTAAATCAAAGACTGATCTAGTCTCAGCATTTTTTCCTCTCACTTCCTTTAATTCAACATCTCCAAATATATCCCATTCTAGAGTCAGATTCAAAATGAGGTTATATGGATTTCTCTCCTTTAAGACTAGTTTGAACTTGCACACCCTCTAGTTTTTCTCTCAACACTTAGTGACTTTTCTCCTGAGGACATGAAATTTCTTTCTTACTCTCTTGGTGTGTATCTTTCCATAATCCTTATCATCTTCCCCTCCACCCTTCCTGCTTGACAGAAGAAATTGCAGAGGTGCAGTGTGGGGTGACAGCAAAAAGAGACAATGTTTTCTTTTCAATGCTTTTTGTAGTTCTTAATTTTCTTGTCTTTATATAAACATGCCATAAAGGAAAAGTTTAATAAAGAGATTTTCTCCGTACCAAGAGCTGGCATTTTAATAGAGCCTCTTTCTATTTAGAAAGTAAGAAAAGATAAGAAAAAATATTTCCAAATTCCAAAGCCAGTTCCAACAGCTCATGACTGAGCTGTAGATTATAAGACATTTTAAAACATAGCACTTTATTTAATAATTAAATTTGTCCCTAGAAATACAAATAATGTATGGCCTATCTTCTGAAAACATGGGATAATGCAACGTTTATCAATAATAAGTGTTTTAGAAAGATATATACGAGAATTCTATACTGGCTAGGAAATCTGCTACTGCTGATTGTAGGCAAACCATGTTCTAGAGATGCCAGGATAATTAAAGTATTATGCTGACAATCCCTTAGAGACTTATACAGATTAGGGTTAGCTAGCTCCAGAGAACTGGGAATTAGGAGACAGTCTAAGATTTAGCCAGTATTACTACTCTCCTAATGTTTAACATTGCTTTACAGTGGCAACCATGTAGGAAGGCTAACTGGACTTGTTGAGTAGATGAAAAAACATATCATCTTATTTCTGTGTAACTGATGCTTTTGGTATATCCACGTAATCTTGAAATGTCTTCTGTTAAATACTTAGCCCACCTTTGTGCTACTTTTGTATTGAGTTTATACTCTGTACATATGTGGACGAGATTTAGAGAAGAAAAATGTAGGCTTTGGTTCCTGCCATAGATGAGCACAGACATATTTTCTCCTTCTTTTGATATATCAGGGTTTAGAAAATATATTTCTCACATAGCCTTCTTTAAAAAAATGACCAAAGTCATGATCTTGTGTTTCATGAGATTGAGCCCGGTGCAGAGCACTGCTCTGACAGCATGGGGCCTGCTTGGGATTCTCTCCCTCTCTGTCTCTGCCTCTCTCCCACTGGTGCGTGCTCTCTCTCTCTCTCTCTCTCTCTCTGTCTCTCTAAATAAATAAACAAACATTTTAAAAAATAAAATAAAAAATGACCAAAAACTCACTAAAATTTAACAGTTTAAGATTGGAGAGATAATATAGTATTAATGTAATGATATTAAGTATTGAAAGTAGAAGCTAAATGATAATTTTAAATTTGATAACACAGAAAGCAAATACCAAACGTACTCTTGAGAGTACATTCACACACACACACACATGCATGTAACAACAATAATCTGAGTTTACAGTTGCAAAAAATATTAGCCAAACCTCAGGGATTAATCACATAAGTATTTCTTATAATTAATAATAGCTTAACATTAAGTCATGGGAATAACATAAAAAATCAAAATCAATAGTTTTCTTGTGTAGAATCACAAATCAGTTTGAAGATGATCTGGGAAATATTTTATTCATATTATTAATAAAAATATCCAGCCCAACAAAAATGTCCAAATCACACAAAAGGACACAATAAAACTTGTATAAGACATTTTAAAATGGCAAAAAGAGGAGAGCCATATTCTGTTCCTAGATAAAAATATTGGGTTTTACAGATGTCCATTCTTCTTAATTGAATAATAATAATTGGATATTATTTATTCACCAGAAATAATAAATATGACAACAGTTCGAAGTCAATATAAGTACATATATATAGTTAAAATCCTAACTCATTTTTATATGCTACAATTAATGCTAAATTAATATAAAATGAGAAATTCTGAAGGAACCAGGTTAAAAAAAAAAAAGAAAGTAGGTACCTGATCTGAGGTACATGAGGCCTTTTATGCGAAAAAAAGAAAGAAACAAAGAAGGAAAAAAAGAAAGAGAAAAGAGAAAAGGGAAAGGGAAAGGGAAAGGGAAAGGGAAAGGGAAAGGGAAAGGGGAAGGGAAGGGAAGGGAAGGGAAGGGAAGGGAAGAGAAGAGAAGAGAAGGGAAGGGAAGAAAACGACAACGACAAAGTAAATAAAATAATTATAATAAAATTGAAATATTTTAACCAAAAAACATTATGTTTCACATATATTATAAACTGAATGTAAAACACACAAAAAAAGCTTGGGAAAATATTTGGAACTAATATTAAGCTTAATACTTTAATATTTTATATATTCTTAGAAAAAAATTTTTAAAGTTTCTTAGGTGAAAATGGGGCAAAAAAAAAAAAAACGGACATGAAGAACAAATTTTAAATACCCCAAATTCATACAGAAACAAATTTAATCCCATACAAAATGTACACAAATTTAGAAGGTACCATTCTTTGCCTGTCATATTAGTATAGATTAAAAAGACCTGGTACGGTGGACATGCAAGTGAATAAAGAGTCTTGCACACCACCTCTCTTGCACACCACCTAAGTGAGTTGCAAATGGTTTATTTGGGGAGCTAATTGACATTGCTCATACAAGGCTTTAAATGTGCTTAGACTGTTGCCCTGGTAATTCTACCAAGAAAAAAAAATCATCCTGACAAATAATCAGAACAATGTAAATATATTCATGTTGCAGAGCAGGTGCTGATGAGTTGGGTCATCATTGTCAGGGGCAATAAGTAAATAAATAAATAAATAAATAGTCATGAGTAATACTGTGCCAGGATCAAGTATTTAAAAAAAAAAACAACAACAAGTTTTATTGATGTATAATTGATATACAAGTACCGCACATAGTTAATGTATACAATTTGATGAGGTTGAATATAAGCAAATACCCACAATAGCATCACCACAATCAAGAGAGTAGATATATCCAAAGGAACAAAAATCAGGATCTAGAGACATATCAGCACTCCCATGTTCACTGCAGAATTATCTATAATAGCCAAGATATGGGAACAACTCAAATGTCCATTGACCAGTGAGTAGATAAAGCAAACATTATGCATGTGTATGTGTGTATATATATGAATATATATCATAAATAATACATCATGAATAATATATATTCATATATATATGAATATTAATCTATTAATCAGTCTTATAAAAAGGAAATCCTGCCATTTGTGACAACAGGATTGAACCTGGACGACATTATGCTAAATGAAATAAGCCAGTCACAGGGGCGCGTAGGTGGCTCAGTCGGTTAAGCGGCTGACTTCGGCTCAGGTCATGATCTCACAGCCCGTGGGTTTGAGCCCCGCGTCAGGCTCTGTGCTGAAAGCTCAGAGCCTGGAGCCTGTTTCAGATTCTGTGTCTCCCTCCCTCCGACCCTCCCCCGTTCATGCTCTGTCTCTCTCTGTCTCAAAAATAAATAAATGTTAAAAAAAAAATTTTTTTTAAAAAGAAAGAAAGAAGCCAGGCACAGAAGGACAAACAGTGCATGATTTCACTTAGATTAAGTATTTAAAATGATCAAATTAATAGAAGCAGAGGATATAATAGTGGCTGTCAGAGCCTGGGAGATGGGGAAATGGGGAGTTGTTGTTCAATGGGTATAAAGTTTCAGCTATGTGAGATGGGTAAGTTCTAGAGATCTGCTGGGCAGCACGGTACCTAGAGTTAACAATACGGTACTATATGATACTGTGAACTCCGAGATCAAGTACTATCCAAGAGGCAATCTCCATTGCTTAAAGAAGAGGATTTTTTGGTGCATTTGAATGCTGTGTTCAAATGTGAAATCTAAGGAGGGGAAGCAGCGACAGGAGTTTCTCTCCACCCCCACCCCAGTAAGGCAGCATACTAAGTGTTGTACTTGGGGCAACTGAAAAGAGAAGGGAAAAAGGAACCTTGGGGAAGAGTAGGCACTGTCTTTCTTTAAGATGGAGTGTAACTGGAAACAGCCTCTAGCCAAGGTCAAGGTCAAGAGTAATAGAATCCTGGCAAAATGTGCTAGTTTATCTTCCCCCCAATGAACTGCTGCCAAACAATATACACAGTGTCGCCCAGCGCCAGAGAGTGTCTGATGCATCTCCAGAGTATTTATGAGGACTTCTGTTTTGAAGATAGTTTCTTAGGTAACAAAGTAAAAACATGTATGGATGAACTCTCATTTATCAGCGCAGTGGCTTCCTGTAAAAACTAAACAGCAAGAATTCTGATATTTTCTCCTGAGCAAAGCAAGTTCTTGAAAGGGACAAATGGGATGGGGGTGAGGGGAGGTCCTTTGAAGATGGTGTATGCCCCACGACTCAGCAAAAGCCTAGCATCTGTGTATTCAGATGCCTTGACCTCCTGTTTCTAGGCCCAGCTCTAGTAAAGAGATTACAGCAGCTGTCGGCCAAGAGGAAGCTGTTTGTTATGGTGCGTGAAGCCCCCCGGTTGGGAAGTGAGCACTATTTTACTGTGCTTACTCAAATCACCTTTCGATATCCCACCATTACGTGCTTCTCAAAAGTTCATTCAGCTGCTCTGATGGCTGGAAGCTGTTAGACTAGAAATTCTAGATGTCAGTTAAACTAGAAATTGTTTGATTTTGAAAACAACCCCTTTCGTTTTGTAACATGAACTGGTCCCATATTTCCACAGACTGATTTTTGTCAGCAAGGAATGACCAGAAAATTGCCCAAGAATCAATGAGAATGCTTATGGGGAGCAATCCAGAACATGGGGGACTCTGACATGGGCATCCAGGAGGCAGTCAGGAGGTGCCAACAGAAGCATTTTCTGGGTGGCTTGAGATATTTAATACAGAGAAATGTTTTCTACTAAGATGGCAAAAATTTTTCGTGTGTTAATGTTTAAAAGTATATGCTTTTATAATAAAGTAATACATCTTCAACTGATAACATGCAATTAGAGTAGAATGATTCCACTTCATAAAGATACAAAATCCAGTCTAAAAATGTAAAGATAACAGTTATATTTTAGACTATTACTTTTTAGGTGTTTTGAAAGAAATATATGTTCTAGACAAAGAAATTGAGAACATGCAAATAGCATTAAAAAATAATTAATCTTGGGGCGCCTGGGTGGCTTGGTCGATTGGGTGGCCGACTTCGGCTCAGGTCATGATCTCTCGGTCCGTGAGTTCGAGCCCCGCGTCGGGCTCTGTGCTGACAGCTCAGAGCCTGGAGCCTGTTTCGGATTCTGTGTCTCCCTCTCCCTCTGCCCCTCCCCTGTTCATGCTCTGTCTCTCTCTGTCTCAAAGATAAATAAACGTAAAAAAAAATAATAATAATTAATCTTAATACCACCACCAAGCAATAAAAGTTGTTATTGCTTTCCTAAATATTGTTTTGGTCTAACACAGACATCCCTCATGATAGAGTGCTTTAATAAAATTGTACATAATTATTCTATCACTGCCATTTTTATTAGTCACATCCTTAAAATTTTTGAAAACATCATTTTTAAATTCAGTAGTATATTGCATTTTATTAATATCCCATAATACTGTGGGTACCCATGAAACAAACAAAAATGAACAGCTTTGGGCTCCTGACCTCGTTATTCGAAGTGGGAATTCCCAGAGGTTTTGTGGCCATTATGAAAGTGCGGAAAATGAGTCTTAAAGGGTCCTTTTTAAAAATTAAAAATCCTTAAAAATTAAAGGATTTTTCTCTAGACAGAAGACCCAAAGGCAGCTAATCAACTACTGCCCCTCCCCCGCCCCACCCCCCCCCATCCCCCACCCAACCACACCCCTGCCCACCATTCAGGTTGTGCTTAGATACCTTTGTAAAGGGTCCTCAAGGCAACCACTGTGCACAAAATCTGTGAAGGGTCATTCTGGTCTATGGAGCCGACAGGCCAGTTATCTATGGATGGAAAAATAGGGGAGACTGCAGGTGGGTTTCAGGATTAGCAGTCACGGCTTGAACTGCTTGATTCTGTCACATGCTCTGGGCTTAGCATTTCTACCTGCTTCTGTGTTCCTGAGTTGGGCTCTAAGGGACATGCTCGCTGAGAGAAAGTCCACATTTGGAAGCCATTTGCTTTTACAAAATGTTTACTGTTCCTACCCCTGACAGTTATTGCTGGAGTCATTACTGATGGCATACAGAAAGAGGAGGGTTTCGGGGAACTGACATGTGGAAATGTATTTGTATGAGGGGACAGAGACAGGAAACAAATGTGTATCTGCCACTAGCATTTTTTTACCTATTCTGAAATATTGGCTTTCTCATCACATCCCATAATTTGAGTTTTACAAAGAAGCAGCCATAGACAGTACTCTGTTTCCCCAATAAAGATAAAAATGTCCTTTTTTTTCCCCTTCTCTGAGTGGTTCTCCAACTATAACACATTTACAATTGCTAGTAACAATCCCAAACTGATTATTGCTTCACAGATTGCTCGTGATGTGTGTATCTTCCTGAAGTTTAAGGTGTTTTGATGATGGGAAACCATTGGTTTATGTACTATCAAGAAAACCAATGACACAGAGCTTTTTAAAAATTCCCTAATTATTTGTTTGTACCATCTAAGTGGACCTCCTTTGACATATAATTTATGTATCTTTTTAATTAACGTAAAGTAAAACTGACCTTTTTGGATTAGACACTTCTATTGTTTGCCACATTTACATATTTGTGTAACCATTATCACAATCAGGATACAGAACACCTCCATCACCCCAAAAAGCTCCCTCGTGCTGCCCCTTTTCAGTCATTCCCTCCCTCACACTCCCAGTCTCTGGCAATCATGATAGTTTTGCCTTTTCTAGAATGTCATATAGATAGAATTATACAGTATGTCTGTCATCTTTGAGACTGACTTCTTTGACTCATCATTATGCCTTTGAAATTCATCCATATTGTTGTACATATCAATAGTTCTGTTTTTCTTTTTTCTTTTTTTCTTTGGAAGAGCAGCACTCTGTTGATTGGATGTGCTAGAGGTTGTCATCCATTCACTGTAAAGGACATTTCCGGCTTTCTGAGATCATGAAGAAAGCTGCTGTAACATTTATATGCAGATTTTTGTGCGAACATAAGTTTTCAATATTCCCGTGTAAATGCCCTGTGTTGGGATTGCAAGTTCACACTAATGCATGTTGATAAAAAAACAAAACAAAACAAAACAAAAACCTGCCAAACGGTTGTCCAGAGTGCATGTACAATTTTGTATTCCTACTAGTAAGATATAAAATTCCAGTTGTTACTCATATTATCTAGCACTTATTCTCAGGTATTTTTAAAATTATTTTAGACATACTCATAGGTGTGTATCTCATCTTTGTTTTAATTTGTATTCCATAATGAGTACTGATGTTAAGTAGCTTTTCTTTTTTAGTGTTTATCTGCCATTGATATAATCTATTTTGTGAAGTCTTGCCCATTTTTTAGTTGGGGAGTTTCTTTTCTTAGTGTTGAGTTCTGAGAGTTCTTTATATGTTATGGATATAAGTCATTGGTTGGATATATGATTCCCAAATATTTTCTCCCAGTCTATGCCTTCACTTTTCATTCTCTTAACAGTCTTTCTCAAAGCAACATTTTTAATTTTGATGAAGTCCAACTTGACCAACTGTTTCTTTTATTGATTGTGCTATTTTGTATCATGTTTAAGAGATCTTTACCCAATCCCAGGTATCTAAGATTTTTGCTTATATTGTCATCTAAAAGTTTGAAAGCTGTACAGTTTATATTCATTTAGGGTTCATTCTGAGTTAATTTCCACAGAAAAATACCTTGAGTTTTATTTTTTTGCATTGGGCTGTTGTTTCAATACCATTTTGGTGAAAAGATTATTCTTTTTTCAATTTAATTTTTGTGTTTTTTTTTTTCTTGGTCAAAAAGTGAATGAACATATTGGTGAGGCTCTCTTTCTGTACTCTTTATTCTATTCCATTGAGTTATATGTCTACACTTTTACCAATTTAGATTATTGCAACGTTAGAGTAAATCTTATAATTGGATAACATCAATACTCCAAATTTCTTCTTTTCAAAACTGTTCTGGCTATTCTAATTCTTGTGCCTTACCATATAAATTTTAAAAAATGTCGATACAAAAATATTTCTCACTTTTCTTGGAGTAATCATAAAACTATTGCTAAATTTGAAGAGAATTGATGTCTTAACTATATTGGGTCTTTCAATCCACAAATGTCTTCCAAGTATTTAGGTGTTTGATTTCCTTCATCAGTGGTTAGGATTTCTCAGTATGTAGATCTTATTCATGTTTTGTTTAAGTTGTACCTACTTTTTGTTGGTAGTGGTGGTGTGGGGGAAGGTATTGCAAATGATATCACAATTTTTATGTTGAATTCCCATTATTCATTGCTATATATGGAAACAGGATTGATTTTTGTGTGTTGTCCTTGTGCTCTGTGACTTTGTCATACCCACCTATTAGTTATATCAACTGGTTTATTTTATTTTATTTTTTGGTATATTCCTTGGGATTTCCTATGTAAATAATCACGTCTTACACAAAAAACAGTTTTATTTCTTTATTTCCAATATGTAGGATTCTTATTTTTTTTTTCTTGCCTTATTACACTGGCTAAGACTTCTAGTACTATTTTCAATACAAAGAGTGAGAGTAATTATTTTTGCCTTTGCTTTCTTCCAATTTTAGTGGGGAAAGCATTCAGTCTTTTACCTTAAATGAGTTATGTTGCTTGTACCTTTTTGGTCTAAGAAGGAGTTTATGTAAGATTTTCAGGCAACAACCAGGATTTTTATTTCTTCAGAAACTTGTCCTTAAATGGTCTTGTAAGTGAAACAATGAGGCGTGGCAGTCGTTCAGTCATTCTAATAAGAATAACAGCCAAATTCATATATGGGCCAGCAAGAACAACTGCCACCATGGCTGTCTGGCTTACAATGACTGTAAGACACCATGAATTTTAAGATGAATTCTGATTTTAGAAATATTAAAAGATAAACAATGTATATCTTGGAGATGGTAATATGTAGTAGTTTTTATAATATACTTTTAAAAACTCAACCTTATTTCATGAACAATTTCTCGGATCATAAAAACTGTTTATACTTATATTATTTTAATAGTACCTAATATTTCCTCATAAAGAGTGATCAAAATTTATTTAATCAGTCTCATCTATTGAAACTATTTTGTTTTCAATTTTTACTATTATAAATGATATACTGATAAGCATTTTTAGCATTTGGATTTTACGTTTACAATTATATGCCTGTGAGATTCAACTAGAAGTGGATTTGATCAAAGGATAATTTGTCTAATTTTTAGCTAATTGTCCTTCCAAGGGTATGGTTTTGTACCAGCAGAGAGTCAAATGATCCCTGAGAAAATGAGTCAGTGTTGATAATATAAACTTGTATTCCAAGGAGAACTTTGGTTGCCACATCATGGGACATGAGGTACAATTTAAATGATCAGAATCATTTTTTGTTCATCTGCTCAAGAGTCAAGTACAGGCAGGGGATTATTCTTTATTTTCAAATAAAACTTGCTGGTAAGATGAGAAAAAAAAATCAATTTCAAAATAATCTTCTTGTTAAAATATTTCCCCGGAGGGGCTACTGCTTACAAATTGTAAGCTAAAATGGGATGTTTACTGGATGAAGCATGAGGATTTTTATATCTAACACAGAGCAAAGTAATTTAATAGAAAAAAAGATGTATTTTTTAGTTATACAACAATTTTAGAATTTGTATTTTTACTCAAATTTGTAAACCAAAATATTCCATTAACTCCATTCCATCACTGTATGGATAACTACAGGAAAATCTGTTAACATGTCTTGGATAAGAATATCAGTTGTATTGAAGTTAAAACAAATATGTGTTGCAATACAATTTGCTCCAATGTTTAGCTTAACTTAGAAACAGAAAATGTTAACACAGTAATTTCAAATTGTTGATACTGGTTTGTATTTTGGGGACCAGCACTGAAATTGATATAAACAAAAAGTACTTACATTGGATTTTTAATTTATTCTGTCTTGTGGTTCAAGCTGCTGACTGTTTAAATGAGGAAGTAAGAGGGAAGAGATTAGGAATAAGTGACAGCCACATTTATGCATTTCGTAGTAAGTATAATTATAAATTACATGGAAATTAAATAAAGAAATGTACACATTTTTAGAAAGGGAAACATACACAGATGCAATGTGGTGTAGAGAAAGACTTGGATTGAGTTAGGAATCTGACACTTACAAACTGTGTGACCTAACATGTTTTCCTCTCTGAAACAGGATATCTGGCTAAGTTCCAAATTTGTGAAAATCAATAGATAATTGGTTGGAAAGTCTCTACTTTGAAGTTTTCTTTTTTTATACAATTATAGACAAGTGAAGTATTATTAATGAAGGGCAAGAATATTCATCATTACTACTTACAATGTGACCTTGAGAAAATAATTTAACCTTTACAAGCCGTGTTCTTTTATCTAGAAGATTAATATTTACCCCAGAAAGGTATTTTAAAGGCCAAATGAAATAATTTCGCAAAAGTGTAAATGATGCAGCATATAGAAACAGATTAGGATACTTTCAGACACATTTTCATAAGAGGTACCTTTATTTGGTTGGCCTAGGGTAGTGACTTGCAAATATTGGCTAACCTCTTCTCCATAGCAATTCTGGAAAGCATTTATCAGTTTAGATTTTACAAAGATCACCAAAGAATGATTGGAGAAGATCCAGAACTCTGTTGGGGAATGTGTTCCAAGAACCATGGAAGCAGTCTAAAGAGGTAAAATACATGTATATATACCACATTTATAGATGTTATTCATGCCATGAGGTGACATTAATAGCCAATCTCTCATACCAAGCAGAAATGAAGTTTTTAGAAAAAAGGCTTCAGTTGTGTTTATGTCCTCATCCACATGTAGATAATTTTCTATTACTGAGTACTTCTTTAACATCTAGAGATATTCATAATATTCCATGCTAGTTACTTTATTGGTCATGACTATTCTCTTCATTCTGGATGATTTTGTTTGTACTGATTAAATGATTGGCCAGTTGTCCAAAATTCTGTTTGTAATTGCCCTGCATCTACTTTTTTTTTCAGCGTAGCCTCATTCCCTTATTTCTAAAACTCTCTTTGTTCCCATCCTAATACAATACCCCACAGAACCTACAAATGCAAGCAATGTAATATGCTTCATTCTGCCATGCTGCAACTGTGTTTGAATGGGTAGCATGGCTAAGGGGACAGGGGTTTTGTTGACTTCCATGTATTTTGGTTAGAAGAAAAGAAGATGTCTCAGGAACCCTTAGGGCCCTCTCAACTCCAGAGCCCTCTACTTCACGGTTACATCTAGCATCAGGGAATCAGACAAATACCCCTGCAGTTATATCTCCTCGTTGCCTCATTTAACCTTTTAATCTCCATGCATAAGTGACTTACAAAAGCACTTTGTAAATTAAAATTCAGTAGACAAGAATGAATTGAGTTGTGATTATAGTTTTAAAATCAGACCCTGTCTCTGTTTCATCTAGGACCTTAAGGTAAAAAATGCCACCTCCATTCTGAAGGAAAATGGGAGGCAACCTAAATAAGACTACCTCTGGGCTACATGAAAGAATGTTAGCTTGAGTTTGACTTTAGTCTTGCCTCAAGAGTCCACCTTTAGGGTAAGGAAGCTCAGCAGACAGAGGCTGGAGGTTTTCTTACAGAGGTTCTTTTGCTATGTATGGTTGGACATTTTAATTAATGAAATAATACAGTTTGGTGACTAGCAGAAAACTGAGAAACTTTCATTAATAGGAAGTGACCAGGAATTCATGGGCTGTGTCATATTTCATGAAAGGTATGAGGAAGAATCACTCTGAAGAGCAGATATGACTGGACCAAGGATGGGTAGAAGTAACACAGTGGTTTCTGATTAGCACACTCATGTCCCACTGGTTCAAAGCATTGCTTTGAGCACCAAGAGCTCTAAATGATGACTGATGAGCAATAACAAGACATAGACTCAAATGTTCCTGTCTTCTTTCTCCTCCATGGAACAGAGCTCTCATGACCCTAAGACCAATGGTTAATATTGAGCAAGATTGATTAAGATAATTGTGACAAAGATATCTGTGGATGGTACTTCAGCAAATGAGTGACAGGAAATGAACCTATTGCCCTCACCTTCAGGAAATCCTCCTTTGTATGGTTGTCCACATTTGATTTTCAAAAAACTATTTGTTGGTCACAGAGAAAACATTTCTTTTGAAATGATTTCACAAATACCAAGGTCAAGACCTCGGTTAGACAGAGGAAAAACTTCCCAAACCCCAATGGAACATTCCTCCTAGGGTTGTGATTTCTGTTGAAGAAAGGGAGGTGTCTGAGATAAGCAGAGCAGACTGTGCTGGAAGAAAACAAACATGTTTGTTCTTCCCCTGGTGAATGTATCTCCTAATATAGTCCTGGACCTTGAGAACTCTGGCTGCCCCTGCCCTGGCAGAGAAACTCAGAGCTCTGTCCTTTGGAGCCCTGATAACTGTGCCCAGTGAGAATCCCCGAGCTGACACAAATCCTCCCAGAGAAGAAGGATGGCTCCAAATGGATTGGTATAGGAGCAGTGCATTGTGGGCTTTAGATGGTTTAGGAACTGTACACTCTCACATCACTGCAGAGGTTGAATTGAATGGATGGTCACCTCACTGCAGACTCTTTACCCCAGGACTCTAAAGAGGAAAAGCTCACTACATTGAGATGCCTTCCACAAGACTGCTCTTGACTTAAATTAACCATAGGCAGTATTCACCATCCATGGACCATTTGCCAAAGGTGAGGCTTTGCTGGGCACTGGGAATGAAAGATCAATACAAACAACCAATGGTATAGCAAGAACAGGGCAGAGATAGCAATAAAAGTGGGCAGAGTCAGTAGAGTCGGTAGAGAATTTAAATACAATAATAGAACAAATGAAAAAGAGGTCTACTTTTGATTATCACTGTGAACCAACAATTCTAAATAATATCAGTGATAAAATACTCCTCCCTGAAAAAAAGTTTCATTGCTCTAAATTCTAAACAATTGTTGCAAGTACTACAGGATTTTATTTAGATACTGATAGTGAATATATAATAATACGTTCATAATGAATTATTATTCATAATATTTATTATTTTACATATTATATATCATATAGGTTTATATAATATATTTATATCTGTTCCTATATAAGTATTTGTTTATAAAATATTAATATTAATGTATATTAACTTAAATATTATATATTATACAAATAAATATAACATTTTACAGTAAATATATATTAAGTAATATATCATATAAAATCTCATATATGTGTATATATCAGCTTCAAATGTGTTCATTTTCATTAGTTTTCCTTTACTAAGCATTCTATATAGATTCACTCAGAGAACTGCCAGTTGTAAGTTGATCCTGACACACATATACTCAGCTACATGTGTTTGTTTCAAAAATGCATGCTTCATGGCTCATAATTGCTAGAACTCATTTTAGGTATAATTTGTGCCCATATACTCTGTGATACTAGGTATTCTTGTGTTTAAATAGTAGTTTTGAAATAAACAATGATGACATTATGATTTTTGAAGTCAAAGAAACAGAATTAGAGTGATTTCTGTGACTGCTTGGAATTTTTATTTCTTTTTAAAATATAAGAAATATAAATATTTAAATTTTTCTTTTTTTTTAACTTTTCACTTTTTTTTTAAATTTTTTTTTAACGTTTATTTATTTTTGAGACAGAGAGAGACAGACAGAGCATGAACGGGGGAGGGTCACAGAGAGAGGGAGACACAGAATCTGAAACAGGCTTCAGGCTCTAAGCTGTCAGCACAGAGCCTGACGCGGGGCTCGAACCCACGGACCGTGAGATCATGACCTGAGCCAAAGTCGGACGCTTAACCGACCGAGCCACCCAGGCGCCCCTCACTTTTTTATTTTGAGAGTGCATGAGTATGAGCGGGTTAAGGACAGAGGAGAGAGAGAGAGAGAGAGAGAGAGAGAGAGAGAGAAAGAATCCCAAGCAGGCTTTGCACTGTCGGCACAGAGCCCAACACAGGGCTGATCCCACGAACCATGAGATCGTGACCTGAGCCAAAATCAAGACACTTAACCAACTGAGCTACCCAGGCACCCCTAAATTTTGCTTTTTAGTTACTGGACAATTACTTAAGTAAAATGTTCTTATATCAGACTGTAACAAAGAATCAAAGTTCAAATGGCTAGGTAAATTTAATAGCCATTAAATAAACAGTTGTGCAGGTTTTTTTTCTTTTTTTGAACTATACCATTAGTTTTATTTTTATAAATTATTATATATGTGAATGAAATATGTTTGTCACTATCTTTTGGTCCTTATTTTTTTTTTCTGACTGTAAATGAAACTAATTTTCTCATGTAAACAAAATGGGTGTAAAAAAATGATCTTCTGGAGGCACCTGGGTGGCTCAGTCAGTTGAGCGTCCAACTTCAGCTCAGGTCACGATCTTGTTGTTCACGAGTTCAAGCACCACGTTGGGCTCTGTGCTGACAGCTCA
Organism: Neofelis nebulosa; assembly: GCF_028018385.1. NCBI lineage: Eukaryota > Metazoa > Chordata > Mammalia > Carnivora > Felidae > Neofelis > Neofelis nebulosa. Next base: position 14,695,972 of record NC_080790.1, read on the forward strand.
GAGCCTGGAGCCTATTTCAGATTCTGTGTCTTCCTCTCTCTCTCTGTCCCTCCCCTGCTCACGCTCTATCTCTCTCTCTCAAAAAATAAATAAACATTAAAAAAGAAAAAAAATGATTTTCTGTCTGTCTCAAATACACTAGGTATACCAGTGACCACAGTATTATTAACAAAAACAAGTATTTACTAAGCAGCTACTGTGTGTCAGGTACTGTTCTAGGGCTACACATAAAGCAGTGAACAAAACAGGGCTTTGCTGAGCTTATATTCTATCAGAGAAAAAATAAACAATAAATAAAATAGCCAAAAATTGTATAATATTGTATGGAAATGATAAGTGCTTTGGAAAACAAGTAAGGCAGGGGAAGTTTGTCAATATCTGCTTTGGGAGATGCTATATTTTTAAATAGGATGGTCAGAGTAACTTCAATGAGAAGCTGTCATTTGCACAAAGACTTGAAAGAGATAACAGTGAGACACATTCTTATCCTCAGGGACTTCATGGGTCAGTGTCTTGGATGTCATCTCATTTGCCAACCTCACCACTGTTTACTATAGAGACAAATTAATTCTGGTCCTTGGATATGGCTTAATTGAACAAAACATAGACCTGTTTAATATAATTTCACTACTTTTTAACTGGAAAATAAGAATGTTTGTATTTGAGAAAGTTACAATAATCTGGATCTGTTGTGGTAAATAACAATAAATATTTTATTAGAAAAATATTTAGTGAATACCTACTCTCTACAACACATTTTGGTAAGCATTGCTTGCATCTAACATGAACAAAATTCAGTCCCTGTTTTCAAATAGTCACACAAAAGGATAAACTCTAACGAAGGTGCTTGGGAAGTAGTGCCATATACCATATAAAAAGTGTTCAAGTACTGTGAGTAGTTGGGGGAAGGCAAGGTTAAGCCTGCCAGCGTGGCATCAGAGAAAGCAATGGTATTTAGACAGACTTGGAAACACATGTAGAATTGGGATAAGCAGAGATAAGTGGTGTGGAGCCCATTTGAGCTAAGGCACAGAGGTCAGAATCTTAAGACGTTGGGATAATCATCTGTGGGTTTCCATCTGAGATTGAGACACTCAAGTTAGCAAGAAGATTTGAGAGAAGCAAGGACTCTTGCCAGAATGCTGGGGTTAGGACTGGAAAAGGTGGATTAAATCAAAAGAGTGGGTGGGGCGCCTGGGTGGCTTGGTCGGTTAAGCGTCCGACTTCGGCTCAGGTCATGATCTCACGGTCCGTGAGTTCGAGCCCCGCGTCGGGCTCTGTGCTGACCGCTCAGAGCCTGGAGCCTGTTTCAGATTCTGTGTCTCCCTCTCTCTCTGCCCCTCCCCTGTTCATGCTCTGTCTCAAAAATAAATAAACGTTAAAAAAAAAATTAAAAAAAAATCAAAAGAGTGGGGGGGTTGGTTCATTACATGGTTTATTACACATGGACATACTTTTGCCTAATGATGAAACTAGAGGGTGGCCATGCTCAAGACTGGCTGAAATAGGCCATGCTTAAGGGCCAGAAGATTTAAGGAGGCTGAGAACCGATGGGTGGGAGGAGTGAACCATCAATGTGAGGTCTGATTTAGTGAAGAGAAACACAGAGGATAGACAGTAGGGGAAGACTGTTCCTGACACTGATGTGGGTGAGAACAGTGCAAACATGTACCAATCTTCGTATTAGAGAGTGGTGAGAGTGGGGAAATATTTAACTAATGGCTCCTTATAGTGTAGACTACAGCCCAGCTTCCTTCTCCATTTTTAGTAGGCTATATACTTCCATTGTGTTGACTGGGGTGGGGAAGTTGGGTGAATGGTGACAAATGGGGCAGCGTACACTGTTCATGGTGTCAGATTTAGTAAATGTAATATTCAGTTGGGCGGCACCAGCAGTTAAGTGCCAATTGACTAAGTGTAAAAACTACCAAGATGTTGTGTGTGTCTCCTTTATGTACGTATGGTTCAAAGCCAAATGACAAAGGATGTGTTTTATAAAACCAAAATAGAAAACTAGACATTCACAATAAATATGACCCTCTAGGGAAACCCCAGGGGACCTCCAAACAGGGCAGTGTTTACATAAGAGACCATAGAGGCCCTGCCCTACATCTTCTGGAAGGAAGATGTGTAAGAAGGAACTATTTCTGAGCACTCAAACACATTCCCTTGACAACACATGCTAAAAGCTTTCCCCAAACACATTGTTCTTCTTCCAGGGCCATTTAAATTTTGTAATTCTCTTGTCCAGCTGAATAATATCATTTAAGGAAGAAAGAGCAGGGGCTTTTGAGCTAAGAACAGATGTACCAACAACCAGACTCTAAGCCAACCCTTTGTAAATTGGTAAGGAAGAACCATCTTATTTGCAAAAAGACCATGTATTGAGAAGTGAATAATCTGGTGAAGCATTCATTTTACTTAATGTTTAGATGCCTCATTATTACTTCTAGGCTCTCTCAAAATAGCTTTTAAAAACAACCACAACCAGGTTAGAAGAAGGTGTCATATTATGAAAAAAAAAATAAACCACACAGCAGTGACATTGAAAACTAAAACACCAGTTGGCATGTTCAGAGACCTCAGAGTATGTAGTTGAAGGAGAATCCTCTTTGGTGCCAGCTCTTTATCCCCACCCCTACACACACGCGCGCGTGCACACGCACACACACACACACACACACACACCTGTTTCCCCCTCCTTCCTCCTTCATAAAACATGTACTATAAGTGAACTGTCCTCAGTAGAAGCAGAAATGACTTTTGGAATCTAATAGGGAGTCTCAAAACCTTCTCAATGATTTTTCTCTTTGATGTTGGGATTAACACTCCAAATATTAAAAGTGTAACATTTTCCCTAATGCTGGTTCAGAATAGGAGCGAGCTCCCTAGGGAAGTCCTAAAGATCCATTTTTGGAAGAGAATGTCTGTGTTTATATTTCCAGTGTATAAAACATGTACCAATCACTTGGCCTCAGAACGTGTTTACAGAGGAGAAAAACACCCACAAAACAAATAAACTGCTGCTTGCACAGTCTGAGCTGACAATCCTTGGCTCTCCTCCTTCAGGGCACTATTTTTCCCTGCCTGATGGATTCACTGTCCCAGTCAAGGACTTTCTGTGGAACATCCATTCTTATAACCAAAGTTTGGTTCAGATTCCCTCCTGTCTGATATGCTAACACCCAGTTGAAATTATGCAAAAAACTGTTCTTACTGATTAGGGCTCCTGACTAATTAACAGACCATATGTACTTCACCTTGGGGCGGCATCTCACATCTCAGGCAGTGTGGACTATTTCCTGAGTCTGTCCTCCAGGGAGAGGTGGAAACACTGGTATCATGATCCCAGTTCTTGACCTGGGCTGCTGTTCAAGTTAGCAGAGACTTGAATTAGCAATTCCTATTCTGATGCAGTTTCTCCAGAGGAACATGGCCTTTGGAAACCAATTTACCTATTTTGTCAATAAACTCCACTCCTACTTTTTGGGTGCTGAGGAACAGATCATTGAGGGGTGCATTAGCTGATCCCTTCAGCAGCTAGTTTGTTCATGAAAAACAAAAGAAAACTGAAGTCATGCGTATCAGCATGAAATCTGGTGAGAAAGAGATCAGGAGCCAGAGGACTAAAGGTGTGAATGTGAGGAAGCCAGGTTTGCAGGAAGAGTGTGAGGATGAGTAGCAGAGGAGTCTGAGTCATAAACGGAAAAATGAGGAAGCCTGGGCCCTGGATCACTCCTATGTCTCTAATGCAGCTCTGAACTTTTCATTAACTAAAGCTAGGTTTTGGAGCTCCTAAAATGCAGCAATCAGCAAGTCCCCAAATAATTAGCAAGAAGTTATGCTTTGTGAAAACCTGTCACCTCCATGCTTTGTTTGGAAAACGTCGTGTGGGGACTCTACCAGCTAAGTAGTTTCGTGTGAATTCGTATTTCTGCAGCATTTAAGATCATATCTCTTCTCTAGTCATTGTTGTTGGACATGTCATTAATTTTGAAGAATGGCTGTTTAGGACCATTCAAAATCAAGCACATTGACCCATATAGTGGGGACTCCAGAAGTATTTGTTGAATGAATTCATCAATTAAAATACCTTCTGATGCTAGAGAGGAGTCCTGTGTAAATGGTGGGGGCACTCACCAATGTCTTCATGTATTTTCTTCCTATTTTCTATAGAAATATGTAGGTGTACGTGTATATCCTGAGTGTTGGTTTGGCCTATTACGCTCAGGTGTTTGTGAATTTACCATTCATTGCCAACTTGGACTTGCATTCCACATGGTCCTGCTCAACTGATAAGTTACCCGCAAGAAGTTGTTCCCTAAGGCTCTTTCTTTCCATTTCCCTGGGTTCCATTGGAATGTCATCATTCTAAATCAGATAGAAAGGCTTTTAAATCCTAGTCTTCTCCAAAATTCTTCTCCCATTAGAATTTAAGTCCCATGAAGACAAGAGTGATATCTGTCATTTCTATTACTCTACCCTAAACTTAACCTAGTGCTTTACATTTAACAGGTGCTTAATAATTTTTATAATTTAACAGCAGTTAATATATAAATAGTTAATATTATTTGTTGAATGAATAAAGGAATAAATTAATCAATGCCCTTGTCAAACACATCTCAGTTGAACCTTTAAAACTACTTCCCTACACACTAAGGAATTGACATCCTAGATCTTATGTTCATTTCCTTGCTATATTTTTATTGCATCTCGATATATTTTTTTTTTTCAACGTTTTTTATTTTTATTTTTGGGACAGAGAGAGACAGAGCATGAACGGGGGAGGGGCAGAGAGAGAGGGAGACACAGAATCGGAAACAGGCTCCAGGCTCCGAGCCATCGGCCCAGAGCCTGACGCGGGGCTCGAACTCACGGACCGCGAGATCGTGACCTGGCTGAAGTCGGACGCTTAACCGACTGCGCCACCCAGGCGCCCCTCATCTCGATATATTTTTTAAACGTCCTTTAAAGACGTCCTAAAAAATATATTAAAGATGTCATTTGCTTTTATTTAATTTTATATTATTAAGGGGAATCCCTACTGTCATATATTGTTGTAGTTCACCTTTTTGGACTACTGTATAAAAGGGCTTTGCCCATACTTTGTCCATTTTTCTGTTGATAGGTATCCAGGATTTTGCTGTTAAAAATAAGGCTGCTGTCATGGCACTTAAGTGGTTTAGTCGGAAGAGCATGAGACTTTTGATCTCCGGGTCATGAGTTCAAGCCCCACGTTGGGTGTAAAGATTGCTTAACCAAATAAACTTAAAAAAAAAAAAGATTGTTTTGAACATTCAATATACGCCTCCTCTTGTACATGTGCAAGAGTGTTGTTAGTGCATATCTGAAACTGAATTTATAGTGCCATAGGATATACGAAGAAGGTAATGCAAAACCATTTTCCAAAGTGGCTGCACCAGTTTATAATCTCATCAGCAAAGTTAAAGAAATTCTATTGATTCATCCTTTCAAACACCTGGAAATGTCATATATGTTTTTAAATGTATCCATTGTAAGAAGTATCTGGCTGTTATATGATACCTCATGGGATCTTGATTAGCATTCCCTTGATCACTAATGATATTGATCACCTCTTCATATGTTTATTGGTCAGGGAATCCATTTCTGTGTTAACATTTCCTGTCAGAATTTCCATAATTTGCAGGGTTGTGGTTCTTTTTTGTTGCTTCTTTTTCAAAAGTTGTCCCATCCTAGTCACTTGTGAGCCAGAGATCATGAAAACACTCTTTAGTTCCTGTATCATATGTAACAGTCCCTCAGGCCCTGTCGCTCTCAGCTTGATATTCTAAGGCTGACGAACAAGCATGTGGTGACTTAACATGTTTCATCTGTAAAATGGGCAGGATAACAAAGCAAGCATGGTCTGTGTCAAATGGCATTTCTGTAAGCACTTTGCCTATTTGTAGTTTGCTCTTCCCTCAATGCTAGGCTCTTAGGTTATGTTTCTCTCATCCCTAAGTCTGTCTCTAACTTGGTCTGTATCAAATTCCTTCCAGCTCGTTATTTCAAGTTTTGACTGTTAGAAAATAATTAATAATATTATGATAGCTATAATAGTAATACTTCCTAAAAATTACTGGGTATTTAATATGTGCCAAAGATTGTGCTAAGCATGTTGTAGATGTCACCTCATTTAATCCTTATAACCACTCTACACAGTGGATACTGTTACTATTCTTATTTATGTCTATCCTATAGAACAGTGATCAGCAAACTTTGTAAAGGGGCAAATAGTAAGTATTGTAGGCCTTAAGGTTATTGGTCTATACCGTTACTCAATGCTGCCACCGTGGTGTGAAAGCAGACACATATAGTATGAAAATGAATGTTACACTAAAGCTATTCACAAAACCAGGCCATGGCACAGATTTGGCTTGTGGGCCCTAGCTTGTCTACCTCACCTAGAATGCTGTTGTCTATGCAAGAGTGAGAGCCACATCTCAAAATTGCCATCAGAGCTGGAAGCTTACCTCAGGAACTGACATGATTTTGTAGAACCTTTTGCTTCAATAAATACTCTTCCTTCAAATTTAGTGAATATTTGTTAAGTACTCAGGGTGTGCCAAGCATTAAGCCAGGTGTCAAAGACACAGAAATAAATTAAGTCATATCCGCTGCCCTCTATGTTCAAAGGCTAGTGACAGGAAGATCAGGTAGACAAACATGGAACCCAGCACGTCCCAAAAAGAAGTGCATAACCAGTGCCATGAGACACAGAATGGTGACTCCATCCGACCACGGCCATCGTATGTCATCTACTATGTCCCAGATGCTGTGATAACCCCTGGAAATGAAAGTGCAGTACAGAAGACAGACACAGCTTCTGCTCTCATGTACTGACAGTCTAGTGAGAAAACTCTGTTTAAGCAAATAATTTAAGAAATATTTACAAGTGTGCAAAATGCTAAGAAGTACTAAGTACTAGGAGAGCATATGAATATGTGCAATCTGGGAACAGGGAATTTGTCTTGTATGACTGGATTATGAGGTGGTGGGACATGAATGGAAAGGTGAATTGGGGCCAGACCAAAAGAGTTTGAACGCCAAGTTAAGGAATATGGACTTCATTCTGGAGCCACCTGGTAGGCATCAAAAGTTATTGAACAGGTGAATGACAAGACTAGTCCTTTTGAAAGAACACTCTGGCAACCATATGTAGAGTAAAGTGCAAGTAGAGAGAGCCAAGGCCAACAGTCTCAGCCTCATCATAGCCTTAGGGGGAAACCATTATTAATGAATGGATAAATGTGGCAGGAAGGAAGACACTGGCAGCAGTAAGGCCATTTAATAAACTCAAAGTGAGAAGTGAATACTCTCTGTACAGGTTTTAAATATTTTTAATTAATAGCATATTAATTTTCTGTGTAATTTTTGATATGGCGGCACATTGTTAGTTATCTGTAAATATTATCATTAGCCAAAATACACTGGGATAAACCTTTAATCTTTCAAATATTAAACACAATACCTGCTATTTATTTGCCAGTTATTTTTCTGAGAATCTACTTTCTGTAAGTATCATCCAAGGGCCAAATGATCATAAGTCAGTGTGAGAATGGATTGCAAGGAAGTGGCATCCACATGTGTGAGATTTCTCCTATGATACACCAATTTGTGGCTCTGGGCCAAGTGCTTTAGAAAAAAGATGCCAGTCATGTATTTCCCTTGCTCTGTAAGAATGTATAATCCAAGAGATTCCTAATGGCAGTTTTCTCATTCAGTGGCTTCACCATAGATTGGATCATCCAGACTCCCCTGGCAGTGACACTGGACTCTTCTTTTTCTACCCATAGTTATCGAGTCCAGTTAAGGCTCTGTTCAACTGTATCTCAGCTTTCATCTTTTCCTTCCACTGTCATGACTACAGTCCCAAAGGATTAATAAGTTTTGCATGTCAGAAAAAAAGAGATGGCGAGAGATATGATAGTCTTGACAAGGGCAGTGGCTTCCGGATGCAAGGTCTTGGCCCAAGCAACACCAAAGCTGTCATCTGCCTGGTGGCACCAAAGCTTCATTGCTGATCTGTAGCAAAGCAGGAATCCCCTCTGGGAGTCAAAATATTTCACGGGTGGAAAAGCAGATGCAAGAGCTGTGAACAACAGAAAGTCTCGCAGGGCCACATCCAGGAAAGAGATGGTGACTGTGAGTGAGGAGAGGGTTACAGGTCCCCTGGGGCTCTCTCCATGCACACACATGAACTGGGTATCCACAGAAACACCTTCCTAACTGAAGGGCACCTGATCACTTCTGCAGCAGACGCTGGTTTTAATATCTGTGTCCTAATTTATTTGACATCTGCAGAACATCCAAAGAAAATATTCAAGTACGGGATGGGCAATCCGGCTGCTTTCTGAGTTCATCAAATATCTCACACTCCTTTTTCAAATGTTTTCAGTTTTGCAAAACTCAAAATGCATTTTGCCAAACATGTTCTCTGTTAATGTTTATTTAGAAGGGAATTTAATCCGTATGCTGCTGATGCATTTACACTTAACTCATCAAAATGTTTTACTAGAGTCATTTGATGTCCAAGAAACCTTTTGAGTCTTTTTTATAAGCCTCTTCAAGCCCATTTCGCTTCGAAACAGGAAGTCGCCTGTTACTAACCATAAACGAATGCAATCCCTGGAGGATTTGGTTTCATTTAAGACGCTGAGAGACCACAAGTTCTCAGCCTCCCCTGAACTCTACAGAAAAGATTTTCTCCCAAACTTACTGAGAATGTGCCATGCACAGATGAGGTGCTGTTATTATTTTCCAAAACAAAATCCTTTATGAAGAGGCATCTTTCGTGCAGCTCCTGGGAAAGACAGTTAGCAAAGCAGAGCGCTAAATCATTGGCTTTGCAGGCTACACCTGGTAAATGTAACTGTCTCCTGTGATCCACTTACCATTCAGAGCTCATTTGCTAGTATTAATAGAACAAATAAAATGGAATGGGAGATAAAGATGCCGGGATAGTGATTTCTTGCTTCAGGAAGACCTTCCTGGGTTACAGACCAATACAATGTTCCCAACGATGAGCCAGGGAACCGAAGCTGATATAAACACAGAATCCAAGCCACAGAACATGACTTGTTTAAGGCTTAATTCTGTGAAGTAAGGCAGGAAACAAGATTTATCCTTCTGGGAAACTTTTGGCATTTGCCTCGAGCTGGGTCTGATTACTCTCTGCCGTCCTCACCATCCATTACAGCTATCTGAAGGAAATCAATTTTTTGCCCAAACTAAGGCAAAAGAGAAATGTCTCCATCAGAGTCCCATGGAAATCCTTCTGTTTGACATGGCATTAAACAACCAAGAGTGAGTGACCCTGTTGCTGAGAGGATCGCCGTTGCTATCTTAGGCCATTTGGCTGTGAAGGGGGGTGAAATTAGTTGGGTGAACGCCATTCTACAAACATAATAAAAGTAAATTACTACACTTAATAATTGAATCTTAAACTTGTCACTATGGCAAACTCTAAATGATTCCAAGAGCCTTCACTGGGACTTGGCAAGAGTGCTGGGTGCTGGAGGTCAGTTTTCATGCATGAAATCCAGCTTAGGTTATAACTGCACGGGCTACAGAGTAAATGTTCAAAGGATGAATGGGCCATTGAGAAGTAAATCAGACTCCTTGAGACTCTGAAATGAGTCCTGGAAGGTTTCAAGCCATTAGTTTGGTAGTCTACCAATAGAATTGGCTGTTAATACAAGAAAATTTGAGGTTGTTAATACTAGGCTTTTTTTTTAAACCCGTGTGTGTGTGTGTGTGTGTGTGTGTGTGTGTGTGTGCGCGCGCGCACCACACACGCATGCACATGTCTGTTTATGTATCTACAAGAGTTTGGTTTTTTAATGTGTCTTTATTCCATGTTACCTTAATTGTTTTAGGTGTACATTGATTGGGCAGTAAAACCTGTGTGACTTGGTCCTTGGCCCACGAGCTGGCACAAGGCTGGAGTGTTTACACTGGGGGGACTGTTCAGACTCTGACCCGACCAGGAGACATTTCATTTAACATCTGGCTTTGCTTACTTGTCCTAAATATTAAATTAGTGGACTATTAATATCAGACCATTTCATTAGTTCAATTTTTTTTTCTCTCTTTAGAATCATATTTAAAAGCCACTTATTTCAAGCCCTCTCTTAGTATCACTGCCTCTGAATTTGATGTGCATAAAAACCTTCAAAAGGACTCAAGCAAAAGAATTACCGAAGCAACAAAGTCACAAACCTAGCAGGGTTTTTTTTCTATTTTTAGTGAGATTGGGAAAAACAAATTAATTCATTATTCAAATTGAAGAGGTAAAAACGTTTATATCCAAATACTAGCTTACTGCTAATAATTCAAAAGGCCCTGAGAAGTTGCCCTATCAGGTAGCTTACGTACCTGAATATGCTGGCCAGAAATAAAAATTTTACATTTTTTATTCATTCTGCTCTCGTGAATTATTTTTCAAACCAGGTCTAAACAGTCATGATTGCCTATTTGAGATAAGATCACTTTTGCTTCAGAGCTAGGCATATACATATTTATTGATTCAGTGCCAGTCTACTCTTGCCAGAATAAGTCATGGAGACATCACGCCTCATGAGAGAAATGGCCTCAGCTGACAGACTCTGTTACTGTCTTGCCCAGTTCATTACCACGCACATACTCATGATACTTCAGTGGATCAGTTTCAGAAAGCATGTAAGTGCCTTGTATCATGGCCTATATGGTATATATTTCACTACTTGAGTATGAATTATTAGAAAATGACGCCTTTATTTTTGGTGTGTCTTCTTTTTTCTAGAAGAATCCACAGTCCACTATGGACCACTAGCAGTTCACATTGAACGAGTCATTTTTGTCCCTGTATCCACTATTCCTCCTAAGCCCTCAGCTTTTGTTCATGGTATAAAGATACTATGAACTTCCAAGGCTCCCGATCTGAAAGTGAACAAATAATGCCCATTGCACAGTACCTTGAATCCAAACATACATGCTATGGCCCATTCGATATTTCCCTTTGTGTAGTGGCTGGAATAACTCAGGCAGAGTTTCTTCTGAATGTCTCACTGGCACTATATGTGCAGGAACTTTAATATGTATTATGGTTGTGGATGTACGTGTAGAGATACATGTGTGTAGCATTCTGTACTTCAAGAATAGTGAGTATAAACACACTCAAAGAAGCAAACCAAGATCATCAACAAAAATAAAAATAATAGCCAAGTTTTATTTAGGGCTTTGTGTTTTCACATATTCAGTTCCAATCAGTGCTCATGAAATCCTTATGATTTTTTTTCTCTTTTGTCCTTCTCTCTTCCTTCTCTTCTTTTTTTATTTCTTTTTCTTCTTTTGCTTCTCATCCTTACTATTTTACACTTTGCCAAATACTTGGAGGTGAAGATTACTCAGGCCGTGCAGAGTGAAGCTTGATGCCAAATATGTGCAATTTAGGGTCAAGCTCTTTTCACCAAAGCCACACCCGAAGGTTTTGCCACCATTGTCGAGAAGCCAGTCTAATGAAATTCACCCCTTTGTGTGCAAGCACACATATAGGTCCTGTGTATAACAGCTGTGAGGGAAAACAAAGTCGGTATCTACTTTGACTGGATAAAGACAGATTCTGTAAAGACATTTCATACTACTACGCAACGATGGCAGCTTTTAGGATGAAGTGAAGCATGGAGGGCATGAAGTTTAAGGACACACTCACTCTCAGGGTCGTACAAGAGCAAGGTCCACAAGCGAGGGTAAAAGCCTGCTTAAATTTTCCCTCTGGGCACATGACTTGTTTCATACTAGCCCTGGCCCTGCATGCAGCAATTAACATGTGCTGATCACCTTGCCTTAGTTCCACAGAAATTAAAACCAATCAGTAAGTGACTTATTAAACATTTACCGTGTGCTATAAGTTGTGGGGAAGGCGAAACATTTCCAATTATATTGCATAATCCTGTACTGGAAGAAAATGTTAATCCAACGATAAAGATAAGAAATACACAGGGGGAACAATCAAATCTGACATATTGTCAACTTTATAAAATATGGTCACATGAGGTCACAGATGGTGGCTTCAGTATGGTGGGAAATAGGGGACATTACTGAAGCTACCCTAAAGGATAAGCTCTTGTGCTATAACTCATATATGAGTGGGTGAGGCAGGGCCCTGCTGGGGAGACCACAGGACTCCGAGCAAAGGCTGATTGATGTTGGCCGTAGGAAGCCATTTATGTGTTTGAACAGGGGAGCAACGTGCAGAAAGCTCTGTGATGGATTATGCATCATTTTGCTGGAGTGGGTCAGGGTGATGGATGAATGGAAGGTCCATCCAAAATAAGAATATTGTTTTAAAGTGGGGGCATATTAGTTTAAAATTTATTTTAAAGTGATCTCTGCTGCAAAGTGGTTTTGATCTGTTACAGGGAAATTGAAGTTGGAAGAAAGGAAACAGTAGAAGTTGAAATGTCCAAATCAGGCATCTTATTTGTACCATTTTGTCACATTCCTATTTCTCCTGAAGTTGGCTTCATGATGCACTTACCGTTGTTGTTGGCTCCAAACTCCCTATTGTCTGACCCACAACACTGGCTACTCTATCATGTACTGCCTAGATCACTGAGCAGTCTGTGTGGGTGACTCTGGTCTTCCAGACTAGATTGCAAGCCCTGCAAGGTCAGGGCTCAGAGCTTATTCTGGAATGTTCTATCTCTGTAGACTCTGGCCGCAACTGGGTACATGGAAAACAGTTAAGAAGGGTTTCACAGCTGTCTGCTTTGGAGGAAAGACATGGAAAGAAATTGAACTTGATTACCCAATGTGGAAAGGTCTGCATTTGTTGTACTTTGCAATGCTTGGACTGATCTGAATGAAATTTCCAATGGCTAATTTCATTTCTAATCCTTACATGAGCCAGAAAACTCCACCTGCGAGGGAACAGTTTTTCATTGCCTTTCTTCTGAAAATGGTGAGCACCCCATTTCCTGTCAACAGGAGCTGCAGTAATGAGCAGGAATTGGTTACTTCTATGACAGTGGTAGTTGCTTAGGAAGGAGGCCCAGGACTCAGCTTCTGTAAAAGTTCTTGGCTTAGGGTCAAACCAGAATGAGCGATGCAAGACCCACATGTTTCTTGATAGACAGATATCTGAGCTGAGGATGCTGAGGCCCAAGACAAGTTTACCAAGAAGGTAGAATTATGTAACCCTGTCACTCAACAGGGCTTCTTTCCAGTTCAAGGCACCCTGGGACTAAACACTACACATAGCAACAAAACAAACTGACCGTGTACACTCTTTGCATTGTTAAATGGAACACGGTCCCCATATTGATGCATAAATCACCAAAAGTGCAATGGAGTGATGCCTCATTTATTTACCATCACTAGGAAATAGACAATTTATTATAGATAATATTCCAAATACCTAAGGCCTGTGACTTTAAGTGCCAAAACTTTAAAAAAATTTCAACCATGTATGATGAAATTCCTTCTAAACATTCCCTACTTTTTTAAATGTCTATTTGTTTATTTTGAGAGAGAGAGAGAGAAAGTGGGGGTGGGGGGCGCGAGGGGCACAGACAGTGAGAGAGAGAGAAGCTCAAGTAGGCTTCATGCTCAGTGCAGAGCCCAACACAAGGCTCGATCTCACAACTGGGAGACCATGACCTGAGCCAAAATCAAGAGTCAGCCACTCTGACTGAGCTACCCAGGTTCTCCTAAACATTCCCTACTGTCTTAAACACTATATTCAGAATATAATTTGACCTTCCGTATGTTTGAAGAAAAGTGGTAGAACAAGGAGTGTCCAGGTGCACAGCTAGATCAGATGACTAGCCAGGAGAAACAAAGTGCTTCTAAACTCAGTCTACTTCTTTTTACTTTGAGAGGAATTATTGGTGGACCAAAGGGGTAGCTTAGACATCCCTAGGGGGAAACGGAAACCTAGCTGTAGAGCAGGTGATGGGAATACGCTGCTGCTGAATATATTTACATATAAATCACCTGATTCAGATCAGCTATGTTTCATAGTAATAAGACAATATAAAAATGAGGTGTCTGAAATTCTGTACATGGTCTTTAAGGAGATCGTGGAAGTCAAGAGAAGTGCCAAAACACTGGAAATGGAATAAGTGAGCTTAATATCAATATAAACTGAAATTCTAGAAAGCGGTATTTCTAAACACACAGATAAGGAGACTCATCCTTAGTTTTTCTTTTTGTCTCTCATCCCATATCTGACAAACTCACGAATCCTGTCAGCTTTATCTGCATAATATATATACAGCTTGACCACACCCTGCCTCTTCACTAACTCTTGCATTGTCCAAGCCACTACTGTGTTTCAACAGGGGCGGTAGATGGAATTATTGGCCCAAGTCATCACTTCTCTCTGTGTACACACATTTGCCATGGCATCCTGGTGGGAAAAATCGATTTCCCTGCCCCTTGACTTTGATCCCCATTGCATGCTCCCCAAGAATGAAGGCACAGGCTTGAAATGTGCCTGTATAGCAGAGTTTTATTTCTGGTCTTTGCCATCCCATTAAGAATAGCTTCCCCAAGCTCACTGGTGCCTTCTCACCTTGTGGCAGAAAAAGCATCCATGGAGCAGACTGAGGAAGGCACTAAGAATAGCCAGACCCACAACTTGAACAGAGCTGCCAACCCCAACACAGTTTAGTCAGCCAAACCCTAGATAACCTGCAGATCCTTGAGAAGCAATGCTGTTGTTTCAAGCCATTGCATTGTGGGATTACTTATTACACAGAATTACCATGACCATAGCTTACTGACTCAAGGCGATCATTGCATTGTCCATTAGCATCTTACCTTCCTTCTCCTGCTTTAGTCTTTTGTCAACACAGAAGTCAGAATGATCTGCTAAAATGAAACTCAGATCACATCTAACTCTGGTCAAAAGTGTCCAGTCATTATAATGCCCTACAATGCCCTGCACAATCTTTCTAATCTCATTTGCTTTTCTCCCTCTTCTGAACATTACTGCAGGGACCCTGGCCTCCTTGCTCTTCCTCCAAAATGCCAGCCTTTAGCAGAGATTATCTCCACCATAATTCTGCAATTCAGTTCTCACAAACCATTGTTAGTGCAGCCAAATTGAAAAGAAATCATACGAAAGGTATGAGACACCAACTTGACCAATAATTATACACTTCATAAAAAATGCATAAGAAAAGGAAAATGTCCTTTTACTGAGAGAAATCCAAAATGCCATGTGGCTCTTTGCCAACAATAACCAAACACAACATACCTCCAACTACACACAAGTTGATTGCATGTCTAGGTGGCTCCTGTGTTCTTTCTCCTATGTGGAAACTACTCTTGGATGCCAATCCAGAATCAAGGTTAACTGTTCTTTATTATTAGTTAAGGTTCTTCTGTGGTAAACTTCTTAATCCTGGTACATCTGAAAGTGCCTTTATTTTACCTTCCCAATAACATAGTAACTTACCTAGTTATAGATTTCTAGGTTCATAATTTTCTATCAGAATTTTAGAGATAACTCTCCATTGAGTTTTTGGAAATATAGCGTCTATCTTCTATATCTTTAAATATTTTATTTATTAACTATTTTTATCCTCTGATATTGTATGAGTATACTTCTTGGTTTGAAACCTAGGTCATTAATTTTGCTCTGCAGTTTATACTTTATATAGGGATTTTAAATTTTAAAATGATATTGTTAATTATTGATAAATGACTTGAATTTTTGGTAACATTATTAAAGCTTTTTTTTGTTGTTTTACAGTAAACTGTTCTGCCATGCATGAAGTTTATGCTTTTATTTACAATTATTCTATTTTTGTATTTACATTCCCCCCTCTGGTCTTAGCTTTTCAGTGATTCTTTTTCATGCTGGTAGTTTTCCACATATATTGGGTGATTCCTGGCTGTATCTTCCTCCTTGTATACGAGAGTCTCTGTTTGCCCAATCATCTATACTACTGTTTCTGTTTAGTGCCACTGGAATCTGATATGGTCAAGGAAAGACAGGATGTTCTGAAGGAAGGGTGTGTCAGTAGGGCTGCCAGCATAAGGTTCCCATTTGTAATAGATTTCCTGAGAGTTGGGAGTAATGGAAGGAAAATTCAGCACAGCATTGAAACAAACACAATCCCCGAACATTCTTATTTGAAATTTTCGGTTCCTCAGTCGCACAAGCACAAATAATGTCTCATAGAATGTCATTCTGCCTGGTCTCTTGGTAGGCACTGATTACTGGACCAATTGGCCCTATTTCCCTGCTGAGTTCCCATGCCTCCAACCTCCCTCCTCTCAGGTTTCTTATAGCCATTGAGACTTCCTGAACTTCAAAAATTGAAGGGAAATTTCCCCAATCCTGATCATCACACAGAATGATTGATTCCTTTGTTTTCCTGCCTTATGAAGGGACAGGAAAGTAGGTGGGTGAGTGGGTAGCTCACTCTTGATATATAAAAATGTATATTTTAAAGGTGATTTCTAGGGGCGCCTGGGTGGCGCAGTCGGTTAAGCGTCCGGCTTCAGCCAGGTCACGATCTCACGGTCCGTGAGTTCGAGCCCCGCGTCAGGCTCTGGGCTGATGGCTCAGAGCCTGGAGCCTGTTTCCGATTCTGTGTCTCCCTCTCTCTCTGTCCCTCCCCCGTTCATGCTCTGTCTCTCTCTGTCCCAAAAATAAATAAACGTTGAAAAAAAAAAAATTTAAAGGTGATTTCTAAAAATTGAGTATTCCTACTAAATGGGCTATTTTTTTCATGTTTGAGTCATCTACCTCTTGAATGTATGTATAGAATAGCCTTCTCTGTCTTTCTGTTACAGATTTTAAATCTAAAGGATTTCTCAAACCTTTATCTATTGATGTCCTCAAGTGTCTCTTAGTGATTAAGAACATCAGCTTTATAGGGCACCTGGGTGTCTTTGGCTCAGGTCATGATCTCATGGTTCGAGGGTTTGAATCCTGTGTTGGGCTCTGTGCTGACAGCTTGGAGCCTGGAGCCTGCTTCAGATTCTGTGTCTCCCTGTCTCTTTGCCCCTCCCACTTGCGCACTCTCTCTCTCAAAAATAAACATTTAAAAAATATTTTTAAAAAACTTCAGCTTTAGAGGCAGAGTATAGTGGACTTGAATCTCAGACCTGCCACGAACTAGTTATGTGACCTTGCACAAATGTATGCTTCAGTTTCCTCATCTATGAATTGAAAAACAAACAAAACCCCCAAAACCACTATCGTGTCTATTTCATAGGCTTTTCATGAAGGCGAAGTATGAAATTGAATGCAAACTTTTAAGTGGTGATTAGAGTATGATAATTGTCCACAAAATGTAGTTGTCGTTATTTCTTTATGTAAGACCAAAGGCGGCAGCGGGGGGGGGGGGGGGAGGGGGAATATATTACCATCTCAATAAATGCTAAATGATTTTGAATCATTTTAACTTAAGTTAAAATGAATCAGTACCATAAAACATGAAAAGGAGTACTTTCCTAACCTGACAACCATCACTGCCCCTAATAGTGAAAACCTAGATATCATCTGTTAAACTTAGGACAAAACATGCATACATGTTCTGCTTCCTTATTAGTCTAATGGTTGTAGGGCTCATGGCTGTTACTGCAAGATATGGAATAGAAGTGGAAATAAGATTATAATTATTTTCATAAGATATAATTTCACAACTAGAAAAACCCAAGAAGAATATTAAAGGACACCTTTTAATAAAAGTTCAATAAAGTGCTTAGACACTAAAAATAATCAGCAAGAAAATACAATGAAAAAAAATAAAAGCCATTCAAAACCATCAAAAAAATTCAAAATCCAAAACATTTAGAACAAAGATTAAACATAGCTTCAAAACATAGACAATTTTAATAAAGTCCTAAGAACTTCTTAGGAAGATTTTTAGACAGCTTAGTGACCTTTAGAGGCAACCCAGAGCCCTAAGGTTCTGAAGATATTGTGGACTAAAGTCAAAGCATGGTTCCATCAACTTACTGCTGAATGATGATAGCAAAGCTGTGTAATTTTTTTATGCCTGAACTGGAGTCTCTGTGAAAGGGCCATAGGAACAGCATATGCCTCATAAGTTTGTTGTATGGATTAAATGTGATCTATCGGTAAATGCAAAACCTGGCAGCCTGTAGGCACTCAAGAGTTATAACTAGAGTTTAGTTTGTCATTATGATTGCCACTGATATTGTTACAATTACTCTCAACTTCAGGTGTAGATTTTACAGTCCTATGCAAAACTCTAAAAGGATTTTTCAAGGAATAGTACTGGAAATTTTATTTAAAATTCATAAAATATCTACTTAAATCGTGGAATCACTGACTACATCATAGCTAATTGAAAACAGAGTAAATAATCAAATTATAAGAATTTAAATGAAAATGAGATAGGCTTCTCTACAGCTTAATAATTGTGTACTTAACATACAGAATTTAAAATAAAGGTACAACTAGGAAAAATATTTGCAACTCCATATGATAAATAATTTAATGTCTTTATAAATAAAGATTTAGTTCCATTTATATTACTGTACAATGTAAGAAAGTAACTCACACAAGAGACCATATGAATGTCTGAAAAGTAGTTTAATTGTATCAGTTTTACTAACAAACAAAGAAATACAAATCAACAAATAATCCTATTTCCTTCATTCCAAATTAAATAATAACAATGATGAAAAGGAGGAAGAAAAGGAGGAAACTCTGCAGGTGGTGGTGTGATAAAATGGAAGTAATCACATCCTGTTGCTCTGAATAGATATTAATTACAACGATATGTTGTTAAATTTACAACATACAGCAATATTCTTAAATGTTCATTCTGCTAATTTAACTTCTGAGACTATACCCTGTCCCAACATTATAATCAGAATTACAGATGATACAGAGTGTACAAAAATAGAAAATAAAGCATTATTTATAGACATGAGAAGAATTTGGATATGGGGATATTACTAGTAAATTGCAGTTTGTTTACATTACTCAGCCTCTTAAATGTTATTTAGAGAGTTTTAGAAATACTTTCATCATATTTTTGTTATAGAAATAAGGTGCCATAGCATTTATACATTATGATTTCAAATGGATAAGTACTCCAGAAAAAAATAACTGAATGGGTTATCCTTAACACCTCTTCTGCTGTTATGCATATTTTTAAAAATTCAGTTCTTTTATTTATTTATTTTTTACTTAATCATGGCCAAACAAAACAAAACAAAACAGAAAACACTTGTAACATCAGATTTACCACTTTAAGCATTTTTAAGCATACAGGTCAGCGGTGTTAAGTATATTCACATTGTTGGGCAGCAGATCTCCAGAATTTTTTCATTCTGCAAAACTGAAACTGTGGCCATTAAGCAGCCACTCCTTGCTTCCCTCCACCCCCCAGCCACTGGTAACCAGCATTCTACTTTCTGTTTCATGAATTTGACCATGTTAGAGACCTCATATAAGTGGAACAATGCAGTATTTGTCTTTTGTGACTGACTTACTTTCACTTACATAATGTCCTTAAGATTCATCCATATTGTAGCAGGTGACAGGATTTCTTTCCTTTTTAATGCTGAGAAATATTCCATTGTATGTATAGGCCACATTTTGTCTGTTCATTCGTCAGTGGACATTTGGATTGCTTCCACCTAGTGACTCCTATGAATAATGTTTCCATGAACAGGGTGCACAAATATCTCCCTGGGATATATACCCAGAAGCAGGATTGCTGGATCACGTGGTAGTTCTATTTTTAATTTTTGAAGCACCACCATACTGTTTCCCATAGAATTCTACCATTTTACAATCCTGCCAGCAATACATAAGGGGTTCCAATCTCTCCACATCTTTGCTAACATTTTCTTTTCTTTTCCTTTCTTCTCTTTTTGTATTAGCTATTCTAATAGATGTGATATGGCATCTCATTGTGGTCTTGATTTGCATTTCTCTACTGAGTTTTCATGTTGAATATATTTTCATAATCTTGTTGACTCCTCTATGTATTTTTTAACTTGCCTCCACCTTTGTGACATTAGCATGAGCAAAGAATTCTTTTTACAGGTCCCCAAATCGCCATTTGTGAAATAAGGAGGTTAGGTTATCTCATCCCATCGATGACTTTTTTTCATAAAGAAAATAATCTTTTCTCATCTCCTCCAATGTTGTAAAGATAGTTGCATTTATAGATCTCCTAAATTTTGGAATTATTTTGAGAACAGGTGGATGGGCAAATTAATGATCTGGTGGTGGTTTTTTTTTTCCAGCATTTCTTCTTTATGTAACATTTTTAGAGCTCCATCACTATGACAAGCATTGGATCAGGGGTCACAAATACAAAGATAATGCAATCTGGACCTTGCCTTCTTAAGTTACAAGTTTGGAGAGGCAAGCTTATAAATAAATAATTACAATGCAACTGTGAAGTTGATATGATACATGTATAAATAAGGTTCACTGGTGTTACAAAGGAGCAGACATCTGCTTCCAAGATGCTGAAAAAGTGAAGACTCATCTAATAGTGGGAAAAACGTCATAATAGTTTTCCCCCAGACCTTGGTGTTTACAAAATCCATGGCATTGAAATTTAGTGAGAAGAAATTTAATATTCACTAGCAAAGACAAAGCAGAATTTCCATGAGCATTTAACCATTATATATTTTTTTTTAAACTAACCAATGGCTAAAATGTTTTCCATTCAATCAAATGGTATTTTAGAAATTGTGGTCTACACAAAGGATGTCTCTTGCTGGGCAGAGTAATATAATACATTCTGTGTGGAGTAGGAAACTTTAATGATATATGCAGTTTTGTTATTAAAACTGAGTTATATATTTTGCTCTGCTCTGGAAAATTGTGACCCAGTATAACATATCTTCACATTGTTTATAACTTGAGGAAAATCAACATTTTGGGTTCCCAGTTCACACAGTAGGAATTACATTTGTTTTGGCCAAATATAATTTATATAACTGCAAGGAACAATAAAACATGAACTCTACAGTGTTTTCTTACCTAAAAATAATATAGACCTTGTAAAATTGAAGAGATTATTATTATAAAGGAAAAGACAGTAACTTAAAAGGCCGGAGCTCATTTTACAACACTCTTTAATGCCTGTGCAAATAGGCAGACACCTGTGTCCCCATTTTCCTTGACCCTAGCCACAGGAGTGACATTCCACGCAGTAATAAATAACCTTGCAAGTAACACTTTGAAATATAATTTGCTTGAATAAACCCAGTTCTTCTATGTTCAGAAGTCATTTTTAAAGGGACTTCTTAAAATGACTCAGTATTCTTTGTTCCCCTGTGTACAAACATCTTCCTAATGTAACAAAAACATCTGGTTCATCTTGTTCAAAATGTTCTAGTTAGTGAATGGGGACATTGTGGATTTAAGAACTGGAATTGAGTGACTGAATGAACTGATCAATCAATCAATCAATCAATGATTGGGCATTTATCTTTAAAGTCAACTAGCCTAGACAGAAATTGTATAGGCTAGCTCAATATCCTGCTATAAACCATGGTTCTGTTACAGTGTGATTTCCTTTGAGGAGATATGTTCAAGGGTCATATTGAATGTATATTATAAAATTGCTGATTGCCAAAATAAATCAGACAGCTAGAAAAATAATGACATTTGGGGGGCAAGTACTGTGCTCAAGAATCTAGTCCAGTGTATTTTATTTAATCCTCTGAAGTCTAAACAATTCCATGAAGTTGGCAGAATTATCACAATCTTACATGGCAAGAAACAAAGGCTCACAAATCTTAAGTGATGTGTTTCACATGACATAGCCAAGTACACCATAGAGTTGATCCTAGACCATGAGTCTTCTGATTCTGCGTACTGCTGTCTTTCCACTTCACCACTTATGACTCAGCTGGGTGAGGACTCTAGGCTAGTACAAGTCACAGCATAATCAGGTGGCAGATGGGGCTCATTTCCCTACTAAATGACACCTATCTACTCTTGCGATTCTTACCTGTCCTCGAGGCTCACAACTTTTCTTCTCTTACAGAGCAGATTTTTCTGCCCCGAGATTTGCTTCGATTTCGCATTATTTTTAATTTTCAGTGTAACTTTTGACTTTGTCTTTCAAGTCTTAATATCTGCCTCAAACTGGGATTTGAATTGTACTTAATAGTATTAGGGTTTCTAATTATATTTTTTTCTGAAGCAATTCATTCTTAATGCTTATTTAGTCTCAAGGAATCCTTAATGACAGATACTTGTTTCTCAGAAGCCAACAGAGAGTCCATTTTCCTTTAAAAAAGTTTGCAGCCTCTGCAGGCATTGAATCATCTGGCTTGAAGCCAGGCACTAGAGGGTGCTTTAGAAATATTATTTGATGATGAACTCGGATGTTGTCCACTTGCTTTTCAGAAATCATTCTTGTAAGTCATGGCTTTGAAAACTTGTCAGCATTTCGTTCTTTCTTTTGTGGATTTCTTCAAAGTGAGAAGGAATGCTTGAAAAGTAAACATTCAACAGCCATAACTGCATCCCAAGGAGGGTGGAATAAGAAAATATTATAGATCCTTATAGATACATAAATATTTCTGGGAGATAAAAAGAGAACCCTGTGGATAACCCACAAAGAGCCTACTGGAACTTTATCAGTCAGCTGGGCTTTGTCAGAATGAAGTGGGTTTGTGAGGGGGCCAGGGCAACATGTGTTTCTCTCTATTGCACACCCTTCTATTTTGGAAGCTTGCTGTAAGCATAACCCCTCACATTTGTATGAAACTTCTCTTTCTTTCTCTCTTTTTTCCAACAGACACTTTTACATATATTATCTCTCCAGTGATATTTACAACAACCTGTGTGGTAAGCTTTACTATTTGTATTCTTCAAATTAAAAAACCCAGAAATTTAAGGAAAATAATTAACTTGCTCAGATCCATAAGGCTAAGTGGCAGAATCAGACTTTAATTATAGATTTCTCCCAGCATATACAGGGAGTCAACCCATTCTTCTTCCTTTATACTGTTAACATTACCATATTTCCATATTGTTAACAAAACTGTATTTCTTTCCTTCTTCCTTCAGACTTCGTCAGATGTATTTTCCCCCTCTTCACTCTTTTTATTTCCTTTTTAATGTCTTCATATCTTAAATTAAAATAAAATTCAAAACAATGAAAACCAGAGGTCATGAAATATAAACAAGGACCTGTATACCTCCCCTGCCCTCGAACACCCATATAAGCTGGTAGGAGAGTTTAAAAAGTCCCGTGGAAGCTACACTATGGAGCACAATGAGGTAGATCCATGAATGTAGTATACTATGTGGTCTTGAACTTCAGAGGAGACAGAACTCTGACTGGGAATATCATAAATAGTTTCTTAGGAAAAAGAGATGTCTTTCTTCTAGACCTTGAAAGAGAGCAGTATTCCCAAAAAGCACTCCAAACCAGGAAATAGCAAACACACAGTTGGCAAACCTCAAGGCTTTTGCAGAAAACACTAAATATTCAATTTATTGGAGGATCACTTGCCTGAGGAGGACCGGGGGAGAGGAGGCTGGCAAGCAAGCTTTTAACCAGGTTGTAGAGCAGTTGTATCCAACAGAACTTTCCTAGATGGTGTAAATGTTTTATAACCAGTGTTGTCTGATAGGGTAGCCATTGGCCACATGTGGCTATTGAGCACTTGAGAAGTGGTTGGTGTGACTAAGAAATTGAAAATTTAGTTTAATTTGATTTTAATTAATTTTTAATTTTAATTTAAAAGCCACATATGACTAACTGGGCTACCATTTTGGACAGAGCAATTCTAGGGGCCTTGAATGATACACTGAGTTCTAGGTTTACCCAGGCAAAACTGACACTTGCTGACTGAAGGAGAGAGATGGATTGAGAGAATGTAGAGAGGCTGAGAAAAAAAAAAGTAAGAGGTGGAAGAATTGAAAGTTGAGTCAAAGGACACATCAGGTTGTAATTGCTATATCTGTGAGCCACAGAATTCAAAATGCAATTCTTATACTCATTTTGTTTGAATAATAAATTTTTTTCTCCACCAAATTTATAAACTCCTCCAATGTCAAAATTATGGCCATTCTTTAATCTCTTAACAATATCTAGCAGCCTGCACCCTGTATTACACAAAATATGCTGTGCATGTGATATTTTTTGACAAAACTCAAGCATAGATATGTGTTAATATGATATAGTTAAATTAAATATCCATTATATAAATTGGATGGAAGATAAGAATGGTGGCAGTTAGGTTAAGCGTCTGACTTCAGCCAGGTCACGATCTCGCGGTCCGTAGTTCGAGCCCCGCGTCAGGCTCTGGGCTGATGGCTCGGAGCCTGCAGCCTGTTTCCGATTCTGTGTCTCCCTCTCTCTCTGACCCTCCCCCGTTCATGCTCTGTCTCTCTCTGTCCCAAAAATAAATTAAAAAAAAAAAAAAGTTGAAAAGAAAAAAAAGAATGGTGGTAGTTAACATACAGTTACTTAAACACAACATATATAACCAGATAAGACTAAAAAATGTATTAGCTTGTGTGTGTGTGTGTGTGAGCGTGCGTGCGGATGCATTGGTTTATTTCTCCCTAATCTTTCTTTATCTCTAAAGCACTTGGAATTTAAAAACCCAAACATGGTCTATCATACTCATTATCTGTATTCTTTTAAACCCCATAGGAAATAATATTCTTGTTTCAGCTTCATTAGATTCTTAAATTATGGATAAATTGCTCTGCAAAACAAACCAGTGTCCATTCCTTCATTCAATGGCTGAAAGGATTATTAAAACAAAAACAGCAAATTGGGCTCTCCAAGGCTGTAAGGAGTTGATCCCCCAAAGATTTAAGATCCAAATATCAAAATCACAAGTAAAAACTGGTGCTAGAGTTGGTAATGGTTTTCCTATAATACTTTGCAAAAAAGAAAAGAACAAAACTAGAGGGCCACAGCGGTGCAACACCGTAGACTCAACTACATATATATATATACTTTTAAATCACAAATGGACTCATTATGTGGCTGCCTTCTCAAATTAGTCTTAAATATTTTTTTGCTGGTGAATCTTCACACGTTGACATTTTGGAGATGAATGGCCACCACGTAACCTTCCTGTGCACTGTGTTATGAACCAATGTTCACCAGGTGACCTGGTCTCTCCTATCCAAGGATGTGAGAAAAATGTGCAAAGTTTCAGAAAGAAGGACTGGGAAGTCAGTAAGTTTTTCCTTAAAATTCATCCAAAAGTTTGGGACACCTGGGTGGCTCAGTCAGTTGGGCGTCTGACTTCGGCTCAGGTCATGATCTTGCATTCTGTGAGTTCGGGCCCTGTGTCCGGCCCTGTGCTGACAGCTCAGAGCCTGGAGCCTGTTTCAGATTCTCTGTCTCCTCCACTCTCTCTGCCCCTCCCCCCACTAGTGCTCTGTCTCTCTTGCTCTCAAAAATAAAGAAAACATTTTAAAAAATTATTCAAAAGTAGTGTTGGCCAACCACGCATGATATAGATGGGGTGGGTTTCTCCAATTCTCCAGGGAAGGGCTTCTGTGTTCTGCCTCCCCCAAAGTCTCATTTTGGAGACATTCTTTGCACCTGTGGCTCTTGCCAAACTCTCCTGCCCACCTTTTTAGACCTGGAAGGAGAGTGAGGATCAGCTGATGAGGTCACCAGAGTACCTTGGAGATAGAACTCTGGAGATTGTACTCCTAGGCCTTCTTGTCTCACAATTAAAATACTTGAATCTGTAGAGATACTGTTTTCCAGCATCTTAATCTCATCCAAATTTTCTAACGTTTCTTTGGAATTTGGGCAGCAGAAACATTGAAAGGGTTTTAGCCCCCAAATTCTCAGCTATAATTTTATTGTTTGTGTTTTTAACCTTGTGTTTGAGTTTCTTTACAAAATACATAAATAAATAAAACGGCCAAATGTGGAATCAGTGTCTTTTACTATCCATTTACTTGAATTCAGGCAATTTGCTATATAAACCTGAGGAAAACAATGCAGTTATCAGTAGCAATGTGTTAGTGGATGCTGGCATTGTTCCTCCAGTCACAGAATCCTAAGATCTTAAAATTGAAATTGACCTTAAAGGAAGCCACCTTTTATCATTCTTACAAATGACTGTACTTTTGCAAGTGTTAAACGCCTGGAATCAGAAATGGGAAGAATGCTCCTTCATATTCTCCTTTCCGCCTCCCCTACCAAATCTCCCAAGCAGCCAAGTCTCTGGTATGTATCAGAGGAACAAGCAATTTTCAGAGTGAAGTCAAGTGAAAAGTATGCAGATGGCATTGTAAACGTTAGGAGCGTTTTGGGGAAAATATGCCAACTATGTGCTGTTTTGCTATAGTAAGTATAGAACCATTTCTCTGATGCCATGGACAAGATCCTTGCCAAGTAGAATACCCTATTTATAACCCTATCAAGAAGAGGAAATAGTGCCAGGAACGAGATAAAGCTATTAGCTGCATTAACAAAAATACTTAAAAGCATTTTGTATTTGAAAATAAATGTTAGTGGTGAAGGGAAAAAAATAGAAGTAGTTGTAGATCTGGGTGTTGAAACCTGTGGCAAGACCATTAGTTAGTCATCATCTTATCTTCACTGCCATGTCTGCCAACTTGCCTGTTTGAAGTTGTAAATGGAGCTCATAAATGGACTCTTTGGGAGATATGCAGAAAATAAACAATTCCTCTTATTCAGTAAATAGTTAAGAAATCTCCGTGGACTCACATGGGGTTTTTTTTTTTTTTTCCCCTCCTGTTGGCACCATTGATTCAGTGCCCATCTGGGACGTCCTCCTGATCTGTCTCGAAGCTGCCAGTCTTTTCAATGCAAGACTGTAATCCCAGAGGTGGAAAAAATAGATTGAGTCCAAAGGAGTGTCATGAGCATACAGAGGCTGGTCGCAAGGATGTCACACTGGGAAGGGCCTGGTAACTAACCTGCACCTGCCAGCATCAGGACCTGGGCCATGAGCTGCCACCCCACCTCATTCCCTCCTTCCCAGTACCCTGAGGAACAGCATGTTGAATAAGTGAGAGGCTAAGGGAATGCTTGGACTGATTCGAGGGCTGGCTTCCTTTGCCTTCTATATTCTATCAGTGAAACTTGGGATATGCCACGCTGTTCTCTATTGTAAGGACCAGACAAGCATTAGGATCCAATTCCTTTTGTTTTGTCACTTTCTCTTCTCCACCTACTCATGTAACTTGGTAAAGTACAAAGACTGTACGATTTGAATGAAGTTAGGTTTAAATCCTGGCTCTTGTGCTAGGTCTCTGTCTCTGAGGGAAAACCAAAACAAACCATTTAACTTATCTAAGCTTCATTTTTTTTTTAATTGTTTTTTTTTAACGTTTTATTTATTTTTGAGACAGGGAGAGACAGAGCATGAACAGGGAAGGGTCAGAGAGAGGGAGACACAGAATCCGAAACAGGCTCCAGGCTCTGAGCTGTCAGCACAGAGCCCGACGCAGGGCTCGAACTCACCAACCGCGAGATCATGACCTGAGCCGAAGTCGGCCGCTTAACCGACTGAGCCACCCAGGCGCCCCTTCATTTTTTTTTTAATATTCATTTGTTTTTCAGAGAGACAGAGCACGAGTGGGGGAGGGGCAGAGAGGGAGACACAGAATCTGAAGCAGGCTCCAGGCTCTGAGTTGTCAGCACAGAGCCCGACGCGGGGCTCGAACTCACAGACTATGAGACCATGACCTGAGCTAAAGTCAGACACTCAACCGACTGAGCCACCCAGACACCCCTAAGCCTTATTTCTTTTCCGCTGATGGCACCCACCTTGCTGGTTTGTTGTGAGGTTTAGCCGAGGCGATATATGGAATGCTTAGCACTGTTTATAACACATGGTAGGCAATAAATGTTAATTTCCCATAGGTAGAGGCAATACTATGGATACTCCAATCTATTAGTGATTTATTAATTTTATTTAATAATATAGTTCAAAGGTGCCTGGGTGGCTCAGTTGATTAAGCATCCGACTCTTGATTTCAGGTCAGGTCATGATCTCAGTGTCATTAGATCAAGCCCCACATTAGGCTCAGCGCTGGGCGTGGAGCCTGCTGAAGATTCTCTCTCTCCCTCTACCCCTCCCCCTCACTCACTCTTGCTCTCTCTAGAAATAAAATAAAAAATAATAATATAATAATATAATTCATTTATCGTTATATTAGATAGTTATATAAAATATACCCTGTAAGTATCTACTTAGGAAAATAATCTAATTATTAACCCTCTATTTATCAAATTATATAATTTTATAAATAATTATATATACTTATTTAGATAAAATTGCCACTTATATATTATGTATTATATATTCTATGTGTACATTTTACAGATATCACACATTTATTATGTTTTATATGTCATCTATTATATTATGGTTTGTATTATATATTATGAATGGGTATCATGTATATGTCCTATATCATGTCTCATGTTTTATATACTGTATAATATATTAATACATATTAACTATTAATTTATATTTATATAAATTATATATAGTTATATTAATTTTATCATTTAATTTATACAGACAATTGAATATATAAAATGATACAGTAATTATATCACTAGTATTTCATATAAAGTATAAAACAGATTATAATATGGATTTTATATTATTAAAATGTAAAAGGTTAATTCAAATAATACTCTCTATGTGCTATTATATAAATATAAATGTAAACATACTCAGACAAAAATAATTATTACATAATTGTCAGTGTACTCGAGCCACAGTTTTCTCACGGTTAAGAATTACCACAAAGGGAAGTAAACTATCACGGAGAGACATTGTGTTTCAGAGTAAGAAAAGTATAAATCCAGGCCCAGCCAGGTGTGGGAGCCTGGGCATGAAATTAACCTCTCTGCATCCCTGTTTCTCTATTCTCACAAAAAAAGGGGGCTCACAGACTTAGATCGAAATCATGTATGGAAAGTGCACAACACAGCCTCTAGCACATAAGTAATCAATGTTGGATATCATTCTTCATATCACTGTTGAAATTAATTTTTATTAAACACTAATGATCATTGTTGTTTTCAATGGAAGTCTTAGAAATACATTTAAGAAACAGCCGCTCACCTACCGGGGTTTCTCCGTACAGAGCTGGCTACTGAGTGTTCTGTTTTGCTTGGGCCTCATTTGGAGAGCAGGGCCAGTTGCCCTCACTTTTGAGTGGTTGGAGAATATTCAAACTGATATCCCTTGTGGGGTAAGATCTTGGGGACAAATATTTCTTCTATTTCAAGGTTTCTTAAATTTCACATGTGATTTAAAAAGCAAATAAGCCCCTTAATTGCTTCGTTAAGCTAGTCAACACTAATTAAGAAAAGTCAAGAGTAAAAATATTAGAAACTGCTGTGCTTGACTTTTCGCCTCCTCTCTTTCTTCCAGAATATGTCTTGCTTTGCTGAAGAAAGGGAGTTTGTGCTTTTCTGTGATGGAACCCACTCTGACCTCCTCGGTTCAGAGTTTGAAACTGAGCTCTAGTCTTTTGGGGTTCGATTCTGTTTATTACTGGTGAAACATGATTTCCCAATCCCATGAAAAAAATGCCTAAAATGCTTGTAAAGTAGTGCAGGGGGGTAACGCGAGCTATTTTGATGAGTTAGAATTCAACAGGCTGGAAACCTCCTCTTCTCCTCTGGCACAGCCTGGGGGCTTCAGAACAGGGCCGCTGGGGGTTCTATTAACTCAGTCCTGACTAGTTCCATGATATCAGGAGTGTCCATTCTGCTTGGTGAAGCATGACAGTGAGTCTCTACCTGTGATCAGCGTATTTCTGGGGGTTCAGAGACCTGCCACTCAGGAGGTAGCTCGGGCCGAGACTGGGAGCTCTATGGTGAGTGTGTAAGTGTGTGCACATGTGTCTGCATGTGTATGCACGTATGTGTGTCCTATACAGTAAGGATATTCTACTTCTCTACAAGACAAATGGAACTTGAATCTGGCCTTTTGCTCTTACTCAGACTTTGGGACAGTTACTTCTTTTAGCTCTGCTGAATCTCAGAAGAAAAGTAATTTTTGTTACGGATTTTCCTAGAACTAACTAGGCCATCTCCCTTGTTACATCAGCTCTTGGAATCTCTCAGATCCAGAGAGAATGATAAAGTAAATCCAGCCATCTACCTTAAATTTTCTTTCTTATAGTAAATAGCTGCTATAAAATGAGCACTTACTCTGTACCAAATTCCATGTAGGCATTTTATAACCTCAGCCATATTTAACTCACAATAACTGCTTGAGGTGCATTTGTTATTCTCATCAATTGATGAAGCCATTAGGGCTAAGAGAAATAAAGAAAAGGCTCAAGAGTTGGTAGGCAGTTGAGTGGGGATTAGAACCCAGAGCCACATACTGCAAACTCAAGGTGATTTCCCCTTTACCTCATCCTATTCAAAAGGTTCTTGTTGTGATCCTCTGAGTAGACAAGCAATTCTTTCTGGTCTTAAATGAAAAGAACCCAGGTTCCTCCTTGTTCTGAAAATGTTACTTAGCACAGTATCCCTGCTAAGCTTGCTCTGTGTGCAAACATCCCCTGTGGCTCCAAGGTTGACTTTCCCCACAGCCTTCAGGACCTCAGAACATGTGGAACCCTTTAGAGGAATTTGGGCTGCTTACAGGAATCTGCCAGAAGAGCAGAAAGTGTGATGGATTCAGGGATTAGACTCAGAAGGAATTTTACCTATATTCTCCCTTGTGCGAGGGAGACCAGGACTGAGTTATTTAGGATTGCAGGTGAATTCCTCTAGGTGCATCAGCACTCGCAGATGGCTTCTCTCATTGGAACTGAGTGAGTGGAAAGAATAAGGTCCTTGCCTTCCATGGCAAACTCAAGAGATTCAAATTTTTAAGACTCAAATAGCTATTTGTAAGGCACTAAAGGCATTCTGGAAGTCAACTGCATGGGCCCATTGAAGGAACAAAAGCTTCATGAAGAGGCCCTCAGTGAATGTTGTCAGGGGTCTGGTCTACAAGCTCCAAAATGGTTCTATTAGCTCAGTACTGACTTGTTCCATGATATCAAGAGTGTCCATTGGTGTCTGCCTGTGACAGGTGTACTTCCGGGCACTGAGAGACCTGTCATTCAGTAGACTCCTAGATGCTTAATATCCACCCCAGTTTCCTTGAGACCCAGGACTACTGGACAAGGACCAGTTATAGGTTCCCTGCATAGTGAGTCTGAGCCAGCTGATAACTCCCTAGGCTTGGACTGAGAAGACAAAATCTTCAGGATGGGGATGGGGGAAGAGTCTGTAGCTCTGATGCCTCATATGAATGTCCATTCTCTTTAGAAAACAAATTACCTCTGGCCAGGAACTGTATGAAGATAAACTAAGGCACAAAGTGTGCACAATTTAAAAGACTACAACATTTGTGCAACTAATGACTTTAATTAAAACAAGCAAATAAAGGAACAAACAAATCTTACATATTTCCTTCTATTTCTTGATGTTCTGAAGATCTACAGCAACTGATTATAAGCCTAAAAAATTTTTGTCAAGTAGTTATCAAATTATTCCCATAAAGAGTATGAGCTAGTGTCATGAGATTCTTTCTCAAGAAGATCTTTAATGAGAGTAAAATGAGGCCTTAAAAATAACAAACAGTTTCTGAAATTTCTCTGGGGCCTCCGTTGCTCCAACTACTTACAAATCAAGGACAAAAAATCAAGCGTAAGCAGAAAGAATGCATGATAAATGTTCAGGGGATGGGAGCATGCCACATGAGTGGACCTAAGGAAATGGGTGTGTGAGGCTGTATTACAGACTTGCTCATAGCTCAGAAGGTGATCTCTGCAATAGCATCTACTAGTCAGGTAAAAAATACAGGGTCTGGTAAGTATAAAGCAGAATACCAATACCCCAGATAAATGAACCAAGTTCGTCACAGAGCTAGCTGGCTGTGGTTCGCTGGGGTGGGGGGGGCTGGGACACTGAACAAAATGAGGGTTCATAACTAAGAAGTATGTAAGGGTAGATCTCAGTCCTAAAGACAACTGCAGAGTGGCAGAGATATCAGCAGGATTGAGCCAACCATCTGGGCAGCACCAAGCCTCAGACCTCATTGTGACCAAAGTGATTAGAATCTAGTGAGCGTGCCTGGCCACCAAACCAGTCAGTAGATCCCAACAAGGATACATGATATTCTGAGCTCTGTTGCCCCAAATATTGAAGAGGTTGAAGGCTTCTGACAACCTCTGTCATGAGTAGGACTGGTTTGGGTGCTGGGTATTCTTAAGACCCCTTGAGATTCAGAGGACTAAATCCTAAGAGTCTGGAGAGTAAAGTAAACCATAGAATGGAAGATTTTCTACATTAGCACTCTGGAAGGTCATCACTCTCAGAATCTTTTCTTGGAGGCTCTCCCAAAAGGAGAATGACCTCATTCTGCAAGCAGAAGGTGAGCAAAATACAGGCCTATGAAGGAGCTAGTGTGAAAAGGAATGTATGTGAGAACACCTGCCAACTGGCCAACTGAAATGAGTGGGTCAAATCTCAGCTACAGCTCTTGATGGGCAGGTGAGACCAGCAGGCACCTGACCAGGAAAGCCAAAGATGTTGACATTTTTGAGTCCAAAAAGGCTTCCACACACTACACTGAAGTGTGTCCCTGGAAGTGCCCTCAGAGATAGCCCCAGAAGACCCCTTCTTTCCCACATGAAATCCTGGGAAAGCCATCGTGGGTCTCTTCTTGTGTTTCTTCCAACCTGTTCCAATGACTTCACTCTCCCCACGGACTCTCAAATTAGGGCCTATTTTCCACACTTCAGGCCTCTAATCAGAGCCTTCTCTTTGCCTGAAATGCCCTCCAGTCTTTCTACTCTCCTCAGGGCTTTGAACTAAAACTTACCTTTCTCCCTATCAGGATTACTTTAGTTTGCAGTGGCTTTTCCTGGCTCTAATATCTGAATCATGTATTAAGTAACCACTGTTTAATACAGTTTCCTAGAAATCCCATGGACAAGGGTCAGATTCACATTAAGCTACAGATTAAAGGGTGGGAAGAGCCCCTTACAGATGTCTACCTAGCCCCACCATTTCCCTCTGTAAAGGTGAGCAGGCAGAAGTCCAGAAGGGAGAAGTGATTTCCTCAAGGTCACTGGGGAACTACTAGCAATGGAAGGAAAATCTGTATCTCCTGACTCTCAAGCCAGGATGTCTTCCATGACTTTCTTTTGCCTAAGTAGTTCAACTGGAGATCCAACCCAGCAAATACCACATTTTCAGAGAAATTACAAGGGACAGGTCAGGGCTCTCTCCTGATGTTCTGGCAGCTGTGAACCTTGCTAAAGAGCCTTGTTTTTGTAACTCTGACTAAATCATAAAGTTTCTGAATAAGGAGGAAGAGGCTAGGGCTGGGTGAGCCTACCTCTAAGGCACTGCAAGCCCTCCCAGGAGGTAAGAGAAGGAGATCCATTATATTAACCTTGAGATTTCCTCCCATGTTCCCTTTATGGCCTCCTTTACCTCATGTCGAGTTCTGGGATATGAATGTGCTCAGGGGTAGGGAAGGCGGTAATCCCCAGGGCCTTGCTCTATAAACTTCATTTCCTCCCTTTATTGCACTTAACTGCCCGTGAACTCTATTAATATTTTGCAAATTGAGATCCCTAAAACACATGTTACTG
Organism: Neofelis nebulosa; assembly: GCF_028018385.1. NCBI lineage: Eukaryota > Metazoa > Chordata > Mammalia > Carnivora > Felidae > Neofelis > Neofelis nebulosa. Next base: position 14,729,591 of record NC_080790.1, read on the forward strand.
TTAATTTTAACCTCATGCTAACTAGGATGTGGTCAAATTTTCACAACAAATTCCAAGGATATTTTGATATGCCTTGGAAAATGCATTTAAAGGTGGCCCTGGATTTTTTTTTTTTCTAAATCCACACATTTTCTTTCAACTCCTGATGGAGGCAGGAATAGACTCAGTTACGATGCAGGAGTAGCAGAAGCATCTACCAGACCAAAAGGCGAGTTAGAGAATCCTATATTTCTGAGTTTGCCATAGTAAAAAATCTGATGTGCCCTTACTCAACAGAATGAGTGCATCCTTTGCACACAGGATCATTTTTCTTAGAAACACTTTACCATTCCTAAACAGTTCTTCCCTTAAGGTTCAGCTATGGAAAATAATACAATGACTTCAATTAATAATTGGATCCATTTTTTTTTCTATTTTTAAGAGTTTTTATTTCCCCAAATGATTCCCCATTTTCTCTCAATCATGACCTTGAGTTGAGGTTCATTGAAATCTTACTCAAAATGAGAAGGTGGTGTGTATAGTGACAGCATTGTTTATACCCTCACAACCAACTCTGAGACAAGTGAGGGAGAGCAGGGCCACTCAAGAGAAGAATGTCCAACTTTCTCTTCTTCCTGCTCTTCCACAGCGGCCAAGATCACACCTGGGCCTAGAGGAGAGAGCTTCCTCTCTCATACATATACTACTGGCTCATTCTCCACCCTCCACTGTCCTCTCACTTCCATTTTCCCCCACCCTCTAGCACTAACACAGTGGGTGACATTCTCAATATGTAAGTGCCAACTTCTCCCAATATCTTCAATAAATATTTAGTTATTTAGGGAAGACAGCATCTCCAGAGGAAAAAGGAAATATTCTTCCTGAAGGACCACTGACTAGCGAGCTAATTACTAATCAGGCCAAAAGTGTGGTTACATTCGACCAGGCACCAATGAACATGGCACAGATTTTATTCATCAAATTGTATTTTGCCAAAATGGGAGGGTGGAAGTATTCTGGATTAAAGAATGGAGTCAAGAGTTTGCAAACTTTTCAGTTTCAGAAAGCCTTTATGCACTTAGAAATTATAGAGGACATCAGTTTTTAACTGAAGTATAATTGACATATTATATTAGTTTCAGGTACACACAGGACTTCAAAATTTAATGTAGATCTTATCTATGAATATTTACATATTAGAAACTAAAACTGAGAAAACTTTCAATGTTTATTAGTCTATTTTAAAATAATAATAAACTCATATTTTGATATAAATATCTTTTTATGAAAATTACTATAATTTTTAAAAAGCAATTAATGAGAATAAGCAAATGTCTTTAATGTTTAGTTTCATAGAAGGCTGATCTAACTGCTTCTGCATTCAATCAGTTGTCATATCACATATCATGTAGCCTATGGAAAACTGTATGTTCATGAAAGACCATACATTACTTAGTATATCTGTGCCTCAGTTTCTTTATCATTTCAATGGATGTAATAATAACACTTACTTGTCTGATAGTATAGGAATTAAATTACTTTGTATTGTAAACTGTTTGGAACAATATGTGGCACATTGCCAACAATACCATTGTTATTAGCATTTACTCTGCTGAACCACTCCCTGAATGAAGAAGGACCTGTGTGGTGACCCTCCAAGTCTGGATGGAGGAACACCTGAGACTTAGTAAGCATTGCACTAGGGGTGAGCTCAGCATCCCTCTCTCTGTATCTTCTATGATTTCCACATGGGATAGAGCACTCAGGCTTTTACTTGTTAAGTGTTGGTGTAGGTTTGGACCAGTGGTTCTGAGGCTTCTTAGGCTTGAGGATATCAGACTGATCTATATGGGATTAAGCAATAGAGACATATCCATAGAATCCTTCTCATAATCTTCAAGGTATTGAGTTCGATGAGACCTCAAGGGCAATTTGGTTTTACTTCCCTCCGGCCACAGGAATTTCCTGCACTCTGTCTCTAGTGTTTATTCTACAGCCTTGGGTAGGGCACTTTCAAGGATTCGGAGGTCACCTAAATCAGATGTTCTCTCAACTGATAGCACATCAGAAGTTTACAGACCTTAGTCTTGCTTCTTGAGAGCCAGTCAAGAGCCATCTCTTCTCTAAATCTCCTCATTTTCCTTATGTGGGCCATTTCTCTAGTAATAGGGTTTACTATTACAGAAGCAGGAATGAATAAGGGTGACAGCCAAGGCCTTGAAAATAGATACTCTCAGACTTGAAGATGAGCTGTATGACTTTAAGCAAGTTACTTAACTACCCTGAGCTTTGGTTTCCTCAGCTTAATCATAAGGGTTAACGGGAATATTATCTCACAGGTTTAACAGAAGGTTGTATGAGATAATGCACTTAAAGGGCCTCCCATGATGCCCAACATAGCAAGTGTGGGCTTGACTTAAGACTAGTACCTACAAACAGAGCCTAAATGGGGATTTGAATGCTTTTAGGGGATAGAGAATGAGGGGAACAGGATTTAACAAGAGGGGGACAGAGCAAGGCCATGGTCTCAACTGGAGCCTACCTTCAGCCTGATCCCACAGTGAAATGTGGGTGAATTGCACCAGAGTCCCATCTTAAGACAATGGAACTTGGTGTATTTGTACTTCTGTATCAACAAGTCATTGGGTGAGGCATGAAAGATGGGGGTGAGGGGTGGGTAGGTAGAGGAGATATATAACATCCTTGATGACATTGTGTGTCCCAGGGAATAGGACATAATTCTCTAAGGAAGGGAGAGGGAATGAAAAATGGGTGCATTGGGCTAGGAAAAGGGATCCTGGTAGGCATTAGCAGCATCGACCTCCCTTCAGCCTCCAGCCTGCTCACAAGCCCAGGCTTCTCACGTTATGATCAGTTCTTCCAGGTATAGCTTCTCTAAGATTCTGGTGGATCACAACTTCCAGAGGAAGCATATTAGAGAGAGTTAGTCAGACTAACTCCAGTTCTTGCACTGCAGTGCATCCTAGAAATAAGTGAGACTCCATCTCCCTAGAACACAAGGCTTCTGGATCCATCCCCGCCCTTCACTTGGTTAGTACTTACTTATACCTGCCTATGTGGGTTGCCTGGTGTGTTAGCCCATCTCTGAGGGTCTGAGTCCTGGATCACCATGCCTTTAAACTTGTACATTTATTAATCACTGGGAATAGCAGAACCAAGAGTGGCTGGCTAGTGGATGACATGTAGCCGCGTGCACCAGCTTCCCCTTTGCGAAACACCAGCCCTTCACCTTAGGTAGGAGTTGGTTACAACTGCCAGTGTATATAACTCCTTTGTTTAAGAGCCTAGTGGCACAGTGGGCCAAAGTGACTCAGCAGTAGTCATAGCTTTAAGTTAATAAGAGTCCTATGTTTTAGAGTCTAAAGCTTCAGGGACCAGAAGCATCAATTCCCCAAGCAGTTGACTAGGAGCACCACTGAGTGGGCACCCAAAGAGTTCACTACTGGACTCAACAATAATAGTCCCTTTCTCTTTGGAGAGGGCCAGATCCCACCTTGGAGTCCCAGTACAGTGACTGGCCAGTGCACAGAAGCCCGGGGAAGGCTGCTCCAGAGCCGGCTGTGTTAGTGCATGAGGCTCTACTCCCAACTGACAGAGCTCTGTGATAGCCCACGGCTGTGCGGGGCCCTGCACCCTGGGCTCCCTCAGCTGAAGTCAGCAGCCCCAGAGTGTCTCAAACCTGCTGCTGGCCTCAAAGCTCAACTAGCTTGGCCCAGGCCCCACATCCCTGTAGGACACCCAGGGCTTCAAAGGAGCAGCCTCCTCCTCCCAAACGCTTCTTGCCAAAGCACAGCTGAGGCAGGCTCGAAGCTAAATATTTGGATTGAGTGGGAGGGAGAGTCCAGTCCCTCCAAGGGGTATTTTACCCAGGCCATCAGGAGACAACCAGCTCACAGCACAGGCATGCTGGGCCCCACGGCCCTGGAAAGCAATGGGATTGCTGTGCAGTCAGCTGGATGATATGCCTGCAAGCCTGGCAGAAGGAACAGCTCTGCCAAGTGCATAGCACTCCCCAGCCTCCTTCATCTCATTTCACCCCCTTAACAACCTCAGGAAGCTGCAGGGTGGAGTAGCTCTGCCCTCCTGCGTGCAGAAATTGAACACCTGCCAACAAGAGAAAATGACCTTCTCAAGGTTGCACACTGAAGAAGGGCTGGAGACTGGACTCTGCCTTAGGCCTTCAGCAGGCAGGTTCTACCCCTTTCTTAGCAATCAAGGCTGCCTGCTTAGTAATGACAATGTCCAGAGTAAGCACACATAGGAGGTAGAAAGAACATAGAAATTAGAGACAAAAGCGTTCACCCTTTGTCAGTTCTGTGACCCCAGACCTGTTACAATGGACTTTATTGAGCCTCATTGTCATCTGGAAACTGTAGGCAATAATGGAATCCCTCCCCCTCCCCCATCACTGGACCACACTGAGGACCATCTGAGTATATATATATTGTTTTAAATGTTTATTTTTGAGATAGAGAGGGGGGAGCGGCAGAGAAAAAGGGGGAAAGAGGATCTGAAGCAGGCTCCACACTGATACCAGAGAGCCTGATGCAGGGCTCAAACTCATGGGGCTCAGGGTTCAAACTCACAAACCCTTAGATCATATGCATGAGATCATGGCCTGACCCAAAGTTGGACACTCAACCAACTGAGCCATCCAGGTGCCCCCACCTGAGTGTATTTTACCTTTTGCACATTGCATGGACCCTATACCAAGATGTCAATGATGATTGTGCTGAAGAAAATGGTCATCACAACCTGAAGGAAATTGGAGATGGAAGTTATCTTAGACATCATCTTGTCTATCCCCTTCATTTTATAAATGTAAAAACTAGTTTGCTTAAGTTGACCCAGGAGCATGGTAGCAAAGCCAGGCTTAGATCTTCCAGGCCTGGGTGGTATCATTACTCTTTTCTTTCTCTTAATGTTCCCAAACACTTAGAGACTACAGCATTTGTTCTCTGTCATGTAGATGGAACAGATGATTTGTCCCAAGTTTATGGACAAGGAAATGTGACACCAGGGTTACAGGAATGACCTCAAATGGCATGGCAAATAACTAGTGGCCTGGGGTCTCACTGTTTATTTGCCCAAAGAAATGTCATTAAGAAAACTACTCAATCAAATATTTGGATCCAAATGTTAGAAGGTCCCTCTGTACAGCTCTCCTACCCATTACATGGACTTCTCATTATAACAATCCTAACTGGTGGGAAACTACCTCTGCCTCATAAGCTCCTGTGTAGCCCTCCTCAGACAAATTATTCAACTGTTAAACATCCCTGACTTCAACTAAAATTTCAAACATCTTACGGTGTGCAGGGTACTAGTTGTATTGGTTGTTAGAAAGGTCTCCCGTGGGTTGGAACACAATCTGCCTCTCTGTGGCTGGCAGTCATCTTTTGGTCAGACTGTAATGCAACTTCCCTGTGTGACTTTTTGCTATGGAACTTGGCAAAGTTAACCATTCCCTTCTTCTTGATACTCTGTCTTCCTTGTCTCCTGGTATCAGGCTCCTGCTTCCTCCATGATACCCCCAGCTGATTATTTTTAGCCTCTTTCACTGGCTAGTCTTCTTCTTTCCTACCCCTTAGATAGCAGTGTTCCAGAGAGTGCTGATTCACAGCCTCAGAGACTCAATTCCCAAATAATAAATTGGTTCAGACCTGCCTGTCTACTGAGCATCAGACCTGTACAGCAAACAGCACGAAGACATCTCCATTTGGATGTCCCACAGGCATCTCAAATTTGGCATATCTAAAGCTGAACTTCTTTCCTCTGATCCCTGGGAAACCTCCTTTCAATCCTGTATGCCTTATTATTCCCTTTCCAAACCAAAACCTTAGACATCATCTTATCCCCCGCTTCCTTTGTACATGTTCTAGCTCCTCAGTTTTCCAAACCCACACAACCTCTTGAACCTATCTTTCCCTCTACCCCCACTCCTACTGACTTAGTCCTGACCCCATCTTCGTTCCCCTAGAGTATGTGACAGCCCTCCAGCTTCCAGCTCAGCCTCCTTATAATTAACACAACACCACTCAAGTGATCTTTCTAAAATATGATATGTTTGGTCATGCTTTCCCTGTTAAAAACCAGTCAATGGCATTCTATCATCAAAGGATAGTGTCCAAATTTTACATCATGAGCTAAGGAGCCCTGACAATCTGGCTTTTGCATTTCCATTTGCTCCCCAAAGTCCTCTGGGGCCCTCTTGCACTAAAGTTGGATCATTTCCTTAAATATGCTGTGTTCTGTCTAGCCTCTGACCCTTATCAAAGTCCATTTTCCTTCCAAAGGATACATTTAATTATCTTCTGCTTCGTGAAGAAGCATCTCCTTTGAGAAGTCAACACCCATCCTCTCTCCTCTGATGACATAGTTCTCCATGGCACCATCCTATATAATAAGGCTAGTTACCATGTGTCTCCTCTACCTGGTAGATGATGACATCTTCATGGCATACGATTTTTTATTAATCTCTCTGCCTTCTATTGCTTAGGACAGGCTTGGGACAGTGTAGATGCTCAAAGATTATTTGTCAAGTGAATTAGTAAAATGAATAAATGGATGGTTGTATCCATTGCCTCTGCATTATTTTAGCCTCTCTAATCTTACCCCAAAATGCGTAGCCAAAATTGTTCATAGCTACCCAGCCAACCGAACCAGCTCTTTATGATTTAAATCTAACTAGAATGATCTTTCCATTGACAATAAGCAGTTCAATGAAGATAGCAGTGACAAGGAGAAAATTAAAGACAAAAACATTTTTGAAAATAATCATATCTTCTCTTCAATGACCCCTAGCTCCCCAATATGTCATGTCCAGAAGGGATTGCAGTCCCTGCTCTTTCCATCCCTACTGCAAACCTAAAAGTTGGTGACAGCATATTTTTCTATCTTTTCCATTCTGCTTCCTGATAGTTCCTTCTCTCTGTGTTGCCTAATTCATCATCAGTGGATGCCACCTGCTTGCAGGAGCTGTTTCTGCCTTTATTGCTATTCAGGGCTTTAGATTTTAAAAAAAAAAAATTATGTTTATTTATTTTTGAGAGAGAAAGAAAGAGACAGAGTGTGAATGTGTGAGAGGGAGAGAGGGATGCACAGAATTCAAAGCAGGCTCCAGGCTCTGAGCTGTCAGCACAGAGCCCAACAGGGGGCTCGAACTCACAAACTGTAAGATCATGACCTGAGCCAAAGTCAGCCTCTCAAACGACTGAGCCACCCAGGAGCCCCCAGGGCTTCATATTTATTTCCAAACTAGTTGATAACCAGCTAGAAGTTGGGAGAGAGTGACTTTATGCATTATACTGTTTTCTGGCCTACAGAAATTTTCAGAAAGTATACCAAGGGCGGGGGGAGCTTGAATTACATTTGAATTAGTTTTGGCAGATTTTTCTAGTTGGATTATTTTTATGTTGCCGTAGCTATCTCTGCTGACCATGTACTATAGTACATGTACTATAATACATGTATATAGTATATGTACTATGTACTATAGTCTGGTATCATAACATAAGATATTCATAATATATTTTTACCTTCCCCCCATCAACCTTCCTGATTTGCCACAGGGACTATTTGTTAGAATAGGATGAGAAGATAGAGAAGCAAGTTCTTAACAGTTAAATTTAACAATCTGGATGTTATGAGTAAGACAAAAATTTAGAAAGCAAATGTGTTTATAAGGATTTACAAGGAAAGGATCCTGTCCTTTCCACTTAGCCTCAGACAATCTGGGAACCCACCAACTGGGAAGGGAAAGAATAGTTAGGGGAAGTCATAGCTCAGATGTTGGTCTATGACTGGGCCCTGTCTACTCCCCATGCTGGGTTATCTCCTGAGGGATGAGGGTTAGGGAGGCTAGACCCCTCCATGGCATGTAAGTCTCGGCATATGGAGAGATCTTCATCTTCCCCTCAGAGTAAAGAGCATAGCTGAGAAGAAAGCAAGACTCAGCAAGACGCATGGACAGCCCATGTGCCTGAGTGGCAGGCAGGTGGCTCTAGAAGGCTCACCAGAGACAGGCCAGGGGCAGCCTCAGAGCCCTGCACACCCCAGGGCAGCATGAAGAGAAGAGTTAAGAGCTGCATTTTCTACACCCCAATAAGAAGAGAAAGCAGGAGGGCCACAGATCCAGGGAGTAGAGATATGGGAAAGCCTTGCTGCCAAGAGGCTAGTGGTGGCCCAGGCCATCCCTCAGTGGGCCTCTCTAGTGGGAAAGTTTTGTGCTGTGTTTACTGGTTGTACTAGTAATATTTTGATTCATTAGAGAAAATCATAAGGATATTTATTTTTTAGATAATCCATGAAGAATTAGAAAAGAATGATTTTTGAGAACAGGGTAGAGAGAGAGGAAGAGAGAGAGGGAGAGAGCTGAAGAGACAGAGCAAGGAGGGAGGAAGAAGCTTCTCCTGAGCTGAGCCTGCACAGAAACAGATCCTGAGCGGGATTCCTGGGTGAGTGATTTAATAAGAAGTGTTTCTAGAGGGACCAGTAAAGGAGAAGGGGAAATTTTTACATTTACAAAAATGGTGAAAATGCAATCTGAATGGGGTCTGCATGTAGAGTTGCCAGAATTAGCAGCTAAAATACAGGACATCCAGCTAAATCTGATTTTCAGATAAACAAAGAATAATTTCTTAATGTAAGTATGTCCCATGCAGCATTTGTTGTTTATCTAAGTTTGAATTTAACTGGGTGTCCTGCATTTTCTCTGACAACCCGAGATGGGTGGAGCCCTGACAATGTCCACTACAAGCCCCAAGGAGATGGAGTCTGGAGGGGAGAGGCCACAGCTGCTCTCATTCCCTGGCCGCTGAGTTCTGGAATGCGTCGGGAAGTTCAAAGCGATTTGGGGCCAAAACATTAGGATCAGAATGGATGGTGGATTCAACCCATTTCAGTGCCCAGATCTTCAAATCCTTCTTCGGCTGCAGATGATTCTTGAATACATTTGATCGTTTTAAAAAAAATACACACATGCAATGACATTCTATTCCCTCAGATTTCAAAAGTAATGAATGCCCATTTTAGAAAATTTGGAAAATAGGGTATTCAGAAGAAGAGATAAAAGATAATCCATTATTAGCCAAATGGTGCATTTGTACTCTTTCTATATATATGTATTTCTGAATTTCTTTTCTTTTGGCTTTTTTTTTTCCAAAAATTAGGACAATACTTTAATATTGTTTTAAATCCCACTTTTTTTTTAAAGTTTATTTGTTTATTTTGAGAGGAAGTGAGAGAGAGCGAGAACACACAGGAGAGACAGAGAGAGAATCCCGAGCAGACTCTGTACCATCAGTGCAGAGCCCAATGCGGGGCTCAAACTCACAAACCATGAGATCAGGACCTGAGCCAAAATCAAGAGTCAGATGCTTAACTGACTGAACCACCCAGGTGCCCCTAAACCGTCTACAATTTTAAAAATGACCATGATTTTGAGAATTTTCTATCTTTAGTTATTATTACAAAAACATTAATTTTAATGCATCCATATAATACCGTATGGTCAAATTATACTTTATTAATTCCCTTATTTTAGATACGTATTTCCAATTTGTGGATAATATAAATGACATTGCAAATAGTAAATAAATATCAGTATAACTTACAGTTTCCTTGAGATTATTCCTAATGCACTTGATATCCAATATTAGACTTATTGCCAATAGACCCTGGACAGTTGGCAAATTGTTTAATTATTGAGTCCTCCCATTTTTCTATTGGGCCAAGGCTGCTTCACTAACCACAAAGATAATATTCAGGTGCAATTGATAGAACCAGTTAATATCTTCACATCTCTGGAGGCTGTTAGAAGAAAAAAAAGAGAGGGGGGTGGGGGGAAACATGTTCTGGGTGCTCCTGGGAGTCAGATGAAGACTAAAGTGAGGAGTTGGATACAGGCAGATGTAGCTCAGTATGTGAGGCAATAGAAGTCGCTTCCTTGAATAACAGTGAGGCCGGCTTGCTGAAGGCCTTTATGGTGAGCAGGGGAAGCATCAATCCTCAGAAAAGCAGAGAGCACAGGAACTCCGAGAGGGTTGGAGTTTATTCCCAGTTACACTACTGTCCAGTTATGTGACCTGGAGCAAGTGGTACAACCTCTCTGTGCTTCCATATCTTCATCTGTGAAATGGGAATAAGTCCTAAAGGTTGTTGTGAGCATTAGGTTGATAACTCATGCATAGCACTAGAACTGTGCTAAACCGTCTACAAATGTTTGATAAATATTAACAGGTTGTTTCAGGTGTTGTTACTGCAGACAGTTGATTAGGCAGTACAATCGGCTGGCAACTCTTAGAACTTGTGAGTCTATCCCAAGCCGCCGAGTGTTAATGTTCCACTATGGTGACACCAGCATAATGCGCCCTACTAGCATTCTGCAGGGGACCCTTTGGTTCTATTTGTTTCCAGATGTGTGTGTCACTGTTTACCTTTTCATGAGCAAAAACAACTTTAGGACTCTGTCGCTTTGCAGATGTGATGGAGGCCAACTGTAGCTTTGTAACTTACCCATTCTGGAATCAAATAGCTGCCTTGTAAAAGCAGTGTTGCAATCTTTAAATGCCCATAAATAAGGATTTGAACATTTATCTCCCATCATGTGATTTGGTAAAGTAAACAGAAAGTCTTTCGGTTGAAGACTAGAAGTGATGACTTAGTGAAAGAGTATAAAAGAGAGGAGTTGGGTTCAGCATGTGTGTTGATTGTAAATATACTCAGAGCCAAATGTGGCTGGTACATTTTTGTGTGGCAGGAAAGGCCGTTGCACATGGGTGGGGGCAAGTGGATGCTGCCAGCAGAGGATGAGCACACTTGCACCACCTAGGACCCCCTTCCTATTTATGTCACCCCTAGAAACTTTCTCATTTCTTGCCTGCAACCTCCCTTCCCTCCCATAAATAGCCAGGAGGATATACTAAAACAAGGAGGTGGCTTCTGTTTAGAAGACCAATGCTCAGTGGGAACTAGGATTGAGGTCCATGGAACACCATGGGCCACAGCAAGTACGCTCACCTGCTAATTCACTAAGGCTGGACTGGGAAAAGCAAAACACTAGAACCAGTCATCTTTTCAAACTGCCTAGGATTAAGCATAGACACAGGACCACGGCAGAGAGCAGAAAGCAAATGTTAGGAAACCATTTCAAAAGACAGCTCATTGTTAGAAATGAAAAATGAAATTGTTGAAATTAAAAGCTCAGAGAGTGCGTTAAACAGCAAAGTACACCATGAGGGGGATGCAAATGAGGCTGAGGAGGACAAGAGTAGCAATGATAGGCAGAAGGCATGTCAGAGTGATAGGTGGCCCTCTGAGAACTCCCTCCTGCATCTCCTGGGTGGACCAGGTGTCCCAGGGCTACTTAGAATCAAGAGAAGAGAGTCACATTTGCTTCCAATGACCCATAACCTACTAGAGTTTCTGGAATTCAGGTCTCTTTTGTCCCAGATCCTAGAAATCTCCAGCCCAATAATATGGCACACACACAAGGAAACTTGTGGTCTCTCACTTTGTTAGTGTTTAAAATATTGAAATTTCTGAGAAGGACAGGTGACTTTTCCCCCCCTGATTATCCCCCATTGATAGATTTGGCAGAATGTCTGGAGAGGAGACACCATCCCTGGCCACTTAGACTATCAGCTCCCATGACTTAGCACCAACTCATGATAAGACTCTAAAACTTTACTTCATCCTGTATTTTGGTCACAAACATTTATTTGAAAAGGCTTGTAAATTTTTTAAAAATGTAAACTCCAGAACAACATATGTAAGCTTAAAATCCATGCTGCTTTTAGAGAATGGCTCCTGGGGGATGCCTAAGAGTTAGACCATGAAATCTAATGTGTCCTTCAGTTAAAGACAGCCCTCAATTCCAGGGGAGGCACAGGAAGCCACATGAGGGCAGATGCTCATGGAAGTGTTGAGAGATGGACAACAGGAGACCATGCAATAGTGGAATGGTGCAGGAGACCTGACCAATGGAAAGGTTGAAGAGCTGTTTGCTAGGGTTGGTATTAACACAGAGAAGATGCAGGTGGTTTTGTGGGTGATCCATAAGTGCTCACAGAAAATAAGAGATAATGACAATAGTAGTCATGTGTTTGTCGTCAGTGGCGGTGGTGGTTGCTATCCTCAAATTCCCAGCCTCCTGAGTCAAGCTTGTCTAAGTCACATCAGTAACTGCAGTCACTCTTTTGTCTTCTTGTGGGGGCTGATTTACTGCTAATAGGCTCCAGTTAGCCTCCCTCCAACCCTCAAAACTATCAACGATACATTTAGTGGATGCCTTCCTTCTTTACAGGTGACTCTAGGAACTTTACCCACCAGCGGGAGGAAGCTGAAGATAAATTTTAGAGTGGATATAGAAGGTTCCTAAATGCCTGTGGGTAAGGAGGTTAGGCTTAGACTGTGGTGCTGGTATAAATGCTTTTCAATTTAATTCAACCAACAGTCATTGCCTACCTACCAGTATCCCCAGGCCATGCCAGCATGAAGATGATCCTGACATGAATAACAAGAGCAACAGTCTCATTCATCACCTCCATGCTCCCAAAGTTCCTGAGGAACACCTGTCCTTCCAAATGTCCTTGCTTTTGAGAGGCATCATAGTGTGGCAGGAAGACTATGGCTTTGGAGGCAAATCGAGATTTTGCTACTCTTAGCAGAGCAAGGCTCAGTGTTTTCATTCACAGAATGTGGACCGTATCTATTTTAGACCATAGTTGTGATGGTCAACCATGATACACATAAGTACATGGCAACTTGCCAGGTTCAGAGTAAGTTCTCAGGCAATGGCAGCTTTCATGGTTGCTTGTGTCCCTGCGGGCTGCTATGCTGCTCCTCCTGGCTCTAAACCTGCTCCTGTCATTGGGACTACAATTATCTCTGTTGTTTTGACCACCACCCAAAGGTCCCCCAGTTATGGGAATAGTGTCCCCAATAATTAGAGTTGTTCACAAGACTGTTTTAATCTAAATTTTAGTTGGCTAACATACAGTGCAATATTGGTTTCTGGAGTAGAATTTAGCGATTCATCATTTACATAGAACACCCATCGCGCCCATTTCCCACCCACCACCCCCGTCCATCAATCCTCATTTTGTTCTCTATTGTTAAGAGTCTCTTGTGGTTCACAAGACTTTTTGAAAGGTCGTCTAAACTTTTGGATATTATCATCTTCCATCAGAAAAACTTGAAATGAGTTACCAGGAAGCTACTCGATGAGCAGGCAGGTGAAATTCTTTATTTCATCCCAAGCACATTTCTTCTCTAAAAAACCAATGTCCCAAAATAGGGCCCTTCCCTTTCAAATTTTTTTTAACGTTTATTTATTTTTGAGACAGAGAGAGACAGAGCATGAACAGGGGAGGGGCAGAGAGAGAGGGAGACACAGAATCTGAAACAGGCTCCAGGCTCTGAGCTGTCAGCACAGAGCCCGACGCGGGGCTTGAACTCACGGACCACGAGATCGTGACCTGAGCCAAAGTCTGACGCTTAACCGACCAAGCCACCCAGGCGCCCCAGGGCCCTTCCCTTTCAAAGCCAGTTTACTAATTAGCCAGGACTTTTCCCCACTTTTGTATTTCTTTTATTACTCCCAATAAGCCTAGCACAATGCCAAGCCCATAGTAAGCACTCAGAGATTTGATGGAACATGTAACAAACCTAACACACTGGACATACTTAAAATAGAAATCAAAACTAAGAATTACATGTATTCATTTCTCTCCTTCTTTTCATATAGCACCCTGGTGGGATGTCCTTATAAGCCCTTACCACACTTTATTTTAGTTGGCTATTTGGATTAGGCCTTTAATAACTGTTTCAGGAACAAAATGATATACTGCAGCTTACGAAATGAAAAAGGTAAAATAAATATGACAAAATATTTAAAAACGAAGAAAGTTCTAACAAAATTTTGACAATTCACCAACATGAGGATGTTTTTACGATTCATCTAGAATTGCAACTCAATATTATATTCAGTTTATTTTGGAATATAATCTCTTTACCTGGAAAGTCAATACCCAAATATTACCAAATATTAATTTTTTAAAAAATTAAGTTTTTTAAATTAAATTTGCACATGTGAAGAAGTTTTGATATCGCTGAATAATAATTATAAGTAGCATTTTAAGTACCCACTCTGTGCCAGCAGTCTGCAATCTCTATGCATGCTTTGTGCAAGCCTAGGGCATAGGAGTGTGCACTCGGCACTGAGTTCCTGGTTTTCATACCTGGCTCTTGGAGAGGATGACAAATGTGATTTACTGGGACTGGAAACTGTTATTTATCTATGGGAAATAAAATGTACTCTGAAGCACTATGAGGGTGGATGGGAGCCCAGAGGATTCAAGGTGGCCAAGACTTTAGACTAGGAGAGTCTTGGCTCAGGGGAAACTGGAGAAAGGGAGCAGAACAGGAGGCCAGTAGGAGGAGAACTTTATGCCTAAAAAAAGGTGAAAAGAAGAGAAACCTGGTTCTATAGCAATGGTTCTTCCTGGTATGGCCCCCTTTCGAACCGGGACCCTGTCCAGTTTATTGTAGGATAAATCATTTTCAAAACCATCTTAGGAACCTCTCAAGACAGTCCATAGCCTTCCTTTATAGTCATTCCTGGATATTTGGCACAACAAGGTATATCTAGTATCTTGTGTCTTGACTGTCATGATAGATACATAGATCTACACATGTGAGGAAATTGCAGAGAACTAGGCTCACACACACACACACACACACACACACACACACACGCAAGTACAAGCAAAACTGAGAAATCTAAAAAAGACCAGTGGATTCTACCAATGTCAGCATCCTAGTCATAATATTGTGCTATGGTTCAATAAGACATTGCAATTGAAACTGAGCACAGAGTGCATAGGATCTGTGCATTATTTCTTACAACTGAATGTGAATCTGCAATGATCTCAAAATAAGTTCATTTTTTTAAAATGCATCATGATTGAAAAATGGTTGAAAGCTGTCTCTCTAATATACTTCTTATACTGCAGACGCTGGGTAGTTAAACACATATTCCTTGAGTCTAGGGGTCCAAACATGATATAGATTTTACATCCCAGAGTTTTGAGCAGGTGGGATAGAGTCAGTGTGGTCGTGAGGACATCTGACTATGCCCTCCCACCCCACTGGACTTCATCCCTGATTTGAGCAGACATACCAGTATCCATTCACTAGCTTTGTGGGGATCAAGAGGCAGTGCCTGGGCAACAGCTTTTTGGTTTTGTTTTTGTTTTGTCAGGGCAGATGCAGCAGACATGGAGTAGCTCTGAATTTAATAGTTCTAAAGAAAATGTTTGGATTCCTGGATTATGGTTAAGACTGGGTGTTCCTAGAGCCATATTTCAGTGTGTTTTTTGCCAATTCTCCATTTTGCCAATGGTAGGAGACACAACAGCTACCCTGACAGGCCTGTTCAGTGATGTTACTCTTGGAGTCATCCATGGAGGCCTTACAAGGCCTAAAGCCTTTCAAGATTTTTCTAAGCATGTATGTCTCTGCAGTGTATCCCCTTTGCTTAGAAGAGTGGGTATTTTTTGTTGTTGATTTTTGTTTCTATTTTTTTTCATCTTCAACTGAACTTTGATGCTGATGCCCGTGACTCTAGACCCACCATTCCACCACTGAATTCTCTCCCAAATGAGACATCATTAGTCTAATAGTCAAATTATCCATAAATAGTTAGCTAAAGTCATCGTGTGGCCAATGAGATTCTCTAACAGCTAGAATTCTCTGGAGTGTTATCTGAAAGAGAGAAGAAAAAGCAGAAAGAAACAATAAGGGGAAACTGTTGATGTTTTCACCTGTATAGAGACTGGGGTATTGTTGATGGAAGCACAAAGAAAAAGTCCCAGAGAGACCATAAGGAAAGCTAAATGTTGTTTTGACAAAGTTGCGGTTATGCAAGACAAGTAAGTCTTGAGATCTAATATGCAGCATGATGACTGCAGTTAATAATACTGTATTGTACACTGAAAATTTGCTAAGAGAGTAGATTTCAGGTGTGCTTACCACACACACACACACACACACACACACAAGGTCAGGAGAAGATGGATATGTCAATCAGCATGACCATAGTAATCATCTCACTATGTGTATGTATCTAAATATACATATATGTATAAGTATCACTATGTATATGTATCTAAATATCATGTTTTACTTAAATATATACAATTTTTATTAAAATATAAATTTTTAAACATTTCTAATCCATTTAAACTCTTTGGAATTTTAATAGATTTGTTTGTTCTTAGTGAAAATCTTGGTGTGATTGTGTTGTGCATCCTACAGGAAATGAAAAGCAGCTGAGATTTTTTTCAGGCTCCTATCTAGCCCCTTTATGATATTCCTTCTCTCCATCCCTCAAAATTTAAAGAATCCCCCTTCCACAGTAAATAGAGCGACATAGAAGTGTCCTTGAGGCCAAGGTAGAGGGATCCGCTGGGGTTGAAAGGGTCGGGCTAAAAGGCAGTGGCTTTGTGGGGCACTGCAGCTTTCACGTTTAGAAAGGGGAGGCCAAGAGCAGCTGCGCCCTGGAGGAGAGCCGCCTTCTCCATGGCCTTAGCCACCCTGTGTTCTTCCTCCTTTTCCCTTTCTCCCCACCCACCTTTCATCGTCCTCAGAAGCCCATGTGTGTGAAAAGCAAGAGAGGAATGTGGGTGGGTTGACTTGTATAATTAAATCCATGTTGCATCGTGTTCTTTAGAATTAATAAGGAATTCATCCCATTGAAACTCACCATGACATCTTCCCTCTGACTCAGATTTCTTTTGCTTTTCTCTCTTTTTCTTAGCTAAAAGCATTAGACATGGGGCTATGGTTCAAATTAGGATCCTACATTTCTCTTCTTCTTTTTTTAATTGAACTTTTCTGTTCAGTGAAGAATTTAGTTTGTTTATATTTCATTTTTCTTCTATTCCACTTATCTGCCATTGTCTTTTTCCTTCCTTCTCCTAGAAAACTTACTTAGTAAAGGAGAATACAGGAAAGCTCTTCCTCTTACTACTGCAAAGTTGGAGAAAGTACACTGCTGGCCAAACCTTGACAATCTGAGCATTGTCCTTAGAGGCTCTTCATTCCCTGGGTTGCCACACCTTGCCCTCATGAGCCCTGCTCCCACGTATGTCCATGGAGGCCATAGGGAGCCGTGTATGTGAGACCAAGAGAAACAGTGAACAAATGGTACTTCTGAATTCCTGGGTCATGTTGCAAAACACCTTTTTTATTGGGGGTAATAATTTGACTTCATTCCCTTATAAAAGTAGATTTATGTGATGGATATGTGATATATATTTTTCTGCCACTGTTCTTGCGGGATAGTGGTTGTATCAGTTAGGATTAAATTCAACTGTGAGTAACATAAACCCGAAATAACAGCAGCTTAAACCTGATAAAAGTTTTTCCTCGCTCATGTAGAAGACCAGCTGTGCGATCCCAGGCTGGCTTGGGGGTTCTGTTCCATGAAGTTCTTCCCTGGCAATCCAGGCCCTGTCCAGCTCAGGGCGTGGCCCTCAGCTTCATGATCCAGACAGGGAATTAAGTCATCATCTTAAGAACTATCTTCTGAATGATCCAAAAAAGTCCATCTCCTTCCTTTTGGGGCTCCTGCCTTTTGGCCACAATAGGGTGCTTCAGTTTAGCCTCACGCATGAAATTTGGGGCTAAGGAGTAAGGCCAGCATGGGCTTGAGTCTGAGCTGTGCTGCCTGCCAGATGTGCAAATATGAACACATTCTTTAACCTTTCTGAAGCTGTATTTTCCCATATGTAAGATGGAAGTTGTAATATATATATATATCTCTTAGAGCCAGAGAAAGACAAAAGAAAACATACATGAAAGAAGTGACCCACTGATTATCATGATAGCAAATACCAACTTATGGTGCTTTTAAATTTCTTGTTGGGTGGTTTTTCCTTTCTCAAAGGAAACCAATCGTATGTTTAGGAACTGGACATTTGGTGTTAGTGAGAAACCGCCCTGCAGTGGGCTGTATGTTCTTTACAAGCTCTTCTCCCACTTAGAAAAGAAATCTAATGAGGGCCGCCTGAGTGGCTCAGTCGGTTAAGCATCTAACTTCAGTTCAAGTCATGATCTCACAGTTTGTGAGTTTGAGCCCCGCATTGGGCTGTCAGTGCAGAGCACAGTTCCGATCCTCTGTCGCCCTCTCTCTCCGCCCCTCCCCCACTCACTTGTGTGCTCTCTCTCTTTCTCTCTGTCTCTCAAAAATAAACAAATAAACTTGAAGAAGAAAAGAAACCTAATGTGAAGAAGGCAACCCCATAGCTTGCCCCATCTATTTTTCAGTGGGGGATAATGGTGAGTTAATGGCAAGTATCCCCTAACCCCCCTCCCCACTCCCTTCTCGTGCAGTGTTTTTTAAACTGCAAGTTGAAAGACGGGTTGGTGGTCTGTGAAATCAACTTACTGGGTCATGATCAGCACTGTTTAATGAAAGAATGGAATGGAGTAGAATAGGTTCGGAAAGAATCAGAGTACATCACAAATACTATATCATTTTCATGAGATGGGTTTCATATTTATGTGTGTGCCTAGGTTACAGAGTAAAATATATTTCTTAAAATGGATCTTGAATCTTGAAAAAAGGGGAGTGAAGTGGAAGGGATCACTCTCCTTGACCTTAAAGCTTACTATAAAGATACAGTAATTAATACAACATGGTATTTGCAGAGATAGGCGCATAGATCAATGGAACAGAATGGAGCAGCCAGAAATACACTTCCATAAATATGCCCAACTGATTTTTGACAAAAGCGGGAAAGCAATTCAAATGGAGGGAAATTCAATTGACCTTTTCCATTTAAATGGCCCAAGTAAATCATCATCATCACATCTGTGTTTTAAGTAGCAGCAAGAAGACAAGAGAAGCAACTGTGTGCCAGCTGTCTTAAAAAAAAAAAAATCTTGGAGCTGCCACCAGGCTTTAGCTGTGTCCCATTGGCTGGAGCTTAGTCACAAGACCACACCAACTGTCAAGAAGGCTGAAAAATGTCATCTTTATTCAGAGCAGTCACATAGCCAGTTAAATTTTCTAATTATTATATATTACTAGAGAAAAATAGACATGGGGGGACAATTTCCTGCCTGTCTGTGCTACACAGACATGTGCAAGTAGAGAATTCTACCTCTCATGGACACCAAAGTGGTATTTCCACAGCACATGACTGACCCCCGATTAAAAAACTCAGATGTCTCTGTAACATACATAGGGTAAATTCCACACTCGTCTGGGAGGATATTTGGGTTTCTGAGCTCACATTGGCAGCCATCTGCTGCGCACTGCATTCTCTGCAATACTAAGACTCTCCCACCTTCATGCTCCCGCCCGAGCTCTCCCTTCCCCTAAACGGCTCCCTCACATGCACCCTGCCCTGTACATCTGACAGATGTACAAGGATGAGTTCCTTGCAGGCTTAGAGAAATTGTCATTTTCTCTCTTTGATGGCCTTCCTGACCCCTCAAACCCAGAAGAAAGTTCCCTTCCCTAGGCTTCCATTAATCTGTAGGTAAGTCAATTATTGTGGCTCTTACCTCATGTCTTACAGGGACTTATTTATCTGTGTTGTTGTAGTTTTGTCTTGTTTTCTTTTTGCTGTGGACTCACTGCTGCTCCATTACAGGGCCTATCTTCCTGAATTCCATTTCTGCAGATCTTGGCTTCTCTCCATGCCTTTAAAATTAGTTGTTGAATTACTGAGAGGTTTCTCAGGGTCAAAAGTAGAAAGAGAGAAAGAAAAATGTATCCATTTACAACAGGTGTGTTTTGAATGGACAAAGTTGTTAATTCACAGGTTTTAGTTATAAAGAAATAATCTGTGCTTAGAACTGATTTAAGAAGCTGAGGTGAAAAGGATGATTCTTTGATATCTTGAGGTTCCCATTTCATTGTCATGAGCAAGTCTCATTCAAACTAGATCATGAGCAAGTCCCCTCAGACTTCATGGCCCTTTAGTGAGAGCACCTGTCTGCTTAAGGGACAGGGATTTCTTCAGATGTCAGCACATAAAGACAGAGTAGCAAGGGCAACTTCAAAACAATCATGTCTCTTGTTATTTACCTGTAAGAAAATCCTTTTCTTTCTAAGGAAATACTTAAGTTTTATTCTTACAAGCCATGGTTTTTGAACACAAAAAGTACATTTTATTATTATTTATCAATTTTTGCTTGGCATCCTTTACCTCAGTAAAATTTATTATTATTATTTTTTTTGGTGGTGTAGGGAATTACTGTCGAACAACAATTTCCAATTTCCCCCTCTCCCTAACTCCTGGAGATTTCCATCCTATGCTCTTCTTGACTATTTTAGATGCCTCATGTAGATGGAGTCGTGCAGTATTTTTTGCCTTCTGTGACTGGCTTATTTCACTTAGCATAACGTCCTTCAGGCTCATCCAGGTAGTCACGTTAGCAAGACTTCCTTCTGTCTTAAAGCTGGATAATATCCATTGCGTGAACTGCCACATTTTCTTTATCCGTTATCCACGGGATGGACACAGGTTGCTTCCACATCTTGGCCATTGTGAATAATGCATGCCTCTTTTTGGAATGAAATACCAGGTAACATTCTCATCATTGACATTCTTCAAGTGTAATCCTACTGTTAATTGGCTTTCCTGAGCCTCAGTTTCTTAAAGCTGTAAAATTTAGATCCTCTACTGTGTCAAAGACAGTTTGTTTATCAGATCTGCATGTGCTCCTTTGTATTTCCCAGCCTTCCCGTTGGATCAGGGCCAGGTGACTTACTTTAACCCACAGGCTGTGAACAGCAGTGTCTTGCATCAGTTCCCACCATGATAGGTAAGAGCCAGTGTCTCCTATCTTTGTTTTCACATGAAGGACATGCATTCCAGATGGCAGTTAGAAGATGGAGGAAGATATTACATAAGTAAAATAAAATGTCAGTGTGTTAAACCACTGAGATTGAGGAGTTTGTGGTAGCAAGTAGGATTAATAACCATGACTAATAGGCTAACAGTGCAAGGTTCTTACAAGGATTAAACAGGTCATTTACATACCAGCCTGAGCACGGTGTCTGAGAGAAATACACATCAGCCATATGGGTAAAGTAAGGAGGCAATTGCATAATAAAATGGTTGTATTGAAAGAAAAATGTCTAGACCACAGAGAAGCTTGGTTCTAGAGTTGTAGAACTTTAGACCTGGACCTTGAAGTCATTTGGTGTAGTGTTTTCCAAACTTGTCTGATTATAAACCTCCGGTTCTGAATAAAAAATACAGATTTCTAGGCCTTGCTGAAGTTACAATGAATCAGAATCACTAAGGGAGGTTTTGATCCCAATTGTTTTGTTTAGTTTTATAAGGAAGAAAAGTGAATCATAAGAGGTTAATGACTTTTCTAAGACCACAGAACTAATTATTCAGCATGCTGACACTAGAACCCAGCTTCTATGAAGTCTAATGCTTTGCTTCTGGGCTAACAAAATAATGTTCTAATAGAGTGAGGCCAAGACTGACCCTTTATCCCCCTTTCTCTGATAAATCATGTCAAGACCTGCAAATGATTTTACCCTTTAACAATGAAAAGAAGATGTAATTTTAAAATTACCTTGGATGTACAGTAAAAGCAGCATTCCCATAATCAATCATCCAAAATCATGGGGTTATTTGGAGCTATTTGAAGGAAAGTAAATTGAAAACATGTTGTTAAACAATGCACCAAAGAGTTATCAAATCATAAACATCTAGATTACTTTAACATGTTGATTATTTCACATTTAGGGTCTCCTTACAAAGTAACTCTGGCCATGAAGAGACCTGGAAAATTCAATGAATCCTTTCCTAAGTTGTTAACTGTATTAGGTTCAATCACTTTGCCATGTGGGAACATATGTTAAAGTTAATATATATACGTGTGTGGGTCTGTGTGTGTGTGTGTGTGTGTGTGTGTGTGTGTGTATATATATATATATAATCTTTTTGGAGCTATTATTCACACTTCTCACTAAGCAGAAGACACGGAGGCCTGTTATTAGGACATGTCTCTGAGGATACAGAAATAGCTTAGGGAGTGCGGTGGTATAACATTGAACACATTAAAACCTATACGGAGCTTTGGAAATCAAATATACAGACATTCCATAATGACCCTTGGGTTTTAGCATAATTCCTGAACCTGAAAATTCATAACTAAATAATGGCAGCACATTTATGACATAAAATGCCTTAAACCATTTGTTTATTATTATATGTGGATTTTAAGTTTTATGTTTAAGAAAATTGAAAGCCAACCCGTTTTTCCCCCCTTGGAGAGGTGGTATACCAATTACCTTTGAGAGTCTTTGTTTTTCTCACTGGAAGAGAGTTAAACCAGGACTGAAATTTACGTCAAGGCATCTATTTGGTTATCAAATATATGATCATACACTCTTGTTAAACTAAACCAAATTAAATTAATCTTTGTTGAAAAATAAATGATGTAATTCCTGGAGGATCCTGTTTTACTCCCAGGATGGTGGCCTGGTTCTTCTAAGTAGCTTGGAAGAAAGGAAATTCTGAAAGAATTCTTAAAACTGAAAGAGGAAATTGCTTTGAGTACAGCAGGTGTCTAGAAGGAGCCACTACCCACAAATGATCTGTGATCTAAGGGGTCATCATTACGAGACTAAATTATATCTGGATTCTTCCTGAGACCAGATTCAAAGACTGAACTCAAAAACGAATCTAGATGTTGTTTCTTCTTTGAGTTCTAAACTGAGCCCAGGGAAGAGTGGAGCCATTCACCTGACTGGGAAAAATCACAGTGCATCCTCTGACTTCTCTTGCAATGGATTCCTCATGTGGACACAATGTGAGTTAGATCACATCTGGTTATTGTTTTCAGAGAATTTTGCTGAAACACAAACTAAGCCTGTGTACCGTGGGCTGACTTATCAGTGCCTGTCCGTGTGAGAACCAGAATGGAACTGAGAGGTGTGACAATAGGAAGTTGCACTGCAGGCCTCTCTCTGTCCAGGCTCTCATGTCCTAGTGACATGGCCCAAGGTCAGAAAGAGCAAACGCAGTGTATTCCCACACAGAGACACCTGCCTTCTCCTTGGGCTCTGATAACAGCCAAGAGGCAGACAGAACAATAGCAGCGTGGTGGGAAGAAAACGGCATTTGAAATCAGACTCAGCTGTCTCACCCTGGCTCCACCATGTAGGAAATACCTAATTTTTTAAAACAATTTTTTGTTAATGCTTATTTATTTTTGAGAGAGAGACAGAGCACAAGCGGGGGAGGGGCAGAGAGAGAGAGAGAAAGACAGAGACAGAGAATCCAAAGCAGGCTCCAGGCTCTGAGCTGTCAGCACAGAGCCCAATGTAGGGTTTGACCCAAGAACTGTGAGATCATGACCCAAGCCAAAGTCAGATGCATCACCAACTGAGCCACCTAGGTGCCCCTGAAATACCTAATTTTTGAGTGAGCTCTGTAATCTCTCTGAGCCTCAGGTTTCCTGTTAGTAAAATAGGAGTAGCAGTGTCTGCCTCGTGGACTTGTAAGAATTAACCAGAAACTTTCTGCATAGTACCTGGCATCTGGTAGGTCACCAAAAAAAAATTGGAAAAATGGTCAGTCTTCTATAATCCCTTCAACAACTAACATATGAACACTTATTATGTGTCCAGGACTTTACTTCCTACTGATGCCTAGCACATGCCTGGCGTTAGTGGAAACTCAATAAACCAGTCATAAAATGACAAAACAAGACTGGATCTCTTCATGGTCACTGCCTTTGGCCACGGAAAGAGAGACAGGCAAGTCTAGAGAGGAAATGTACGTGTGCCAGTGCTGTGGAACCCTGGGTTTCTGGGGGGATGGCCCTCTCCTCACCTCAGTCCCCTACTCTTCCATGGATGGCTGTACCCCTAGAACCATTGAGTATTTTGTGGTCTTGCTTCTTCTGAGGCCAGAGGGTGAAAACTGAAACACAAACTAAAAATGTCAAGTTCTATTCTGCTCCAGAAGCTCCCAAGGGCCGGGCAGAGGTTTTGCAGTTTTACCACAAGCATTTACAAGGGCCGCACACTTTGCCAGGACCAAGTCTCCAGATAGCCTAACCTCTGCAGACCCAGAATGCAGCTGAATTTCAGAGGTCGTGAAAGGGGGAGGTTCTGGGGGGTCCTGGAAAAGACTAATTCAACCTTGGTTCATCATCATGCTATGCTCGAACCCCCCTAACCCCCCGTGTAGCCAGGGCTTGCTTGGTGTCTGGTTTCAGAATGACATTTTCACACAGCCCCAATCCCAACCCACCCTAATTTAAAGAAACAGGCACTTGGCATACGATCCAGATAGATCAGCAGTTGCTCACATACAGCTGCGCACATCTGGCACACAGGTATGTGATTTTGCATGAAGATAAATTGTGTGGGGACCAAATGCACAGTTGTTAAACTAAAAATGAATCGCTTCTTGGAAGCAATCTTCCTGCACAGCAGGGCCTCTGGGTGAGCTTGATCCTTTTCATTAGGCTTTTCTCAGAATGCACAGCCTACTCCAGAAGGTCTGTGGGTGAAGGAAGGGGCATGCCCACACCTGCAGTTGGCTCTCTGCTGCTCCTTTCAAATCAGAACTTGGACACAATCTCTGATAGCCACAGTCAGACAGTCTTCTCAGAAGAGTTACTCAGGGTCTGGGATCAAAGAAGGGGCCGGGTCTTCCCTTGGTGCTGCTTCGCTGTCCAGAAATTATGTTTCATCCACAGGCTATTCCTCGGGGAGAGTCTTTTAGTGGACAGCTACTGAAGGATTAAGGCCGTTTACCAAACTTCATGGGCAAAGAAATCTACCTTCCTTGCAAGCTTCATGGAGTCAATAGCGTCCACCTAGTGGGGACAACTTTCCCAGGGTTCATGTGCTTATGGTAACTCATGGGACAATGTCATGGTCATATGCTCTTCAGATCACAGAGCTTCGCTGTGAGGTACCTCACTGGCATGGAGAAAACAGAAGGAATGAATCCTGAGCTAGGTAGTCTCTGGGATTCCATGAAGTGCTGTTCTGATCCAATGACTAAGGCTTTGACATAAAAAGTTCTATCCCAGGCCCAATTCCACAATTTCAGCAATAGGAAGTTCCTGGGTGTTTGCACAAATGAATCAAAGGTTTTGAAGGAGATTCTCCCCATCTTTGTTCTGCGTGGTGGCAATACAAGCAAGTGTCCAGCAAATTATTCTTCCTGTCTCTCTTTCTCTCTCTCTCTCTCCCTCCCTCCATATCTGTTTGTCATTCATAACAAACATCCAATAAGTGTAAAGGAAGTTGCAATGACTTTAGAGGGAAATACAATCATCATATTATCCCACTGAGTACAGAAGTAGATTAGCCATGATATCCATTTCTGCAGTGTCATATATGCTGTGCTTTATGTCTGTAATTTTTTAAGCCCTTTCCTGGCTTGGTGAACCCTGGATCGTTCTTTACAGTTCAACGTAGGTCTCAACTGTTTTCTTACTCCTTCTCAGAAGAGGGATGACTTTATTCTGTATACTACCATTATTCTCCATGCATACCTGTCTATTAGCACCACAACAGTTTTATGATCATCTGTTTATATGTTTGTTCTCCTGCCACACTGCGGGTCTCTATAGCAGGGACTGTCTAGTTCTTTCTATTTCCAACACGTAGCCCTATTTAAATATACTAATATTTGGTAAATGCATACCAATGCTGTTTTTCCTTCCTTGACGTGACTTTGTTAGGCATTCCCAGTTTGTAAATTCCGTGATAGCCCAGTATGAGAATGGAAAGAATCCTCCAAAAACATTATCTGGACCTCACCCAGAAACCAAGCAGAAAACAGCCACATTCTGAGGTATCCTGCAGTTGCCACAATTATCTGGGGGTCTTGACAAGGGATAAAATAAGAAGGAACATGTGAGTGAAAGCAGGACAGCTTTTCTTTGTTCTTATAGAAGAGAGTCCTGGAAAATGCAAGTATTTTTAGGCCTCACTGCTAGAACCAAAATGAGCGTGAGTGCAGAAGTCAAGCCACTGTGGGTGTCACTAAGGGTATTCAAGACCAGCCACTGCAAGAGTTCCCTGAGGGACCCAAGAACCATCAACAGCAAAGCTTCCCAACAGATTGTCCCCATTAGCACTCCCCATGTTTCCCATTTGCCCAAACTTTGCCTTAGATTGGTAGTTTATAGCTCATAGAGAGCAAAAGCCTTGAGAAGTCTTGTGTAGACAACAACATAAATTCGGCACTCATATGGGAACAGAAAATTGAGAACTGACAGCATATGTGTTTGCTGATAAAAAAAAGCCCATTTACCAGCTGTT
Source organism: Neofelis nebulosa (assembly GCF_028018385.1). Taxonomy (NCBI): domain Eukaryota; kingdom Metazoa; phylum Chordata; class Mammalia; order Carnivora; family Felidae; genus Neofelis; species Neofelis nebulosa. Next base: position 14,755,920 of record NC_080790.1, read on the forward strand.
TTTCCATTCAGTTTTTAGGAATAAAACCTACAAGTGCTCAATAAATTAATGACTGATAAAATTGTCATCCCTCTCTTCCTGGTAGAAAAATTTTATCTCAGGGTCCAATGTGATAATAAAAATCTCATGATTTTGATAGGTCAGAAAAGAGGGCTTCTAAGAGGAGTTCCTTGTGATTTCTTACCCTGACACCTAAAACCCAGGCACTTCCCAAGTTTGCTCCTTTATCCCTGTCCTTTACCTTAGACTTCCTGTTCTCTCCTTTGAGCCTCTATCTCATGATTCCCTAAAGCACCATTGCCTGTCTCCCCTCAGGGTCTGCATGGGGGCCAGGTAGCAACACATCATACATAAACACTGTCCTATTCTTTACACTGTGTGGGAAGAGACACAGCCACCTGGAGTGGGGGGGAGGAAAGGATCAAACCATAGCTCTATTACTGTTCCTATGGAAAAATACATGTTGAAAACATAACCCTCTGAGGAGGTGACCAGATATAACTAGAATGTTTTAGTCATCTAGGAACCTTCTCTACTTGCTGTCATGGTATGCCACCCAATCAAAAACAGCCCACACTCCCAATTGAGGATGTAAAAAGCCCAGATGCCCACATGCAGCCAAATGATGATTTCCTGTATATTTTATCCTGGTTGTTTCAGAGTTGCTGCACAATAAACTAAAAACTATTAAAGGAAGCTCAGAAAAGTAAGAATAAAGTGATGGTTAGGTGGGGAAGGAAAGCAACACTAACCTTGGAACTAAGAAGTTGGAGTCTCACCTAATTTTTCCTTTACCTTATCCCTAAGTTTCTTGCATTACAAAATGAGGAAACTCAGGCAAACAAATCCAGGGGTTTTTTTTCACCTTTTCAGATCTTTATAAAAACTATTTCTTTACAGAACCTAAAATTTATGTTTCTACTGCTATTATTATAGCTTATTTCCTATTTCTTTTCAGGGATTTTGTTTGAAAGACACTTGTGCTGGATTCCCTTTCAATCCAGCTTGCTAGATTCTCTGGAAGCCATCTGAATCTGGGTGAGCCTAGCACTCAGAACCAAGTCTGTTTTCATGTTTGGGTTACTGACCCATTTAGGTGTTCAACAAATACTTGATAACTGAAATAATCGCCCATCTTTTAAAACCAACATTGAGAAATGTTCTCTCTAAAAGTTCAGTCTATACTGAAGAATCCTCCCCATCCCATTGTTAAAAGCAGCTGGTCCACTATGAACTATTTTCTGAATTAGTTCAAGGAAGACTTCCACTGTTGATAAGGAGATGCCAGTTATCAGCCAGCTTTGCTGGGCTGAGAGATCTTTAGGGCATCTGTAAATGTCTCCTCTTCCAGATTTTCCTGGTATTTATGACATTCTTCCATCTTTTCATCCAAAGCACATCATTCCAGACCTCCAAAACTAGTCTTTTCTTAGGAAATTGGGTAAACTTTGTAAGCTTCTTGCCTCTCTTTCCAGGAGTATATCACAAACACGGTACAGCTGAAATCAAGGTATTATGAAAGCCTGCCTTAGATAGGAGTGGAGTCCGCAGTTGTCTGTTCCTAATGCCTAGCAGCTAAAGATAAAAATACACTTTAAAAGAAAATCCCACCATGTGAAGTGCTATTGATTTTTCACACTCACTTTCAACTCCAATCACATAGGGTCCTGGTACCTTCTCATGCCTAGAACTCAACTCCCAGCAAACAAGTAGGGACTCTTCCTTACGAATCCTAAAGTGGGCTGATAACATAGAGTGTTCATCTTTATTTTCCATTATTTCTCTCACCCTGAAAGCATCATCTTTTATCTTCTCTCATCAGCAATCACAATACTCAAGATTATGCCCCACACATCACTGCCAAAATTGCTTTAGGTGGGGGAGAGGGGAGACTGTAAACCCATTTGTGATGAGAGATGGATAACTGAAGGAATCTTAACAGGAGATATAGAGGGAATGGCTTCATGGTAGAGAAAAAATCCTTAAAGTAAAGGGATGGTGAAGTCACAGGAGGTGGCCATTGGCAGAGGGAAGGGCAGAGAGCTTTGGAGCCCTACATCAACTCTGGGAGGGGGTGAAACACTGTCAAGCTTCGCTGAGGAGAAGGTCTGGTGTATTTGAGCCACTCAGTTCTATTAATAAGGCCTCACTAAGATCCCAGTGTGTCTCTTCAGTGAGCCTACTTCCTTGTAACAGAGAGCAATCAGAAAGGTTCTCTGCTGTCCCCACAGTCACTGCTCATGCTCACTTCCTTCAGGGGACATCCTTTTGGTGAGCAACACCACAGCCTTCATGGAGAGATGTGTCATATGTCGCATAGAGAAGGACCAGGGCCACTTGTCCATCTACTTCTGAGATACTCAGGCAGAAGGAGGCCCTCTGTGCTCTACTTTCTGAATGGGGTGCCTGTCTGTAGATGTCTAAACAAACAACGCTGAGTGGAAATGTCTTGGGCGGGGGTGAGGGGGATGGGGCAGGGAGCGTTCTTTAAGAATCTGGCTACCGTTAAGGCACAATCCATCATCTCCTCAAACACAGTTTAAAGTACAGTGTGTGGTCCTATTCCCTTGGGTCTTTCTTGGCCTAGAATTTAATTGAAGTCTTTAGGGGAAAAACTATGATGTGAAACAACTGGTCTGTCCCAAAGTGTACGTTTTAAATGTTTGTAACTGTACAACCCATAAGCTAATTTTTATTTATGAAAAGCCCCAGCGAGAATAAACAAAGCAGAGGGCATAATAAATGGCATCTTCATTGTAAGTAAACCAGGCAGACTGTGCTGGCCATGTTTCCTTCTGGGACCTTGGATGAGACCGTATGTCTGCCACCCAATTGGCAGTATGTGATCCAGTCAAGCCTGGGCCACCTTCCCATCAGAGTACACAGTTGTACTAATCGTCCCCCAATGTTGATGAAGATCAATTTTGACAAAGATACCCTAACCCTAAGCCATTTGCCCAATGATGAGGCCAACATCCCTGAGAATGATAGGACCCATACACTACCATCCTAAAAATCCTAAGTCCCAGTGCTTCTTCTAAGTGGCAGCAGCTTCAGTGATGAAGAAGACAGCTGGCAGAATCAGGGACCCTTGCTGTAGGATGGGGTGCCTTCACACCTGAGAAATGCCAGAAGCTAACTTTGATCTGGGGACTAGAGAAAGCATTTGAAACAATAATTTTATTAAGAACATACTGATGTGAACTTACTTACTTCATTCCTCAGGATTGCCAAACCAGGGAAACGCAGTAGACATCCTTCAATGGTCTATACCTTGTGGGTGTGAGGGCTCCTATGGCATCAAAACATTTCAAAGCTTGTAGCCCCAATTGCTGTTGTTTTACTTTTTGTGCATTTATTTATCCCAACAGTGTCTACATGCATTTTAAGGTTCTCATACATATATGGAAAACATACAGTTTTTTTTTTTTTAGTTCATGGATAATATTGGTTTGTGCAAGTGTATGCACAGATCATTTCTATTAATTCTACTGTTCTCAGTGGCCACTGGGAATCAGGAAGTCCTGACGTTAGCTCCAGTATTCAACCAGGCATAACAAAGTTCCTCATGATATATTATGAAGACTGAAAAAAATAAAGGTTGATGTCAACATAATAGGTGAATACGAGGTAGAATCTACTTCCATAGGTGCTGATAATAATCAGGCAAATGGGCTGGGGTCTCTAATGAGTAACTACAGCTATATCCCTGGTTCCCTCCTCTCCCACCCTTGATCTCCCACTGACTCAGTGCATGATTTTAGAAATGTCATTTTGCTCTCTGGGCTTCAAGTTCTTCATATGGGACATGGTAGGAGGGATGTGAAATACCACAGCAGTTCCAAATCTTTTTGGATTTATAAACCTCATAGAAATTTTTGTGAATGATAAGAGCCATCTTTCTGGAAAATACAGGCACAGGGTTTACATGTAATTCAGGGAACTCATGGATTTTCTGAAGCTGTAAGGAACCCCCGTGGGTGATCACTACTGAGGTACCCACCCAGCACGACACTATGGTTCTAGAGAATCATACTTCTATGACCATCGAACTGTGGTGATTTCAGTTTTATTTCAAGCACCTCCTTTGCAGAGATATAATAGGAGCCGGTTCCAAGGAGGCATCTGGAAAGCATGTAGCATGACCTCCAGCTGTGTTCAGTTTCAGTTTGTTCCAGCTGGTGACCCTGCAGTGCTCTTTTTCTTCCCCGACCCAGACATGCTCTGTCTCTCTGGCTGCCCTGTACCTTCCCTGGCCTTGTAGAAATGATTGTGCCAAAGGCATGATGACTCCACCCAGAAAAGGGGCCTTGGAGCATCGTCTCATATTCGGACGGCTTCTGCAGCCGAGTCGAAGAAGTTCATCCCCTCTTCCTTGATTTGATTCCCCTGGCTTGTGGCTATTGCATTGGACAACACAGATATAGAACATGCCCATCACCGCTGAACGCTCTATTGGACACCAGTATTCTATACATATATCCAGTCAATGCATACTCTGTGCCAGCACCTGAGTTTTGAAAATATAGAAACAAAGAAGACAGGCTCCAGCTCTCAAGGGGCTTGTGTGGAAGAGGCAGACCTTCAATTATACCACCACCCCTGAGGTGGAGCCAGGAGAGCGATAGTCCAAGCATAGGCAACAGCATGTAAAAAGGTACAAAGGCCTAAAAACATTGCATGTTCAGAGCATGGAAAATTCCAGATGATTTGCATGGAGAATAAATGAATCTAGTGAGTAAAGAGTGCTGAGAGGGGCCGATAAACCAAGGTGGGAAGATAGACAAAGGCCACATCTGATGGATACATAGACAAAGACCAGATCTGTATTCCATGCTTATTTGGTAGTTGCTTTATAAATGGTAATTCTTCAACCACTTGATCTTCAACTAGTTTTGATTTCTTCAAGTGTGTTTTCCTGGAATCACATGGCATTTCCCCCTTCTCTGTCAGAATCTTATTATAGAGGATTATTTCAGAGTCTGGAATCCTGACCTCTGTCCTCTCCGAGGCTTAGCTTGTCCTTCTTCTAGGCACTTCCCCTTGGGTTAACATCTCCTATTATCATATTGTATGGTTGTTGGAACATACAATGTATGGGGTATGTTTGGATTTAACTAAGCATCCAGAAGCCCAGACATATACCTTAAATTGACAACAAGGGATGATGCTCACAAAAAATTTGAAACAGAGTGATGCCCAGAAAAAAAACCTTAACTGGTCACAGAAGGAGGATCAAGGATAGCCAATGGAAGAGCAAGTGAAAAACAAAACCAACAATAACAAACAAACAAAAGACACTCGAAGAGTACATTCTCCAGGAGGTACTCCAACCGCTCATCATCTCAAAGACTGGGAACTTTCCTTCAAACTATATAAATCCCCCCCACCACCTGTGGTTGAAATTCATTTCTGTATGCCTGCCCTACATGCATCATGATGACCACTGGCCATCACAGGACACCATGAAACCATGGCTGCATTCCAGAAAACATTTATTGAACATCTAATAAGTGTGGAGACCTTGTTGCATTCAGTGGAGACCAACCTCATGGGCCTGTAGGAGGAAGAAAACTCTCATCTCATCCTTATGATCCTGACCTCTGGAATATTCATTACAGACTTAAACCCTTCCACTGCTGTCATCTTCTGTGGTCTCAAAATATCCCTGCTAGGTAGATAAGATCAGGTTTGTTATACTAGTTTTATAGGAGGGCAAAACTGAAGTCCAGAGGTATGAAGTCACTTCCTGATACCACAGCAAACTAGGGAGCGAGAGCCAGATCTCTTATTTTCAAATCTAGGCCTTGAAAAGCATTCTCAGAAGGCAAGTTATGTAATTAGATCAAATTCTCCCAAAATCAAATTTCCTAGCACATTGAGATGAAACATCCAATCTGAGGCAAAAGAAAAAAAAATACTATGAGGTCCTTGAGGATTGCATGTGGTTAAAAACAGACACAATATTCAAAGAAGCTCAAAGCCCTAGATACTCCTCTTAATGATCAAAAGAAGCTAGAAACTGATTTCTTCTGAAAGTCATCAAGATTAAACTGTTCAGGTGGCCATAGCTATCAATGGCCTTCCTGTTACATAAGAGTAACAAGAGTTTTGCTGAGTTTTAAATGTTCCTTAAAAATAATGGAAACAAAAGTGCACCTGTATTGCTTCTCTCATCATGTCAATAGATCTTAAAAGTTTGTGGCAAAAATCACAGTGGCTCATGTTGAGCTGGTTGCTGCAAAGCAAACAATAAACAGAGACGTCTGTTTTGAGCCTTCATCAAATTGCAACTGCATAATTGCAAATAAATCCCAGCACATGCTGTTTTAATTAATGGCAAATAATAAGATAACAGTCACAATCATGAGGCTTAACCAACCATACAGTTAAGCATACATTTGTTTTCAATTAGAGTTAAAATGTATTCAGCTGAATACAGCTTAAGTGGTAATTGCATTCTTTACAAGTTGCTAATAATCCCTGGAATGGCCACTCTAATAAAAATTTGCCTCTAATGGGTACATGTCCTGCTTCCTCACATGTCAAGGCCAGTGAAGTCATTAGGGGCACCGACAACACAGTCATCTATCTGGAGAGTTAGACTTCTGTCCAAAGCCCACACGTGAACCATTTGCTGTGTACTTAACATGGGAAGCAGCACGGTCATTTGATTGTGGTTTTATGCTCTTTCCCAGGAATGTCTCCCAGGGGCAATTCTGCTATTAGAGAGTGTGGCTATTTGTCATTTCCTATAAGGTGAGGCCTTCGACAGTCTCTACAGAAGAACGCAAAGGGTTCTCTCTACTCAGTTATCCTGGCTACAGGGACTTCACTTCATTTTGAGATAGTCACTGACCTCCTTCCAGGACATCAGTTTGTGTTTAACGGGTGGGTGGTTGTAGGACTGGACTGGCCACAGCATTCCAATCCAGGAAAATATGTCTGGGTGCACACACAGTTTGATAAACTGCTTTTAATGTTAATGAGTCAGGAAAAAAATCTTCGGCTTAACATTATATGCTCCCTTTCTTTTCTCTTCTCCCAATATTTATTTACTGTGTCTTTCTTCCTTTTCTGCCATGCTCCTCTTTCTTCTCTCCTTCTCCCTTCATGTCTGTCCTCCCTAGGGAAGAATTTCAGGGAAAATAACAGACTTTGTCTTAGTTAGAGTGCCTATGCGGGTTGGCTCTGAGCTATATCATGTCCTCAACTGCCATCTCAACTATTTGTCCAGTGATACAGACCTGGACCTCTGGGTCTGGAGAGCCATTAAAATGTAAGTATTTAGAAGATTATTATTTCTAACATCTACTTGAAATTGAGAGGAAGACCATGAGAGTTATCTATGCCCCTGGAGAAGAGAGTAGACTTGAAAGAGAAGGAGGGATGGCATTTCCCAATTTTAAGAGTTTAAAATAGGAACTTGAGCCTGCTATTAGCTGTGCTTTTCTAAAGGGAAAGGTACAACGCTATGCAATAAACATATTAAACAAATAAATGGGAGTGGAAGCAATCAAGAAGAACAGCTGTCAGAGAGGTGACTGTGCTCATAGCAGATGCGATGCTCTAGTAGCCGTGGCAGTGTTTGGGCAACTGTTAGATTTGCATATAAGTTCAGAAGGCAAAGTTGGCCCCTTTTAATTCCTAATAGTTGACATCTTTAAACGAATCCTTCCTCCTTCATTTGTGCATCCCATACCTGAGTGTCTGGCGGTAGAAGGGGTGCAGATTGTATCTGGCCTATCATTGAATGACTCTGGGAGATAGGACAATTACTGTGTCCTCTTTGGGTCTTAATTCTTCATCTTTTAATGATTGGAAAAGTACTTCTCATCTCTGACAGTTGTGATTCCATAAAATTACAGCTCAGATTAAGAAAGTCTTCTCATGATTGCTGAGGTTTAACAATCCACTCTTTCCATAGTATTGATCGATTTGTTAGTGGAGTTACTAACTATACTCATTATATAAGTAAATAAGGAGAGATGTATTTAAGGCTTCTATTCATCTCCTACTTCTAGAATTCCACGGCAGTTCTGTTTAAATTCACTCCTGCTTTGTGCCTTCTTTTTTTGTTTGTTTTTTGTTTTTGCTTATTTTAGAGAGAGAGAGACAGAGTGTGGGGGGTGGGGAGGAGGTGCAGAGAGAGAGGGAGACATAGAATCCCAGCATCCAAAGCAGACTCCAGGCTCTGAGCTGTCAAAACAGCCCCATGCAGGGCTTGAACTCATGAACTGGGAGATCTTGACCTGAGCTGAATGAAGTCTGATGCTTAACCAACTAAGCCATCCAGGTGCCCCTGCCTTGTGCCTTCTAATTGCATGTGCTCGGGCCTTTTATTAAAATTGATATATAATTAACATACTATGTTATATTATTTTTGTGTGTACAACTTAGTGATTTGACACATACATTGCAAAGAGAATGGTATAGCCGCAGAATAAGTAATCACAATGGCTGCAAATTGGCAGCCACATTCCAGACAAATGCTGGAAAGATAGTATGGGCTGATTGCTATCTGCTTCTCTAGCTTATCCTTCCACTTATTCCCCAGACCATGCCACTGTCACTACCACAGAACATGGTGGCTCACACAGCATCCCCCAACATTGTCCCACCTACTGGAATTTAATTTAGTTCTCATTTGAACCAGATTCCGTTCATTGCCTAAATTCTAATTTGGACCAGGCTAAATTATCTCATCCCAAACAATCTTTTGAGCCTTTTTCCCACTGACTCCCAACATGTCCTCAGAGCTTCAGCCACACATGATAGCTTGGACTATTAGTTTTTTTACTGCTGTGTAACAAATTATCACAAACTTAGTGATTTAGAGAACATTCCTTTATTATCTCATCATTTCTGTTGGTCTGGAATCCAGACATGCCTTCGCTGGATCCTCTGCTCAGGGTCTCATAAGACTACAATCTGGTGTCCTCCATGCTGCTTTCCTTTCTCAAGTTCAGGGTCCTTTTCCAAGCTCCGCTATTTGTTGGCAGACTAACGTCCCTTAGAGTTGTAGGACTGAGGTCCTGCTTTCTTGTTGACTGCCGGCTGGAAAATGCTCTCAGCTCCTTGAGACCCCATAGTTCCTTGCCAAGCAGAAATCTCACAAATGGCAACTCACTTCTTCAAATGCATGATAATTACTTTATTTACTATATAACATAATCTAATCAGGGAGTGGTATTAACCACCCCTGACATAGTCTATTGGCTAGAAGCACATCACAGGTCCCAGCTGTATTCAGGGACAGGGAGTTATACAAGAGTGAGTTTCACGGGGGATCATCTTAAAATTCTGCCTCCAAAATTATCATTCCCAGAGCATTTTTCTTACCCCTTTTAGACAAATTTTACTGCTGCTTAGTAAGTGGCTTCACCTTTCTCTGCCAGTCCCTAAATCTGTCACATGCATAGATGATGAAGTTTGTCCACCTTCTCCTCTTGGCTTCCATTGCATGTATAATCTTCTGAGCTCATTTACTCATTCTGGAGTGCATTATAGTTTACAAGACCTTCTCCCCAGGATGCACACATCTCCTTCAGATGAGGGAAATTAAATGATTGCCTTCAACCCCATCCTCCACCACCACACTCTGCGTAGTGTTTTCTACATAGGCGGTAGCTGGCAAATAACTGTGAGTGGAATTCAATAAATTGAACCAAAGCGTAGAATTACAGTCTCTGCAAGGCTGGAACAGAGCTTCGAGGTCAGCTAGACCAAACTCTTTCCCTTATTGCCCTTGGCTGGAGGTATTGGCATTTCTTCGGGTTTCTATGTCCCATCTGCTATCAAACATTTTTATGACATTTATTTCCTCATTATAGTCCTTATTGTGTTTTTAAAAAATGTATCTGTGAGGCACATGAGAGTTGGAAATTCTCCCTCCCCTTGCAATTCTTCCTTCCCCGAAGTCCCAGCCTCCCTATGCCTGTGGCAGGCCTCCCAAGCTCCCGATGCAGCATCACTCCCTGCTTTCCTGTATGTCTCTTCTGTCTCCTCCACACCTCCATCATCAATTTCAAACTTCCTGTCCTGACATTCAAGGCCTCCTTACACTTTGAGGCTGTCTTTATCGCCTCCCTTATTTTCCCTGTGTCTCCCTCCCTAGCTCCCACTCCAAATTCTGGGCATTCCTCCAAGTTTCTCCATATTCCTGGAACCATCACCCCCACGCTCCCCCTTCCCTATTTCCCCCATCATCTGTCAAGATATCTCTCATTTCTCTTATCTTCCCCCTAAAATTTTTTTGAAGAAACTCTCCTTTGACACAATAAGCAGATGTATATTTAATGTTCTATTAGCAAATGTTCGCCCATGGCTGTTAGGCCATTGAAATATACACAGCACAGATGACATAGTACTTTGATGCTTGTCACAGCGAATCACAGGCAGCTTCCAATGTTGGACATGGTGATGTAGGACGGAAACCCACAGTGGAACAGATTTAAGTTGCCTTGGTTTGTCCATGCGGCTGACTAACTCAGGAAGATGAGAATTATTTGGGGCTTGCCCTGTCACTCAGATAGGTCTTTCATCATTTCAGCCAAGGGGCAGGCTAGGCAATGGAGGCATTTTTAAAGTTAGCTCTCGTAGTTACCAGCTGGGGTGAGTTTGGATAAATTATGTAAATCCTGATGTTCATTTCCTTACTTCCAAATGGAGATGACCTTAATGAGAATACCTAAGGATGTCAGTTAAGTAACTTAACAGGTAAAAAAAAATGCAGATATTGTAAAACATACGTACATGGCACACATGTCTGCCTGCAGCTGGTGTCAGGTGGTCAGTTGTGATTAACTGTGGGAGAGCCACTTAGTTCCCTTGGGACCTTGATTTCTTCATCTTTAAAACCAGGATAATAAACTCCTGCCTTCTAAACCTCAACAAGCTGTTTTGAAAATACCATAAGAGAAGAGACAAAGACATTTTACTTAGGAAATGTGGGAAAATAAAGGTATCGTCTTCATCATAGTTGGAAACATCACTGTCCCCTGAAAAAAGTAGCATGAGCTGCCTGCATTTCATCTCTGTTTTCCCTACCTGGAATGCTCTCCTCCTTCCCACTTCCCCACCTCCCCTGACTCACTAGTAGTCAGATTTCAGGTTCCAGTGGCCCTCTCATCCCCTCCCTTAGCCCCCAGCCCAAGTCAGCAATCTCCGGAGCTCTCATTCATTGTACAGCCCAAAGAATTGATGTGGAACCACCACAGTTCCCACCTGGGGACACCCACCCAGAGATTTATTTTTAGAAGCCATCACAACTTGACTTTGCCAGGCAGCAGGGAAATGTTTGAACACAATCCTTAATTTCTGTAGTAGTCTGAAGTTTTCAAGGCCCTGATTTCATAAATAGCTTCTACTATTCTTTGTACTTGCTAGGCCCAGGCCACGAATGTTGCTACACCAACACATTATTATATTCTATAAAAAGAAGTTTGCTTACATAATGACAATTTTTTTTAAACATTTATTTATTTTTGAGACAGAGAGAGACAGAGCATGAACAGGGGAGGGTCAGAGAGAGGGAGACACAGAATCCGAAACAAGCTCCAGGCTCTGAGCTGTCAGCACAGAGCCCGACGCGGGGCTTGAACTCACAGACCGCGAGATCGTGACCTGAGCCAAAGTCGGCCGCTTAACCAACTGAGCCACCCAGGCGCCCCCATAATGACAATTTTTGATACACAAATGATATGCCATTCTGAGACAGATCTATAGAAATGAAAACAGTTAAAAATCACCAAATTGATAAATTTAAGACTTGATTCTTTGACATCTCTAGATCTTTTTCACTGTAGCTGCCCTCCAAATTGAATACTTCCAACTTTATTCATAAACAAAGCATTTGAACCTATATTTTATTGACTTTTTTAGGTAAAATCCTTTTGAGAGTTTCAAAAAAGCTTCAGCGCAATCTGATGTGGTAGTCTCTTACAGCTAACTGTCTTTTATCTTTAATCTTATTCTTCTTTTAATATGTGTTTGATATTCACAGATGCAAATATCAGAGTAAAAATACAACTTATCTACAGTTTCCTAGTTTATCCCTCACTTTGTATGGAGGCAGAAAGGAAAAACATAACATAGAATATTGCCTGGAGATTGTCTAAATACATAATTTTTTTTCCTCTCCAACCTAATTCCCTTTACCTCTAAAGGCAGTGGCTATTTTATAAGTAGTTTGAATCAAATTCTCAGAATTTATCCATCAACTTGTCTACAATATTTCTGATTCTGCTCTAGTCTAGCCTCCTTTTACTTTTGCAAATTGTCATTACTCATTTTTATTTACTTTTAAAATTGCATTAGGAGATTCACTTTTGGGGACACCTGGGTGGCTCAGTTAATCATCTGACTCTTGATTTCCACTCCGATCATGATCTCAGGGTTCATGGGATCCAGCCCCTTGTTGGGCTCCTGGCTGACAGTATAGAGCCTGCTTGGGATTCTCTCTCTTCTCTACTCTTTCTCAAAATAAATAAATAGACTTTAAAGAGAGAGGGAGAGAGAGAGAGAGAGAGAGAGAGAGAGAGAGAGAGAGAGAAGAGACTCACTTTTCACATGATTGTGTCAATGTTATTCACATCCACTTTCCACACTCCTCCTTCTCACACTGTATCGTTAAGTGAGTTTAGGCATAATTTGCTAATGTGGAGATTTCAGTTACTGGTAACTGAGTAACGGAAACTCTGTGCCAAGTTGTTTCCAGTTCTCTTTGAATAAGGCAATATTGCAATTCTAAATTCGTTATTTATTTTTGGTTTGCAATTCTTAAATTCGTTATTTATTTCAGTATGGTTGACCCACAACGTTACATTAGTTTCAAGAGTAAAACATAGTGATCCAACTTCTTTGTTCCTGTGTTATGTTCACCATCAGTGTAACCACCATCTGTCATCATCCAACACTATTACAATACTATTGACTGTACTTCCTATGCTATGCCTTTTATTCCTGTGATCTATTCCTTCCGTAACTGGAAACCTATATCCCATAAATTAACATTATCTAAAACATTAATTAGAAGCTTCCCCTAACCTTGGTATTCAGGAAATATTATGGTTTGTACAGACTTAACTCAATGAACCCAAAGATCCCGTGTCTGTAGGTACTAGATCCAGAAACAGGAGGAGAGGAGCACCACACAGCACAACAGCTGGGAATATTACTTTTCTCTTGTTGTGTAACAAATTACCACAAATTTTCCAGCTTCAAGCAACACTAATTTATTATGTCACAGTTTCAGTAGGTCAGAGTTCTGAGCACAGTGTAACTGGGCTCTCTGCTCGGGGTAGGTAGGTAGGGCCAAGTGGGGGGCTCTCATCTGCAGGCTCTGAGGAAGACTGGGTTTCAAAACTCATTCAGGTTGTTGGCCAAATTTAGTTCCTTGTGGTTCTTGGTTGGTGGACAAAGGTCTCCATCTCCTGTTGGCTTGTCTGGCCGCCCACATTCCTCCTCCTGTCCCTTCATCTCCATAGCGGCAGCTGTCGCGCTCCAAATCTCTCTGAGCACCCCCCGCCTCTACTTTGAAGGACTCACGTGATTATATCAAGCCCACATGGATAACCTCATTTTTTTTTTTCAACGTTTTTTTATTTATTTTTGGGACAGAGAGAGACAGAGCATGAACGGGGGAGGGGCAGAGAGAGAGGGAGACACAGAATCGGAAACAGGCTCCAGGCTCCGAGCCATCAGCCCAGAGCCTGACGCGGGGCTCGAACTCACGGACGGCGAGATCGTGACCTGGATGAAGTCGGACGCTTAACCGACTGCGCCACCCAGGCGCCTGGATAACCTCATTTTAAGGGCAACTGTGCCATATAGTGTACACAAAATCACAAACATTATCCATCATCATATTCGCAGGTTTGAAAAATTAGGCCAGGACATCTTTGGCAGGAGGAGGCCATTTCAGAAATTTTGCCCCACACCAGAGCATGTTTTGTTCTGGTATGAGGAAGCTTCAGAAACCAAGAGATATCATATGGAAAATGACACCTCCTTGAACAAGAAGAAGAAGAAGACCTTGAACAAGAAGTAAGTTTCCAGTAATCCAATGGGAAAATTTTAAACTGCGTTGGTAAATTTTCTGCATTTGTTGCTGGAATCAAACTATAGGAAAAGGCACAGATGATCAAACAAGGAGAGAAAGAAGAAAGGAAAAAGTAAACAAAGTTTTGTTAGAAAGATTCCAGAAATACCAGGCCTGATTTTAAGTATACTGACATGAACATCATGAAACACATGAAAAAAATGAGCCATGAAGGGAAACCGTGCAAGTGAATAATCAGTGAGGGGCCTGGGAGCACAGAGAGCAGGGAGCCAGTGAATATAGAACAGACAGTCCTGGATGAGACTTCTCAGAAGAAGGAAAACACCAAGTAAACAAATACCCAGCTCAGAGCCAACAAGCTGCTTCAAGGCTGAGAAGTCCTAAAATTCAGAAAATAAGGGTGGTGATGGTCAGAGGAACCAGGACATTTCACTGTAGGTCCATGTAGTCAACTGTAAAGAGAGACTCATATACTAGCTATGAGCAGTACAGCAAAATGATCCCACTAAAAGGAGATATAGGCAACAAGTCTGAAAATGAGATATCCTAAGCTAGGTATATTTTACTCTTCAGAGACTCCTTTTCTGTTACTGCAGTTATATGTCTTCACTTTGTACCTAATTCTAGGAGAATGAATTATAAAAATATTAAAGATGATGAGAAGCTTTAGGGGTCATCTAGTTTAACCTATTTCACAACTTGGTAAGTCAAGGACCAAAGAAGGGAATAAACATGTCTGGACCAAACTGTGAACCTCAAGAATAGCCAGTTCTAAGGATCTCAGCCCTCTGCTTTTTCCTAGGTTGAGTATATTTTAAGAAATCACTGTGGGTCTTCTTTTAGTAATTTGTATAAGCTTTTACTTCTATGTGCCATGCTATCACTACTCCTCCAATAAGAATGGCATTTATTTTTTCATGCAAGGAATTTTGGAATGAAATGTTTATTTTAGTTCAACTATCAATGGCTTTTAAATAATGAGGATGTGTTGGTCAATGTAGGTCTTAAATTTCATCAAAAAAAAATCTTTAAATAACTTTATATGTTCAAAAAATATTGACCCCCCCATCAAGTGCTATTAGCATGAAATAGGGATTATGGTGAGATTTGGGGTCTATACATGAACTCATACATCCACTCAACAAATAGCTGGTTGTACGAAAATACATAAGAGCTTCCATTGTTGGGCCTCAGTTCATCTGTGAGAGGTGAAAGTAGGAGTAGACTATCTATACTCTCCCCTTTAGTGCTAATAAACAACGAGTCTAAGAATATACATACCACAGGACAGCTATTGAGCTGTACACTCAAAACACCAAGGGAGTGCCATTCTCACAGCAGTGTGTGTGAATGGACCCCTCTGGAGTATGGGGTATGAAAACTGCAATGTTACATATGTTGTTATATGGGAAAAATCCATCTCAAAAGAAAAAATCACGAAAAATTGGAGATGGTATTAGACCATCCAGCCCAATAAAGAATCGTCTCATATCAGCTACACTTCTCCAGAATCTCCCGTGTTGGCCGAGAAGAATAGAAGATACTCCTTTCATTCTGGCTCAGAAGGGCCCTGTTGCCCTTGAGATACCATCTTAATGCAGTGAGAATCCTGCCGGATAGCTGTCCAGCTTGGAGGCCGGGGCATGGGAAAGAGCCCAATAATAATTGGAGAATGAGGAGTGTGGTGATGAGCTCAGATGTCTAAACATAGAAGAAAAGCCAAGAACTGAGTAGTAGATTAGCCATGGAGCAGTCCAGTGAGGCGCTCTATATCCTGTAGGCATGGTGACAAAAAACAAGAATTAAAAATGCTCAAAATTCATCCAGCCAATTTTATTAAGAATAACATTTTGTAACTAAAAAGAACTTGAGTTAAAGGCATTTCCATATGCATGTCCTTTGATATTGAGTCTTAGCATGACTAGCACTGATTTGAGCTATAATCTATGGAAAGATTCTTTTCAGATTTTGAATTTACCTTGGGCAATCAAAGTGCTAGTGGCAGATACTTGAGGTCTCCATTCTAGGACAGGCAGGGACATTAACAGAGTTATAGGTTGAGGGAGCGGGGGGCATGGAGGAAGAGAAAGAAGGATCCAGGAAAAAACCCTTCAAGGATTTTTTTCCAATTTAATTTTATTTTAATATTCTCTAATTTTAGAATAAACAATCAAATAGTAAAGTCCAATGATCTTAAAGTTAAGAAATCAGCATCAGCTTGGCTCACACCCCAATATAATCCGTACACTTCACTCAGCCTCAATAGCTCCAGAAATGTCAAATACCTTCCTAGTCAAGGTCTAGACTGGGCCACTGGGGAGCAGGTGTCATGTCCTACTATGAAGCTACTGATCACAGCAACAAGAATAACAACCCTCCTTTTTGCACTTTGGCACCTGAGACTAAAGGAGCAACACAGAGAGGCAGCCATATAGAAGAAGAAGGTCTTGCTTTGGTTTTGGGAAAGCATCCTCTCTACAGCTCTTTGAAACTATAGAATGATTATTAGAAACTAAGCTGAATTTACACATTTTTCTTTTATGTTTCTCAGAATCAAGCTATTGGGAGAGTGAGCAATCTATCATTGATGTATTCATTCAAAAACACATAATAAGAATGCACATATTATGAGCAAGGTACTACGAATGAACACAGCGTTAGAAATGGAACCACTCTGCTCATAGAATTATTGAAACAAAGGATGAAATTTAACAACTTTTCAGAAAACTTAATAAATGAAAAATAATACAATATTTTTGATGCCGGGGTGCCTCGATGGCTCACTCATTTAAGCACAGGACTCTTGATTTGGGCTCAGGTCACGATCTTCCAGTCGTGAGACTGAGCCACGCATTGGCCTCTGTGCTGGGTGTGGAATCTACTTGGGATTCAGTCTCTCCCTGTCCATCTGCCCCTCCCCTGCTCTCTCTCTCTCTCTCTCTCTCTCTCTCTCTCTCTCAAAACAAAAAAAAAAAATTTTGATGACATGAATCCCTGCCTATTGCAGTGGGAGTGATTTTTTTAATGTTTTCCCCATAGCTGACATGCAGCCACATGGGGATTAAATGAAACGAGATAAGAACTGCAAGGTGCAGAGCATGGTAGTTTCCGTCATCAAATGGATGCGACTTAGCCCTCCATAACGTTCGTGTGTTAATTCACGGACTCACATAGTTTCAACTGCCCAATTACTTTTATTGGCATTAAGTTCCACTTTCTTACCGGAATCATATATGTCCATGAAGATGCTAAACGATGAATCTGGGTACATCTATGAAACCTCCTGAAATAGATCCAATTTCAGTGAGGCTACCCATTCCCTGCTTCAACCACCAAGACCTAGATGCAGAAGATGATACCTGAAGTCCCAATGCTGGGACAGGACAAATCACATTAGCCTCCGAACAAAGTCAGTCATAAATGTCTGCTGCTATCTTCTCGTGCGGTTATCCTTCCTGTGACTCCTCACCCAAGTCCTCCGCCACCGCACCTACTTGGTCTAAAATGTCAGTGTTTTGGGGTATATTTACTTGGCCATCTACTTCCTGGCTCTAGGATTCTGTTTTGTTAGATGCTGTCGTCACTACCAGGCTGGAGGCCAATGTTTGTACTGGGTGGGAGTTGGAGGGAGGCATAAACAGAATCAACCCTCTTGTGCTTTAAAAAATCAGGCTAGAATTATATACATATTTCATGTCAGAAAAATAAAATGTGTCTTGGCGGCAGATGGGAAGTTGGAGCGCGTGGAGGGGGAGTGGAGAATTGGCAGAATTGTTCCCCTTTTCTTTGGCCCCCCGCCTGACAATCATTCAGCCCTTTACTCTTGGAGTCAGCACCTTCTCCTTCTTCTGAGGCCTTCCAAGTGCTACAATTTCCTTGCCGTCATCCCTAGCATGTTGTCAGAACTCTGAATGGCTTGAAAAGGAAGAACACTCTCACAAAATGGTGTCCATTCCCTAAATTATCTAAGACTTGTGTTCAAGTCACTGGAGTGAACCTCAACTTGGCTTAGAAGAGAAAGCAAGGTTCAGATGGCAAGACAAATCCACACAAGGATTTGATGATCTAAATGAGGATACATTTAGGAACCAAGCTCTTCACCTGAAAAAGAAATTCCACTTCTGAGCTTTGTAGGGAACCAAGAGTATTACCTACCTAAAAGGTTTGCTAAATTTCTCTAAGCCCCATCACTTCCCTCCAACTGGAGTGTTTCTGTTTCTCTAATTCCTGGTGCTTTCTAGGACCACCCAGAGCTGCAGTCTCTTCTGAATAATTATCTACACAAAATGTGACCTTCGCCCTAGTCCTTTAGCCTCAGCCTTTCATTAAGCAGTTCCCAATGCTTCCTATCGTGTTCCCAGAAAGGACCGCTCTGTGATAAACAGTGCTCCTAAGTCCTCAAACTCCTCAGAAAGTTCTACCAGTGGTATCAAAAACCCTGAAGCCTTCCGGTGGCGGCTACTTGTGTCCATGTGATCCCTAGATACTAGTTTTAGGGGGTATAGAATAAATTTGTAAAGACCCACAAGGCTTCTTGGCCACTCCTTTCCTACTCTCCTTGAGAATACCCTCCTCCTTGAGCCTGATGCCACTAGTGAGCTCTCTTCACCTTCATGGCTGTCATATGTCAGCCTCTATGTTGGTCATTTCTTCATATTTAACACCTCTTATAACTTGACACAGTGTCTTACTCTCCACCTTAAATCCTAAAATGTAGTGCTGACTTCACCAATCACAATCCTAAAACCTTGCTAATTCGAATGGCCTTAGAGTCACCTCCCCACCTATACAATTCATTCCAAAGACCATCAGCCAGACCCTGGAACTCTTCCTCTCTGAAAGTGCCCTAACCCCCACCGAAATATCACCTTTGGAAGCCCACTCTTCTAGCTTTGTTCAAACAGTGCAACAATATATTTAGTAGAGAGTGAGATCTTTCAAATTCAAGTGGTGTATCCAGATATCAAAATGGAAACAAACACCGTAGTTAACCCCAAGCAAAATATTTTGTTTGGAAAGAAGAATAAGCAGTGAGAAGAACAGAAAAAAAAAATATGGGTGTCAATGGCCTTTCCTCCTGTAAGAAATGCCTACATCTTCTGTACTGGGGAGACAAATTCAGTACTTAATAGCAAATAAATGGGATGTATTCCATTACTTCTTCAGGAGAAGATAGCATTTCTGCTCAGCCTCCATTGACTTGCAAGGAAAAATAACACCAGAATCACCAAAAATCATGATTTCTGGGGTTGTTTGTGGTAAAGAACCCACCTTATGCCAGAGTGCCAGTGACTAGTCTAAGCAGGTCCTGCTCCATGGCCAGCCTACCAAAGGCAAAATCGAGATGAAGTGTTCCATCCCACTAAAAATGTGTATGCACGGTCCCAGATTGCTGTACTTTCTTTATGACACAACTGAAATAGGAGGCTGGGAAACTTGCCTTATCTAGAATTGAGTCCCAGATCTTGGCATTGTCCAAAACAATCCTCAACTCAAGTTACACTAATGTAATCTTCCTTCTTGTGCCAAAAACAACTTTTGATGGGTCTTCTACACTTACTCTGCAGGTCACACACTCTCTCCCAAACGTGAGTGTTGAACTAACATCAGCTGATTTCCGAGAACTTTCAGGGCAGGGGAATAGCCCCAAACACTTCTGAATTTGGCTGATTTTTTTTGTTGTTGTTATTGAATGGCTATGCCTCCCTCAGCTCTGTGTTGTCAGCAGAATTAACCTGTCTATATCATCTTTTATAGATTGTGAACAGGGAGGACCTCAAGTCTGACCCCTGTCGGGCCCCAGTAAATCTTGCAGCACACAATTAAAGGCACTCCTCTGGTCTTTGTTTTTCTACCAGTCCATCAGCTCCCATGCACTCTGGATACTCATGAAACTTCTTTTCATCTGAGGCTCACGGTAGGATTTTTTAAAAAACATCTGCTGAAGATCCAAATAGATTGTTATACTTCCTCTTAAAAACTAACCCATGGGATTGCTTCTCCTAAACAATTTTTTTTTTCTGCTGAAAGTGAACACCCTTCACTTGTTCTTTTATTTCAGTTTGAAATGAAGTTGCCCAAGGTAGGAAATAATGCAATTACCAGCCCTCCTTTTTTTTTTATTTTTTATTTTTTTATTTGTGGACCACTTGGCTTTGTTATCCCTTGGGGTTAAAGACTCTCAGGAAAACTTGGAAATCTCTTGAGAACTTTGTTTCTTATAATGGTCTACTTCTAGGCTCTGCCCAACGATTTTATTGTCATATTAAAACCAACACCTATCTTATAAAATACAATGAGAAAAAAATTCATGTGCATTTTGCAGATAGACCAAGACTTCTTGGATCTTTTCTATTCAGTGCCTACTTAAGCCTCTAACCCCACAAGCTCTCAAGTTGTACGTTCTGTTTTCTCTTCAGGAGGGAATACAGGAGAAATGCACC
Organism: Neofelis nebulosa; assembly: GCF_028018385.1. Classification (NCBI taxonomy): domain Eukaryota; kingdom Metazoa; phylum Chordata; class Mammalia; order Carnivora; family Felidae; genus Neofelis; species Neofelis nebulosa. Next base: position 14,776,425 of record NC_080790.1, read on the forward strand.
TTCCAAAGCCCCTCACAGCAAAGATGAGGAAGCCAAGGGGACAGGAAGGGCCTTGCCAATAATCATGTGCTACTTGGGGGCCCCTTGGGCTTGAGCTCAGAGCTCCTCTCTCTTGTTGTAGAAAATAAAACAAAGTAGAAGACATTGGAAAATACAAAGAAAATGATAATAGCAGTTCATAATCCAGTCATGGATAACTATTATTCATGTTTTGGTCAATATCATTTTTTATTATGAAAAGTTTAGTTTATATAATTTGGATCATAATTATATATAATTTTGTATAGCTTTTTGAACACATAATATAACACAAGTATTTTCCAACATGAATAGAAACTCTAACATATTTTTGATGATCATCTGATATTTTATTAACAAACATACCACAATTTAACTAACTACCTTGATTTTCTAGAGCTTTTGTATTTTAAATAATCTAACAATATCTTTCAACAAACTTTTTTTTCCTCTGTATTTTGTAATTAACTTTTAGGGTCAATTCCCCAAAACCTAAGAGTATGGATATTTTAAGGCCCTTGGTATTTGTTGACATTTTTTTTTACAGATAGCTTGTGCCAATTTACATTTCCTTCAGGGATATATTAAAGTAACTAATTCATTAGACTTTCATGAACATTAGTTATTCTAATTTTTTAGAATTTTTATTCTTACAAAATTCAAATCTACAGACAACATACAAGAACAGTACAATGAACTCCTGTATGCTCTTTGTCTATATTCACCAATTATTAATATTTTGTTATGTGTGCATTAATGACCTCAAACTATTTATTATCCTCCTTATTATTATTATTATTATTATTATTTGCTGAACCATTTGAGAATAAGTTATAGACATTTTACCCCTAAATATTTCAATTTTTGTCTTCTAAGAAAAACACTTTTTTATATTGTTGTATTTTCAAATTAAGCACCTTTAACATTGATATATATTATTATCCAACACACAGCCCTATATTTAAGTTGTCCTAATATTGTCCTTCATAGGATTTTGTTTTCTGATCTAGAAACCAAGCCAGGATGATGTATTGTGTTTTCTTGCCATGTCTTTTTAATTCCTTTAATTCAGAACAGTTTCTCAGCCTTTAGTTTTCATGACTTTGACACATTTGAAGAGTACAGGCAGATTGTTTTGTAAAATGTGCTCCCATCTGGGTTTTTCTGAGTTTCCTCATAATTAGACTCAGGTTATGCATTTTGGGCAAGTATGCCACAGAAGTGATGTTCTGCTCTCAGTGTATATACATCATGATGTCAGTTTGTCCTATTTTTAGTGATGTTCACTTTAATCACTAGGTTAAAATGATTCTACCATGTTTCCCCACTGTAAAGGTAGCTTTCCCTTTTGTAATTAATAAGTAATCTATGGGAAGTTACTTGAGACTGTGTAAATATCCTGGACCTCAACAAACTCTCGCCCATGGGTTTTAGCATCCGTTTTGAGATGTGTCCGAAATAGTTGTTACTATGATTGTTGCAAAATACTAATTTTTCTAACTCCAGAATCCCTTCTGCATTTATTATTTGCCATTTTACTTTAACAAAAAGCTTTTGCTTTTTCTTGCTATTTTTCATGTATGTATGTATGTAGTCAGTCAGTCATTTGTTCATATATATTTTTAATAGAATGGATATATGGATTCTTTTTATATTCAGTGTGTTATAATCCACTAAACTTATTATTCATTTTGATACTGAAATTGTCCCTGATTTGACAAATGGGAGCCCTTGTTTCTAAGTTCTTTGGACATATCTTCATCATTTTATTAGCCCTTTCTCATATCCTGGCTCCCCACTCCCCACACACAGACACACAAACCCCACATTCCAATTACTCTGCTCTTGCAATTATCCTGTTCTCATTCTGGAATTGGCCATTTATCCAAGGACCCCTGATTTCTTTTACGGGAAAATAGAATTAATTCTATTTTTTTAATGCAAAATGTTTTGGCTTTAATTTACATTTCTTTGGTTATTAGTGAAGTTAATTTTTTTCAAGTATTTATTCCTTGCTTTCATTTCATCTTTTGCTATTGTCTTTAATTTGCATAGTGTTTTCTTTAGAATACCTAGAATACATACTTAAGAATGACTTTGATTCTAATATTTAGATGAAACCATTTGTTTAGAAGGACAAATTCAGTTTGTAATTTCATTGTTCTAAATGGTTAAATCCCCCAAAAGGCTCCTCATCAAACTCTTGTAAACATGTTAAAGGAATCCAGTTCCATTTTAGAGCACCATCCCTATAGCCAAATTCAGAACTTCAGCCTATGGGAGCTGAACCCATTCTCCTGTGCTTTCTACATTACGGTGGCCCTGCCAAGATTTTCTAGGTGGGAGAGTATGTGAAATCTGTGCTGGTGGAAGCAGCAGTGGAGCTTGGGGAGAGGAAGAGCTAAATTTGAGGTCAAAGGAATCTGTGGCAGTGGAAGGACTCATGGTAGGAAAGGAAACGAAAATGGTAAGATTATTACAGAAGCAGCTGCATGGAGAAAGGAAGGGCTCTCAAACAGTAGTAGTTAAAAGAGAAATCATGGGGCGCCCGGGTGGCTCAGTCGGTTGAGCGTCCGACTTCGGCTCAGGTCACGATCTCGCGGTCCGTGAGTTCGAGCCCCGCGTCGGGCTCTGGGCTGATGGCTCGGAGCCTGGAGCCTGTTTCCGATTCTGTGTCTCCCTCTCTCTCTCTGCCCCTCCCCCGTTCATGCTCTGTCTCTCTCTGTCCCAAAAATAAATAAACGTTAAAAAAAATTTTTTTTTAAGAGAAATCATATGGGTGCCTGGTGGCTCAGTTGGTTAAGTGTCTGACTTCAGCTTTGGTCATGTTCTCATGGTTTGTGAGTTCGAGCCCTGCTTCAGGCTCTGTGCTTACAGCTCGGAGCCTGGAGCCTGCTTCCGATTCTGTGTCTCAGTCTCTATTCCTCCCCTGCTCACACTCTGTCTCTCTTTCTCTCAAAAATAAATAAATATTAAAAAAAATAATAAAGTAGAAATCATAAACCAGAGTGGCAATTTGTAAAGAACTTTACTTTTATGAAGAACTACCAGAAGTTTGAAACATCCTCTAAACACCTACGGGTGGAAGAGATCGTCCCTCTGCTTGTTACAAAATAAGCATACGTATCTAAATTACACAGTGATCTATCTTCAAATGAAATTATAATGAAAAAAATAAATATGTTAAGCCACTGAAATTCCAGGTTTTTTGTAACAATAGGCGGAGATACCCTAACTAATGCAGTTATTTAAAATAAGGTAGCTGAGGGGTGCCTGGGTGGCTCAGTCGGTTGAGCGGCCGACTTCGGCTCAGGTCATGATCTCACAGTCCGTGGGTTCGAGCCCCACGTCGGGCCCTGTGCTGACAGCTCAAAGCCTGGAGCCTGTTTCGGATTCTGTGTCTCCCTCTCTCTGACCCTCCCCCATTCATGCTCTGTCTCTCTCTGTCTCAAAAATAAGTAAACGTTAAAAAAAAAAAGAAAATTTTAAAATAAGGTAGCTGACAGGTTCATGCAACTAGAAATGGAAGGGTGGAGGGTAAAAGAGAAAACATTAAGATAAAATAAGAGGGGGCCATGGACACACCTGTAGTAAGTAGGTAGCCCTTCTCTATGTCCTGCAATCAAAATATATTTTTTTAATTTTTTTAACATTTATTTATTTTTTGAGAGACAGAGCATGAGCAGGAGAGGGGCAGAGAGAATGGGAGTCACAGAATCTGAAGCAGGCTCCAGGCTCTGAGCTGTCAGTGCAGAGTTCAACGTGGGGCTTGAACTCATGAACCACGAGATCATGACCTGAACTGAACTGGGACACTTAACCGACTGAGCCACCCAGGCACCCCCCAAATATATTTTAAAGAATTCACCAAGGATTGAGAAATCAAAGCCAGTCCACCAGTCAATCATTCCATCCATGTATTCTTTCAAAAAGTGTTTGTTAATTCCCATCAGAGAGACACCAGAGATATATCAAGGATTAAGATGTGGTCCTTTCTCTTATAATTGTCAGGAGAAAAATCAGCTTTATAAGTCTGTTATGAAAAGTAGCTATTTTCTACCTGTGCCCTCCAGGGAGAAGGAAGAATTAAATGAAGAACTTTATTAGTCTCACATTTCATTAAAGTCTACTCTGACTGTTTTTCCTTCCCCTGATAAACTACTAAGATTTAAAATGGATTGGTCTTAAACCTTTGCCATATTTTTACTTTCAGCTTCTAAGAAAATTCTAAGATTCATAGAACTGATCAAGCTATCAAAAAAGTAGGGGGAAAAGACAAACAGTCCAGATAAAACAGTGGTCAGAAAATCCACACCTTGTTTGACTCATCTTGGCTAATTGTATAGAATTAGAAAAGATTCTTTAGAATTTGGAGAAAATTGACGTTTTAATCTCAGAAGCTCCAGATCATTGACTGTTTGCCTCTCTGAGCCACTGAGTAGGCTAGTATGTGTGGCACAGAGACAAAGCAGGCCTTCACCATCTAGTGAGAAACACCACTAAAGATAAATGTTCTCTGTGTCACAGAAGGGTTCAGATCAGTGCCACCTGCCTAAACAAGAGGAGACATGTTTACCATGGGACTCTGAACAAAGATTAGCAATTTACTCATATTCCCTCCTTTCCTGGGAATTTCTATTCCCTCTTCTGTATGGTGGAAGTGACTCTTCTGCATGAATTCAAGCAGGTGGAACCAGAAACCCTGCTTTTGCCACTCCAAAATGGGCCACATGAGACACCTTCCTGACCATGTCGACACCCAGAAAGCCTGATCCTCGTGCCACTCTTGGCAGTTTGGACTTCTTAGCCCCTGAATCTCATACCAAATGAGAACTTCCTAACTGTATCTTTGTCTTCTTAATATTCAACTTTCAATGAAGAAAAGATTCAGAAAAGAATTATGTATCTCCTTCAAATCTAGAAAACATTAAGATGGCTCTGTCCTCAAAGGGCAAGTGATGTTTTAGAAAGAGGTGTAACATTTTTGTAATGTTACATGTTTTCCTGGGAATAGGGGGACCGGGAACATTGGAATCCTGCCCCAATCTCATTGCTCATTCCCATAAAGTCCCCAAAGGAATTATTTTTAAAAAGGGGAGTATAGCAAACGGGAAATTAAAGTACACTTTATTATTAGCCTGGCCAATGCCAAATAAACAAACGTAGAACTTTCTGGTAATGTGTCTAGGACACATGGCATACTCTCAGATCCTGGTCCAGATCCCCAAACTCTAAATTGAGTATCTTATCTTGGAATCTTCACATTCTCGGGCTGCTCACATGGAAGAGGGAACAGAAGTAATAAATGAGGAAAGTACTGCGTGGAAAAAGAAATAAAATTAACCTGGAGAAATTTCAGAAACAGAATCCTTTATTAAACAAAACAACAAGCAAAAGTACTCCAGCATAAAAAAACAGCTCTATCATAAAAAATAATTTCTCATTATCAGGCAGATAGGTATTCTGGACCTAATCCCTAAGTGACAGACATGGAGGGATTGCAGGTTCCAACAACAACCCTGAGAGTAAGAAAAGGAAAAGAGCTCAGTGATGTCGGCCGCCCTCACTGATCTGGCCATGTGACTGCAGGAGAAAGAAGATCGTAGCATACAATGAACTGCCTGCTGGGGAATGCGGCCAGAATGGCAGCCGGCATCTGGCACCGTTAGTTTAGGACTTTATTCTCCAAGAAAGAAGTGAGAAATGGGACAAGAGCGTGAAGACTCCGCTTGCCAACTCCCCCACAAGTCAGAGATTAGTCAGGAAAGAAAGGTCATCGTTGATTTTGGGTTGTAGCTCGGGGTCAATACTGCCACTGTGAGTCTCTTCGCTCTGCAGGGAGACTTATGTAGGAATTCCCGCAAGCATCACAATTACCTACTGCGCCAGATATCCCAGTCCTCACTGCGTCTATTAGGAAAATGTGCCTCAGAAAGGTCATTTTGACCAAGATCTCACAGCTGTTAAATGTGATCTTGAATTATCTGTATCCAGAGCCTATATGCTATTTGTCATTTTTTTCATCTGAGTTTATTATACCAGAATTGCATTATTAATTAGAACAGGTTTTGGAAATCATTTGATTTTTTTTTCTTATTAGTCATTACAATTTGGCCTTAATGGAAATAGTCAAAGTCAGTCCTGAGTTATATTTCGTGTACACAAATGACACAAAGCAGGCACTGTTCACCACGCCCTTTGCAGCATTCTCTAAGGCATCTTGATACTGTCAAGAACAGAAGCTTCTTCACACACAAGTTCTTATACGTCCTTCCAAAGAAAACATTCTTTCTTATAAGTAGTCATAATCACCGTATTCATATGCTTACTCACCCCAGGTAGCTAGGTACATGAGTTGAAACAACCACTTAGTGCAAACAATCGTAGGAATATGTACATATATTCTGCATTATGTATATGATATACTTACTTCCCATAAAGGAGGTATGACTGGCCTCATTAAAAAGTTCCAGAAAAATGAGGGTTTCCTAATTTATGCATAAATTTATATGAATGTGCTTTCCAGCTTTTGCATAATTTCACCATCTAAATATTCAAATATATGTATAAGTGCATATATGTACATCCTTATTGACACAGTACACACTCTATGGATATCATGGTTATTACTATTAAGAAACATGTAGACACCTGGTTTCTGCTTGGGATGTAAAGAACCAGAAGGATTATTCCCACCCCTACAACAACAACAAAAGCCAAACTACAAGTTCACTTTTCTTGACTGCATCAGAGAACCAAAGTTGCAGGAAAAGATGGGACAGGAATCATGGCCTACCTGGGGCAAATGCAGGAAATGTCAACTAGTGTAGTCACAAAAATTGATGGCTGCCAGGTGTAAGCAGGCAAGAGAGTTTGGACCTCCTTAGACCTAGAGAGATAAGAGGGGTTTGCACCTTCTTCGCCACAGACCCCACTGGGAACTAGCATAAATGATTGACCAATGTCTTGAGAAAGTGTTTTTGTGGTGTAGGTCTGGACTTTTCTCTCTTCTCCTTCACAAAGGGATGCAATCCTTAATCTGTGGGGGAAGGAAGGCACTGGTGAAAATCCATTGCATTTGGTCAAAAGAAACAGGAAGAAAACTTCAGTTTCTGGGTCAGGTGCAGAAATCCTTTCAGGGCTCAGAAGCACAGCTGAGGCAGGGGTGCTGAGAGGTAAAGCATGACTAAAGGAACTGGAAGCCTGTGATGCACAAAGAGAAACCACAGCGATAATATGACCAAAGACCCAGCAGTACCCTTGACTAGATCAACTCAAACCCCCACATTAAAAACATAGCAGAAAGGAATGTACATTCATCCCCCTGCATAACAAATGATTTATCTCAGTCTCTGTCCTACACAAAATGTTTAGCTTTAAACAAAAACTTACAAAGTATTTGAAAAGGTAAGGAAAAAATGATATAATGCCAAGAGGTAAATCAATCAAAATAAATAGATTCAGATATGACACAGATGTTGGGACTATGTGAGAAGGAATTCAAGAAACAACTAGAGGTCACTATTGATTATTTCCAAGCCACCAGGTTTTGATGTTTTTGTGGGATATTGCAGTCTATAAAGCTAAAAAAAATCCAAGCTGGACTACCCAATAAAGCTGGTTCCTAAAGACTCTGTAATGGGTCCTCCAAGAACACCATTATCATTCATTTCATGTATATTTACTCACTATTCATTGTATATGGGACCCAATCCCCAGTCTTTTTTTAATGACAGATATTCTCTTTAAATGAACACAATTACATGTTAGATCCCACCACTCCAGATCCTTTTGGGCCTCAGGATTATATCAAGCTGTACCATAGATTTTCTTGGATTCATAGCATCATTTGAGGACCTTTCTTGGCCATCTGCTCTTGCACCTTAGTTCCACATAAGTATGTGCATTAGAACATGTTCTCACCATAGCATCATCTGCAAATTTACAGATGTGCAGCTGGAACCACATATGTCCCCTGATGGAACAGCTCCCTTACTTGAGACCAGTTGGAGGTGAAGACCATTACTGTCCCCTGACATTTAATTTGGCCTAGAGCTTTGTTGCTGCATTATCACCTATTTTTCTTTTATAATTCTGTTTAAGCATAGATTTGGATCATTCATTCATTCATTCATTCAATAAACCAATCCCCAGAGCAATATATGATTGAATCCTTGTATCATGTGATAACCAGTTTTTTGCCAACATCCAATATTGTCAGGGACTGTTTCATGCATTTTCCATGCATTATGCATTTCTCACAATAATGCAACAAGTATTATTAACCCCATTTTACATTTAAGAAAATGATACACAGTGGGTTTGAATAGCATTGCCCAAGGATATATAGTTAACAACAAATCTGTTTTTTTAATTTTTTTTAATGCTTACTTATTTTTGAGAGAGAGAGAAAGAGACAGAGCATGAACAGGGGAGGGGCAGAGAGAGAGGGAGATACAGAATCTGAAACAGGCTCCAGGCTCTGAGCTGTCAGCACAGAGCCTGATGCAGGGCTCGAACCCACAGACCACGAGATCATGACCTGAGCCGAAGTCGGAAGCTCAACCGACTGAGCCACCCAGGTGCCCCAACAAATGTGTTTTTTAATAACCTGTCCAAGTTGATGTCCAGTAGGTCACACATGAGTTTATACTGATTTTCAACAAATCTCCATGGAAAGACATTTCATATTGAGATGACATCTATGGATGGTCATCTTACTCTTTTTAGTTCTCTTATACTTTGAGAGGACTGAACTGGATCACAAGAAAGTTAATGGAGCACAAAATCTCATGAGAGACTTAGAAAGGCCAGCAGGGATGAGTCTATAGGATCAGAGCTTCACAGTCCATGAAATAAGGCAATGGAGAGAAATTCTCCCTTCTCTACATCCCCACTGGTACATTTCTTGTAATTTGTTATTCTACTGTATAATATCATTATCTTGTTAATTCAGAAGACACTATTCACCTTCTCCCTTTCTGTCAGGTGTTAGAGTACACAGCATTTATCATATTCCCTAACAGTTTCCTTTATTTCCTCTGGTTTTCCTTCCCCCACCAGAACATAAGCTCCACAAGAGCAGAAAGTTTGCCTATCCTATTCATTGTTGTAAGCATACAATAGATACTTTCTGAATGACTGAATCACGTCTAATATATGGTCAAGATTCTTTTATTTTTTTAATATTTATTTTTGAGAGGCGGGAGGGGCAGAGAGAGAGGGAGACACAGAATCTGAAGCAGGCTCCAGGCTCTGACCTGTCAGCACAGGGCCTGACATGGGGCTCAAACTCATGAACTGTGAGATCATGACCTGAGCCAAAGTCGGACACTTAACTGACTGAGCCACCCAGGTAGCCCTGTGGTCAAGATTCTTACTGCAACGTCTATCCATTGGGGTCAGACAATTGTGAGTAGAAAGCAAGATTGCCCCTTGGGGAGAACCACATCCCTACAGTCACCCTGAAATAGGGCTGAGGGAATGCTCATGCTTCCATACAGAGCCAGAGAGAAGTCTGGTGTAGAGTCTTAGGTGCAGAGGTGCCTGCTTCACAGGCATGTTTGGGTTTGGACGTGGACATTATTTGGGGTTCCCCTCAGGCCTTCGATAAAGTCCTGTCAAAGTCTTAGCCTGCTATCAATTGGGCTGTGAGAATCAGAAAGAGTAGTAGTATTGACTCCCTAAGCCCAGAGTAGAGGGGGACTTCGGGGTAGACATGTACAAAGACAAGAGTGCCAGGACAGCAAAGATCTCACACAAGGGGGTTACTAGCAGGAAAGACACTAAGAACATGCCAGCAAAACAGGTCAAAGCATAAAAAGGAAAATTGCTTAAGATAACAAGAAAGTCCTAGGTTTTTGGAGATAACTAGTAAGCTTTAGGGGGGAAAATGAATACTCATTTTTTTTTCTTTTTTAAAGCACATGTCATATTATTTCCTTGGATGACTCCATTAAATGTATATGTCTTCATTCAAGAAAGAACTTATTTTGATTCCTGATAAAGCACTTATTTGCATTCTACAGTACTCTTTGATCTAAAACCATTTGTTTTATTATCATAAAATCCATTTTCATCTGAAAAATACCAAATCACCATGTACTAGCCTGACACAGATAGGCTTGGTCTGGACAATCATCTTGTGAAGCTCAAAACCTTCTGGAGCACCACTCCTCTGGACGATTTCATGAATATTTCCCACCTATCTTCATTCTCTGGTGCACCAGCCAGGCATCCTACTCTTGCTTCCCGTGTCCCCACCTATCCCCTGGCTGTTTCAAAGCCATTTCCACAATCTGGTGCTGTATTTGTTTTCTGGGGCTGCTGTAATAAAGTAATACAAACTACAAGACTTAAACAACAGAAAAGTATTGTCTCATAGTTCTGGGGGCTAGAAATTCAAGATCAAAGTACCAGCATGTCTGGTTTCTTCTGAGGGCCATATGGAGAATCTGTTCCATGCCTTTCTCCTAGCTTCTGGTGGTTGCTGGAAATTTTTGTGCTCTTTGGCATCACCATAGTCTCTGCCTTCATGTTCACATGGCATTCTTCCCATGTATATAACGCTACTTCCAAATTCTCCCTTTTTAGGATACAGCCATATTGGATTAGGGCTCACCCCTATGACCTCATCTTGATCATCTGCAAAGATTCTTAACAAACACAGTCACATCTATAGGTACTGGAAGTTAGGGCAATAAATCCTTTGGAAGGATGTGATTCAATCCATAACAGATGGGGTGAGGGGGAAGAAGGGGTTGGGGAGAAGGCTCTGCCTGAAGGCCCTTCTCCCCCTTTCCACTACACTCATAATGGTTTCCTAAGTTAATTTCCCAGTCTAGTGGTCATGTCTGAAACTTTCTCTTTCCTTCTCAAACTCTGCCTTTACTACTTCAAAATCCAGAATTTTAACCCTGTTGATTAAACATCCCAGATAATTTTGGGGGTGTTTGATTTTATTCTGAAAAATAAATCAATTTTTCTCCCAACAAAATTCCCACTATTAGAAACTCTGGGTGATTTTTCTCATTCAAAAATTTCAAAGAAAAGCAGTGTTAGAGCACAAATGAAATAATGAAGTGGAAAGTTATTTTGTTTTCCATGTTGTTCTTTCTTTTTCCTTTTACAAATTATTCCCATCTTTATAAAATTTACAACTAATTCCCCTATTCACCTTCAGCCACTATCCCTGTAAATCATGTTCCAGCCATATAGGACTTCTAAGCAATTCTTGAACCAAAGTGAGATTTTTGATTCTCTTTTCCTCTGTCTGGAGTAACCTAGCCTCACTTATGAATCTGGAAAACTCCAGCCAACCTCCAACACCTGGATTAAGTACCATCTTCCCCAACTTCCTCAGGGATTTGAACTCTATGTGCTTTCCCCCTTCACAATGATTTATACAAGTTTCTATCATGATAGAAGCCGTTGGACATTTTTCACTGTGGTTTGTTGACAATGTGGTCCTTCTGATTACCCCATACCTCTGACAGTATGGGCTGTCACTTTCCATTGTATCTGGGCCCTCACTGGCACTTCATAAATGTTTGAGAGACACATAGAAAGAAAAGGTGTACAAGTCACAGAAGAGCTCTTTCCAGGTCTTCACAGGCCTTTTGAGTAAGGCCTTTTGAAAACCTAATCATTCTCTGCAACTTGCCACTGATATAGGGTCTTGCTAAGAGTATACTCACTCTAGAACAGAGGAAGACATTGCAGTTCAGTAAGATAAACATGGAAGTTTCATAAGAATTCATTTTGTGTTTTATGGGTGTATAGCAGAGAGGAGTTTGGGGGGAAAACTGTTGAGAATGCTGGCTAACCTCAAAAGATTCTGGTCTTTTGTTCACACGAACAAAGCATGAACATGTTCACAAGCCGTAAGCTGCAATTCAAAAATCAACACCCAAGCAAAGTTAACTTAGACAAGAAAAGCATCCAGAAACACTAAGAACCCAGCTCTATTATGCCTTTGCCCCTTCACTATAATACTCTATGATTGCTTGTCATTGACAAAAGTAGTGATCCATTATCTGAGTCTTGAAGGAGAATATGAGTCAGTGGCATCCATTCACTGGGCAGAGATGCACCCAGAATGACCATGTGAGAGCTTCATGCATTCACCATTCGCAGTCCAAGTGGCTGCTACCTCTTGCCTCAAACATTGACGTCTAAACAATCAGCAACTTCTACCAATAAACTCCTTCACTCTCTAAATGTAGCATCTGAAGCCCCATAAACAGGAGTGAACTAGTAGCAGTCTGCAGTTGTCATCATTGACAGCTTATGATTTATCTTAAACTCTCCCTCGCCATTTGGCCATGACTTTAAGTAAACACTTTCCGTCTTCCTCATGTTCTCGTTACTGCCACCTCCCACTAATAAGAGAGACTGCCAAGAAAAGCATCCAGACAGTTCATTTACCTCCCAAACTTGCCTGAAAGTAGCCGCCCCAGTTTAGACAAGGGGCGAAGCAACTACTGCACATTTTCAACAGATGGAACAATGCTTCCCAAATTATTTACATTAACATTATTTGCTCTGAGGATGTGTGTAACGAATGGGTAGTTGAATGAAATATTATGGCACAGACTGAAGACACCAGCAGTTCAGGCAGGCCATTTATGGTGATAGATGGAGATGGGCCGTTTTGCTTTCTAAGAAGCTGAGGAACTTTGGGCAGTCTGTCTTTGCTAAGTTCTTGGCACTGTCTTGTTCTGTTGGGTGGCTGGGGGCTTGGTCCAAATTCACAGGGAAGTTCCTCACTTAAAGCATGGTGGCCAGAGGATCCCAAGACTGTCTCCTCACCCATCAGCCAGTGAATGAAATTGGTCCAGAATGTTGGCTGCTGCACAATGCAGCTGGCCACAAGAATGGTAGGTAGTCCATAGATTTTCTGTGAGTGTCAGGAAGCCATCCCTAGTAGAAGTTGAGAGACCTTCCCTCAAAACTGATGGAACCCACTTTTGACTCAGCCTTCCTGAAATTTTTAATGGCCTGCCCACACCAAATCCAAAGTGGTATTGGGTATAATAGAATAGGCCATCATGAGGACCCTATGCCTGATAATATTCCTTTAGTGCCTTGTAAACCAAACCAGGAGTAGAGTAGAATGGTCACTGGCAGATGATGGGCTACAGTATAGGAAGAGAGTGAGCAGAGTCCTACTGTTTCTTCAGGTGAGCAAGTGGATTAGTAAGGGTTGGAAGGATGCCACAGTGAGCCCCCTCAGTGTCAAAGTCAGTCTCATAGCAGGAGTTTCCAAGTTCTATTTGGGTACTTACACAACAATTCTCCACGTGGACTGTTTTAAATGATCATATATTTATTATTTATTGAGTACATTCAATATCCAAGGCTCTGTGTTTTGAAACACAGATGAGGGATATCTTGAAAAATGCCTTTTCAGAAGCTCCCTCTGCAAGTGGATAAGTAGAAGGCCATCACAATACTAAGTGATAAACCTAGAGAAGGACATTTTCTTGAAGTGGCAGCTGAACTACACAGGCACTTGCTTGTCCTTGGTGTTTGTCAGAGGACTACAGAGGGTGAAACAGGGCGAGAGCTGGGTTGTTCCATTACTACATCCACCATTACTGGGTTGTGTGTTATATGGAAAGATGTGACATCACAGGCTGTGCAAGCCAAGTTGTTCAGAAGTCTACAGAGCAACTTAGATTGTGGGAAAAGGTGTCAAGCTCCTTCTCTGGATTTGTCCTCAGAGTATTATCTGGTGTTTTGTTCTCTTTCTCTCCCTTCCTCTCTCCCTCTTCCTTCTTCCATTCTCTCTCTCTCTTTCTTCTTCAAGGAATCCTCACAAGTACCTCATTATTCCCTCTAACCTGCTGTTAAATCTTCAGACATCCGCAGTCTCAGAGTCCTGAGCTTTTCATTCACAGTTGAGTTTCTCCTTCTTACATGTTACTTCCCTTTCCCAGAGCAGTGATGGTTTGGCCCAAGTGGAATGATTTTCTCCCCACTGCTCCTCTGCCTGACTGTCACATCTTTAGTCTAAGAAGTATCAGACACCAGCAGTCATCGCCACATGATGGGGAGGGGACCCTAGAGTGGTCCGTGGTGACCATATGCTGGACTACCAGTCCTCATGATGGGAGTCTGGATTGTTCTGGGGAAGAAAACGCAACAAATGACATTTTGCCCTTATCGCTCTGACACATTTTTAAAAATTTATTTTTGGTATCATAAAAAGAAGACACAAAATTTCTGTATCTAGGAAAATGCTTGGAGAAGGTGGCAAATCCTGACACACAACTCTCCTGCCCCCACCCCAGCTGCCCAGGCCAATGTCTCTGGCCACCAAACCACAGTGACCATGTCCATCTCTTGTTCTTGGCTCTGCACAAACACTCCTGGACAGCAGGCTTGGCTGTCATAAGAAAGTGTGTGATCCAGGCTGACTACACACTACAGGGCTGGTTCTTTTCAGTGTCCTAAATAGCCCATAGCATAAGGCCTTGCACATACAACGAAGTTTTTAAAACCCTTAAGGATTGCTGCACTTTGACCAAGAAAATTCTACAACAAAGTCAATTATGATTTCATTTTCTAGGGGAAGCACACCCAAACACACAAGCCGACAACACACATAGGCATGAACACAGCCATATACGTAGATTCCCAGAACATACACTCGAGAGTCAGGGGGGAAGCACATGAGAGCAGCAGATCACACTCAGATGCAGGGACCCCTGAGCAGACGCCTCGTGGGGCTCTGCACACACCGCACCTCACCCCCGCTGACATCACTGCCATTGCTCAGAATTCCTGGCTCCGCAGTTTGGTCTCAATTCCTTTGGGCTGGAACCAGTGGGGCCTGGCCTGGCCAGGCTAAGCTGAGCTGGACAAGGCAGGGCAGGGCAGGGCCAGCCAGGGCAAAGCCGCAGATGGGTTCAGGTGTCAGTCTCCACCCGATCGGGAGCTCCCTGAGTCCAGAGTGACTCAGGCCCTGCTGTACTCGGGTTACTCTAGCTTAACTGCCCTGAAATGGCCTTGCACCCCCGCTGACCACACCAGCCCCCCCATCTCCCCACTGGCCAGATGTGTGGTATACATTTCAGTCTCGGCTCAAACACACCAGTCTGGCCCCACTGAAAGGCGCAGGAATCTGTGCTTCCCTCAGGGATTCAGAGAAGGGGCTTCAGTGTTCTTGCCTTGACCAAAGGCTCCTGGGAAGATGCCTCAAGATTCTTTCAGGTCTAACCCTGTGGGCTGCACTCCTTGTGCTTAACTTCCTAGAAGCTGGGGCTGCTGGCTCCTGAGTGGGTGCTCAGGGAACAACTGTAGGGGATGGTTACTCTAGCACTCTTTATCTCCGCAGCAAATAGAGTGGCTCCCACCTTTGTGAATCCTGGTAACACTCTCAGGCATGAGAGGCCAAGTTTTGGCCCAGGCAGGTTATTCTCTGATAGTCTGAACTACCTTTGGGTACTTAGAGGCCACTTGCCATGTGGCTGGCTCTGGGCTAGGTGCTGGCAGTGAGAGAAGAGTAAAACCCGGCCTTCATCCCGGGATTATGGTCAGTTTGGGAAATACAGGAGTGGGAATAGCAAGACAGAAAAAATAACAAAGGCCTGGACTTCACACAGACTACAGGTCAGCCCCTGTCTCTGTCTCCGGCTAGATGCATGACTTTGGGAAGTTACCCTATGGCTCACTAAACCTACTTTTTTTATCAGCTATAAAATGGGAAAGTCTATTTAACACAAAATTGTGTAGATTCTGTATATGATAACAATAATGATAGTGACAAAAGCAATTGTTACTTATAGAGTGCTTACAACTTAAAGAAACTGGACCAAACTTGACTCTCATTTAGTCCTTACAACAACCTTCTTATTTTTAATCTGTTTTTCTATTTCTAAATTATATTTATTATGTATTTATTTATATATTTATTCATTATATTTATATATTTTATTTGTTTATTATATATTTATTTATATAGTATATATAATATTTATATTTATTACATATAATATAATATATATTATTATATTCTATTTCTATTTCTAAATTATAAAATCTGCCAATAAAATGTGAGAAGATAAAGATAGAACTCCACAAGATATTTAAGTTTTAACAGGGACTCTTGAACATGAAAATACTTATGAATCCTAAAGAATGAATCTCAAGTGGTGGAATTTTCACAACATGGCAGGAAGCAGGGAAGACAATTTTTTTAATGTTTAGTTATGTATTTTGAGAGAAAGAGAGTAGGGGAGGGGCAGAGAGAGAGGGAGAGATATAATCCTAAGCAGGCTCCCTGCTCTCAGCACGGGGCCCAACATGGGGCTCTATCCCACAAACCATGAGATCATGACCTGAGCCAAAATCCAGAGCTGGCTGCTTAACCAACTGAGCCACACAGGCGCCCAAGGAGAAGATAATTTTTGGTAATAGATCTCATTAGTTCTTATTATTTATACCACAGACGCAAACACTTTACCTTAACACTTTTCTTTAACTTTGGCCAAGATCAATGGTTTAGATAATGCGATAGTTAATTTTATACATCAACTTGGTGAGACCATGATGCCCAAACACTTAATCAGGCATCATTCTTGATGTTTCTATGAGGATGGTTTTTGGATGAGATTGACATTTAAATTGGTAGACTTTGAATAAAGCAGATGGCACTCCATAATGTGGATGAAAGACATGAATAGAACAAATACTGACTGCCCCTGAGCAAGAAGGAATTCTGCCAGCAGACCGTCTTGAACTTGAACTGCAACATAGGCTCTTCCCTGAGTATCCAGCCTGATGATCCATCCTGTAGATTTTGGACTTTTTAGCCTCCATAGTCACAGGATCCAGTTCCTTAAAATAAATCTGTCCCCCCTCCCTCTGTCTCTGTCTCTCTCTCTCTCTCTCCACACACACACACACACACACACACACACACACCCTGTTGGTTCTGCTTCTCTGGGAAACCCAACAGATACAGACTAGGAGGTTGATATTGGCTCTGGCCCCAACAGAACTCCAGAGTGAATGGGAAGAATTCTGGTATCATAGACTAGGACAGGGTTCTGCAGATTTTGAGGGGGAAAAAGCCATTCTTATAGGCTCTGGCCTGAATGCTTCAGGTCCCAGGACCTGAAGGTGACTAATCCCAGCCTGTGACTAGCAGCTTCACAGGGATTTTGTTACAGAAAGGAGGAAGGGGACTTCAGTCAACATCTTCTTGTTCTTCACTTCTTAAGGCATATACCCCTTTATGAGTCCCTCAAACACAGGTTCACTGGCATTTCAAAGTTATTAAGCTCCCTTACTGCTCTGCTGTGCCATCTTTTCAGGGCCAGTTTCCCACCTTATCCAGTCAATGACCCATTCTTATCTCCCCACTTCCTTCCTGTGGTGTCTAAAAGTGGTGTCTCTTGTTCACATGGGGGCTCCCAAATGTGGGACAATTGATATGAAGAAGGTGATTCTGGCAGTGAAGGGACTCACCAGAGGCAGAACAGAGTAGATAGAGGTTTACTGAATACACCATGGGGAGCAGCAGGTGGAACAGCAGAGGGGAAGCTGTCAACCAGGAGGCGATGGGTACAGGCTATTTTTAAAAAGGGAAGGTGAAGAGGCGTGGCAACATAAGGAATTTTTCCTTTTTTGGTAACTGTGCCTAGTTATAAGTAGCCCATTGGTTAGGTAGGCCTTATGGATATTTTGAGGTGGGTCACTTGATGGGCCTGTCTGTATTCAGCCAGGTGGTTGCTGTGGGCTCTTTTGCCTTGATCAAGTTTCCATGGCTCAAGCCAGTTGTCTAAAAGCAGCTTCTACACTTCTGGTCAGAAAACTCTAACAGACTATCTGTTTAACCTTGCCCAGTTACACCAAGCTTCTTCCCAGGGGAGAAGAAGGGGCTCTGGATATGTGGTCAGAAGACCTCACCCTGACCTACTGATCACTTATTACCTCCATTATAATGGACAAGGCATCTGGATTCGTTCATTCATTCGTTCATTCACTCATTCATTCATTGAAATATTTCATGGAACACTACACCCTCCATGTCAGCATTTTGATTGTCACTAGGGCCACGGTGAATGAAAACAGACCATGCCATTGTAAGCTCCAGTTTTCATTTGACCATTCACTCTCATTTATAATTACAAACTGTGGTCAGAGATTCGAAAACGTAACAGAGGAAACTTACATTTAGCAGAGGATCAGGAAAGTTTGACATTTAAGCGAATATCTTACACTAACTAGGATAAAGGGCAGTAAACAGCATTTTGTGTTGACAGAACAATAGCATATGGGAGGCCAGAGAGAGAAAAGATACAATTGACAGAAACTGGCCATAGCGACACAGTGGCTGACAGGAAGGTCAAGGGAAGTGCCCAAGATGACTCCTGGGCTTTCAGCTTTTGGAAAAGATGGATCATAGAGAGGGAATATTGAGGGAGGGGGGTGCGGGGAAGACCAGGTTTGGGAAGAACAGTGTTAGTTCCTATAGTGGTAACTTGTTGCTTTGTCACCCAGAGTCAATTCAACCTTCCTCTGATAGCACAATAACTTGCATTTTCTTGGAGAAACAGCTTTCTACCCCTTCAGTGTGTGTGGTATGGGAAATTGCCTCCAATATTCCTGGGGCAAGTACTCATTGGTTGAAGCTGAACAGAGTAACTAATTTCACTGGGAAAAGTGATTCATTCTGGACTGTATCTATCCCCCTGCGTGGAAGTCAGGCCCTGGGCTAGAGAGTTATGAGGGAAACTTTTTCCTTATGCTATACTTAACAGTGGGGGTATGTACATTTAGAAGCTCCTAATCTTACAATCATTAGAGGAGAGTCAGACCAAAAAAGGAACAAGCTCACAGGAGCTTATGTTGAGTGGAAATGACAGAAACTGAGTCATAAACATCAGTGAAGCCCATGATCCAGCCATGTCTGATATTTGACTTTTTAGTCACATTAGGCAATAAATTCCTTTATAAATTTAGATCATGTTTTCTATTCCTTGAAACCCAAAATTCCCAACTGATAGAATTCTTGGAGGTTTAACATGGACTTCTTGGCTTCTCATACAGTCTATCTGGACTATTTGAATAAAATAATAGGGGGTAGAAGGATAATTTCAAGAATGAATGAATGAATGAATGAATGGAAGGTAGGTATTTTTGCTGAATGCTTTCTATATAAGTATCATGTTTGATCTTTTATATGAAGCAGCCACTGTTGTAGACCAAAAATATAACTTGTTTATGCCCTATAACAATTCTTGAACATGATTGTTAGCATTATTGCCAAGGATGAAGAAATTACAGTTTGAAGAGGGGGAGTGAAAGATGAAGTCAAACAACCGGTGCATACAAAACCTAGGATTGAAGCCCAAGAACTTTCTACAGTGCTTCCTGCTTTTCTGAACCTTAGCTTTCTCATCTGTAAAACGGAGATGATAATACAGTACCTCTTTTCTAAGATTGTTAATTGAACCAAAGGATGTGTGTCTGTGTGTGTGTGTGTGTGTGTGTGTTAAATCTCTTTCTAATTCTTTGGCCTGTTTCTCTAGCATTATCAAGTGACATGGACATAGCATTTAAAACAAATGGTTTTATTTTTTTTTTGTCCTTGAAAATGTTTTTTTGTTTCCCTAATGTGCATGTTTAAATTTCACGCATCCAAAACTGATTTCACTTTCCACTTTGCATGTTAACTTTGCACCATTGTTCAAGGCTTATGTGCCTGGAAAATTAAGGAAAGTCTATGTCCCCAGAGCCCATGTTAACTGAAGCCTGTTGTCAGACTCTCCATAGAAGTCTGGAGGTCCTCTCTGTGTGACTCAGCAACTTTCTAACCACCACTGCACTGCTAACACCACCTTCTCTATCACTTTCACCACTGTCACCACCACCGGCACCATCACCAACACCACCACTCACACCAACAACTCCATGAGCGCCATCTATCCGCAATAATTCCACCACCATAAGCACTACATCTGTGACTACAGCAGTGCCCACACTTATAAGGGTTGGGAGGCACTTATGATCCCTAATCTTATAATCCCTAATCTTCCCTGGAACACTATAAAGAAGGCATTTTATCTTGTTTTGCCTGTACAGAACCAAAGTCTCAGAAAAGTGAAATAACCTTTCCAAAGTCTCATGAATTGTAAATACTTGAGCAAGGATTTGACACTCACGGCTACTTGAATTGGGAAAGTGTGGTCTTTTCACTCTAGTACTATTTCCTTCTCTCGCCCATTCATCTCTATTCTAAAAGGCCAGACTCTGTTTTTTTTCTCTGGAGTATAGAATGAGATTTCCCCTCTCAGCCTTTGTTGACTGCAGATGTGGCAAAATAAACTTGCCTGACAGTAACTGTCTTAATTACGGATATGATAACAGGAAGTCAAAATCACTACAGAGAAGGTAGAGAGGGAAGGTTGAAAGTGGGGATAGTAAATGTGTACGAATCTCATGTGAGACTTAACATGTCACAACTATGGGCTCTATTGTCTGAAAGGCAACAAAGTCTTTCCAGCTGGTGGGGAAAGTCCAGCTGAGGTGGGGGAGGAAGAGATACCTGGCAGTGAGGCCATCTTCCTGTCAAGATGGGGGTGTAGGGTTGCTGTGACATCGGAAATGAGGGCAGCCTGAAGGCTGGGGTTAGCATTCAATGGGAGGATTGAAGGGCACTTTGAAGTCTAGATAGCATTTCTGAAGAATGCCTGACAAGAATTCCAGATTTTTATAGAGGGATATGGAGATTGGATATGTTTTGCTTTTGAACGCTTTTTATTTGCAACTTTATAGTTTTCTGCCATAAATTTGAACTGAAATGGATATTAAATTGCAAAAACAACACAGTTCATGCCTATTTTCCACACACACCACAAAGACTCTCAGAGTAAACTTTGTCTTGACTAGCACATAGAATGGAGTTTGGATAATGCCTTTACCCAGGTTTTACTACCCCACCGGAACTATTGCCTCCTTTATCCCATTAAAAAGAAAATTGATTTATTAACTGTTGATATTTTCACTTGGGAAATTCATCAGGCCCCTTGGTCAGTAGAACTAGGAATCCTGAACAATGTTTCTGTAGTATAAAGAGAAGGTACCAATAGGATATCATCCATGTGTGTACTTAAGAGTGTTTATGTGTTTGAAATGTTAACACCTCTACCTTGCTTGTCCATCATAGAGAGCATCTGATTTTCTAAGCCAAGCACAACAGGACTCTGTCAATTCTAAAGACGTTAAGCCATTTATTGCCACTTTTATTATAGCTTCTATAAGATCGTTTTGTGAGTGCAGGTATCACATGTTGTTATTACATTGTTGTCCAAAGAAAGGTACTCACAACCTCCACTACGTAAGAATAATTGGGTGAGAAATTCTGATTAGCCACCTCCTTTTATCCAATAAGATAAATTCTAGGATTGATGGCATTCGGACACTCTTAAAACTCTTCCAAGTGTTTTGATCTTCATTACATTAATTAAAATAAAAAATAGCCTCATCAAAGAGTTTATAGAGTTTAGTTCTCTTTGAACCTGTTATACAAATGTATCCTCTGCAAGAGCTGACATGTAAATATATGTAACATTTAAAATGTAAACATACAGTTAGGGCTCACAAATTAGTCCCCTTTAAATAGTCCTCAGGGCACTGAGAGCTGCTAAGATCAATGTTTTAGAAACTACATTCTTTTGATGAGTGAGATAAGTTCTCTGATTTGAATCCTGGGAAGGCCACAAAGTGCTGAGAGGAAGGCTCTTGGCTGGGTGAGGGCCTTTATGAAGGGAGGAGGCTAGTCCTTCCTCCAGGGAATATGACGCTACCAATGCAGCCTGAGCTACATAGTCGGCACTTGTGGCCATATTGGCTGCTTTTAATCACTCTGGGTAATAATCTGAAGGTTGCATTCATGGTATTAATGATTAGTAACTCCTGTGCCCATGGTTGGCACCAAAAACAGCATGTTGATGATTACTTCTGGTCTTAAAGAATGAGTAGCACAGGATGCCTGTGTCCCACTCTATATGAGGCCTTCTCTCCCCTGCAGAGTAAGTTGGCATCTTTCTTTGGCTTAATTCAGAGAATGGGTTTCCAAGCCAGCCTTGAGCAGCCTCTGGAGCATTTTCTGAGCCAGCTTCTGGTGGGGTATTGGGCTCTGGTGTATTTTGAAGAGAGTAGTTGGCATACTCAAAGAATGAGTATATTTGTAAACCACAATCACATAAATGTGAAGGGAAACACAGCGTCTGCCAGCAATGTCTCTGGCCTGTATGTGGAACAGACTGGCAAGCAGTGGAACAGGCCAGAGCCACGAGTGTCAGAGCTGGAAGGGACCGCAACATAATAAGGGCCAAGTCCACCATGACAGAGAACAAGCAACTTTCCCAAGGCCACTCCACCACGTCCCTCGGTTGCTTCATTTATAAAAGGGGAATAGCAGTACTTGTCTGGCAGATCACTTGAAACAGGTTAACATTTAATCTAAATACCTAAATGGGGTAACGTCTATGTGAGTGCCTCACATGGAGATTGGCCCCTGATAAATGTTTACCAGTTGTCTTATTACCAGGGTATTACCCCTTGGAGCCCACACCTCTAACCATTGTCCATTCTTGCCTTGCTGCATGCTGATGCTACACTGCGATCCCACACGGATAAACCCTGGTGTGATGCCGGATGGTCACACATGCCAGGTATGAGTTCCAGCCACAGAACTCGCCTCTTTGCAGTACAAAACATATAGAAAATTGTCTCCTTTTAAAAATAACTGTATAGAAACTTTTCCACTTCCACGACATGGAAGCACCACAGACAACCCAGGCAGGACAAGCCCAGAGCCTCTTGACTTGGGTTTCCTTGGGATTTAGAGCCTGTCATCGTAGAACAAACACTCATGAATTCCTACTCTTCTCAGGAGCACATTGTTGACCCTTGTCTCTCTAATTCAAAGAAAAATATGTTCCAAGCTCAAGAACGTCATCTTAACACCCAAGAAAAGAAATCATCTATCCCTTTACCTTTAATAACATCAACAACTAATAGGAAGGTAACCAAATCTTTATAGTTTTTCAAATAGCACCTAAATTTGTAATTCTAACCGTGAGAAAACAGCATACACCTGTGACAGTGCAGTGTTCTGTGTCCTCATAAGAGTCAACAGGGAACTTAAATAATAGTGCACCCATGATGGTGCAAAGAACCTGGAGGCAATTTTCTTGAGCCTAGTTTCCTTTGAACATATGTTATAGGCTCGGGTAGACTGTTGCCACTGAGTATTTGGTGTTTTGTTCCAAAAGAGAAAACTTCTGCTGGTAATAGGGTATCCCTTGACAGAAATCAGCCAAAGAAGACTATCATAGAATCCACATCACAGAAATTTTACCCAAACCACACTTTATAATATTTCATATCATGAGAGTTTAACTTCTTCTATAGAAAGTTACAAAAACATCGAAAAATCAAACTCCAAAACCAAATTCCCAGCTGCCTTTTCAAAGAACTCTACACTCAGACCATGGGAAGCAATGCTTGATAAAGTGTATTTAAAAAGAGCTATTGATTGCACAGCTGCAAGTGGAAACAGGGGAGGGTTATAAATTAGGAATCCACCATCCAAGAAAATATCATACAGATAAGAAGAAATCTCATCTTTCTGAAGCAAAGCCACTAAAACCAACAATGGTCAGAAACTCTTCTGGGTGCTCAGTGAGGTGCAAGGAGACATTGCTTCTTAAATGAAATACTACTCTGATGGAGAACAGAAGAGATATCCCAGAGTCTTTTTTTAATGCAGTGACCAATTTTTTTTAAATGCATCATAAAATTGAATTCATGGCATGAAACGCAAAACTGGAAAGCAGCATCACATGAGGAGGAAGCGGAAGAGATGTCAATAAGGATCGTGACGGATATGGGAAAAGAGGCTAAAAGTCAATATATGAATTCAAGTTCAGAAAAGCAGGGAAGAGAAGAACCAGCATTTATTGTCTATCATGAGCAGTCCCTCTGTTATGTTGTTTTCTGCTTTTGTTCAAGAGCTCAAGGGGTGACTAAGTGGAGGATAAGAAAATATTTTAAATAGAAACAGCAAGTGCCCCCTTTCTGTGGCATTCTTAATGTGGGCATATGATTTATTCATGCGGCACAGGGCTAGACTCTGTTCATCCTTCAACATGAGTAATTCTCAGAACAATCCTGCTAGATAGGTCTTATTTTTCTGATTTTATAGATGAGGAAAGGGGCATACAGAAATTAAGAAGAAAATACAGCAAATGGTTAGTGTAGTCAGCTCAGGCTGCTGTAAAATATACCATAGTTTGGGTGGCTTCAACAGATTTATTTCTCACACTTCCCAGTCCACCGAAGACCAGGGTCCTGGCAGATCCCAGGTCTGGTGAGGACCCACTTCCTGGTTTGCAGATGGTCGGCTCCTTGTGTGCTCACAAGGCAGAGAGCAGAGAGAGGAAACAAGCCTCCGTGTCTCTTTTTTTTTTTTTAATTTTTTTTTTCAACGTTTTTTATTTATTTTTGGGACAGAGAGAGACAGAGCATGAACGGGGGAGGGGCAGAGAGAGAGGGAGACACAGAATCGGAAACAGGCTCCAGGCTCCGAGCCATCGGCCCAGAGCCCGACGCAGGGCTCGAACTCACCGAGCGCGAGATCGTGACCTGGCTGAAGTCGGACGCTTAACCGACTGCGCCACCCAGGCGCCCCCCTCCGTGTCTCTTCTTAGAAAGGCACTAGTGGCATTTACGAGGGCTGTGCCACCATGACTTCCTCACCACCATCCTCAACTACCATCATTCTGGGGATTAGTCTCCCACATATGAATTTGGGGAGGAGGGGACACAAATATTCAGTCTATAGCAGACAGAAGCAATAATGAAATGTATTACAAAAATAAACTTTATCTGAAAAGGACCTAAGACAAGAGAGGAGATGTAATAAGGAAAATTTGTGACAAGAAATCCTTACCTAGACATCCTTTTTTCAGGGCAATGAAAAAGAATTCTCTAAGCACTGGAAAAAAAAGTAAATAAACAAAAATTTACATCACCTGCCAATGAATACAAGTCCGCTTTTTGTAAAGCTGACAGGAAATAATGAAGAGGCCTCTGGAGAGGATGAGGGGAAATGGGAGGAGCCCTCAAATCTGTGCCTACTAGAATTCTCATTCTTATGCGATGAAAAATAAATATTATTTATGCTGCTCAAGGCATCTGAAAAGTGGTTTATACACACTGACCTTTTTCATCATAACAACTCCTTGAGGAAGAAACTATCTCCATTTTACAAATGAGGAAACTGAGGCACCAGAAGGCATCTGACTTATCCAAGTTCACACAGCCACCATGCGGTGGAATCTGAATTTCTGGCAGCCTGATTTCCGAGTCCTTGCTCTTCACCAACACGCTGCGAGGAAGTTGGTGGATGGCACGAATGGGGTAATTCACACCCACGAATCTTTATGTCACAAAGAAGTCAGGAACAGGATTTGAAATAAGGATGTTTAGAACACTAGAAAAAGCAATCTGAAAGAAGTACTGGCTGTTTTGGCAGAAGAAGGATCATCAGAACTGAAAAGGAACCAGTATCAGTTCTGAATTTATACTCACAGAATAAAACAAACAAACACCCCCAATTTAGTAGTGTAATGGTCTACTAGACAAAAACCAAATTTGACACTGCATCCCTGCATCTGAACTTGAAACTTGCATTTGAAAATGGAATCTAGAGCTGGAGAAATCTCCCAGAATGAAACAGAGAGAGAGATCAGGATGATGGAGGGAAAAAAGGGAAGGAGATCTGATAGCAGGAAGCAAATGCCAGGAGACAATTCAGTATACAATATACAGTGGCTACTCCAGAAATACAGAAGAAAAAAAGGAGATGAAGAAGAAAAGGTTAGATGTAATTTTGACACTTATGCTTTTGTTATTTAGCTTTTGCAATTAATAATTTCCGATATGATTTCTGCTTTAATCCAAGAGATTTCTTTTCAACCAATTTTCAAACATCTGGGGTTTTGAAAGTCATCTATTTATCGGTTAATGTTCAGTCGCTAATTCTGCCACATTTCGTTATTCATTATTCATAATAAAAATATTTAGTTCTTGTCGTTGTTGGGTTTTTTTGGTTTCTATTTCCATACAATTTCAAGAAAGAGATGAGTACTCTGAATAAAAATCAGAGTACCAACTTGGTTAACAAAAAAATCTAAATCACACGCGGCCAAAGATTAAAATCAAAACAAACAAAAAATAAATAAAAAGTGGTGGAAAAAGGAGATTACTTACAAATGAATGCTAATCCAACTAATGGCAGACTTCATATCAGCAACAATGGCTGTAAAAGAACAATGAAAACAATGACCTCAAAGTGCTGAGGGAATAGAACTCAATCTAGAATTCTAAACCAGCTGAACCATCATTCAAGAATAACAAAAGTGGTGCCTGGGTGGCTCAGTTGGTTAAGCATCTGGCTCTTGATTTCAGCTTGGGTCATGATATCATGGGTTCCTGAGTTTGAGCCATGCATTGGGGCTGCTTGGGATTCTCTCTCTCCCTCTTTCTCTATTCTTCCCTCATGCTCACTCCCTCTCTCTCAAAAAATAAATAAATAAATAAAACATTAAAAAAAAAGAATAACAAAATAAAGACATTTTTAGAGTATTGCCCAAGGACCTTGGCTGAAAGGCATACACTATAGCTTATATTTCAGCAAGAAACATGCATTTTCTCTTTTAATTTTTGGAAGTGAGGTCTTACGCTGATATGATTGTTTAAGTATCCATATTTTTTTAGACAAATTCCACTTTGATATGGTGTAAAATGTTTCTGAAGCACTATTGTCTTTGTCTTCCTAACACTCATCAAAGTCTGGACAGAGATTAAAATGCCAACAATCTGAGTTCTCCCCAGATTCCCTCTCTTCTGGACAGAGCCTGCCTGCCTGCTCCCCCCCTCCTCAGGAGTGACTGTGGGGCTGAGGCTGTCCGCACAGAGGTTTCCATGAGGGCCCAGAAGTGGTCGGGTTGGCCCACAGGATGAGCCTTCTGCCTTCCTGTGCCCCCTCTGCTTCACAGGCCCTCTGCCTTCCAGGCACCTTTACTGAAGTCACAGAAAAGCAGAGGCAGGCAAAATGACTGTGACAACACACTTAAGGATTCTCAGGGAGGAAGGTGTGAATCTAGAAGAGCTGACAGCTGTTGCACAGGTGAAAGCATTTGAAGAGAGCTTCCCAAATGATGAAACCTATAAAAGTAAGTCACTTAGAGACCAATTAAAGGTCTTCTGGATCTGAAAATATATATGATCGAAAATGTTTAACAGATAACTGAAAAGGGTGCAGGCAGAGCTGAACACGAATTCAGATCTGAAAGATCCAGTGGAAGAATTAGTTCACAATACAGAGCAAGCACAAGGGGATTGATGTCCCTAACTCAGTGAGCCAATCCTCCATATTTTATTGCTGTCTGTAAAACTGAGGCAACTATAACTAAAATTCACAGCCCCACGTTGTGGCTCAAAAGATGTCAAATCCCAAGGAGACTTCTCTTTTTTTATTTATTTATTTATTTTGAGAGGGAGAGGGAGTGGGAGGGGCAGAGAGAGGGAGAGAGAGAATCCCAAGCAGGTTGGGCACTCTCAGTGCGGAGCCTGATGTGGGGCTCGAGCTCACAAACTGATCTGAGTTGAAATCAAGAGTCAGACACTTAACCGACTGAGCCACCCAGGCGCCCCATGAAAATTCTTGAGGTATGTCCTAGCTTTAGATGCCCAACCAGGTATTCACAAAATTAAAAAAAAACATTTTAGTCAATTATTTTATTTTGAAATACATTAATGTGATACACAGAGACCTAATGAACATTGAAGCGAGTTAGTAGTTTGTTGGTGGTGTGTGTATGTGTGAGTATGTGAGTGTGTGTGTGTGTGTGTGTGTGTGTGTATTCCCTCTATTTTGGATTCCTCCTATTTCAAAGAAATAACTGTCTTCCCTAAAGACTTGGAACACAGACAGGACTTTTTACCTGTCTTCTCTTTTTACCTGTTTTCTCTTTCTTGTTTGTCATACAAAGAAGGTACTTTGGTATTTTATGCAATTGGATTTTTAAGCCTGACTTTCCCTTGGAATAAAATTTGACTCAAGAGAGTGAGTGCTCCATGCTGTGAGCAGGGTTAAACCACTGTTTTCAAAAGCTGGCAAACAGGTGAAAGGTTGGAGGTGCATCTAAAGAGATAATCCAGGAATGCTTGGGGCAAACCCTATTGGGAAGTTCATGACAGACTAGGGTTTCAGGAGTTGGGCCAGAGAGGCAGTGGTGATATTGAGAATCACCTTTTGGCTACGCCAAAATACATCCACCTATCACTAGAAAGGCCATGAGGCAACTGCTCAAAGAGGCACATGAAAGTCTATGTGAAACCAGACTCAACAAAAGGTGGAAAAATAAATGAGGAAACCAAGGCTGAGTATTACGTTTGGCTCTGAGACTTCTGGCAACACAAATAAAAGGTGAAACATGGTGAGCTGTGTGGTTCTTGTCAGAAAGGATGAAGGGAAGGGCGCCTGGGTGGCTCAGTCGGTTAAGCGTCCGACTTCGGCTCAGGTCATGATCTCGCGGTCCGTGAGTTCGAGCCCCGCGTCGGGCTCTGTGCTGACCTCTCAGAGCCTGGAGCCTGTTTCAGATTCTGTATCTCCCTCTCTCTGACCCTCCCCTGTTCATGCTCTGTTTCTCTCTGTCCCCAAAAAATAAATAAATGTTAAAAAAAAAATTTAAGAAAGGATGAAGGGGACCCATGTTTTTCTTGGTACTTAACTATAAACTAATTTTTCCAATGCATCCTTATATGGGGGCGATGAACAAGCATATCAACATGCAAAATAAATTATTTAAAGTGGTACTTCTGAAGCGCTGGAATCACAGTCTTTACCGGGACTTTGCAAATACTTTTTTCTTGGGTTTTTAAAGAAAATTTGATTTACAATAGCTCCTTTCCCTCCTGGTTTGAAAATCAGATTGTTATTGGCTGAATTGTGCCCTCCCCGCCATTCATATGCTGAAGTGTTAACCCTCAGGACCTCAGAATGTGACCTTACTTGGAGGTAAGCTTTTACACAGTTAATCAGGTTAAAATAAGGTCATTGTATGGGCTTAATCTAATATGATGGTGTTCTTACAAGAAGGGGAAATTTGGACACAGACAAGCATGTATCGTCACATACAGATGAAGCCAGAGATAAGGATGATGCTTCTATAAGCCAAGGAATGCCAAAGATTGCCAACAAACTAGCACCAGCTACACGGGAGCCGAGGAACAGCTTCTCCCTGACACCCCTCAGCAGAAACCAAGCCTGCTCAGACTTCTAGCATCCATTCTTGTTAGATGATAAATGTCTGCTGTTTGAGCCACTCAAGCTGTGGTACTTCATCAAGGAAGCCCTTAGGAAACTCATGCACATGTCATTGTATTTTTTTAGGCTGAGGGATCCTCCAATGCAGCTTTGCCTGGCAGTGAACATTTCTGATCAGGGCCTGAATCAAAGATTCTAGTGATTCAATTACAAACAAAATAATTGAGAGAAAAATGCAGTCAGGATAATTCCAAGAACAGTCCATGACTGAGAGCATTTTCCCCGTACCTAATGTCCCCAGCAACGATGCGCTCACATCAAGTCTGATCGTACCATGAAAAGTTCACATTTCTACAATAAAAAGTTCACATGTTTTCTTTGGTCTCGTCCTAATTTATATTGGTTTCCTTTTATGACAGGAGTCCAGGGACCAGAAAGAACTGGCCCAGGACCAAATGTAAATAAAACTTGAAATCTCTGTCATTTACCTGATCCCTAATTAGGAGAAGGGCAGCCCCTCACCCAAGCCTTTGCCAGTGCAGGTAATGCTGCTGGGGGGTCCCAACAGCTCCTTTTATGACTTGGGTGAATTTTGCCAAGTATTTGCTTGGTGTCACATTTATGAGCTTACTTAAGAATCTTTTGTACAAACGTTTTGAAGACTTACTTTGTGGACTTGCTCCAGAACTAGATTCCTGGGGCCCACTGCACAGTATTTTAACGAGGCCAAGAGGTAAGCTTTGCCTTCTGGGTATTTTCTCCTATCTTCTTTCCTGCCTCTTCTCCCTTCCTCCAGGAGTTCCTGTTCCTATAACAAACAAGTCAGCTACTACCTATGGGCAACATTCCCTTAAGCACCAACCATTGTCCTGCCTCTTCCTGGGCATGGGCCTGATCTCTATGGGGAAGCTTACTATCTTAGAGCACCTGTGAATGTTCATGTGCGTGTGCATGTGTGTGCACGCGTGCATACACTTGCAATTGAGGGAGAGCTTCTTGAAGGAGAACTGCCCACCTATTTGTAGAATCCAAGTATCTTGGCCTTTCAAGAAAACTTTTAAAATGTCTAATGCAACTTCGACTCCAGCAACCTTTTCTCCAATGAAAATTTGCTGTACAGTATCTTTGCCAGCTGGTCATACAAGTTCTGATGGAACTCTTCCAGGATTAAGTCATCTCTGCATTTCATGGAGCCCACAAAATTCCAAAGACTTTTCATTGTTCTTGGAAGGTCTTCCACCTATTGAGATAGAACTTCTTTCTTGGCTCTAACCCACTGCAGCTCTTCCCCTAGACAGTCTCACTGACATGGGCATGGACTTATAGCAAAGTTAAATTGGGAGGGGAGCAAACTCTTAGTAATTCAGATATAAAGCACTGCCAGTTCTTCTCTCAAATGTCTGGGCCATCTTGGTGAAAGTACCCTCATACATCTGTATAATTTGTGACAGGATCCCATCTCCTCCTTCACTCTCCAGCTTATAGAATCCCCTGGCACAGGGCTGGACTGGGCTGGACAGCTTCGCCTGAGTCATATGTCTGTGAATGGTAGAATAAAGGGAAACAAGCAATATACCCTGGAAGTTCCAGAGATGGTGCCCCCTTGGGAGGATTTGGAAGACAGAAGTCAGGATCAGTGGGATGAAGGCATGCCACACAAGAAGGGGAAAAACTTAGCCAAGAAGACTGACCCTCGGCAGCCCTGGCATAGGGAAAGGGGTCTTCGAGGACTGGCATCTCGGTCCACTGGGGCTTTTCTGCTTCCTTATGTGATTTTTGGACTATAAAGATTCTTCTGTTTTCTATTATTGAAAGGTATCTTCCCATAACATTCTGAGAAAGCTCCTGATAAGAGGTATCTGCTCCAGAAATGTGGAGATGCGGCAAGGATGGCTGGGAGAGGGGCTGGGGGCAGGAGGTCTATGGCAGCAAAGGGAGTGCTTTGTGATACCAACTCCAGAGGAATTGCTGGATAGGCCTGCTGACCCAGGGAGAGGTTACCCACGTCTGGCCTGGCTCAGAATGCTCTGCAGAACTCTGCCTATCCGCCGAATCACCATTGCTTTACATACTTACGTACTTCCGTCATTTCACTGCTCCCTTACACCTTAACAGAATTATATTATTTGAACAACTCAGAAGACGGCTTTTTGACAGATGAGAGAATTGAGAAGTTGAGTGATTTCCTCCAAACCACATAGGGAATTAATAGTAGAGAGTTTTCCCTTGACCTTTTGATCTTTCTGTTTCTACTGATACAAGTGAATGAGGGGAGTGAATTTCACCTCTTGAATTGTCTTGGCAATTGTCCCACTGACCCTTTGGCTCCATACCATATGACTGTGACCAAGGAGACCACATCCAGAGGGAGGAGGCCTGCCATCTCTCTCTGAGGCACTTGGTTTCTCTAGCTCCATCATACGTGTTTTGAAAGACTAAGTTAGGGTCCCATTCATTGAATAATTTGTTCAGAATATTTTTGCATTTTTTTCCATAAGGGTGAAAATAGACTTTAGCCATCAGAGAATAATATCAAGTATTCATGCAAGGGTAAAATCAGTATCCAGAATAAGAGTTGAATCCTCCTTATTCTATTTATACGTGTAAATTATTTAACCACACTGGTTACATTACCAGTTGGGAATACCTCCACCTGACTAAATATATATTCGTACACGTTGGCATCAATCTCCATTAACATAATATTCGCCATTATGGGAGCATTACACCATCATCCTACTCACAAATGTGACACAGAGCAGTGTCACAGACACCTCGATGCACGGGCCCTTAAGTCAAAATGGAAAGTTAAAAACACCTTCTGCAGGCAGCCACTGGCATTACTTCATATTTACATTAGTTTTGCTAATCTAGTAGAGTGAACTTTTTCCCTAAGAAAATGTAATAGGAATATTTTATTTGAAAATTTTATGTGGTAAGCAGCTGTCTAAAGTCTTAATTCCTGTTTTCAGTAGGGTAAGTGGCAAACGCAACCAGGAAGGAAAAAAAATGCAGTTTCCCGAGTGCTAGCGAGGGCAGCAGGCAGTGGAAAATCCGTGCAAAGTCTTTCCAGGAAAACGTTCCTATAGATCACTGTGCAAGTACTTAAATGTTGGTGTAGAAAAATATATCCACATTTCTTAATGAGATTGAGCAAAAGAGCTGGAAAGGCTCCCAGCAATCAGGAACCGGGCAGAGAGAGGGCCAGCAGATTGCAAAAGTCACACAGAAGGAGAGTGATCACAGTCAGGCACCCAGACCCTGGCAGAGTGGCAATCTGCATCCTTTGTACCCATTGCTGCACCTGCTACTGATCTCAGGGGTGTTACAGTTAGGACAGCAGGAGGGGAGCTCCGTGGACCCCCGCCATCACTCCAGCCATGGTGAGTCACATACCCATGACATCTTCCGTGCCCTGTCATTCCTCTCACCTCTCTGATCAATTACTAAGCAAACATGCAGTCTCTGCCTTTTTCTGTCATAGAAATTCAAGCAGGAGGAAGAGCACAGTTTGTACTTACCTACATCTTGCATGAGTTAAATGAGTTGAATTGGTATAGTAAAAAGAGGAGTTTAAGGGATAGTCAGATGAGAGTTCCTGTCTTTGTTCAGGTATAACTTTGGAAAAATTGCCCAATCTCTGAGCCTCTTAAACTAGGACAACAATATTTTTCTCATAATCTTTCCTAAGAATTAAATGGTGTACTGTATAAAAAGTTCATCCTAAAGGAGTTACCCAGTAAATGTTAATTTATAATTATATACAATTATATTAAAATTTTGCATAGAAAGATATATGTAACCTATATAATATATAGATAAAATATGGCATATATCATAGAATAATAACAACATGCAATAATCTCATCACTGCCATGTTTTGAGGCAACATGGACTTTGAGACAGAAGAAGTGATGATCCCAGGAGCAGAGTATAGGCCTTAAAAAGAAGTAAAACATACAGAGAACATACAGAGGACACCAGTGTCCCTGGTGGACAGAGCTTTGCCTGCCCTTCCATCTTTGTTGTAACTGTGTGGAGGTTCTAGCAGAGTCTGATTCAGAAAAGTCTAGAACTCACTACAGACGAGGGCTTTTCTTCCCTGCTCTCTAGTTTACATTGTTTTTCTAAATATGTGTAAGACTGATGCCTACCTCACAGGACAGTCTTGTGGATTAAATAGAATAATGTATGTAAAAGTTCTCCAAATATAAGGCATTATTATGCTTAATAAATGGATGGTGTTGGACCATTGATGAGCAAGATGGTACCTGAAGATATTGAGAGAGCAGTGTAATGAGAATAATATTAAGGGAGACAACCCTAGGTAAAATATACCAATACATTAGGTTGAGAAAAAGACTGAAGTCAAATTAGTTGGAACAGCATGGTTGCAGAAGCCAAAAACCCCAATACTGGGGGTACATCTTCATAATTAGTCCAGCTACCTACCTGGAGCTGGTGGAAGGGGCCATAAAGGAATGGTTGGTGCTTGGCTCCTCTGCCTCCCTTGGACAGAGCAAATGGAAGATACACACATCGGTCAGAATCTATGTAAAGCACAACAGAAGGCAGTGTTAGGAGGCCATGTGGAGCCTGGTTGGAAGTGTGGGAAACCCCTGGTCATCCCAGACCAAGATCCCAGGTCCCATGCAGCTAAAGAGAAAGCCTTTAGTGAGTCATACATCAAGCAGATCTTGGTTTGATTTGGTTTTTCAGGACAGTCTTTTGGTTGGTTGTTTTAAGATATAAACGCATGTTATTATCTTAGAAGTAGAGAAGGAAGGAGACATTAAGAGTTTGATATATGGGCAAGTTTTGCATTATTTCAGAGATTGCCAGTCAGGTGTGGCCACAAGAGCTGACACAGGAAAGGCACAGGAAAACACATTGTATTATACTCACACATCCTAGAGATATAGGGACACCAAAAGCCATGAGGGAGCCACATGGAGGGGGAGCATAAAAGAAAGGGGGTCAACCAAGCAGGTGGGGAGCCAAGAGAGAGTGAGGACCTGTGGACTAGTGTCTTTATTGGGAATCAGGCATGAGGGGATTTTACCACTGTATATGATTATCACTAGGTCACAGTCAGGGGACAGCAAGAAGGGAACTTGTGGCAAGGAAGGACCAGCCTTATCATACTGGTACTCCTGGTCAGCTGGGTGGCATGTTCACAGATTGGTTGCGAGGAGCCTGAGGCATCTGAAAATGTGAAGTTTCAACATTTATAGTACAGGACTTAGTTGTTTAATCTACATTATATCTCCAGTAGGAAGAAAAGTATGCAAATCCTCCATTTGACACATCCAAGTTAAAAGACAGGAAGTGATCCTAAAAATAAAAGCTCTCCCCAGATTACACTGCACAAAAAGATTACAGAAAAGTTGTAGAGAAATTAAAACCAAGATATCCTTTGGAAATGTTTTTGTTTTGTACATTGGGTCTAAGAGGCATGAAAAAACTGAGAACTTTTGTATATGAATTATAGGTGACTTAGTTCACACCTGTACTCATATACACATCTTCATACACACACACACACACACACACACACACAAGCATTGGGTCATTTGTTGATAAATTCCAAAGGGATTGCCACAGTACTTGGCACAGAGTATGTACTCAATAAATACTCCTAGAAAACTTGTGGAGTAAGTTAATAGATGAATGAATGAATGATATATATAGAGAGAGGGTGGGAAGAAGACAGATAGACAGACAGACACAGAGACACAGAGAGAGAAAGAGAAATGTTAATCCCTGACTTCAGAACTAAGATTCAGAGGTGCAGAATGTAAGCCACACTGACCATTCAATGGGCTTTTAGTTTGGCTTAAGTGGAAGTTCTTCAAGGCTTTGGATAAAGGGTGATATGTGTATATGAAATAAGAAACCTGGACTCAACGGGACCTTAAACTAGCAAGTCCAAGGAAAATCAAAGGGCTATAGAGCCAAAATGTCTACATCATTGTGATGCATTTAATTTTCGTTACAAAAAAAAAAAAAAAGGTAAAACCTATATGTTGCAAGGTTACCAAAAATCTGTCTGTGGAGCAATGGCATATTGCATGTGGTTATAAGCAAGTCATTTTATATCCCTATGACACAATTTTGCCATCTGTAAAATAAGATGAAATCACCCACTCACAATTCTTTTTATTTTTTCATGTTTTTGTTTATTGATTGAGCATAAGTGGGGGAGGAGTAGAGAGAAAAGGAGAGAATCCCAAGCAGGTTCCACACTGTCAGTGTGGAGCCTGATGCAGGACTTGATTTCACAAACTGTGAGATCATGAGCCAAAATCAAGAGTCAGATGCTTAAGTAACTGAGCCACCCAGGCACCCCCACCCACTCACACTTCTTACGCATATCATTGAAAGGTTGAGAAGCACAGGCAGGAGCTTGGAAGAAAACGTCCACTGGGAAAAACCTGAAGGGCTGTCACTAGGTGACATTGTCTCCTTTGGTAATAAGGGTTTCTAATCATAGACATCATCCAGATATGCCAAAGAGTAGGCTGAGTCAACCTCTCCTTGGAGGAATACTTCAAGGAGATAAATAAAAAGCAGTATTAGCTTGTCATTAAATTGAGGCCCCCACTGACTAATCCTACTTGAGCTAAATGCCAATTATTGAAGGGAGTGAATAGTGGAACATGTAGCTTATTGAAAGTCTGTGGACTTCAGGTCAGAAGACTCAGGTTTAGGTACAAGTTGTACCACTTAGAAGTTGTATGATCCTGGTCAAGTTACTTAATCTCTCTCCTCAGTTAATCCCACAAACCCCTTGCCAGGCACACAACACACTTGCCGTGTGTGTGTTGTGTGTGTCATCCTATGAATGAATGGGGGAATGATGTTGTGCAGATCAAACAAGACTGTGCATGTGCACATACTGTGCAACACTACACGGAGGTATGACTACTATTTTCCTAATAATAGACATTCTATAACTCAATATGAATCCCCGAAACTGGATTGATTGGCTTAACAGGACCATGTGGGCAGAACTTGGGGTGCAAGCTGACTTATTCTGTCATATAGATTTTCCCAGCTAGGAGCTCCAGCAGTTGAAGCCAAAGAGACCCTTTCTTGGAGTCCTTGCGGTGCATGCATGTGTGTGTGTGTGTGTGTGTGTGATATAAATGTGATTTGTGACTATGAACAGGACAGTAATGGTAGCACAATTTGTTGCACTGCTCAAATACATTAACAAATGAAATCTTTCTTCTCATTGCCTGTTCAGTTTATTTTTTCCCCCAACCAGCTCATTTGAGCCAAAAGAGAGGCAAGAATTTTCCACCTTGCTGCTTAATTGGCAGTCTGACACTTGGCCTCTTGCACCTCTCAGAAGTTTGGCCACAATGACTAGCCTTCTTCATGCCAAGCAGCATTAGCGCTCTGTTAACACTAGGCAGCGGCACAAGCAAGAAGTCCCCTTGTGGGAACAACGTGACTTCATGTAGCTGACATCTGAGCAAAGAAAACAGCAAATAAGTCTGGACAGTTTCTTTATGAACAAACAGGAAGCAAAGAGAGAGCTAACTCATGGTCTAGTGTAAGAAGGTAGTGAGTCGCTGTGGATACTTCAGTGATAGAATTTGTAGGAACTGATAGGGATGTACACAAGTTTAAACATCAACAGTGCGTGTTTGAGAGGGGGCGTGTGTTGGTCGTTGATGGGGAAAAGCAAGCCTGCAATATAATGTGCCACCCTTTCAGCACCTTCTCTACATGCTTCAGTCTGGCTTTCCACAGCCTTCTCTAATGCCCTTTTATCACAGAGTAGCCAACAACTGCCATGTTCAAGTCTTTGTTGGAAATTATTGAATACGCACCACTTTTGGAGAATTTGCCTGGGAAAAATGACTACTCTCCATGATTTGCCCATTGTTACCTTTTACAGAGACCTGTCTGTGGGTATCTGAGGGTTCCAAATCTATCACCCCACTACCTGCCGCAGGTGTGCAATTTCATTCCCAACTGACTGGATAATACTGATCAGTGTATTTTTGCAAAGATGGAAAACCCAACTAATTAGGGGAAGCAGTTCACTATGTCCATCTTTCTCAATGGAAATTGCCAGCTCCCCACGGGGGTTGATCCAGGCTGCTCGTCTAGATCCTGCATTCTGTATTCTCTAGGGGACTTCTTCTTTTCATGCTCCTCTTTTCCACCAGCCATGAGTAAAGCCTAGGGACATTCTACTTTTTTGTTTCATTTCATTCTGAACTCTTAACTATAGCAACAAATCCTAACAACCATGCCTTTCTAGCATAGATTCAGGGTAACCCTCAGCGAAATGAATAGTTTGCCATTATGTGTTCCTCTCTGTGCTGATGGCTTCCAACTCCCCCATACAAAGGGCCTTTCCCCATTCTGCTTCCCACTCCTCCTTTTCATAGCCTCTTTTATTTATATTAAGGCAGGATTTCTCCACTTTGGCATTATTGACATCTGGGGCCGATCAATTCTTTGTTGTGGGGGGGCTGCCTTGTACACTGGAGGATGCTTAGCAGCATCCCTGGCTTCTACCCATTAGATGCCGGTAGCACCCTCTCTCTCTCCAGTTATAACAACTAAAAATGTCTTCAGACTTTGACAGATGTCTCCTTGGGGACACCATCATCCTAGATGGAGAACCACTGCACCAAAAGGACCTCAACGTGACCCTTTCCTAGGAAATTGACAATGAGCTGTCTTATAATGATGAAATTTGGAGCATTCACCAGCTTAATGCCCTTCCTGGGGATCCTGAGGTCACTTAATGAAGGCAGGCTCTTCTTGAGGGTAAGGCATCCCATGCAGTCATTAGCATTTATCAGAATTATATAATTGAGACCTATAATAAAGTGATCACAAGCATTTGGCCCAAAGCAGTAGCAGTTTCAGGTGTAAAACCTCCGATTCATTGGACTTCTGGGCCAGTGCACTCCCTTAAGATCCCAGAACAACACTCAGCTAGGCAGAAGCGATGCTCTCCATTCCTCAGATGATGTGTTTTCAAGCTCAGGACATACACCTATAAAATCCAGCACTTAGGAGCCAGTATCTGTATGCATAGTCTCACACAATTTACGGCCCTGACCAGAAGGTGATATCATCAAATGAGGCACATATTCTACACCTCGTTTTCCCGTGGTAGGATTTACACTTTCTTGGAGAATGTGGAGTTGGCAAAGAATGTCAAAAGCGAGCAGCAAAGACCCAAGGCAGGCACAAACTATTCTTTAAGAGTAAAGTCCTATTCCTGTGTGGTTTGTGATCAGCCAAAATGTGAGCACTTCAGCACATTTTGTGCAGTGTAAAATCATTTACCATGGTATGAGTGAGGGTTGCTTTAAATAGAATGAAAGAAAATTACTATTGCAGTAAGGAAGCTGGCTAATGAGCATTTGCTTGTGGCAGAACCCTTTCAGGGATCTGGCAAACTTAGACAACTGACTGAAACCCAATATTAGGTCTACTGATTAGCTTGGATGACTCCAATCACTCAGAAAACAAGGGATGTGAGCACAGATTCTGAGTCTGTGAACTCTTGTGAAGTTAAGACAAAGATTCTAACTTTTTTCTCTTTGAAAATAAAAAGGACTTTACCACCAATTCTTAAGGAGAATTATATATTTATATATTTGGCCAATTATCTGTCTTAATAGAACATTTATAATTCATTCATTTGGACTTTAAGATTTTTCAAGTCTATTAAATTTACATAGCAAATCCCCTGATATTCATATTGATTCCACTGCTACTGATGAAATTAAAAATATTGAATGATGTGTCCTAAATCCTCAAAGGTTACTTCCAATATGGATTTAATTTTTTAAAACTCAAACACTTACTATCTGAAGACTGATTTTTCACCCATTTGAAGACAGCTCACAAAGCAAAGCTTTAACCTGGCACTTGGCAACTCCAAATGCACTTCATTCTTCTGGCAATGTGATCTTCCTGCTAGAAAAAAATTAACTCGTGGTATGATTTTTGAAAATCTATGGCTTTGGGATTATTGCCTATGCAACTGGGTTGGAGGCAGAACATTCTTTCTTGGCCATTGAGCTGCATATTAATCATACAGAGTAGAGTTTATGCAAGACCAAAACATGAAGCCAAAGCCCAACACTTTTCACCAAAAAGGAGAGAAGTACATCATGGAAGACGTAACATCATATTCTGTTGCTCAAATTTTAAAAAAAAGTGTTATGTCTTTGGGGAAATGGGCAGTCACTAGCTCATCTTTTGAGCCATGGCCATCAGACAGCCCTGCGTGTGCCCAGCACATGGCACTGTGCTTCTGGCTGATTCTGTCAGCAACCCATGTCAAAGTGTTAATGAATGCAGATGGAGAAGGTTTGGCTTCTAAGAACACCAAGTTAAAATTTAAATTAGTCATGTGCTTAGGCATTTTATTCTTGTAGAATATAATACAGTCATGGTTTGTGGATGAAATAGTCTGATCAACTCTGCTCTGTGCTCCTCAGATTTTCTCTATTGCCCAAACACATGCTCACTGCCTGCTATAAATACATTTTTCTCCCCATCAATAATATCCTTCCATCCTTCATTCTTTGAGGGATTTATGCCAGGACTGGAATCAAGCATCAACTCCACTAGAAGTCCATCTCTGGCCTCCCAGATGGTAATAATGCTTCTTTTCTCCCTACTCCCCATCACATTGTACATATCCCCATTACGGTGCTTCTTGTGTTGTGCTATGATCATCCATGAGCATTTTTGTCTTCTTTTTCATTGCATAAGCCCTTCCAGGATAGCACTGTGTCGTACCCACCTCTATGTGGGTACAGGTGCACCCTGCACCTCTATGTGGTGCAGGGCAGGCACACAGTCACTTTCTACACACTTCTGATAAAAGGATGAATGAATAAGTGGCAATGAATGGGCATAAGAATTGCACTGACTACTTTCTGTCTGAAGTAGACAAGAATTCCAGGAACATCTGTAATATTATCCACCTGTTAGGTCAGAAGGCAATGGACACGACTTGGCTTTCCTGTCTTGTGGACAAAGGAGCTCAGTTAGGTAAGAAATGTAAAATCTTAGAGCAGAACCTGGTATTCCCATCCCCTCAGTTGTTGTTTAACTCTTATTTTTCTAGTTTTAAAAAGTTACTGCTTTTGGTAATTTTCCAAGGAAACTTTGAATCTAATCAGAGAAACTATAAGTAGAGAGAGAAGGCAAATCTGCCCTGAAGGTCACCAGACAACTCAAGGCAATAGAGACATGTGCAGGATATTGGGCCTGTCAGTCAAGCAGCCCATGGGAATGACCCTTTGAAACTCATTGCCGTCCTGACCACTCCATAGATATCATGGGAATAGTATTAATTAAATTAGTGATCTATTTCTGAGGGGTCTAGGGAAGATAACTTTAAGATACGCTTTTCATTTAGTTTTTCTTGAAGATACAGTGCATCGTAACCAATCACTATTTCTTCTGCCATTGGCTCCTGGCAGGTTTAGAATCCAACAAGTAGCTCATCTCTTTTCTAGCAAGTATCTCAGACTTACAATCTACACTTTTGTGGTGGTCTCATTCCTGCGTAAATTTATCTTTCTATCCTTGTATTACTTTTTGCTTCTTTACCTAGTTCTGATAAATGTTATCTTATTGTTGTCTACTTTTATTAAAAATTTTTTTAATGTTTATTTTTGAGAGAGAGACAGAGTGCGAGCAGGGGAGGGGCAGAGAGAGAGCGAGACACAGAATCCGAAGCAGGCTCCAGGCTCTGAGCTGTCAGTGCAGAGCCCGACGCTGGGCTCGAATTCACAAGCTGTGGGATCATGACTGGAGCCGAAGTCAGACGCCCAACCGACTGAGCCACCCAGGGGCCCCTACTGTTATCTACTTCTGATAGATGCTATCCTACTGGTTTGTGGTATTTTTATAAACAGCCATAAATCCTTTTCGAATTAAAGTAATATAGTAGAAATATTACATATTTATATAAAAACAGAAGCAATAATCAAAATATTTAACAACTACTATGACATTGTCATCGACCAATCAGAAAGGTGCTATCCATTAATGAACAAAAATGTCACACTGGTGCAAGCAAGCAGAACACCATCCTTGCTGATCAACAAACTAAGCAGCATCATTTCAGGTGGAAGAGAGAGCATTTGGCTTGGATTCAAAGGACTAGGAAAAGCACTGCCAACAAGGAGAAGTACTGAAGGAAAATTCAAACAGATTTGATTTGGAAAGCCTGGCTCTGTTAGTCACTTTCTGAGTTTCAGATTTCTCACCTGCAAAAAAGGAAAAGAATACTTGCCTGCTTCGCTGGGCTGGTAGAGAAAAGAAGATATATGAGTTCTCTGCCAAAAAAAAAAAAAAAAATATATATATATATATATATATATATATATGAACTAACGTAGAAATGTTGCATCCCAAATGATTATTTGGGCCTTTCAGCAAAATTTTTCAATGAATCACATCTCCTTCCAGTTTTTCTCATAGCAGGGAACCTTTTCACACATTAGCAATGTCTCAGCTTTGGTCTTCTTGGATAATTTTACAGATTGTTGCTCAAATTAGTGGATTCTGTAATGGAGCAAAGTAGATACACGAGGTGGCCAGGAGCTACAACTCTGTGCACAGACTACTCTATAGTGGCCTTGGGATTGGGCCACGTGGCCACAGGAGCAGCCAGAAAAGAGGAAGGGGCAGGTGAAGCGAAAATTCAAGCCAGGCATTTCAACTTCAGCCCTTAGCCAACGAGGTCATTTTCCACGTGTTCTTGGCTTCCACTAGATTAAATGTCTCCTAAATGTTGAACACACAAATCTAAGCCCATTTGATGAGCCAGCCAGGCCAGCACAATGGTACTTGCCATCCTGGCAATGTCATCTGGAGCTGGATCTTTGCGAGCACAGCTACCAAGCCAGGGCTTGAGGTTATAATTTGTCCTTTATGTCCATGAGTTGCTTGTCCTCAGAGGGGATAACCTCCGTTTCTGGGGAGCTCACTCCATCATATCTCTTAGAGGCAGAAGGGTATGGTGGTTAAAACTTTCTGACATGGACTATCTGTGTGGCTTTGGCCTTCAGTTTATTCATATATCATGTGGAAATAATAAGAGTACCCAAGTCAGAGTGGTAGCAAATATTTAATGAGATCATTCACATAAAGCAGAGTGCTTACTGCTCACAGAATCATTCTATGTGTGTAAAGTATA
This sequence comes from Neofelis nebulosa, assembly GCF_028018385.1. Lineage (NCBI taxonomy): Eukaryota > Metazoa > Chordata > Mammalia > Carnivora > Felidae > Neofelis > Neofelis nebulosa. The sequence continues at coordinate 14,818,997 of NC_080790.1, forward strand.
ATTACTATCCATGCCCCCACAAGAGAATAATATAGTTTCAAACTCATTAACACAGCAAGGCTGCTACTGATTGTTCAAGCTCATTCCCACCCTCTCACAGAAATTCGTTATTACAGCCACACCTCACATTTTTTTTCACACCTGCTCTGCTTTAATTGCTCTGCCCCCTCTGCATGGAAAGCTGTGATACTGTAATATAATAAGAAGTGTATACTTGATCTTTGTTCCCAATTCCTGGCACAGAACTGCCAAACTCTTGGAGTTTCCTGAGTGATAGAGGAGAAAGGAACATCTCTTATTTTTCATAATATATCCCTTTCAACCATACGTGAGTTTATACTAATGGGGTGACTTGTGGAAAGCTCCAAAAGATGGAGGGATGCTTCCAGGAGAACCAGCCATGTGATTACAGGGTTATAACTTTCAGGGTCTTCCCCAACCTCCTCAGGAAGGGGAGAGGGGCTGGAGATTTTCAATTACCGGTGGCCAATGATTTAAGCAACCATGCCTATGTAACGAATCCCCCACAAAAACCCCAAACAACAGGGTAGAGAGAGGTTCCTGGTTAGTGAACACATTGAGGTGTTGGGAGGGTAGTGAACCCAGAGAAGGCATGGAAGCTCCATGAACCCCTTCCCACCTTGCCCTATGCTTGCTTCTCTTCCTTCTTGCTGTTCCTGAGTTGTATCCTTTTATAATAAACTGGTACACTAGTAAGTAAACTGTTTTCCCAAGTTCTGTGACCTGTTCTAGCAAATGTACCAATCCAAGGAGGAGTTGTGGGAACCCCCGTTTATGGCCAGTCAGTTAGAAGTACAGGTGACAACCCAGGCCTTGCAATTGGTTTATGAAGTGGGGGACAGTCTTGTGGACTAAGCTCTTAACCTGTGTGGTCTGTCCAGTTAGTATAGGAATTTAAATTGTAGGACACTCAACTGGTGACTGCCGAGAACTAGAGAATTGCTTGGTGTAGAAAAACCCACACATCTGATGTCAGAAATGTTGGTGTGAGTATAGAAAAAAACAGTGTTGCTGTGGTTGTTGCTTAATGCCTTTACGGACTTTTATTTCTTACTACATCCTTGTAGCAACTCAAAGCCATCCCACTCAGGAAGTCTTCTCATAGCTATCTTTCAGGACGAGATAAGTGTCCATTCCTTGCTATCTTGCTTTCTGCATGAAACTCAAGTCTTCTCCCACCTGGATTGTTGAGACAGAGACTACATTTTTTCATTCTGCTATCTTCCCCAGCATGACCTAACAGAAAGTTGGTGCTCAGTAAACATCGAATGAAATTGTAAATGGACAAATAAGTTTAACAGATTGGGATACTTGCATTGTGTCCAGGCTTATGAGGTGTCAGCCAACATGGTATGACTTCATAGATGCAAGGAAAGTGGCCTGATGTCCTCAAGCGCCCTTCCACCAGGGGCCTCATTTCTCAGAGCTCCACTCATTCATCTATCCTTGCATAGGCACAACACTGTGCTGGATTCCTGTAGTATAAAACACAATCAGACCTGGATGCTACTCCACAACAGTCTTCCCCTGTGCTGATGGTTTTAAATCCCTATTTTGAGTTTGGACAGTGTGTGCACAGGAAGCTCTTCTCTAAATGTCCTTTATGCCTTTGGAACATGAATGAAGGATCTCAGATACATTCTGGCTAGGGCACTGAGGGAGAAATAGGGAGAACCTGAGGCCTCTGGGCATTTAGAGAGGGCCAGGGAAATGATTGTCAGGGAGGAAAGGAAAGAGCTAGAGGGGGCCAAGTCAGAATGTCTCTGCTTAAGACACATCACTGAAGGAGCTGGCCCAGGAGGAAGGCTTATTAATAATTAGTCTCAGCGGGAAAGGGATCTGAAAATAATGATGCTCTAAAAGAAAGAGTCTATCTTGGAACTAAATAGACCGTAGTTTGAATCTCATCTCTCCCCTTAGTAGCTAGAAAGACCTGGCCAAACTTCATAGTCTCTGATCTTCAATTTCCTCATCTTTGCAAATGGAGATGGCCTCATGGTGTTTGTTGTGATGTTTAAATAAAATTTAGTGGGGCACCTGGGTGGCTCAGCCGGTTAAGCGTCCGACTTCAGCTCAGGTCATGATCTTGAGGTTTGTGAGTTCAAGCCCCGCGTTGGGCTCTGTGCTGACAGCTCAAAGCCTGGAGCCTGTTTCAGATTCTGTGTCTCCCTCTCTCTGTGACCCTCCCCTGTTCATGCTGTCTCTCTCTGTCTCAAAAATAAATAAACGTGAAAAAAATTTTTTTTAATAATAAATAAATAAATAAAATTTAGTACCAAACAGCCAGTTAGATTGTATGTGCTCAATAAATGCCACTCTTTTCTCCTCTCCTACTAAGTACAAAGCAATCTCTGTGCTTTGATGTGCTTTCAATCGACATGGCTATATATCTCTTCACATACAAATCAAGAAAGCAGGTAGGGCACCTGGGTGGCTCAGTCGGTTAAGTGTCCGACTTCGCCTCAGGTCATGATCTCACACTTGGTGAGTTCGAGCCCCACATCGAGCTCTGTGCTGATGGCTCAGAGCCTGGAACCCGCTTCGGATTCTGTGTGTCTCCCTCTCTCTCTGCCCCTCCCTGCTCACCTCTGCGTCTCTCTCACTCTCTTTCAAAAATAAACTTAAAAAATTTCAAATCAGGAAAGCAGGGGCTGCAGGCAAAGCAGATGCTGTGCTGACTTCAGGCACGATGTGGCTAGGGCTGCTTGGGTCTACATCAGGTAAGACAGCCTAACCAGGATTCAGAAGAGACTTAGATGGATTCCCTCAAGATGAGCCCAGTCCCTCCTTAAGATAAAGCTGCTGGAAGTGCTATCCTTGTAGCTCCAGACACTAGGAGAGCTGACTGGTGGGGCAGCACTGGCCCCCTAGCTCTAGCTCTTACCTGTTGGTAGCCAGAAGCTGGTCCCACTGCTCTCCCAGAGTCTGCCTGATACTGTGGGCAGGCACATAGGGTGAGAGGTGGGGTGGGGCTGTGTTTCATTCAAACATGCAACTTCAAAGTCTCTGGGGATGTCATCTGGCATGGACGAGAGTCAGGGGCAGCTGGAACTGTGGAATTTCCAGTTACAAAAGGTCCCATTCAGAGCTGCATGCCCTGTTGCACAACAAGGGAACAAGGAGACATTTGATGGCATTAAAAAGCCCTTGAGCTCAAAACAAAGGGACACAACTCTCTCTGCATTGTCTTCTGAGCTTTAGACCTGGCTTGTGTGATGGGAGGTTATAAAAACAGGTGACATCTTATCTCAGTCTGCCTTGACAGAAAGCTAGCTTCTGGACATAGACCTGGAGGCAGTGCCCTCTGACGTGGGTCCCCCCTTAAGGCTCTAGCATCCATTTAATCTGGGCAGTAAAAGAGCTGGGTCAAAGACCCAGTCAGCTGGTACATAAATAAGAGCTCTCTGAGACTCATCTCCCTCATTCTGATAACCAATCCATTCCCCCATTGCTTCCTGCACCACTCCCATATCCATCCCTATTATACTGTCCATTTAGCCCATGAGTTCTGAAAGTGACCTGAGAGGCACAATCTCTGAAACCATGTCTAAAAACTTCCACAACAGTCCCAAATCATAGTGTCACCCTGAGCTGAAATTCATATTTAAGAGGTTACTCCAATAAGCTGTATGTGCGAGAGCATCTTATATACATAGTTCATGATTTATTCCTTATACCTGGATGAGGGAACAGAAGCTCAGAGAAGTTGTCCTCGGCCCAGTACTAGTAAGTGACAGAACTGTGGATTTTCACCCATCAGCATCATCATGACATCTGCGTCAGCCCCTCACATACAGTATTTGCCATTGTAAGAGAATCCACCTCCCCCAGTGGTGATCATGCAATGGACATGAGCCATGGTAGACATTGGTGGATACTGCTGGAATCTTCTGGAGTGCCTTTAAAAGAGCTTAGCACAGAGCTTTTAAAAAATTGATTCTAAAAATAATCTAATTATTTATGCTGAGCATATATGTACACTGAGCAGTATCTGATTTTGCTAATTTCTCCATGCACTAGTGGCTCATATCCCATTTCTAAATTAGAAATTTCATAAATCGCTGTAAGTGTGCACCTTCAGAAGCATAATTATAAGCAGCACAATGTATGTTTTAAAGTGTGAAACACTTAAGTTTCAAGAACACGGTATCCCTGTGCAGACAGAAAAGGTAATTACTTACATGCCAACTCACGACTGGGAAAATGAGGTCACCAAAGAGACCTTAACAATGGAAATCTTGTGTTTCTGGGGCACATGTTCAGTCAGAGACATGAAATTTTAAAGAATCTTCATCTGCAGGAATGATGCCAGCTCCTCTCTCCTGCACATCCTCTCTGTGGATTAATCATCGGGCCCCCGGTAACCACAATGTGACCGCTATGTGAGGCGCCTTCTTCCCTGAAACAATGAAGTTCTGTCCGTTTGTCTTTGGGAGGCATTTACAGCTCGAGGACATCGCTCTGTTTTATTTCAAGTGCTCAGCGCTGGCTTCTTGGGACATGGCTGGAAGGGGTGTTGAGCTGGATTGGGCAATAACAAATGTTCCAGTGGGACACTGAGACATTCTTACCATGTAGGGCACCCAGCAGGGACACATTTTGAAAGGTGAGGAAGGCAAGAGTGTGTTTCATAAAGCCCAGTGTGAACACGTTTCCCCAGTACTCTGGTGAAGCTGTGAGGGTCCTGGTCTCAAGGCCTTAGTGGGGTCTTCCTCATGTAAAGATTATATGACAGGGAGGAACACAATTGCTAGAGCCCTGACTTTGTCTCGATAACTGGTGAGATGAAATCGTCTCTGTTCGTCTGGCTGCGTAGAGCTCCGGAATGCGGTAGCTCTGCCTGAGGGGCCCCCGTGGAGTATACAGAGCAACATTGTCATTCCCAGAAGAAGGTGGCAGCCGCCTTGCACAGTAGGCTGCCCTCCCACCCCCATGCATAAAGGCAGCAACCCAGAGTTTTTAAAATAATAAACAGCTGGCCATGGGCTCCCAACACAAACTGCAGAATACCAGTACAATTCGACTTGACTGAACAGGTTTTAGACCACAACACAGGAAACCCAGAGTCCAAAGGCTTCCCACTCCACACACTGTGCCTCGGAATCCATTAGAATGATCATCTTGAAGCTTCGTGTCTGGGAGAGAATCTCCTACATAGCAGCCAAGGAGGGGGAGATTCAAAGGTCTTGAGTTAAGCCATCTTGCTTCCTGTCTTTGGGATATGCAAATGCAAAAGTCACTGGGGTTCTGAGCGTCATGTGGACATGACTCCTTCTCCCCAGGTCTGAGTGGGTCTCTCTACTTGAGTGATTTGCAGGGCATCTGGGTAGCTCAGTCAGTTGAGTGTCCGACTTCAGCTCAGGTCATGATCTTGTGGTTCAGTTTGTGAGTTCAAGCCCCACATCAGGCTCGCTGCTGTCAGCGCAGAGCCCACGTCAGTTCCTCTGTCCCCCCCTCTCTCTGCTCCTTCCTTGCTTGTGCTCTCTCAAAAATAAATAAAAACATCTTTAAAAAAGTAACTCTCCAACCTCCCTCCTCTAACTCAGAGCTGGACACAGGGAAAGCACAGGCTGGGAGATGAGGAAGGACAAGGTCTCAATCAAGTTCATAAAAAAGACCTCTTTAGCAACCCTGTTCTGAACTTCTAGAGTGATGTTGGTGCAAGAATGGCAGTAGTAACTCCTCTGCAGTCTGAAAAAACTGGAAACAACCAAAGACTGGGAATCGGAGAAACTGGATTTTCTTTCTGGCTCTATTACCTGAAGATCATGTGACTTCGGATAGATTATTTACCTTTCCTGGGACTCAGTTTCCCCATCTACACCTATAAAATAAAGGTAATAACAAACTTGCCCTGGGGTCATGCCATAGTAGATAACTAATATCAATTATGTAATTAACTACTGATTGAAGGCTTAATAGCTACCTCAAAGTTGCTGTGTTAACTGAGATGGTCTCTGACACTTGTCTCACAAATGATAAACATGTGCAACTTAGAAAGTCTGATAAGGAAGCCTACCTCTCCAAGAAGCCTGGAGAAAGCTTCTCAAGATGTGGGGATTCACAAAATGTGGGCTGCAGAACACTGATTATGTGACATATTAACAGGTATTCTGTGCAGGGAAATTTTCATGGGGAAATAGGAAATTCTGAGTTAAACAAATGTAAATAGGTTTCTGTGCTGTAGATTTTTCTAGGGTGTGTTGTAAATTTGTGAGAGACATCCAAGGCCACTTTTTCCAAGTTCACCTAGTCATTGAGCCCCTTTCCATGTGGTTCTCCAGAATCTTGTCTTCTTGAGTGATATACTAAAGACCAAAGTCAGGAAAATAACTGCTTTAGACATATCCTTGCAAAGGAGTTTCCATGGAGCCCCTCCTAGGCAATAAACCTTTTGGTTTCAGTGGCTGAATATGTATTTATTCCCTTGCCAAGTATTTCACAAGACTGTGCCCACTTCAGGTTATTTCGGGCTATCAGCATGCTTTCATAATAAATTGTTTTCATCTGCAAAGTGGAAATAAATATTGGTAAAGAGAACGGAGCAGCCAGCAATTTGAGTTCCTATCTCACCAGTATCTAGATACTTCCAGGTGATGGCATATGAGCTGCACCCTTTAAACCCTGAGCAGGAGCCACATCCACAGAGGTTAAAGTGAAGGAGCTGGGTGACAGAAACAGCCCCACAACTTCCAGACGGAAGGAATGAGGTAAAGGAACCCTATTGTCTCCTAAGGGTCTGAGATACTCAAGAAGCCACCAAAGGCCCCTGCAGGAATCATGAGTATGTGCCATAGAAGAGCCTAGAAAACAAAGGACTAGCTTCTCCAAAATAACCCATATGCCTAGGTCAATACAGTGATACCAAAAACCAGGAGCTGGTGACAGATCTTCATTCATGGTTATCTTCATGTGTATGAATAGAAACAATTAGCCCATGACAGAGTTTTGGAGCCCCTCAATGGAAACCAGATGATATCTGGCATTGGTGTTTTCTCACCATCTTAGAAAAAAAGCTTCCCTTTTGGGGAGATGAACTTGCTAGTCTGGGGGTTGGGGAATATCAGAAAACTGGTCTACCACCTCAAAGAGGGGAGCTGTTTTTCCAGGTTGCTGGGACAACTCAGTGACAAGCTTAAGGAAGCCCCTTTGTGAGGAGCTTGAGGCACAAGTCCTGCCTGGGATCAGCAATTCTGAGCCTGTCCCCAGGGTCCTGTCACTCCACAGTTAACACTCCTGAATTTACAGTCTCCGAAGTCATCTTCAAACTTGCCTGGATGAGAAGGGGGGGGGGGGGGGGAGAAAAAAAGGAAAAAATATTCAGAGAAAATACATTTATTCATTAATGATTGCTAAAAAGCTTCAAAATGCTGAGTTTAAAAAATATATTTTGTGTATTCATTGATGTATTCACTCAGAACCAATCATCAAGACTCTCCTGTGCTAGAGATTGGTGATCAAAGAATGAATGACGCTAGTTGATGCCCTCGAGGAGTCCACAGTCGGTTGGGGGAGGGGAAAAACTCAGTCTCACAGCCCACAACGTGGAATATTCCATAGAAGACACAGGGAACTGTAGGAGAACTGAGGTAAGGTTCTGAATCAAGTCCGAAGGGAGGCTCTGCTATAACACATCCTCGGCTAAGGTTGAGCATGACAGCAGTTGGTCAACCAAAGAAAGGGGCTGAAGAGAGAAGGTTTCCAGGCCAAGGAAGCAGATAGAAGGGATGTCCTTGTCCCACTTTTTCCTATTCCCTGCATCTGCTTCCTGTTGTTGCTATAACAAGCTACCACAAGTGTAGTAGCTTACAACAATACAGACTTATGACTATAGAGTTCTAGAGATCAAAAGTCTGAAATGGGTCCCATGGAGCTGCAGTCAAGGTGCCCGCAGGGAGGCTCTAGGGGAGAATTCATTTCCTTAGCTCTTCAAGATTCTAGAGGATGCCCACATTCCTTGGCAGGTGACTCCCAGCCAGCAATTACATCACCCTGACCTTTACTTCCATGTTCACTTCTCTTCAAACTCTCACTCGCCTGCCTCCCTCTTCCCCTTATAAGGACCCTGTGATTACACTGGGCAGCATGGATAATCCAAAATAATCTCCCCACCTCAAGATCCCTAACTTTATTCTATATTCACTCATATCTACAGAGACGCTTTTACCATGTAAGGTAGCATATTCACAAGTTCTGGGATTAGAACATGGACATTTTTGGGAGGGCCACCATTCTGACTACCATACCATTTATGGCACTAAGTTTCTCCACTCATAAAATGGGTTGGATCTCATGGCCTCTAAGAACCTGTCCAGTTCTGTCTACCAGTGGGTAGCAGATAGTTATCCAAAGATTAGAGCCTGGCAGACCATATCAGGAGACTGATATGACTTTCCATTCTAGGTGCCTAAACAATTGAAACAGCTTTAGATTCCTGGTCTTTGGTATGAGACAAAAGCCCGAGAGTATCTCCACTACACATGCTCTGCCCATGGTTCTGCAGTCACCTGATAGAGACATCAGGAGATTGACCCATCCATACCTGGAACAAAGGGAAGGCAAAATAAGATTCTCTTCCTTTACTAGAAGGAAAACCTTGTTCTAAAAGTGCTCAGGTCTCTAGGATAAAGGACCTTTTATAAATTTTTTAAAACATTTTTTATGTTTATTTTATTTTTGAGAGAGAGAACACAAAGGGGAGGGGCAAAGAGAGAAAGGGAGACACAGAATCCAAAGCAGGCTCCAGGCTCTGAGCTGTCAGCACAGAGCCCAATGCAGGGTTCAAACTCACGGACTGTGAGATCATGACCTGAGCTGAAGTCGGCGCTCAACCCACTGAGTCACCCAGGTGCCCCAAAGGACCCCTTTTTTTTTAAATCACAAACTAATTCATTTTTAACTGCTCCTTTACCGAATTCATTGAAGAGTTAATTAAAACCCTGCACAAATCATCATAGCAAACATGAGAATAAAGTAATGCTTGAAGTGCAGAATGAGACTGAGTGAGCAATAATTTTCACTGGAAGGATGCCTAATCTCCAGCCGTCATGGAGGAGGATTAAATGAGAGAGGGAATAGCATGGCCTGGTGGGGGGAACAGAAATAAAAAAACCTTAAAATGAGAGTCCAAAACTGGGTACAAGATTTCACTTGGCTGCTACATTATAGGTCACTGTAAACAAGTCCCTCTCTTTTCATGTTCTTGGTTCTTCTTCCTCAAGAAAAAAAGACAAGTGTTGGGGCTGGGGCTCTCTGAATTCCAGAACCAGGGGCAGGGAGTGGACGATATGTCTCCTAACAGTGATTTTTGGATACATTTTTCTTTCTGTTTCTGTACGTCAGAAGAAAACCAGTGATGTGAACTATCCAGCGAACTCCTGAGAAATAGTGTCTCTATCCACAAGGTAGGAGATGTTATCAGTATAGAACTTTCCACCTTTACTGACATTTCTTATCTTCTGTCATCTGCACAGTGACTGTGAAAAATGCTCTCCGTTGGGTGTTTCTGATTCATTTTTGTGATGGTTCCATGATGTCTGAAGAAGTTAAAGTTTAAACTCTTTCCCTTCCCTGTTCACCTTTACAGCTCTGTGGATTCTGCTCATAACTGGGCTGATTCCTAAGTCCTGAGCCTTCTAGAAAAGCAGATGGCTTGACCAGAGTAAGTGGCTGTATTTGCTGAGGAGGAAAACTCCACCAGCTTTTAAATGGTTCTCTTATACAGCAGCAATAAATGTGAGCCAGTCTGTCAATGCCTCCATTTTCAGCTGGTGTTTGAAGATCTCTATCTAGGAATAAACTTCCTCAAAGATAAAACAACAGGCTTGAGCGTTGGAGACAATAGTAATATTGTCTTGGGAGGTGGAGACACTGGTCCTAAAGGCACTTAGAGAACACAGTGTACTCTTCTCGTTGATCCCGACAATTTATGTATTGTTCAGGAACTAGCCCCGAGCAAAGTCAGAGGAGAGTCAGTTTTGGGGGTCCTTTAAAACTCGGAAGTCAGCCTGCAGTCTCCAGGGAATAACGAGAATTTTTTTTTTTAACGTGATGTGTTGTGACTGCCACAGCAGCCAGGATTCAGGGTGTTTCCCTACTCTCAGTCCCAGCTTGAAAGTCATCTGGAGGGCATGCAGGTTTGCATGTGTGCGGGTGCCATCCCGTAGTGGCTCGCATGTGTCTGTGCCGCTGTGTGTTGGGGGGGATACTTGGCTGTGAATATGGATGGGGGAGTGTCGTGTTTGGGTGCAGAAGAGGTGAATGTCAGCCCTTGGGGGCACTAGGATGCACACTCATGCACGGGTGTGAGTGTGCAGGTGCATATGTACACATTCAGCTGCGTCAAATGTGTTTTTGTGGGTGGTAAAATGGAGTTTTATAGAAATGCATGACTGTGGACACCCCACAGAATTATTGGTCTTCGCATTCAATTCAGTGATGATGCTGCTGGTCCAGCCCAAATCCCGGTGGCTCTCAGACTCATCCATTCATCACAGAGGTTTTCCTGAATGCCTACTATATGTGAAGTCCTGTGTCAGAGACTGTACAAAAGGTAGAAAAATAGACATGAGGTTTATGTCCTCAAAAATGTCACCATATAATGTGAAAAATGAGAGGTATATACTTGGAAGGTAGAACACCCTCAGGCAGAAAGGAGCCTGATTGCGGAGCCCAGATACCTGTATGTTACCTCTCCTGAGGATGTCTTTAACTACAAAATTTATAGAGGCAACAAAAGGAATGTTTTTAACACATTGAGTGAATTTTCTAAAGTGTAACTGATGTTCTTTTTAATGTACAGTTATTTAGATTTTGTCCTGTAAGACAAACTATAAATAATTTATTTACTAGTTGTAAGTGTGAGATTGGCTTTTGTTTTTTTCTCAAAGAAACTGACAAGTATGTTGTAAGGTTTAAATAAATGAGATGATGATGATGATGATTTTAGCACAAGAAGATTAATGATAGATATTTATTAAGTCCTTAAATATGCCAGGCATTGGATTAAGTGGTTTACTTAGATTCACATGATGAGTTTAGATTGCATCCATGTGCCCTGGAAAACTCTGAAGACAGACTTGATGGAGGTCTGAAAGGAGACCCAGAGGAGAACTGGCAGAGAAAGTGGAGGGCGTGATGACCTGGCCCTTTCCTACAGGATCTTTGAGCTCTCTGGGGCTTCTTAGCTTTGCTCTGGGCCCCACCGCTAAGTTCTCTCCAAGACTGGAGAGGAGGTCGCTCCTCGGGGATTGGTGGTCACTCTTGTGGCCAAGATAGTGATTCAGTGCTCAGTCCATTCTACGTCCAGCCATTCTACCCCTGATCACAGCTTTAGAAAACTGCCCTGGAATAAAAACCCCACTATGTCCTCTATATGCTTCCACAGGGGCTAGATTTCAAGGTAAGCATAGATTTTAAGTTGCCCACAGCATCTCTGTCAGTATCCACTCGAATAAACATATCTCTTCAAATCAATAGTTCTCTGTAGCTTAAGTGTAGCACTTTCACATCCGTAGCTTGATGAATCTAAGCCATTACCTTTGGAGGTAAGAATAGTCTACCTAAGACTATTCTGGGGCAGATCACCCCATGGGAAAAGAGTAAAATTAGTTACTATTAATTATCAAAATATCCACATATTAGAAGTCATCTACTCAACAGAACTCTCCAATAGCCAATATGCATTAACACACTGTATCTTCTACTTCACAGAAACACCCAATCATTTGATGGTGTAACATGTAGCCCCTGGAGAAGACCAGTGTTTTGAATAGGCTCGTTCAGGTGGAGAGTAGCTAGGTGATGACTATGGATTCTTACACCAAGAACCAAGGCCATAGGAAGACCTATTCTAATATTTAGTCAAAGGAGGGATCATTAAGAACTCAGCTGTAATAACAGTAATCTTTTCTTACTTTTATTAAGAGATTTGCATATTGTTAATGTTCTGAAATTATTACACTTTTTTTATATCGCTTCTGGTTAAAACGAGTCCAAAAGAATTTGTTGTTGTTGCTAACAATTCAAGTTTTTCCCGCATTCCAGGGACATGTTCTGAGTATGAGTGGAAATGCTCATTAACCTAGACTTTTGACCTAGAAAGGAATCTAAGATAAATGCAGAATGCCCCAGGTATACTAAGCTGCATATATGATGTTGTCTATTGTGCTGTGTGGGCCTCTGAACCAAAGGTATTGCCAGCTGATTGTGTGGTTGAAGCTAGTTAACTGAAATTATACCATGCAAATAAAATGCATCAAGCTGATTTTCATTTCTTGGACTATCTAAATTCTTCTAAAAAATGTAACCCTGGCTGATTTCTTAGGAAATGTCATGTAGGAAAATATAATTTATAACCCATTTTCATTTCCACCCACCAAATATTTATAAATTTCCCTTCTTCCGGGGGTCATAGCTAGGCCTATTTCTGCTTTGCAATTCTCTTGCTATCTTTCTGCCACAAGACAATTCTCAGCTTGTCTAATGTTTTGGCCAACCAGAGCCAGGGCTACCCTCAGCTTCAAAACCCAAAATGCTTGAGGAGTTTATCCTTGATTTCCTCTGCAGTGGAAGACCAGCAGATTTCCTTGAGAAAGAGAATGGCATGGAGAAGGAGATCTTTAGCTCTGCTACTCTATGTTGCTGGGTGTGGGAAGAGAATGTTATGTATAGAAAAGACCTCTCAACAGTAAGTATGTGGGAGGGAGACTGGTATGTTGAGTCTTGGTTAGGAATCAAGAGATGAAGAAAATCTGATCTAATAATTTCTCTGCAACTGAATCACTGTGTTACTTTGGCCATGTGATAATCTCTCTCTGGGCATCTAATTTTTCCTCTATAAAATACAACTTTCTAAATATCCATCCAGGTTTGGCACACTATGGTATTTTCATTATAGTCCCAATTTTTACCATATGATAAAATGACTTTCTTGTCTCCTGGTTTCTTCACCTTCCTAGTGTCAAAGAAGAGACAAGGTGGGGCACCTAGATGGCTCAGTCAGTTGACTGTCTGACTTAGTTTCAGCTCAGGTCATGATCTCACAGTTTGTGGGATCGAGCCCTGCATGGAGCTCTGTGCTAACATTGCAGAGCCTGCTTGGGATTCTCTCTCCCTCTCTGCCCCTCTCTGCTCACATTCATTCACTCTGTCTCTCTCACAAAATAAATAAATGAACATTAAAAAAAATTTTAAAAGAAGAGACAAGACAATGTGGGAAGCCCCAGAAAGCTTGTAGGAACTCTTCACTGAAGAATAAATAACATCCAAGGGATACAGTCAATAATATTGTAATAGCCCTGTGTGATGACACGTGGTAACTACATTTACCATGGTATTTTGTAATGTGTATAATTGTGAAGTCACTATGTTGCACACCCAAAACATATAACATTGTATATAAATTATACTTCAATTAAAATTTTTAAAACTTTTAAAAAATAAAATAAAATCTCCTCAAATGTAGTTTCATGGAAGATACATGACCAGGACTTTGTTTTAGCATTGCAGATCCAGTGCTATAAAAAGGGGGTAGGGGAAGCAAAGGAGAGGAGTAGGAGAAGGGGGAGGACGAGGAGGAGGAGAGGAAGAGGAACACTCAATGCAAACAGAAATGTGCATCTTAGGGTTTTTCATGTTAAAGGGGATAAGAGAATCTGGCCAAAGTGGGAAGAGAAGTCACCGAGTCCATGGTCAAGAGGATAACACTGAAGCAGTTACAATCACAACCACTTTCTCCTCCAGCCCCTCCCAAATCAGTCATTAAACCAAAGCAATACACATGCAACTTTCAAAACTTAGGCATCATAAATGATGCCCACAACTTAAAAGGATATATCATCCATTTGGGACATTAGAAAATATGAAGATAAATCTTCCTATTTTGTAAGATTTTATTCCATTCGAGATATTAGAAAATATGAAGATAAATTTTCTCCTTATTTTGTAAGGTTTTAAATATCCTTAAGGGAAAAGCTCTTGTTTGCCCTAGTGATGCACTGCTGGAACATAGTCAGGGCTCAGAAATGAGGAAGGATGTCTCCATCTCATTCAATGATTTACAAGGCTGACTTGAACATTTCCAAATGAGATTTTTTTTAATGACATTTTGCCAGCTTCTTTTTTTTCATCTCCCTCTTGGTAGCAACTGAGATTCCGAATTCAGTGAATATATGTTAGACACTGTTTACTTGAACTTTCTAAAGCAAACTGTTCATCTTGGGTGTAACAGAAATGCTCTCTTTTTATATTACTGTTCCCATGCCTCTCTGCAGAGACTCGCCAACACAAACACCTACTTACAGGGCTGCGCTTTACCACTGTAAGCTCTTTGGCGACTCCGCCATTGGATTTCAGTCGATAAATTTGCATTTAGCGCTTAATTTGTTCAGTATGCCTTACTAATTTGGCAATATTTACTTTGGCTCGGAAAGCATAAGGCAGCTAAGTTCTATGGTTTTGTTTGGTGGGGTTTTTTTTTTCATTTTCATAAAAGGATTTGAGATATGAAAAAAGTTACAATGTCATGGACAGGACTGGTTTCCTGTTTATGAGTCACCATAAATATGAAAGGTGCTGGGTGACATTTCTCAGCCGAGAGAGTCCATACAACCCTGTGTGGAGAGCAAATCCTCAAGCAGGGTGGTCTTGAGGTGACGTGCTGACCTTGTATAATGTCAAGAGGAATTATTGTTAAAGTACAGTAGCCAGATCTCTCTCTCTCTCTCTCTCTCTCTCTCACACACACACACACACACACACATACACACACAACTAATGGTTTTTCTCACTCTCACTACTCTAGCGATGAGAGTTTTGTTAGTTTTTATTAGTTTTATTAGTTTTATTTTTATTCATTTTATTTATTACTAGCAAAGATATTACTCTTTGTTTTCTCAAAATCAACACTGACTTTCAGGAAGAAGTGACAGGAAGCGCATTCATTTCTGTCACTTTTTTGTTTGTCTGTGTGTCATTTCACAAGTCTCCTCCACAGAAACAAATCCTCCTCCATAGCACTACACCCAGAAAATTCTCCTACTAGGTATGGAGTGTACCCTGTGCCCCTCCTATTTCCTCAAAGGAATGCTGCAGCTCACTGAGCCTTGCAAAGGCCATGAGGTCTCTGTATTAATCTCTGAGAACACAGTAGTTGCCAGACTCTGAACTTCCTAAGAATTGTGTGTTCAGGGAAGAGTGGCCCCGACAGAAGGGGGTTGTACACTATTTGCTGGAACACAGAGGGCAAAAAGAATGCTCCCTAGAGAGGAGGCTGTTCTCACTCAATGACAAGTAGTTTCAATGCCTGACATTTTGTGAAAGCCTCAGTAGAATGGGGCTTATGGCATCAGACTACATTCATCCATCTCAGCTCTGGTCTCTTCCAATTTCCAGCCCACAACACTCAGAATTCAGTCTGCGATATTAAGACTGCACTTTTTACAAAAGGAATCAACTTGAGCCATGAACAGCAGTGCAATCGAGGCTGTGATTTCTCCTCATGCAGGAAAAATACTGCCCATGAAATTCTGAAGACCCTTTCCAGATCAGTGAACTACCCACTTCCTGAATATGCCATGGTTTTGATTTTAGCCCAGCTCCATACATTTGCCAAGCTATTCCCTCTGCCCAGAATGCCCCCCTCTAGCTTTCCTTCCCTAGTAAACTCACATACCCCCTCTAGTAGCCAGTTCCAATGTAACCAACCACTTTAGTGACGCTTTTGCCCACTTCCCAGGGAGAAAGTCTTTTCCTCTCTGCTTCTTTTGATCTTTGTACTCTTCGTTTGTTCCTTTCTCAAGCATGCTATATTCCATTTATTCAAATAGTGCGCTTTTAAATGCCAAACACCATGCAGGCTATTTATCCTAGAAAATTGCAGTTTATCTGTGAAAATTGTCTCTGACAAAATGGCAGGTCTTATGACGTCAAGAGCTTCTTCATTTGTATCTTAAAATTTCAAGGGCCCAAGGCTAGGTGCATGGTTTCCTGGCTCAGAAATATTTATAGGGGCAATATTACAGGTGGCTCAGTTGATTGGGCTTCTGACTGATCATAAGGTCATCATGATCTCGTGGCTTAATTGGTGAGTTCAAGCCCCACATCGGGCTCACTGCTATCAGTGCAGAGCCCGCTTCAGATCCTCTGTCCCCCTCTGCTCCCTCCTACTTATGCTCTCCCCAAACTAAATATTTTTTAAAAACTTAAAAAAAGAAATTAGGGGCACCTGCATGGCTCAGTCAGTTAAGCCTCCTATTCTTGATTTTGGCTCAGGTCATGATCTCACGGATCATGGGATTGAGCCCCACATCTGGCTCTGCGCTGGCAGCACAGATAAATAAATAAATAAATAAATAAATAAATAAAATAAATAAATAAATAAAGATTTTTGAAAAAAAGAAATTATATTTATAATAGACAAATTCATGTCCTGCTCTCTGCAGATTCAACCTAAATGAATCATTGTTTATCTGATCATTGTTTACCTACCTACCAGATAACAAACCATATTTATTAAGCCAAAGTAGTTACACTTCCAAGTACTAGACTTGAATGCAGGAAGCACTGGATTGTTCATACCCGGAGAAAGTTGTCTTAATTTCGTTGTCGATAAAATAGAGATTAAAATGCTTATGCTGTTAACGTGGGAATTAATTAACATGTAAAATATATTTTGCTCTTACACCAATGTTCTGAGTGGTAGCCATCAGTCTTAATCTCCAATATGTTTAGCAATCATGTCAAAAATAACATTACAAACTTTCAGAACAACACATAGTGAACAATTTAGAGACCCTATTAGGGCTAGACTGAGTGGCTCAAATACAATAAAGCGATGTCCACCTTGTTTGTTCAACAAAAACTACTCTCGGGTGAGCTCAAAGAATCAAGAGGAAACCATTATCATTCCATTACTTAGATACAACGTTTCTCACAGATATAAGATTTAAGAATGACCAAGATACCCAAAAGAAGTTCTGGGGCATGTAACTAATCAACTCTAACTCACTCACATCAATAACAAGCACATGTGAAATGGTCAAGCCCTTACAGTCTTGCAGCCACTGTTTCTGGATAGCTTCAAGGACTGGACATCTTCCCCAAGGGCACAGACTGGCATCTTGGCAGTAGAAGTGAGATTTCCATGAGGACAATGGGCATACATAGAACTGTCCTAGGC
The DNA here is from genome assembly GCF_028018385.1 of Neofelis nebulosa. Taxonomy (NCBI): domain Eukaryota; kingdom Metazoa; phylum Chordata; class Mammalia; order Carnivora; family Felidae; genus Neofelis; species Neofelis nebulosa. The sequence continues at coordinate 14,836,197 of NC_080790.1, forward strand.
AAACTGGGACATATGGCTGCCTCCTTATATATTAATTTAAAGAATACAGGTGTTATTAAAGAAAGGTTTTAAGTATGGAGGTGAATGATGTGATTTATGCCTCTAGGAGCTCACCACTCTGACTGCTGCTGCTGTGTGGAGAATGCATTGGAGGTCAGTAGGATGCAGAAAAGGCACCAGGGAAGCTATTTCAGTGGACCAAGTAAGAGATGGTATTATTGTAGACCACCATGACTGTGTCAGTTGAGAGATTCCATAGATCAGTAGGGAAAATGGAGATATAAACTTGACACTTTAAGTATAATTTAATGAAAGCTTTGTCTTTTATTAAAGGCCTTATTAGGCACTTCATAAATGTTTATCCATTCATCCATTTCTATATTCAACAAATAGTTGAGCAGTACTATCGACCAGGAACTGTTCTGAATTCTAAAATACATATCCCTCCCCAACCTTTACATCCAAGCATGGGTAGCATCACGTAACCTAGAGAAGAAGGAAGATAGAACTAAAGATTTACATATGTACATGCACCTGCACATATGTATAAAGAGATAAATAACACTATAAGAGCTTGTTATGGAAAGATTTAATGAATGAAATGTTAACCACGATAAATTAAAGGTAAGATAAGGCTGTCTTGGAGGTCAGGCATTACACAGAGATAACTGAAGAGTATCTTAAAGGAAGTGTTAGAATTTTTGAAGCAGAGGATAGATTTGGAGAGGCAGCAAGCTTTCCATGCCAATAGGAAAGTATCAGCAAACCAAAGATGCTTGGGCAACTTCTTGTGTCTGCAGAATAGAAAGGAGTTTACTCCCACTAAGTCCTTAGAGACTGAGTCAGAAAAAAATTAATAGAGGAAAAAACAATATGTTAGTACCTCTTATGGATAATGAGGTCTTAAATGACACTGCTTTCCTAAGTCTTTTTTTTTTTTAACATTTATTTATTTTTGAGTCAGAGAGAGAGCATGAACAGGGGAGGAGCAGAGAGAGAGGGAGACACAGAAGCTGAAACAGGCTCCAGGCTCTGAGCTGTCAGCACAGAGCCCGATGCGGGGCTCGAACTCACGGACCGTGAGATCATGACCTGAGCCAAAGTCGGACGCTTAACCGACCGAGCCACCCAGGTGCCCCTTTCCTAAGTCTTAAATTTCACTAATTACACTACTTTCACTAATGTCAAGATACTGACATAAACATCGATCTGGATGCATCCAAACCTATACAATTAGGAAAGTTATAATCTGAAGAGCATGATTAGTAACTTTGATTAAATAGAGATATATGAAATACTGAACATGCCATATAATAATATTTTTTTTCAACCACACTTATCTAAGATAGTGCCCCAAAGCCCAGCACCTAGTATACATATAACTTCTCCCAGTTAGTTATTCATCAAACACTGAACTAGGTACCGCCTTAAAAGTTTTTAAAGATGTTACTAAGGCCCTAAGTCATTTGACCTTAAGATAAGAAAATTATCCAGTTGAGTTCAACCTAATTTCATGAGCCCTTTAAATCTGGTTCTAAAGGTTAGAGACAGAGTGCATCAGAGATTCAAAACATGAGGAGGATTTGATCCAAGAGAAAATTTCCGTTGCTAGCTTTTGAAGATGGAATAATGAAGCTTGGAATATAGGTGGCCTCTAAAAACTGACAGCAGTCTCCTGGCTGATAACCAGCAAAGAAATAGAACCTCAGTCCTACACCACAAGGAACTGGCTTCCACCCACAACAGGAATGAGGTCAGAAGCAGATTCTTCCCCAGGGCCTCCAGATGCAAATTCAGCCAAGCAGACATGTGATTTCAGCATTGTGGGAACCTGAGCAAACAACCCAGCCACATTTCTGCGATTTCTCACCTACAGAACCCTGAGCTAAAAAAAATGGTATCTCACTTAGCATAACACTCTCCAGTGCTAAGTGAAATAAGTCATACAGAGAAGGACAGATTCCATATATTTCCACTCCTATGTGGATCCTGAGAAACGTAACAGAAGACCATGGGGGAGGGGAAGAAAAAAAATGGTTAGAGAGGGAGGGAGCCAAAACATAAGAGACTCCTAAAAACTGAGAACAAACTGAGGGTTTATAGGGGGTGGGAGGGAGGGGTGGGTGGGTGATGGGTATTGAGGAGGCACCTGTTGGGATGAGCACTGGGTGTTGTAATGGAAACCAATTTGACAATAAATTTCATATTTAAAAAAGTGGTATCACTTTAAGTCTCTAAATTTGTGATGATTTGTTATACTGTAATAGAAAAATAATACAGTATCAGTCCATAATGAAATCCTAACAGATATCAAATAATTTATAAAACACAGGCCACTATCTCTGACTAAAATTCAATAAAATTAGAAATGATAAAATGTACCCCCCAAAGTCCCAAAGTTTGGAATTAAAGAAAGCAATTCTAAACAGTCCCTGATTGAAAGGACAAATCATATGAGGAATTACAGATATTAAGAAATAAATAATAAATAAGACTGTGTCCATGGATGAGAAAACTCAATAAAATATGTCAATTCTCTATAAATCTACTGATTCAATAAAATTCCCTTAAAACCTTCAATAAGAATTTTGTGAAGAAAGTGAATTGACCCTATTTATTCACAGTGAAAAAGTACTTTTCAGGTTTCCAGGATTCAAAACTCAGTTGCAAAAGAAAACATTCTCATGCACATAAATTGGTGTACATTTGTTAGAACATCAAAAGACAAATGAAAAGTGAGAAAAATTATTAAAACACATATGATTAAGGTCTGTTAGCATACAGAGAACTGTAATAAAAAGAAAGTAAAAAATACAATAAAATTAAGCAAGACTTGTGAGTAGAAAGTTTATAGGGAAAGAAATTCAAATGACAAACTTGTGAAAAACGTTTAACTTCATTTAGAAGTGATAGATGCAAATCAAAAATTGCAAGACAGGGGCGCTTGGGTGGCTCAGTCGGTTAAGGGTCCTTCAGCTCAGGTCATGATCTTACGGTTTGTGAGTTCAAGCCCCGCGTCGGCCTCTGTGCTGACAGCTCAGAGCCTGAAGCCTGCTTTGGATTCTGTGTCTCCCTTTCTTTCTGCACCTCCCCTGTTCATGCTCTGCCTCTCTCTGTCTCAAAAATAAATTTAAAAAATTTTTTAAAAAAAAGGTTCTTCTTAAAAAAAATTGCAAGACATCCTATCAATTCATCCCACACTAAAAAGTTGCAAAATACCTAACGTGGCAAATATATGGAGAAATATATTCTCATAACAGTTGCTGATGAGCAATTTTAATAAAAATTATTTAAATTTAATAACCTTTAACACCAATACACCTTCTAGAAATGTATGTTATTTAATACATGATGAGAAATTCTCCCTTAATTTTACTCTAATTATCTACATTTTCTTAGTATTTTTGCCTGCTTATTCTTTTAGGTAATTCTTTAAATATTATCTCTGAACAACAGGAGACATTTATTTAGGTTTATTTATTTCATTATCATATATTTAAATTCTTAAATTCACATATTAAATTTTATTATAATTTTGATTAATAATAAAAAATTAAACCAATGTATTTGTCCCTGACTATAGATTTTGGTAATACAATTCTAAAGTTCTTTATTTTCCAATATTATTTTGGAATAAATTATTATCTAATACATATTTTACTTTTACTTTAATGGAAAAGAAGTTCTTTTCAATTATAGAATTATAGAAAAAAATAATTAGTTTTATTGCACTATCCGAGAATTACTCCTATAACATTTCTTTTGTATGTTTTGGAATTTATTGTGATTTTCTTATGGTCAAGTGTGTGATTACCTACATGTCCACTAGGAACTCTGATTCTTCCTTGTATTTCTAATAGATTTTCCTTTATATATCCAATATTATGATATTCGATAAATAAAGATTAACAACCGTTACTACATATATTGTGGATATTGGCTCTAGCTTTATATTGTACTAGTCATGTTTTGTAAACTTTCTGTATATTATGATGTTTTAACATCTTAAAAACAAATCTTTGGTGGAAAAGACTGCCTCTTGCAGGGACTAACCAATTTTTTTTTAATGTTTATTTTTGAGAGAGAGAGAGACATAAAGAAACAGAGTGTGAGTAGGGAGGGGCAGAGAGAGGGAGACACAGAATCTGAAGCAGCTCCAGGCTCCGAGCTGTCGGCACAGAGCCCAACGTGGAGCTCAAACTCAGGAGCCACAGATCATGACCTGAGCCGAAGTTGAATGCTCAACCGACTGAGCCACCCAGGCGCCCCAGAGGCTAACCAACTCTTAGTGATAACAAAGGACTCGGCCAGGAACATGCCTTTTTCAAAATTATTTTTTAATTTTAGCTTTACTGAGATATAACTCACATATAAAATTGTAAGATATTTGAAGTGTGCATTATGATAATTTGAAATACATATACATTGTGAAGAATTCCCCCAACTAGTTAATACATTTGTCACCTCATTTTTATCTTTTTTTTTTTTAGTGAAAACATTTAAATCCTACTCCTTTAGCAAATTTCAATTATGCAATACAATGTTATCAGGTATAGTCACCATGTTGTACATTAGATCTTCAGACTTTATTTATCTTATAGCTGAAAATTTGTACCCTTTTACCAACCTCTCCCTATTTCTCTACCTCTCAGTCCCTGGCTCACTCATTTCAATTAACACAATGTCCTCCAGGTTCATCCACGTTGTCACAAATGACAGAATTTCCTTCTTACTTGTCACTGAATAATATTCCATATTTTATGTACATATATAAAATATATATTCCATGGTATATACTATATGTAAAATGTGTTATATACATTATATTATTTTCATATAAGTACATGACAGTAAACAAATATGATAAATAAATATACATATATCATACCACATTATACACACACACACACACCACCACCACCACATCTTAAGGAACACGCCTTTGATATGTAAACCAACAAATTCCAAATCGTACTTCCTCTATCTGGCCTATTCACCCAGGAAGCAGTATTTCTCTGCTTTAATCATCCCAGGGCCTGCCAAAATCATTCAAACTAGCCAATCCTGAATTGCTTTCCCTGCCCTGTCTCACCTTCCCCTCATTAAAGGTTCTGGCCTTGATCTATCATTTGCTCCTATGATCTGATATTCATCCTGTGGCCCTCTATGTCCAGCCATGCCTCCCGTTTCTAGGGGGAAGTAGGAATAACAAAACTTTTCTTTCAACGGCACTGAACTCTCCATGTGGTCGTTCAGTCACCTTTATAAATCAAGATCCAGGCACACATTTCTGCCCAGTCAATACTTCTACTAAAATTATACTTTGCCTAAAATTGATATTATCTATATTTTTCAGGGTTCAATCAGGAAGCAGAACCGCTCTGAGTATTATGACATCAAGAATTTGATAGGAACAAGTCTTTGTATAATTATGGAAGAACCTGGAAAAGTAAGGGTCTAGAAGGAGGAATAGAGGAGCAGAGAAAAGCACAAACCAATTCTGCAGAAGCACTGGCCTGGGTAGTAGAAGTGCAGCTTTCAGGGAAAGCTGGGAGGCCAGCATCATGGAGCTGCCAGAGTGGAGCCATGAAGGGGAGTAGATGGAAAGGTGCATGTAAAATTAAATCCCTGCTTAACTACCTCTTCTGCAGGTCTACCACCAAGCTTCTGGTAATGGGCTGGAAGAGACAATTAGTCAGTAGAGCCAGCAGGCAGGAGAAACAAATGGATTGGGTGAGAACAAGCGGGAGCCTTCTAGTGCCTCTACATCTATCCTCCTTCAAAACCACAATGACCTTCAGAGAAAGATGAGTCAGTTCTGCCTTGCAAATACAAGTGAATTCCTTTTTTGCCCTACTCTAATCCGGAAACACAGAGAGAAGGGAATTCTGGAAAACCATTCTTAGAGTAACCAAGTAGACGTAGCACCAACCTCCAATTTTCTCTACTCTCATTATATTTGCATTTACCAGACAAAATTTTGCCCATGTTACTATTCTGACCTTTTCTGTGTTATTATATATCAAGCTTTCCCCTTATAAAAAGTAGACATTTATTTTAATAATGTTATTTGTATTGCCCAAAGAAGGTTGTGCCTCTCGATAAGGATGTTAAAACCATTTGTCTCTATTTTCAAAACTCATTTGTGTTACTTTCCTGTCACCATTCTTTGTGCTTTGCATTTGTCATTTATATTTTATATTTCTTTTGTTTTTCAGCTTTGAGGTCTTTGCTTTTATCTCATCCAGAACTTTAATAGGTGTGCATTTGTTTTTCTTTTAATGATTGTTTTTAAGATTTTCAAAAATATTCTTAAACATATATCTACCAGCCTGACGAGCTCAAGACAAAACATGGAAGTATAATTGAAAGAGTATTAACCAGAAGAGTAATCAGATTTCAGTTTAAATGCAGCTGCTGTGGCTGGTAGCCACGTAAAGTCTCCATTGTCTATTTCTTCTACTGACCTTGCAGGACTGTTTTGGGGTTCAGTAGTATGACAGGAATAAGGCCTAAAATATTATTATTGCTCCCAGTTTTGAATACCAGTTATGTCCCAGGCCATATACACTTCCATGTGATGCTTGACTTAATTTTCACAACATCCCTCCAAAATAGGTATTGTCATTCTCATTTTACAGCTCAGTAAACAAGGTTCATGGAAGGTAAGGGACCTCTCAAGGTTGCATAGCCAGTTCAGAATCAAAATGAGATTCAAGCTCAATTTTTTCTTACCTCAAATCAGTCCTCTAAACCACCAGTAAAATATAACTGTTTGTACCATTTTGCTAGATTTTCTAAGCTCTGAGTCATACTAATTTATAAGCATGTTTGGGGAAAGGAATCATTTTATGTGTATACTCAATAAATTGCAATTATTATTATAACTGTCATCTTTGAATCGCTCCACATGTAAAATGTTTAATATGCTTTTACTTACCCTTCTACTCCCCCATTTTGCCCCCTCTGTCACCACATCCATATTCACCCATGCCACAGCCCCACCCACAGTATCCTAGTTACCTCCAACACTAACTCCCATAAAACAGAGGGGCCTTGAGTCTTACTAAAGATTTGGTAATTCTGAATTGACTGGCAGTGCAAGAAGGAAATACTATTTCTCCATGATCCAGTGAGAGCAGGTTTCGCTGTTCTTAGCAACACTCCATGAGCAGGTCTCAGACTCTGTTTTTCCATACAGACTCACAGTCTTGCAGTTGTGGAAGTGACTCCCAGTTCTGAATAAAGTGTGGATGTTAGTCTTAAATGTGGGTGGAGGTGTGAGTTTTCATCCTTTCCTATGTTTCCAGGGGATTTTTTGAGGAGATTTGAAAGATCGAATTCGATCATGATCTTGACATACTTTGGCAGTTAAAAAACAAAAAACAAAAAACAAACGAACAAAAAAAAACACCACACCTTATCAGCCAAATTCGTTGACTCACATCTAAACTTTTTAGCCATAGAACTGAAAAGGTTAAAATTATATGAGTCAGTTTTACAGAGGCAGAATGCTGGTAGTGTAATAGCAGAGGAAAAGGTATTGGCACTGACCGGACTTAGGTTTGAATGCTGGCTTCACCAACTACTGGGTGGGAGGCCTTGGACACATCACCCAAGTTCTCTGTGCTTCACTTAACTCATCTGTGAAACGAGAACAGCAATGTCTACCTTGCCAGGTACAATGAAGATAATGAGTTGTTAGCAGAATTTAGCAAATATTCAATGCATGGTAGTTGCTACGAAGGTGAGGTATCGCTTTCTGTTATTGCTCTCGCACGAATCGCTTTCCCTTCTGGGCGACTGTAGGGACTGCCCGGCAAAAGCAAATTTATGTCAAGTCCCGTGGCATTGGTCAGCAGGAGCTCCGTTAACTGTATACATAGATTACAAACTACTTAGTCGATTTACACATATCTGCAGCTGTAGAAAAATATTTACTGGGCAGATTAAATTGAGTTAAAACAATCAGATTAAAAGGAGCCTGGAGGCTGCCCCTCAACCCAACAAAGGACAAGTTGCCTTGCTCTAAGTAGCAAACTCATGCCAGCAGCTTGACTAATTTAGCGGTAACATGAGGAGGTGTGACCAGATCTGCACAACGGGCTGAAATGCTTGAGAGGGAGGGCTTTTCTCTTCATGGTGTATTCATGTCACAGCTCTGGGGACAGGGTCATTCACGAATTCAGAGCAACATAGATAAGGAACGCAACATCTGAACGAGGGAACAACGGCTAAAACACCTACGATGGAGGCCAGGTCGGTTTTCATTATAGACATTGCCATCTTATAAGCCATTTTTACGTGAAATGGGAAACTAGCCCTTTATGACTCAGAGCAGATTTTCTTACAAATGTGAATTTATACTCTGTGATCAGGTGATCAGCCTCCCAGTTTGGCCACATAAGTATTTCCAATCCAAGAGCATAATGTGGCAAGTACCACACACCTGAGCAGCTGCAGCCCAAGAAAGCAGTAGCCAGAGTGCTTGCTTGTCCTTTAGACGGTCCGTGTAAAGCTGAGTTCTCGTCGGGCGCTATTTTTCAAACAGAATTTAATGGCCATGAAGAATATTACTAGAACAGCTTAGGTTGCTTCTATGGGTCTTCTAGTGCTTCCCAATCTAAACTAAGCTGGCTACGTTAGGTATGCCGCAGGAAATACTGCTTAACCCGACATTTACCAAACTGTGTTCCATAGCTCCGTATTTCAGGAGATGTTAAGCAATTCTAGAAAAAGAAAGGAAAGTCACTTTGTAAAATAAATTTGGAAAATGCAGCACACTTGGAGAGTCACAATGCACGTTCAGTTATTAAAGATTCCAAGGTAAAAACAAAACAACTTTTTTATTTTTTAACTTTTTTACTGCTTATTTATTTTTGAGAGACAGAACACGAGTGCGGAGGGGCAGAAAACACAGAATCAGAAGCAGGCTCCAGGCTCCGAGCTGTCAGCACAGAGCCCGACGCGGGGCTCGAACTCACAACCCTCGAGATCATGACCTGAGCCAAAGTCAGACGCTTAACCGACTGAGTCATCCAGGGGCCCCCTCCAAAAAAACTTTTTAAATTCATGTCATCGGCTGTCATTAAAATTAATTTCCATACAGAATAAATTTTTGTGTCCTATCACCCTAATTAACATCCTGAATATAAGTGTAGAGTGAGGCATTCGTTTGGAAAATCCCAATCTACTTATTTCCACCCAAGAGTGTATATGTTGTACAATATCCACAGTAGAATAACAAACAGCCCAACGTATACACTTTCAGCTATCCTCAACACCATCATAATAAAACAATATACTATAGCTATATCATAAATAACTTAAATTTTTAGACTGTCCTGAAAAGTAATAATTAGATCTGACATAGAATTCCACGGAAAGAAAAGTTAAGTTTCTGTGTGAAAGGACCATAACTCCTCTTCCTTTTATCTCTGGAGTTTCAACCATGACTTCTAGGATAGTCTTTTGCAATGACTAGTCACCCCCAGGAGAATCTGCTCACAGAGAAGTTTGGTTTCAGTGCTTGCTCATGAGCAGGGGAGTATTGATTTATATTGGCACTCCTGCTGCTGAAAATACTCTCAATGATACGTAGATAAATTGGCTGCTTCTAGTGTTTCCAATATTATTGTTTCTTCTTTTCCCAAGGAAATAATTAGTATAGTACCCCCCACAGCCTTTCTTATTCTGAAATGTATGTAAAATACCCTGTCCCCATATAAGAGTGTAAAGGTACATTTGAGTTAGGGTCCCTAGCTCTGACAGAGAGGGTCCCAAGCTAATGAGACTTCCCACTGTGCTGATGGTAGAACACATTAGGCAGGGAGAGTCCTACCCCTTCTTGTGCTGGAAATATGTATTCTGGCTGCACAGGCCAGAAACTTCTGGGGGGAACAACATGGATTCCCAGCATGCACTACTGATCTGAACCAGAAAGGCCCAGGCTTAGCTCTCATTTGTCGTTCTGGCAGGCCTGCTGGAGACCAGCAGCTTGCTTTGGCTTATTTAATTACCTCCCTTGCCCGTGAAGTTCATGCTGCTTTCTATGGCACTTGAGAACTGCCAACACCAAAGGGTTTGGTTTCGTCTGCTTGAACTTGGGTGACACAAATATTTCAGTGGTGAATCAGTCCTGGAAAGGGGAGGTAGGTAAGGTAGGGAGTGTTTGTAGAAGACATTTCATCACCACTAGTCAAACATGTCTCATTGTTGGTTCAGGAGGTGCTGGTATTTTCCTCTTTGAAGGGGATGCTCAGAGAGCCAAGAGCTTCCAGCCTGGAGCTCAGCTCCAGGGCAGGGCAATGGCCATTAGCATGCAGGAAAGCCGCAGGACTAGTTGCTTTGGAATGTTGACGATCTTAGGGAGATGGTTTTATGTCTTTCTTGGGGGGGAGTGGGGAGTGGGGGGAGGGAGGGGGTTGATCTGTGTAAAGAAAGCCTGAGGCTGTGTTGGGGCTGCAGAGGGGAACTTACTTTTCTGCCTGGCTTCCTTTTAAAGGCTTCCTTAGTTGTAGAACCCCAAAGATGAGGTCAAGAAACTTGTGATTTCAGGAAACCAGTAGTGCTGATACCAATGGCAAAAACACTTGGTTGGAGGGTGAGAACATGGGATTCTTCGGCTTGGATACATCACTTGGACCATAAGTAAGAGTGACCCGGGTCCTACACGGCAGCGTCCCCCTATGAGCACTCACCCTTCAGGAGAAGGGGAGGTGGCACCATGGTCCTGAGCGCCCTTCCAAGCCTCGGGAACTGGAAGGCACTTTAACAGCTTGCCGCTAGCGTGGGGGTGTGGCATTGTGAATGGCAAGGGGGTTGGAAGAAGATTGCATTTAGAAAAACCATAGCTGCGCCATGCCAAGAAACACAAACCAAAAGGAAATATTTTAAGAAAATAAACAAAGCTACTGAGTCAAACATACAAAGCAGAAAAGCGGAACAAAAGATTATTTGAGGCCTGAGGTTTGAGCATTTTGAAGCCACACATGTGATAGGCCAGCCCAAAGAACATGAGGGTCCGGACAGCTGTGTAAGCGCTGAGGCGGCCTGCTCCCATCAGGGGCTCCCAGCCGCTGAGGCTCCAAGCAAGCCCACCGAGCTAGCTGAACGGGCTGACTTGAGGTCTTGAGCTCAGCCTTGAGCCATGCACAGTAGGGCCCCTCTGCCGGTGGGCCACACAGAGAGGTCTGACAGGAAGGATCCCTCCAGCCGAGTAGCTCCTGTTGTGCATGTCCTCCTGTGCTCAGTCTGCTGTTCAGGAACCCCAAAGGATGTCAGTGTGATAGCTGTGCTGGGCCTTTTTATAAGTTTGGCTATCAGAGCTTCCAACCAAGAACCTGGCATGTCAATATTACTCTGTCCTCGGAATCCCAGCATTTTGGAACTGAACTTGTTGGGCCGAATCCTTTAAGTTCCCAAGAATTTCAGCTCTGTGAGATAAGATACAAGTTAGACACAGTTTTCAGGTTTAAGCATATGTTCTGGTAAATAGAGCGAGGTCCCAGGGCACAACAGCCTCTGTCAGAGTAGGGTCTCAGTAGTATTGAATTCTGAATCCTTTTTCACCTTCTTTGTTGTAACCAGATGGCTTTTTGAACCAATTCCTTTAGCCACAGCAGAAGCCTCTTACCAAGATGTGCTACAATGCCATGCCTTTGGCTTTTCTGACGGGCCCAGGAAAGCACGTGATGTGTGAAAATGGGTCTGAATTTGTTGTAAAGCTACTGTCAAGAATAAAATCATATCTGATTGCAAGTTATTTTTGTGATTAAAGGCCAGAAAATGTGTGTCCCTTGACGAATGAGTGTATTTCCTTTGTTCTGTTGATGGAGGCTCAACAGGTTCTCCTTGTTGCTGTGGCTGCCAGGAAACTCATCTCTAAATGTCATAATCATAGCTGTATAACTTCTCATGATCAGGATTTCTAAAAACATATATAGATAGATCTCCTTTCCTGGAATTAGGACACAAAGATCAGGAAGTATTACTCTAGTGAGTGAAGAAAAAATTTTCATAAGTATGTGGTCCTGGCCATCTGCAGATACTATTTCAGGAAAAACATTAAGTATCCAGTCATCTCCCAGTTTGGGAGAGATCATTTATTTCAGTGAGGGAGGGGTAGCATGATTCATATCATAAAGGCAATACTCTCTGCCCTGGTCCTTGTTCCTGGAAGAGATTGGTTGGGAGAGGAGAAAAAGCGTAAGTCTCACCATTGTCTAGCTGAGCACATTAATATGTTTCTTAGTAAGTACAGAGAAGTCAGAAACTGAGTCTAGGTTCAGAGCTGGAGATGAGGAGTAGGCTCTGCGTGATAAAGTAGAGGGTATGGTGGAGAATTTGCTAGAGTTTTGTGATATTAAGGAAGGTGTCAGGAAAGGAGAGGAAATAGAGCAGCAAGCTGAAGTCTCTGTAGAAATGACAAAGGGAACTTTGTTGGAATAGGAAATTTGCATCCCACTGAGTTTATCTAATCATCAGAGCCATAAGGTAATCTGGTTTATTATTATTTTATTACCAAAATTGCACCTTTTGATTCATATGTCATGGAGGGGGGTTATTGCAGAAGGCAGAGAGGTAACAGATTTAGGGAATATTATCAGGGAGAACGGATGGGGGGTGGTCCCCTGTTTGGCTGAATGTTAAGATGACATAAAAAGAAAAAACAGGTAAAGTGTGGAAAAAGAGAGTTCAGTGTAAGCAAGTTTTAGAGTGACACCTTGTTGGCAGAAACCGAAGGCTTGAGTATCTGCAAACACGTGTGGAGAAGCCGCTGTACCCCAAGGTATGTGGACTGTGGGGAGGGGTCATGGTGACAGTGTCCAAGTCTCAGGGGTAACAGGGAGACCCTGCTCGTCTACATGTGCAAGTATTTTCTGTTTTAGGTCTTTCAGGGGGTATCAGCCTAAACTTTTCAAGCTTCCTTTCCATAGATCTGAGGGGCATGCGGCACATGCAGGTGGAAATCGCCTAATCATACAGGAGGGAGGGTAAGGCAGGTGTGCTCAGAGCCCAAGGAGACACTTCAGGGACTCAGAAGAGAGGTTTCTGCAAGTCGAAATGACTTGTACAGGCTTCATGTAGGACGGTGACTAGGGGAAGACCTCAAAGGGTAACAATTTTTCTACCCTTGTTTACTAGCAAATGGATGAATGCATGAATAATTAGACTAAATGTAAATATGTACTGATTATACCATATAATAAAGGCTCTGTGATCTGAAGTACTTCTAAACTGAGCCTAAACGTAGGAACAGAGTAGAACAAATAGAAGAATATTTATGAGTTACTCTCAAGGAAACAAATTACCAGTGTGTTCCTATTTTGGAAATGGTGATATCTACATATACAGAAATCATAAGTACACATCTGATTCTGGATATAATAATTTCTAAACATCAAAATGGACTGAAGTAGCTATCCTAACTGGATTATCCATATGAAAACAATTCAGTTTTAAGAGCTTTATCACTAGAACTCTGAACTCAAGAAACAAAGACAGCTATGGTTTAAAATTTAGTTAAAACACTTTAATATCTAGTGATACATTTCTCAATTTAAGAGGAGAAATTTAAGTCTACCTTCTATTATTCTATGTATGTATGTTGGGTGTATTAATACTTTTAATGAATCACTTATATACTGCCTATTTTCAAGAAAACAATGATGTGACATAATTTTTAAAATGAGAAACTTAACAGAAGACCATGGGGGAGAGGAAGGGGAAAAAAAAGTTACAGAGAGGGAAGGAGGCAAACCATAAGAGATTCTTAAAAACTGAGAATAAACTGAGGGTTGATGGGGGGTGGGAGGGAGGGGAGGGTGGGTGATGGGCACTGAGGAGGGCACCTGTTGGGATGAGCACTGGGTGTTGTATGGAAACCAATTTGACAATAAATTTCATATTAAAAAAATAATAAAATAAAATAAAAAATCTAATAATAGAAAACAATTACAGAGAAGGGTGTGGTGGAGTCTTTAAAACACGGTGCCTTGAAATAATATTTCAAGAGAGAAGATAAAATTGAAACTTCATAGACACCTTTCACACGCTAAGCTCTTTATTCCCTTCAACCTTAGTGCTTTCCAGATACTCAACTTTTGATGTCACCTAATTGAATATTTAATGTGCTCACCACATGTTAGAAATGTACTAATTTGGTTAGACTATAAAAGCCTAAAAAATTTATATAGCTCTTCTTACAAATAGGTATTTACAAATAATAATCAGCAATGTGTATGTAGGGCTGTATAGTCTACCTAACACACATCCATACATCCCATTATATCTGAGTCTGAACACTTGGAAACTTGAACTTCATATGCCATATTCTAACACTGTGCTTCCCCTAGTATTCTCATTTCACTTTAAGGCTATGAAGTAGTAAAGACTTACTACTGAGAATTACTCATTCTCAGTTTATAGTTGCAGAAAATAAAATGCTACCATCAATTTGACTTATGCTTTACAAGTGTCATGAAAAAAAACTTATAAATATCAAAATAATCCCACTTATAATTGCACCAAAAATAATAAAATACCTGGGAAGAAATTTAATCAAAGAGGTGAAAGACCCGTACTCTAAAAACTGTAAAATATTGATGAAAGAAATTAAAGATGACACAAAGAAATGGAAAGATATTCCATGCTCATGGGTTGAAAGAACAAATATGTTAAAATGTCAATATTACCCAAAGCAATCTCCAGATTGAATGCAACCCCTATAAAAATAAAAACAGCATTTTTTCACAGAACTAGAACCATCCAAAAATTTGCATGAAACCACAAAAGACCTGAAGAGCCAAAAACAGTCTTGGAAAAGAAAAACAAAACTGGAAGTATCACAATTCCAGACTTCAAGTTATATTACAAAGCTGTAGTAATCAAAGCAGTATGGTACTGGCACAAAAAACAAACACATAGATTGATGAAACAGAATAGAAAACCCAGAAATAAGCCCACAGTTCTATGGTCGATTAACCTTCAACAAAGGAAGAAAGAATATACAATGGGAAAAAAATAGTTGCTTCAACAAATGATGTCTGGAAAACTAGACAGATATATGCAAAGGAATGAAGCTGGACCACTTTCATATACCATACACAAACTCAAAATGGATTAAAGACCTAAATGTGAGACCTAAAACCAGAAAAATCCTAGAAGAGAGCACAGGATGCTCTCTGACATTGGCCATAGCAACATTTTTCTAGATATGAGGCAAGGGAAATAAAATCAAAAATAAACTCTTGGGACTACATCAAAATAAAAAGCTTCTGCACAGTGAAAGAAACAATCAACAAAACTAAAAGGCAACTACTGAATGGGAGAAGATATTTTCAAATGACATATCTGATAAAGGGTTAGTATCCAAAATATATAATAAGCTGTTACAACTCAACACCCCCCCCAAAAAATGAGACAATTAAAAATGAGCAGAAGACATAAACAGACATTTCTCCAAAGAAGACATCCAGATGGCCAACAGACACATTTAAAAGATACTCAACATCACTCATTATCAGGGAAATACAAATCAAAACAACAATGAGATAGCACCTCATACCTGTCAGAATGGCTAAACTCAACAACACAAGAAACAACAGGTGTTGGCAAGGATGTGGAGAAAAGGGAACTTTCTTACACTGTTGGTGGGATTGCAAACTGGTGCAGCCACTGAGGAAAGCCATATGGAATTTCTTCAAAAAGTTAAAAATACGGGACACCTGGGTGGCTCAGTCAGTTAAGCGTCTGATTCTGGCTCAGGTCATGATCTCACGGTTGGTGAGTTCAAGCCCCGCATAAGGCTCCATGTTGACAGCTCGGAGCCTTGAGCCTGCTTCAGATTCTGTGTCTCCCTCTTTCTCTGCCCCTCCCCTGCTTTCACTCTGTCTCTCTCTATCTCTAAAATAAAATAAAATAAATTTTTTTAAGTTAAAACTAAAACTACCCTACAATTCAGTAATCACACTAGTGGGCATTTACCCTCAAAATACAAAAACACCAATTCAAAGGCATACATGTATCCCTATGTCTATTGCAGCATTATTTACAATAGCCAAATTATGGAAGCAGCCCAAATGCCCATTGATAGATGAATTGATAAAAAAGATGTGGTATATATGTATAAGGGAATATTATTCAGCCCCAAAAAAGAATGAAATCTTGCCATTTGCAACAAGATGGATGGAGTTACAGTATAATGCTAAGCAAAATAAATCAGAGAAAGACAAATACCATATGATTTCACTCATACATGGAATTTAAGAAACAAGACAAGCGAGCAAAGAAAAAAAGAGAGACAGGGGCGCCTGGGTGGCTCAGTCAGTTGAGCGGCCGACTTCGGCTCAGGTCATGATCTCACGGTCCGTGAGTTCAAGCCCCGCGTCGGGCTCTGTGCTGACAGCTCGGAGCCTGGAGCCTGTTTCGGATTCTGTGTCTCCCTCTCTCTGACCCTGCCCCATTCATGCTCTGTCTCTCTCTGTCTCAAAAATAAATAAACGTTAAAAAAAAATTAAAAAAAAAAAAAAAGAGAGAGACAGAAACCAAGAAACAGATTTTTAACTACAGAGAACAACCAGAAAGAAGGGGGGGGATGGGTGAAATAGGTGATAGGGATTAAAGAGTACACTTTTCATAATGAGCACTGAGTAATGTATAGACTTGCTGAATCATTATATTGTACACCTGAAATTAACATAACACTGTATGTTAGCTACACTGGAGTTAAAATTAAACACTTAATGTGGCGTGTGGATGGCTCAATCAGTTGAGTGTCATACTTCACCCACATACTTCATACTTCACTCATGATCTCATGGTTTATGAGTTTGAGCCCTGCTGCTTCAGATCCTCTATCCCCTCTCTCTTTGCCCCTCCCCTTGTGCTCTCTCTCTCAAAAATATACATTAAAAAATTAAACACTTAATTTAAAAAACCTATACACATCCCTGCCATTAAAGTCATTCACTTCTCTTCTTTGACTTAACATATCTTATTTTTGTTTTTCAGAAAGTTCAATATTAGTGTTGCCTTTGTTTTCTCCCCTCTTAGTACCAAAGAGAAAGTCATTATCAGATCTAAGATGTATACTTGTCTCCCAATTCCAGCGACACAGTAGACTGACCTAAAATGGAACTCCTTTTTCCACAAATAAAATATTGCCAACAGAAAAGTGTTTGGAATATATAAGAGAGCTCACAAGAAAAAGAAATGACCAGTTGTCAGAAATAAAAAGTGAATTAAAAGACTAAGGCTGGAAAAAATCACATATAAAACCTGTGGTATGCAACTAAAGCAGTACTTACAGGGATGTACAATATACGTACATGTATATACACTTATGCAAATGTATATATTTCATGTTTATACAAACAATAAATATTTGAAACCTATATGCTAAATGTGGAATTTAAGGTAACCTAAAGAAAGTTAGAGGAGCACCTGGGTGGCTCAGTCGATTAAGTGTCTGACTTGGGCTCAGGTCATGATCTCAAGGTTCGTGGGTTGAAGCTCTGCCTCAGGCTCTGTGCTAACAGCTCAGATACTGGAGCCTACTTCGGATCCTGTGTCTCCCTCTCTCTCTGCCCCTCTTCCACGTGTACTCTGTCTCTCTCTCTCTCTCTCCGTCTCTCAAAAATGAATAAAAACCTAAGGAAAAAAAAGCTGGAAAAGGAAATAATATAAGAAAACAAGATAAAATAGAAAAAAATAACACATGAAAACATTCTTTGAAAGCCTAACGAAATAGTCAAATTCATCACAAAACCAGTCAAAAGGGAATATAACCATAGTTACAGTGGAGATTTTTCTGATCTTTACAGAATATTAGAAATAGACATATGCCATTAAATTTGAAACCTAGGATGCAATGAACAATTTTATAGAAAAAAATTAATAAATTATTGTTCATAATCAAAGAAAAAATAAACTCACTATCCATTAAATAAATTAAATTGAGTGTTAAAAAATCCATCTCACCATCCCCATCTTTTCATACCCTTGCCTTCTCAGCAAACCTAAATATCAGCACCATCAGGCTCAGTTTTATAGAGAACCTTTACTAAACTTTCATGCAACAAAAAATCCCTGTCTTACACAAACTGTTTCAGAGAATGATAAAAGAAGGAATTCTCTAAAACTTGTTTTTACAAGGCTAGGACGACCTAGATTCCATTCTAGAGTGCACTAAGAAAGGAGAGAAAATAGAATTACATAAAATGCTACAATAAAACCACGATAGGCAGAAAAAGAATGGAAGACAAAAATAGGAACAGAAAACAACGTCCACAATAAGAAAACCGTAACAAATATGGTTGATACTAATCTAACTATATCAGTAATCACTTTGGAAGTCAATGTTCTAAATGCCTTAAGTCAAAGCACAGATTGCCAGAGAGGATCAAAACACAAGACCTAACTCTATGTTGTCCATAAGAAACCCACTTGAGGGGTGCTTGGGTGCTTCAGTTGGTTAAGCATCGGACTCTTGATTTCTGCTAAGGTCACGATCTCACAGTTCATGATTTTGAGCCCCGCGTTGGGCTCTGTGCGGACAGCATGGAACCTGCTTGGGATTCTCTCTCTTCCTCTGCCCCTCCCCACTCACACTCTCTCTTTCTCTCTCTGAAAATAAATAAATAAACATTTAAACAAGAAAAAAGAAACCCACTTTAATTATAAAGACATATATGGATTAAAACTAAATGGATGGGGGGAAATTTTACCATACTAACACAAATCAAAAGAAAGCAGGAGTGGGTATATTAATTTCAGACAGAGCTTATTTAAAAGCAAGGAAAAATCAGGGAAGAGAGGAACATTACATAACAATAAGATGTCAATGTAGCACCTAAGAACAGAGCATAAAATTGTGTAAGGCAAAAACTATGTAAGGTAAAACTAATAGCATTGCAAGGAGAAATTACCGTTTCTATTCAACGTTGCACTGGTGGTCCTAACAAATACTATAATATATTTAAAAAATAAAAGACAATTAAAGAAAAAATGTCATTATTGACTGATAGTATGATTGAATTGAAAAAATCTATAGGGTATTAGAACTGATAAAAGAGTAAATCAAGTTAGCTAGTTATAAGAAAAATATATATAAATTAATAAATTTCTTGTATGCCAGAAACAATTTAGAAATACAATTAAAAATACATAGATACATTCATAATAGTCACAAACATTATAAGATACCCAGGAATTGTTTTAACAAAGTACATGCTAAAAGAAAAATGAATTATTATTAAGGAACATCAGAAATATCAAAAATATATGGGCGGATATACAATATTTATTGGTGGGAATATTCCAAGTTCAAAATATGGTAATTATACCCATATTAACCTACAAATTTAATGCAACTCTAAAAAAAAAAAATTCCAGCATGTTTTTTAATAGAATTTGATAAGCAAAAGTCAATATTGGATTTTAACATACCCAGGAGAGCCAAGACAAATTTAAAGGAGAATGTCAAAACTTACCTTACTACTATTTCAAACTTTTGAATTTATTTCATATAAGGTAAGTTTATTGGTAAAGGAAAAGACCAAAGAAACAGAAAAGAAAGCAAACTTTGTGTATTTCAGAGGTAACAACATAAATCAACAAGAAAATCAGAGACTAGGCAATAAATATTGTTGGGACAAATGCTTATCCATAAGGGGAAAATATAGAACTGAATTTCTAGCTCATATTTTAACATAAATATCATGCATAGTAATACTTTAAAGTAAATTCAAAAAAATTAAATTTAGAATAGAAGGAAGTAATTTTTCCTCAAAATAGGAATTTCACAAATAAGATAAAAATCTAATTATTATGGATAAGATTGATTACTTCATCAACTCTAAAATTAAACTTAAAATTTCTGTATGCAGAGTTACCATGTTCAATAAAATAAAATGTGAATGATATTTTGAAATTGTATATATGAATAGCACTGTGCTAATGTATATATTCAATACAGAAACCAAGACAAATTTTAAAAGCAAGCCACAGACCACAGGCTGGGAGAATATATTTACAAAACATGTAACTGATAAAGGAATAATACTGAGAGTATATCTAAAACTCTTTAAATTTAGAATATAAAGACAAATAGCCCAGTAGAAAACTGGGAAAATGGATAATGACTATTTAAAATCACAGAGGGGGAAAAAAAAGAAAAGAATCTAGACACACATCTTACACTTCACACACACAAAAAATGGCTCAGATTTGATCATATACCTCTACGGAAAAATGCAGGGCTATAAAACTTCTAGAAGAAAATATTTTAGAATATCTGTGTGCCTTTGGGTTTGGTGAAGAGATATACCACCAAAAAGCACAATCCATAAAAGGAAAAATAGATGTTTGTCATTATTAAAATTTAAAAGTTCTGCTCTACAAAATACAATTGTTGAGAGAATCAAAAAGCCACAAACTGGAAGGAAATATTCACAAAACACGTATCTGATAAAAGACTGGCATGCAAAATATGCAAAGAACTCTTAAAACTCAACAATTAAAAAAAAAACAAAACCCTAAGAAGATATACCTATCCCAAATAAGCATATGAAAAGATGCTCAACACCTTGTGTCATCAGGGAAATACAAATGAAAGCAACAATGAGATAATTCTACAGGATCCAAACGCCCACAGCACCAGTTTCTGGTGAGCATTCAGAGCAGTAAGAATTCTCATTCATTACTCCTGGGAATGAAAACGGTAAACTTCTTTGGAAAACAGTTTGACAGTTTCTCACAAAGCTAAGCATGGTCTTTCCGTACAATCCAGCGATCAGGCTACTAGGTATTTACCAAACTGAAAACTTCTGTCCACGTAAAACTCTTCATGTGAATATTTACAGCAGCTTTATTCACAGTCACCAAACCTGGAAATAACCAAGATGTTCTTCAATAGGTGGGGGATAAAGGTGGCAAATTCGTGCAGTGGAATGCTATTCAGCGATAAAAGGGAATGAGCTAGCGAGAAATGCAAAATCATACATGCATATCGCTAGTGAAACAAGCCAGTCTGGAAAGGTGACCTACTATAAGATTCCAATTATATGAGATTTTGGAAAAGACAAGCTATAGAGATGGGTAAACGCATCACTGGCTGCCAAGTGTTTAGGAAGGGGAGAGTATTAAAAAGATGAGGCAGAAGGGATTTTTTTCAAACACTGAAACCAATCTGTATGATAATGGTAATAGTAGATACATGTTATTATCCATTTGTCAAACCCACAGAAGTTTACAGCACAAATAGCGAGTTTGAATACACACAAATTTAAAAACATTTTGGGGCTCCTGGGTGGCTCAGTCGGTTAAGCATCCAACTTTTGATTTCAGCTCAGGTCATGATCTCGCAGTTCATGGGTTGGAGCCCCCAGGCGGGCTCTGCACTGACAGTGAGTGGCCTGCTTGGGCTTCTCTCTCTTTCCCTCTCTGCCCCCTCCCCATTTGCACTCTCTCTCAAAAATAAATAAATATTAAAACAATTTTAAAAACATTTAGTTTGTTACGGGGGAGTAGTACTAGGACAGAACATAGACTGACAAGAGCAGTAACTTTACTTCCCTGAATGAAGAGAGCAGGAGAAAAAGGGCCTGACCTCAGTAACTTTGGAAATAAGTGGCATCTGTAAGACTAGAATAAAAAGAACTGCACATGAGCACTGTATGCTAGCTGACAAAGCCCATAGTGGTATGGGTTAACAATTCTGAAACCACTATACATCTATACTGGAATTGAACAATGAAGTAATAGATGATAGTGGTGGGAACCATATTTCCCACTGTTGGAGTTGGAGGCTACAGATAAGCAAGGGAAGTCTGCAATGATCCACTTAGTAATGGATTAAAATTGGAGAGGTCAGTGTGAACTCATGTTTAGCTTAATACACATATAGATCAGCACATGTACAAACCATGCAATCCATTTTGTTTACTGCATTTCAACCTCAACACATCTCTATAAGGTAGCCAATCTCATCCCAATTTATCAAAAAAGTAAAAAGGAAAATGAAACAGATTATATTTTGCTTGAGACCCCATGGATTATGTGTTGGGGGATCCAAGGCTGACTGCAAATCCATGCTCCCAGGCACTTATCCTGTATTACCTCTTATATTTAAAAGGAGAACGTTAATTCTTACTCCATAAGGATGCTTTGCAAATTTGAAAAAATTCACATTAAAGTAGACTGTGAATGTTCTTCTTTAATTTCTTCCTCTTCTTGACACAGTGGAGAATTAAAGTTCCCAACCCAGCCTGCCTCTGGATGGGGTCTTATGACTAGTTCTTACCAATGGGTTATGGACAGAAAGAGTTATGTGCACTTAATTGTCAGTATGGGACCATCCAGTTCTCATCCTGCCCAAGAGAGAATGGAAGTGTGTGTTGATATGGAAGTGCCGTAAGATTCAAGTACCCTAGAATGTTGAGCCAACACATGGAGGACAGCTGCCTTGGAAAATTCTGCACGGTGAACTTTGTATGAGAGAGAAATAAAATTTTCTTGTCTTAAACCACCAAGATTTGGGATTGTTTGTTACCATAGCAAAACCTAGTGCATCCTCATCTATACAACATAGTACCTGGGATGGTGGTGATGGTGTTCATATTTTAGTGGTGGTTGGCCTTGATGTTATTGTCCATAAAGACCATCTAAGCCATTTCTCAAAGGTAACCTTTTATGGTCCTTGACCCCTCTCCCATAGAGAGGCAAAATAATATTTTCAATCAAAGCAGCAAAATTAAGATGATGTATGTGTAAAATGTAATTCAATGGCATAGATAAGGAATGGCTACATTGTCTGGAGTGTTCAGCTGACATCTAAGCATCAGATAAACAGCCTTTTCCCTGGAGTTGATTCTGGAGGCTCTCAATCTACTTACAAGTAATTATAAAGGCATTATACTCACAAGCATGAATGGATTACAAACCATTCCACCACTAAGCAAATTTAAGCAGACTTCTTGATCTCTATCAGGAAGGACTTCCCCCCTTAACAAGTTCCACATTGCAGACAAACCTTTTTGCCATCTGCTCGAATGGAAACATGTGGCAAGATCCTGCATTTGAACACTTTGCCCTTGGAAAGGAAAGAGACCTTTGGGAATTTTTTTGGAAAACCACCCTCTTGGCACACAATTTGTGGCTAAGTTTTGCCCTTTGTCCCTTGTGTGAAATGATCTATTTTGATATAAATGTCACGTTGAATGACTGTATATGAAATCATACTTACATATGCTTACCCCCACCGTGGTTTCCAGTGGTGAT
The DNA here is from genome assembly GCF_028018385.1 of Neofelis nebulosa. Taxonomy (NCBI): domain Eukaryota; kingdom Metazoa; phylum Chordata; class Mammalia; order Carnivora; family Felidae; genus Neofelis; species Neofelis nebulosa. Next base: position 14,859,477 of record NC_080790.1, read on the forward strand.
GGTGATGGTGGCAGGATCCCCATACATACAAAGGAGCTAATATGCTATACCAAGGATTTTATTTGAGTGAGGATATCAATATTTTCTGAGCCACAAAGAGAAATGAGCCATTTTTAAAGCTCCAGAGTCTTTTCTACCATAGTTGCCCTGGGTTGTATTATCTTCCTCTTCTTCATCAAGATACTTCTTACTGATCCTTTAAAATTCATACCTTCCCAAACACTTTCTCTGACTACCTTATGTGGGTTAGGCAAGACTTCCCCTTGTTCCATTTAACCTGTTCTTACCCCTCTCCCAGTATCATACAAAGGATATTCAGACATGATATGGTGACATATAATGCTAGAGATTTTGCTAGCTAGAGGAAGTTTAATGATATTTCAAAGTTGTACCATCATGTGTATTTTTTCCTGTGCATGGGCATCAATTTTCAGATCCAATTTAAAGCAAGAAATGGTTTTTTCCTGCTTTCTCCTCTAGGGTTTTGATAGTTTCCTGTCTCACATTCAGGTCCTTCATCCATTTTGAGTTTCTCTTTATGATTGGTGTAAGAAAGTGGTCTAGTTTCATTCTTCTGCATGTTGCTGTCCAGTTCTCCCAGCACCATTTGTTAAAGAGACTGTCTTTTTTCCATTGGATATTCTTTCCTGCTTTGCCAAAGATTAGTTGGCCACACTTTTGTACGTCCAATTCTGGAGTCTATTCTGTTCCATTGGTCTATGTGTCTGTTTTTGTGCCAATACCATGCTGTCTTGATGATTACAGCTTTGTAGTAGAGGCTAAAGGCTGGGATTGTGATGCCTCCCGCTTTGGGTTTTCTTCTTTAATATTACTTTGGCTATTCGGGGTCTTTTGTGGTTCCATACAAATTTTAGGATTGCTTGTTCTAGCTTCAAGAAGAATGCTGGTGCAATTTTGATTGGGATTGGATTGAATGTGTAGATTGCTTTGGGTAGAATTGACATTTTAACAATATTTATTCTTCCAACCCATGAGCACGGAATGTTTTTCCATTTCTTTGTATCTTCTTCAATTTCCTTCATAAGCTTTCTATAGTTTTCAGCATACGGATCTTTTACATCTTTGGTTAGGTTCATTCCTAGGTATTTTATGATTCTTGGTGCAATTGTGAATGGGATCTGACCTCAGCCTCAGCAATTTCTTACTTGACACTTCTCCAAAGGCAAGGGAATTAAAAGTAAAAATGAATAGACACATAGATCATGGAATAAAATAGAGAGTCCAGAATTGGACGTACAAAAGTATGGCCAACTAATCTTTGACAAAGCAGGAAAGAATATCCAATGGAAAAAAGACAGTCTCTTTAACAAATGGTGCTGGGAGAACTGGACAGCAACATGCAGAAGAATGAAACTGGACCACTTTCTTACACCATTCACAAAAATAAACTCAAAATGGATAAAGGACCTGAATGTGAGACAGGAAACCATCAAAACCCTGGAGGAGAAAGCAGGAAAAAACCTCTCTGACCTCAGCCGCAGCAATTTCTTACTTGACACATCTCCAAAGCCAAGGGAATTAAAAGCAAAAGTGAACCATTGTGACCTCATGAAGATAAAAAGGCTTCTGCACTGCAAAGGAAACAATCAACAAAACTAAAAGGTAACCGATGGAATGGGAAAAGATATTTGCAAATGACATATCGGACAAAGGGCTAGTATCCAAAATCTATAAAAACTCACCAAACTCCACACCCGAAAAACAAATAATCCAGTGAAGAAATGGGCAGAAGACATAAATAGACACTCCTCTAAAGAAGACATCCAGATGGTCAACAGGCACATGAAGAGATGCTCAACATTGCTCCTCATCAGGGAAATACAAATCAAAACCACACTGAGATACCACCTCATGCCAGTCAGAGGGGCTAAAATGAACAAATCAGGAGACTATAGATGCTAGAGAGGATGTGGAGAAACGGAACCCTCTTGCACTGTTGGTGGGAATGCAAACTGGTGCAGCCGCTCTGGAAAACAGTGTGGAGGTTCCTCAAAAAATTAAAAATAGATCTACCCTAGCACTCAGCAATAGCACTGCTAGGAATTTACCCAAGGGATATAGGAGTGCTGATACATAGGGGCACTTGTACCCCAATGTTTACAGCAGCACTTTCAACAAGAGCCAAATTATGGAAAGAGCCTAAATGTCCATCACCTGATGAATGGATAAAGAAGTTGTGGTTTATATATACAATGGAATACTACTTGGCAATGAGAAAGAGTCAAATCTGGCCTTTTGTAGCAACGTGGATGGAACTGGAGAGTGTTATGCTAAGTGAAATAAGTCATACAAAGAAAGACAGATACCATATGTTTTCACTCTTATGTGGATCCTGAGAAACTTAACAGAAGACCATGGGGGAGGGGAAAGGGAAAAAAAAGTTACAGAGAGGGAAGGAGGCAAACCATAAGAGACTCTTAAAAACTGAGAATAAACTGAGGGTTGATGGGGGGGTGGGAGGGAGAGGAGGGTGGGTGATGGGCACTGAGGAGGGCACCAGTTGGGATGAGCACTGGGTGCTGTATGGAAACCAATTTGACAATAAATTTCATATTAAAAAAATAATAAAAATATAAAAAATGTTTAAAAAATTAAAAAATTAAAAAAATAAAGCAAGAAATGGACCATCCTACTAGAGGTGACGTTAAGCATTCTCCTCCCCTCAGACATAACATATGAGATCAATCTGTAGAAAGCACCAGAGAGCACTCAAACAATTTGGAGAATTCTGAAATTAGGGAGGAGAAAAGATACAGCATCACAGTAATTTTACTAAGAAAGAAGGCAGCTTGCATTTTACAGAGCATACTTGATGAAATCAAACCCACTCATGGATATCAATGGCTACATACTCAGAAATCACACTTTGATGAAGTGCATTGGCAAAAGCTAAGGATTCGGTGTGACTGGTCATAAGTGTCCCAAGACGAGGCAAGAAGTAGACATCCAATCAAACACACAGTTCACTGGAATGAGAACAAACAGCACATACCAAAGATGGTCCAATTTGGGTCATCACCAGTTGTAGCTTTATAATTCAAATGCTCACACTATAATCTTAGCTGGGGTAGAAGAGTGAAGTTATTTTCAAACTCACACAAAAACAGACACATAAAATGTGTCTTATAATCAGCTGTACAAGACTCATTCTTAACAAATTCTTTTATGGCATTGAAGCATTTTTACAGATAAATGAGTAGACTAGATGCTCCCACCTGCTTCAGTCAAGTTTGGGGGGCAGATGTGAACAAAACTACATTAAGTTACCTACAGAATCTTCCCTTAAGGGGGTAGATTCTACCCAAGTGGACTACATGATACAACAGCGCTTACCACGTTCTACATAATTATCTGTTCATGGATCTATTTCTCCACTGGGATGAGAGCTTCTTGAGGACAGGGTCTTACACATTTTTTTTTTAATTTTTTTTTCAACGTTTTTTATTTATTTTTGGGACAGAGAGAGACAGAGCATGAACGGGGGAGGGGCAGAGAGAGAGGGAGACACAGAATTGGAAACAGGCTCCAGGCTCCGAGCCATCAGCCCAGAGCCTGACGCGGGGCTCGAACTCACGGACCGCGAGATCGTGACCTGGCTGAAGTCGGACGCTTAACCGACTGCGCCACCCAGGCGCCCCAAGGGTCTTACACATTTTCAATGGCTCACATGTATAACATGGTAATTAATGAATTAACACATTAGTTAATATACTTGGCATAACATCAAAACTATCCGTCTAACTTTGAGTAGGAAGGAATTCTTAAAATGCTAAAGGAGCTAATAACAAAAAATTGATAAATTTATTTATATTAAAATTAAAATGTCTGTTTATGACAAAACACTTTTTAAATTTTTTTTTAACGTTTATGTATTTTTGAAACAGAGAGACAGAGCATGAACAGGGGAGGGGCAGAGAGAGAGGGAGATACAGAATCTGAAACGGGCTCCAGGCTCTGAGCTGTCAGCACAGAGCCCGACGCAGGGCTCAAACTCACAGACCGTGAGATCATGACCTGAGCCGAAGTCGGATGCTTAACCGACCGAGCCACCCAGGCGCCCCGACAAAACACTTTTTAAAAGAGGAAAATGTTAGCAGCGCTGGGGTGTCTCAGTTGGTTAAACAACCAACTCTTAATTTTGGCTCAGGTCATGATCTCATGATTTGTGGGACTGAGCCCCACATTGGGCTCTGCACTGACAGTGTGGAGCCTGCTTGGAATGCTCTCTCTCTCTTTCTCTCAGCCCCTCCCCAACTCGTGCACACACACTCTCTCTCAAAATAAACAAATAAACAAACAAACATTTAAAAAAGTAAAACACTGAAATATAAACTGGGAGAATATATTGTAACACAAGTAACTGATGTTAGCAGAAGCACTAAATATAGAACTTCTATCCAAAAAATCCCCCAATAAACAAGACAAAAGACATGAATACGTATATCATAGAATAGGAGTTATATGTGACCAATAAATATGTGAAAAGACATTTGATTTGATTAGGGATGAGGAAAATGCATCAAGATCACAATAACATTTTGGAGCCAATGACAAAAATCAATGTCAAGTATTTGAGAGAATGTGATCAACAGAATCCATTTCACATTGCTGATGGCTACAGCCAATTTGGAAGACAAGTTGTCATTATCTTGTAAGACCTAACATTAAAACCCCTTGCTATGCAGCAGTTCTATTCCTGGGTATGTGAGCGTGTGTGTGTGTGTGTGTGTGTGTGTGTGTGTGCGTGTATGAGTTACTTTTAAATATGTGCTGGACACATGTATAAGAATGTTCATTAACAGCACTATTTATAAGACTGAAAATGGGAAACGTTACAGGGCTCTTTAACAGTCCAATGGATAAATAAACTATGGTATATTTACACAAGGGAATATTTTATAGCTGTTAACAAGAATGAACTATATCTATATGCAATGATATGAATAAATCATAGCAATATATAATTGAGTGAAAAGTAAGTCTCAGAAGATTACATAACACATGATACATATTTTATAACTGTGCAACAAAAAACACACCTTGCATTGTGAGTAACATCTGTGAATGTTCCACAAGACGAGCAAACATTTCTAATAAATTTTAACCTGATAAATGAGCGATGTCTTGCAATACGAGTAGTACGTGATGCCGAATGTCACATGATCACAACTGAGCCAATGGTTCTTGAGATTCGCTTTGATATACAAGTGCTTTGGATTACAAGCATGTTTTCAGAATGAATTATGCTCGCAAACCAAGGTTTTACTGGATACGCTTTTTAAGGGATATAGAAGTAAAGGAACAGGGGGCGGGGAGGTAGGAGGAGCACCCAGGTGAGATGGACATTGTGAGGGACCTGGAGGTACAGCTTGGGGCTCACAGAGCTCACCTGAGCTTGTGAGCTGTATGTGACACATTGGACTAGCACAGCATATGCAAAATGACCAGCTGATGACATCCTGAAGATTATTAATTGTATGACTACTATCTATGATTGCCTGGAGCAAGCAGAGAGCAATGTCATCAGTGTCCCTATCTGCATGGATACGTGTCTCAATTAGCTGCTGAACATTTATGATATACACATATGGAAAATTTTTGTGGAACTCCGTCACCCCAGGCTTCACCTACAGAATGATGATGGTGTAATTAACATTGAAAAAAGACCCCTGTCTTTTAAATCTGTCCTGTCTTTTAAAGACACCAAGAGGGGTCTTTTACTTTATCTTTTACTTTATCAGGGTTTGGGGGAAAGGGTCTCTGACCTCGGCCTGGGGCGAGTCAGACATTTATCTGCACGGGACATTTGCACGTTAGGTGCTCGTATTCTAGCTGAGTTGTTACATGACCGAAGAGCTAGTGTGCTGTGGCACTTAGAAGGTGGATATAGCATACGTGAGAGGGTTTCGGATAAAGTGTTATAGGCAGGTTTTAAAGGTTTGGGTCTTGTCCCAAACCAAGAGGTTTGGGTCTTGTCTGCTTATAGGAAGGTTACGGGAAAGGGTGGAAGATTCATGGAAGGGATAAGGATTTTCTTCTTTAATAAGAAGGGGCTCTGGGGACCTCATGCATGCTTCCTTCTAGTTGCCTAGAGTATGCATCCTAGCATTTTCCATGAGTATACCCTGAATATACACAGAATATACTAAGCTCCTTCTATAAATAAGACCCCTGTCTTTTATTTTTTTATTTTTTTTTTATTTTATTTTTTATTTATTTATTTTTTAATATATGAAATTTACTGTCAAATTGGTTTCCATACAACACCCAGTGCTCATCCCAAAAGGTGCCCTCCTCAATACCCATCACCCACCCTGCCCTCCCTCCCACCCCCCATCAACCCTCAGTTTGTTCTCAGTTTTTAACAGTCTCTTATGCTTTGGCTCTCTCCCACTCTAACCTCTTTTTTTTTTTTTTCCCTTCCCCTCCCCCATGGGTTTCTGTTACGTTTCTCAGGATCCACATAAGAGTGAAACCATATGGTATCTGTCTTGCTCTGTATGGCTTATTTCACTTAGCATCACACTCTCCAGTTCCATCCACGTTGCTACAAAAGGCCATATTTCATTCTTTCTCATTGCCACGTAGTATTCCATTGTGTATATAAACCACAATTTCTTTATCCATTCATCAGTTGATGGACATTTAGGCTCTTTCCATAATTTGGCGATTGTTGAGAGTGCTGCTATAAACATTGGGGTACAAGTGCCCCTATGCATCAGTACTCCTGTATCCCTTGGGTAAATTCCTAGCAGAGACCCCTGTCTTTTAAAAAGACCCCTGTCTTAGAAATACGAACAAGGATGCAAGTTTCATGAAGCTGCATGGCCCAATGCTTTCACTGTGATGATTCAGACCTAAGCTTATTGGAATCGAATTTACAAAGTTACCTCTTACTTAGAAGTCAGAGCTAGAAAGCAGATTTCTCTCAGATTAGAAAACGAACAAACCAAACCCCGAGATACTAATTTTTCAAATAGTAGAACTAATTAGTGCTTAGTCATAGGTTATTGTCCTTTCTCACCTGAGCCCCCTCAGGCGTCTCTCTCACCTGGCAGGAATAGATCTGCTCCTGAGAGTTCACTGTCACACCCATCACCAAATCTGAACAGTGGTAGTTGATACTCAAGAGAATCTTTTTTTTTAATGTTTATTTTATTTTTGAGACAGACAGTCACAGATCACGAGTGGGGAAGGGGCAGAAAGAGAGGGAGACACAGAGTCCAAAGCAGCCTCCAGGCTCTGAGCACAGAGCCCGATATGGGGCTTGAACTCATGAACCATGAGATCTTGACCTGAGCCGAAGTTGAACGCTTAACTGACTAAGCCACCCAGGCACCCTTGAAGAAACTGCTCTTTGATCATACAAAAACAGCTGTGAAAAACATATTTTATAATTTTCTAATATCACTCATCTTTTCAAGGAGCAGAGTAGAACTACCCAAGGAGAAAAAAATAAGTGTCCATTATAAAGCACTGAATAAAGAAAAAAAATTAACAATCTGACGAGTAGTTCCTTGAGAAAAAAATCAGGGGTTTGAATAATGTTTCCATTTTATCATTGTAGAGTAAGGTAAGTAGAGATTATCACCAGTTTAGAAATATATATTTTTCAATTGTGAGCCTCATTTTTAGTGCCAGTTGTAAGAACTAGGTCAAGGATTTTTAGCATGTCTCTCTTTCGTGCTCAAAGCCCACTTACATTCAACCCTGAAGGTTACCTTCACAGACTGCCTTTACCAGGCACCTGGGTGACAGTCTATTAAGCATCACTCTTGATTTCAGGCTCAGGTCATGATCTCGTGGTTTGTGGGTTCGAGCCTCACATGGGGCTTGCACTCTCAGTGCAGATCCCACTTGGTATTCTCTCTCTCTTTCTCCTCTCTCTGCCCCTTTCCTACTCATGCATGTTCTCTCTCTCTCTCCCTCCCTCCCTCTCAAAATAAATGAATAAAGTTTTTAAAAAACGTTTTTACCACAGAGGGAACCTAAAATATATCAGTGTCCTAAACCTTAACTGTGAGCACTATTTGAATGAGGTTACAGAATATTTCATTAACAGAATATGTGAGCACATAAAATAAATATTAAGTGTGTACTCAAAGTCATCACTCATGATCAAGGGTAGGTAGGCTATATTGCTTTTCTGGTCCTTTCGTTACCAGGTAAGTTCCGAGGAGGTCTCCAGAGAGACGAGAATGAGACCTTGACTAAGGACCAGCGACCCAGGTTCTTGGCTTTGCCTGAGAAAGAATTCACAGACAAACCAGGCCTGTGAAAGCAACAATAAGTTTACTGAAAGCAAAAGTTTACACTCAAGACCGGAGTGCAGGCAGACTCTAAGAGAGAGCCCCCCAAGAGGTGTGGGTCTTGTCTGCTTATAGGAAGGTTACGGGAAAGGGTGGAAGATTCATGGAAGGGGTAGGGATTTTCTTCTTTAATAAGAAGGGGCTCTGGGGACCTCATGCATGCTTCCTTCTAGTTGCCTGGAGTATGCATCCTAGCATTTTCCATGAGTATACCCTGAATATACACAGAATAGACTAAGCTCCTTCTAGCACTCCAGGTGGAGGGGTAATTCTAGATCATTCAAGGCCATAAGCGCATGCATGCTTGGATCTCAAAAAAGGAGCCTGGCTTACTACGTCTTTAGTTAGGTCCCTGACATGTTATAGGCTGACCACAGCCTTCCTGTTGGTTAAGGTATGACATCCTGTTTTGAGCTCTGTCCTCTCATCCCTACGCTAACCTGCCTATAACACTTTATCCGAAACCCTCTCACGTACCTTATATCCACCTTCTAAGTGCCACAGCACACTAGCTCTTCAGTCATGCAACAACTCAGCTGGAATACGAGCACCTAACGTGCAAATGTCCCATGCAGATAAATGTCTGACTCGCCCCAGGCCGCGGTCAGAGACCCTTTCCCCCAAACCCTGATAAAGTAAAAATATGTGACCTGGGCTAACAGGTACTGCCTCCATGGGAAGGAAACAAATATGCTTCTCTTCTGGAGTTTTAGGTTGGAACCAGAAATCATCTCAGAGAAACATTGTGGCTGTTTCAAGAATGTACATGGATGCCTATTTGACTCATTGTATTCCTGAGATTTTTTTTTTTTTAATTTTTTTTTAACGCTTATTTATTTTTGAGACAGAGAGAGACAGAGCATGAACGGGGAGGGTCAGAGAGAGGGAGACACAGAATCTGAAACAGGCTCCAGGCTCTGAGCTGTCAGCACAGAGCCCGACGCGGGGCTTGAACTCATGGACTGCGAGATCATGACCCGAGCCGAAGTCGGCCGCTTAACCGACTAAGCCACCCAGGCGCCCCAGTATTCCTGAGATTTTAACCTGGGGACTGCTTATTATATAAATTAACTCCTAAATCAAGTTATCAAGAGAAGACCTTTACCCCAGATATTACTGTATCTGTCCCTCAGCATATGAAGATGAGTTCAGGGAGAGAGTGAATTCAACAAATACTCTTTGCATGTTTACTCTGCTAAGCCTTCTCCTGGAAGCTAGGTAAGAAAAACTACCATTGATTCCCGACTGTGTGCTGGACAGTTTGCATTCATGTTCTCCAAATAGACTATTCTACATATTAGTTATGAAGTCCCACATTTTACATATGAGGAAACTGAGTTATCCAAATTCACAGGACTAGTACATGCTGAAGCCAGCATTTGAATCTCTTAGTCTGAAACCCGAATTCTTTCACTATAAGGTAGATAATTCTAAAGAAACTTTAAACTTCAAACTGGATAGTTTGAAAAGGCACAAGTTCTTTACAACTGGAGAACGGTTCATGAACATTTGGAAACTATAAAAGGTCAATCAAGCCCCTCTTCATCCCCATCTGTTTATTGTAACAATGTCACATTACAAGCTGAAATCCCCAGCCAAGACCACCTTAATTATCTGCTAGGTTTGTTTGTTTTTACCACTTTCCCATTTTTCCCAGTGTGTAGATCAGGGCACCTCACCCTGTAGTAGGTTGCACTTGGCTGTGCAGGGGTCTGGGGGTGGCAGTGGACAGAGATTTCCTATCCTGTCTTCTGGGTTACAAGAGGTTGCTGAGTAAATAGCTCATCCAAGGGACCCATAAATGTACTTTGTAAATGGCCTCCTGTCATAAGTATTAGCATTTATAGCATTTGGGAAGGTACTTTCGTAACATCAAAAATCAAAGCTATCATATCTTGATGTATCATGTCCAACTTTAAGAAGATTGGCAACTACTGTTTAGCAACTTACAACTTTAGGAAATTAGGAACTGGTATCTCTAGGAAAATAAAAAGAAGCCACATGTGCCCTGTGTGAAATTAAGTGGACAAAGAAGTTTACACTATTTCCTGTTCTTCTCCCTGTGAATGCACACGGCCTTGCAAGGCTCATCTCCAGGTAGTAAAGCAGCATTTGTTAGCAGCGGGCCAGGAAAAGCCATCTCTCAGATGGGAAAAAAAAAAAAAAAAAGCAAAAAAGCAGTTTGAAGACCAGATGTAGGAATGTAATTTGAGACAGAAGAAGCTGAATTTTGGAGACCAGAAAGGCCGTTATGAAGAAGCAGCCCAGTGAAGGGTGTTAGAGGGCAGTGCTTCCAAGTTGTATATAAATTACCGGGGAATCTTGTAAAATTCAAATCCTGATTTGTGAATTCGGGGTGAAGCTTGAGCTTCTCAGGTGACACGAGGCCACCGGTCCTCACACACACACTTTGAATACCAAGTTTATAGGGTATTTGGTTGGTTTAATGGTGTCAACTGATATGTTATGGTAGTAAATGACAATGACTAGGGGGGAGCAGTCATGCCAAATGAAACTAGTGCAGGACAGGCAGGCTGATGGAGCTAAGCATGCATGGTCCCACCTGCAGGGAGGCCATGGGAGGAACCCAGAGGCCTGGGTCTGGCCCTAGGCCGCTGCTCACTTGCTGTAGACAGTAGATAGGTGTCCTCTGGGACTGGCTTTATAAATTCACTCATCCGCTCTATCCTCATATAGTCAAAGGGACAAATACATTTTAGAATATGGTCATTTCTACAGTCATTTAGTAATTCATTCAGACATAGTGTCAGGTTGCCATACATCCTGTCTGCTGTGGTGTGAGTGTGCCCTCCTCCCCCAAATTCATATGTTGAATTCCTAATTCCCAAGGAGATGATATAAGGAGGTGAACTCTAGGTTGGATATTGTTTGGATGGATCCTCCCACGTTACCCTCTCAAGTAGGAGGTAAAGTGACTCCTAGAGAAACCCAGGTTGTGTCAAGGTCACCCCAGGAATCTTGCCTGACTCCTCTGCCTCGCTCCACTACTCACATCCTAGAGTGGGGCACGGCTTTGAGAACTGGGACATCCTCCAGGCCAAGTTTAGATGGCTCTGGACAGAAAGCATCTGGTGAAGCTCAAGACCAGTGCCACCCAACAGATAAATCAGGTGATCCAAACATGTAGTTCTAAATTTTATGGGGCACCTGGGTGGCTCAGTCAGTTGAGCATCCAAATCTTGATTTCGGCTCAAGTCTTGATCCCAGGTTCCTGGGACTGAGCCTCATATCAGGCTCTGGGTTGATCGTAGAGCCTGCTTAAGATTATCTCTTTATCTCCCTCTGCTTCTCTCTCCTGCTCACACTCTCTCTTTATAAAATAAGAAAATAAAATAAAATAAAATAAAATAAAATAAAATAAAATAAAATTGATTTAAATTTTCTAGTAGCCACAGGAAAAATCTAAAATGAAAACAGGTGAAATTCAAATAATGTAATCAGTGTAAAAATTATTAATGAGGTATTTTGCTTTCTCTGAGTCTTTTTTGCACTTAGTTTCACACACGCAGCACATCTCAATTCCAACCAGCCGCACTTCTAGTGTATAATAGCCACATGAGTTTAATGGCTAATGTTTTGGACAGCACACTTCTAGGCAGTTTCATCGTGAGTCTCGACATCACAGTAATGCCTCCTGGGCATTCCTGCAGTTATCAGGATCCAGCAACACCAAGTCACTTGCCAGGGCTCATACTACATGTCGGAGTCAGAGCCAAGACTGCATCAGAAGTCTCTCAAACCTAATCCACTGTTCTTTCCCACACAGCGTGCGCTGACTTCTCTCTTCAGTGCCACAGCTAAGCCGTCAGCAGGCTCCTGGGAGTCTTTCTCCAGAGCCTTTTCACGTTATTCTGCTTCCCACTCCGGCTGCCACCACCTGACCCAGGCCCTGACTGCCTTCCCCCCCCACTGCCCCCAGGACTCCTGCAGTAACCTCCTAACTCATGTGCCTGCTTTTGGTTTTCCCTTCCAGCCCTTCCCGCAAAACCTGAATTTCCTACAGCTCTGAGTAGAATAACTACGGTGCTGAAGATTCCTTAAATTAAAAAAATATATATATTTTTTTATTTAAAAATAAAACTTTAAAATATATGTATATATTTTAAAGAAGTTCCAGGTTGACAGAAAAATTGAGAAGAAAGTACAAAATTAGGTGGTTCAGTCAGTTAAGTGTCTGATTCTTGGTTTTGGCTCAGATCTCACGGTTTCTTGGGTTCGAGCCCACACTGGGCTCTGGCTGGCAGCACGGAGCCTGCTTGGGGTTCTCTGTCCCCCTCTCTCTCCGCCCCTCCCCTGCTTGCACTTTCTCTGCCTCTTTCAAAATAAATAAACTTAAAAATTAAAATTAAATTAAAAAAAAAAGAAAGTACAAAGAGCTCCCATATACCCATATATCCTCTCTTTGGAGACCCAGTTTCCTCCATTAACATCTTGCATTGGTGTGGTACCTTTGTTACAATTATGAACCAATATTGATACATTGTTATTAACTAAAGTTTACATTCGGGCTCACTCCTTGTGTTGTACATTTCCACTGGTTTTGGTAAACACATAATGTCAGTGTCCACCTTAAAGTATCCCAGAGAGTAGTTGCACTGCCCTAAAAATAGCCTGTGCTCCACGGATTAAATTCATTCCTGTCTGCCCCACCCAAAACCCTTGGCAAACACTGATCTTTTCACTACCTGTAGAGTTTCTTTTCCAGAACGTCATAGAGTTAGGATCATACAGCGTAGAGTCTTTTCAGAGTGGCTTCTTCCACTTAATAATAAACATTTAACCTTCTTCCCTGTGTTTTAATGACTTGATAGCTAATTTGTTTTTATCATTAAACAGTATTTAGTTGTCTGAATATACTTTGGATTATTTATCCTCTCATGAACTGAAGGACATTGATTGTTTCCGAGTTTTAGTCATTATGAACAAAGTTGCTATAAACATTTGTGTGCAAGTTTTTGTGTGGATTCATTATTTTTAAATGATTAAGATATAATTCAAGACTCTCCATGGTCTGGTATTAACAAATACCATCATAATTTTTCTACACAAATTCTCTCTCTGTCAAACTTACGCTTCTTTTTTAAAAACTTATTTTGGCTACTTGAAGTCCTTTGCATTACCACAAAAATTTTCAGGATCAGCTTGTGAGTTTCTACAAAAACAGCTTCTGATGTTTCTTTTTATTGTTTTTTGTTTGTTTTTTATTTAGAGGGAGAGAGAGCACAAGCAGGTGGTGGGGAGAGGGGCAGAGGCAGAGAGAAAGAATTTTAAGCAGTCTCCATGCTCAGCACAGAGCCAGACACTGGGCTCGATACCACGACCCTGGGGTCATGACCTGACACGAAATCAAGAGTTGGACGGTCAACAGACTGGGCCACCCACGTGCCCCTTCTGATGTTTCTACTGAGATTGCATTAAATCAGTAGATGAATTTACGGTAGTTGACATCTTAACAATACTGAATCTCCTGACACATCAACACACATTCCTCATCATCCATTCAGATCTTCAGTTTCAGCAACGTTTTGTAGTTTTCAGGGTGTAGGTCCTGCACATCTTTTGTCAGATATATCTCCGTGCATTTCGTATCTATATGCTCTCATGAATGGCATTGTTTTTTTCTCTAAATTTCAGGTTGTTTGCTGCTTATATATAGAAATGTATATTGGTCTTTGGATATATATATATATATATATATATATCCAGTATATATTGGTCTTTGGATGCCAATGTTTTCTCCTGCAACCTTAGTAAGTTCAATTCGTTCCACTAGCTTTTTTGTAGAGTATAGCGAATATTCTACATTTAATGCCTTACACTGGCTAGAAGCTCCAGTACAGAGTTTAACTGAACTGGTTAGAGTGGTCATCTTTGTCTTGTTCCTGATTTTAAAGAGAAAGCATTCAGTCTTTCACCAGTAAGTATGATGGTAGCTGTGGATTAGTAATGACCTTTATCAAACTGAAGAAGGTCCCTGCTGTTTTTAGTCTCCTGAGATAGTTTTTATCAGGAATAAGTGTTGGTTTTTTGTTTAATGCTTTTAATGTTTTTATTGAGATCATCATTTCTTTCTTTTTTCGTTTGCTAATATGCTGAATTACATTGATTGATTTTCTAATGTTAAGCCAACCCTACATTTCTCAGATAAATTAATTTAGTCATGATGTATTCAATCCACTAGATTTTTGTGTAGAATTTTTACAATATGTCCATGAAAGTGACTGTTGGTGATTTTCTTGACATATCTCTGTCTAGCTGTGATAGTAAGGTAATGCTGGCCTCTGAGAATAAGCTTGGTAGTATTCTCCCTTTTCAATTTTCTGGAACAGTATGTGCAGAATTTGTAACATTTCTTTAAGTGTTTGATGGAATTCACTAGTGAAACAAACTTGTCCTGGAGATTTCTTTGAGGGAGGGTTTCTAAGTATAAATTCAATTTTTAAAATAGACACACGGCCATTTAGCTAATCTTTCTTGAGTGAGGTTTGGTGGTTTGTGTCTTTATCGTCATAAACCTGTTCGTATTCTTCCCTAGTTATCTTTTAATATCTGCAGAATCTGTAGTGAATGCCACCTTTCTCGTTCCTTATATTTAGAATTTGCGTCTTCTTTTTTCTCCCTCACCAGTCAGAGTGGAAGTTATTGCTTTTCTCATTCCTCTTAAGGAGGCAGGTTTTGCTCTCACTGATTTTCCCCATTGCTTTTCTGATATTAATAATATGAGGCTTCTGTTCTGATCTTTACTATTTCCTTTGTTTTACTCACTTGTGTTCAATTTCTTCTCTTGTTTTAGTTTTTTAGGGTAGAAACTAAGCTTATTCACTGAAGACCACTCTTCTCTTTGATATAAATACTTAACATTCTAAGTTCTCCCCCAATACTGCTCACAGAGCCCCCTGCAAATTTTAATGTGTTGTATATATGTTTTTTGATTCTGCTCAAAATTCTTCCTTTCCTGCTTTTACTTGCTTTTTTGATTTACAAGTTTTTTATACATTTGTTATTTAATTTCCAAACATTTGTGGATCTTCTCCTGATATCTTTCCATTACTGGTTTTTAGTTCTACTGTGGAATCATTTACTCTTGCTTTTTATTCCCATTTCTAAGAACATTGGGATTTCTCACTTGTGACTTTATACCTTTTTCCACTTGTCCAGTCAGCACACTCCTAAGCATTCTTCAATGCCCAACTCAGAAACGATATCTTCTGTAAAATATTACCAAACTCTGACAGAGGAAGTTTGTAGCTTTCTCTTTTGTGCCTGAAAAGCCCTTCCCATGCATTCATCTAAGAGTTCTTGCCACACCGGACTGCAATTATGAGGCAACATTTGTCTCTCCCACTGGACTCTGAGGTCCTCAAGTTCAGCTCTGGAGTTCTGTGTGGGTTTGTCTCAAAACAGACTGGCACACCGCAATTTCTGAAAGAGGAAGGAAGGAAGGAAGGAAGGAAGGAAGGAAGGAAGGGGAAAAGAAAAGAAAAGAAAAGAAAAGAAAAGAAAAGAAAAGAAAAGAAAGAGGAAGGAAGGAAAGGAAGGAAAGGAAAGAAAAGAGGAAGAAAGGAAGGAAGAAAGAAAAAGGAAAGAGGAAGGAAGAAAGAAACAAAAAAGAAAGAAAGAAGAGAAGAGAAAGAAAGAAAGAAAGAAAGAGAAAGAAGAGGGGGAGGGAGGGAGGGGGGGAGGGAATCAATGACAGAGCCATTGAATTTTGAGTCATTCTCAGCTCATCCTTCCAGCTTCCAGAACGACTCAGCTATGAAAACAGAGACGGGAATATTAAGAAAGAGAGGGAATGTGTAAATAAGTTTCTTTGTGTGAAAGAACCAGAGACATGAAGCAGGCCCTCTCAGGTACGGCAGGATGCCTGCTTTGTGTCCAGGTTTACTCTGTGCCTGTAGGAGCTGGGCTGCTGGTTACCTATGCAGATGGTTCCCAGGCCTGCCTGCATGTGAGTGTGGCCAACACAAAGCAGAGCCACGCAGGTGTCCCCACTCCAGCTGTCGGAAACCTCTGGGCTGGACATGGGAAATGATGTCTGCACCAGGCTTGGGCACGAGTGTGCACAGCAGTGTGTGCAGGCACATGTGTGTGTGTGTGTGTGTGTGTGCGTGTGTGTGCGTGTGTATGTGTGTAGAGGGGCGGGAGGAGGAGGAAGGCGGAGACGAATGACTACCAAATCTGTACTCTGCAGGAAGGAAGAACCAGCAGCTTCCTTATTTCCATCCCTGCTGCATTAAAATCCTACACTTTCTTAGTGATTTGATCTAAACACATTTCACCTACCCCACACTCAAGCTGTGCCTATCCGTCACTAATACTGTCATAGAAATTGGCACTTCTATAGCATTCCACAGCAGAAAAGGAGGCTCCCCCTGTAAAATTACATGCCTTTTAGGAAATTAACTTTATAGAAAGAGATCAAATTACCTGGCTTTCACTGGGAAATTTTAGACACCAGCCAGCACACCGGGCAGGTGTAGAACTGACTTCCCAGATCACCTAGTCGACCCCCATATGTGCGTGTGTGTGTGTTTCCATACCCTTAAAAACTACTGAAATAAATACTTTCTATGATTTGGTATGGTGTGCACCTATTCTAAGTGCAGAAGCTGAGGAAAACTCTTCCTAGCAATCTGCGATCCATCACTAAAATGCACACCCAGGACAGCCCAGGACAGCGCCCACAGAAATGAATGGCTTGACTGGGGAGGGTTAGACCTTTGCATGCCTCTCTCTGCAGCCCTGCTCATCGTTTCTGTACAAGCTCCCTACCCTCCTAAAACACCTGACCTCTTAGCGATCTGAAGAGAAACAAAAAACAGGCTCTGTTTATTCCCACGTCTTTGACAACACTTAAGGCATTCAGGCAGCATCCTGCAGAAAGTTCTGCCTACTTGGTTCGGCTCCTCCAGTGAAGTGATGGATTCCATCCAGGGCATATCTGGAAAAAGCTTTCAACCCTTTAATTCAAGGCTGCGTGGAGAACACAGGTATCCTCTGCGTTTCAAAAGGTTGTGATACGCCACTCTGCTTTTACAAAAAGACCTACATTAGTGCCTGTTTTTGCACTGATTTGAACGAAATCTGAGGCGGGTTTTGCTTTTATGAAAAAAAGGTGAAAAGTGAACATCACATTCGGCTTTTATTCTGCGGCGAGGCGGTATAGACGCACCCGGAGCAGAGCAGCGGGAGCGGCCCCGCCAAGCTGCTGTCCCAGGAAGCACACGCAGCATCCCAGCGTCCAGCTGCCCTCACTTCAAAGTGCGTCTGTGAGCATCTGTGCTTTATCTGGATTTATTTTGTGCATTTTGTGGTAATACGTATCCTGAGGTATCAGAAAAACCTAAGAGTGGTTATTTTGGGGGTCTGGAAACTCTCAAAAAAATTTTTTTTCATGTAAATGAATAAGAATTGCTTCTTTGCCTCACACCATTTCAGCCTAAGCAAATTTTCCTGTGAAAACGTGCTACTTTCAGATAGCGGGGGAAAGCTGTCACTGGATCCAGTCTCTCGTGAGGACCTGGTAGTTTACCCTGGTTCCTTATGGATGACAGCAGGTGAAGCACACACCACAGACTGACCTCGGTCCCTTGTGGCCCCTCTCTAAGGAGCTGGTGAGAACCCGTAACTAATGTGGCTGGGGTTTCAGGTGTGTGCAAATTCTCTTGTGTGCAGTCCACTCTGGAGCTCCACAGAGCCAGCCTGGGGCTGTCTGCTCCTTGCTCTGAGCTCAGCATTTACAAACTCAGAACACCTCTTGTTGATTCCACAGGCCGCAGCTTTCCCACAAAGTGCTCTGAAAAGCAACAGCTGTATTTCTGAGGGAGTGCCCAGAGGCTGTATCTGTTGTCTGATACTGTCTCAGAACGAAACCTACGTTTGGAAGCAGCCCTAACCCAGCCGGCCGGCAGCTGCCTTATACCCTGAGAGGTGGTTGCCACTTTGCATTGAATCAGCTCACTCTAGGCTCTGAGACACGAGAGAGGTGAGCCTTTCTGAGCTCGACCGTAACAGACTGACTGACTGAACTTGACTGTTCTTCAAGATCCTAACCATGAACTTGCAGCCTTCTGTTGAATCACCTATTCCCAAAGAGAAACTTTTATTTCCTTCTGCCAATACTTTTATTTGTTGACTGCTTGACCAAGAAAACTGATCTGTCATCTGCATCTAAAAATAAATTTAAATCCTATTATGTGACATGATTTTCCATGCTGAGGCAGAGATTACCAGTAAAGATGGAATAAAGGGTCTTTGACAAAGCAGCTCCTTGCCAAATGTTTGTTTCATTTACTTATTGGTTTGTTCATCACACACCTCCTGTGTTCTGGCTTTGCACCAGACATCATGCCAGGCACTGGGGACACAGAGATGAACAGACTTCTGCCTCCAGGGAGTTCCTAGCCCGGTGGGGTGACAGACAGCTAAGATAGGAAGCCATTACTTTGCTGTATTAGCTGTGCTGACTATCCGTGGAGGGTGTCCTGGGGAGGAGTGGTCTGGGTTACAGTGGGAGTGGGGAAGCAGAAGAGCAGGCATTGTCATCAGATACAACTAAGCTTTCATCATAGGCCCAGCCCTGCCCCTTACTAGCTGTGACACGTTAGGAAAATTACTTAACCTCTCTGAGTTTTAGCTTTATTATCTGTGAAATCAAAATAATTACAATGGGCTTTTTCAGAAGATGAAAGGAACTCGTATTTATGAAGCACTTAGCACAGTGGCTGGCACCTGGCTAGCATTCAATAAATGTGACCGATGTATTAATTGTATCAGTATTATTTTCTGTGAGTCAGCTTCTGAGACACTAGCAGAAGAGATGTGGGGCGGCAGACAGCAGCTTCCTATCCAGGTTACAGAGAAGACCTACGTTCTGTTTACTGGAAGCTGTCAGACCGCCTCAGTTTGCTGTAAAACCCACTTCTTTTCCAGTTGCTGGCTGGGAAATTCTACCCCGAGTTATCAGTTTATGAGGTGTATGGCAGAGGCAAGATTGAAAATGGTGCCGCCACCCTAGCTGGTTCTCTGCCTGGGCAATGCCCGTTCCCCAATCCTCTTTTCACTATGCACTCAGAGTTTAAAGCAGAGAAGACATGCCTCTTGTCACTGGCATGACTGTGTCTGTCTCCTGGACAAGTGCCAGTTGTAAATGGTTCCTACTTTTCTCCCATTAATACTGCGTCTGCATATGCCTAAGCCTTTGTTTAAATATTAAGAAGGAGTGTGTCCAGACAGTAAGTGCGCAGAAATGTAGACACGTGGCCAAGGAAAAGAGTGTGGCTGATATAAAATACAGTGGTGAATAAATATTCAGAATCTGAGAAATTGTGAAGACTCATTCAAATTTTTTCACTCACAGATTTATGCAGTATAATCAGGTTGGGAGGGAGGCATGTGATGTTCAGACACAGAACTAGAATGAGTTTGTAATACGATGTGTCTATAAATTCACGCAACATGCAAATTTGCCATCAGCCCTTCTCTTCTTCCGCTAATCCCAGCAAGGCCGGAGAAAATGAGAAGGAAGGTTTCCTCAGGCATCTGCAGTGGGCCACGTGGGATGCTGGCTATCACTTGGAGGAAGTCATCCCACAACCACATCCTCCATCACCCCTCCATCCTGAGCCAAAGTTCCAGGGCTGCAAGGACAACAGTGTCTACTCATCCATTCGTTTAACCAGCATTAATGGCATTCCCTACTGCCTGCCATTTCAAGAGAAACAAAAAAATGAATAAAACCAATCCTGGTTTCCAAGGAGTTCATGGTCTAAAGGAGGATGGATAGCACTCTACCATCAGATACAAAGAGAGGAAGAAGGCAGGAGCAAAGATGAGTCAGGGTTATTAAAAGAGACCAATGTTTGTCACATAATCTATAATAAATGCACTATCAATGGTTCCGTTTTTAAAGAGCAGACAGAGTATTTATTACGTAACTTTGCCAATTAGAAACAAATGGTGATTCGAACGAAAAGTTGAAAGTTTAAGCCAGATATTTTGCCTACAATAAGCAAAGTGTTTTTTTCCATGCTAGCTTCTGTGTATATAGCAAGCATTAAACACACAGTCCTATCCATCAACCTATGTATTTAGATTTGGAGATGCATTGAATTACAAGCCCAAAACAGGTTCCAAATTATTCAGATATCAGGGTGTCAGTAAAACCCATTGTAAAAATCAAACCTCAGAATGTTTCTGCTTTCCTCAGATTAGAGGCACAACATATCTGAAGCAAGGTATAGCTAACGAATGGCCTAATGTGTGAGGGAAATACAGATATCTAAGACACACACACACACACACACACACACACACATACACACACACACGTGTACAAACATCAGGCTGATGTATTAGGTTTAAATGTAAAGAATACTGAAATCCTCAAGTATATCACCAGTTTATTCACACATCAGATCTGACTCTGAGAAGTGAAGGACCCTCCTGTCAGCAGCCAGAATCAACAGGGAAAGGTTTCAAACAGTTCAGAAGCACCACATTTACTCAAAGTGTATACTACCTGCACATCGTTCTTCTTCATTCTGTTAAATCCTGAGGCTTCTGCCAGCAGACGTGTGATGCCACACCTTGAGAAAAAGAAGGGGGAATAGGGACTTCACTGGTAACAAAATGATATTTCTTTCCTAAATGGAATATAATTCTGACAGACTTTTTCCTCGTTAGTTGGGATTTTTGATGTTTGACATTGATTGAGCAAATGAAAGACAAATACACCTTGTCTTCTAATCTAACTCGCCATGCTGCCTTCTGTGTAATAAAAGTGGTTTTTAAAGGAATATCAAGTAGAAGGATGAAGTGTGCACACTGTTCCAGAAATCAACCTTGTAAACTTGACATGATATATTGATATATTGAAAAATGACATATTGAAAATAGCTGGTATTAAATCAATGGAGGAGAAGGGACAAAACATTTTGATAAATTTTTATTTATTCTGATAAATTTAAATTGGCACTAACTTTAAAAAATACCAACAACAGGGCCACCTGTGTGGCTCAGTCAGTTAGGCGTCTGACTTCGGCTCAGGTCATGATCTCACAGTTCATGGGTTCGAGCCCCGCGTTGGGCTCTGTGCTCACAGCTCAGAGCCTGCAACCTGCTTTGGATTCTGTGTCTCCCTCTCTCTGTCCCTCCCCTGCTTGCGCTCTGTCTCTTTCTGTCTCTTAAAAATGAATAAATGTTTTTAAAAAATTAGCATTTAAAAAATACCAACAATAAAAGTAATGTATTTAGAATTTAAATGCAAAGTAGATTAAATTAAGAAATACCAGTAACAAGAAAGATGTTCAGAAGAAAGATAAGGATATTGATTAACATTGGATTATATGTTAACTGAAGTGTGAATGGTAAAAAATTTTAGAGTGACCACCAAAAGAATAGTAGTAAAATGTACAATTTTTCAACCCTCTAGAGGAAGAAATAGAAAAAAAAGAAAATAATCTATCCAATAAAAGCAGGAAAGATGGAAAAAGAGATAAGAAAATGGCAAACTGAAAGCACAATATTGCTGAACAACATCACAATAGAAATTTAAACATTTAGAACTGAATTACAATAAAAGCAATATATATCTACAAATATCAGTCATTATAGCTGTTGCTGTAGTCATGGTTATATAATTATTTCTATTGAAAAAGTTCTCAGAGAAAACTGTGAAGTCTTATACATTCATATATTAGAAAAAAATAACTATGGGAGGCACATAAGTGGCTCAGTTAGTTAAGTCTCTGATTTCAGCTCAGATCATAATCTCATGGTTCATGAGTTTGAGCCCTGCATCAGGCTCTCTGCTGTCAGCACAGAACCTGCTTCAGATCCTCTGTCTCTCTCTACCCCTCCCCTGCTCACTGTCTCTCTCTCTTTCAAAAATAAATTAGCATTTAAAAAACATATTAAAGAAAAAAATATTGAAAACTAATTATATAGGTTTTAACCTTTAAAATAAAGCAGTAAATTCAGAAATAATGTTGAAAAGTCAAAGGTAGAGGTAAGAGGAAAATTTATAAAGTAAAACATAAAATTATAGAGATGGTTGATAACTGAAAGGCAATTGAAAGGTCAGAAAGAAAGAAAGGTACAAATAGGCACAGAAGGATTGAATGAAAGAACTTCTGACAAGGTTACTCAGGGGAAAAAGCAGAAGAAAGAAAGCACATAGATACAAATAATATTAGGAGTGTAAAATTTGCCATAGCTATATATAAAATTCAAATGACATTATATAAAAGTATATTCAGAAGAATTTTGCATCAATAATTTGAAAATACAGTAAAGTGTTAATTGACTCAAAATATATTAAATCCTAAATCATTTATAACCATTAAACAAATGGCATAGGTAGTCAAAGCCATACAACCCTTCAGACCAAGATACCATGTCAAAAAGTTTTATCAAACCTTTGAAAAACAGCTAATTCCTATTTTATTCAAAATGTATAAGAATAAAAAAAAGAAGACATACATATCTTATTTCATCTGGCTAGTACAAACTTAGTTTGAAAACAGGATAATTAAGAAAGTTGTAAGCAATCTGACTTATGAATATACGTGTGACTCTCCTAAACAAAGTACTAACATATCAAAAGCAGGAGTATATGTTTTTTAAAATGTATCATAACAAGGTAGAATATATAACAGAATTGCAGGTATCTTTCATACACAAAAAAACATAAAAATGGAATTTACCACATTAACACAGTAAAAAAATGTTTAATAGTAGTATTAAAATGTATCTATTAAAATATAACAGTCTGTGATTTTTTAAATAACAACAACAGAAAGCACTTACCTAGGATCAGAAAGGACCCAACTTAACTTGATAAAAAAAATATGTAAAACGAAAGCCATACTAAAACACATCCCTTACATACTGGTAGAATGTTAGAAGTAGTCTCATTCAAATCAGGAACAAGACAAACCAACTCACTGTCACAATCTTTAGCTCACATTATACTGGAGAGCCCAGTCAGTGAAAAAATTAAGAAAAACACATACGTTTAAGGATTAATGGAGAAAAATATTTGATGATGTCATAGATGTCTATCTAGAAACTCTAAGAAGACTGACAAACTATAAAAACTAACAGGAGTCAGCAATATGGGGGTAAAGTTCCACTTGTACCTTTACACCCTTCTCTATCTTTCCCCACTCTCTCTGTGCTCTGTGACACTACTGTGAGCTTCAGATGGATCTGGCCAGTGGTGAGAGGGGGAGCAAAGGCAAAGGCAGATTTACCAGAGGAAAGCAAGGTCAGGCTATTATTCCCCCAACAGTAGATCCCCTCCATGAAAGGCTCAGCATTTGTCAGGCAGACCTCCTATGGGGACTTCCCTGTGTCTTGCTCTAAGCATTGCTCCTTCCTGCCACCCTTCAGATAGAGGGCTGATGACTGAGCCTTAAAATTACTAGCCCAGGGCAGCTGCATTATCCATGGTGATTTTATATACCCTGCTCACACCTCTGTAATTAGTCCCTTACACTAAACTCTTCTCAAATTAACCTGAGTGTTCCATCTGTTTCTTGCTGAGATACTGATTTATACAAGCAAGTGTGTTGAACACAAGATCAGCAAATATAAATCAATGTTTTTACCATAAACTGACAGTAACCAATCAGAATATGATAATTAAAGATCCTGGGGGCACTTGGGTGGCACAGGTGGTTGGGGATTCAACTCTTGAATTCAGATCAGGTCATGATCTCATAATCATGGGATGGAGCCCCATGTTGGTCTCCACACTGAGTGTGGAGCCTTCTTGGGATTCTCTCTCCCATCTCTGTATCTCCCTCTCTCTCTCTCTCTCTCTCTCTCTCTCTCTCTCTCCCAAAAATAAATAAATAAATAAATAAATAAATAAATAAAGATCGTGCAAATTAGTCTGGCAAAGAAAATGGGCAGAATATTTACACAGAAATAATTTAAAATTCACTGAAGGCCCCAAAAGACAATCAGGATAAATATATGAATATACAATGCTCACTTTCGGAAGACCCCATCTCGTAAAAAATACCAAATCTCCCCCAAATTAATCTGTGAACTAAAGAGGTTCATATCAAAATTCCAACGAGATTTTTATGAGATGGAATCTTTCATACCAATTCTAAAATGCAGAGGGGAATACGAAAATCTAAGAAGGGTCGATCACGTTTAAAGGAGAGAGGAGGAAGAAGAGGCAAGTAAAGAGAATGAGGAGGAAGAACAATTTCTCCCGCCAGAAATCAACCTGTACTTTAGAGCTAGACATATCATAAAAGTGATGCATTTACATAAAAGGGGATTAACAAATGAACAGAAGAGAAAGCCCAGAAGAAAACTTGCACATTAATGATGACATGTGTTATAGCAAAAATAATATTATAAATCACTAGAGAAAGATAGTCTCTTTTATGAAAGGTATTAGTATAATAAGCTATCCATAAAAGGTGAAAAAAAAATTACCTTGGTTAAATAGCACCAAAAAAAGAAACCCAAATACAAAAAGCAAAACCTTGAAGCTGCTTACAAAGTAGAAGACTATCTTCATCATCCATGCATAGAAAGGCATAAAAAGACCCTCTCAAACAATAGACCAAAAGCAAAATACATAAATTAAAAGATCATCTCATCCTATCTTCATGTTAACTATACGTGACCAGTTCCTACATGACTTGTTCTAGATGACACGGATGAGATTTTATTCCAGGTCTGACTAAAACTCCAGTGCTTTGGAAAAATGACCACTGTTTTCCCTTTTCCTTGTATCTGTAAGAACCTGTTAGTCACTTAGTTTTGAAAGTTCACTGCTCATTTGTTTGACTATTTAATGATGACCTGGAGGAGATGGAGAGGTGCTCAAAGCAAGGCCCATACCTGTGTTCCAGTAAGAGTGCCCCAGAAAGGTTGAAGGCAGAGAGGAAGAGCAGGATCCTGTGTCTCCGACAGGGCTGAGCCATGCCAAACCTGAACGTTCCTGCCACATCAGAGAAAAGGCACATGCCCCCTAGGACCACCATCCTTCCAGCCCTGGATTCTTTCTCTACTTAGGATGTCAAGGGGTCCACTTGCAGAGAACGTGATTAAGGGTACATAACAGCTTCCTCCCTAATACATACTGGACTTGTTATCTCTGAATTGATTCAAAACTCTTTTGGGTCCATTGCTACATCATCAGGTTTTCAAAATGTATTCGCCATCATGGAAGGCAGTAGCACTCTGTCTGCCATAAAGCTCTCTTTAACCTTTAAGCATTGAGGCATCCAAGCTCTGGGATGTGGAAACTAAGTTGAATGGAGAGCATCAAGCCTCCTGATTTCTGATCCTTTCTTCCCACTTGCCGACCTGGTCTCTAAGTTCTAGCATGTTCTATGCCTAGAAATGCCCCTGTCATTCTCTTGTACCTTCCTGACTGAGATGGACCATCCCAGCTGTAGTTAAGCAACTATTTAAAAGGGTAAAGGTAAAACATGAATCTCACTCTATGAGGCTGGGACTCATCCCATGGTTACTTTAGCTGGTGGGGAGGTTTGGTGGGGACCTTGAACAGCACCAGGATCAAAGCCCATAGTTCAGGCTTTCTTGCAGGTGTGTTTGATTGCTTTGTGTCTACAACCAGGAACTGTGAAACGTGGCTACCAGTTTTTTTTCATCTTTTGTTTGGCTGTGTCCAATAATGTCAAAACAGTCTGTCAGTTCAACACAAAGATATTAGCTGGTTCATTGGAGATACTCACTTACTGTTTGACACTGCAGAGCCAGAGAACCTGGGAGCGGGATGCCCTCTCGCCTCCCTGGCCTCCCTCCAGCCTCCTGAAGTGCATTTGCTATTGTATGTACTTGATTGCAAGGTGTGAGAGAGGTAGCTCAGTGTGAGACCTGATGAGTGAACAGAGGGGCTTTTCTGCTCATGGTTATTTGATCTGCGTTATTACTCACAATGAGCCCTACCACCGCTGAGGGATGCACGATGCTTTATGAAATTCAGTGTACTCAAATATATCTGTTGTTGGTCTATGGTTGGATGAGGATAATTATTATAGTAATTATTAGATCATTTGCAATAATAAGAATTTGCCCATTATCTTCACCTTTATCTTCAAAGCATTAGACAAACGCTGACTTGATCCTTTAAACACCCCCCACTTGGCCTATCCACATCGGTCAATTGCTATACACGTTAATCTTAGAACATAGCAAGGGAAATACCCCCTTCCTGTAGCTGTGCTCAGTAATGACAACACGTTGAGGTTTGTGGCTGCCCTTTATTTGCAGTCACCTTCCTTCCGGCATTTGGTCGACTGAATACCCCTTATACCACTGCTGGCTGGTGAGAGATCCCGAAGGGTGCACTGCACGGAACTTAAATCACCTTCCAATACATGTTTTGCAAGTAAAAGTAGCTTTCTGAGTGTGTAGGGTTTCATTTGGAACTCTGAATTATAGAAATTAGGGACAGAGTGACCACACGGACATACAATAAGCACACAGCTGCAGAAATAAAAGGTCTCAGTGCATTGTGGCAGTCCAGCCAGAGCATGAAGAGAATCTAACATCATTTTCAGCCTGCAGTGCATTTTCTGTGAATAGAGATACCAGAAGTATTTAATTTTTTTTAGTTTGTTTATTTATTTATTTTTTGAGAGAGAGAGAGAGAGACAGCGAGCAGGGGAGGTGCAGAGAGAGAGGGAGAGAGAGAATCCCATGCAGGCTCCGCACTGTCCATGCAGAGCCCGATATGGGGCTTGAACTCAGGACCCGTGAGATCATGACCTGAGCTGAAATCAAGAGTCAGACCCTTAACCGACTGAGCCACCCAGATGTCCCATTTTTTAGCTAATTTTTAAAGGAATCAAAAGGAGGAAAAATATCTACCTTCTAACTCTAAAAAATCTTGATTTATTTCAGTCAGCAATTTGCTTGATAGTTTTATCTTTACAGACTTTTTAAAACAAATTATTTTAATGTTTATTTATTTTTGAGAGAGAGACAGAGTGGGGGAGTGACAGAAAAGGAGGGGGCAGAGGATTCAGAGCAGACTCTATGCTGACAGCAGAGAGCCCAAATCAGGGCTCGAACTCATGAACCACGAGATCATGACCTGAGCCAAAGTCGGACGCTTAGCTTAACCGACTGAGCCACCCAGGCACCCCATCTTTACAGAATTTTAAGTAGTAAATTAGTTTAATCAGACAGCTCTAATCACACAGCTGTGCAATATTATGAGGAATGGGTGTCTGATCAGGTGATAGTTGCGGCAACCAGGCTTTACTTTTTTGTTTTTTTCCTTTACACACACATACTACATTAAACACTTTTCTTCTTAAGCTGAGCGACATTTTTCAACTGACAACTGTATTATATTTGTACAGCGTACAATTAAATGTTTGCCTATTTCAAATTGAAAATCAATACTTTCCTTTTATATCCCTCCTTTTTAAGGAAGCCACATTGCCTCCAAAGGGAAAATACTGTTTCTAGAGCTTCGGTTGTTAAGGTGAATGAAAAGGTCATTGGCTGTGTGTGGCATTGCACACCGTGATGTGCCTCACTCGAGCTGTGACAGCTTGCTGAAAGAAAGGTTTTTAGTCAGACATGAATTTGGGGGTGATGAGATCTGTTAAACATCTTCTCTACCTTACCAGGACACATTAGGTGATTCTCCCCAGCAGCTGCCTTGCCCCCCAGCCCATTCCTGCAAGAAGCTCCGTGCTGAGACCTGCCCTTCAGCTCCGTTTCTGAGCACCCGGGGGGACAGTGAAGAGTCCCAGGGCTTAGAGTTGGGAGACCTGAGTACCTGCTCAGGCTCTGGGATAAGCCCATTCTAAGGCCTTAGACCAGAATGTTCACTCTTCTGAGCTTCAGATCTCCACTTATAAAAAGAGGAGAATATTTTTGATAAAGATGGCATTAAGTTGATGTCTAGTACCCTCTGTCAGCTAGCTTTAAACACATAGCAGTGATAAATTAAGCATAAAAAGAGAAATCCAAAAAGAGAGAGTTGGCCTCGAAAGCCTAACAAACATCACCCCGGACTGAAATAGAACTTAAATGCAAAGCAGTGAGCAGAGCTGAAGCCACAAGCCTTGTGGGTCATGATCCAAACCAAAGCAGTGGTGGCCAGGAACCCATGGGCAAAATGGACTAAAAGTCTCCACTCAAACTGGGAGATTAAAGCTATGGTCTGTACCTGGAGCAGAGTGCTGTAGGGGCCGCTCCCAACCATGAAGCGAGGCCAAAAGAAGCTGTGGTTGATTCTGCTTAGAGCTTATGCTCATAGAACAGGGTTACAAATACCAGAAATGGAACTAAACCACCTGATGGCTCAGTGACAGGTTTCGTCATGTCCACAAACGTGACACAGGGAAGGAATGCCAAAATGCATTGGAAGATGTGGAGCTTATCTGTGACCTTAGTAGAGCTATGAGGGGGTACCTACTAACTTTATAGAATAAGAAGGATACATGTAAAGGAGTTTTCAAATCAATAAGTTTTCAAAGGTAATAAGTTTTCAAATCAATCTGAGACTAAAATTTTAAAGGCATAACTATATCTTACGGTAAGAAAGACAGCCAAATGCTAACAGATTGAAAAGCTGTTCTCTTTATATGAAATTAATTTTACAGAATAGCTTGAGAAAAATTACAAAATAAATTTGGGTAGGGACATCAAAGAGATAAAAGAATAATTTCTATGAAAACAAACATGAAAATATTAAACAAAAACTGGCAGAAATTGAATAATAACAAGAAGTGAAAAATAGAATGACTTAAATGAGAAAGACATAATACTATCCAGACTTGACATAGCAAATGAGGAATCAGAAAATGCCTCAAAGGAATTTAACTAGGATATCAGTTAAGGGATATAAAACTAGAGTTAGAAAAAAATTGTCAAATGTGTTTTTCAAACAGAGAATTGGAAGAGTAAAAAAACAGAAAAACAAAATTTTACAGAATTTGAGGAACAGAATTGGAGATGAGTTTGCAGGCTAACATTTCACCTCAACAACTAACTAATAAAAATACAGTCACAGGCAGGTATCATAAAATTAAAAATAAAGAGAAAAATTATAAAAGCAACTGGAGAAAAAAGACAGGCTGCCACAATATTTCAATAGTGGAACCTAAAGCAGACTTCACAACAGAGTCAGAAAGGGCAGAAAATGATAAGTTAAAGGAATCAGGGGTGCCTGGGTGGCTCAGTCAGTTAAGCATCTGAGTCTTGATTTGGGCTCAGGTCATAATCTCACAGTTTGTGAGATCCAGCCCCACATCAGGCTCTGTGCTGATAATGCAAAGCCTGCTTAGGATTCTCTCTCTCTCTCTCTCTCTCTCTCTCAAAATAAATAAATAAATAAAATAAATAAACAAACAAACAAACATTAAAGAAAAAAAGATTCAAAGTGCTGCAAGAGATTAGCCAAATCTGGTATTTCACATACAAAAGAATATTTTGGAATGGGAACAAAATAAAGACAAGAAAATCTACACTAAATACAAAATTGGTTAATATTTATAGATCCTCATTATAAGAATTTTTGAAGTGCTACTCCAGGAAGGATTTAAAAAGAAAAAAAATGCACTCAAACTCGAGTATAGAATACAAAAGACAACTATTAAATTGCACACACACTTGGGGCGCCTGGGTGGCGCAGTCGGTTGAGCGTCCGACTTCAGCCAGGTCACGATCTCGCGATCCGTGAGTTCGAGCCCCGCGTCAGGCTCCGGGCTGATGGCTCAGAGCCTGGAACCTGCTTCCGATTCTGTGTCTCCCTCTCTCTCTGCCCCTCCCCCATTCATGCTCTGTCTCTCTCTGTCCCAAAAATAAAAAAATTTAAAAAAAAAAAAAAAATTGCACACACACACACACACACACACACACAGCAAAAACTGATGAAATTTTTTTTTCAATATATGAAATTTATTGTCAAATTGGTTTCCATACAACACCCAGTGCTCATCCCAAAAGGTGCCCTCCTCAATACCCATCACCCACCCTGCCCTCCCTCCCACCCCCCATCAATCCTCAGTTTGTTCTCAGTTTTTAACAGTCTCCTATGCTTTGGCTCTCTCCCATTCTAACCTCTTTTTTTTTTTTCCTTCCCCTCCCCCATGGGTTTCTGTTAAGTTTCTCAGGATCCACATAAGAGTGAAACCATATGGTATCTGTCTTTCTCTGTATGGCTTATTTCACTTAGCATCACACTCTCCAGTTCCATCCACGTTGCTACAAAAGGCCATATTTCATTCTTTCTCATTGCCACGTAGTATTCCATTGTGTATATAAACCACAATTTCTTTATCCATTCAAAAACTGATGAAATTTTGATATCAGAAAAGGAAAGCAATGAAGACTATCAGTGAAATCAAAATCTTATTTATCAAAATAACCAAAAAAAATAAAAAATCTCTAGCCATATTTAATAAGAAAAAAAGACAAATTGCCAATTTCAGTAATGAAAGAGACACATGGCTAGAGAGCTTATAGTTAATTATATATTAACTTTATATAAATAAATTCCATACATTATATAAAATAGGAAAATTCCTTGAAAAATATCTACCTTTGAAGTCATCAAAGAAAAAATAGCTAACTGAAATAGACCTATACTTATTAAATAAATTAAATTATAGTTAGAAACCTTCCCCACAACCAACATACACACATGCAAATACCCCAGACCAAGTTGGTTTCACTAGCGAATTCTATCAAACATTTAAGGGGGAAATGCCAGTTCTACACAAACAGTTCAAGAAAATAGAAAATAAGAGAAAATTTCTCAATTTATTTTATGACCTGAAGGTAATTATTTTCATTTACCAAAGAAATGGTGAAAAATAAGCACATGAAAATTGCTCAGTATTCATATGTCATTAGAGAAAATAAAAACTCCAAAAAACTACACATCAGGAAGTGTTATATAGTGGTTTTTTTTTCTGACAATACCAAGTACTGGTGAGATTTTGTAGGAACTAGAACTCTAATTCATTGCTAAGTGGGAATGTAAAGTTGTACAACTACTTTGGAAGACAGTTTTAGTTTCTTACAAAGTTGACTATCACACGTACCATATGACTCAGACATCCCAGTCCTAGATATTTACTCAAGAGAAATTACAACTCATGTTTACATAAAACTGTATGAATGTTTACAGAGACTTTATTCAAAATTGCCAAGGGGCTTCTGGGTGGTTCAGTCAGTTAAGCATCAGTTATGTCAGTTAAGCCGACTGCACAGAGCTACTTGGAATTCTCTCTCTTCCTCTCTTTCTGTTCCCCCACCCCCTTTCTCTCTAAAAATAAATATTTTTTTAAACTACCAAGAACAGGACCATCTCAAATGTTCTTCATGTGGTATGAATAAACAAAGTGGATACAGTGGAATACTATTCTGCCATAAAAATAAATGCACAAACTGATAAGTGCAATAATGTGCATTAACTTCAAACGTTATGCTAAATGAAAGAAGATTATATATTGTATGATACCATGAAAATTACTATATGAAAAAGGAGGAACCCATTTAAAGGATTTAACAACAGACTAAATAAAGCAAAAGGATCAGTGAATTTGAAGACAGGTCAACTGATACTATATGAGGAAGAAGAGGAAGAGAATAAGGAAGAGAAAAAGTTATAATAAAAGAAATTGAGCAGAGCATCTAAAATCTAGAAAACAAAAATCAAATAGAGGCCCTTAAAAATTAGAGGCCCAGGAAAAAAGAAAGAGAAAATAAGAAAAGTAAATGTTTGAGGTTATATTGGCTGAGAATCTTTCAAATTAATAAAAAGAATTAATCCACAGATACAAGGAGCTCAGATAATTCCAAGCAAAATAAAAAATAACAAAAAAATCACCTAGAAATGTCATATTATATTAAAAATACCCATGGTGTACTTATAATGGGATATTACTCAGCGATCAAAAAAAAAATGGAATCTTGCCATTTGCAACAACATGGATGGAACTAGAATGTATTATGGTAAGTGAAATAAGATGGTCAGAGAAAGACAAATACATGATTTCACTCATATGTGGAATTTAAGAAACACAACAGATGAACATAGGGGAAGGGAAGGAAAAATAAGATAAAAACAAAGAGGGAGGCAGACTATAAGAGACCCTTAAATACAGAGAACAAACTAAGGGTTGCTGCAGGGGAGGTGGGTAGGAGGATGGACTAAATGGGTAATGGGCATTAAGGAGGGCACTTGTTGGGATGAGCACTGTGTGTCATATGTAAGTGATGAATCACTGGGTTCTACTTGAGAAACCAATACTAAGCTGTATGTTAACTAACTTGAATTTAAATAAAAAAAAATAGTGAAAAAAGCCTATGTGGGGGGGGGGGGGTGAAAAACACAATACAAATTGTAGAACAGTAATAAGAATGACAACAAAACAGAAACCAGAGAAATCAGATGACAAAGTGACAACATCTTGAAAGTGCTGAAATTTTTAAAAACTCCTTTTAGTCAATATATATACAACAAAAATATCCTTCAAAAATGAAGATGGGATGTTTGCTGCCAGTGTAATTTAGTAGCTCCTACTAGACTGGTCACTCATGCAATTAAAACTATACATTCTGGGCAACACGTACAACCACAACTAAAACAACCAACTAAAATTACTGGAGCAGAACAAAAGTAGCAATATTCTGGGGACAGATGAGTACTCGCGAAAAGTAATGACACTGTGTGCATTTCTGTTATCACAGCTTTTAGCCAGAGGGTAAACCCTAGTGATTGTCTCACATCTTTCTGGCTGGAAGAACCAGAAGAACCAGAAGGAGAAGTTTAAGCCACCAGAGAGGTGAGAAGTGAAGGGAGATTTCCAAAAAGAGAAGGACTACAGAGAAGTAGTTACAAATGTTGTGTTTATGTTTTGCCCAAGTATCTGGCCAATCCCTAAGTCACACACATGTGCATATGTGGGCTAAAAAGGGAAGGAACTGAGATTTAAACATCTTTCCCCAGAGATAAGAGTGTGCAGTTACTTTCAGACCAAATTAATTCTCTGCCAAAACAAAAACATCAAGACTCTTTGTAAAAATATTTAAAAATTCATAATCTCTACAATATAACATTCACAATTCTCAGGATGTGTTCCAAAATTATGTGACATGAGGAATCCAGAAAATGTGGCTCAATCTCAAGAGAAAGAAATATCAATGGAAATGAGACCTGAGATGACAAGGGTGGTTGTAATTACCCCACAGGGATTATAAACCAATTATTATAATGATGCCTAATGATATATGTTAAAAGGCTTACAATGAATGAAAATATATAAAATAACATCAGAGAAATAGAAACGATACAAAGAACAAAGTAGAAATTTCTATGTTTAACAATTACAATATTTAAAATAAAAATTTCACTAGACAGGCATTAACAGTAGTGTAATGGTTAGTATTACGTGTCAACTTGGCTGGACTACAGTGCCCAGATATTTGGCCAAAACATTATTCGAGGTGTTCCTGTAAGGGTGTTTTTAGGATGCAATAACATCTAAATCAGTGAACTTAGTAAAGTCGTGTGCCCTCCATAATATGAGTAGCCCTCATTCAATTAGCTAAAGATCTTCTTAATAAAATAAAGACTGACCTCCCCCAAGCAAAAAGGATGGCATTGCTTAATGGGTTGCTTGGTAGTCTTACTTGATGGTCTTCAAATTTGAACTGCAACATTGGATCTTTCCTGGGTGTCTAGCACGCCAGCCAACTCAGATCTTGGACTTGCCACTCATAAAATTGTAAACCAATTCCTTAAATTCTCTCTCTCTCTCTTTCTGTACACACACATGTGTGCGCGCGCACATGCACACACACACACACACACACACACACACACACACACACACTATTGGTTCTATTTCTATAGGGAACCCTAATAAAAGTGAAATGGATATGAAAAAAGAAATAAGTCAATGAAATTGAACACAGATTAATAGAATTATCCAATCTAAAGAACAAATAAAATAAAAGTTAAGGGAAGGATAGTTTCTAGGACATGTGGAACAATGTCAAAAGGCCTAATATATGGATAATTGGGAGTCTCATAAGATGAGGGAAAAGAATATGGGGCAGGGGAAGCCTGGGTGGCTCAGTCAGCTAAGGGTTCAACTCTTGGTTTTGGCTTAGATCATAATCTTGCAGTTTGTGAGTTCAAGCTTCACATCAGGCTTCATGCTGAAGGCATGGGGCCTGCTTGGGATTCTTTCTCCCTCCTTCTCTGCCCCTCCCCCACACATGCATGCACTCATGCACTCATGCACTCTCTCTTTCTTTCTCTCTCTCTTTCAAAATAAATGAACTTAAAAAAAACAGAATATTGTGCAAAAGAAAATATTTGAGGAAACAAACATTTTTTAAAAATTTGATGGGCATAAATTTATAGAATCATGAAATGCAGCAAAATTCACACACAGTAAATATTGAGAAAACCATGCTTAAGTAAATCATAGTAAAATAGCCAAAAACTAATGAAAAAATTACAAAAGAATATAAAAACAAAAATTCACATTTGATATACAGGAACTAAGTGACTTCGTCCAAATATATAGAAACTAGAAAACAAAGGAACAGCATTTTAAGGTTCTGGCAGGTGGGGAGAACTCCCAACCCATAATTCTATACTCAGGAAAGATATCCTTCAAGGATGAAAGTTAAATAATGTCAGTTTCAGGAAAATAATAAATAAAATAAAATAAAATAAAATAAAATAAAATAAAATAAAATAAAACAAAACATAGAAAAAATATTTTAGACAGAAGGGAAATGAAATTAGATGGAAACTCAGATATTCAAGAAGAAATGACTACCACTGGAAATGGTAAAAATATTGGCTTACATAAAAAGACAATGTTTTTCTCTTAATTATTTAAGATATGCAGAACTGGTTAAAGCAAAATTATAACATTGACATATGGCATTTATAATGTGCAATATAAATATATAACATTTATAATATATGGTATATATATAATATGTATCTGTATGTAATACATGTAAAATATGTCAAAAATACTCTAGACTTTAAAAAGTTAATGGTGTATATTTTAAACCTCAGAGCCCTCAAAAAACCACTAATAAATAATGCAAATAGGTAAGAGTAAAAATCCAGTGGATACTTTAAAAAACATATACTCAAATAACCCCCCCCAAAAAAGACAGGAAGAAGTAATAGGATTAAAAAAAAAACATTGAAATGAGCAGATAATAAATACTAGAATGGTAGACTTACATCAAATGTTGGTAACAGCATTGAATGGCTATGAATAAAACACTCTAAGCAAAAGGTAGAAAACTGTCAGAATGGTTTAAAACAAAAACTGAAGAAAATTTTACACGGGAAAGCAAGATGTTAAGACTCAAATCAAATATAAAGATAGATAGTTTGAAAGTGGAAGAATGGAAAAATATATACTTTGAATACAGTATGCATAAGAAGACAAAATGTCTGTACTATTATCAAATAAAACAGATCTCAAAACAGAAAGTAATTAGATAATGATAATAGAGTCAATTCCTCAGGTATTTATGACAACTACAAATATCTGTGTGCCTAATAAAAGAGTTCAAAACACATAAAGCAAAAACTGGCAATAACTAAAAAGAGAAATAAAAGAAAATCCAAGGAATCCACAGAAAAAACTCCACAACTAGTCAATGAGTTTGGCAAGGTCACAGGATATAATACCAGCATTCAAAATCAGTTGCATTTCTATGTATAAGTAATGAACACATGAAACTTAAATTTAAAATACCATTTTCAATCACTAAAGATATTAAATACTTAGACATAAGTCTAACGAAATATGCACAGAGTGTATATGCTGAAACCACACATTATTGTTCAAAAGAAACCAAAGAAGATATAAATAAATGGAGACATATATTTGAAAAAGAGAGAGAAATAGACAATTTCACAATCACAGTTTTAAAATGTCCTCTTTGAGAAAATAATAACTATACAAAAGTAATATATTGCTCAGATCATTGATGTAATTATCATTTGTAGAACATTATTGCCAACAATAGCAGAATACATGTCCTTTTCAAATGTATGTAAGATGTTCACCAAGATAGATCATACACTGGGCCATGAAACAAGACCCTACATATTCAAAAAGATTGAAGTCATACCAAGTACATTTACTGACCATAATGAAATCAAATTAGTATTCTTTATGAATAAAACATCTTTAAAAAACCAACTACTTGGAAAGTAAACAACACATATTTAAATAATCTGTTAGTAAAAACAGATAGGACAATGGAAATGAAATATTTTAAACTCAATGATCATAAAAATGCAACATGTTAAAATTGGGATTCAACTACACCAGGGTTTAGAGGAAAACATAGAGCTTTAATGCTTACAGATAGATCTAAAGAAAGATCTAAAATCAATGACCTACAGTACTACTTTAAGAAGCTAGAAACATAAAAGCAAAGTAAATCCAGATAAAAGGGAGAAATAAATATATATAAAAGCAACAAATCAATTAAATTGAAAACAAAAACATAGCAAACTAAGAAACTCAGGTTTAGTTCTTTGAAGAAAAAAAAGCAACAAAATTGAGAAACACTTAGACACATTCTTGAGAAAAGAATGAAGAAGAACACAAATTGACAATAGTGTGAGTGAAAGATGTTATATCTATGGGTCTTACAGATATGAAATACATAATAAAAATATGAAAAACTTTATACCAACAAATTAAACATTTTTGGTTAAATGGATGCATTTTTTAAAAATATGACTTATGAAAATGGCACAAGATGATATAAATTCTGAATAGTGCTTTATAAAGAAATTGTGGGTTATTTTAATCAAAAATTATTGCATGATAAAATATCAAATAATTGATTTTACTGGTGAATTATATCAAACATTGAAGGAAGAAATGCCACTAATTTTATACAAATTTTAAAGGAAAATATAGGGAGCCAAATGCTTTCCAAATCACTTTATAATGCCAGCATAATCCTAACACCAAAACTTACACAGACATTACAAAAAAATAAAATTATAAATCAATATCTCTCAAGAACATTCATGAAAAATACTCAACAGGGGTGCCTGGTGGCTCAGTCAGTTGAGCATCAGACTTCAGTTCAGGTCATGATCTCACAGCTCGTGAGTTCAAGCCCCCCGTTGGGCTCTGAGCTGACAGCGCAGAGCCTGGCTGGAGTCTGCTTCAGATTCTGTGTCCCCCTCTCTCTCTCTCTCTGCCCCTCCCCAACTCATTCTCTCTCTGTCTGTCTCTCTCTCTCTCTGTCAAGAATAAACAAATATTTTAAAAAATTAAAAAAAAATACTTAACAGAATACTGTACAAGTACATTAACTTCAGCAAATGGTTTCCAACCCTGATGTCCCTCTCCAGGAATAGGCTGGAAGCATCAACAGTGTGAGATACCCCAACTCTTACATTACTTGAAAGACTCATGTTAGAACGTGAACTTCCTAAGGGAAAAAGAAAGTAGCCTTTCTGAGGTCATCAAAAACCTGTTTCTTTTTCATCCCTGTTCTCCCTTCCACGGGTTCAGTTTTATCCTATGGCTGGTTCTCCTTGCTGTCACAGGATGCCTATCAATAGCAACATCTCCTCATTCTTGCCA
Organism: Neofelis nebulosa; assembly: GCF_028018385.1. Taxonomy (NCBI): domain Eukaryota; kingdom Metazoa; phylum Chordata; class Mammalia; order Carnivora; family Felidae; genus Neofelis; species Neofelis nebulosa. Next base: position 14,897,452 of record NC_080790.1, read on the forward strand.
ACAGGAGTAAGAGAACATCTCTTCCCGTTTTTTTTTTCTCCCTCCCCCCCCCACCTTTGGTCAAAGAAAATTTTACCAAAAAAAATTTGTTTCCTGCCCACTTAGAATAAATTCTTGCTAACAGGGAATTCCAGGTGGTGATTAGCTTAGGCCTGAGTCCTCACATCCTTCTTCGTCAAGAGATGTAGGAGTGACTAGTATTGACTGAATGTATTCAAGGGCCCAAACCCAGAGCTGGGAAGCTCCACCAGAGGGAGGGATCTGAATGATAGCTGGAGGGACCCATACTATTCACTGAGTATTGCTGCTTGCACCAGGAAGTGCCACGAAGCATTGGTGGAGCTGGCTAGCTTTTTGATATATCCCTTCCATTTTATATTTTGTCTCCCATTGGTCTCTCGCAAGGATTATTTAGCCAACAAAGCTAATCAAAGGCCCAAGGTGACACTGGCCTATTCTGCCCTTCAGGGGAAGACCACGTGGCAGGAACATTGTGTTGGGAAGGTGAATAAATGAAGTCTGCTGGTTCAAAATCCGATGGGATTCAAAATCAAGATAGTCCGATGAGACATCAAGATGTCTCAGAATCTGTTAGGTTCCCTGAGGGGTTGAGAAAGATCTCTGGGCCTTTTGTGTCCCTGGTCTTGTCTGATGTCAGGAGGATCCAGGTGTTCGGAAAGTTAGGGAGGCACTGCATGGCAGTAACTGACTCAGCAAAGTGACGTCTAAGAAAATGTGCTCAGCTTTATACTCTACAGGCTATGTAGCACTTTAAAAACTCTTGCCTCTGTGGCCCGATTAGATTGGGAAATACATTTTTGTTCCAGATATTTATTTAAAAGTTTCATTTTCACTTAATAAATCTATAGCCATGGCATACATGGAAGGTTTCCCCAAGTGGTAATTTATGCTTATTGTAGAATTACTTTTGAAAGTGCATGGGCTGCCTGTCACTGAGGGAAATTGTGGCCACTCAGTTTTTAGACTTATTGGCTGTTTTAGATTTGGGAGTTGATATATATTTGAAATGTTTATGCCTTTTCTTTCTTGTTAATTATCGATCTAAACCTTTACGGATTCCAAGACATTTGTGAACAAGGCTTTCATTAATCCCCAAGGCTGCAGAGGGGCCTGGGCAGTGGAATTTCCAATTTACAGATATGTAAAAAACTTGGGGACTAACATGCTAATTCTCAGGGTCACACGGTGGGTCAGGGATGGCCCAGCTCACAGAGTTTATAACAGGGGTACAAGACATCTGACTTGCTCACCAAAGACGACCCCTTAGCTGTACCTAGACCACACGGTTAAGGTTGGCTCCAGACACAAATAGGATGTGGACACAGCCCTTTACAACCCTCCTGGGGCCTCCTCCACATAGGGACACCTATCCTGTGTCCTATTTCAGCCCTTACCTAAGTGTAATCTAAGATCATCTGGTGGATGTATCCCCTTATTCTGAAATGGGTATGGAAGACTTCCAGACCATTGAAACCCTCCTCTTATCTTACACTGTTCCTCTTCCTTTCCCTCCTACCTCCCTCCTACCTACCATTCTAAGGCAATGGAGGGCCTTAGAAACACTGGTTAGAATCTCTCAGAACTTAGTCACCAGAGCCTGAGAACATTGCAAGGTGAGGTGGTTTCTTGATTCTCCTCATTGGTGGGGACCCGTGTAGGGCCTCAGGACTAGCTGCAGCCCTGCAACAGGAGACAAGCATAGAAGCTGCATCTGTCCACATGCAGACCCTTACCTCTCAGGCCCACAGAACGAAAAAGGAATGGGGATGACAATTTTATTTCCTGTTCTTAAGGGTCTTACAAGGAGCATCTAGCTCCAATAATTTGCTAAGAGGATTACTTGCTAAAAAGAAAAATTAGGACTGTTTTTCTTTCTCTATACAAGACCACTTTTATCTGTCCAGCCTTCCAGAAATACTCTAGTGACTCTGAGTACTGGCTTTGAGTCTTCCTTGGCACTTTTCTTACCTCCTTGTTTCCTGGGAGGTCATGACTCTGAAATAACATGATACATTTTGATGGGAAAAACGGGAAAGCAGATATCAGATCCTGGAGGCCTTAGGTGCAGAGGTGAAGAACCAGATGTTACCTGGTTGGAAGTATGGGGCCTTTCCAAAGTGCCTGCCTCCCACCTCGGGAGACCAGAGAAGACCCAGCCTCCTTCTCCATGGGTCAGGGACACTGGGGGTTGTACTGCGTGCTCTCTCTCGTGTGTGACAACCAGCGGGTTCTCGGATGTAGCCTGGCAAGCATCTCCCTGCTGGACACAGGATAGCAGCACTGGAAAGGTCCTGCAAATTCTGCTCACCTGAGCCCCTCCTGTGTGAGAAATGGGGATGGTGAGGCCCACTGAGTAGAAGTGAAGTCTTCAAGCCTTCGATCACATGCTCTTGATTACCAATTCAAGAATGAGGGGGTCTTCATGGGGTGCTCGCTTCCAGGAGGCCTGTGGTTTTATGTGTGTGAGCAAACACATTTTGTTTAAGTAGACCTTCCTCCTGCCCCCACCTCCAGCTCCGCCTCTGCCACCCCGTCTTTATTCATTGCTAACAGATGCCGCTGCCAGGCTGCAGCCAGACAAGAGCAGGAGCACACAGGCTCCCACGCTGGTGAGAAGAGGGAGGACTGATGAGCTGCCACAGTGCAGTGCATAGGGGGGCCTTGGCTTTGAATTTCAAGCCCCCCTTCCTCCCCCCACCCCACCCCACTAACCAGCCCTTCCAACAATCTCTGTTCTATGTCCTTTCACATCTGGGAGCAGCCGGATGAAAGCAGGCCTGTGCAAGCTGCTGAGGAGTTGGGGCTCCCCCTGGCAACCGCACTGAGGCCCAGGAGCTGGTGCACAACCTCCTCCCAAGGGACTGAAGAGAAAGAGGCTCCTGCCGGGAGCCTGGAAGAAGCAGTTTCCCATCATGCTCATGGCCACCTTCTATGAAGTGGAAAACGTGCCATGTCTGGGGCCCAGAGCACCCTGAGCTGCAGACAGAGCAGGCCAAGGCCTGAGCAGAAGGCTAGAGAGAGGCACTGATGGGACTCAAAGTAAGATCCCGATGACCACAGCTCTCTCTTGAACCTGTCTGCATCCACCTGAATGTGCTAACACTGTGTGATGTCACATGAAAGATTTCCCTGCAGTACCGGGTGTGCCTGAAACCTGCTAGGTAGTAACCACTCTCCTAATCTCTGCCTAACTCCTGACCATCCTCAGGGCCTAGGTCAAGGGACCCCTCTTCTCTGAAGCCTACCCTGATCCCCAGTCTAAGGTGGTCACTGCTGCCTCTGAGCCCCACAGCCGGACTAACACACAAGGCACTTTGCGCCTAGGGGACTTGTGGGTGTCTCTACCATCCCTCAGGGAACCCCTCTCTCATGCCCCAGCCCAAGGTGTATGTACAGCACAGTAGTTGCTCAATAAAGATGAGCTGGATCAATGGCATGCTAGAAATCTTAACGGGCTTGGTGTCAGAGACCCGAATTGGAATACTGGCTCTGCTGTGCATGTCGGCTGTGATACCCTCAACTATGCCCCACAGCCACATGCAAACTTGGACTCCTCATCTGAAAAATGGAAACACTGGCCTCTTTCCCCCCATATACACCATCGTTCCTGCAGAATCAAATAAGAAACGGGATGTTAAAAGGCTCCCTCACTTGTTCAATGCAGTACACGAGTAAACTGGCACTGTCATTGCTGTGCTTTTGCTGCTTCCATTATGACTACTCCTTCATTTATTACTATGAATAATGGAAACCGAAGGAGGACCCTTTGTATAGTCCATTTCAATTGCTCAATAATCTCTTCCAGGGGGACTTAGTTTTATTTATTCTCTTCTTGCACTCAATTTCAGCACAGAGCAGAGCGCAGAGAGGAGATTCCTCAGCTGTAAAATGGAGATTGAGCCAACCACTGCCTACCCATCCACCCCAATGTACTGACCCACTGATCTCATCTGGGTGCTTTCATAACTTCAAGAATCCCTGATGTCTCAAAATGGACAGAGACCAGCTTCCTGGGATCTAATATTGTATGCATGAAAGTTTAAAAAACTGAATGTGCCATGAGAAAACATGAAGAAGAAACTTAAATGCATATTGCTCAGTGGAAGAAGCCAATCTGAAAAGGCTACATACTGTATGATTCCAACCATATGACATTCTGGAAGAGGCAAAACTATGGAGACAGTAAAAAGATTAGTGGTTGCCAAGGGTTGTGGGGGAGGGATGAATAGGCAGAGCCCAGAGGATTTTTAGGGCAGTGAAAACATTCTGTATGATACTATAATGGGGGGTGCATGTCATTATACATTTGCCCAAACCCATACATTGTACAACATGAAGAGTGAACTGTAGACTATGGACTTTGGACTTTGGGTGTAGACTATGGACTTTGGGTGCTTATGATGTGTCAGTATAGGTTCATCAGTTGTAAAAATGAACCACTCTGGTGCACATTTTGACAACGGGGGGGAGGCTGTGCATGTGTGGAGACAATGCCCAGCTTGCTGTAGGAAATCTCCGTACCTTTCCCTCAATTTTGCTGTACCCTTAAGACTGCTTTAAAAATAAAGTCTTTTTAAAAAGTGAACATGTCTCTCATAAAAGAAATTAATATCTGCTTCTTTGGGAATCCTGAAAGCCGAGCTAGCAGCAAGACTTTTTATGAAGTTTGGGACCACTCTCAGGGCTTCCTGAGGGAGAGCAAGATGGGACACGAAATGAGCAGGGATGTTAAGGATTGGGAAAAACACAGTAGGAAGAATTAGGCAGGAGAAATACAACACAGGGCATGCCCATATCCCAGCTCAGCCACAGACATGGAGGCATAGATGGAGGCATAAGGCTTCTAAGTCAGGGTTCTTAAAAATGTTTTTTTTCCGGAATGATGAGGAATCTTTCCTGCTATGTGGTCACAGGCATTAGCTAAGAAGCCAACCTTGGTATTGCAGAGCATTATTTTCTATACCAGACACTGGTCATCACCATGACATGAGCTTTGCCATTGTGTCCCCCCATGGGTAAAAACAAGAGCAACAGCTGGACATTCGGGAGGTGGGCAGTCCTGGGGTCCTTTCCCTTGTTACTCTTCCTGTGAGCATTGTCTATATATTTATGGGTGTGCTTCCCAGTTCCCATACTGGCTAGGCTTTCTTCAAGGCCACCTTGGGGACACAGCTATGTGGGGTGTCCTATGGGGGAGGCCTCCTGTGGAAAAACCTGAGGAGAACCTGGGTTACAGGCACAAGAGCTCAGAAAATGCTGCTCTGGGGTCAAGGAGAAGAAGGTGGTTCTGTTTCTTCCCATGAAATGAAACTGCTCCAGAATTGCAAGCCTGCTGTGTTGCCTTTCAAGCATGGTCTAGTGGCAGAATTTAGACTTAAATGGGCCACTAGTTATGACCCATCATGTGTCAAGGACACAAGTATAAGTAGTACTTCTTAGGTCTTGAGAATTGAGAAATGTTTGCAGTTACCTGAACTGTCCCTGCCAGGAACTGTTCTTGGCTACCCCTTCCACTAACCCCACAGGAGGGTACATGTCCCAACTCTGTGCTCCCATATCACCCCATGGTGACCTCTGCTTCTGCATTTATTACATGATATTGAAAGGATGTGTTTGTTTCTCTGGCTTCCTCAACAAACTAAAAGCTGTTAGAAGTCAGGGATCCTGCTTGTATGACCAGTTTTGGTGACTCAGTCTATCCTCGTGACCCATGGACTTGGCAAAGTGTCTGGTGATTAGCAAGTATTCAGTAAGTTGTGGAATGAATGAAGGAATACCCAAACTCTAGGGAGTCAGGAAGCCATAACAGGGGTAAAGAGGGTCAACTGGACCTCCAGAATCCAAGAGGTTTCAAACCAAGAAAATAAATAGTAATGACAAAATTGATACAAAGATAGATAATAGTAACAACATTGCACAGTGAGTCACTAAATACGCGTTAAGCATTTTGCAGACATTATCTCATTCAATTCCCCTATAACCCTGTGAAGTGGACAGCGTAAGCCAACCACTTCAATGTAGGAATATGGTCTGGAGAAGACAATCTTCATCAGAAACACTCTCGACAGATCTCCTGCCCCTGCCTGGAGTGATTCCGGGGGCTTGATGGATTTATGTTCCTGAGCATTTGCAGAAAGGGGAAGGGGATAAGAGACATTGGCATTCACTAAATGCCCACCTTATACCAGGCAATGGGCTGGGTGTGTTACACACGTTTTCATTTAAGCTTGCAGGAATCCTGAGGGAACTCTATTATCATCTGTAACAATTTAATAAATGAAGAAACCAAGACCTAGGGGATGAGAAAAGGTTGAAACGAGCCCAGGCAACAGACAGATCCATAGAATCTGATATATAATTGGCACTTAGTAAATATGTATTGAATTAAATGGAATGGAATTAAATTGAATACTCTCTATGCATGAAGTCAAATTCTATTTCAGGGCTCCTCATTTCAGCAGACCTGGCAGAATACCTCCCCCAATGTCTCTTTAAAAGGCTGCAATGAGCCCCAGGAGCCCATTGGGAGAAGTGAGAGCAAGAAGTGGTACCTCCCACATTAATGAAAGTGTGCAGTGGTCATGGATTTGGGTTGAGGCTACGGCCTGTAGGCCACAAAATCTCATCAGCCTTGTAAAGGGAGATGTATTTATGCAAAAGTCTTGCCAGTTGGACTGCACAGAGCTCTTTTCTCCCAGAACACCTTAGGAAGGCAGTTCTGGTGGTAGCAAGGGTGGCTGTGAGCCAATTTAGAACTGTGTGTGCCCCCCGCCCTGAACATAACTGGAATGTTATTTATTATATTTGACATAGCAGCCTATGGCACTTGGATGCCTGAGTCTCCAGCAGTGATCCAGAGAGGAACAGGGTAATCATTTTAAATAACTGAAAATAATTTGCTTTAAAAAATGTGCATATTGGTTGTCTCTTGCCTAGAAATATCTCTCAGTGAGGGAATGATAATTTTGGATTTCTGTAGCTAGCTTGAAAACTAGTACTTATAACATTTTCAGTTGGTGGCACCAAAAGTCTGTGCAGTGTAGTATCACCAGATTTAATATTTTAATTGGAACGTGAGCTAGACATTCCAGTGCGTGAATCTTCCCGAGAACCTTGCCATCCTCTTATTCACCCAAGTAATCCAGTCAAGGAGTTCATTTATAGTCAACAAGAAAGTCAACTGGAGGTCCCACCCTTTGGACTGTTTTTCTCTTCTCTTGAATATGTCAAAATATTATAAATGTCAGTTATTCCCATTCTCATGGCTCAGACTGGCTCAATAATCAGTAACTTCCCCAGCTGTATAACAAATGTTGGGGGGGGGGGGCAGTGGTTGCAAGAGAGGAGAGCTTAAGAACTTGAAAGCAATTGCAGTCAAAACAGTTCACCTCTTTTGTTTCTGCAAGTCTCCTGCAAAAGTCCTTCTCTGCTACCGTTCTCTGGGCGCCAGAGTCTACTTCCCCCTTAGAAGCAAGCAACAGCTTGCAGCAAGCTTTTGTTGACACAAATTCCATGTTGCCTGGTGCTTTTGTTTGTTTCACACATAATTCACATTTTTCTATCTTATATGCATTTTTCATAGTCCGTCCTGAAGCAATGTCCTGGCTTCCATCTGGGACTCCCCGTCTGGGGTCAAAGTCCTCGCAGATAACTGGGTTAAGGGTGTTGATGGAACACTCAGCAGGATGGAGCTGACATATTAGAAACTACGTTCTTACAGCACAGAGATAAAAAATCACCTTGGATCAGACCCTAAACCAAACACAAAATGAGCCATAGCTCAGGTAGCCCAATCTTAAAGACACAACAATGAATCAATGTGCTTCTTTTCTAAAAGAGTTTTTTACAAAATTTAGTTGGGAAACAGAAGGAAAGTGTCAGTTTTGGATGAGTCTTAGATGGGGCTTCAGAGGCAGAAGAAAGGGAGGACAGAGAGCAAGAGTAGAGGACACACTGGGTATCATCGGTGGCACAAATGGCATTTGTAAGACTTGTTATGACTTGGTAACCTTCAAGGAAGTATCCTGAAAGCCAAGACCACTTTTCTATCTCCCAGCTCAAGGATACTTGAAGGGAACTTCTAAACATGGCTTTTTCACTAACAACAAATTCCACGGTAGGCACTGACTTCACAGAAGTTAAGAATACCAAGACTAGAAGAATCCTTAGAAACCACTTACTCCAACTTTCTTCATAATGCAGGACTCTACACTGCAGCATCTCCAATGACATAGGCACCCCATTAATAGGGCACTCACTGTCCACAAGGTTGCCCATTTCCTTATTCAACACTCCTCTGTGATCAAATGCCTCCTTCTACTGAGATAAAGCACAAGACCCTGTTTCCCATCAATGAGTGTAAATTCTGCCTTAAAATCACAAGGAACAAATCCCTTCCTCTAACCATGGCTGGATTACATGATGGTTACCAGCATGCGGTTTGCATTCATTGTGTCCTCTCCTGACCTCTGCCACTTACTTAACTTGAGCAAGTTACATAAGTTCTCCAATATTTAATTCATCTGAAATATGAGCACAATAGCAGGATATGCCGGCTTTAGTCAGGCTTGCCTATAGGAGGTTATAATGGTGGCAGGACCACATGGCAGAGAAGAAATACTGACCAGGAGTCAGAAGACTTGTGCTTTGTCCTAGCTTTGTCCTGTGGGCTGTGTGACTCGTGCAAGCCTTCCTACAACTCATGCCTCCCTTTTCTAAAATATCCCTCTTAACACTTGCCCTGCCTGTTAGCATCTGGGTGCTTCCATAGAGATCAAGTGCAAGCATGTGACTTGCACATCTGTGTACCTCTGGACCTATGGTATAGTGCCAGTGCAGGCACAGGCAAACATTCTGTGCCCAATGACTAAATTGTGCCTGTGCTTTCTGAGTGAAAGTTTAGGAATTGTGGGCTGAGAAGAGAAGAGGCTTATTAGACAATGCTTACAATTTGGTAGGCTATCTGGGAGGATAAAAGCCATAGAAAGCAGAAGGTGTATGTCTGCATTACAGAAGAAGGACCTGGAATGTAGGCAAGGATTTAGTCATTACCTGTTGTGACAGAACTGGAAGGGCAGAAGAGATGGGAAGAGCACACCTCTGGGCTCCAGAAGGTGCTTAGTAGTAGTATCTGGGGTGCTGGTCAAAGGAGCTTTAGGCGGAGGTGAGTAAAGAGGGGTCTGGTGTGCTGAGGGATGGTGGGCTGCCTCACGGTCAGCCCTCTTCACCTTGCTCTAATTCCCCAAGGTTCACTCCTTCTTCGAGACCAATCCCTAATTTAATCTTCCCTAGAAAGCCTTCCTCCAAGTCTGGAACAATGAGGAATCTACCCCCTTCCTAAAATCTCTATAAGAATTTTGGTCTGTATAGACTGATGAATGAATGAAAATTATGTGGTATATATATGTATATATATAGAGACATACACACACACACACACACACACACACATATATATATATATATATATATATATATATATATATATACAGTGGAATATTACTCAGCCATCAAAAAGAATGAAATCTTGCCATTTGCAACAATATGGATAGAACAAGAGTGTATTTATTATGCTAAGTGAAAAAGTCAGGAAGAAAAACATAAATATCATATGATTTCACTCATGTGTGGAATTTAAGAAACATAACGAACATAGGAGAAGGAAAGGAAAAGAAGATAAAAACAGAGATGGAGGCAAACCATAAGGGACTCTTAAGTAATAAAGCAAACTGGGGGTTGCTAAAGGGGTGTTGGGTGGGGAGATGGGCTACATGGGTGATGGGCATTAGTGAGGGCACTTGTTGGGATGAGCACTAGGTGTCATACGTAAGTGATGAATCACTGGGTTCTACTCCTGAAACAAATACTACACCGTATGTTAACTAAGTTGAATTCAAATAAACAAATTTAAAATTAAAAAAATAAAAAGTGAAAAAAAGAATTTGGTTCTGTATAAATCATCTAGTAATGATGACTATAAAAAAATAACTTCTGGACAATGTATCTATTTCTATCTTAAAATAAGGTTATTTAACATTTTACAGGTAGAATATATTATGTTCCACCATTCAGCCACCTAAAATCCCCCTGGAGCATACATCAAATGTTATGTAAAAGAGATTTCTGGCTCATCCCTTTCCTGCCTGAGCTCCTGACCCCTACTCTCAGTCTTGCTTGGACGCCTGAAATAATGGCCAGCATCCTTTGACTGGCCATGCCTTTGCCTCCTCTCTTCTTCTCCCGCCTCTCCTTGTCAGTCCCTCTGCCCGTATGCTGCCTTATGGAAAGCTTTTCAACCAAGCTGGCTCAGGAAGGAACCAAACATCTGGAATGAAAACATGAGGTCCAGTCTGTGCCTCTCCTTTATCTTCCACCATATTCATAGCAGAGCCATCCACAAGCTGGTCACTTAATAAAGATTGGTAAGTTTAACTGGTCTTTAAAGAAAGTGGCAAGATGGTCACTGGAAGGATCAGCGTGTGAGAATTGGTGCCAGAAATGAGCCATCAACGGATCTCCTTTAGTTACAAACAGTGGGTCTTGCACGTAGCAGGTGCTCAGTAAATGTCCGCTGAATGAACTCTGGAGAGCCAAGGCAAAATGAGTACATATTGAACCCCCAAGTGGAAAAGTGGGTAGGGTTGAACTAAGAAGCACTTGTGGACAATCAAAAAGTATTTCATCAGGCAGAGTCTCTGCTCTTAAATATCAGCCTCTGCTCGCAATGCAATGCAGAGTGGCTGGCACTCTCCTGTGACCCCCTGAACGTCAGTCCTACATGACAAGTTGCTCCTGGCACTGCACTGTCCATAGCAGATTGGGAAGGTTGCCAGAGGAGGCAGATAGAAGTTATCGTGGCTGACCTTCACTTCATACCACTTTTCCACTCTCCTTGTGCCTATGTCCAGGTATTCCCTTAGGAATGCTTTCAAAACAACTGACTCTAACCCAGTTAAAAAGTTGTTTTGCTTGAACTCAGTTATGTGTTGGCATTGGAAGACTCCTGTCCAAAGAGGTAGGTGATTTATCTTTTCACCACAATGGGGATTGTGATGGAGGAACAGCTCATGAAGACAAGAGGACACATAGGGCAGTGGATAATTTCTACCCTCAAATCTATAGTCATTCTAAGAAGTCCAGCACTCTACTGACCCTTAGGCATCACCGTGCCTACATTCCAAGCCCTAATATGCCTCTTTCAAATCTGTTCTTTTCCCATTTGTCTGTACATAGCACATGTGGGCCTCCTATACAAATGCCAAGTTCATGTTTTTGTTCCTTCTAATAACAATTATTTATTAAGTGCCTTCTGTGTATGTGGTATAGTGCTAAATGCTTCTCTTATTTTGTATCATTTAGCCATGATATCAGTGACCGTAAGATGACTATTGTTATCTCCATTGTACTACTGAGGAAACTTAAACACAGAGAAGTTAGGTCACTTGCCCAAGGGCACACAGCTAATAATAAAATTAGATTAAAATCCATATTTTCTGAAGCTGAGATCAGTGCCCCACACCTGCCTTTAACAATTATATAATACTTTGAATTCAAAATAATAGTTATTAATTATAAATATTTATGGATTATGAATCCCATAGTAGGAAAGACTATGATTTATGTATTACATTTAATTCATTAATATATCCGTAATTATTTTTGGGTTTAGAGTAAATACACAATTCTGCTGCTGTATTTTGCGAGTTACTCATTTTTCCCAGCAATGTTTCTGATATTGTTTCTTTCAAGACATCTACAGAAAGGTACTTTTCATGCTTTCCATCTATTTTGCAACCCCCTTACCTCACACAACAGGTATGAACACTACTGTGCCCTCCTCCCTGTTGCAGCCCACAGGACAAGTGCACGGCCTCAGTAATGGCAAACCACACATATTAGGGGTTCAGTAAGATATAAAGATTTTTTTTAAGTTCTAAATAACACAAATTTGGGACTTAGTCAAAATAGAGCCTACAGTTATAACTAACACACGGCATCTTGGGAAAGAGCAGAGTTTCCGGGGAGTTAAGACAAGATTATGCAGGTAGAATATTTGGGTCTCTACTTCAATCAGTCTTGACATAAATCTGGGAATAAGTGGCTATTCCCTGGCCCAATCATCTGGCCTACAATCTAGTGGGTTTTGGATATGTGCAGTTTGGGCTGAAAAAATTCAAAGTGTCCAATAAAAACAAAAACTTAAAATGGGAGACACTGACATAAAGTAGTGTGAAAACATTCTCTGTTCCAATAAAGACAGCTGAAAGAATTCTCCCTTTGTAACACTGAGCAAAAGTGATGACATATTTGGTCTCACACTGAATTCATGAAAACAGAGATTTTTCTGCAGAAGATGAAAACATTATTTGGTGTCCTTTTCCAGCAACAAATGCTAGCATTTCACAACAGGTGAACTTTGGAAATCTGAGAGGACAGTGGGAGAGGACAATTTTTCTAAGAACAGAGTTTTGGGTTCCTTCTGAATGTTCACACCAGAAATTTCTGAAGGTCAGTTTACTCTTCTACATCATTTCGCCTGTTGTGAATTAAGTTTGAAATACCTTCTCCTGACATGTGGCATTTCACCTTGGTGCTCTTTCCCCATGGAAAAGTCTTGCCCATCTGTTTTGAGGCAACTTGGCATCAGAATCTGATTCCTCTTGGAAACTTTAGGATAGGACTGGTCATCAAAGCACATTAATCTCAACTAAACCTGCAGCTGGACACATGCATCAAGTACCCCACTGCCCGAGGTGCAAGCATTCTCGTCATGCACGCTGCAATCCTACAGTTCACTGTAGGCCACAGAGCTCCCCCTTTCCTGCAAGCTCCCCATCCGGCTGCTGGGTAAGAGCTCTTGGCTTGTTTGCATATTTTAGCCTGCACAGGCTCCTGTTTAGCATTTGTTTTTCTTGGCATTTCAAAGCATTATGTCCATTTTTATTATACCCTTGACAGACCAAATCCTAGTGCCAGCAGGCCACAATGAAACAAACACTTAAAATTTATAGAAGAAATTCAGAATATATTTTCCACAGAGCCTAGAAGTTTCGTCACCTGGTAAAATACTGCAGGCAGGACAGTGGGCTTCCACTGCACTTGTGTAACCTTCAAACCTGCCTCTGATCTTGGAATCAATCTCTCTCTCTCTCTCTCTCTCTCTCTCTCTCCTTCCCCTACTACACACACACACACACACAATAATTAAAGTAAACTTTGATACAGATACCTGTTAACCTTCATAACATAACCACAAACCTAGATGCTGAGTTTTGAGCACTGAAAATGAGCAGTTACCTTTAAAGAGTTATAAAAGGCTCAGAGCTCCAATCATTTCAACTCTGTCTATATAAACATAGCCTAGGCTAATTATGCTCAGCTCTATCTTTACAGGCAGATAATTTTTCCCTAAAAACTAAAGATTATGAGGGATGTCTGGGCTCAGCAGCACATGTATTTTCTCACCAAAACATCTTACCTCCTGACAAATCCCATCTGAGCTCCGAGACTGCTCAGAGTTGTCAAACAACCAATAAGTGATCACCAACATGGCACCCATGATGTGGTCATATCCTCCAGATGGACAGGAGACAAAACCCTTGTTCTTAGGAGAATATATCTACTTAAAAAGGGAAGTCTTAATATACTTAAAATAATCAGTATATATTCTACTTTCCACTGATATTCATAATTATAAGTTTAGTTACATTTCCCAGTTATCTTTGATTGTGGAATATATTATAAAAACTCATGGGAGTTCTGATCAGATAGGGCCACAGCAGGATTTCAGGGATGCTAGTATGGTGCTCTTTTGTAATCTACACAGGTACCAAATGGGTATTTGCTCTCTAACAGTTGGTTAAAATGTACATGTAATTACTTGTTCCCAAGTCCTCAAAATTATCTACCATGGCCTAAGAGCTGAGATACAACTTTGTAAGTATCACCCAACACTTTCAGATTTATCTTCCCAAAATGCTGTTTTTCTTTTCAGCTGAAGACCTGAGATGTGCCCTCTTGCCCAGGATATGATTAAGTCCAAGCTTCTCTAAAAGGCACCTTTAAGGTATGAATTCACATCTGTAACAGTTAATTTTATGTGTCAACTTGGAAGTTGTTTTTGAAATTATCATTTCAATCAGTAAACTCTGAGTTAGCAGACTGTCCTCCATCATATGGGTGGGCCTCATCCAATCATTTGAAGGCATGAACAGAACAAACAGATCAGCCTCCCAGACCAGGAGGGAACTCTCCAGCTGCCTTTGGACTTCTTCCACACCATTGTTTCCCTTGGGTCTCCTCCTGCTGGTCCACATTGAGGATGGATTATCAGTCTCCATAATCTCCATAATCTCACAAGCCAATTCTTTGACATCTCTCCCCCTCCCTCTCCCACCTTTCCTTTCACTCTTTCTCCACGAAAGTATATACATGCGCGCGCACGCGTGTGTGTGTGTGTGGTTTCTCTGCAGAACACTGACTAATATGACACCCATTGCTGCATAACAAGTTATACCAAAACTCAGAGGTTTAAAATACATTTACTCTCACACAGTTCCTATAAGCCAGAAATCTGGACATGGTATGTACAGGGTTTTCTACTTCAGAGTCTCTCACAGGCTGCAGTCAAGGCCTCTGCCAAGACTGCAGTCTCTTCCAAAGGCCTGCTCGGGGAGGGATCTGCTTCCAGCTCCTTTATGTGGTTGTTGGTAGAATTCAGTTGCTTGTTGCTACTGTAATGGGGAACTCAGTTATTTGGTGGCTGTTGCCCAGAGCTATCCCTCACTTCCTAGCCATATGGTCCCTTCCATAGGACAGGTCGTGACAGGGCATCTTGTTTCATCAGAGCAAGATTACAAGAGGAGCCAGAGAGAGAGGGCTAGCAAGAAGCAAGTCATAGTCATTATGACCTAATCACGAATATAACATCCTACCGCTTTTGCCATATTCTCATTTGTTAAAAGCAAGTCACCAGGTCCAGCCTAACTTCAAGGGCACTAATACGAGGAGGCAGGGATCATTGGGAGTCATGCCAGAAGCTGTCTACTGCACCCATTCAACTTCCTCTTTCTTGGTTTTTCTACATGAATGCTCAGTGCAGCCTTGAGAACACTTAACCAGCACTCAACATAACCCGAACATTTGCCAACCTGTTGTTCTACTTAAAGGGCTCTTCACTGTTTCTTCCTAGCAAATGTTACCCACAACTCTGGATATGTACTGCAAAACTTGTCTGTTATACGTGTAAACACTTTGACTTAAACACATATGCCTACACCTATCTAGAGCTGTGCTATTTAACCTCAGGAGATGTGTGGGTTCAGTCTGAACAAGCCATCCTTAGTGTCACCAGAAGAAATGTACCTAACTTTATTAGAGAATTGTTGCTCAGGAATGTGGGCAGTTTGCTGGGGAAGCATCCAGATCTTCTGGACCATCTGGAAACAGAAATGGCCATCCTTATCAAATTTCCACTGCTAAAACCATAATGGTAGAAACACAAGTCTAATTTCATTTGAAGGAAAACATTTTCAACCCTCAAGAGAATGACTGGTTTTAGATTCGGGGTTCTGTTTCAGGGAGGCATTTTTGTTTTCTTATTGCCTCCCTTCCATGCTATGGAGGTCAGTTCCATTTAAAAGAGAATAGTATTTAGGGTTGGCTTGCTATATGGCAAGGGGTTTGCATGCCACTTCATCATAAAGGTATTTATCTTTCTGAGTAAAGTAAAAAAAAATAAAATAAAATGTTACCAAATTATGCTTGCCAAAATGAGCTTAAAAATTCAAATGAAGGGTCAGACACATAGGATTGCTATAATCCACAGGTTTCTTTCAATCCAATAGAAAGAGACATAGACAGAGAGAGACACACTGAGTGATAAATTTTCAAGTGCCCAATCTAAGGCTTTTAAAAATTAAGTTCAGGGAATTAATAGTTTAAAATTGGGAAGTTAATTTTATTACCCTTATTCATAGCATCTTCCTTCCCTCTGCTTTTCTCAGGTTTATCAATTGGTCTACTTTTATGTCATATTTCCAGATGAATAGCGGGTAGAAAAATAGCATTGGCGATCACTTCAAATAATAAGCTTGGACACCAGACCCCAAATGAAAGTAAGAATGCAGTGGCACACATGTGCACAGACACTGGCACAGAGTTTTTCAACATGAAGGTATAAAGGTATGTATGGAGGAGTGAGAAGGATTCATGAACACTGACAGAATTAAGAAAGCTGCTGAGGTGGTTTCTTTGGCTCCAGCCAAGTTTGAGATTATTTTTTTGGCAAGAATTACATCTTTAGGGATGCTAAGAAAACAATAATATAGTACAGAAAGAATTAACTCTTCTGTTTCTTCAGAAGCCTTCTCTGAGTTGTGGACTCATATGGCATGTCACAGGATTAAGAATGGTGGCGGGGATAGGGGTGTGGGGGCTGCAGAGGTGAGGAAACCAGTCCCACCAAGCAGTGTGGAGAAAGGCACTATGTTAAGTCACCAGTGTAAAGAAAGCCCCATTATGGCCATGAGCAGCAGTGACAAGCAGTGACATTCATTGTTTTCTCTCTTTACCTAAAATGGAAACAACTCAGATATAGACTGGGGAAGCCAACTGGATAGGAAGAGCAGTGAGGGAAAAAAGTTGGCGACAGGCTATGATGTAAATAGGCTTGTTGAAAAATCATTTTGTCTTAGTCTGAAAGCCTGGTTAATTCTAGCATACTGAAATTTTTATAACTCCAATGTGCAACCAAGAAGCAATTCTGTGTGTAATCTCATCTTAATAATAGCTGCTAAGGGACTGTTCAATGAAAATTATGAATAAAAAAGGTATAGCTTCAAAAACAGCTGGTAGGAGGGATTAAACAAAACCATTCCCTACCCCTTCCCTTCAACAGTGGTGTCACACAAACTAAGGTCATCACATTCTGTTATGTTTCTTTTTTTAACTTTATTTATTTATTTTGAGAGAGAGAGAGAGAGAGCACAAGCAGGGGGGAAGAGAGAGAGAGAGAGAGAGAGAATCCCAAGCAGAGCCTGATGTGGTGCTTGAAGTCATGAACCATGAGATCATGACCTGAGCAGAAACCAAGTTGTATGCTTAAACAAGTGAGCCACCCAAGCACCCCTTCTGTTATGTTTCTTCATCTATTTTGCTGAGAGAATTTTAAGAAAAAGATCAGTATACTCAAAGGAGTAAACAGGAGTCTTTTCTTCAAGAAATGGTTCTTTACATATTAGTTATTGGGTTAGTAAGTGGTCACAAAAGCTGGTGGCAAAAGAAAAACTAGTAAATCAATTCCTGCAAAACTTCCTAGGGAAGACAAGCCCTGGAAAACCATTTACCCTGAGATAAGACATGCATTATAGGGAAGTGCTATCCACAGAGTGAGGATTGAATTATGGAGGTACTGATGTTAGCTGAATGTCTGTGAGGAGGTATGCTATTACAGCTGTTTGCATGAAATGTGGCTACAGTTTCATATCTATTTTATTGTTGTGCTTTTTCTAATACAATCCATCGGAGTTAAAATGAAAAGAAATCTGCTGTGTTTCCTATGCAACCCAGTGGTAGGAAGGAGGGTATGTAAAAACTCAATAACATATTTAAAACCAAATCAACCATCCAATAATCAACTGTCTTATACTGAGCAGTTACTATGAGCCTGGCATAGTGTCAATTTTATATATGTTATTGCATTTAATACTCACAAAAATACAATGAAAAAAGGGTTGCTACTATCTCATTTTACAGATGAGAAAATTCAAGTTCAGCGCGTAAATGTTTTAATTAAGGATTCCCAGCTGGTGACTGCAATGCTGAAGGAAGAAACAAATTCTCTGAGGGCCAATTCCTCCTACCAGCTGTTCAGGTAAGATTAAACCAGGGCACCAAACCTCAGTGTTATGCCCCTAGAGTTATAGATTCATGTAGTCTTTAATATTATATCTATCATGGGATAGAGGATGATTGGCATTTTGTTTTAAATGTTCTTACTTATTACAATCAAAATTTGCCAGTTTTTAAAATACTTATGTGTATTCCCTATACTATTTTGTTTCATTTTTGTACTGGTTCATGAAATCTAAAAGTCTTAGTACCGCTGATTCAAGGAGGCCATAGTGTTCTAAATAATAAGAGTTAGGCACTATGGTAGGCTGCAAAAATAGCTAAAATCCTCCATTCATCTCTGTATCCATGTAACCTTGACTTTAGAACTCCTCCCAATGAAGGACAGACACTATTTCCCCTCTCCCATAAATCTTCTGGGTCTTATGACTTGGCCACAGAATGATATGGAAATAATGGTGTTCCAGTTCCCAGTTTAGGCCTCAAGAGACCTTGATTACTTCTACTTTGCCTTTTATAACCTCCAACCACCAAATGAACAAGCCCAGGCTAGCCGACAGAAGAGAAACCATGTGCCCAGATGCCTCCATTACCCCAACAACCAGTGGCCAGCTAACCCCCAGAAGCAGAATCACCCTGGATGCATGTGAATGAGCCCAGCCCAAATCACCAACTCACAGGGTCATCAGTTAAATAGATGGCTATTGTTTTAAGCCTCCAAGTTTTGGGGTGGTTTGTTATACTGGAAGGTCTAATTGATACAGGCACATTTGTAGGCATTAGATAGAAATTGGAACAGATATTAGAAAATCTTGTCATTCATTATAACTCTGAAACCAATCTTGGAATGATTCCTTAACGTATACATAAAAGGTAATTTTGCAATCATCTTTTCTGATCTTTATTTTATTTTTTATAAGTTTTTTTTTTCTTTTTTGAGAGGCGGGGGGCGGGGGGGGGGTAGAGAAAGCACAAGCAGGGAAGAGGCAGAGAGAGAGGAGAGAGTGAGAATTCCAAGCAGGGCTTGAACCCACGAACTGTGAGATCATGAGTTGAAGTTGGATGCTTAACCAACTGAGCCACCTGGGCACCCCTTTTCTGATCTGATTTTATTTTTTTTTCAACGTTTTTTTATTTATTTTTGGGACAGAGAGAGACAGAGCATGAACGGGGGAGGGGCAGAGAGAGAGGGAGACACAGAATCGGAAACAGGCTCCAGGCTCCGAGCCATCAGCCCAGAGCCTGACGCGGGGCTCGAACTCACGGACCGCGAGATCGTGACCTGGCTGAAGTCGGACGCTTAACCGACTGCGCCACCCAGGCGCCCCTCTGATCTGATTTTAAAGCTGAATAGATTTAAATGTATATTCTTGTGAGAATTATGCAAACTCACACATCTAATTATTGGTGGAAATAAGTCTAGAAACCTCAAACAATAGAACTATTTCTCTACATGACCTAAGTGCACTAAAATTACCTTTTGTTTGTCTGTCAGTCATTAAATGGTGTTTTTATGACACTGTGTGTGACACTATCAGTTGCTTCCATGGAATAAATGAGGCTCTGGGAGATGTGTTTTGATGATATGATGAAAGGAACAGAAACCCCAATCCTCATGTGCCAAGATGCCCCCATTTTAAGTTAGAAATACTTTTGATGCTTGTCAGTCTACTGGAGGAGTTAGGAGCAGGGAGACCCCAATCTAGTGAACATGGGTCTTAGTCCTATCTGTGCTTGTTATGGCACTGGGACAAGTTCCTTTCCCACTCAGCCGTTCAGATTCCTCTTCTGTGAGGTAAGGGGGTTGGACAGTGAACTTTATGGCCCTCACCATTCCCACAGCATCTCAAGCCCTTAATCTGGTCAAGGCTTAGAAACGAGGCCCCAAAGATAAATGCATTAGAACTCTCTAGAGACCGAAAACCTGGTATCTACTTTAGTAGGGTTTAGCCTGCTGCTTTTCCAAAATCCAAACAAAAGAAAATTTGGTGCACAGGTGTTATTGTTATGGGTTATTGTAGGTTATTCTAGAAAGAAGACTTCTACATCTTTCTTCACTAAAGTTGCTTTTGTGCACACTAAGATCGTGGTTTTCCACGGTCAGTCATTAAATGTATTCTGTGACTTGAATTAAAGTGTATGCAAGGATCCACAGGAAAATAAAACCAGGCACATTGCAACCTCTATTGTGATATTTATCACTGATGGCGCTCACATGACTGCAGAGCTCCATAAAACTCTGGAGGGGTTACCTTCACTTAATGGCGTCCTTCCCTTTCACTCACCAGCCACTTCTTATTGCAAACAGCTGCTTGGAAACGAAAAAACATTTTCTATTTCCAAGGGACATTGTTGGCTCTCAAAGTACTTTGCTCATTTTATTTAACAAATGTTTAAGTTTAATCAAATTTCTAATTCCAAAAATGAGCCGATCTTGCATTTTGAATCACTAGCTCATGAGACCTGCGCATTTAAAATAGTATAAAAAAATCAAATTCAAGAGCCAAAGTGGGGGGGGGGGATGAAGTCTGTGGCTTCTATGGCTTTAGCTTACTCCTGTGATGTTTCTGCCACCCCCTTGGACCAGCTGGCTTCTGCCCATGTGGTGATTCTGAGGGCACCAATGACCTGGCTTATAATGAAGGCTTCCCTAAGTTCTGATAGAAAGCTCATTTCCAATAACCTAAGGAAACTGCATCAGCACCAAAGTAAGGGAGGAAAACAAGCATCATATAAACTTTATTAGCACTCTTTATAATGAAATAAACTAGGCTTACACTTCTTTTGGAGGGGGAAAATGATGAACACAAAAAACATACCGTATTTTTACTTACTAACGTGCACTTGTAAAATGCATGGCATGCTGTTTTACAGGCAGTAGCATATAAAATACTTTTTCCAGATGTGGATTCATAATTCTCCAAAGACTATAATAGTTATCATAAGATTTATGGAGGATAATTATTAATCACATTTTTTTCTTTTAGAGATCTGTTTAGTAAGATGAAAGAGAACCTTAAAATGTCATTTTAACCAAATGTAGATGGCATAATATCAAGTTACTCCTTTTGTTCAAATTATTTTTAATGACTTTATTTGTTTTATGGCCTCCACAAGTCAGTACCAACTTGGTGGTAATGATCTATTCAGGAAATCTCTTGAGATTTTAAAAGTAAAATAGCATGGAGCTATTTTAAAAATTAAATGAACTGAACTGAGTGAGTTGATTAGTGTTCGCTTATTTGAGGGACATGGGAGCTACTAAAGCTTATTCTTTGTAAGATTTGGAGGAGACAGATCTTGTGAAAGCTGTAACTCACTGAACATTCATGCAGCTTCCTCAAGAGAAACTTAGAAACCCACGTGTGTCTGAAGTGCCACAAGTAACACATTGTTAAATAAAACACACGTTTCAAACATGGATCCCTTTAATCTGGCTTAGATTATTAAAAACACAGCTGTGCTGAATCCATACCGAGCACCTAAGTCACATGATGAGTAAAAAAGTCTGAATGACTCTCCTTTTGTCATCAATTTATCTGAAGTCAGTTCTGTCTAAAGCTTAACGCTGCCAAAGGAAAACAAGATAATTCTGAAGCTGAAGGGAACTAATCAGTCCTCAAATAACTCTCCTCTCACACACCATCCCTGGCTTTCTAACCCACTGCTCACCTGGCAGGGAGTGCTGACGCAATGCCTATAGTCCATTATTGAATGGTCGGCATATAGACTCACCTTCCTTTTTCCATCCAGATTCTTACAACTTCCACCAGACTTTCCTCACCTCTAATATAAGTATCGTAACACTTCCTTCGCAAGTTATCATAAGGGTTAAAGTCAAATGATGTGTGCAAGTCATTTTTGCCTGGCACATAGTCAATATTCAACAAACAGGAGCTATTCGAATTACCATGTGTTTAAGTGTATGAGAAGTTTGTTTTCATTTTGGAAGAGCAACACAGTCAAGTGGTATTTATTGACAGACTTGAAAATCAAAGGTATGGGATTCTTATGAAACAGGAACATCTTGAGCCACTACCATGAATGACCCAGTATTCTAGACTTTGTAAGGGACAGCCAAATACATGAGGGAGGGCATTTATGTTCCGAAGTGTTAACAATCTACGAGAGAGCTCTGATACAAGTGTTGAAAATTTCAGCACCATTTTTAAAAATGTTTATTTATTTTGAGAGAGAGAGAGAGAGAGAGCAGAGGGAGAGAAAGAGAGAGAAAGGAGAGAGAGAATCTCAAGCATGTTATGTGCTCTCAGCATGAAGCCTGATGCAAAGCTCAACCTCACAAACCGCAAGATCGTGACTTGAGCCAAAATCAAGAGTCGGACGCTTACCTGATGAGGCACCCAAACGCCCCTCAGCGGCATTTTAAAGTGATGGCAATATGAGACCCTGATGCCAGACACAGACCTGGGGTGTAAGCGGCAGTTGCCACATGCAGGGTATGGGTGGGGACTCCTGAAATTCAAGAAAGGATTGAGAATGGATGGGTAGGCTATGAAGACTTCACCCAAGTTGGGCCTGAATGAGTATAAGAATGTAGGGAGTCTAGGAGAAAGGAAATCAGGACTATCTGACATTTAAGTGAACCAGGTAATAGGTGCAACTGAACAGCTTTAGCAGTTAGGTGATGATGCCAGAAAAATGGCTCTGAGAAACTTAGAACCACGCTCAGATTCTGTGTGGAGGCACCAGGCCTCTCTGAAAGTGTGAAGGAAGACTGTGGTCAACATCAGTATCAGTCCTCAAAGGAGGAGATGTTCTACATCTGATGAAGATTAGTGTCCCTACAGGAACTTCCTCTCCCACAAGAAGGGAAACCACCCCAGGGGGAGAGTGCACAAAGCAGCCCGTCAGGAACACAGCCTTCCAGCCATGCCTCATGCATCCCTCCACAGCCATGGTCTCTATTCTCCTGGCAATTCTCTCTCCACTCATCTGCCTGCAACACAGAGCTGTGAGCTCCTTGAGGACAGGAACTATTTTCTCTCTGTTTCACCAAGACCACAGACAGAGCTGTAGTCTGTGAATGTCTGTTGAACGGTCTTGTTCTTGGCTGAAAGTCCAGTGGTAATGGCAATTATCAAAATAAGGGGTTTACAAGATTCTCATCTGTGTAGAAAGTGCCACATGGAAAGAAAAGAAGGCGGGCAGAAAGTCCTAAAGTCCACTTGGGATGTGGAATTAAAGTGTTCCCTCACACCTCCTGAATTAGTCTGAGTGCAACCTGGAAATGCTCACTCCGGGGACACTTCTTAACCAGTAGCCAACTGACCATGGTGACCTACTCAGTATCAAACCAGACTCCATCTGGATCCTTTGTCCTCCAGAGGAAGGAATCAGACGGGACCAGATCATGAGCAAGAGGCAAAGTGTCTTGAGTGTCCCACCCAAGAGCCCTGTGCCCTGAGAGTGAACACAGGCCTGACCTCTGCCTGAACCTTCCAGCCCACAAAGCAGCACCTTTGGACCGTGGGGGAGTATGATCTCCTACTGGGTCAGCTGTCACTGATCTAGAAAGCAAATGTGTGCTCTGTCCACATGAGACAACAGGCCCTCCCTTGCCAGAGGGAGCTGGGCTGGAAGACAATCTGAGTTTCACCTCAGCAGTATACATGTCATCACTCTTCCCTACAAGCTCTCTCTAGGTCTCTTCTACTTACCTGGAAGGCAGCATCCAAAGTATAGGGGAGATGCGTCAGAATGAACTAAGTATGTCTTCCAAGCCATGGCTCTTCTTTTCTTTATAAATGCCTCTTAGCTGAGACAATGAACACAAACCAGAGGTTGACAGATGTGCACAACACCAAAGAAGCAATGTAGGTAACAGTAAAGAGAACCTCACAGGATGAGTGAAAACTACACCAGCTCTGTAGTCAGTGCAATAACTGGCCCAGATTCCACGGCCCAGAATACCTGCATTATAGAATTTCAGAGATAACAAGCAGAGCAAAGATTGGGTGGATCTTCTCTGAGGAGGTGGCATGTCGATCTTTTCCAGAAGAAATGGCCAAGGAAGAAATCCACTGTACATATGACTGTCTCCTTTTGCTAAGCTGGGCCTCAGCTCCTCCTCTTAGCTCTCAGAAGAGTTTATGCTAGATAATGGGTAAAGATAGTTCTGAATGAATTATCAGGATATAGACTCACCTTCCTTTTACCAGCCCCCTCCATATCTGGTTCCTCAAGGTAACAACAGGTCACACACATATATGACAGCTTGTCTCTGGCAATATTCTTCTGAATGCTCAATTAGCTCACAACCACCTTATGAGTTCACACTATTTTTATCCCCATTGTTATAAGTCCAAGTGCTAGGAAGGTGGACAGATACTCCAGAAGGTGGAGTCTCAAAGGGTGTTTTATCTTCTAGCCGGCAGATGCTTTTCAGGGCCCAGAGTCTATAAAAAAAGCTAAGTCTCAGCTCATCTCTGTTGAAATCCAGATAGTCTGTAAAGTTTGAGGACTAAGTGGCATTTAACTCATTAGTCTGCACCTAACACCACTGTGTATTCTCTTCAGCAGCTTAAAGAACAGAAGTGAGAGCAAAGGTGGGAGCTTGGGGCATAAATTTACCATCTGCAGTGAAATGAAATCTGATCCGAGGAGTTTCCACTTTGAAGTCTTCCTGAATCTGTGTGGGTTACAAGTCTGAACATATCACCAGCTTTGACAGGTGGCTTTATTTTTCATTTCAAAGAGGAAAAAGAAAGGCAAGGAAACCAAGGGAACACGTGCACAGTGGAGCTTTGAGTGTTGCCCTCTGAGTGCTCACAGAGGCACTTCGTAAAGTTCAGGTCACACATTCAGAAGAGCAAAAGCAGTTGGGCTTCGGTCCATCCCAGACTTTTCCTTCCCCAGTCACAGCATGGTGAAAGCAGCCATTGTCCAGCTTCCCCCTGCTTGGGGTGCCCACCCTTCTCCTCAGCTCCTATTTGGACCACAAACCCAGCCCACACTTGAGCCAGTGCTCCTGGGGCCGGGCAACTGCTGGGTGACACCAGCAGGCAAGAGTGAGCTCGACTGGAGGAGTGGCACTTGTCATTTAAGAGGCAAATGACAGCACTTCTAAAGGCCAAAACTCAGGTGCCTTTCAGAATCATTCAGCCCATAGCCTGCTGGTTACAACACTGAGCCTGTCTAACCAATTACCTTTAATATCCTGAGCAAGGCAGGATGTAGAGGAGTGAATATGGCCAATAGCTCACTCCAGGTATGTGGTCATTAACATGTGATTTAAGTCCTACCTACTTCCAGAAGGGTCACCTGTTATTGATTCATGAAAATGCAGCAAAGCATAGCCTGGGTGTTACCCAGTGCAAATTCAAGCAAGCTTTGGCCTGCCAGGAGCTTCCTGCATGAAGTCCCCAGGACTCCCCTGGAAAGGCCAGTGCTGACCATCACCACATCCCATCAGGTATGAGAACCCATCAGGCAAGAGATCCCTCTCCACGAGGCAGTGCACTGGGTGGGGGAAGGACTTTCTTCAGGAAGAATGGGTCTGGTGCATGAACTCAGGCCAGGTGCATGGTCTTGT
Organism: Neofelis nebulosa; assembly: GCF_028018385.1. Lineage (NCBI taxonomy): Eukaryota > Metazoa > Chordata > Mammalia > Carnivora > Felidae > Neofelis > Neofelis nebulosa. The sequence continues at coordinate 14,922,875 of NC_080790.1, forward strand.
AGGGGAAGTGGCACTCAGATTGCCTGAGTCCTCAGGAGAAGGACTGAGGGAGTGGGTCTCTTCAACAGCTATGTGGCCAGAGCTCTCATATGAGAGTGAGGGCGTCAAGCAGCATAATTCATGGGTGTCCTGAGCCAAATGCTAGAAGGCAGGATTTGGCTTTGTATCTTTTCTCCTTAATGTTTGTTTATTTTTGAGAGAGAGAGAGAGCACAAGCAGGGGAGGTGAGAGAGAAAGGGGGACAGAGGATCTGAAGCAGGCTCTGCACTGACAGCAGAGAGCCCAATACGGGGCTCAAACCTGCAAACCGTGAGCCAAAGCCGAACACTCAACTGCACCCCTGACTTTGTATCTTTAATAAATAACATTTATTTGACACTTTTTTCCTGACTACAAAAGTAACATGTGCTCATTACAGAAAAATTGGAGAAAATGGAGAGGCAGGAAAAGGTAAACAAATCTCACTACTCTGGGCACTGTTTTATTTACTCAAATCTTTCTTTTAGACTATCAATATGCTTTTCAGAAATAAAAATAAATACTGTTCTGTAACCTGTTCTTTCCCTTAGCAACATTGCAAGAAACCTTTCCCCCATCAGTATATATTCTTCCACAACAGATGCTAGGAGTTACTGCCATAATTTACTCGGACTTCTTCTTGACCATTGGTTTAGTTCTATTATTTTTTATATTATAAATAACACTGAAATGAGCATGTTGTATGTACAACTTTGTGTACATTTCTGATTATATCCTTAGAATAAAATTTTAAAATACAACCGTGGGAACAAAGGACTTGCATTTCTTATTTTCAAGATCTTTGTTATGTATTCTAATTCTAAATTGACTGACAAATCCACATAGGATTGCTTTGTTAACACCCTTCTTCATGGAGACTGGAGGTGACTCTGCGTCCTGTGTGTCAATGGGAGCATTTCAGGGTACTCTTGGAGTCCAGTTGCTATCATGAAGAAGTGATGTTTAACTAATGTGTGCTGTCACCTCACCCAGGGAGGTCCCTTCTCTCATAACTGGGCTTCAGGAATGTTCTCCACTTGCTAGTATTGCAAAGTGCCTCAGAGCATGGATTTGGGGGTCAGGAGGGCCTGGGTTTGACTCTCTGCTTCTCTTGTTATTTTTGTGACCTTGGGCAAATGACTTCATCTCTATCCATTTCCTCTTAGACTTGTTAGTACTGTAGCTACCTGCTAACCCCAACCAACCCAAACCCTGCCCCAGATTTGCAGTTTGTGAGGATTGCCTTATTTTATGATTGAGACCAAAGCTGAAGACTTTGGGTTGTATGCTATCAAGATACGAGAAAAATTGTATCAGAATTTGCTGGGTGTCAGTAAGTGAACCAAGACTGAGAGTCAAAGGGGAGCCACACTCTCCTGTGCAGCTTTGCAATGTGAGAAGACAAGTGGAGGAGAGGTGAGGATCAGTCCTATTTGTGAATATCCAAAATGAGCCCTTATACTCGAGCTTTTTTCTAATGGCCTCCTTCACCAGTGTTCTATAGATCTCCAAAGCAGCAGAGGGAAACAGGGAAAGTAAATGGCACTTCCCAAAGAACTTTTAGCATGGAAGGATTTGTGATATTTGACCTGCCTAAGGTCTTACAGGAAATAGTGGGAAATTGTGAACTACCCCCAGGTCAAAAGGGATGCACTCTGTGTGCCATCATTGGCTAGAAATGTTGTTTGCTTTTTGTTTTGTTTGTTTTGTTTTTTTATGGGCTCTATCTTTGAACCACGATGTGGATGAAAGAGGAAGTTGGGGTTCCAGTAATAAATGGTGGGCATGAGCAGGAGACCTGCTCCTGGGTATCTGTTATCCCAACTTTGCTGAGCACTACAGGTTTGTGTATCTGGAAATTGCCATCAAAAATGAAGGCTAGTTAAACCTGGGGTTCCTCAACTCTATAAACAATCACAAATTCCTGAGAAAATGTTGAATCTATTTCCCAGCAATTTAAATGCAAAGAAATTATCGCAAATGTATGGGGGGGGGTGGGGGAGTCATGAAAAATCCATCCTATGACATGCTGCAAGGACCCATGTACTCACCTATTCATCTGTTCACAGCTTTTTTCCCAAGGGCTGTTCTATGCCAGAAGTTGGATTAGGCACTAGCCAACAGGAACTGGTAGATAACGGATGAGAGAATGAAATATGGCCAGAAAAAGGCAAACTGATGATCTATAACCATTTTCACCTGTGAATCTCCATATGCCTGAGTCGTAGAAGTGAGTTCCTCTATCCTATGTGAAATACTGTTGCCTTTACAACAGCCAGAGTCTTCTTAAGGTCAAGGTCTATGTATTGTGTCTATGATACCTGCAGTTTTGATGGTGCCACTGGGTGTTCAGCAAATACTTGCTGAGAGATGGGCTCACATCCTTTCCTGAGCCATTAGGTTTTTTTCTAAACCTATGGATGTATGGTCTGACCCCTTCTGGAGACTGGAACATAGCCCTTCCCTTAGTCCAAACCTTCTCCTTCTCATTGGGCTTAGATAACACTTCTTTTCCAAGCCTGATTCTCAGAGCCCCACGTCTTCTCTGTGCACCAGCCCTGCTCATGTCTCCAGCTTCTGGCACTAGAAGCAAGAGAAAGGCAGCAGAGAAAGTTAAAAAAAGCTTTTTTACTTTTAGCTTCACAATAGAGTTTTAAAATAAATATTGAAATTAACAACTTAAAACAATATTTAAGGTGAATACTGAACTCACTAAATTAATAAGATAAAAAACCTGATTCCATTAATGTCATTCCTAACTCTTATTTTTAAGGAAAAAGTCCAAATCTTTAATTTTGGGCACTCACACCACAGCTAGAACTCTGAAGAAACTTAGGAAGGAAAGGAACCATATTTAGTATAATTATTCCTAAGAGCAAGCCCATAGGAAGAACACCCTTGTGATGTAGGATTGTGTAAGATGAGCTCAGCTAAGGGAACTGGAAAAAGTGAAGTATCTCAGGGGACATTCTGGTCCAGCATGAACTGGTTTTATTTCAGCCTGCACACAACAGCAGCTCACATCTATATCTATGGAGAGCCCTCCAAGGACCTGCAGTCTGAGTGTTACACACATTATCTCACTGAATCCTCAGTAACAACCCTAGGAGTCCACCATTATTATTCCCTTTTCACAAATGAGGAAATGGAGACTTTAGAGGTTAGCTTAAATATTTATAGGTGACAGAGCTGGGATTAAAATCCAAGTTTCTCTGAGTCCATTGCTCAAAATCTTGCTATATTTAACTACTGTATCATATTTAACTATATTTAACTATTGATTATTTTTTTTTAATTTTTTTAACATTCATCTTTGAGAGACAGAGAGAGAGAGAGAGAGGGAGAGAGAGTGTGAGTGGGGGAGGAGCAGAGAGAGAGAGAGAGACACAGAATCTGAAGTAGGCTCCAGACTCTGAGCTGTCAGCACAGAGCCCCATGCAGGACCCGAACTCAATGGCTGCGAGATCATGACCTGAGCTGAAGTCAGATGCTTAACCGACTGAGCCACCCAGGCGCCCCATAACTATTGTTTCTTTTAAAGCAGAGGACCAGATCCTGTGATTTCTGTAGTCCATTTCCAATATAATGTGTTGCATCTACCACAAAGAACGTTTTGGTTGTGTTTGTTAATAATGTCATTGTGCTTAATGACAAAAGTCATTAACAGTTATTGCTTTTGATAAAACTAACATGTATTTATGTAATTTTGTAAATATTATATTATTAATTTTTCAGCAACTCTGAGGTAGGCATGTCCCTGGTTTACAGACAAGCAACTGAAGTTCAGAGAGTTTAACGACTGTATGACATCTGTCAACCCATCAATGTTAGGCAGCACTAGAGTGACCCTGTGAGTGACCTGTCCACAGAGTTTGTGCCCTAGGCATCTTACCTGCCACACCCGAGGCCCTGCCCTAAGGCCTAGTCTCTACCTAACTTCAATTATCTTGGTTATGCAGGTTATATCACATTCCATCATCTTATAAGATACTGGTGTTCCCTATCCATTGGAAAAGGTTGATACACTAAGTTAACAATGAGTAAGGAAGCCTGGACACAAACGCAGACAAAATTCCAAGCCTCTTGGTGAGATGCAGCTTCTTGGGCCCTGAGGCTGAAGGCTTCTTGGAGGCCACAACTGTGAATCATTTACCTCTTTACCTCCAACCTTGGGCTTGATGCGCAGTGGAGACTTAACAATTTCTGAATGATAAATGAATGACTCAGTCAATAAACACTTCTGAGTTTGGAGTTCTTCACAATCTTCTTACCCAGTGTTTCCTCTTTCAACTCATTCTTGGCATTTGGAGAAGACAGAAAGAAATCTAGGGAGCTTTGCTGAGCCCCAGATCAGGCAGGATATAAGAGAGGATGTGCAGCACAATGGCCCAGCCTCTCTCTGTCTTGTCTCCCTGCTTCTTGCTGACTCAGATCCCTGACCCCAGATGCTTCCCTCTGTTCCCTTGGAGGTGGCTGGGGAGATTTCTTACAGTTACAGAAGGCCATTCACCTCCACTCCCTTGTCCCAGATTATTTGCTGGGAAAACTTGGCCCTTTTCATCTGCAATCCAGGGGGTACCACTCCTCTGGAGAATGCTAAGATCCAATTTTATATAAAGAAGGGCTTCTTTTATTTCTTCTTTCTATTTTAGGAAGAAAGAGAAGCAAGACTGATCCCAGTTTTTAACATGGATTGAAAATGGAGTTTTGCCAATTTTCTATGTTTTACCCTGTAGTTCTCTGCCAGCCAAGGTAGGAAGGGAAACAAGCAGCCTGTGTTCCTGGAGCATTTTTCTGAGAACAGGAAAATGTCAGTGATTTGGATAATTGAATGTCTGGATTAAAATTTACCTACTCCACATCTTTGAATAAAAAGGGTTTTGATTAAATAATATCAGCAAAGCAAACAGGATGATAAAGTAGAATTTCTGTCTGATTTAATGAAAAAACTATTTATATTGATTGTATACGTAAGTAATGTTAATTGTGATCCAATTCAGTCTCCTTATGAAAACACAACCTGTGGGGCCCTCTACTAATCAGGAAACATTTATTAGTCTAGTTTGGGTATATAACCTGCTTTCTTGGGTTTTGTTAGTGTTGACAATTCAGAGCTCAGTTTCCCTCTTGCCAGAGACTGTTCGCTCCCAGAATGTCTCATCAGGGTTTTACCTGAGGAAAGTTCCCTTGGGAAGGGCCTTGCTGGAGAGTTATTTGTCAGGACCAACCCTGACCTAAGAAAGGTGATGAAGCTGTTCTGGGTGTCAGGGTCAGGCACACTGTGGGCTGTGAAAGGGGGTGGAATGTATATGGAAAGGTCTTTGGACAGAATTCCAAAAGCAGATGAATCTCCACTTTGGTTTTGCAATCTTCGGTAGCATTGAGATCTTTCAGCATGCTGCTTTACGTGATAAAATTTTTTTAAAAGAGGTGAAGAAATTGGCCTGTGATGCAATAATTCCATCTGTGCCCACATATCTTGTAAACAAAGAAAGATTCTGAGTGCAGAGTGACGTTGCTTTCAGGGGCTTCCAGGGCAAGACGGTGCTGAAGGAAGAAGTTGACAAAGAGCAGAGGGAATCTGATGAGGGCCCTTTCCCTTCCTGAACCAGGGAGCACTGCCAACCCTTTGTGGGCACCCTGACTCCCTTTACAAAACAAGTCTGGCTCAGAGCTGAAAGGATCTCCAGATGTTACCTGGGCAAGTCCATCACAACTGGCTGAAATAGAAATACCTACCTGATAAGACACCCCAGTTCACTGAAGAGACCAACAAAAAGTGAGTCATACCAGAGAGTGAGAACTCAGGTTTCCCACCACTTTAGCTGAAGGAATTTGTATTATTGCACTCTGCTTTCTCGGGCCTGACCCCACGTGTTTATAGAGAAAACATCCCATAGAACATCAAAATCAGTCATGAATCTTCATGCATCACAGATAGAAGTCATACCATGGTTTCCCAAATAGCTAGCCTCTGAGTCCCTTGTGGACTCCACTCTCCTCTCCTCCTCACCCCCTACACACACACACACACACACACACACACACACACACACACACACACGCACATACATATGCACACACACATGTACACACATGCACACATACGTACACACAGATTTGTGTTGTCAGAGCTCCTCTCCAAAACCTTCCTGGACCATGCCTACCACAGTGGTCTCTCCATCAGCTGAATTCCTGAGGAACTCATTATTCTCTCTGTCAGAGAGTCTTCTCAAAAGAATTGAAAGCCCTCAAGCAAGCACTTCACCATCTTTCACAATGCCTTCCACTGAGCTGGCACTTAGTTACGGCTTTTGGATTGATTGAATACTTTCGGTATAGTAAATACACACACAGAAGCTATTTTTCCTTCCCACACATCTCCATGTGTATCCCCATCCCATAGACCTCCTGGATGCCAGTGATCCCTGCTCTGCCTGATCAGCTGTGTAGCTGGGGGTTAGATCCATTCCCTCTCAGTTCCCTCAGTGAAAACTAACAGGCTTGAGCTTAGAGTCTATAAGAAACCTTTCAGGTTTAACCTTATAGGTTTATGCGATACATGACTTTTCAAAAAGCCATTCAGTTAGTTACTCAGGAAGCAGCTTCATAATTTCATTTTCAACCTTTGAATGGAGATTTTCATTCAACCTTTAAAATTAAGCTTTTTGGTCTCATTAGTCTTTGTGGCTTGTCTCTATGTCTTTTTTTTAAATTTATTTATTGATTTATTTTGAGAGAGAGAGAGAGAGAGAGAGAGAGAGAGAGAGAGAGAGAGAGAGAGATGGGAAAGGCAGAGAGAGAGGTAGAGAGAGAATCCCAAGCAGGCTCCACACCATCAGTGGAGAGCCTGATGGGGGCCTGAACTCACAAATCATGAGATCATGACCTGAGCAGAAACCAAGAGTTAGACTCTTAACTGACTGAGCCACCCAGGCACCCCTCTTTATCTTGATTATCCAAGCTCCTTTCTGCCCAGGGAAAAATGTAAAATACTGTCTTCAGTGTTATCCTGGGATCTACTAAGGACCATTCACCCTGCCCTGACCCCTGCGTGCAGGGATTCACGCAGAAGTCCCTCCTCCTTGGTCCAGTAGCACTGCCTCCCCCCACCCAAGCCCTCTGTCCCTCAGTCCTCCACACCTGGGAGGCCCCACCTGCCCTGCCCACCACACTGACATCCAAGTGAGGAAGGCTCTGAGCACTCTGCCTCCCAAACAGGCCCTGCTGCCCACTCCCCTCAACACTGCCACTTTTCATTTGAAAGTTTTATTATTGTTACTATGCGTTTCTGTTTCCTATTCACAGACCTCTTTCACTTTCATCTGCACTCACTCCCCAGCCCCTGCTCTGCTTCCCCCCACATGCCCCATAGATCATGGATGACCTTCATGTGGAGATGACCACAGGTACTTTCCAGGCCTCTTGCTTTCCACTAACCTACAACCCAACCAACCAGACGGGAAGTGTACCTGTATCCTCCCTCCCCAATAAAATATCTTTCTGACTGAGAGCCAGAAAGTCAGCTAGAGTGTCAGGGAGAGCCCCATCAACCTAGCCAAGAGGGCTGGTAGCCTCCAGAGGGACACAAGACCTGCCCAGACACACCTGCCCTGCTCCTACCCCGGGTGACTGAAACGTTCCGTGAGTGCTCACAGCCATCTTTGCTACCAGATCCCGTGTTATGAGTACATGCTGTGCTTCCTAGACTATAGCTCTCAGAAAGCCAAAAATAGATGGTTATCACAAGGCAATCCCCATTCACTGGGGCCTGGCACGTGGCTGTGAGCAGCAAATTTTTTTGGATGAATGAATGAATGAATGAATAGCCATTCATTGGGTCATGCCCCTTCCTCCACACACAGATTTCTCAGATGTCATGTTTCCTCTACATTACAAGCCCTTTGAACTTCTGCTCTCCATGCCATGACTGGCTTCTTGTCTTCCTCCTCCTCCCCATCCTCTTGTCATTGCCTACCATAATAATATTTGTGAACTACAAGTTACCCCTCTAGGATTTAAACTAAGCAATATCAAGTCTTTTGCCTTTCTTCACAAAACTCGTCTTTTGACCATTATCTTCCTTCTATTTGAACTCTCTCCAAATGGTCCGCCTCCCTTCTGAGTTGTAAAGCTGAGAAAGAGGTTAGGTTTATAAGGCCAAACCATTAGGTTTTATCTACTCAGATGGGAGCCTTGGAGAGTTTGGTTTCTAGCCCTCAGAGGGTATAATAAGTTTCAATTAGCCAGAATGACAAAATTACCCCAAAAGCAGCCACTTCTTGTATGCACTGGCCACGGCTGCAGTGAGGTGTGAACACAGCTCATCACGTTCTGAACATATTTGAGGAGGTCTGTGACACAGCGAGACTGTCTCTACAATCAAGGCGGGGATTAATTGGCAGGAGTATGATGATCCAGGATACCATTGTGGTCTCGGCACTTCCACTGGGAGGCTTATCATCCTCTTCTGTTTACCAAGGTCTTTTAAAAATTATTATTATTATTAAACACCTACGATTGTGGGGTTCATGAGCCGCATGATAGGAAGGCTTAAGCTCAAGTTGTCTAAGTTGCTTTTGGAAGAAGATCAAAATCCAAGCTGAAGCTCCTTCCCGCCTGACTCACAAGGCCATTGTTATTATATTTAGCTTTGGATAAACTTTCCTATGGAAGGTGATTGCTCACAGCAGTTCATTTTAAACGTGCAGGCTTAGATCTGGCTTCATGTGTGAGCGCAGGCCTGTCATCGTGCATTCCAGGTCACTCTCCGAAATGAATTTGTCTTTCCTCAATGTTTCTCCGAGCTGGGGAGCAGACATTCCTTGGGCTCTGCATTAATCCAATTACTAAACACCTGCAGACATGCAATAACAGTTTGGGTGCCAAGAGCCTTAGAAATGGTTTTATAGCCGAATGTAATCTGCTGTCCTGCTATCAGGAGTCACGTTACACACCTGCCAAGATCCAAGCCAAAAAAATAACACTCACAGTTCTTACTCCAGGCAGGAATGTTCAGTGCACATTAGAGAGACAAAGTGACAGGCATTTTAACCTGACTGCCACAGAGCCCATTAAACATCTTGAACTTCTTAGTAATTATATTCAAAGTCATTTTAGCACTAAAATATTTATGAGAAATGTATGACAAAACAGGATTTTTCTTCCAGGGACAGTTACGGCAAAATCTTTCCCCACCAAATATAATTCAGTGAGCAGAATGACTCGTGCCGATCCCGTGTGCTTCAGAGAATGCCAGAGGTGGCTTCTTCCGGATAATCTCCAGGATGCCCATGGCCACAAGGATGCCTGAAATGAGAAAATAATCCCCTCCCACGTACTCATACTCCCACTCCCTCATACTCACTGCAAAGCTTCTAAATAATTTGGATGCTCAGAAACCAAAGAGACCTGGTGTTCCCAAAGGTCCTGAGCTTGAGCCCAAAACCAGGGACACTTGGAAGGTGACACTGACATGGCCACAGCCACCTCCCAAGGAAATGAAAGAAGACTTTGGAGAACTCTTTTCTTTTTGAGAGTCTGTCAGAACAACTCAAAACCAGCCTTGATTGAGAAGTAGTTGTTCAGTTTTCCTTTGGAACTGGTTTTGAAGAAACTCTATCGCTGCCTATGGCAAGAGTTAGATAAATCATTCACAGAAATCCCTTGGCTCCATGTTTTTCACAAGAAACAAATTTGTCTACAAGCAGAGTTGCCATGTTATCTAATTGGCACCAACCTGAGCTCTCAAAGGATAAAGACAGTATCTCCCCAAGTCGGTGTCCCCAGGACCTCGTAGCGACTGGGCCTGAACTACAGTGGGCCCTCGGGAGACAGCAGCTAAACAAATTTCTGGGCCAAAGGCCATTTCCCACAATGCACTGCCATTGGATGCTGAGCAAGCATCCAAATGACCATGAGGAGGTCCTTTCCCTCCCCTTGGCTACTTAGTCTACATAAACAAGCAAGCAAACAAACAACCACTGGAAAACAAGAGTGACAAGGACATAAGAGAGTAGTAAGTCCTGGGGAAAGAGGCAAAACATGTGTATCAGTTTCACAGTTTCCTTTTGAGTCACCCACCCTCACCTTGGAACAAACCTCACCTTGAGTTAAGATTTCCAAAGCCCCTTGGACAGCCTGCCACTCTCCAGAGCAGAGCACTCAGAGTCCAGACCCCCTCGTCTGGCACTTCAGCAGTGAGAAAGTATGACATAGGACTGATCTCTGCACATGTGTGAGTCTTGTCCTTCCACATGCCCATTGCACATGGGCAGGAAGTGGCACCATGTTTCTCAACTCTGTCAGGTTTTGTCCCACACAGTACCCCAGGTCCAGGCACTCAGCAAATAGAGTTCCTTAGCATTTATTCTTCTTAGATTTTCTTTCTTAAAAAAGTACACAGCTTAGAGGCAGGCCACAGCTAACCTGGTTTCCAGCTGTAATCCAAGTTTCTCCTAACCAAAGTGTGGTCCAGGGACCAGCAGCCTTGGCATCACCTGGGAGCTTGTTAAAAATACAGCATCTGAAGCCTGATTACTAAACCCACTGAGAAAGCACCTGCATTTTAGCAAGATCTCTAGGAGATTCAAATGCTTATAAGACTGGGGAGTCTAGTTAAGGTATGACCCCCTCTTCTTGGAATGCAGCCCTGCAGAGCCTTGAGAATTCACTATCTCTGGCAGAGAAGGTCTCCCAGCAGAGTAAGTTGTGGAGTGAGTCGTGTATGTGATGCACAGGCCGCCCGGCTCAGTCTAGCTCCTCATAAGGGAGAAACATACTGATGATCCAAGAGGTCGGAGCAGGAGAGAAGAGAAGGCAAACAACAGCATCACCATGTGCCTTAGAAGACAACTCTCAGTGTCCAGAGAGAGCGAGCACGCAGCCAGAGGCGAGGCGGCCAGAAGCTGGCTCCAGAGCAGCATTCCGGGGCTGGGGCTCCATCTGCCAGCCCCTCCCTCGCAGCCCAGCGTTCCCAGCCCACATGTAACCTTCAGCCCCTGCCCAGAGCAGTCAGCGTGACAGTAATAATAGTAGTCACAAGAAAATGCAACCTCGATCATGCTAACAACTTCTGAAAAGTAAAATGCTCGGGATATGATTTCAATTAAAACTCACATTGTCTGACTTGTCTCTCTGCATAGCAAAAGTTCACCTCCTCTTGCCCTCTTACCTCCTCTTTTCAAAACTAAGGCAGACTAGAGGAGCTGCGGCAATGCCTGCTCTCACCTGGAGGTGCAGGGGTCTGTGTGCCCCGCATCACTTCTCCTGCCCTGCTCTGCTGATCCCCCAGAGGGTGAAAAAAAGAGGGCTTCATGCTAACTTTGCCCCAAATCAATCCCAAGGATTGTGAGCAGAATCCAAGTTTCTCTCCCACTCTCCTCTCTCCTTCTCTCTCCCTTTCTCTCTCTCTCTCTCTCTCTGTGTTTATCCATAAAGCATTCTGAACTTAAAAGGAAACAGCTCTAACACAAATGGAAAGAGCCTAAATTCCTTGCCAGGGCTTGTCTATGCAGACGGCCCCAGTGATTTAACCTCATTTGTGTTGAAGGTGGCTTTTTCTAAATCAATTCTGATCACCTAGCAGGTGAGTGCCAGACAGCCAGGTGGGGTTGGAGAAACACAAGCAGAGTCAGAATCCTGGTGCATAATTTCCCCCAAGGAAAAAAAACTGCTGTCATCCTAGTGATCTCTGATGCCTCCTTTCAACAAGATGCTGAGCAGAATATGACAAGGAGGCTGGCATCAAAGCCATTTGGTTATGTGTAAACAGTCAACCTTGTGCTTCCTAAGAAATTTCTGAACTAATACAGCAAGTATTTGTTGAGTGTTTGACCCTCCTTCTGGATCGTCTTCCCATCTTTTCTTACCCAAGTAATGCCTGTTCACAGTGCTTTACAATTAGCTCAAATGTTATCTATACCTAAATTTTTCCAAATCTCCCCACATTTCCCAAATGCTCTCCCATTCTCGGGGCAAGTGTCCTCCTTTGATGGGGCTTTTCAGGAAAAACAAAATTAGCAATTTTTGCTCAGAAGGTATCCGTCTATTACTTTGGGAGGAATTCACCGTGACTTTGAAATTCAAATGAAGTAATTTCTGTTATAATGTCATATATATGTCCCTGATAAACCTCACATTTTATAAAACCACACATTAAAAGCAGCAGGACTTAGGGGAAAACAGGTTAAGGGCAGACCACTCAAAACATCTGAAATTTTAACCAGAACACTCACAAAAATAGTAACAATTAGTAATACAAATAATAGAATAGTTAAATCACCACTGGCATTTGCTCTCAGCATCAAAGCCTCTCTATCCTTCACATCTTTAATTCCTTTAATTTAATTTTTAATTTAATTGCTTTAATTTCTGCCTTTGAGACATAGATCCTGGAGGGTATTTACATCTATTAGAGATCAGTTTCACCAAAATGCAATATATGATCCAACGTGTAAATCCTTTTCATCAGTTGATTTTTCTTAACACTAGGGAGGATGTATTTGCAGCTTCCCCCACTTGCACAGATAGCTTCCCCACAGAGTTTAAAACAGAAGAAAGAGTACTGGTATTTAAAGTCATCATATCAGTGACTTCTTGCTCTAAAGTAAAGCATTATTGTGCAGGATTTTCAGCTTCTTTTTTAAGGTCTTTATATATCACAGAGGCTTTCTCTTTACTTGAGAACAAGCTTGCTCTCCTTTGTTCAAACATTAAAACATTTTGTTAAAAATCACCATTATACCGATGCCATTTTTCCTACTTAAAGAACCATGTTTTAGCAAAACTGTGTAGACATTTGCAACTAATATTATATGAATGTTTCAAGAATCAGTCGTGTGGTAGACAGATTTATGTCCCTTACACAGCAAAAGGAACCTGACTTTGCAGACATGATTAGGAACATTTAGATGGGAAGACTGTCTTGGATTATCTAGCTGGGTTTAACAGAAGCCTAAGAGTCCTTCCAAGAGGGAGACAGGCAGAGTGCGAGTGTCAGAGTCAGAGGCGATGATGGCAGGAGCTGCCGGAGTGACGTGGGGCTGCAAACCAGGGGATGCAGGTAGCCTCCACCTGCTGGAAAAATCCAAGAAATGGATTCTTCTCTAGGCCTCCAAAGGAACACAGCCCCACTGACCCATTTTAGACTTCTGACCTCCAGAAGCAGAAGAGAACAAATTTATGCTGTTTTAAGCCACGATGGTAATGGTAATCTGTTACAGCAGCAATAAGAACCTAGTACAAATGATAAAACCAGCACAGTAACATCAACATGTGTCATTATCATTTCATCTGCCTCCTTTACCATGACTACCTCCACAGTTTTTCAACAGGGAAGCCATTATAAAACATTTTTGCTGTGGCATACCAGTTCACGAGTTTTGCCAATATTGTTTCCTAGCAGATATTCAGGTACCCAAAGATTGAGACAATAAAATGATGAATAACAATCAAAACGGCCTTTGTTAAATATTTTACATAAACAGACAGCACCTGGGTGGCTCAGTCGGTTGAGCATCTGACTTCAGCTCAGGTCATGATATCACAGTTCATGAGTTTGAGCCCCTTGTCAGGCTCTGTGCTCACAGCTCAGAGCCTGGAGCCCGCTTGAGATTCTGTGTCTCCCTCTCTTTCTGCCCCTCCCTAGTTCACGCTCTGTCTCTCTCTGTCTCAAAAATAAACAAACATTAAAAAATTTTAACATAAACTGAATAAATTGTATTTATACTTGTATTTATTTTATGAAGCCCCGATGTTAAATGATTCTTCAAGGTATAGCACTGAGTAATATTTAGACAAAGGAACTCATCCAGCTATTGTCTTCAAGGTCTTGGAATCAATTGTGTCTGTAATAGGTGGAATGAGGCCTGAACTCCGTTTTATCCAATCAAAAAGAATTACTTCTTATCCCTGCAAAAGTGCATTGCTCCTGCCCAAGAAGACTGCACAGGCTAGAGGCTCATCCCCAGACTGGCTTCAGCCCCCCAGGCTGAAGCCATAAGCAGGGTCAGGGTCCCAATCTCACTTCATTACTCCAAGCTAAGTGCTTTCTTTCTAGGACTAGAAGCAAGCAGCTTGAAAAAGTTCATAAAATGCAACACATGTCACAAAATGTCATTGTCAAGCCAACCTCACCAACTTCCTATTACACTTCATTTTAATGGACAAAGAGAAAAGAGAAGTGGCCAGAGGCCTTTAACACCTTCTCAAGGGATTCTGACTGGCCTCCCAAGGCAGAGCATGCACAGAGGGTGCTGCCCCCAGGAGCGTCTCCTCAAGGAATTCCCTGTGCTGTCACTACCACTCTTTCCATTAAAGCACCATGTTCCTATTATTGCCTTTCAGTATGGGACAGAAAAAGCCTCAGTGCTTCACTTTTCCTCTGCCAATCCCACACATTTTCAAATCAAAATTGGAGTTCATGAGGTTATATAATCAATAATCATTCAACAAACATACAGCCTTGGGGGTTTTATGCAAAGTCCAAATAGAAACATGATTTTGGCTGATTTGATAGATTTGCACTGTTGTTGGTAGAGCTCAAAATACATGTCCTGTTCCCATCACACCCCAATTTCTTGCCATCATTGCTCCCCCCTCACTTCCTACTATTTTCAGATTAGTCTAAGAGGGAACTTCAATTCATTCCTCGAAAGTAGGAAGAGTGAGTTCTTTCTCCTGGGACTCAGGAGCTCCCAGACATGCCACCAATTCACTAGGTCACACAGTGTTCCAGGGGTGCAAGTGCAGCTCTTTGAAAAACATGGAATGTGGTGCAAAGATGTCTGCAAAGACAATGCCAAATATCCCTCCCACTCCCAGCTCATGCCATTCATCCCACCAAGTGGAGTCCACTTCCTCTCCTCTAAATGACAGGCTGCCCTATGACTTGCTTTGGCCCATACAATGAGGTGGAAGCCAGTTCTGGGCCAGACCTTAGGAGGCCAGGCAGCTTCATCTTGTGTCTCTTGGGGGCCAGCCTCCATGTAAAGATGCTCAGGCTGATGAGTGAATGGTGAGACACCACATGAAGGAAGAATGGCCACCTGTAAGCAACCAAGGTTCCCAGCCCAAACCACCTGGTATAGAAAGAGACCTCTTCAGCAAGCCCCACCCACACTGAAGAATCATGAGCAAACAACTGACAGGGGTTGGTTAGCCATTGCATTTTGGAGTGATTTGTTATGTAGTCATAGAAAATTGAAACAGGAAGTCTGGAGTGAGAGATGAATAAAATTTCTTCTTGTCCTCAAATCCTTTGCTTCTCCTTTCAAAACAAAATACTCATCTGAAAGCACCAAAACTAAGACATGATTAGTTGAGAGGACATTATTTCAAAACACATCCCCTTACCTTCACTGCAGAGGGGCTCTGTGGTTCTCACACCTAGCCATGATGGAATTCAAAGGCTGAGCCAGTTACCACCCAGCTTTGGCCCCTCGCGTATTAGCAGGAAAAGGAGATCAAGAGATGGGCATCCCAAGCCTCAATGCCCAGAGCCCCTGACAGGGAAAGGAAGGGAGAAATAAAACTGTTACAGAAAAATTGGGTGGATAACTGAACAAGGATTATGCTATAATAACAATGAGGATTGGATTTCATAAAATCCTCAGTTCATAAGTTCATGGCTGGAAACAAGGTCTCCTCTGGAGCACTGAGCTCAACAGTCTTGAAAAAGCTAGCAAAACGTTTACATCTCTGCTTTCTCCCCTCTGTTAGGAACCTGGTTTGCACCACCTGGTTTGCAACCACAGCCCAGGTGGTCAAGTGAAAAAACAATGTGACCCGGTGATATGGAAAAGCAGCTAGCCACAGGGTGTGCCTTAGAAATCCCTTTCAGGGGCGCCTGGGTAGCTCAGTCAGTTGAAAGTCTGACTTGGGCTAAGTCATGATCTCGCCTTTCATGGGTTTGAGCCCCACATCAGGCTCTGTGCTTACAGCTCAGAGCTGGAACTTGCTTCAGATTCTGTGTCTTCCTCTCTGACTCTCTCTCTCTCTCTCTCTTTCTCTCTCTCTCTCTCTCAAAAATAAACAAACATTAGGGGCACCTGGGTGGCTCAGTCGGTTGAGTGTCCGACTTCGGCTCAGGTCATGATCTCACAGTTTGTGGGTTCGAGCCCCGCATCAGGCTCTGTGCTGACCACTTGCTCAGAGCCTGGAGCCTGCTTCAGATTCTGTGTCTCCTTCTCTCTCTGCCCCTCCCCCGCTCACGCTTTGTCTCACTCTGTTTCTCAAAAATAAATAAATGTAAAAAAAATTTTTTTAAATAAATAAACATTAAAAAAAAAAAGAAATGCCTTCCAAAGAGGAAGAGGGCAAGCCATCCCGGGTGCCTGGAATAGAGAAGAGAAAAGGAAGAGACAGATCCCGGGGAAAAATAAAAAACAAAATGAACCTTGACAAAAAGAGGTCATAAGGGCGTTCCAGAAAACAACCCCAGCACACGTTTACGTTTAGTGATTCCAGCATTTAATGATGTCAGAGGTGTTTCACAGGTTACCTGGCAGAGGTGGAGAGCCTATGATTTGGGTAATAACAACCACATTGCTCAGGTTCTCCTCACGAAACAGAGAGAGCCTAGCCGCCAAGGAGTCCCCTGGGAGCAGCCTCTTCTCTGAGAGGCAAATGAGCACACCGTAGTCACTCTGACCCGCAACTGAGCCCTTGATCTCCATGTGTGATGTGGGCCCCCATTCTTGCTTCCAGATAAACTTGTAGAGCAGGACAAAGGCATAGAACTGAGAACCCACCAGAAGACTCAGGCACCAGCCAGATTTTGTTTGCTGTAAGACCTGGGACAAATCCTTTCCCCTCTCTGGGTCTCTATTCCCTCCTCTGTAAGATGAGATCGTTGGACAGAATGATGTCTTAAGAACCTTTTTAACTCCTTAGTTCTATTTTTTAAAAATCATTTCATACATTTCTGTTTCTAAAAACTAACTCAAAGTTGCCTGCAGTAACTTTCTATTCACTCCCCGCTGGGGTATATCATTTCATGCTGTTCCCCTTATTGTGAAAATTCTAACAGCACAAGAGTACAAAATGCCTGTCCTCAAAGGCAGGGCTGTGGTGGTCTGAACAGAGAAGCTAGGAGTTCACAGAGGGCTTCGTCTGATGACTGGATGCTTTATTAGTCATTTTTTGTTAAAGCTTTTTGGTCAGACATTGTGGTCAGAACACTTTCTGTTTGGGGCCTGGGAGGTATTTCTTATTGAGATGCTCTTTGTGGCAGAAAAGAGGAATAATTCAATGTTTTAAGTGTCCTAAGAACACTTGAAAAGAAGGAACTTTATCTGTAAGGACAGAAAGGAGATCGATAATGAAGAAATTCAACTTTGTTATTTGCCCCAGACCTCTTGGTTCTTATCATGCTCTCCTCTCAGGATTTTATTATTACTTACCTCAACTATTACATATTGATAGTGCTCTGTTGACATCTAGCATAATTGTACTGTTGATTTTTCCTCCGATTTCTAAGTTTTAGCAGTACCTATGTGAATGCTATGTATTCATAACACAAATTTTCATCATGAATTGACTCTTAGACCAACATAGAATGACGTTGTGGGGGCCCCCAAATGCTTTTGGTCTTAACTTCTCCTTTACATCAGTGCAGCCACCTGATTTCTGATTTCCCTCACACATTATTGCTCATAATTTTATTTTTAATCCTTTCGTGTTATTTTCCTTGACTGGTCTCTTATCAACATTCAATTTAACTTAAACCAATCTAATTGGGGCCTTTCCCCTTGTCATATAAATGGGTTATATTTGTTCTTGTTTCTGTCATCTTATTTTATACTTTTATTCCCCATTTTCTTGCCATCTCTGTCAGCCAGGGAGCTTCTTCTATTATTTATTTATTTTCATCCTTGCTACATCTTTACCGTTTTCTCTTTCAGAATTTCTTACTGTGCATAGTTTGGTTTCCAAGGTCTATTTCTGATATTTCTTCAGCAATCTCTCATTTTCTTCTTAATTTTTCCTTAGTGCTCCACAAGACTTTTTCAAGCTCTTGTCTCCTCATTAATTATTTTCTAGGGTATCAAGTCAGCCATTCACTGTTGCAAAAATAATTTTAAAATTTTTTAATAAAGTACTTCATCCAGATGAGGTTAAGTAGCACCCTCCTTGATTTTCACCTTTCTTAAATGAGGTAGTGCATGTCCCCTGCTCTGCTTTGAGTTTAAGAACTCTCATCAAGTACTTTCTCAAATGTTCTTGTTTTCTTATGGTGAAGTTATTCCAGAGCAAGCAGTTGTGCTTTGTCAGGGTCTCTGGCAGCCACCTCCTGACGTGCAGAAAGCTCTCAAATGTCTGCAGTGTTGCCCTGTCTGGTCACCCCACAGAAGGAAATCTCCCCTCTTTTCTTTGCAGCCGGTGCTCACTTCTCCACTTCTCCACAAAGCCCACGCAGGGTCTCCTCCTACCTCCTCCTTAGTCAAGACTTCATGGTTGAAAGCGGGAAGTGGCCAAAAATATGAGTCACACTGGAATGAGGAGGGTCGTGGGTAATGAGGCTACAATGGAGGCTTCAGCGGTAATGAAGCTCTAGAATCTTAGGGCTCTCTCAGGACCACAGTCTAGTCCCTTATTCACAGTGTAGCAAGACAGTCAAAAGTCAGATTGCTTGGGTTCGGATTATGTTTTCCCACATGTTAGTGCTGTGACCTTCTCTCTCCTCTGTTTCTCCATGTATAAAATAACCAGAAAACCAGTACCTCCCTCATAACATTACTGCCTGGATTAAATGAAACTATGTAAGCATATTACAGTAACTAGCATATAATTAGTGTGATAATGCCACCTAACATTGTCTCACAGTCAGGTAGGATTGAAGTTGGGATATGTGCGAACCTGGTCTGTACTTTCCTGGTGGAAACTTTAATAGAAAAAACTCCATACAGATTAAAGTAACCAAAACAGGGGAGGAAAAAAAACAACTCAACAATGGATTACCAATTCATAGAACTAGCATCCTGAGCTCCTGAGCATATGGAGTTAGGAAGCAGAAAGAGTCATCCTTGAGTGGCAACTGGGAACTTCATCTCAGCACAGAGGGGAAAGCCAGGATCCCCTGGCCAGGTGTCTTATAGGTATGACCACTTCCCCCAGTAACTAAGCCAGCTCAGTGCCTCTTTCTCTTGTTTATGGGAAACCAACACTCCCTCTCCAAGGAGGGCCTCACTGCCAATGTCCTCATTTACCTGGAATATTTCCTGTCTTAATCAAGACTCTTCAGTTGGAAGTAACAATAATCAAAATCACACTCTATCAAGGGGATAGTAAACAGCAGAGAGGATGGGCTAGACTGGGAGCTCCATCAACAACTAGACCTGGGGGCTCAACATCCTGAGAACTTCTTCAGAATCTCTACCTTCACGTCCCCTTGTGGACATTTTTTCTCTTACACAAGCTCCCCCATGTGCCAGGGTCATAGTTGTGGAGAGTTCCAAGATTCTCTATTTTGTAACCTAAGAGAGGCAGCTCCTGTTAAAAACAAATTATCTGAGTTACCTGGCTTGAGTTACCTATTCATCCCTGAACCAATCACTATAGCCGGGGTAATGGGGAGCTATTTGTCATCCTCATCAGAACTACGTTTAATATAAGGAAGAAGCTGTTCCCACAAAGAAGAAGATGCTGTTTTGAGAATATAAACACTAAATGACAACAATACCTCCCTCAAATAACATCTCAGTTGGCAAATCAACAGTGCTGACATTCAAACCATCCAACTAGTAATACAGATTGGGCAATCATGACGGCCCCTGAAGCCAAATTCTGGAGATGTCCCTATGGTGCCAAGCACTCTCCTGTTATTTGCTGGATTGTGGGGAGACTGAAGTGTTGGCAGAGGAGGGAACCATCTGATCTCAAGAACGGCATGAGAGCACTCAAAATGCTCCAGGAAGTGGCCATCTACCAATCAATATAAATGTACTTCAACATTTTCACAACTATTTGGTCACTCCACCATATACTGGCTACATTTGGTTCCATGGACATTGCCTCTAACAAATCCCCCAAGTGTCTAGACATGTGAATGACACCCTTCTCTGTTCACCCATGTCGATAAAGATTTCTTTTCCCTTTTTGGCATATTCTGTTGATTGCTTCATGGTGAATTTGACAGGGAATAGTTCAACATCGGTTCTCATGTTAACAGCTTGCCTAGAAATCTCTGGAATTTTTAAGATAACGTTTTTCACTAAAAACCAAAGCTCAAGGATGCCTGGAAACTCAGGAAACTGGTCTGGTCCCTGCAGCTGAATGTACCTCTACTCCCAGAATGCTCAGGGCCACCAAGAAGAATTCTGAATTAAACATTTGAAAGCAAGTGGTCTTTGCATCACGATCCAAACAAGTGAGTCCCAAGTATCTGCTGGCTCTAAAAGCTAGTAAAAACACAGATATGCGTCTTCTAAGGTTTTGTTGTGCTTGTCATTATTATTTCATTATTTTGTTGAAAATTTACCAAAACTAAAAACCAGAACTGAATATTCCTCACAGCCCACTAATTGTTCTACAGAAAACCTTTCTGTTCCTTCCTAATCTCAATTGGACTCAGCCCAACTGGACTAAAGTCGTGAGCTTTATCAAGCTGATTACACCCTCCCGCCACACACATGCGTTCCCTCCTCATTCCCCAAATGACCACATACTTTAAAGAAAAAAGGCCACAACTGATATCTCTAAGATATTTCAACTTGTTTAAAAAATATAATATGCTTCCCTGAGGTCATTATTTTTCTGTTTCTCTGCCTCTTTCAGAGCTATCAGAATTCTCTGAATTTTTCCCCATAAAGACACCTTGCTTTTTCACTGTTATAGACTGCAAGTTAGTCATTTTTTTAAATAATAAAAGGTATTCTTTGTTAACATAACATTGAGGTGCCTGTAAGTTACTTCAGGCATATGTGGAATTCTTATTTAAAAATAGAGAAATCCCAAATGCTTTAGGAAGCCTGTGGACTAAAGTGGAAAAGAATACCACATCTTCTGAGAAAACATCACCCACTTCTTGCAATGTCCATGATGTACTGGCCATCCTTTGTTAATGATGGCTGCTAGGCCCTCACCAAGTCCATCTTTCCTGGAGCCATCAAATGACCAGGTTCAAGGTTTCTCCTTCATAAACCTCACGTAAAATTCCAGAGAGCATCTTCCAGGGATTTGGAAGACAGATGCATACACCAGAAGCCAGTCCTGGAACGCCTAATGGGATCAGCTTCCCACAAAAGTATCCAGAGAGCTCTAGGTATTACTCATGTAATTCATAGGGTATTTGGATCTCTTTAATAGTCTGGTCCCTATTCCTCCCCAGTCCTATCTCATATTACAACACTCCATGTACCCTGGACCTTGAACACAACAATGCTTTTCTATTCTACACACGCCAACACACAAAATGTTTCTTCTCGTGCTCCTGTATCATCTGAAATCCTCCCCTTCTGCTTTACCTATCAAGACACTAACATACAATCTGTTTAGCAAATAATACAGAGCTGGGCAAATCATAGGTATTCAATGATTGGCACCTTCTCTCTCTTCCTCCTCCTCTTTCTCCTCTTCTCCCTCTCCTCCTCCTCCCCCTCCCCCTCCTTCTCCTCCCACTCTTTTTCCTCCCCCCTCCTCCTTCTCCTTCCTCCTCTACCTCTTCTTCTTCTTCTTCTCCTTCTCCCTCTCTTTCCCATTCCTGTCCCCCTCCCCCTCCTCCTCCCCTTCCCCTCCACCCCCTCCCTCCTCCTCCTCCTCCTCCTCCTCCTCTTCCTTCTCCTTCCCCTTTCCCCTTTTGCTTCATCACCATCATCATCACCACCACAACCACCCACTACCACGCTCACAATTATCCTCAAAGTTGTAGTTCAAATGCAACATTTTCTGAGAAAATTTCCTGATCCTCTAGTCAGAATTAATTGAACCACCTCCTCATATTCAATGCTTATTAATCTCAGCTCATCACAGATTTCATGTTACTTTGCATTATAGTTAGTTTATTGTTATCATTGCTGTTGTTATTTTTATATATAAGCTCACACACTGGTGTCTACTTTCCTTGAAAATAGAAATCATGTCTGACTTTTTAGAATACTGATACACATCCTGATCATGCTTTATGCTTTCCCTTAATAGGTACTTGGTAAACATTAGTTGAATTGGATTGGCTGTCGGTAAAAGTTTCTTTATTTTGTTGATGTTTCTTTTTTTTTTTTTTTTTTGCTGGATAATGAATTTTATTTTTTTTATTTTTTAATAGAATTTATTGCCAAGTTGGTTTCCATACAACACCCAATGCTCATCCCAACAAGTGCCCTTCTCCCTGCCCATCGCCACTTTCCCCTCTCCCCCACCCCCCATCTACCCTCAGTTTGTTCTCAGTCCTTAAGAGTCCCTTATGGTTTGCCTCCCTCCCTCTCTGTAACTTTTTTTTTTCAATACTTGATCTGGGTTCTTCATTTTACTGGACTGCATCTCATATTCTGTAACTTCTTCTGCAAAGTTAGACATGCTTATCTTTTCAAATATTTACTTCAGAAATTAATTGTGGGATGAGTACATTAATGTTCTTAATAGTGCTATTTGGCTCCTCTGGAATGAGCTTCATGCTGTTCAAATGTGTTTCCCTTTGGGTCCACATAGTAAAAGACTAGGTTGCTATTGATATTTTCACAGGATATCCTCTGACCCCTAAATTAATTTAAGTGTACTGTAGGAAGGCAGGGAAACATTTGTTTGGGTTTTAAATCCCAAAACCTGACCCCCTAACTCTCAACCCCAAACTACACAGGAAATTTCTAACAGTAAATCAGGAGCCAAACGTGCATTTATGACAGAGTCAAAGAAAAGGAAAGCTAAGACTGAGAATGACCAATAGGATCATTGCTACTGTAATTTAAAGATAATCCGCAGCATAGCAGAAATCTATTCATTGGCTGCATCGTGTAATGATGTAATTCTTTACAAGAAAACACAGTTGTCCCGTCTTTATCCCCACTCACCTCAGCAAGGGCACCTCCCTGGAGCTGGAGGCACAGAGGATATACAGACCACATGTGCCGCTTCCTAACCACAGGATTCATTACCCAAGATCTAGACCTAATTTCTTCACTTCTATATAATCTCTTCCTCTATCCAGTCCCCACATTCAGATCTTACCTCTGTGCAGGTGACTCTCAATTTTGTAATTTAAATCCAGCTTCATTAACCTCAAGACCAGATACCAATTCAACATCTCCAGGTGCATAATCCACAAGAATTCACAATCGAATGTCTAAAACCATTGTCCAAAACTCTAGTCCTCCCACACCAGACCAACCCTATTAACATCATGCCACATCTTCCAGGCTGGAAGTCTCAGAGAATACTTTTGAGATCTTGATTCTTCTTCTCATCTGATTAACTGTCATAGTTTGTAATTCTTGGACCACACTCCTCACTCACACTATGCAGCAGTGCTTGAACTCCTCAATTACCACATGTGGCTGCTCTTAAAACATAGCTCTGGTCATGTTATTCCCCTGCTCAAAAACATTCTATGGCTCCTCACTACCCCCTCAGTATATCATCCAAAGCTGACCAAATCATCCTCATTTCCCATTGTTACTATGCACACTAACCATAGATGTCTTACATACGTTCTCTATGAGGCAGAGTTTCTGTTGCTTCATTCATATCCCCCTCATAGCCTTACTCTGTGCTTAGCATACAGTAGATATCATTAAATATTTATAAATTAAATCTCATAAGCCTATCTTGATTCCAGAGCCCTAGGTCTGGACCCACTCAAATGAAACCCTCCTTTCTTGATGTACCATTTTGTACCTGATCTAAATTCCCCTAATCGGAATCTCTGATAATTTGCGCAGAAGCCAGGCTAGATTTTATCTTTGCCATAGCTACTTGAAAAGTAAATTAATAATGTAAAGCAACTAGCATGGCATATGTTCTACCTACTTAAAAAATTTTTTAAAGCATTGAGAATGACTTTTTTATACTCACCTAGTATCCTTTATATATATATATATAAATATACATATATATATATATACTTTTATTATACATACCTAACCCTGAATGCATCTTAACTTTATTAAAATACACTTCTCATTAAATATTTTATAATCAGACCAATCCTACCCACTGACTCAAATCAGTAAGGCTATACTGTGTATAATGATTACTCAACTCTTCCTCTTCCTTTGACCTCCTACTTTTCAGTGATCAATGCAAAGTGGGCTTCCTCTGAATGACATCAAAATCAACTATGATTTGGGGCGCCTGGGTGGCGCAGTCGGTTAAGCGTCCGACTTCAGCCAGGTCACGATCTCGCGGTCCGTGAGTTCGAGCCCCGCGTCAGGCTCTGGGCCGATGGCTCGGAGCCTGGAGCCTGTTTCCGATTCTGTGTCTCCCTCTCTCTCTGCCCCTCCCCCGTTCATGCTCTGTCTCTCTCTGTCCCAAAAATAAATTAAAAATGTTGAAAAAAAAATTTTTTTTAAATCAACTATGATTTTCTACTTTAAATTCATGTCAAACTATCAGCATGAGACTGAGATGTCCTCCTAGAAACAAGGGCAACAAGTTCAAGATCTTGAGTCATAATGCCTTGGAGAACTGATGCAACCTCATGGTGCCTGTGGGCTCCTTGCCTGTGTAAAGGGCGCTCTTGTGTCTAGGCTCCAGCACTGCCTGGACCTATGAACTTAGAAGCAATTCCCTTTGACCAAGCAATAACAACTAGTTAGCTGAGTTCCAAAGAGTAAGTTCTTACTCCCTGGTTATTGCCAGGTGGACATAACTGGCTCCGGAACCAGCCTCAGATCAGATTTCACCTTTTTACCCCAATCTGCTGTCCACACCTCCTCAGCTGACTGATGAGGTTCCTATTATCCCAATTGCCCCTAGCAAATGATACTCAATCATTGCTGAATCTAGCACAACATGGGAGTAATTTGGAGAATTCTAGGCTACAATGCCTACAGACATCATCGAACCGGGGGAAAATGCTGTGGTTGGATGCGTCATGTGGCATTAATTAAAAACAACCTGTATTTTTACAAATGCAGCTGTACTGCCCACTTACACTCCTCTACACTTTCCAGTTAGCAACGAAAAAAACAGTCTCCGTCCCTTTAACTTCACAGAAACCACCCGTAATTCACTCCGAAGCACAGAATTCCAGAGGATTGGCTCTTAATTAATCTGTGCAGGGGAGACATTTTCCCATGCAAGTTACCATGTGAGTGATAACCCAGTGTTGCAATATCCCACTCAATTTGCCTTAATATTCACACAAGTAAGGAATTTGAGACCTGGGGAAACCAGCAACAGCTTGGAAGACTGCCATCTACTATCAAGTTACTTTAGCCTGCAGTCTGCCCTTCAGGATATATCACATTAGGAAGGGCTTCCTTGAGAAAGGGGTGCTTCAGGACAAATTATTCTGTGTGGGCTCACGCCTACATACACAGATACTCAGACGAGACTTTGACGTGTTAATTTAACCCTCTTGGCCTCTGTTCTCTCATCTGTTCAATAGGGATAATAATCTCTAGTCTAGTAATTTTTGTAAAATAAATAGTAAACAGCAACTCAATATGCAGTACAAGGGAAGCAAGTGCAATGCCTTCTTTGCAAAAATGAGCGCCCCACTGATCACATCTATGGCCAGTCCTCAGCTCCCCATCACCTCTCCTCAGGCACAGGCATGTGACATAAAATGACAGGCAAATGTCACTAGATACTACCATTAAGAGAAGAAAAAAAAATTAAGCGATTGTTATCCATGTACCCATATTTTGAGAGAGGGAAAAATAGGGTCAGTCCATGGATAGTAAGCATATTGTGCTTTTCTAAGTCAAACCATCAAGATGGAAATGATGATCTAGCTGAACAAACACAATTCAGCACTGCATAAAAAAAGATATGTAGAGATGGTAGGACACACACACACACACACACACACTGGTAAATTGTCATTAGTAGGTAAAAATTGGTTATAGTACATATTAAGGACAGCCTTGGAAGGTAGGTAATCAGAAAATGGCAATCTGGAGGCTGGGCATGGAAGAGAATGAAGCAGCTCAAACTTGATGGTGTGTAATGGGAGTGAGAGTTTATAGGATTCGTGCAGAGATAGAGTTTCTGTTATTTCTAGTACCTTAATTATAGGGCCGCCTCTTTTGCTCACAATCAGAAGTCCTGCCCTGAATCCAGTCACTTTTGGTGGCTTGGGCATTAGTGGTTTCATGACTAAAATGATCCTTCACTGAAGAAATGAGCAAAGACAACATGACCAACAAAATTATGTCTTGGGTGAGAGTTTTGTGGATTAATAATGCATGGTATTGTTTGAAGTCAGAAAAGGTAAGAATTACAAGGGTTTTCACACAACATGTGGCTCAAATCCTTCCCCTCAGAAAGGGGAAGAGACTTGCCCAAGTTCAAATCAAGGAAAGGAGACAGCTGGTAGGAGTCTAATGAGTAAGGATGGCCTCACATCACACATGAGCACAAGGAATCACTGCCATTTTCACAAGGACTGACACTCAGAAGGCCTAATGTCATTGTTACTCCATTGAGTAACTATAATTTAATTTAAAACAAGTATTTCATTAGGAAAATTGGTAGAAAATGAAAATATTATCACTCATTTTTCTCTTCTTGGAAATTTTGGTGAATCGTGGGCAATTTCTCAAAATTTCAGCTTTTTAATTCAGTATTATATAACTTACGAAAGGCTTGGTTAGGGTGATAAGGTTTGTCCTTTATTTCTTTTGCTTTCCAAGTATTTTCCAAGTTTGTCCTACTTTTTTCTGTTCTTCTTCCTTAGCTTCCCTCTTGAAATGAGTCATCTGAAGCAAATTTGTCAAAAATGAGTGTTTGTAATCACCACTCCACATTCTTTAAACCTGTGTATAGTCAAGATTAAAATGCCGGTTTTGTCATAAATTTCTAGCAATTCTATTCACTCAGTAATTTGGCCTTTTAATTTCTATCAACATTGCCTACTTTATATCTTTAGCTATTCTACCACCTTTTCAATTGCATGTTCCTTTTATGCTTCAGAAACTCTTGTGTGACTCCTCTGCAACATTATATTGCAAACAAAACTGATGTTTTGTTTTGCTGGTCTTTTCTAAAACTTGAGGCTAGGGGAAAAGTATGAGAAGCCTCAGTAAAGACTTAGGGACAAGTTATGTCTAGCTTTTTTTTTTTTTTAATTTTTTTTTTTTCAACGTTTTAAATTTTTATTTTTGGGACAGAGAGAGACAGAGCATGAACGGGGGAGGGGCAGAGAGAGAGGGAGACATAGAATCGGAAACAGGCTCCAGGCTCCGAGCCATCAGCCCAGAGCCCGACGTGGGGCTCGAACTCACGGACCGCGAGATCGTGACCTGGCTGAAGTCGGACGCTTAACCGACTGCGCCACCCAGGCGCCCCTATGTCTAGCTTTTAAACCAGCTGTTGGTGCACCTGGGTGGCTCAGTCGTTAAGCATCTAACTTTGGCTCAGGTCATGATCTCACAGTTCATAAGCTTGAGTCCCACATCAGGTGAACTCAAGCCCCACTTCAGGAGCACGAGCCCCGCTTTAGATAAAACACAAGCCCCAAATGAGCCCCACTTCTCTCTCTCTCTGTCCCTCGCTCACTTGTGCCCTCTCAAACAAACAAACAAGCAAACAAACCAGCTGTTGGCATTAAGGGCACAAATGCAGAGGAGAGAGATATGATTGGCAAGGTGTCCTCTGAGTGAAGGGCATGCCAACAGCTGGGAATCCTAGAGATCACATCACCGCCAGCCTGAGCACAGAAATCTACATGAGACATTTGTGGAAGAGTCAGGAGTTGAATACCAAGTATATATAGTATACACTCTGAGATGGCACAGGTTAATTCCATATATGTTTAATGTAATAAAAAGGAAGGCTTTTATACAAAAACCTGCACACAGATATGTATAGCAGCTTTATTCATAATTGCCAAAACTTGGAGGAATCCAAGATGTCCTTCAGTAGGGGAGTAGATAAATATTCTATGGTACAACCAGACAATGGGATACCAGTCAGCAATAAAAAGAAATGAGCTATCAAGCCATGAAAAGACGTGGAGGAAACTTAAATGGATTTACTAAGTGAAAAAAAAGCCAATATGAAAAGGCTACATAGTGTATGATTCTAACTGCATGGCATTCTGGAAAAGGCAGAAAACTATGGATAAACAGAAGGATAGATGGTTCCTAGGGGTTGGGGGAAGGATGGATGAATAGGTGGAGCATAGAGGATTTTTAGGGCAGTAAAACTACTCTGTATGATTCTATAATGATAAATATATGTCATTATACATTTGTCCAAATCCATAGAATGCACAATGCCAAGAGTGAACCTTAATGTAAAATCTTCACTTCAGGTAATAATGGCCTGTCAATGTGTTCAGGATGTCAATAATGGAGACTGTGCACGATGGGAGCATGCATGAATGGGAACTCTCTGTACCTGCCCCTCAATTTTTCTGTGAACTTAAAACTTCTCTAAAAAAATAAAGCCTAGGGGCTTTTATTTAAGTCAGTCAGTTAAGCAGATGACTCTTGATTTTGGCTTAGGTCATCATCTCACAGTTCATGAGTTCAATTTTAGTATATGTGCTGCTGAAGCAAGCACTCACACACAGTTCATGAGTTCAAGCCTGGCATTGGGCTCTGTGCTGACAGCATGGGGCCTGGTTGGGATTCTCTTTCTCTCTGCCTCTCTCTCTCTCTCTCTCTCTCTCTCTCTCTCTCTCTCTCTCTCTCTCTCTCTCTCTCCTCTCTCTCTCCTCAAAATAAATAAACTTAAAAAAATAAAGCCTATTAAAAATCCAGTTTGATTATTTTTATTATTAACAATAATAGCTAACATTGAGTGTTTAATCAGTGCCAGAGATCATTCTTAGTCCTTTATACGCATCAATTTATTTAGTCCTCAAAAGAGCCCTGGAAGGTAAGCACTACTATGACCTGCATTTCACTGAGGACGAAGCCAAAATCCAGAACAGCTTAGCGACTTGCACAAAGTCAAATGACCTAGCTTTCATATGTGAGGAGTCAGGCTCCAGATTTGTTTCTTTCATTGCTTCAAGGCTCTATGCTGAGCCCTCACATCTGAACGGCAGTTTTAATATGAAAGGGAAGGAGGGAATAATTCAAAGCCTGGATTGCAAAGAGTGTTTTCTGAGCAAAGACAGGAGACCTCCCAGTTGTAGCTGCACTTTGGCCTGAGCTGAGGAACCCTGACCCCTTACCCCACACCAGCGTGGCTACGTCTGGAGCCATGTGCAAGCATGCTGTTCGCGGGACTCTGCCACGCTGCCCGTGGTGAGCTCTAGGATGGATGGATGTGCAGGTCCTCACCCCTACAGAAGGACCTGATTGAAGAGGTGGCATGCACGGGAAGTTCACGGGGATTTCACAGCCATCTCTTCCGACTTGGGCAAAGGGCACCGATGTTTGTTTTCAAGAGAACCGAGCTGGGGGAGCAGAAGGTGTTTCCAATGAAAGCCCACCTGTATCATGTTAAGGAATGCACGGGAATCATGGCTTTGAACTTCTGCACTGATGACTGTTTCTCATGCAAGTCATAAAAAAAAAGGCTGTGAGTATCTGTAGGGTCCATAGTGGGCTGAGGATCACTGCTAACCCCCTGACCTGGTACATATGCCCCCCACGCTGGCTCTGGGCTGACCCTGCCATGCCCAGAGTCCATCATTTCAGCACAGGAGGCTGTCCTATTTCTAAAATCAAGAGCCCTGTGACTGCTTCCCCCAAAGTAATCACGCATCACACAGACCAGCTTCCTTCTCTCCCAAAACATGCCTTGGCTGCCTGCTCTCTCCTGCCTGCCTGATACACCCCTCTGACTTAGGAAGGTCATCAGGAAGGAAGCCCTTATTCTGCCTCATTTGCTCCCAGCACAGCCTCGGAATTGTAATGTCTAAGAGATACCTGGAGGAGCAGTTGTCCATGACTAGATAGAAGTCAAAGTCTTCTGGCCAGGAGCACAAGGATCTAGAAGCAACCTGAGGATCTCTGTGTTCTCCCCAGCACCCCCTGTCCTACCCCCCACCCCAGTGTGGCCCACTGGTCTACTCCCTTGAATCACATATAAGCTCCAAAGTTTTCCTAAAATGAACAAACAAGGCAAATTTACTTCACCTTAGAGTTCTTTCCCAATAATTGGTAACTCAAATAATTCATAACCTGAGCAATTGATAACCCAACTGACACTGCAGTGATATTAATTGGTGGCTTCAAACTTACGTCTTCCTCTCCTACAGGCATGTCTGGTTTAAACAGAAGACCAAAGCAGACAATATTTAACCCAACAGATGGCTTTGCTAACAGTGGTATTTTTGGTAGTTGCTTCTCAGCCTTCCGGAGCCCCAGTGGGTGCTCTTCATCACCCACAGTTGTGACTGTCGACTCAAACTGCAGTGAAGGCTAGCTCCCCTAAGAACTATAGGTTTACTTGCTACAAGTTTAAAGAGCCCTGCACCAATTCAGGGCCGTGAGAGCCACCTTATTCTCTGGGTCTCTCCTGTGTAAGTTTGCAAGTCACAGCTTGACTCCTGGGTCTTCCCAATGACAGCTCTGCTCTCCTGGAGAATTAAAAACCTAAATTTCAAAATAAAAAAAGGGGGCGGGGAGCCGCACCTGGATGGCTCAGTTTGTTGAGCATCTGATTCTTGATTTTGGCTCAGGTCATGATCTCATGGTTCGTAAGTTCAAGCCTCGCATCAGGTTCCATGCTGATGGTGCAGAGCCTGCTTGGGATTCTTTCTCCCTCTCTTTCTCTGCCCCTCTCCCACTAGCTCTCTCTCAAAAATAAGTAAACTTAAAAAAATTAAATTTCAGGTATGTCTGCACTAATGCAAAACTGTGATACTAACAAAGATGTCTGCCCCCGAAGTTCATTGTAAAGACCCAATGAAGTATGGGACAATGTTTTGTGAACTGTAAGTCCTGTACAAATATAGGCATTTCTGTTATCAGAAACCAGGATGTTAAAACACATTAAAAAGTTCATTGGAGATGTAGCTTCATGTACAAATGTTCAGTCACTATATTATTTTTATTCTTTCGGTCACCAGCACTGCATTTAAATTAATGATCAGCATTGTGTTCTGTGCCACAGGAAGAGCACAAGGCACGTGAGAGACCAGTCTGCCCCCCCTGCATGTACAGTCTTGAAGGCCAGGTCTCACATGGGAAATAACTATGTAAGCAATACAAGACAGGCATCCTCATTCCTGGTGCTTCATTTACAAAGACAGACTTGTGAACAATGCATATCCAGAAGTGTCACCCATCTGACCTCTTTACCACACAGTTGTCCAGGACCCCTTGGGCAGGGCCCCCCATCCCTGCAGTGGTCCCACTCCTCCTGCCTCCATGCCAAAGCCCCTGCCGATCCTGAGCCTGGGGTAGACATGTGGGTTTTAAATAATCCCAAAATGGGACTTGGAACACGTTTTTCCAGAGAAGCAATGAGCCCAGTGGTATTAACTGGGTCTACACCTTGCAGCCTGGTCTAGATGCCCCTTGTCTCTCATTGCACTAAGCACACACTCTTGTAACTTCCTGAGATCTGAGTCTGTATTCAGTTCATCTTGGTGCCCATAATCCCGAGCACAGGGCCTGACATGAAGTTACCCAAAGCAGATATTAGTGGGAAAAACAAATGAAGAAACAACTATATTGTGGGCTAAATGTGTTTGGGGAGGTTAGCCTAAGAACAAAACCCCTATGCTCCCCTGGGAACTACTGTTTAAAATGACACAAAAAAATGAAAATATATATGAACATTTGTGTTTGCACATAAATACAGGAGTGTGCAGAAACAGGAGTGTGCTGGGTTGTTAACACAGATGAGGGCAGGGATTGGCCAAGGGTGAGGGGCAGAGAGAAGAGAGAGAACCACACATAAAAAGAGAGAATTTAAAGAAAAAGAAACTCCAGTATTTATAATATGTATAATAGTATTTTCATATATGTGTATATACATACACATATATACACATATATGAAAATACATATATATGTATATATGCATATATATGTATATATGTATAAATACATATATATGTATATGTATGAAAATACATATATACATATGTATATACACATATATGAAAAATTAGAAAAGGGGAATGATAATTCTCTGGTACAAATCAAATAAGAAATTAAGAAATGAGAACAAACCCAAATGAGGAGATGAGGTGAACGTTCCCAAGCATGCATGCAAAGAAATGAGACCAGAGGCCAGGAACCCAAAGGATACCTTTACAGCAGCAATGTTAGAGCCCGGGTGCTCCCTAAAAGTTCTGGGGCCCCCAGACTGCTGGCTCTGTGGGCTCCAAGCTTTCCCACTAGCATTGTCCAACTCCAGCCGAGGATAGGTCCAAGTGAAATGGTTCACACAGCCTGCATCATATGAGCTGAACTAATATCAACAATTACATCAGGAAAAATGTGTTTACCTTGGTTTCCCGCCACAGAAAATGGGTCCAAAATGATGTTGAACATACGCCTTTCATTCCTGCTTCTATTAGAAGGACAAATAATTTAACAGGTGGGACTCAGAATTCCATGGTTCTTTTTTTTTTTTTTTTTCTTTTTTAACTGTGGAGTATTAAACATTCCACTTTTGGTCAATGGAATCTGGAACCCTTCTTAACAGACCCCAGCAAGCTCTATTTATTTTGCAAAAGCCCTCCTAATGCTCACATGAGCAGTGAGTTGGAAAGGCCTGGGGAGTCCAATCAGACTGTACTTTCACGTGTTATCAGTACAATATGTTGCTTCAACTGAGAAAGCAAATTCTCTGACTAACTCCTCCAAGAATTGATCCAGACAGCTAAAAGAGAGGAAATCCATTCGACTTTAACAAGGCAATTGGTCCAGACTTCATACAATATCATTTCAGTCTAGAATTTTCATCATCACTGCCAAAAACATCAAACAGAAACATTACAGGACTTTCACTTGCTTTTCACTCTCCAAAGAATAGCCATCTTGTTCCAGGCCTGAGCAGCAAGAAAGGAATTAAAGGGAGATGGGGCACAGGGTAGCCACATGGAGCATTTAACTGTTTCTCACTGTCTGATTTCTGAGCTTCAAGTCAGTTATTCACAAAAAGTTGATATTTTGAAATGAAGGACAATTAGAAGTTTCCCAACAGGTTAAATGCTCCACCTCTCAAAGACTCTCCAACCACATTCATCAGGTTATCACATTTACCTTTTCTCTTTTACTCATCTGTCCTATGTAATCATTTAATAGATTACTCAGAGGGACTGCAATGTTTATGCCGATATCAATTAAAAAGTATCCCAAAGTATCTCAGTGATTTATGCAAATTAGAGTGACTAATAAAGGTAACTCTAACTACTATAATGAACAAACCCCAAAATATATAATGTGTTCAACACAATAAGCATAAATAACCTGTTCCCCTGAAGTCCAAAACAGATTGGTGGCAGGTTGGTCCCACATGAGATTTAGGGACCCATGATCTCTATCTTTCCATCATATTCTCAGTGCTCTGCTGGGACAGTAGAGTCCTCTGTGTTCAGCCAGCAGACAGGAGATCAGAGACTGGAATAGCTAATACACTTCTTAAAAACTGCACCCCAGAATGACAATATGACTCCCACTCACAATTCATTAATCACCTAACTGCAAAGAAAGTTGAGCGAGATCACCTGCCTGTGTGTTCCAGAAAAGGAAACATATTTGATAAAAAGCTAGCCACTGTCTTCCATAGACCATACTCTAATAATCCATACTTTAGAGAACCAATTTTGTTATTACCATGGTAATTTAGAAATCACATTTTGGTTCATGGTGTGGCTATGTCTGTGTCTGTGTGTCATCCACATAACTGAACTATGATGACCTAGTTCCAGAAACATGAACAGAGTCCAACACCTGCTACTTGCCACAGATAAATACCAAGGAATCCTAAGAGGTTCCCTACTATAAAATTGAAGTCCAAATTGATTCAGATATACTTAGGACAGTCCAAACTTTGAGGAAGAATTTCAGGGCTGATACAAAAACTTGACAAGCACTCTGCCTTCACTGTAGACATTGGCCAGACTGGATGCTCATGTGCTCCAGGCCTGCTGTTCAGACTCCCGGAGGCTTTGTGTGGACAAGGACATTACCTGCTGTGTTCCAGCTTGTTACAGGTCACAAAGCATATTCATAATTCTCCTTTGATCATCAACAAAATTTTGTGAAATAGAGCAGAGATTATGGTCTTATTTTTAAAAATTCTCAAGGTGGAGGTGCACCTAGGTGGCTCAGTGGGTTAAGCAACCAACTATTGATTTCAGCTCAGGTCATGATCTCATGGTTCATGAGATCAAGCCCAACCAGCATCAGGCTCTGTGTTGACATCATCCGGAAGGCTGCTTGGGATTCTCTCTCTCCCTCTCTCTATCCCTCCCCTGCACATGCTCTCTTTCCCTCTCTCTCTCTCCCTCTCAAAAATAAATAAATAAACTTAAAAAAAATTCTCAAGGTGGAAACTGAAAGCCTAGCAAGCTCAAGGTAAGTAGAGGTGACACTTAACTCAAAACTCACACCAGCACCCCCTAGCTCCCCAGAAAGACTATGACTGAAGTAATTTCAACAACTACAGTTGGCTTCTTCTTTCCACACAGATTACTTTCTCCAGATCATTCCTAGTACTTTTATTTAGCAAAAGAAAAATCTAACACACATTGTCTCTTGATCATGATGGAATTCTGCCAGATAAAAGTCCTAAACCTTAACACTTTGTTACCCAGGGAATGATTTGTGGACCAGTAGCACTGGAAGCCCCTGGGAGTTTGCTAGAAATGTAGATTATCAGGCCCATCCCCTGACCCACTGAATCAGATTCTCTGTTTAAACAAGATACCCAAGTGATAGTAAAGCATGTTAGTATCTAGGATACTGCTTAACAGGTTAACTTGAATGGTTAGTAAGAGGGAAAAAAAGACATAATATAAAAAGAGTGCCTACAAATCAATAAGAAAAAAACAGATAGAAATCAACAAATTTAAGAACAGTTTATTCACAGAAGAAATGTAAATAGAAAATAAATATAAACATAAAATGTTCATCCTCTCCAGTAATTTGGGAAATGCAAACTAAAGCAACAACATCTTACCTCTTTTCACCTATCAAACTGGCAAATCTTATAAAGTCTGAACATTCCAAATAGAAAATACTTTAGAAAGAGGGCATTTTCTTCTAAGTGGGAGCTTAAATTGTTATAATCTTTTTTTAATTTCAAAAATTTTGATCAAACAATTCTATTTCTAGGAATCTATAATCTATAAAAAATACCTTTCAAAATGTCAAAGATAAGCAGAAAAGGATCTTCATTACTCCATTTAAATTGAGAAATGTGTAGGGATTCTAAATGTCCATCTAGAAGGAAATAGTTCAATAAGTTACTGGTATCCAAGCTTATATTCAATAAGGTATACAATAATTTAAAAAGAGGTCAGTGTCATGAAAAAAAAAAAAAGATTCCATGACATTACTGAATACCTAAACCAGCTGCAGAATAGTATGTGCAACATGATCTCATTCTTATATTTGAAAACTAGATAGGACAGAGGTGTATATATTTGTTAAAATTCACAAAACACTAAACAAAATTGGTGCATTCTATTTTACGGAAATTATACTTCAGTAAATGTTATCAAAAGGAAAACATGTATACATGTATATATGTTAGTGGATGTTACCTATGTATTTTTGGGCCTATAAATGGTCGGTAAGGAAATACAACAAGCCTTTAAAAGTGGCAGAAGCCTAGGAGAGAAGAATGTGAATGGGAACTTTCTACAGTATTAGTATTTTTCCAAACAGCATGGACACCTCTTGTATTTTAAAATGTGTAAGTCAAGAATATAAATGAAATAAATGGAGTCATTTGCGGTGAGTCTGAATCAACATGGAAAGCCAACTCCAGTGTGACCTCATTAATTGCTTCCATTGGCTGAGTTTAGTCATTGGTATCTAGTGTGAGATTCCACACTCAGAAGGGGTATCAACATCACACACACCATTGCCAGACTGCCTCTATATAAACTTACCTATTTATTACTTTATACATAACTACTGGGCATCTTTAAATATGCAGCTAAAAATTTTATGGAAATTTGATACAAAAAATAAGACATAGTTCCAGCTCCCAACCTTATCACTCTTCTACTGAAAAAGCTTAACACATTTTGTACCAGGTTATGGAATGAGTCTAAATTTGTTAATCCACTTTTAAAGACTCCTCTTTCTGCCTCACTCAACGAGCATTATCATTGTTTTCCTCTATGTCCTGTCCACTCTGGTCAGACCTTTATAAATGTGCTATAAATGTCCAGACTTTGCTTGTTACTATCTCTCTCACCCGGAACTCCTGTCTCCCACATTATTGTATGCTTTCATCCACCCAACAAGACCCATCTCTGTCTTTTCCAGGAAATTCTTGCTTAGTCCAGAAACCCTCAATCACCTCCCCTGCCCCACATCCTGCCTTGTTTGTTGCATGAGTCTTGTCTCTGTAAGGAGAAAGGGGGTTATCCCTTATCCCTCCCATCATCTTGTACAATGTCAAGTACATAGGAATAATTAACTGACAAACATCAATGGTATATACTATCAACATATAATATCGATATATCAATATATCAGTGATATATACAACTATCAGTGACATATTATTTTATAATTGTTTAAATATCAGACAAAGGAGAGAAAATGAATAGGAAATAGTGCTTTTTCTGTTTAAAAAAATTACTTATTTTTGAGAGATGGAGAGAGAGAGAGAGCATGAGTGGGGAGGAACAGAGAGAGAGGGAAACACAGAATCTGAAGCAGGCTCCAGTCTCCAGTGCTGAGAGCTCAGAACCTGACACAGCGCTTGAACCCATGAACCTTGAGATCATAACCTGAGCCGAAGTCAGATGCTTAACTGACTAAGCCACCCGGGTACCCCAAAATAAGTGCTTTTTCAAAGCCTGATGAAATAGGTATTTTCCCCCATTCTGTAGATGGATAAACTGAGGCTTAGTGAGATTAGGTAATTTGGTCAGGCTTATACAGCTCATAAAGAATAGGACCAGCCCTCAAACTTATTTCTGAATGCCTCTAAAGCCCACATCTTTTCTCTGTGCCATGCTGCCTTCCTAACTTGTCACTTAGGTGATCTCACTGAATTCTCACATTGCTGTCTCAAGAAATAATTGTTGATTGATTGATGACATGTTCAGTAGCAATGTGGTCTGGTTCAAGGGTTTCCCACAGCTGAATCTGATGAAAAGCCCCTGCTGTGCTCAGAGATATTTAACCTGCTTCAAACTCTGGCTCTCCCTCAATATCACCAGTCTCAATCTCAAGACCTGCGCAATACATAGCATGAAGTTTTATATACTCCCAGTGCTAAAAACTAGTCTGAGATGACAGAGTTTAAACTCAAGGCCGGGTGTCTGGGTCACAGGTTCAATGCCAGGGAGTCTACCAACACTCCGCTTCCCAAGGTTGTCTCTGGTAGTCACTGGGCCATGTGTGGGTCAGGCTGTCTCAGACCAGCTGCTTTGACTTTACCTCCTGAGAAGTGGACTGTTGGCACATCAACGTAGAACACTGGTCCCTGGAGATAGCATAAGGCAAGCACTGAATACTCCAGAGTCAACGAACCGGGTTCCAGGTGCAGTTCTCCATTAACTAGCAGTGTGCTTTCGGGAAAATTCGCAACATTTCTGAGCCTGTTCACTCAGATATACTATGGGATTAATAGCACTTCTCCTGCCTACCTTCAGGAGGTTAAGAGAATCAGAGAGATGCTATTTATGGAAAGACTGTATAACCACAAATCTCCATCTGTCTACTATATGGTAGAGTCACTGTCATTAGAGGAGGTGGCATGCAGCCACGGACAAAGCACTGGGAAAAAATCAGGAGACCTGGGATCCACTCCTGGCTGAGCTGCCAAATCTCTTCATGTCTTAGCAGCCAAGATGCTCTGGACTCACAGATCCTGTGGGTCAGAAAGACAGATTTCCGAGAGGGTTTCATTCAGAAATAACATATTCTTACTGGCAGAATGCTCCAGAGGAGAAGCTTAAGAGTCTGGGATGTATGTGGAAAAGCCATGATTTCTCCAGCTAATTTCAGCTGCAGCATCCTGGAATTCTGGGACTCCAGACATAATACTGACTGACTCATTCAGTCTTGGTGTTTGAAGCATATCTTTTGCATCGTGTTTTATTATTTTCAATTCTGTTGTTATTTTTAACCATCTTGACTTAAGTGCCTTTTAATCCTATAAGCCACCTCGAATCCTTTTTTGAACCATGTCATCTATAAAACATATCAATTAACATGCAACTTGCTTTGATCTTAGTAAGTCA
Source organism: Neofelis nebulosa (assembly GCF_028018385.1). NCBI lineage: Eukaryota > Metazoa > Chordata > Mammalia > Carnivora > Felidae > Neofelis > Neofelis nebulosa. Next base: position 14,961,339 of record NC_080790.1, read on the forward strand.
TAGAATTTCAGAGCTGGAAAAGAACTCAGAAATCAAATTCAGCCTCAAATGTTATAAATGGTAAGACAGAGACCCAGAGAGAGAGAAAGAGAGTGATTGAGAGAGGGAGGGAGAAGGCATGCCCAAAGTCACACATCTAGTTGGAGGAAGAGCCAGAAAATGACCTCAGGGTTCGCAGTCCACTGATGTCCATATCATTTTATAATATGGGCCTGAGTCTCAGTTTCTCCAGCAATAAAATGGAAATAATAATATTGTGGTCTTGCAACACTGTACAAGAAAAAACTTGTATAATTATTACACATATGGTTTTCAAAACTTTAATAATAACTAATGTTCTTCCTTGTATAAACATTGTGTAAGAAAAAAACTTTCTATAATTATTACATACGGTTTTCAAAACTCTAATAACTAAATAATGTTCTTCCTAAAAACTCATGGAAAGATTCTTGGAAACCTAAGAACACTGAGTAAGCTTCACTTGTGCCACTCACCAGAACACTTTGAACTGGGCTGTTCAGACACGCAATTTGTACACTGCATTAAGCTGGCCAGTTTAGGGGCCGGTGAAAGCCTGTATAGACCAGCTGCAGACTGGCTTTGAAGCTACACCCTTTTAGGTGCAGACTACTGTGACACAGAGAATCTCTGCCACAGATAACTCAAACCCTCTCTCTGAGGGTTTCTGAAGTGGGCAGAAATATTGGCAGCCATGAATAGGAGGGTCCTCAGTAAACAAACTAGACCTCAGAGATGTAACAGTGGAAATACTACAAAAGAGAGGCACTGTGGCTCCCTGATCAAGAACTTGGGCAGAGCAGACAGAACACTGAGATGTGAACTCTAACATGGCCACTTCCTAACTCTGTGATCATGACCTCATCTCTAAACTCAGAGAAAAAGTAGTATGTCCCTCATTGGATGTTCCCAAAAAGCAAATTAGTTAATAATGCAAATTGCTTAAAACAAGGACTAGTGCATGGTAAATACCCACTAATTATTAGCTCTTATTCTGTTACTGCAGGCAAAAAATGCTGGCATGGCAGCAGAGTTTATAAATCCTGCCCCAGCCTAACTCACTAGACATGACTCTCAGGCTCTCCTGTCCCAACCTCTTCACACAGTTTCAGAACTTAAAAGTGGTCGGTTTTCCAGCACCATTTCCTAAACTATAGGACAGACACTTTCTGTTCTTCTTGAGTATTCACAGAGCAGGGCACAGGCAGAGGAAAGCCTCAAAGACTGTGAGGACAGCCCAGGTAACCATTCATGGTCCCTCATCTTGCCCCTCAGGACTCATGGCTTCCCACGGTTGCTGGCCGCTGGGTGGCTGGTCCCTGTCCTTTTCCTTCACCTTGTCCCTGCTCTGAACATAAACTCTCTTTGTTAAACCTCTACTGGGACTGATCCACAAGCCATCAGCTATTTGGTCAGGCTGAGGTAGAGTCAATACTAGGCTCTGCTAGCTGCCTTTAAGAGTCATTAGAGCCACAGAAAATGCTTCTCTAGCATTTGAGTAAAACTCAGTGGAAAAACTAAGATATGGTTGTTACAAAAGGCAGGTACAGTGTGATTCTGGTGCTCTCAACAAGAGGATGTGCAACCAACTCTAAGAGTTGTAAGGATGCCAAATGCTTCCTCTCATAACCTATTACTACTAGGCAATTTAGGAGGAGCCAGAGAACATAAATGAACTTGTACGTTCTTTAGTAAATCTCTTCTCAAAGGAAACATTTAGAGACAGTAGCAGCTACGGGGAATGATTGCAGAAATGTGATTGGGAAGCCAAATTAACTTGACACATCATGGTATTTTACAGTGTGACAGAGTAACCAAATGGGGTGTCAAACCTTGGAGTCTACAAGGGGCTCAAAGCAGACATCTCTCCTACCACCAAGATCATGAAGACTTCTGGGCCTGTGACAGGAACATGGAGCGATGTATCCCTTCTTTTTACTCTTGAGGGTCTCTGAGTCGACCACTGTCTCTTTCTGCCTCCCTTCTCTGCAGAAACAAGAAGAGGCATGGAAATTCATTTCCTCATTCTCAGATGCATGGGAAGCATGTTCACTTTCCCAACCTGAGAAGACTTTACAGCAAAGAAGGTGAACTCTTCCTTTCTCTTCCTCAGTAGACTCAGGGGTGTTGACCACATCTCTTAGGGCATCTCTTAGAATCTGTGCTATAGGCTGTGAATAATTTGGTCTTCATACGAGTAAACCACTTGCTGTTTATTCATCCACTGAACAGATATTTATTGCTCCTACTTTATAGCAACTATATGCATAAACCCTAAGGATACAGTCATTAAGAAGACATTTAATTTACACCAAAAGTTAAATTTTAAGGTACATAAATAATTTCAGCTGGTGAGAACTGCTCTGAAGAAAAGCAATCAGAGGAATGGGCCTAAGGTTAAGAACAGCCCTACCTCAGAAAGCCAGTCATGAGTGATGCCACCGAGAAGAAACCTGTCACCTCCACAGTGTGGTGCCTCTGCCCTCAATGAGAATCTGGTCGGCACCCTGCCCTGTCACCCAGCCCCTGCCTCGGACACACCACACACAGGTCACACCAAGTCATGCAGCAGTATGAGCCCATGGGTTGCCTCCACGCTTCTATACCTGTGTTCAGGGTCACCTCTCTAGACTTCCCTTCGCAAGCCCACCCACGACTCCCTGGCCTTCCATTCTCAGGTCAAACATCTCTTGGTTTAGGCTCCTCCTGGTCCATCTCCTCTGCCCTCTCTGTCTTCACTGAACCCTGCCCACGTATACACTTGTGAAATCACTTCTGACACGTGATCGCATTTCTCACATTGTATTAGAATGATTGCTTTGGTCACCTGCCTTCTGATGAAGCTGCAAGCCCCACTTCCCGTACCCAGCATCACTCACTGCGCTGCGCCCGAAACACCCTGCAACGAAACAGATGATCCTGCCCAAACCAGGTGGGTTTAGAATGGTATTTATCCTGATTTTACAAATGAGGAAACAAAGGCTCAGAGGGATGAACTCACTTACCTAAGGTCACACAGCTAGTAACTGGTTGAAGCTGGAATTTACAACTGGGTGTTCTGAAGCCAAATCCTACTAGCAGAGGATTAGCATCCAGTTAATTAGGGTAAAAGAGGGGAAACTGGGCCTGAAATGCTAGAATTACTGGCAGCCCCCGCACAGGTGTCATTTTGAGCCTCCACAGATCTCTGCTTGAGCCCCCTTCGGTGCTAGCCAGAAACCAAAGCTTATCTGTGGTATTTAAAGGTCCAAGAAATTGGGCAAAGTCTCATGATGGGGATGGAAAATGTCGGCTTGTCAAATTTCAAAATCTTGCAGTAATTGTCTTATTTTTTTTTTAATATCCTTCATTATAAAAATATTCTCCCCGTGACCATCCCTGCAAAAATTCCCCTCTGTCATTTAAATGGTCAAAGAAAACCCTGAAGAGACCCGAAAGGGTGATGCAGGGAAAGCAGACCAGAGTGGCTTGTCTCAGGCATCCGAGATTCTGTAAGCCCATGGTGGCAGAGCACCGGCTGAAGCAGCGGACCTTTATTTTAAAAGCCATTCTTGGGGTGCCTGGGTGGCTCAGTGAGTTAAGCATCGGACTTTGGCTCAGGTCACGACCTCAGGGTTCCTGAGTTCAAGCCCCATGTCAGGCTCTGTGCTGACAGCTCAGAGCCTAGAGCCTGCTTCAGATTCTGTGTCTCCCTCTTTCTCTACCCCTCTCCTCCCCCTTAAATAAATAAACATTACAACAAAAATTTAAAAAAAAAAATCCATTCTTCTGCCACTGCAGGAAAGGCAGCCTTCAGGTGAACACACTCCCTGGAAAATCCAGGTGCCTGTGAGGATCTCAGGTGAGAATACCAGCACCCCCATGTCCCATCACCACTTGTCCACATAGGAAGTCAGTACCCTCCTCTCTTATTCTGTAACTTTACCACCCCCAGCCTCAATTTTACCCTGAAATCCATGATCCCCATTGATCCATCCTGTCTTTTCCACGTGCGTTGTGGTTTCACTTGTCTCTCTTCCAGACTGATCCACTGGACTCCAGTCCACCTATGCACTTCCTGCAGTGTTTCACACACTGCTCTGTGCACAGGCAGGTGCTTAATAAGTGAGGTCAGTGGATTGGTCCTCCACATCTACACATATAGAGCTATGAGTGGTCTCCACAGAACACAAGCAGCTCCAATCCTGAGATCAAATGTCCGATAGAAAACTCTCTGCTTCCTAATGTACTATTCTAAGGGGGCAGCACCTGGAAGTGGGGAAGCACTTTCCCAAAACTCCTGAGTCAAGAGTGAGGAAGGGTCCAGTTATTGGAACAGGAGTCCCCAAAGTATCCGTGTGTGTGTGTGTGTGTGTGCACGTGTGTGTGAGAGAGAGAGAGAGAGACAGAGAGAGACAGAGAGAGAAAGAGAGAGAGATAGCACTAACACAAGCCACAGCCTGCTCTCTTGACTACCCATCCATCCAGGGTACACTATAAACTTAGCTTTGGGATGTGTAAGGCTGGGCTAGGCCCCAAGAGAACTGGGTCCCCTTTCTCTCCCATAGCTGCCTGGGTAGAAGACAGGGAAGAATGGTACTTTTCCTAAGCACAACTTGGTTCAAAAAAGAAACTGTCCTATAATTTGGCAATCTCTTTCCTGAAGCTTGGCCTGTATTTCAGGTAGTGTCTGTTCAAAAAGGAAGGAACAATTGAACAATTAATGAGTCAACCACACTCTGAGAGCCATTCCCTGATATATGAATAAAGATTCTTTCCAAAAATGAAGTGTATACACTGGGCCTCTTGCAGTCTCCCGTGGGTCTTAATCATGCCAACAGTGATGGCAAAACCAGAATGAAGAGGTCCCTGGGCTGTAGTTGAACGGTAAGGCCAGACTTTCTACTTCACCTTCCCGAGTCTTCCCAAATAATGTGCCCAAGAAGATCACGGGCAGGTCAGGACAGAAGGGGGAAAAGAGTGGACTAGTATCCACTGGTCCCTTCTCATTCTCCCAGGTAGATTACAAAGTACCATGGACATAAAAGTCAACAAACCCAGGCCTCCTGATAGTAAGATAACCGCACCCTTCCCATCGTCCTTGGAGTATGCACTCAGAGCCATATCTCCTGGGCAAGGATGAATCACCCTGGTTCAGCTATGCTTTTTCAGAGATTTCCTGGCCACCTAGGACCGCCTTCTGAGTCTCACCTGAGGACCTAAGTGGCCCATTGGACCTCATGTGAACATAACAGTACTAGAGAGACAAATTCATGGGCACTTAGTGGTTCAAGACAAAATATGTCCTCAGGGTGACAAGACACTTTCAGAGTTTCTTGTTGGGGCACCTAGACATAGATGCCCCAAGAGTACAGACTGATGACATCATGCATAAGTATGTGCATAGATGCTTGGGAGACAAATTGGGCTTGTCTGTGAGGCCACAACCCTCCATCATGAAATTTTGTGATTTATGGGTCTCTCAGTTAAGATAGATGGGGAAAAGAAGGCAGTGAATTCATAGCAGTGATACTATGAGGTCAGATCAGAAAGAATGGGCCCAAAGCCTCAGGGAACAAGGGAATTAATGGGTCACTGTGAGCTTTTCCTTCTTCTGAGAAACCCTACTCAAGAATCAGAGATAACACTTACAGTTCTTTTCTGCCTTCTGTGCAGAGATTCTAGGCAATGGGACCACCAATTAGTAAGGAGGTTTCCAGGTGGCAAATGGACTTCTTAGGTAATGTCACTATGGAGGTGGCCTATAGTCTTGGATTAAGCCCAGGATGGAGGATAGTAAAGGATACCCTTGGATGCAGCCTGGTCAGAGAAGGATGTGGGCATGATTGCTACTTTTTGGAAGATGATAAAAACTGATAATCACAGAGGAACAACTGCAAAGTAATTCATAATAGAAAGGTCTGAGCTAGGGACCTTTACTCTGTCTTTAGTCCAAAGAATATGATTTAGTTTGGGAAAATGAGGAAAGTCATCAGTGAGGCATGGTTGAAAAGAGTCCATCATCTACTATAACCCTAGAAAACTTAGCCCATGCTAAGTCAATGTGTATTCCATTACCATGAGCCACTCTCCGGCCTTTTTCTCCAGGGCAGCCAGCCATGGACTGTAGAACTGCAGTGACTGGAAATATATGCCACACCAACTTCTCATCTGTCTCCTGTTCTTGTTTCCAGTGCCAACCACCTGCATCCTTTTGCAAATCTCTACTATATCTAGATCTGTTAGCTCTTTCTGCCTATTTCAATTCAGAGCAACCATTAGACCACCACCCTCTTGCCTCCTATCTTCCTGGAAAAATTGAAACTTCAGTGACTACTCCATCAATATGAGAGACCATATAAACATGTTTCATCTTTAAAATCCAGCTTTATTATGCATTTTATGGGAGATCCTGGCAAGAAACTGGTTGTGGCTGAGTAATGTCGTTTTCTTAACCCAAGACAACTGCAAAAGCTGTGAGGTCTTGAGAAGAATGATGCTTGAGGGCATGTCCACAACCCTGAGCAACATTTGGAAAAGCAGACACTGGATGCCTGCTTCTTAGGCAGATCCCATTCTGTCCTCCATATAAAGGGGTCTAATTCACACAGGATACCTAGGATGAGAGAATCAAGAACTAGCACCATATCCTACTGAAGAGTGAGCTAGCTCTGACAGTGTGAGACCTGGGGTTCCTTATCTCTGGAATAGTCAAGGCGGAGTTAGGCCCCGGGGCCAGATTTGCTCACCTTTGCCAATGGAAGTTGCCAGTGGACCTGGGCTCCATTTGGGTAGGTATTATTCTGCGATGCTTCCAAGGTTCACTTCACAAAAATGTTGGCAACTCAACTGACTAAGTCATCGTGTAAGTATGCTGAGTATACCGTTGGGAGAGATGACTACAGAAACCAAGTCCTCACACCCTCTTTGTCCATGTCTTCTGATGACCGTATGATTTAGCTATGGCAGCAGGCATTATGCGACAACCATAACCAAAGAAGTATCTCCTTTTCTTTCGTATGAAAGTGATTGATGTCAAATTGGGAATCAGAACTGCAACTAAGTCTCATTGGCCCTAGACACCCATGAACGGAGTTAATCTACCCCAGATCCATAGACAACCCAACGCAGAATGAAGTAGAACCAGACTTAGTTTATCTTGCCAAAAGAATGGTATGATAAGTTCTGTTGCCAATGGCACAATCTGCAATATCATAGTAAAATAAAAATCAGTGCCTCTTGGTCCTAGACATAACCACAATACTTTTATAGATCCACACTCTGAAAACTATGATAGTGAATATCTTATTAGTGTTGATTTTGGCAACTTCCAAAGATGTGTATATCTTCCTGCCACCCTCTAAATCTCCCACCCTTGCCACTTCATCAGTGACTCCACATTTATAAAGAAAATCTGCATAAGAAAAATTCCCACTCCTCATAAAACTACGATCTCTACACACAGGAATGCTTTATGGAAAAAGCACTTTCAAATGAAAGTTCTCAAAAAAACTACTTAAGCAAGGATTGTCTCATTGTTTGGGTACCAAATAAAGAATAAATGTGTATCATAGTGAATAATTTTCAAGCCCTGTGCTCCATTTCCAGCAGTGAAAGAGATCCAACTCCAATGTAAGCACCTTGAGGGACCAGGGTTTAATTAACTGTGTAGCCCCAGAAACGACCAAGGTTCCTGGAACATGGAAGACTATAAATATTTGTTGAAAGACTAAATGTCAGACTTAACCATATTGGGGGACACATAATAAATCCTGTGTGCCAGCCTTTGAACATAACCCCCATGTCCCCCTACTCTCTCCTCCTCTCAATACATACACACATATACATACACTTACACACAAGACCAGCTAATTTGGGCTATTACATGCCAAGAAAACAAAATAAAAGATATAGCATTATATCTGGAAATTACAATTTTAAAAGGTCAGGAAAAACCATCATTCTCATTCTGGTAGGAACACATCCTAAGAGATTACACATCTGGGGAAGGTAAAAGCAAAAAGCACACAGTGCTATGAGGCATCCTTTGGTTACAAATTAACACTTCTATAAACTTTAAAAATTGGGGGTTGGAAACATACACTAAATTTTCTGATTTTGCTCTACCTATTTTTGTTTATTTATTGTTGTTGTTTAGCATATGAAAATATAAGACAAACCTGTTTAAACTCTCATGATTTTCCATACAGAATGTCAAGATGACTTCAGGAGAAATCCCACTCACCAACACACTACACACTCTCAAGTCCAAAGCCCTGGTTGCTCATATTTATTTCCCAAACTGATTAGCAAACACTGGCTTGTTGAAGACTAGACTCAGGGATCATTTTCATATACATGGCTCATTGGTTTTATTAGTTCTTAGTGACCATAAAGGTCTTGAATTCCTTTGCAAACAGCAAAAACAGATTGCCTCTTTGTAGGGTACAATAGTTTACAGCAAAGACTTTGATGAGCTACTCTTAATCTGTTCCTATGGGTAACCAAAGACCACCATTCCATTGACATGAAGACAATCAGGCATTAATAAAAGTAGGAGAAAATTTTAAAGAGAAAGAAATACGTGGTTTGAACCTAGTTAATCTTGGAAATGACTGTTTGCTAATGAATTGCCTCAATGGCCAAAAATGCCAGTCAGTATCCACTAAAGATTCAGAAAATTTATTCTAAAAGACAGAAATATGATTTATTTGTACATGCCTATTTTCCAATACTTACATTAAAAGGGATAATGTTAAGAATAATGCCCAAACAATTCTATAGGATGTTAGAGTTTGCAAAGTCTCTTTCCTTCCATGACGCCTTTTAAAATCTACCTCTGTCCTGCAAGGCAGACAAGGCAGGTTCCAATGTGATTTGCCTGCACCTCAAATGGAAGGGTAACAGGAGTTAAAATGGGATTCTTCTGAAATAACACATTATAAAATGAGATGATAGCCCACCAATGCAGAATTTGCAAAGGAAATGTTTCAGAAACCATATGTACAATCCTTAGTCCAACATCCACTCTGGAAAACTCTGAGGTTGAAGAGACCTTGAAGAAAGGATGTTTTTGGCAAGAATACTAAGCATTACTACCACCCTTACACACACTCTGTGAGAGAAGGAAAGGGAATGCATCCCTTTTACCTGTTGGGGGCCGGCGGTGGGGGGTGGGAGGGCTTTCGAATTATAGGTTGAAGAGTTTGATCTGGGGTCTAAAGCCCAGAATCTGGTGTTGGCTCCAAACTTGGAGAAACCCACAAGAGAGAAGCAGTGAAAGGCCATCTGCCCTGAACGTAGAAGGAGGAGAGATGGTTCTATGGGAAATGCCTGGGTTTCAGGTTTCCCTTGGATTCCATATGGACCTTGTAGAAAGATAACCAGAATATACCATGTTGTGAAAAAGTTCTGCCCAGGAAATCCTCATGGGAACTGGGTAGCAAGATAATCCCCCAAAAAAGGCTGGATATTGATATCTGGAGTAGTAAGTGGCCAATTTGAAGGGGCAGCAACTGTGTTAAGGGAACAGTAGTTGATACTCAATGTGAGTAACAAGCTTCCACCAAACCCAGAGGGCAACACTACTGGATCATGACAGTGCCTATCAAGCAGTACCTTTCTCACTCCCTAATTCACCCCCACAAACCCCTAGATGATCCCAGCAGACTAGGGCAGGTATTGGGGAAGGAAGAATAGCACAGATGGGAAACAGAGAAGACTGCCATAGCCTCCCACTTCCTAAGCAGACTTCCCTGCCTGAGGTACTACTGACTTGGGACAGGGGAGAAGTTTCAATATAAAATAAAATTCAAAGAATCAAAAATTCAAAATATCTAGTAGCTCCCCCATAAAGCTCAACTGCGCAACAACTGGTGATTACATTTCATGGCATAGCCTCTGTGATACCTGAATCTGGGACTCTTGGACTGGGACTGGGCTACCCCACAAGTCCATTATGGAGAGTTAAATCTGGGATGAAAGGGAGAGCAGTCAAGAGCCCCATCCCAACTATGAAAAAAAACATACCAAGTACTTGGAATACTCCTGAGCTAGCACCCTTGCCTAAAAGCTGGTCCTTCCTAAAGGCTGGCCAGCTCTTGGTCACACTCCCTTCTCCCCATTGGGGAGGCAAGGCATGGATCTGCCTGAGGTGACCAGGTGAGCAGTTACTCACTCAAAGCCCTATGTGCTGAGAGCTCCCAAACCTCACAGTCATGTGTGAGTTGAGAAGATAGACACAGGAAACTGGACGAGTGTGCTCCCTTTGTGGGATCAAACTGATAAGGACCTGGAAAGTCAGTAGATTTCAAACCAAGTCAAGAAAGTCATGATAGCCCACAATTGCCTTAATTTGACACCTTTACCTGATTCCCCTTGGATTTCATTGTTTCATAACATCTGAAGCTGTTTCATTTGAACTCAACCATCATTGACTATGAGCCTTCTCTATAACAGACACTGTTTAAAACAAACAGACAAAAAAAGCCTCCAAAGGGAGTCTGATCTCCTAGCTCCAGCTTCAGCCCTGGCACTACCATGCCACATCACTTTGTGGGCAAATCCCTCTCTCCCTGCCTCTCTCCTTAAATTTCCTATATGTAAAATCAGAGCACTGAATGAGATGACCTCTAAGACTATTGTTGCTCTAAGGCATTGTAGCATGAATGGAGTCTGAAAGGACTTAAATGTTACTAAAATATGTAGAATTAAGTAGCCCTTGAATTTGCATAGCATTTGGTCATCTTTGTAAAATTCGCTCACACCCATTACCTCATTGGTTTGTAGCTCCAGTTTTGATGATAAGGCATTGGTATTATTAGCTTATTAAATAAATAAAGAACCAGACTCAGAAAACGTAAATAAATTATCCAGGGTCACACAAATAGCAAGAGAGCTTGGACCGAGAGCTAGGCATCTTGATTCCCAGCCTGGTCCCCTTTCCTTGCTCCACAAATTCTGGTATTTGCAGCTAATGACAACACAGGAAGCTCCTGGGAACCAGTCAGAACCCCTTCTCACTAATGTCAGGTAACAACACTACATTGGTCTTTCTCAAAGTCCCAGTGGCTAGTCTGACTAAGTGGGCTCTTCCCAGAGGGTCTTATGAACCTCAAATAACCTTTCTAAGTTTCTTTCAGTAACTCTGACCATTTGGAGACAAAACAAATCCATACACAGAGGAATTTGAGGTGTTATTTTAACTTTGTATATCACACATAAAAAGTTACCCTTTAACTTGAATTTTTGAATGTAAGCTGGGAAAAAGAAAAGTTTTTGGCACATGTTCTCCAGGTGAATGCTCCAGAGCCTGAAGTTTAACTCCAGGACCCCCAACCAAACTCTAGAGTTATCCCTATTCAATCCCCTCCCTCTGTCCACACACCCCAGGCCCCTCCCCTTCACCGTATCTCACCAGCCACCTGGTTCCAGACCTTCCAGGCAGGTATGAACTTAAAGGAAGGACTTTGCCCCAAACACTCAGAATTTCCTCCCGACTTATTCCTTATCTTATTCACTAAAAGAAGAGAATTATTATGCATTGTTAAAGGGAAATAAAAATCAAAAATATACTGTCATTATAAGAGCACAGAATATCCTCATGACCCAAAGTACGTACACACACACACACACACACACACACACACACACACAGCAATAAACATAAATTACTCAATGGTTATTTGGAATATAAGAATGTTAATTTGTATTCAATATCTGCTGATGAATAAGTTTTAAAGATTTTCCTTAAAAATTACTAAAATATAAAAACTTTTGGTTCTTTGAGAAGTCATCACCAATTTACGGGGGAAAGTTACTTATGGGAAAAAGTTCACTCCTTGACAATGTGTATGTCCTTATATTTCTTTCCTTACATACACAGATTCAACTCTGATTTCTGTTCATTAAACTTTTACATGGATGATTCTACCTATTCCATCACACATAAAATAACTGGCTATAACCACACAAAAAGAGGAGAATTATACAGAAGCATTAATAAGATCATATTTCCTAAACTATTATCAAGAAAAACTCATTTGAGAATTCCAAAACATGCCGTCACAACGAGATCCACAGGTTCCCTACTCAGAATTCATATCTACTTTGCCTAATCCCAGAACCTGGACTTCTGGGGGAAGAAAGAAAAGTCAGCCAAGCTACCTAGAAACAAATGCAGGTCTTCCAGGAGTTTTGACCACCTCCCCAAGTAACCCTTGGATGCTCTGAAAATGCACTGCTAACATTAGATAGTTCTGGCACTACTCAGTTCCCAAAATTTGCCACTGCAACAAGAGGGTGTGTTACTGGCAAGTGAGTAGTGTCCTGTGGGGCTGAGGGTGTACCCTGCTCAGTGTCAGACTTTTCAGCTGAGTGGACAATCTAGTTTAACAGTGGGATGCTGGGAGCAGGCACGCTAGACGCCAAAGCTCTCCTGGTCCTGTTGGTAACTTCATTTCCCAAACGTTCATAATTAAACAGCTTTTATTGAAGTAATCAGCATGAGCTCCTTAGCTTTGTTTTTGCAACCAGTATCGTGTTTATGGAGCCAAATATTGGAGACTTTGATACTGAATACCTCCTCGGATGTGTTAACGTTGGCAGGGTCTCTAGATTCTGAAGATGCCGGGCTGCCTCAGCACAGCCTCCCCCCCACCCTCCAGCTCATCAGCCCCCCCCCCAAACCACAGAGCTGCAGCTCCCCTGTAAGACTCCCTTTCAATATTTCTCCTGAAAGTCCCAGGGAATGGTTTGCAATTGAAACAGGGTGAAACATGATCTCAAAGTGTCTGTCGGACCAGAAGTTTTCAAAGAAAACATTTCTTAAATCTTGTGCTCACTGCTGTTTCAGCAGGCCAATTAGATTGGATGGGACTTGGGGGGGAGCTGTCGCCAGTCACTGCAGCAGGAATAGCAAACAAGACTTAAAGCAAATAAACGAACCCAAAACTGGCATCCCAGGGGCCCCTGGCCAATGACCTCCTTCATTCCCCAGTTGGATGGCCAGCCCACCCTCTGGGACCAAGAGCCAAACTACAGGTTAATCAGATGAGACATTAGTTAGCAGCCTCAATTACTAGAAAGTAATTAATCAGGGAAAGTCTCCAAACAGGAGAACAAATAAACAGGCAGGCACATGCGGTCCCATTTTGGCTCTAGATAAGGCTGCCATCCAGGTGTCCTGCTGGGGTAGAGCCCATCTGTCTTGTTCAGTTCCTCTTTGGAAATGTGGTGACATTTCTCACATCTGCCTAGAAAATGCAAAGCCAAGAGGGCTCTGAATGGGAAGAAGATGAAGGACTTTGGAAAAACTTTTTGAGGAAAGTTTCCAAAGGGGGTTTTATGGTGAGCCCTGCCCTACCCTGAGCATCTTTTTGTATTGTATGTAAACTGCCTCATTTCAAAATTTCAAAAAGAAAGCTCTACATGGGTCTCCAAACTCCTCTCCATTTGGTGACAACCAAGAGCTCAGGTGGTATTTTGGAGTCTGTGCCTAAGGAGCCCATTGATTTATTAGTCCCTCAAGATCTATCCAACCTCAGAGACTCTCGGGATAAACTACAAAGTATTTAGACCACCTAAAATTACTAGTTTCTTCTTGAACCTTGATTTGGGTGAGGAAGATTGGAAAGATGGGAAGAAAATGTAGTTAATGCAAGTGGAAAATATCACCCATTGGTCCAGCTTGACCTGATATATCACATCAGATAGGGTCATTAGTCTGTGCTGTGTCTTTTTTCTTTCTGGAGGAACAAAAAAATGTCAGCAACTAGAGAATGTGCATAATGTAAACACGGCTGTGTTAGCTCAGCGTCAGAGAAAACACACCCAAACGTAAGTCAGCACAAGACATCCTCTGCTCAGAGGACAAGCGCAATGATTTTAACCTAATGACCCCCTCTTAAACAGCTCTACAGCAAATCACAATTAAATAAATACCACTTAATAGCAGAGATTTGTTTTACGGCCAGATTATTTGTGGGGAGAGAAAGAGAAGGTTGAATGAGTCACTTCATTTTTAATTATGAAATTAAGGTAGCTTCCAAATATTATTATGAATTCGACCCTAAGCTAAATGTACAAAATACCACAAAGATGAGTTATAGACATTCTGGAACAAAACAGAGATGCAGGAGGTGAGAGGTGTGGAGGGATACCAAAAACTGAAGTAGCTTCATCTTGTTGTCTTAATCTAAAGTGGGGCGGAGTCAGGAGCCTTCCTTCAGCCTAATGATTAGGAATATTTGACCAGAGCTGGATAAAATCATGATATAAGCACCAGAGAGTGAATGAAAAATGCAGCCATATGTGTTGCCATGGAAAGCTATAGGACGAGGGGTCAGGAGTGCCAAATTCAAGGCCTAAATTTGCCACTGTCTGGGGCACTGGAAAGGAATTAGCTGGAGTGAAGGAGAGAGAGCTATCACAGCTTATGGCTGACACTGAGAGATCACGAAGGAACTTGTGAACCCAGTGACCTGGTCAGCCTTCCCTAAAGGGGGTGTACAGGCAGAACCGACACCTGCCTTCCCTCAAGAGCTTATCTCCCTCCCTCCTTCCTCCCTTCCCTGGAAAGTCTCCCCCTCCTTGTTCTTTTCTATCTGGTTATTTAGCTCTGGTATTTTGAATGTGTTTGATTTTTTTAAATAGGTGCCAACACCTATCTTTGAACATATCTTTGAGCAGGTGACCTGCTGAAGGCTTTGTGACCTCCAAGAGAGTCCAGTGACACTTTTATCTTGCCCCATAGACCTTTACAAAATCAAAAACTTGATGATCGTGTCCCTGGGAATACTGGGGCTCAACTGAAAGCCAAGCCCCACAAAACTTTTTCCTCTTAGTGCCTCCAATGATCCCTAAAAATTGAGAGTTTCCAGAAATGGCTGCAGGTTCATCTTCCCTGGTTGTGTGCCATTATTGAGATCAAAAAAAGTCCTTGTACTGCTGGTAAAGCCACAGCCTTTCACTGGGGTACAGCAAAGTCCACGGGATGGTGAGCACCACTCAGAAGCACTGCCTCCCCCAAAATCAACCTCTCAAAATCTGCCAGTCACTCATTGATTATATCATAAGAAACCCTGTCAAAGTCCTTGTAAGAGTAAGTGCCATGTGTTCTTCATTACAATACCTAGGTGAGACATGAGCATAGCAGATGTCATTTATTTCACATTTACCAAGTAACCGCCAGGGCCCGACACTCTGCTGTTTCAGAAGATGCACAAAAATAAAACTCAGCTCCTCCTATAAAGAAGCTAATACAGGAGACAAATATAAAAGTGAATAATTATAATCCCAAATAGCACGTTAGGCTAGATGCAGAGGAACCCACTTCACATGTAGCCAAAGGGTGTGTATCTCTTTCCCTTAATCTGAGTCAAATGATCTCCAAGTCTTGTTGGTCTCTAGAAAATAACTCACTAACGCAAAATCTTAGCAATGGCTCTTCCTGATGGCTGCATTAACAGAAGTTTGAAGTCCAGATTGAAGATGATAGGCCCTAAATCACTCTAAAGGATCACACTTGCAGAGGGACCCTGACAGATAAGCACACATTCAGGGGAGGAAGAACAGAATGGTGAGCAACCTCAGGGCCATCACTAAGAGGACATTGTTCGAAGAGAGCCCAGGAGGTTCAGCTAGGCTAAGAAGACTCAGAAGCCCCCCGAGCAATCTGGGAGGGCCTCAAGAGCGAGAATATGCCTGCACAGGCTGTCATCTATGGGAGTGGACCCCCCTGGAGTTGTACGGAACACAACTGTGAAATCACACCTGTTGCCTTGCACTCATCTCTCCATCTACTGTGCCCAGAAGAGCAGCCTCTTGACAAATGTTTGGTGAATAAGACACAGTGCTATCTACAAATAGGTGAAAACCGCTGTGCGAAAGATGGAGCTGATTTGTATTGTTTTAGTTGCAGCCTAAGATGGCAGAACAAGGCTAGGGGATGCAAAAGCAAGAGGAAGGCACAACGTTTTTTAAACTTTGAATAATTTTCTATGAAGCAGAGTAGTCTAACCATGAAAATGACTGGGGGCAGCTCTGAGCTCCCTCTCATGGACACTTAACAAATAGAGAGGAGATGAGTGGCCTTCAGGATTTGGGGTGAATATTCCATTCTTAGAGGAGGAAGTGGAAGTTGGGCTAAAGCCCGAGGCTGCCTTTGGGTCGTGAGCAGACCACTGGAAACTCCCAAAGCTGGGCAGGAGGTAGCACAAACAGACCTGGGAGAGTTAAATTTCTATTTGGCTCCAGAACATTTTAAAAATTATTTCTTGTCAAATCAAAACATTTCCAAACAACTCAGGTCAGATAATGCCAAGCTTACCACGTGGGTTTGCTCAGCAAGCAGAAGGGCCTGCAATGCCGTCCGACTGCATTCTGCACATAGGGGAAGAACTTCCCTGTCCGTGCCTCCTAATCTGATGAATCCTTGTCATAAATTCTGCCCAGGCAGTCGGCCGGGAGGCTGCTGGCACTGGGCTAAGGGGAGGGGCTGCTTTACGAGGGCCAGAGGAGACAGCAGGCCGCCAAGCCCTCTGTGAGAAGCTAGTAAATCAGCAGTCAGTGGAAGTTCTGTGAAGAAGAGGCAGCCCCACCTCAGAGTGCCAGGGGCCCAGAGCACAGGTGACATGGCCAGGAGCAGGGAGAGTGCTCTGGTCAGCTTATAGCAGTGGTGAGGGCACCCTGAAGCATGATTCCACAACCCCTGAGCCTCTCACATGCCCTGCTTCCGGGCATTAAGCTCCAAGTTGGAGGTTGGGAATCCAGGGCCAGTGACAGAAAGGATCCCCACCAATCAGTAGCTCACATTCCAGATGGGAGAACCAGTTGGAAGAAAAGAGCTTCCATTTGTCTGCTTGAGCTGCCCTAACAAAATACCATAGACTGGGTGGATTGAACAACAGAAATGCATTTTCTCACAAGTTTGAAGGCAGGAAGTCTCAGATCAAGATCCCACAGGACCAGTTTCTGATAAGGCTCTTGTCGAGAAATGAACTAAGCCACTCCATGGAGTTACTGCTTCAGCATCCATCTTGTGTGGCCAAGTGGCCTGCGGGGACCTTACACTGACACTAGCCCCTCACGTCCTAGGCTGCAGCAGCAGAGTCATTAGCAAACGTGAGTTCCTGATTGGACTTCCTAACAGCCTTGTGAGCAACAGTCCCCCTGCCTCCCAGCGTCTGTTTGCCTCGTGTGCCCCTTAACTAGGAATCCCATGGGGCTTACCAATACCCTGTTCTTCTGGTTTGAATTGACGAATCCAGCCCTAGCCTGGAAATCAGTGTGCTCCACTCACAGACCCTAATAAAGATAGGAGCCCCAGGCCCCCCATCTCTGCACTCTGCCTTGACATCCCCATGTGACCCCTCAAGGCATGCCAGTTTCTTCCTTCAGGACCTGAGAGTAATAAACTCCTCTTTTTCAATTTCTCTTGTGGTCTGTTGTTGAACTGAGGGCCACTATCTAGCACCCTGTGCTCCACTCAACAAATGTTAATTTAACACAGTCATAACAGCTCACGCCCTGTCTTATAGATGCCTGCCTACTTACTGTGCCCTCACGTGGCGGCGAGAAAGGGAGTGACCTCTCTGGTCTCTTCTGATAAGGACACTAGTCCTACTGGATCAGGGCCCCAACTTTAAGATCTTATTTAACTTTTTTTCCATAAAAGCCCTATCCCCAAATATAGTCATGTTGAGGGTTGGGGCTTCAACATATGAATTTGGGAGGGACACGAACATTCAGCACAAAACAGAGCTCTAGAAAACAAAGCCTGATAGAAGAGGTGAGACATGTTGTTAGAGAATTGAGCAGAATCCTGTGGAGTGACTCCTCTGACGGAGGGACTTGGGGCTGAGAGAGAAATCAAGGAAGGTACCATAGAAGAGACATCTGATCTGGGCCATGTAGAATAAGAAAGAGCCCATCCCTTGAAAAAATAAAGCAGGGAGATCACACAGGATCACCATCCTATGTGTAAGGAGTACAAGCCTTGGGATCAAGCTGTCTGGGCTGTAATCCTGCCTCTGATCCTACTAGTTTCTGTGACCCTGGACAAGAATTTTAATCTCTCTGAACCTCAGTTTACTCATTTGTAAAATGTAAATTAAAGAGTCTGTTTGACAGGTTGTTGTGGAGGCTAACAAATTAATTCCCATAAAGGGACTGAGCCAACAACACTAGTGAATAAAATATGGCATTCTAGGTAGAACATGGGGGACAGCCTGTCAATCACATGGAGTCTTGAAAACAGATATCCTGTTGAAGGAAGGGTACGCAGTTCAATGTGGCAGCTTCAGGGACACCAACAAAGGAACGAGGATGTGGGATCAGTACAGACTGGAAAGTTATTTAATGAGGCACTAAGAGTTTGAACTTTCTTTGAGAGTTCTAGGCAGCCATTGGGAGACTTGAAGCAAAGAGTGACATGAAGAGGACTAGAGTTTAGGAAGACCACTCGGATGTCCATGTGAAGCAGGGGCTGAGGAGGAGGGAGTGCAAAACTAAGGAACAAGGCTAGGGTGCCCAAGGTGGCAGCCAAGAAAATGTCCTGGCAGTTAATTCTCCATCCCTTCAAAAGGTGTCTGCTGAACTTCCACAACATGCAAGGCCCACTGCCAAGGGCTGGCACTGAGACTCTGGTCCCAACCCCAATCTACTCGGTATTCAGGACCCTCCACAATCTTTTCCAACTCACCTTTCCAGTCTCTCCCCAAGCATTCCTCAGCAGGCTCCAGAAAAATGGACTGAAGGGCCTTTCCCAGTGGAATGAGCTTAAACTGTGCCTTCCCTTCGTGCCCTTTTTGTGGGAACCTTCACACCCTTGTTGTGGAAACCTTCGTGCCTGGGTTTAAAATACTCCTTTCTTACTTACTAGCACTGTGTGGCCTAAGGCAGATCACTTAACTTTTCTGAGCATCCATTCTTTCATAGGTGTAATTTAGACAGCGAGAGTACTTACCTCAATTGCATATTGTAAAAAATAATGAGTCCATTTAGCACAAAATCTGGCATAGTTGCTGCTGCTTGCCTGCAAGACTCCCAAAGCCCTTGCCCAGAATCTCTTTTTCTAGGAGCCAGGTCCTGATCCACGAGTCTTCAGGCCCTACCACTGACCTCTATTAGTCTGTCCCCTTGTTCTGCTCTCAGAAGCTAACGCACGTTACAGTTTCTGGGCACTTTGTTTACTCCACTCCCAAACACTCACTGATGGAGAGGTCTCACAAGGGCCACGTATTTCTCATCTATGTGTCCTCTCAACACTAAGTGTAAGAGATAGTGCACAAATCTGAACTGGGCAGATATCTATATGTTAGGCTATGAAGGATTAACAGCACAACACCAAGAATCCACCCCCACCCCACCCAACATGCCATGTCCACACTCCCTTGTATGTATGGTTTTTTTTCCTGCCAACAGTCTCTGATAATGTACCAGAAGAGGGCACAGACTCAATGGAAGCCTGCTAACAAAATGGCCAATCACTGTGACATGACCCAACCAAAACTGTGAGCTGAGACAACCAGAGTCTCTGTTAAGAACAATGTTGGAAATGAGAAGATATTCAGGCATGGACAAGAAAGTATAAAATTGAAAGGAGTTTGAAAGTCCTGATGTCAAGACAGAGTCATTGAGGGGAATTCAGAGTTTGAACCACAGGAGCCAACAGCAAGTAAAAATTATGAGAAACCAGAAATTATCAATAATAATAGAAATTACATGTATTGAAGATCTTCTGTGTGCCACCCACTAAGCTAGGTAATTCATGGATTATCTTCATGGATTATCTTATTTATTCCTTTTACAAAAAAACAAAAAAACAAAAAAACCCAATGTGTGGGCATTAATACTAGTCCCATAAGAAGAAGAAATGAAGTCACAGAATGGATATCCATTACCTTTATTGTCCCTCAATTCCTTACAATAAACCCTCATGCTATCCCCCATGCCCAATGCCCATTACTTAAAGTAACCTGAGTAAATCTCTTCTCCTTGTAAGTAACAGGAACAGAAAGTTCTATGGAAAGAAGGTCTATACACAAGACATGAAAAATGTGCAAAAAGCAGA
Organism: Neofelis nebulosa; assembly: GCF_028018385.1. Classification (NCBI taxonomy): domain Eukaryota; kingdom Metazoa; phylum Chordata; class Mammalia; order Carnivora; family Felidae; genus Neofelis; species Neofelis nebulosa. The sequence goes on from NC_080790.1 coordinate 14,981,407, forward strand.
GGAAACAAAGAAGTACCCCAACAAACTCAGCCCAGACCAGCCGTACTATCCAGAGTGACTTCCCAGCCCCCAGCTTGCAGGAACCATTCATTCTCCTGGGCCTCAATGGTCTGTGCCAGGCATGACTATACACTATCTAGTACTATTGTGCCTTTTCTTCCAAGCGAGCTGGTGAGCTCCTTGAAAACAGAGATCATGCCTTCTCATGTTGTTTGTCCTTTGGCAAATGAGGGTGCCCTGAACACTTTCAGAAATCATCCCCCTGGCTCTGTTCAAAGTGCCAATGATTCCACCCATGTACACAGAATCCTTCGGGGCTCTCCAAAGGCATCAGAGTCCTTAGGTGTAATCTGAGAATCACTAGCAGAATAAATAAATCCCTGCCCTGGTGGCAAATACTTCCCTTTACTTCTTCCCCTATAAAAGCAAACTTCTCCAACCCAATCTCACAAGTGCTCGCTAATGGGTTCTTTGTTTTGTTTATGCCACTTAGTTCAAGCCAGAAGCAAACAAGAGAAAATGCACAAGGAACCACCTAGCACAGTGCATGGCATAGAGTCAGGAACTCCGTGTTTCCTCCAATACTGCCTTATTTGAAGAGTGCAAACTTTCGTGTTTTAAATGGACCAAAAAATGGTTAGGCAATAAGTGGTAGGTACCATTGCCAGGAAGCCTGCTTCTCAGCACTTGTGCAGACTTGCTACGTGTGAACAGGAACAATATAAACTTCAGGCACCCATCTTTGAGGCTTCCAGTTGGCCCTCTCAGCAATCAACAGAGTTACACTAGTCCACACCTCTCAAGAGGGGATCCAGCTCAGGATCATTTGCAGGATCAGCCTCAGAAGGAGCTGCTTCTGCAGGGCTAGGCTGGAAAAGTAAGTCCTGTCCCCAGAAAATGGCAGATGCTTGGACCTACAAAGCTGAAAACCTCAAAGGTTTTTCAAAACCTCCAAGGTTTTGAACCTGCAAGGTTCAAAATAGCATGAAGGGAATTAAGAGATCCCCCCTTGCTGGGGTCAAGAACTAGCGATGAAGACTGGAGTGCAAGCAAGAAGGCAGAGGGTCTACAAGGGCAGGGACAGTGGAAGCGGGCAGAAGTGAAGGCTTTCAGAGGAATGGACAATGCAGTGTTTTGCAAACATTTTGAGTAGGTGATCTCTTTAAATATATGCAATCCTAACACACAGATTTTTTAATCAGTAATTAGGAAATTAGTACATTTACTAATTACAAAGACGACTGATAAGAACAGGAAATTCATTTTATTAAGATAAAAATCTAAAGCAGAGGATGACAGCTGCAATTTTCTATCATCCTCTCCATCCAATTTATTTCAGTATTTTGTCCTGGTTCTATAATTTCAAAAGAAAAAAGAAATTCTGGTCACAGCAACAAATTGTTGCAAGTGACAATAGCTATCTTTAACCAATTGTTTTATAATGAAGATAATCTTCAGTTAGCCAGCAATGGTAAGAAAAGCTTTATTCTGAAATCTGAAAAAAAAAAAAAAAAGAAAGAGTAAATGTGTTGAATAACAATTGCATAATCACTAAAGGAATGAATCCTTTAGTTTAAAAATCCCCAGCCAAGAACATCTACTAACATTTGCCACTTGATTTCACAGATTGGCATGGGCTGGAAGCATGGGCCAGTTGGCCTGTGTTAAAATTTTCTTTCTGTGTGGAGTGGACATAAGAGCCAAAGAGGCCTCTGGTGGGGAACTGATGAACAACCTCAGAATCCAAGTTACAAAGAAAGAAACTACCTAAATCCATACCACCAAATAGCTTAAAAGGGAAGTAGAGAGAAGCAAAAAAAAAAAAAAAAGTAGAACCTGACAGGTTTAAGACTTAACCCCAGATATGTTATTTATTTGACCTTGGGCAAATTATTTACAACTTCTGAGCCTGAGTATTCTTATCCATAAAACTGGGATACTAATGTTCTTTAACTGAATTGTTATAAATATCAAATGAGATGCAATATGTACATGTACGGGCCTGGCCAGTTAGCCCAATAACTAGGAACAAGGATGGAGTAACCCTGATCTGAGCAAGGGGACACAGAAGCCCAGTGGTTAGCTCTGGAGAACCTGATCCAGATGTGGAAGGGTCTCAGGAGAAGATCCTCATCAGGTGGAGAGGAGAGGGAGGAGATGGTGGAACTCACTTGGTTCTTCCTGCCACCATGGGGATTGATACAGGGGACGGAATCCACTCCAAATGAAGACTGGAGGATGTAGAGGCTGAGGGCCACAAAGACGATGTTAGCAATAAACACAGGCAAGTCCAAGGGAGGATACTTTTGTCCCAGTGATCACTCGTCTGTGATTTCCTGTGAATGTAGATTTTTGCAGATAGACACACCCTATTTACCCTCCACCCAAAGTCTGCAGAGAAGGAGAAATTTCGGCACCCATGCCAGACTCTACAGCAGACCAGACAGAAAGGGGCCATGTGAGGGCAATGCCACTTGGAGGTGTCAACCCTAACACTGCTCCCTGAACTTACACACCATGAGGTTGCCACTTCATCAGTTAAAGTTCTGGGTACCTCTCCCTGTTCAAAATCAAAGTTCTATATTCTCCTCTGTCTTCCCAAATTGAAATAGCTGCTTGTCCCCATTCACATATATGAATCCCAGAGAAATTCCTCCTGTATTCAACTCCATTGGGATTTCTTCTTTAAATGGGATCCTCATTTTTCCTTTGCCCTATGATATTTACCACCACAACAGCCAGCTGACTCACTTAGTCTATCTCCACCTGGGCCAGGTCTGTCCAATCCCTGACTAGAGATGGACCAAGATGAGATGGAAGGTAGATTCTTCAAGGAGAGGAAGAAAGCAAAGCCCCAAATACTGTAGTCTTCCCCACAATGTGCCAGAAGGAAGCACCCTTCAACTCAGGCAGGATTTGTTGAATCCATCTTTACTCCCATACTGCCAATCTGTGACTCAAAGCTTCAAGTCCTGTGAGTGAAGGCCTCGTAGACATGTGGCTTCTTGTTGGAACAATATACTGAAGGATAGAGTCCATTCTCCCTCCTAATGGATCTCTTAACAAGCTTATGTAAAGATCTCAGAGATCATTGTTCTAGTGACACAGAGCTATAATTGATTATTGTGAGTTGGACGCCTACTGAGTGATTCATTAGGGACCCATCATCTCTGTCATTTTTAATGGGAAGGGTTGGGTGGTATGTAAACATGGTTATGACAAGCAAGGAAGAACAAACAGACCAGAAAGAAAGAGAACCACAGAGGTCCTTGTAAGGTGAAGCCTTTCTTTCCCAGAAGTTTAAGATAATTCTGTCAGAGATGCTCTTCCAACAGGTGCCTTGGCCCAGTGCTACACCAACACCTAAACGATGCAAGGTCACACCTCCTTCCCAGACATCTCTGAACACCAAGCACAGAGCTCCACAACAGATACAATTAAATGACTGACTGTGGTATTACGGTTGCACTCTATCTGAAGCGTACTTGATTTGCCTAGAGGATATCTTACAGAGGACTTCAAGGTCATGCTAACCTTTATAGAGGGTGCATTCCAGGTCAACAACTGGTGCACTCCATTCTTTATCCTCACTTTATAAATAAGATCAGAATGACCCTCCAAGGAGTTCATTATTATAAGGTTAGCTTTAGGGGTTAGGAGATCAATGAGTCAGAAATGGGCATTAGTGTGGGAAATAATTAAAGGAGAATGTGTATACACTGACAAAGATAATCTGCTCTAAACTGTGGAAGCATGGTTAATTTAAAACTTTAGATATTAAAAACTGAAGAAGGAAAAAGCAAAGAAGTCTCCATTGATTATATGAAATCATCTCGCTGTGATTTCTAGAAGTTATGTCTTAGTCATCTTGAATCCATCCCATTTTCTAGCATTATGCCTAGTATATAATGGATACCAGAATTTTCTTGTGCAACTGGTATTATTACCAATTTCACTAAGACACTGTCATTTTTCTTCTTAACATTCAAATTGACCATTTGAGTCTCTATCCTATCCAAACTATCAGCATATCCAGTTTCTTTTTCTTTGGATTTCCTTTGCCTAGAATTGTCTATGAGTCCAATGTTTATTCAGGCCAAAGGGGCTACTTCAACTTTCAAACTAAATGGAGAACCAGAGAATCAGGCTTGACCACAACTAAAAGCCCAGACTTTGACTGCCATGGCTTTTGTCTTTGCCACACTGATTTCTTTCAAAAAATAGATACATCCTGCTGCACATCAGTGATAACACCCTGTCTGGTCCCTATGCAAACAGTAGTTTCTTCAAAAGGCACCATCCCACCTACTCCAGAGTTGGGCTTGGCCAAAGATGTCCCGAGCTTGGCTTCCTGAGGTCTTTGCTTGACCCTCACATGCTCAACTATTGTTCCCTGTGACAGAAGGGGCTAGATAAAGGGAGGAGCTCCTAGCCTTAGCCTAGCTCTATGCCAGATCCAGCCCTGCCCCTCTCCTCCCTGTAGCACCTGGCAGTCTCCTCGCCCTGGCATTGAGCCTGGGTCAACAGACCAGACTCTACTGAGTTCTCCCTGGGATCACATGGTTTTGAGGAAACTTAGTCAAAACACCCTCAATCCAATCTTGTCCCCAAAAAGAAAACTTAAGAGTTTCAATCCTTTCCTCCCGAAGGAGGATTTTTGCCCCTATACAAATTACCCCACAGCAACCCTATCTACCGATGCTAGGAGAGACTGACTTGGTGAAGCCACAAGAGTTGACCTTACATTTACATGTAAGAGTTGTTAGATGTTAGAGTTGTCACTCAAGTGACAAGGAATATTTATTTCCTATTTCTGAAAGGAATAAAATTTGCTCCAAAATGTTTTCCTGATTCCACTGAGAAAGAAAAGCAGAGGAGTTGGTGACTTTTCAATGGAGACTACTTTACTTTTTCCTTCATTTTTTAAGATCTGAAGTTTTAAGTTAACCATGCCTCCCAGTCTAGGGCACATTATCATCGTTAGTGTGCACATGTTCTCCTCTAATTATTTCCCCCCCTAATGCCCATTTCTGACTCATTGACCTCCTAACCCCTAATGCTAACCTTCACCCTAACCCTTCCCCCACATGAGGATCATTCTCATGTGTTTAATGCACATCCCCTTGTTTATGTTTTCTTGTAAAATATGCATTGTTTTATATACACACAGTATCATGCTATGGATCTTGCTCTGTTTTCTACATTTTAACTCTCTACTACATTTTAAGGTCCACCAACATTTAGTCCATCGTTTCTAACTTACAGCATACTACTGCATCATACGCAACCCCACATTTTAACTCTCCATTCCCCCAGTGACAGACACGAGGTTGCCTTCAACATCTTCCCCCATAAGCAACACTGCAATGCCTATTCCTCATGTAGTCACCTAGAGACCTGTATGCACATTTCTGTGCCAGATTAGAGTATGTGTGTATATAACTTAGCCAACCACTGCCAGACTGCTCTTCTCAATGTCTCTCGCAGAACATGAGTGTTACTTCATATTCCTACACTCCCCAACACTTGGCATTATCACATTTTATAATTTTAGCCAAAATAACAAGTATAAATTTATATCTCATTACCATTTCATTTTCATTTAATTTGAATTTCTTCATTTACTTGTTAGCCTTTGAGGTCTTTTCTCTGTTAAATTGGTGATTCATATCCTTGGCCCATTTTTCCACTGAGATTCCCTCTTTTACATATTGATTTTTAAGAGTCCTTTTTATGTCCTGGATATTAATATCTTGTCTATATAATAAGAATGCTATCTTGGTTATTAAGCTGTTATCAACTTTATTCATGATGTCCTTAAATTTTACATGATCAAATCCATCAACTTTTCTGCCTTGTGCACTATGTTTTAATGGTTTCATTTAGGAAGTTCTTCCTCCCTCCTAGGCCTTAAAAGTATTATCTTATATTTTCTTCAATTAACATACAGTATTTCCTTCCATGCTGAAGTCTTTAATTCATCTGAACTTCACCTTTATATGTTATCACGTTTATTTCTCTTAAAATTGTGAGGCCTTTTTCCCAAATCCAACTATTAAACTATTTATCTTCCTGTCCCCACCCCTGTCCTTCATGTGTTGTGACTGTTTTATGGAATATTAAGTTTCTAGATGTAATAAATACATGTATAGGTGAATACATATACAATACATATAAATATACATGATATAGATATGCATATATAGAGAGAGATGATATAGATGTTCAAATACAGATGTTTCAGATAAATATAGATACATAAATATATAGATATATGTCTGTCTCTGAGTTCTCTAATCTATTTCATTGGATTATTTGTTTCTTTTACACAAATATCAGTCTTTGTAACATGTCTTAATATCTGGTAAACTAAGTATACCCTTTTCTCTATTTTTTTTAAAGTTCACTTAGCTATTCATGGACCTTATTTCTTCCATATTTCTTCCATTATTTCTTCTATTTTAAAAAACATGTTTATCAAGTTCTTCAAAATATCCCATTGGAATTTTCAATGAAATTGCATTGGATTTGTAATTTAATTGGGGCAGAAAACAGCTTGATAATATTAACTCATTCCATACAAGAATAAGGATTGTGTCTCCATTTAAATAAATCATCTTCTATGTACTCTAATAGAACTTTACGTTTTTCTATAGAAATCTTGTATACTCTTGAGTAAGCTAATGCCTGCATACTTTAGTTTTTATTGATTTATGAATGTTACCTTCTTATGTTTTTAAGTGATAGTTGATTATTGCTGATGAAAAACCATGCTAAATATACTAGGCTGATTTGGGATCCAGGAAACTTTTCTTAGTACTTATAAGCATTTGTTTTGTGGGGTTTTTTTTTTCCTACTTTCTTTAAATGAAAGCTTCTTTTAATTTTGTTGTTTTTGTTGTTATCTTAACAACTACCTTACTGAGTTACAGCAAATATTCTTTCTTGGAATCTTTTTTTTTTTTTTCCTACTTCCCATATGAAGATTATACATTCAAAAAGCTGAATAAATCACGTTTTAAAAAATAACTACATGGTGAATAACTGGAACCAAGAAGAAAGATACAACTGTATTTTAACAGGGAACATGTCCTTCATAGAAGCTAAAACTGGAAGTAGATACTCTCCTGGCTCTTGGAAAACCTGTGAATACTGTTCAGGGTAAACTTTTGTTTAACAGTTGTAGAGATGATGTTACAATTCAGTGACAAAATTAAGACATAAAGTTTATACCAGGGTTTATAAGCATAGGTCTTTCAACAGCTTGTGTCAGGAAAATGTCCTGTGGAAAAATGATGCAGTTACACTCCTTATGCAGTAACACTGACAGTTGTACGCACAAGGACAGTCACTCAGACTAAGTCACCAGGGAAGGGTGCTAACTACTCCCAGAAAATGTCTGATGACACACTCTTTCTTCTTCCTATGTCCATAGTTCCATATCTTTCATCCTCTGTCCTCCTTACCCCTTTGGCTACGGTACATACAGGTTAAATTTATCCTGACTGGAAACATTTATGAAAAATGTTCCCAGTTCATTGAACTTTTGTCAGTTTTCAAACAGCAACAGATGTTTCCCCTGTGCTATTCATAGCCTTCTTCATGTTTCCACAAGCAGGAAGAACCCTCAAGCAAACGAGAGCTATCTCTCGCTAAAGGCAGGAATACTATGCACTGAAAGCAAATTCAGTTTGGAAGGAATGTGTCAAAAGTTCCAAAATCCTTCTGTGGACTTTGAAATGATGGTGGTAATCTTGATCACATGGTGGTCATTTGGAATAGTCACATTATTTCACACCACCCAAACCTTTTCCTGATTCTTTACTTACAGCCTATCTAGGAGCAGCTGGAAAGCCTCCAGGGCGCCACCCAACAGCAAACATGAGATCCCATTCCCCTCCTGAATGAGCGGCTGAGGATCACCCCACTTTGGAATGAACTGGGTCCACCATCACCAAAGCCAACTCCCTGAGGCATGAGCTGGGGCAAGAGGGAAGGAGCAACTGGAACTGGGACGTGAATCTTGCTCAGCTCTTTTAAGACAGACACATGCTGCCACCTGGTTCCCATTACTGCCTCGAGACAGGGAGACTTGCCCACTGAGGCACCCAGGTGGAAGAATGAGGCTGAGGCCCTTGTGCTTGGAGCCCAGGGAATGTTCCCAGCATATCACAATTACAGAAACATCTGTGCCCAACAGCTTTCAGCTGAACTGCTGTGAAAATTTACAGTGTTCGATTGCTTTCAGAATTTCTCACTTCTCAGCCTGAGGCAGGGTGGTCTCAAGGCTGCCAGTGAGTTGCTGCAGGAAGTGAGAGAGATCACAATTTCCAGTGTTTGGATGAAATGTGGCATAAGGGTGTGAGGGGTGATCCCGGGGCCCTGAGGGCTGTGGACCTCCACCAACTGAGCATTTCTTTCTTCCTTTCTATTCAATCAACATATACTTCCTGAGCATGAGGTGAACTGACCTTATGATGGATCCAAATCTGTGTAAGAGATGGTCCTCGAAGAACCAATAACTTAGTGAGAAATAACCAATGGTTAAAAATAATTCAAATAATATTTATGCTGAAACAAGATGGAAATAAAAAAGCTATACTAAATGTGAACATATTTGAGAGTACCATATAGAACAGCACTAAAGTCCTCAAATAAGCAACAATAGCATCACTTGGTATCTTGTTAGAAATGTAAAGTCTATGATCCCCTCCCCAGACCCACTATCTGGGAACAGGGCCCAGGAATCTGTATTAAAAAGTTCTGCAGGTGATCCTGGATTAGCCTTCAGAAGCAATGATCTAGAATACAGACAAAACCAAAAACAAATTCTAGGCAAATAAATTACCCAAAACAATCCAACTTGGCTTTTCCAGGGGACCAGGGGAAACAGGCAAGAAGGACAGACTGCCTAGTGCAGTGTAGCAAAGGGTCACAGCACTCAATGGTGAAAATGGATAAGGATTCATGGGACTAGTAGCAACAGCTAGCCAAGGGAGGAATCAACAAAGTCTTGGAAAATTACAGAGATTGCATGAGGATATTTTCTTAAAACACTTAGACATTGCTAATATACGATGTCATGCAAAGACCTCTCAACAATTAGAGGATAAACAACTAGAGGGTAGGACTGTGCACAGTTGGGAAAATTGGCCAAGGCCTCTGTCACAATTTATACAACACCCCCACAACCATCACTACCACCTTCTATACTATGAACCAAGGATTTTCACTTTTTCCGAGTTTTAAATATTGTAACCCATATGACGGTTAACTTTATATGTCTACTTGACTAGGCCACGGGGTGCCCAGGTATTTGGTTAAACATCATTCACGGCATATCCACAAGGATATTTCTGGAGGAGATGAACATGTGAATTGGTAGACATAGTAAAGCAGATTGACCTCACTGACATGGATGGGTGTAATCCAATCAGTTGAGGGCCTGAACAGAACAATATGTCAGCGTAAGAGAATTCTCTCTCTGCCTGTCCTTGAGCTGAGATATCAGTGTCTTCTGATGCTTTCAGACTCAGACTCCTGGGTATTCAACTTACTGACTGAAGACCTTGGGACTTCTTAGTCTCCATAATCACTTGAGCCAATTCCTTATAATAAATCTATTTACGTACAAATATATATACATATAAACACATATGCATATATACATACATATACATATGTACATACTTATCTGTGTATGTATCTATATATGTATGTGCATATGTTTGTGTGTGTACGGATGGATGTGTGTGTGTGTGTGTGTGTATATATATATATATATATATATATGTTTTTCTATTGTGTCTGTTTCTCTGGAGACTAATAACCTTTGTTAAAATAATATTTTACCTGAGATCAAAATGCACAGGAGACAGGTAATCCAGCTTTTGTAGTTGAGAAGTGTATTGGGCCTTGAGAGGATTCTACAGAATTCCCAGGGATTTTAAACCATTAAGTTAAAGAAACGTGTGTGCTCTTCATTCTAGTTTATGGTCTTCCACAAGCTGACACATACTCCCTTCCCATCCCAGGTCTATCCTGGTCAATCCTGTGTAAATGAAGGCTGCCAGTTCCAAAACCATTTAAACCATCTCTTATAACCTCCCTATTAAAGCCAAGTGCTGCTACTTTCAGTATATTCATGTGCCTCCTTGGTAGAGTTCAATAATCCAATCTTGTGAAGACTGGGCTCAATTTTCTTACCCGATCCTGAGCTCTTTCTGAAGCCTGTAGAAGGCAGAGTCAAGACACCTCTGTGATGCAGGGAAGAAACTACACAAAGGCAATGTGCTTTCAAGAGTCTTCTACAACCACCGCTGCCACTCTTACTCAGGCATTACTCACTACCTATGATGCAAAAGTTCTTATCATAGCCACATGGCAATTTTATATTGAGTTGAACCTCTGACATTAGGGCAAAGTTGGATGCTTAAATAAGTGGCCAAAACTTAGACCTTCTGATTTCCCATTACAACACATTTTTCCTCCCCTACCCCTGCTTTATTAAGGTACAACTGACAAATAAAAAATGTATATATTTAAGATGTACAAAGTGATGTTGGTTTTTTTTTAATGTCTATTTATTTTTGAGAGAGAGAGAGAGAGAGAGAGAGCACAAGCAGGAAAGGAGCAGAGAGAGGGAGACACTGAATGTGATGCAGGCTCCAGGCTCCAAGCTGTCAGCGCAGAGCCCAACACAGGGCTCGAACCCACGAAATGTGAGATCGTGACCTGAGCCGAACTCGGATGCTTAACTGACTGAGCCACCCAGGTGCCCCCAATGTGATGTTTTACATATGTATACACTGTGAAATTATTACCACAAATAGGCTAATTAACACATCCCTCACTTCACATAGTTAACCATGTTTTTTTTGGTGGTGAGAACACTTAAGATCTACTCTCAGGAAATCTCAAATAGCAGTATCATATTGACTATAGTCATCATGCTGATTTTAAATGACCTATCTTCAAGTTAGCTAATTCTTCTGTATGATCAAGTCTGTTATTGAAGTTCTATATTGAATTTTTCAGTTCAATCATATATTCTTCAGTTTCAGGATTTCTGTATGGTTCTTTTTTATGGTTTATATTTATCAAATTTCTTATGTTGCTCATATATTGTTTTCTTGATTGTGTTTGGTCATCTGTGTTCTCTTGCATTTGCGTCCAACTTCGGCTCAGGTCATAATCTCACTGCTCCATGAGTTTGAGCCCCGTACCAGGCTCTGTGTTGACAGCTTCAGAGGCTTGAGCCTGCTTCAGATTCTGTCTCTGTCTCTCTGCTCCTCCCCTGATTTCTCTATCTCTCAAATGTAAGATAAAACATTTTTTAAAAGATGATTACTTTGAATTGTCAGGCAATTTGTAAATTTCTATTTCATTGTGATAGGTTACTGAAGCTTTATTCATTTCCTTTTATGGTGTCATGTTTACCTGATTTTTCATTATCTATATAGCCTTGTATTGTGTCTTTGGCATTTGAAGAAGGGAACACCTCTTCCAGTCTTTACAGACTGGTTTTGGCAGGTAAATATCTCCTGTTAGATCTCTTGATGATGGGATTATCTCTGGTTTGCAGCTGAGTGGGTTTGAAGCCAGATCACATGGCTGCTGCTGAGTCTACAGCTAAAAGACCTGTTACCAGGAGCTCAGGGGGGTGTGGATCCTGCCTGGCCCCTAAGAAGACAGGACTGCCTCCAGGACCTTTGTCAGTAGGGTTGGCACTGGGACAAGGGTCTACTTCAGGATCTACAGTTGGGTCCACAGACAGGGGCTGTTGCCAGGTATGAAGAAAGGTATGGTTCCTACCACGTCCCTGAGAGGGTTCCTGCTGCATCACTGGACAGATCCTCTGGGGTAGGACTGGCCCCAGACCACAGGAGGGTGTGGCTCAAACCAAGTCACAGAGCTGCTTCAGGGTCTATAGTCAGAATCAAGGTCTGCAGATCTGCCTCTAGGGATACAGGAATACATCTCTTGCTGGGTCTCTGGGTAGGCAAGACCAATCTGAGACCATGGCTGAGAGGGTCTGGAGCCAGATCATGGGCTGCTTCAAGTTCCACAGCCAAGACAGGTCATCTGGTCCGCTACCAAGGTATACAGGTGTGTGGATCTTCCCAGGTCCCTTGGCAGATAGTGCTAGCAGATGGCCTTAGCAGGATGAAGGACAAACAGGGCTGTCACTAAGTCCACAGAAGGATGGAGCTGTTTCTATGACTATAACTAGGACCAGGGTTGGCAAGCCTTCATCATGAGTGTGTAGCTGCCCTCTCTGAATGGCCTTCTTTGGTCTTAGGCTCTACTGGGGTTTCACAACATACTACCTACACCCCAAAGTTCCCCCGAAGGCACTTTTGCCCATTGATGGCTGCCAAATTATTGTTGCTTTTGGAGAATATGAGTGGGTACTCTCCTGTTACACCACCTTACTGGCATCCGATTTTTCTGTTTGGTTCAGAGATCCCTAATCTGATAAAAGATAAGGTGAGGTAGGAACTGTTGACAACTGTGCAAGAAATTTTAATTGCCCCTGTGTAGTTCCTGGTCTAAATCAAAGGGTAATATTAGATTTGATAATATGTGTTGGCGTTCTTTTGTGGTGGTCTAGGTTTAGGTTTCCATTGATTAGTTGGTTCATTGGTTTGGGGGAATTTTATTTTGTTTTGATTTGTTGTTGCTTTTGAAACCATCGACCTGAAGGAAAACATGAGTTAGAAACAGAGTAATGAAGCAGCATGTAAGAAATTATCCTAAAAATAAACTATGATCTTTGTAAAAACAGGAAGAATTTATATCTCCTAGGCTTTAAATTTTTTTCTTGATTCTACCACCAGGATGGAATAGCAGAAAAAGAGAAGAGAGAGGCACTCCCATTGTATCTTTGACAGAAAACTATGGATTCTGGCCAGTCAAAAATATGTGTCTGAATTACAAATATTTGAGGAATAGAAATGAGGAGAAAGGAGATCTTACTTTTAACTGTCAACAGGAATTTAAAAATAATCAATGAAATTCAAAATTCTCTTGTGCTATTCTATGGAAGACTTTTTCTGTATGGTCCTTGACCTAAGAAGGCCATGAACTGACATCAATCCGTAAGACATCCAAGCATGTTTTAAAGAAAGCAATCCAACATGTGAAAGCAGAGAGTTAGCAACATAAAAATATCAGACTTTGAGTCACAGAGCATACAACTATAAAGCCCATTAGAGGGCTTCCAGAATAGGCTCCCATTTAATACATGGGGGAAGATGAAACTATAAGAGGAGAAATGGACCTAAAAGGCGGGGGGGGGGGATGGCAGGGAGGACCAAACAGGAACTTTACCTAAGAGGGGACTCAAATAACTATAAACATATATAAAGTTGTTCAATTTCACTAGAAATCAAAGTTGCCAGTTAAAACAATAATAAGATATATTTAACATTCACCATACTGGCAAAACACTTAAAATTTGACAATACCAAGTATTGGTGAAGATGTAAAAATATGGAAACTCTCTACTCTATGAATCAGGCAGTAAATAGGTTACAACAAATTTAGAAAGCAGTTGGGCATAAAGTTGAACACACATAACTATGACCCTCCCATTCTTGGGTGTATACACCCTAGAGAAAATTCGGCAGATGGGCCCCAGGAGAAAGACTAATAATGTGCATGAAAGACTTATCTGTAATATCAAAAGCTTCAATGACCCAAATGTCCACTGAGAAAAGAATGACTAAATAAACTGAGTTAAAGTAGCATTCCAGGGGCACCTGGGTGGCTCAGTCAGTTAAGCGTCTGACTTTGGCTCAGCTCATGATCTCATGGTTTGTGAGTTTGAGCCCCATGTAGGGCTCTCTGCTGTCAGTGCAGAGCCCACTTCAGATCCTCTGTCTCCCTCTCTCTCTCCCCCACCCCTGCTCCCTCTCTCTCAAAGATAAACAATCATTTAAAAACTAAATAAAATAAGTAGCATTCCATTTAGCACTGAAAAGAGGTGAACTATAACTATATAGCTGAATTTCACAAATACAAGTTAAAAGTATACAAAGCCAGTCAAAGAAAAATACCAGACAGTGTTTCTCAGTTTAATAAAGTACAAAAACAATCAACACTAATCAACATGTTGTTTAGGAATGTGGTATTTGTGTGTGTATACATATATAGTGCATGTATAGAAAAATAAGAAAATTAAAAAAAATCAAAATCCAAAATGATGGTTAGCTCTGGGGTTTAGTGAGGATGGCATTGTCAATAGGGGAGGGACATATGGAAGGCTTCGAAAGTATGGGAAATGTTCTACTTCCTAATCTGCCTGAAAGGTACCCAGGCGTTTGTTTTATTAGTCTATAAACAATACATATGCTCTTTTATATATGTAATTATCATCATTGGAAACAAAATTAAACTTGTAACTTTAACACAATCAATACAGACCAGTAGTCAAAGGTTAAGTAATTTTCCCAGGTCACTCCACAAACAAATCACTAAATCTGGACTTGTACCCAGATGATATAGTTTCAGCATCCAAGCTTGTAATGACTATGTTATTCAGCCTACCATCCCACTACAGGATATATACTACACTCCTTACTTAACCTTGCTGAGTCTCTTTTAATCTGTAAAATGGAAATTAAATATAAGTTTGTAAAGCTCTAAGCACAGTGCTTAGCCCATGTTATGTGCTCAAAGATAATCCTAAGAATGAGGGAAGGAAGGAAGGAAGGAAGGAAGGGTAAAAGAAAGGGAGAAAGAAAGGAAAAACTGAGAAGGAAAGGGAGAAATACCAATGAGGAATGGCATCCTTAAAGAAACTGCACATGCCCAATTTAGAAAATGTACAAAGTAGAAGTGTAAACTAGAAAATCTGTTTTCTCTTCATTGCTGCAGGCCCCAGAGCATCTGGTCTCATTAAAGGTGCAAAAGTCGAATATCCTATTGAAAATTCTCTTTGGTGTAGGAAATTAAGTTAAATTAAAAACATGACCTTTCTTTCAAACTGGCAAAAGTGATCTCGCTCTCTAAGCATGATCGTATCCATCAGTAATACATCAAAACCAGACGTCGCTGTGGGACTTCTATGGCGGAGCCATCAACCTCCTCTGAGACTCCCATTTATTTGGCTCCATTCAGGCAAAGAGGATCAGGTTCTTTATAAAATCCAAAGAAGAAGGTGATATCCGCCCAGGGAGGAGGGTTTCAGGTCTTCTCTAACATTTCACAGGCCATTCACTCAAAGGGAGAGCTGCTAACAGCCTGGAGGGTTGCTGCCCCCACTCTTCACTTTGGATACAACATTGAGCGGGACAGTGCAGACAGAATTGCTCTCTCTGGCAAAGATTGAGCCATGAATTTGATTGTAATCTTATAAAGCCCAGTTGGGAGAGCCCTGGAGACCCAATGGGGACTCTAAGCAGGAACATGCACTCAGAGACCTGATGTGCCCTCCCTCTCCTTGTTCTCTGCCCATCCGTCCCCAAACAGAGACTACCCTTTCCCTACACCAAGATGCCCCAGAGCAGTGGGGCATTATCAGTCCAGCTTCACCATCCACCCAACAACCCCAAAGCCTATCCTCTTGCAACCCCACTCATACTCGGGCCTTTCTGGAGGTCCTTCTGTGGTCCAGAGAGAATGCAAGGGGAAAGAGCTCTCCAAAGAGCAGAGCAGCAGTGCTGACAAGACAGAAGCCCAGAGCAATGGCAGCCCTATGAGAAAGTGGCCTCCTGAAGCCAAACTCCAAAGAGATATTCAGAAATGCAGACAAAGAATTTATGCATAAGTATAATAACTGCAGTGTTATTTATAGGCCCAAGTAGTCTGAAACAATTTAATTGCCCAATTTAGAAGATGGTTACATAAATTGTGGTCTAATTATACCCTATCACTTAAAATAGGCTATGACACATGAACACTCTGGTCCCCAACAGGAGGATATTTTTCCAATTAAGTTATTATTACTGATACTATAATAATGCATATATTTAGTAGAACTTTACAATTTATAGTGAGCATTTCTTACATCAAACTTATTCAATTTAATCAGCACGAATGTATGAGCTAGTCATGATGCCTGTTTTTATAGATAAGGAAACAGATTCTCAGAAAGATTAAGTGATTTGCCCAAGGTCAGATACCTAATAAGAGGCAGAGAGGAGATTCAAATCCAGGTTCTCGATGGAAGTTGGGGGGAGTAGATATACACGCAAAAAAATGTCAAGCCTTACTTGAAGGGGCTTCAGAGCATTGTGAAGTGCACTGCAAAATGTGCTTGACCAATATGAAGGGCCAAAAAAGACTTGTGACACTCTGTGCTCAAAGAGCAAAGATGTTTACAAGTCTGAAGAGGCTTTCATCTTAGACCCTTTACAGTCAGGGGTCACTAAATAACCTAAAAGGATGGGGTAGCTGTGTCTACAATAAGTTGTAATAATAATAATAATAATAATAATAATAAGGAGGGGGAGGAGAAGGAAAAAGATGAGAAAGAAAGAGGAAACATGGTACTAAAATAATATTTATTTCATAATTTTCATAATCACCTAACAACTCCTGAAAAATTCCTCAAGAATTACATAATGGAAAACCAGCATCACACAGAGCTTATTTATTTCCTTGATACTTTTAATTGTTTTGATCTCCAAAAATCACTTTTCAGAGTGAAAGTAAGTAAAGAAAACTCTCCTTAAATATATTAGCTATATTCTGGTATTGTTCCTACTGATTAGCAGGGGATGTAAAGTCTGAGTCATTTGGAAATATGTTCAAAAGAAACACAATACATATACATATATATTATACATACATAGAATATTATTCAGGCATAAAAAATAAGGAAATCTTGCCACTTGTGACAACATGTTTGAATCTAGAGGATAATGTGCTAAGTGAAAGAAACCAAACACAGAAAGAAAATACTGTATGATCTCATTTATATGTGACATTTTTAAAAAGTCAAACTCAGAACCAGAGAATAGTTGTTGCCAGGGCTGGGGGATAGGGAAAATAGAGACGTGTTGGTCAAAGCATACAAACCTCAGTTAGAAGTTGAGTAAGTTCGGGGCACCTGGGAGGCTCAGTTGGTTAAGCATCTGACTTCAGCTCAGGCCATGATCTCATGGTTCAGGAGTTTGAGCCCCACATAGCGCTCTGTGCTGACAGCTCAGAGCCTGAAGCCTGCTTCAGATTCTGTATCTCCCTCTCTCCCTGCCCTCCCCTGCTTGTACTCTGTCTTTCTCTCTCACTCAAAAATAAATAAACAAAAAATTTTAAACAAAGAAGTTAAATAAGTTCTGGGGATACAGCATAGAAGCTATAGCTACTGCATACTTGAAATTTGCTAGGAGAGTAAATTGTAAGTGTCCTTACAACAACAAAAAAGATAACTAAGTGAGGTCATGGGTGTGTTAATGAGCTTGAGGGTAATCATTTCACAATGTGTGTGTGTGTGTATGTATGTATATCAAATCATCACATTGTACACCTTAGATATATTCACTTTTATTTGTCAATGATACTTCAGCAAAGTTGAAAAAACACACAATACCTTATAGACATATTTCCATTCTCCATCATCATCATCAATTCTGGAAAAAACAAGCAAACTAAAACATGCATGGAAATACAAGCAAAGGGAAAATTATACCGTGGTAGTACAACATGAAATGGCACGAGTGTGTATGTGTTTGTACATATAAACTAAAGAGAAAAGGGTAGTAAGGAAGAGAAAGGAAAAAATGAGCACTTAATTCCACCCAAGAAGAAAAAGATTAAAGCTACTGTACAAAACACTAACAGGTTTCAAACAGACCCCTAATTGCTGGAGGTCATGCTCAATTCATATTTGTTCATCCGGCCCTTTCAATGGATCAATCTGCTACTCACGGAAACCTACAATTGTTGTTAATGAATCCAATGTTCTCTAAGTTTTTCCATAAACGGTTCTTTTAAATAAATGGAACTTGAGTAGCTAAACTGTTTTGAAAAGAATAGACCATAGACTGTGCAGTGTTACTTTCCCCACACTCCACCATGCACTGGAGTCCTAATTAGAGCCGTAGCTATCTGAACTATTTTTGCCTTTGACTTTATAGCACAACATGTAATTCCTATTGGTATAGTAAACCAGTAACTTCAGTATTTGTTAAAACTAAATAAAGTTTATAAGCCTATCAAAATACCTCTTGTTTCTTGTAAATGTTTAGGAAACATTTCTGAAATGTTTCTGAAAGTTAAGGTCTTAAGAGTTAGCAGGAACCAGTGACCTCACTTTGCACTTTTCTTCCTTCTGAATGAAGCAAGCCCTCCACTCCACAAGGGGCAAGGAGAGCCATGGCCGTCAGGGAGGGGAGTCAAAGAGGAGATGAACCACAGTAAGAAGGGTGGACTTCTTCCACAACCACACAAAGCCCCTGATGATAGCATGCTTTGTCTATTAATTGCCTAGCACCATCCATTACAAATGACATCTGTATTCCCAAGAGCTCTGAGTAAGAAGTGAAGGAGGAAGGAAGAGTGAGGTCTCAATCCACATAGTAGCCCTTGGGGAAAACAGCCTTTACTTATTCCCTACATCACTTCTGAAAAGTTGTGTCACGTCATTGTTCTTTGGCAGGGTCCTGAAATAATGCCTATATGCAAAAAAGCAGTAAAAATCAGAGTCTCACTAATATTTCAAAGGACTACACCTCTGCCTATAAACCACTAAGTCTGTAAGATAGGAATAACAGAGATACCAACTTCACTGGGTTGTGAGCATTAAATAAGATAATCCATGACACACATTCAGTATAATGCTTCACAGTAAGAACTCTAATATACTATTATTAGTTGTTGCTACTATTGTGGCTGTTCTGTTATTAAGAGACTCTGCATGACAAGCCTTGAGTTACTTCTAGGGAAGCTATAGGTGATGTAGCCTTTGGCTGACTCAACACCTTCCCAACTAGTTTTGCCGGATACTCACACCTGGATGTTGATTTCTTTTAGGCCAATGCAGTATTTGGAAATGTTAAAACAGCACAGCAGTAACAAAGCCATTCATGGTTTATTCATGTGTAGCCCTTTGAAAATCATGAGATTCCTTGAAATATTTCAAGTTACCTTGAAAGAGTTGTCATTATTCTGTCTCATTTCCTCTCTTCTTATTCTCTTTTGAACACGATTTAGTCAGGCTTTTGATTCTATTATTCCACCAAAATAGCTCTTACCAAGACCTCCTATGATTTCCAGAAATCAATTTTCAGCCCTCATCCCACCTTCCTTACTGAAATATATTTTCCCCTTGACACAGCTCACTTGGTTCACTTCCAAATTCTTCATCCTTTCCTATTCAGTCTTCTTCCCAAGGCTCTCCTCATCTTCCCACATTCTAAATGATGAGTGCTCCAGAACTCAGTCCCAAGAACTTTCCTTTTCTCTACACTAGCGATGTCATATAAACTTGTGGCTTTAAATGTCCTTTATATCTCCATCCTGAACTCCAGAACTCTATATCCAACTACATGTTCAGTATCTTCATTTAAATGCCAAATAAGCACATCAATATTGTCACATCCAAAACAAGATTTAGAATTTTTCATATCCAAATCTGCTCCTGTCAGTCTCCTCCAACTTAGTAATTGGTAACTCTATCTTTCCAGTTGCCAAGGAAAAATTCCTTGGAGATATTACTGATTCCTTTCTTTTGGTCATACTCAAATGTCTGATCTGTCAGTGAGTCCTGTGGCCAATGCCTTCAAAATATAAAAAGAGAATACAAACTGTGATTGTCTTCACTACTACCCTCCACTAAGTGAGACTGGAAGCTGTCGGGAGACTATGAGCAGAGAAATAACATGATATGACCTAGGTTTAAAAGTACTTCTGGCTGTATTGACAATGAACCTCAGGAGGTCTTTGGCACAAAAAGAACCAATCAGAAGCCTACCTTAGCAATCCAGACACTAGATAGCACTATTCATTGCTGTATCCCCACTAACTTGAGCAGTATCTGGCTTACAGTAAGTGCCTAATGAGTGTTGTTGAACAAGAAATAAATATAGCACCAGCAGATCCTGGAGGGGCTGAGTCCAAGGTCAGGGTTTGTCGTGATAACAGGTAGATCAGGCAACCTAATCTACTGGTGCAAAATGCACAACAGAGCACCAGAGTATATAAAGTGCAGTAGATGCTCAATAATTACATGTTTGACAATTGGTTAGCTGGTGGATGAATGGATAGATGATGGAAGGAAGGAAGGATGAATTCACTGATGGGTAGACATTAGGAGGTAGGCTAGCCAAGCTGCTCCAACAGCTTGGGCCTTTGTAAGATGGTGCTTTTGTGAGCCTGAATGAGGGCTCACAGACAACAATATACCCAGAATCATCACCAGAATACCCAATGAAAGGAATGTGTGAGAGACATCTGTCCTTAAAACTTCCAATTCTCAAGAAATACTTACTACACTGAGAAGTGTGTTTTGATTTTCAATAGTATATGAAATTGACCACACACATTATAAGTAATACTTTCATTTGTTCTGTGACATTGTACAAATTACAAATATTTTATTGACCCAAAATGTTTAAGTATCTATTAAAATGTTATCTTAACCCAACTGACAATGATACCACTCTTAAACAAGCTCTACCCACCCCCGACCCCAGAGTTCTGCTGACTATCCAAACTCATTATTTACATTAACACATGCACAGCCCTCCATCACATAACACATCCTGTAGCCGCATTTTCAGCCCTGTCAGTTTGGAGTTTTTCCTTTGGTAATATAAATATCTAAGAGAAACAAAAATGTTTCTTTCTCTCCATAAGAATTTCTCAGTGACTTATCCAAATGCCACTATTAGTCTGCCTCTCTACCATCTTGACCTCTTCATTCTACACTTCTGGCTCAGAATTTCTGGGAGAGACTGAGTAGCCATCAAGTGTGGCCTAGCATTAGGAGCTACAGCCATGCCTCATGCAATGATAGTTCAGCACTATGGACAGCAATGTGTATGCTTATGTGCACCCCCCCCAAGAGATTTTATGTTCTAACTATACTCAGAATGTGTACCCATATCACACCACCTCCTCGAAAAAATAGCAATAACAGGTGAGATTAATTGAATACCTAATGTGTGCCAAGCACTGTGCTAATCTATTTTATTTGTTATTATGTTTATTCCTCTCAAGAACCCTACAAGATTATCTCCACTCATGGATGAAGAATCTCAGGTCCAGAGAGATCGAGTAACTGCAAATGTCAACAACTAATAAGTCTTCAGAGTGGGCCCTTGATCTACTTGCAATACCATCGCCACCCCCAAATACACACATAATAATGTTTCCTCTCAACAGCCCAATGAAGCCCCAGTTTAGTGGGCCACCAGGTCACTTCCTGATAATAATCAGTGAGAAGAAGGTCCTATATCAGAAAGGAAAATATAGCAACCATCAGGTGTCACCCAAGGAAAGTCACCATTGTGCAAGGGAGAAGGAAAGGGGCTCTGAAGACATGTTTTCCCCAGCCATATCTACAGGTTACTCACAAGGTCTCTGGGCACATAAACCACAACGATAGGCACATTCCATTTACAAATGCTTGCATGTTTTCATTTTCATGTTTCTGAAATCTACAGTTTTTTCCCAAGCATAGCAGTTTTCTAATCAATCCCGCATGTCTGTTCTCAACCATGTTTCTGAGGGCCAGCCAGACAAGCTGCAAAGTCCTTGGCCACAGAAGCACCTGGCTCCCCAATGATGTGTGCCTCATTGTCTTAAATCTAGGAAAGGCTCTTTGATCTCCCTACTTAGACAAGATTGCGGCCAGGCCTTTTTCCAGCATCTTTCCAGACTCAGCATTCCCCCTTCTCCCAGATCCTTTGCTACTCACTGACATCAAACTCCCTCCCTCCCCTTCTTCATCTTCCATAGCTCTGAGCAGACATATCTCTCTTTGGGTCCTCCTCTTGCCTCTATGAACCATTTCCTGTCTTGTGGATATGCCCATGACTCTCTAACTAGACTGTAAACTTATTCAAGAATTACCTCTTAAAGAGGAAGACTTGATCCTGGAACTACCCCAATTTTAAGTGTCATTCCTTTGACTTTCTATGGAGTTATGTTCTTATCATAACTCCATAGAGTTAAGCTCTTATCATGTTCTTATCCATGGATCCTAAGTTTTACACATAAAACATGGTCAACACTTTCACAACTTTGTATCTCCCACATTGAGTGTTGCCCTTTACCTTAGGACACTACCTCCCAAAATACACACAGGTGCACACACAGAGACACAAGCATATATGTATATGTATGCATGACTGAGTGCATACGTGTGTGTGTGTGTGTGTGTGTGTGTGTAGTACTTTCTCTGCTACTGAATTACTGACTTCCTAATATTAGGGGATATGTCTAATTCTTCTCTGAATTTCTAAACTCTGATACTGTTCCACATAGAATGTGGCCAGGTATTCAAAAGGTGGATTGAAACACAGAGTATGTGCATTAAATGGCTCAAATATTGAAATGTAAATAACTCTGGCATAAGCCATACCCAGAAAGAGCCTAGCCAGCTAAGTCTAACCTGTCTGTATGTGCTACTCAAGAGCTGGGAGATAGTGCTGAATCTCCAACCCACCAAGGGACTTGGTCAGGAAACACCTTTATACTGAGCACCACAAACAACTCACTCCACACACTCCCACTGATCACCTTCTATGTGCCAGACCCTCCAGCTAGGAATAAGAAACTAATTGGTCTATTTTTAATTGCTTTTTAAAAATATGGAAGAAAACTGAATTCATAAAACAGGATATAAAAAAGGAGAGTAAACTGTTTTTACTGAATACCTCTCATGTGTCAGGTTTATTGCACATATTACCTCATTTAAGTATCACAACCAACCCGAAACAGGAAAATCATTTTATCCATCTCAGGGAGCTCTAGAAATATCTGAGCCCTGATCTGCAGTCCTGGAATGCATGCTTCAGACCTATAACCTGTAACCCTTGTGGGAGGCAAGATTGATCATGTAGGCATCCCTGCTCCACTCACTCACTATCTGTTTCCATTTCTTCTACAGCTCATCAGAGATGGTGAGCCAATTTGAGCACATAATACAATACAGTTTAGTAATGTTTCTTTATGATAGAAAAACAGTAAAGATTTCCTGTCATAATATGAAATGCCACTTACAGGAGTACAGATGCTGACTCTGAGCTGATTAGCCAAATTACGGTATAAACTCCAGCTCTCGGAGTTGTGTCCCCAAGGCAAAGTAAAATGCCCAGTAGCGATTACCACATTCCTCAACAAAAACAGCTTTCTAAAATGTGATGCAAATAAAATATTACATTTCTTAAACTATGTTGTCTTTGGGTCAGTTGCATATTTTCTACCAGAGTTAATACCACATATTGAGGTATAGGAACTTAAGACAGGCTTCTAATACAGTGAGCCATTTTAGGCAAACCCAAATTTCAAACAACAATATGCTCTGCACAATGTAACTTGTGTTACATTGCTTTTGGTCCTCACTGATCCTTTGCTTTGCAGTATGAAATTCTTTACCTCTGACTGCAGTTGTGGGAAGAGCAGAGAAGCATATGTTGGCCAAGTAGATGAACTTAGTACATGTCCTCCAGGCCTTGCCCTTTGGGGGGCCCTACCACTGTCCTCATGACACCACTCTAGTCCAGCTTTGTGTTTCCATCCTAAATCTTTTTTTTCCATCCTGTATCTTGAAAAGACATCCAAGACTCCAAACTTCTATCTTCCCCTGCCACCCAGATTATTCAGCATGCCCTCCCCATGTCAGAGCACTGCAGTTCCAAAACAGACAAGAGTTAAGCCCACTTTCCACTGTGTCTGATCTCCATATAATCAACTGATACTTATTGAAAATTCTGTTATGCCTGGCACTGAGCTAAGCTCATTATACAAATGACTGCATTTACTCTTCACAACTTAATTGAGGATATTCACTTTTTACCTCCACTTTACAAATAATGAAATTGATGCAATTCCAAAAGACAAATTCTATGAGGACTTTATCGTATGTTGCAACAATTCCATGGCCTAGAATAGCGCCTAGCATATAAGTACTCAAGAAATAATGGCTGAGAAGAGTGATATCATCAACATGGTGGAATTAATAGTTTTCTACCATCTTTCTGTCCAAAAATACTCATTTAATTACCCATGAAGTAGAATGACTTTGTGGAAGTCTGGGAGTCCAGTGGAAAGTTCTAGCATACAGATGGAGCAAAAAAAAAAAGTGAAATCAGATGCATTGAAGAGGATAAAAGTAACAGTTTCATTATACTCACATCATCCCTCTCTCAAAGTGGCACATCTGAGTGCCTGTGATTTCTCCAACAAGGGAAAGTGAGAGTATCTGAGTGAGTGCCCAGCTTCCCCAGCTGTGTGGAACCCCATCAAAGAGACCCAATTCCTTCCCACTTCACCTAGAATCCTGAGATGTGCTGCCTGAATGAAGAGCAGGAAATGTCTGGGAGAACAGCAGTCAGGGCTCTTGGAGGGCACTGAAAAGACATACATCCTACTAAACGTGTTGCACACCCCATCAGGAAGTCCACCAATGAGCCAGTGGGACTATCTCACCTACACATCCTCCCACTGGTCCACAGGCACCCCAAATGCATCACAACCTCTCCCATACTCTACCCTACCACTCTGTGGCCAGCTCCCTGAGCACAATCCCTATGACAACAAAACTGAGTCTTTGCAGAAAGTTAGTGAGCACATGTGGAAAGCCAGCCCAACTCTGCAGCACTGTGAAAAAGCACACAGTCTGAGCATTCAACACTACCCTCGAGAAAGCAAATGGGAGTCTGACAGCCCCAAGTCTGGTTTTGCAGGATCAAAAGAAGGCATGCAATCTTAAGAATTCACCTTGTAAGAGGGGACAAGAACTGTGGAGAAGAAATACAATAGAAAATATCTGAAAAAGGCTCAGAATCCCTAACATAGATGATGGAAGGTGTTTCCTGAAGCCAGTCAGTAAAGACTAGAGGAGGTGAGTGTCTCTTTAAATGCGAATGCAGCAACACAAACTTCAAGGAAAATTTAAAAATTATTAATCACAAAACCATCAAAGAAATAATATTTTCTAATAACCAACCTTAAAAAATGAGATTTCTCTAATAAAAAATACAAATAGTCATTTTAAAGAAACTCATTGAACTTCAAGAAAACACAGAAAGGCAGTTTGCCAAAATCAGCAAAACAATAATAAAATGAAGAGTCTATTACAGATATATAAATCATTTTTAAAAACAAGCTCTGGAACTGAAGAATGCAATGAATGGAATTAAAAATTCAGGAGAAAGGGGCACCTGGGTGGCTCAGCTGGTTAAGCATTTGGCTTTGGCTCAAGTCATGATCTCCCAGTTCATGGGTTCAAGCCCCACATCAGGCTCTGTGCTGACAGCTCAGGGCCTGGAGCCTGCTTCAGATTCTGTGTCTCCCTCTCTCTCTGCCGCTTCTCCACTCACAGTCTCTCTCTCTCTCTCTCTCAAAAATAAACATTTAAAAAAACTTTAAAAATTTCAGGAGAAAGTGTCAGTATCAAACTGGATCAAATAGAAGAAAGAATCTGTGAAGTAGAAGACAGATCTTTTTAACTTGTCCAATAAGAGGAGAACAAGTCAAAAAGAAGGAAAAGGATAAAAGAAAGCCATATGGACTATGGGATACCATTAAAAGAAATGACCGTGGATTACTGGAGTCCCAGAAGGAGAAAATAGGGAGAAAAGGGCAAAAGCTTTTTGAAGGAAAGAATGGCTGAGAAAATCCTAAAACTGGGGAGAGATATGGACACTGTTGGTGGGAATGTAAATTGGTACAACCATTATGGAAAACAGTATGAAGTTTCCTCAAAAAATTAAAAAATAGAAATGCCATATGATCCTGCAATCCCACTCTGGACTCATATCTGAAAGAAATGAAATTATCTTGAGGAGATAGCTGCATTCTAATGTTTGCTGCAGCATCGTTCACAATAGCCAAGACATGGAAACAACCCACATGATAATCAGCAGATGATAAATAGACAAAGAAAATGTGAATTATATATAATTTAGCCATTAAAAAAAGGAAATCTTGCCACTTGCAACAACATAGGTGAAATTTGAGAGTATTATGCTAAGTGAAATAAATAAATAAAGCATAAGAAAGAAATACTGTATGATATCACTTCATATGTAATCCAAAACTAAACTCACAGAAACAGAGAATACAATGGTAGCTCCTGGGAGCTGGGGGTGGGAGAAATGGGGAGATGTTGGTTAAATGTACAAACTTTTAGCTGTAAGATGAGTAAGTTCTGGGGAGCTAATAACAGCATGGTGACTATAGTTAACAATACTGTATTGTACACTTGAATATTGCTAAGTGAGTAAACCTTAAATGTTCTCACCATAGGGGGGGGAAATGGTAATTATGTGAGGTGATGGAGGTGTTAACTAACCTTTTTCTGATAATCATTTTACAACATATACATGTATCTAATAATCACTTTGTACACCTTAACTTAGGTGGGGCTAAGATGTCAATCATAGCTCAATAAGCCTGGGGAGGAGGGGGAAGAAATTATAAGGAAAAAAAAGGAATATTTGAGTATAGAAATGAATGAAAATTAACAGAGTTGTTCCAAGATCACACAGCTAGTAAGCATCGAGTCTAGAGAATACTGTGTAAAGTAGGACTTCCCACATTCCTGTGCTATGCCAATGCTGACATTCTCTAGGCACATCCAAATTAGAGGTCAGCTTGGTAGCATAGTGTCAAGGACAATGCATGAGACTAGGAAGGACAGAGCTGGGTCCTGGTCCCAGTCCCACAGTTTACCATAGGCCATTAGACAAGTCACTTAGCTTTCCTTAGCTTCAATTTCCTCATCTGTAAAATAAAAATAATATCGACTTTTCATTGTGTTGGCAGTTATTGCATAATAATATTAACTTCACCATACCTAAAAGGAAGTAGTAACTTTAACTGCACAGAGTTAATATGAAAATTAAGGGAGACTGTAAACTGTGAAATCACTCTTCAAACCAAAAAGATCTGTGCAAATGTAAATCCACAGAAGAAGCAATTATCTTCACAATTAAGAAAGACTGAGAAACAGGGAAGCACATTTCCCATCATTATACATGGTCATTGCTACCATGACCACCTGTCAGAGAAGCTTCAGTTATAAGATCTGCCCTTTGTCTATAGCACTCATTGACACTTGGGGCCACTAGCCAAAGCTTGGGTGAAGGCTTTTACCTCAGGAAATTCCAGACATGGGCTTAACACCAGGATCCTGATGTCGCTGCATTCCTATCTGCAGGAGTTAGGAGTCAAACCTGGCACAGGACTTCCTGCTAGCATGCTACCCGTAGCCCAGCCAGCTTTCCTCATCTTTGCTGAAATCATTACACCTGTGTCATCTGCTTTTGGTTCAAGGCCTACCATTCTGGCTGCTCATTCAGTTTCCACTAAGAAAGTCACCTAATATTCTATACCAATTGTTAAATATTAAATTGCATCCCCTAAAAAAAATACGAGAGTCCTAATCCCCAAGATGCCTCAGAATTTGTCCTTATTTGAAAATAGGGCTATTAGATATGTAATTAGTTGAATTCAAATGAGATTATATTCGAGTAAGGTTGGTCCCTAATCC
Organism: Neofelis nebulosa; assembly: GCF_028018385.1. Classification (NCBI taxonomy): domain Eukaryota; kingdom Metazoa; phylum Chordata; class Mammalia; order Carnivora; family Felidae; genus Neofelis; species Neofelis nebulosa. The sequence goes on from NC_080790.1 coordinate 15,009,074, forward strand.
AATATGACTGGTGTCCGCAGAAGCAGATGTCCATGTGAAGACACAGAGACACACAGGCACAAGGCCACGTGATGACAAAGGCAGACAATGAAGTTATGCAGCTATAACCAAGGAACCCCAAGGATTGCTGGCAAACTCCAGAGGCTAAGAAGAGGCAGCCAAGAATTCTCCTACAGGTTTCAGAGGGAGCATGGCTCTGCTGACACCTTCACCGCAGACTTGTAGCCTCCGGAACTGGGAAACAATGCATTTCTATTATTTTAAGCCACTCGGTTCATGGTACTTTGTCACAGCAACCCTAAAAAACTAATACAGCTTAGTCTACAATCCAGCAAAAGTGCAATAGCGCTACCCCCACCGGACTCATCAACAAGAACTCCCAAACAAAGGTTCAAAGTAGCGTTCTGTCTCATTTATCCAGAAAGCAATGCTTTAGGAGACTCAACTATGTAACTGTGGCCAAGGACCAGAAAGGAGGCAATAAAGTGCCCCAGTCAAGTACCTATGATATAGTTCACATTTTTAATTCCTAGAAGAGATTTTTGAAGACTCATTTAGAACCTACTGACCCTTATCTGAGAAACTGCCCTACAGCAGAGTTGACGCGTAAACTACTGGAGAGTAGGTATAGAGCTGATAGCAGAGGCGAGCAGTAGCTGAGGATGGAGAAGACAGACTTACAGGTGACATTTAAAAAACTCTCGGCATCCTGGGGCCATTTAGAGCAGAGGGAAACATGTCTACATTTTAATAAATGCTTGGGAAAAAATGATGAGTTTGAATCATCCAAAATGTATAAGTGGTTTTTTTCCAGTCAGTTGGAGTGACAGAGACCATTTTTACGCCCCTGCCCGAAAAGACTAAAAAGCCAGACAAAATATATGAAACAATGGTGTTCAGGGACATAGGATACCAGGCAACGAGAGACAGTGATTCCTCAGAGATGGGAAGCAAATGAGGTGAGCCCTACTGTTGCCCAAGAGCGCGTGCAGGCTTTGGAACTGGGGGGGAGGGTCCAGCAGGGCCCAGGCTCTCCTGAGTGGGGGAACGGAGGGAAACTCCAGTGAGCTTCCAGGGAACTGTGCCAGCGAGGAAAGAGCTGCAGAAGGAGCACTCCTCCAGAGATCTAGGGAGTCTCCCTCACATCCTCATGGTGTCCGGAAACTACCCAAGACTGGGGAAAGAACCACCAGAAAGGATCAGCAAGCACAAGCCCCAGAGTTCACACACACCTGGAAACAATTCCTGTTGCCACAGCAGAGCAGAAAACCTCATAATTCATGGAGCGTCAGGCAGAGCACTAAGAAAGGTTTTTTTCCCTCAGCCGTGGGACAAAATTGGCTCTGATATAAACACTAATTCCAGTAGCACCTAACAAGATTTAAAATACTTTAACAACAGTATGGTCTCAAAGTATCTCCCCACAAAATACTTATTAATTACAAACTGATAAAGGGTAAGTTTATGGTGGTGAAGCTAGGCAGACACAAGCCCATCAAATGATCAAAAGTTGAGTCACCAGTAATGGACAAGTCAATGTGCCTCCTCATAGGATGCATTAACAGCATTCCTTTTGTAATGCTCCTGCCAAGAATGCATTCTCCAAATCAAATCATGGGGATACATTAGGCAAACCCAAAATGGGGGAAGTTTTACCATGTAACTGGCCTATGACCTTAAAAAGTGGCAAAGTCATGAAAGTCCTGGAAAGACTGAGAAACTGAGTGTGAAAGAGACAAAACATGCAAGACAACCAAATACAACCAGCAACTCTGGATCGGACCCTTTTTCTTTAAAAACCATAGCTGGGCACCCTGGGGGAACATGAGTGAGATCTCTGGATGACATGACAGTAATAGACAGATGTTAATGGCCTGATTTTTATTTTGATGGTAGCACAGAAAGTCCTTCTGTGGAAGAATTACATACTGAAGTCTTCCAGCAACTTACTTTCCAATGGTTCAGGAAAACTGTTATTTGTAATATTCCGGCAAATTTTCTGTAAATATGAAATTTTATTAAAATATAAAAATAAAACTTTACTGAGGAACAGGAAGGAAAAATTCTAATAAGTGAAGAGACATTCTGTATTTCTAGAATGGGAAGGTTATATATTTCAAAACCATCATTTCTTCCACGTAAATTTTATGAAGTCAATACACTTCAAATTAAAATTCCATCAGAAATTTGTGAAAGTATTAGGGTAAAAGAGCCAATAAAATATTGGAAACTAAAGAAAACAAGGAGTAATTTACATTTCAATATATTTAAATTTACTTCAAAATGCAGTAATCAAAATGGCACACTATGGCACCAGCCTGCAAAATATTTGAATAATTGAACAGAATGAAAAGGCATCAAAAAAGGTCAAGTTAATGGCATTTGAAATCAGTTAGGATGAGTTACTTATCAAATATTAGGCTACTGGTTAATAAATTTGGGGGGAAATTTTTAAATACGTAACATGCCTCATACTATATATCAAAATAAATCCCATGTACATTAAAGTTTAAATACACATAATGCATCTATAAAAGTAATAGAGAAATGTAATCAACACATTTCTAAAATCTTGAGGTGCAAAAATTTTCTAAATACGACATCAAAGGCAGGAACAGAAGATAAAAATGGAATTGTGTACATATGAAGTTAAAACCTTTGTACATCAAAAAGTACACAAAGAAAGATAAAACGGTTGTAACAAAATCAGCAAAGAGTTATAATGTCCTTACTATTAATTTTTTTTTTAACGTTTATTTATTTTTGAGACAGAGAGAGAGCATGAACGGGGGAGGGACAGAGAGAGAAGGAGAATCCAGGCTCTGAGCTGTCAGCACAGAGCTCATCCCAGGGCTAGAACTCACAAACCGCAAGAACAGGACCTGAGCCAAAGTCAGACGCTTAACCAACTGAGCCACCCAGGTGCCCCTATAATGTCCTTACTATTAAAGAACATTATATATCAATTAGAAAGTAAACCCCAAAAAGAAAAGAAACAAGTCACAAAGGAAGACAAATAGCTAATAAACACAAGAAGCTGGGTGTTGAATTTCATTAGAAATAAAGATGCAAATTACAAAATATCATTCTTCACCTATCAAATTAACAGAGGTTAGATGCTCATCCAAAAGCATCTCTTCTAATAATAAAAAATTAGACATAAACCCAGCCCTTTTTAAAACAAAGAAACTGTTAAATAAATTACAATATTATGGTAAGTAGAAGTCTAAGATGGCCCCAGGATTTCTCCACCCTGGTACACATGCCTTGTAGAATCCTGCTGACTATCAATATGATGGTTTACTACCCTGATTAGATCATGTTATATGACATAGTTATCCTTAAAATGAGGAGATTTTTCTGGTAGGCATGGCCTAATCTTATGAGCCCTTTAAAAGGGAAGAGTTTTCTCTGGTCACAGAAGCCAAAAAGTACAAATACAGTAAGGATTCAATGCACCACTACTTGCCTGCAGATCAAGGGGGCCTTGCTTGCATGTCAAGGAAAACAGGTGGCCTCCAGCTGCTAAGAGCAGTCCTCAGCTAACAACCAGCATATACAAGAGGACTTGAGCCCTATGACCTTGAGGAACTGAATTCTGCCAACAAAAATGAGCTTGGAACAAGTCTTCCGAGAGTCTTCAGAGAACTTAGCCCAGCTGATACTTTGATTTTGGCCTTTTGACATGTGACCAGAGACCTTAACCATGCCATGCCAGACTTCTGACCTATGGAACTGTGAGCTAATACATGGGTATTATTTTATTTATTCACTTTTTAAATGTTTATTTATTTATTTTGAGAGAGAGAGCACACGTGCACAGAGTGGGAAAGGGGCAGAGAAGAGAGGGAGAGAGAGAATCCCAAGCGGGCTCCAGGCCATCAGTGCAGAGCCTGACTCGGGACTTGATCTCACGAACTGTGGGATCATGACCTGAGCCAAAATCAAGAGTCTTATGCTTAACCTACATGCCCATGGGTATTATTTTAAATTGCTGAGTTTGTGGTAATTTGTTACACATCAATAGAAAACTAGTGCAAATATATTCACACAAAGTATTTCAAGTATCTGATTGGTATTTTTACTAAAAGTACAAGAAAACTGGCAAATGTTTATGATATAGTATTTGGATTTTTTTCTAAAGGAATCAAGGGGCACCTGGGTGGCTTAGTTGGTAAGCATCTGACTTAAGTTCAGGTCATGATCTCATGGTTTGTGGGTTCGAGCCCTGCATTGGCTCTATGCTGACAGCTCAGAGCCTTGAGCCTGCTTCGGATTCTGTGTCTCCCTCTCTCTCTGCCCCTCCCCCACTTGTGCTCTATCTCTCTCTCTCAAAATTAAATAAACAGTTAAAAAAAAATTTAATATAAAATAAAGGAATCAAAACTAAATATACAATATAAGCACAATTTTAATTGATATGTATAGAAGAGGGATGCCTGGGTGGCTCAGTCGGTTAAGTGTCCAACTCTTGATATCGATTCAGGTCATGATCTCCTAGTTAGTGAGATTGAGCCCCATGTTGGGCTCTGTGCTGACAGTACAGAGCCTACTTGGGATTCTCTCTCCCTCTCTCTCTGCCCCTCCTGTGATCTCTCTCTCTCTCTCTCTTAAAATTAATAAGTAAACTTAAAAAGCAAACAAACCAAAAAACACTGCATAAAAATACATCAAAATGGCATGAGAGGTTATATCTGGTGAAAGAACTAAGTATTTTAAATTTTTCCCTTCTATTTTTCCGATCCAATTTTTCCTAAATGAGGGTATATTATTTTAACAAGCAGAAATAAAATCAGCAATACTTCAACAACTGCCAAGAACAAAGCTTCTGGTTTTGAGAGGCTACTAAAGTATTTCAGCTAGTTTATCAATAAGATGGAAGAAAGAATCTTTATAGCATCTTTATACTAATATTTGAAATTAAGCTCTGTTGTGAAATAGTAATACACGAACACAGGCAAACACAATGAGACTGTTGTCTCTGACCGCTTCAGGGACAGTCCCCAATGTGACATTAATTCTGAAGCCTGTGCCTACTCAGTCGCAGATGCTGTGAATGAACTTGGGGAATGCTGCAACATTAGCCTTCTCTGCTAATCCTGCTAATGCACTCACAATCTATTTGACAGGCTGCCCATCACATCCCCTCTGTCAGGGCGAGCAGCCTTCGGAGGTGGCTGTGACAAGCGGATTACAGAAAGGACGCCCAGGAGGACAGACTGGCCCTCCCTCCGCTGCATTCTGACTAGCTTTGTAGATAGGCCGCATACCACAAAGGCAATCAGACTCATCTTCAATACAGACCTCTTGGCACAGAGTACCAGAGGGAGACGTTCACCAACCCAAGGGAATGAGTGTTTTCTGACAGTCATGCCACCCTCCAGCCTCATCATGGAGAAAGAAACAAGGCAATTGGAAGGAAAAATTCACAGGTTTCTGGATCATTCCTTAATAGCAGAGCCCCCTCCTCTGCAGAGACCCTGTGTGCTCTAGAAAACTAGTAAAAGTTCCGGCCTCTCGGGATGAGTCAGAACACAGCTCTGCCCCCTCCTTCCCCTCTGGTTACCAGGTTCCTCAGTGAGTGGTTGACACTCCATAAAACCTACATTTACAGCTTGGGCTTCATTAAATTAGCAGGATCATTTTATTTGCCTTCTAAATTTTCAGGGATTCCATTTTAAATGTTTCATTTAAATACAAGGCAAAATAGAAATAAAAGGCACAGTCTTCACACTAGCAGATTATTCTTTGAAAAAGTAACATAGGATTTGTCCAGAGCAAAGTTCCTATTCCTTCTTCTGCAAAAGTCCCTTCCAGCCAGCCCCCATCACTCTGGAAGTGGACAGTTCTTTCTACCTCAGTTTACACACTTGGTTCTCAAATGATGAGAAGGAGACTTTTCCCAGAAACAGTTAACTTAGTTACCTCCTTTTGTCATGAAGTGTTCCTCACTCCTGTAATCAGGCCAAGGCTCTTCAGCTTCCCGCTCATCTGGGAATATGTCCTCGGGCTCAGGAGCCGCAAAAGGCATAGAGAGTACTGAGACAAGCAGAACCGGCTGGAGGCCTCAAGGAGCCTACCATCTAGAAGAGATGACCAATAGTGACCCAGTGTTAGAAGTGCTATGAGTGAGGTTTCTGTATAAGAGTGAGGTTCCATACAAGCACCTGGGAGAGACTGCCAGACCAGACTGTGGAGGCAAGGTACTCTCACCACCTTCTCCAGCTGTATTTTTTTTTAATTTTCTTTAATGTTTACTTTTAAGAGAGAAAGACTGAGAGTGATCTGGAGAGGGGCAAAGGGAGAAGGAGACACAGAATCCGAAGCGGGCTCCAGGCTCCGAGCTGTTAGCACAGACCTGGATGCGGGGCTGCAACTCACAAACCGTGAGATCGTGACCTGAGTTGAAGTCAGACGCTTAACCAACTGAGCCACCCAGGTGCCTCTTCTCCAGCTGTATTTAAGCCACACTGATCATTGGTGCTTCTACTGTGAGATAGACCTCTGAAGGTTAGCTGAAAGTCTTCACCAAGTCCCATCAGGACAGTGACCAGAAATCCCCCACTGAGGCCTCACCCTCCACTCTGCCATCAGTCCTTGACACGCCCAGCACAGGTGTTCCAACATTATTCAGGCTCACAAACTTGCAGTGAAATGAACAGAAATGCAGAGGAACATCACACACACCACCCTACCGTCTCCAACAAGCCACACCCTCTCCTGATGGAAAATAAGCACAATAGCTCTCACGCAGGCGAAGTTCAGCCACCGCTCCTGCTCCTCTTTCTCCCAGAAGGGGCTCCATCCTAAATGAGACCCTTGGCAGGTCGCTCTATGGAGCAGGAGCCAGGCTTCTTCCTTGTACCTGGAGGTGGAGGCTAGGACCCAGGCCTTCCTCATTCCTTGGCCTGTGCACAGCACCCCCTGGGAGGTCCAGAGCTTTCTCAGCCCACCCCTCTTCCCTACTCTCTCCATTCCCAGAGAGGTTAAAGCCTAGCACTCTTTGTCCTTCTGGGCAGGGCAATCAGAATTTTGGAGATCTCAGTGAATCTCAGCTGTATACAGGGAAGCAGTAAAGGGTCTTGTGAGTGCATGAATTTTGGGGTCTGAAGAACCTGGAATTGATTATGTTCTATGACATACTCTGTTACCTTGTGCAAATGTATTCTTTTGGCCTCCATCTCCTTATCTGAAAATATGAGAATAGTATCTGTGGATGTCAATCTCCCAGAACAGTGTTTTACATATGGTAAGGGCTCAATAAATGGTAGCTCTATAAAATATTTTCTCCTAGAATATCTCCTAGGTCTGCATCTAAATATCAGCTCTCACTAACGAAGGAGGAAGGAAGGGATCTCGTGAGAAAATGAGGGATTCCAGACCCCTGGGGAGCAGTCCAAGGTTTGTTTTCAAAGGGAGGTAGACTCTCATAGATGTCTCTGAAATCATCCTGCCAACAGAAGTACGTTCAATTAAAGCAATTTCTGTTCATCACTTAGAGGCATGCCCCCCAGGCCAGACAGGGGAAGTGTGCACCAAGGATCACTCCAGACATTAAGCCCACTGTGCCCCCAACTTTCTGGCTGCATATACATGGGGGTTTTCTGGGAACCTCAAAGGACCTGGAGCCAGCCAAGCAGGCTGAAGACAATCACCCATTGTAAAAACAATGAAACCAACAAGCTGGAAAAGTCAGAATGGATTTCACCTGGCCTCCTCAGGCTGCACTAACAGATCCCTACTCATGCTCCATGCCCTTCTGGCCCATGCCTACTGTACAGCTCAGAGTGATTTATATGACAGGGAAATAAGCCAATAGTAAACACACACAAAGAAAACTCTAAACATTGCTTTACCTTTTTTCTGCCAAAAATGTGCTTTGCATCCAGTTGTAAAGTGACCTTGACATCCACAAAGTTCATGTAATACCTAGCTTTGGCTCACTCCCTAATTTCAGATTCTGAAGATTACAAAGAGTAGATAAAATTTACAGGGATTCTTTTTTAGTTTCTTGCCACATCTGAAAACCTGTCCAAAGATAGGAGAGATCCTGTGGGCTGCTGGTCTCCTACAGATGGGCCTTATGCAGAGATTCCCATTTTAACACAGCAGTATGCTTGGTGTGGTCTAACTACTATGAACGAACACTTCACTCTGAAATTTGAAGTGAGTTTTCCTTGTTTCTCTAGAGATAACTATTTATTATTCAAATCTTTGTGTTCATTTTTTTCAAAATGTGTGTTTTTGTAATTGTTCTTGCTTTCGAGGGCAGTTGGTTTACTTTTATTGTGCTTCTGGGGCAAGTCAGAATATCCACATGCTTCTTCATATTTCATAAACGTGAAGCTGATTTTCTAATTACAGCTATTTTGATCTGTATATGTCTGCTACACAGTTCTGTAACCCATATGCAAAGCTTCACCTGAATCTGCATGGGCGACGTAACTAGCTGTCTGGCAACTAAAGAAGAATCAGAGTATCCAGGAGAGAAAAATAAATTTGATTTCTCGCTCATAGCAAACATGGGACATAGTCAACCCTGTCAATGAAGTCTGTAAACATTTTTATAGTTATCCCAAGCACTTTTCCCCCCAAGCACTGTTTAAATTCTCTTTGCTCAAAGACATTTTTGAAACACCAAAAGAAACTGAAAAGCTGGGAGGTACGGGTACTTTTTTTAAGGCTCAGTAGAAAGAAGTAGATAGTCTTTAGCAATGTTATCTATATTTATGGCACAAATGTAAATTTTCTCTAACCAAAACTGTACAAGTCAGAAAAGATAAGTACTTTTATCCTCATTGACAGGTAAGGAAATTGAGGCCCTCAGAGGTTACAGGATTTGACTAAGGCGACCCAACAAAGTTCAGCAATAAAATGTGTGCTGAGACACACATTTCCTGCTTCCCAGTTCCTTTCATCTGGGTTATCTATTTAAGTTGCCCTGACTTACTGAAGTAAACATTATGCTGTAACAACACATATTTCCCTCAGTTTGCATGATGTCCACACTTAGCCTGTGCTCAGGAACTAGTTACAGGTCTTAATAAATAATATTAACTGAAGAGAAGGTTTTGCTTTAATAATTATTTCTCAGGGTGCTTGGGTGGCTCAGTCAGTTAAGCATCCAACCTTGGCTCAGGTCATTATCTTGCAGTTTTTGAGTTCGAGCCCCATGTCGGGCTCTGTGCTGATAGCTCAGAGCCTGGAGCCTGCTTCAGATTTTGTGTCTCCACCTCTCTCTGCCCCTCCCATGCTCATGCTGTGTCTCTCTGTCTCTCAATAATAAGTAAAAGTTAAAAAAAAAATAAAGAAAATAATTATTTCTCTCCCTGGGGTACCTGGGTGGCTCAGTCCATTAAGCATCCGACTCTGGATTTTGGCTCAGGTCATAATCTCAAGGTTTGTGAGATCAAGCCCTGAATCAGGTTCTGCTCTGTCAGCACAAATTCTTGGGATTCTCTCTCTCCCTCTCTCTCTCTCTCTCTCTCTCTCTCTGCCCCTCCCCTGCTTGTTCTTCCTCTCTCTCTCTCTCAAAATAAATAAACATTTAAAAATAATAATTATTATTATTCCTCTCCCTGACCAACTCAACACTAAGGAATCTGTAAGGCACAATTATAGAAGAGAAGGGAAAAAATCCTATCCTGTTAGGAAATATTCTGACAATGAAGGAAACTAATCTAATATTTTAGGAAAATTTGGACAGATTCTTGAAATTCCATTGTCAAAAATTTAACAAAGCTTACAATTCTATGGACATATTTATATTAAAAATTACAACATGAAAACCAGACATGAGAGTAGGGCAAAAAAGAAATCCATGCTCCCAGCCACTAGATACATTAGATTTTTTTTTTGTTTTCATAAACAAAATAATAACAGACTCAATTTTACTGAGCCAAAATTCAAGAGGTTATAGCTAATCTAAAAATATTGATTGTTCTTTTTTTTTTTTTTTGTATCCACAGGGATACAAAACATACCAACATTTGAGAGTAGACAAAAGTTTTGTAACTTTACAATAAAATACCACCCCAGAGCATGTTATGTCAAAACCTAAAGTGAGAATTTTGTATTACAAAATTAAAAACACCACAGTATATTAGAGTGGCAACCCCGGATCGGATCACCTTGGAACGATAAATGAAATGATCCCAGGAAATGGGAATTTGTGCAGAAATTTGTCACGTAGTGGATAGTTCCATAAGGCTAATACCAGTTCACTTTTGCAACAAGATATTCAGAAGGCCACAGATTACCAGTCAGGAAAGACTGGGTGAGAAGTCTGGACTTCTGTCTGCCTGCATGCAAAGGGAAGCTCCTCCACGTCCCATCCAGGTGTGTCTGAGAAGACTGAGAGGGCAGCCAAACTTGCACCACCACCCAGATGTAAAAAGCTTTCTGTGTACCCCCAGAAGAAACTATGTGGGAACAACAAAAAGGACCTCTCCCCTCCTAGCGTAAATGCCAGTGGGGAGCCTGAAATCTCAACTCTACCAAATTGCAATACGGCACCCCCTCTTCCTAAGGTGGTAAGAGAGGCCAAGTGGGTGTCCTGGACATTCATCCCCACATGGTAGTAACAAAGTGACACCCCTTCCCTACCAGTATGGCAAGTCAGAGGAAACTTACCAAAACAGATTTCAATAAGAGTTTCATAACATAATACCAAAAATTTCAAGGGTATGATCAGAAATTACATGTCAGACCAAGAACCAGGAAAATCTCAACCTGAAAGAGAAAAGATAATCAACACACATCAACATCAAGATCACACAGATGTTGAAATTATCAACGAGAATTTTAAAGCAGCCATAATAAAAATACTTCAATGAGCAGTTACGAACCCTTGCAACAACTTAAAAAGTCTCAGGAAAGAAACAGAATATATATTTTTAAAAACCATTTGTAAATTTTATGGGTGGCTCAGTGGGTTAAGAATCCAACTCTTGATTTTGGCTCAGGTCATGATATCACGGTTTATGAGACTGAGCCCTTGTGGGGCTCTGCACTGACAGCAAGGAGCCTGCTTAGGATTCTCTCTCTCCCTCTCTCTGCCCCCCACCCCACTGGTTCATTCTCATTTCCCTCTCTCTTTCTCTCTCACTCTCTCTCTCTCTCTCTCTCTCAAAAATAAACTTTAAAAAACCCATATGTAAATTTTAGAATTAAAAAAAAAATCATTGGAATTTTTTAAACCCTCAATATCGGAATGGAGGGGACCCAGGAAAGAATCACTGAACTGGAAGACAGAACAGTAGAATTGACCGAAATTCACCAACAGACAGAAAACAGAGTGAAAAATGTGAAGAGAACCTCAAAAACCTGGGGAACTATAACATTTGTCATTGCAGTCTACGAAATAGAGAAAAAGAGTAGAGATGAAAAAAGTATTTGGAGAAGTTACAGCTGAACATTTTTCAAATATGGAAAAGAAATAATGGCTGAAAACCTTTTAAAACATGGAAAAAGATACAAACCTATAGAATTAAAAATCTGAGAAAACCCCAAAATGGATAAACCCAAAGAAATCCATGCCAAGAACCATCATAATCAATTTCTGAAAATTAAAAACTTTAAAAAAACTAAAAAACTTTAAGACATAGAAAGTACCTTGGAAGCAGCAAGAGAGAAATGACACCTTACATGCAAAGGAAAAACAATTCAAATGACAACAGATTTCTCATCAGAAACCATGAAAGCCAGAAGGAAGCAGCACATTTTTCAAGTGCTGAAAAGAAAGGACTGTTAACCCAGAATTCTGTACCTGGTGAAATTATCCTTCAGAAATGAAGGAGAAATAAAGACATTCTCAGATGAAGGAAAATTAATAGAATTTGTCACCACCAGACCTACCTTAAAATAATGGCTAAAAAAGTTCTCCAAAAAGAAAAGAAATGGTAAAAGATGGAAACCAAAAATATAAGAAGAAAAAAAAATTGAAAAAGCACAGACACAGTTAAATACAACAGACTTTCCCTCTTGAGTTGTCTAAATTGTTTGATGGTCAAAGCAAAAAGTAATGCATTGTCTAACTTGGATCTCAATGCATGTAAAGGCAATATTTATGACTATCATGTCATACACAGGGAGGAGGACAAAGGGGCTTACAAGTTGGTATCTTAGTTCAAGCTGCTATAACAGAATACCACAGACTCACTGACTTAAAGGACAGGCATTTCTTTCTCTGTGAGTCCAAGACCAAGGTGCCAACAGATCTAGTGTCTGGTGAAGGTCATCTTCCTGGTTTATAGACGGCCAGCTTCTTGCTGTGTCCCCACATGGTGTGAAGCAGAGAGAGAGGAAGCAAGTTTCCTCAAGACGCTTCTTATAAGGACACTAATACCATTCATGATAGCTCCACCTTCAAGACCTAATTAATTACCTCCCCAAAGCCCCATTTCCTAATACCATCACATTGGGGATTAGGATTTCACCACAGGGATTTTGGGGGGTTACATTCAGTCCACAAGAGGAGTTAAGGTTTCACTCAAACTGCTAAAACATTGATATCAGTAGGTATCAATGCGGTAATTATACAGTTCTGTATCTTCATTATGGTGGTAGTTACAAGAATCTACCTATTCCTATTTTTGTGGGAAAATAGCATAAAACTAAATGCAAACATTGTACCAATATCAATTTTCTGGTTATGATATTGTATTACCATCATGCAAGGTGTAACTGTGGAAGAAAATGGTGAAGGACACATGGACATTCTCTGTACTATCATTGCAATTTCCTATAAATCTATAAGTAATTCAAATTAAAAAGTTAAAAAAAAAAAAAAAAACAGAACTCAGAGTGCCTGGGTGGATCAGTCAGTTAAGCATCCAAGTCTTGATTTCAGCTCAGGTCATGATCTCACAGTTTGTGGGTTCAAGGCCCACATTGGGCTCTGTACTGACAGTGCAGAGCCTGCTTGGGATTCTCTCTCTCCCTCTCTCTCTCTGCCTCTCCTCTCTCATGTGCTCTCTCTCTCTCTCAAAATAAATAAACCTAAAAATAAAATTTTTTTAATTTTTTTTTAAACTGAAAAAAAACACACAAAACCCAGAACTGTTCTAGGTTAAAAGAGGATAAGACATAAACGCAATGTGAAAAACTTTGGATTTTGATTTTTAAAAATTCAAAAAATGGGGGGTGCCTGGGTCGCTAAGGAGGTTAAGAGCCTGACTCTTAATTTTGGCTCAGGATTTGATCTCACAGTTCATGGGATCAAGTCCTGAGTCAGTATCTGTGCTGACAGCACAGAGCCTGCTTGGGATTCTCTCAGTCCCCCTCTTTCTCTGCCCCTCCCCTGTTCTCACTCTCTTTCAAAATAATTAAATAACCTTAAAAAAATCAAAAGGTGGGAAAATTTGGGGAAACTATAATGTAGATGGGACATTTGATGACACCAGGCAAAATTATTATTGATAATAATGTTATGGTAAAAGAGTAACGCCCTTATTCCTAAAATATGTGTGCTGAATTATTGAAGGTTAACATATAATGAAGTCTGAAACTAACTTGCAAATGGTTCAGGGAGAAAGACAGCAAGAGAGAAATATAATAAAACATTATCAGCTGTTGACTCTATAAAGAAAGTATGAAAGTGTTCTCTGTCCATTCTTGCAATTATTCTGTATGTTTATAAAATTTTCATTTTAAAAAAGTTGGAGGGGTGGAGTGGAAGGATATGTGATAAAGCATAGTAAAATGTTAACTGTGGAATTTAGGTGGTGGATAATTGAGTGTTCCCTATAAATTTCTATTGTGCCATAGGCCTGAAGTGTTTAAATTAATATATGGGGGGAGAGAAAGCTGAGGAAACATATCACAGCCCAGCGCCCTCCTCCAGCACTCCCTATACTCCCCGGCCCAGTTAAATACATACTTATGATAATTAAAATAAAACATCATTTGCCAGGAACAAAACCTTGCCTGGCTTCCTGCCTGGAGAAGCCCTAGCAATGCCTCCCACTTTTCCCATAGTGGTAAAACCCCAGCCAATGCCACGGTCCCCACAGCCACACTGAGGAGGCTCCCATGGGTCCTGCTAATTGTCAAGGAGAGACAAATCTGAATATGTTATATATATATATATATATATATATATATATATATATATATATACTAAAAAAAAACAACAACAACATTCTACCATTGTGGTGGGAGTTTTTAACACACTAAAGTACCCAAGTTAGGAATTAATAGACAAAGAAACTGAAAAATAAAAAGGAATATAGAAGATAAAAGATTTAGAAGCTACATCTATGGTGCCCAGATCTATGTAACGGTTAACAAGAACTCTTTGAGCCATGCCACCCACCTTAGAATGGGTCTGCTCAAATAGTTCAGCCTTGGCTGGTCTTCCTGATAACACCACCATAATAGAGACTGTTCTGGACAGCCGTAGCACCACACCTGCTCTGGTTCTTAGTTATATAAGCTTTGAGATATTAAGAATATTCTGAATTCTGCACAAAATGTTCAGCTCTTGACACAGGTTAATAAGAAGTGAACCAACCCCCCCCAAGTAAATCTCATTATTTAAAGCAAGGCCTAAATTCTCTGGAGGCTTGTTTTCCCTCTCTGGTTCTTTGAGAAGTGAAGAATCTAGCCATTCCTGCCCCATCTCCTGTAGCTTTCTTCCATGGCCCCTGTAAAGTTCCATCTACCTACAGTCTCCAGTGTTACCCACTCCTACCAGTGACAAAAAACAACCCATCCCTGCCTTGTTATGACAAAACTCCTTATCTTATCCCATGAGCAAGAGTCCAATCAAACCAAACATTGAAAATAAATTATGCCTATACCTCCCCAGAGACGGCTGAACTGCTAAGAGCCATCTCCATGTTTAGAAATAAGAAACAAAACCTAGTCCATTCACCCATCCATCCCAGTTTTCTGAGCCCTTCTGTTTTCTGATAGCTGGGGCTAGAACTAGCACTGGCTAAGAAAAATGGCCAAGAGTGGTTGGTAGCAGAGGGCCAGGGCTCAGGTGACTGGGTAAAAGGAACATTCTTGAAGATATGTCCATGTAATAGCATTGTATAACTATCAGAGAAAGCAAAAATCCAAAGAATATTGTAGTTGGGTGTGTTTGTAAAGTCAGAGACCCCCTCCCACCTATTCAGTCACACCTACCACATATACAGCCCCCTGCCCTGCCCCACACCTCAGTCTGCCTCAAGTTGTCTCTTTCTTCCTACGTATATGCCACAAAGGAATGGTAGGTAGGGCACTTACATTTTGTCACCCACCTTCCTCTCTCAACCAAATACAACAATAATCTGTGAACTGATTTATCCATCTCCATGCAGTTTAAAGAAGGCTTCATCCAAGTTTTCTAGAAGTTTCATGACCACCCGTCCAGGTGATATCCTTCCTCCATCCCTTTTCAGAATCTTTGGGTGATGAGAAAGTGAAGATGGGAAGATTCTCTTAGGAATAAGGCAGCTTGGGAGCTTTAGGATGCTGAGGGAATCATTTTGAATGCTTTGCATGGTGCTTCATAAATGCCAAAGTTGTTCTGCAACACATTAGGGCCCGGTTTTGGTTTGAGTAGTGAATAAATGATTGAGAAAAGATGTATGATTTTGACCTCTACACCAACTGAATGAGGTAGGTGTGAAGAGTATTATCCCCATTAAAGGAAGAAAGGCCAGGCTCAGAGAAATTCAGGGACTTGGCCAAAGCTTGTAAGTGGCAGGAAAAGTTAACGACTGGGTCTTCAGGTCCCTTGCCTCAAAGGAAACAAGGCTTCTAAATCTTCCTCTGCCACTGACATGAGGTTTGCCCCCTTTCTCCTATCTCAGTCCATAGTGAATTTTTTCATCTGAAACATGAGCAAACTGGACCCAGCCATCAGTCTGGCTCTTGAACTGGCCCTCTAGAAAGCCAGGCGGAATGGGTAGGGTGGGTGGCCAAGTCTGTGCCTCCAAGAGCTCCGCTGGTCTGGAAGCCAAGACCTCTGTCTCAAAGACCCAGTTTGAAAGGACTAGGGCCACACCGGATCTAGTGCAGGGCCTGGCCGCACCATCCCTGCCGGCTCCAATCCCAGGGACCTCCGTCGGACCATGGCAGTGCTGGATTCGGGGTGCCACAGGGACTCCAAGGGCCTCCAGCTCGCATGAACCCAGAGCTGCCCTCTTCGGCTTCAGCATCTCTAGTGCTCACAAACGCCCATAGCGGGAAGCGCCCGCTATGCCAGTAGTACCCCACGTTCGTTAAGCCTGAAAGCGGGACACGGAAGTCGGCAGCGACCGGCAGCGACCGCCCGCCACCGCCCGCCACCGCCCGCCACAGCCGCGGGACCGTGAGCTCCAGCGCCTAATGTTCCGCGGGATGAGTTCACTCTGCGCCTGCGCGCAGAGCGTGCGCAGTGATGGAGGCGGGGGGTAGGACCGGGTAACGTGGGCGGGGCGGATATCTCGCAGCAGCTGGTGCACTGGAAAGCTACCAGCGGAGAGGTTTATCCGAAGCCACCAGATTCCAGAGGGGGACGCTGCGGGGCGTTGGACCCCAGACCAACTCTTGGGGTCTGTGGATCCTGTTGATGGAGATGAACGAATTCTCGGCGCGTTTCTGGAAGGGTTTGCAGGGCGGGGCCGAAAAATGTGGGAGCCGTAGTATCACAGCCCACATGTGACGTCATAACACTGCATAAATGAGATAGGTAGACCTGGCGGAGCCCGGGCGTATCTTGCCAGAGGCAAATGTGACGTTACAGCGCCTTAGTGCCTTGGAAGGTGGGCTGGGATTCCTTTGAGCCAGCTCTCGAGACACCAAGATTCCAGGGGTGGGGTTGGGTATGTTATCACAGGTCCCACATTCTTGGAACTGAGGTTGTATCTAGGAGCCCTAGACCAGCCCACCGCATCTCTTCTTTTCCCCACAACCCTATACTAGCCCTGACTCCCGCGGCCAAGAGGTCTGAGGAAAAAACGGCCCATTGTACGCCCCAGACCCCTGGCTACATTTCAGAAGAAGGGGGTGGAACCTGAACCTCTTCTTGGGAAGAAACCCCTGCGAGCTTTTCTTTCTCCACGGTGTACCGATCTCCTCCCAGAGCACCTGGAAGCTCCAGGCTGCCTTAAGGGTTTCTCGCGCCTTCTACCTGTTCAGCAAAGAGATCCAGCCGAGTAGCCCCGCTCCCTTGCCCCTCAGAGAAACAGATGGCCTAGCAGCTTAGGGAAGGACTCCCGCTGAACTCTCCTCTCGCCTCCTTCACTCCCGAAAGCTGGGCACCTGAGACCACAAAAGCTTAAAGTCTGAAGACTGGGGTCGGATAAGGATGGGATCTTCTAGGCGTGTAGCGGGAATGGGGGAGTGTCCCCTTTGCAGAGTGGGTAGGCAATAAAACCCAAGCATTTCCGGCATTCTCATTGCCTTTTCTTGCGTCCCACAGAGTAGGAGCTGGAAACTGTCCCCCAACCACGTTGCTAGGAAAGGTGGCCTGTGTGATGTCTTGTGGCCAGAATCCCCAGATTGCCCTCCCACTTGCCCTTCCATTTGCTGTGTTGTTACTACATAGCGTATGAACAATCACTGTCACAGTATAGACAGCGAGCTATGCTGAGAAGTGGCTTCTGGGTCCATCAGGATGATAGAACCATAGTAGAGCAAGGCAAGGCAATGGCATTGTGAGTGGTGAAGGTCTTTGGGCAGTACCCTGCCCCACTCCCAGCCCCCCTCTATAAACCCTGTGCTGGGAATCCATTCTTCTACACGTGATATTATCGAAAGTCAGTTGCAGGGTCTAGGATGGAAGGACGGGGATTCAGGTTACCAGAGGTGGCGCGGGCCAGAATGGAAAAACTCGCCTGCGAACCTCCCCCATTTCACAGCTTTCAGGAGGTCTTTGGGGAGGGGCTAACTGCAGAGACTCTTGTTGTTCTGGAGGAGTGGGAGGTGGCTAACTTGGGGTGGAGTGCGTTGGGCGGGGGCGGAGCGGGGCGCAGCAGTAGTAAATCCTCAGGAAAGATGGGACCCCAGAAAGAGCAGAGGAACTGAACGAGGCGCTCCGTCAGATCCTCAGGGGTGCTCAAAGCTCTCTGTGACAGGTGTATGTACTCAGGCACTGTCGTCTTGGAACAACCACGTCTCCCGACCTCCTGGGGCTAATGACAGAAACGATGTGGGCCTGCCATGGACCCTCACGTAAGCCATGGCCAAGTGCAGACCATACTACGGACTGCACTGGCTGGGCTAAAGCCAAGTCCAAAACCCACTGATTAACTCTCTCTCCCTCTCTGCGCCCAGAGATCACAGTTCTCTGGGATCCAGATTCTGGTCTGTCCCGGGTCGCATCCTTATGAAGCTGCAGAAGAAGGGCTGTGATCTTGCCGGACTAGCGGAGATCCCTCAGTCCGGTCAAGACCCGGCAGCCCACGGTCCTCATTCGCAGTGGGCCGTGGAACCGATCAAGAAGTTTTTGAGCGCAAGACCAGATATCCACAGGGGTGGTGGACAGGGGCTGCGGCAGAAAGTTCTGCCGAGTCCTCAGCAGGACGCACTGAGGTGCCCCAGTCCTGACCCGCCCCTCCAGGCCTGTCCAGCAGGGGGCAGCGTGGCTCCGAACGCGGAGGGCAGGGCTCTCAGCGCAGGCCCAGCCAAGGCCACCGGGACACGTTGGGCCCCGGAACCGCGGAGTTCAAGCCCACAAGGGGGGCGGGGGCGGGTATGCCCAGAGGAGGTGACGATGGTTCAGTGAAAGTCTAGAGCGTTTTAACTCTTATGGCCTGGGCTTCCTTTCTCAGGCCGCAGGGCTCTGCCGGAGGCTGGGACCTTGGGTCCCCGTTGCAGGGAAGCTCGGCCCATCGTTCTTCGCGGCCGCTGAGCTCCAGGCTCAGAAGCCCGAGAGGCCGAGCGCTCGGCTTGGGAAAGGCCTCGGGCGCTACCGCCTGCGCCGCCCTGCGGTCAGGACACTGGAGCTGGGGGAGCCCCGCCCCGCCCCAAGAAGGAGAGCCCCCGGCGGCCTGGCCTCTAATTGTGGGAAAACTAGACGCCCCGGGGAAGGTTCAACTTGTGGAGGGAGGACTCAGATTTCCCCTCCTAAACTTCCCGGGCCTCCCAGGGCGCCCGCCCCCGCCATTCCTGACGAGGCTTTAAAAACTGTAGGGAATCTTTGGGCGTGGAGCCGTACTCCGGGCAGGGGATGAGACCCAGCCAGAGAATTGTGTCGGGGGGATCCTAACGGAGGGAGGGTTGTAGGTTTGGGGCTTTGGGGAAGCAGCGATGATTGTGCATTTGCAACGGGGTATTGGGGCCCTGGGCACAGTACTGGTCCTGAGGCTATACGTGAAGGCACCCCACCACCACCACCACCACCACCACCAAAGCAGATGCTGGAGGCCAGTAGGAAAGCCTTTGGTTGGAGAGGTGGGTGACATTCTGTTCCCTTAGTGGATCTTAAGCGACCTTGGCACCCGGAGACGTTGTGATTTTTTTTAAGGCCGAAGTAGTGGCTGCAGGCTGGGTTTCCTTGTAAACTACCAGCCCCGTGGAGGTGAGGGGTGGGGACACTGAGACCCTAAAGACCGAAGTGGAGGAGTAAAGTACGAAAATAAACATGGGGCCGGGGTAGACCAACACAGGGAGAGAGGAGGCTTCTCCACCCATCTCAACCCTATCACCCCAAGAAGGCCGGGTTTCCGGAAGCGGGACAGGTTGGAGCGGGCAGGGAATCCTGCTCCTCTGAAGGAAAGAAGCCTCCCAGTGTCCTGTTTGGGAGGGAGAATACCCATCCTGCAATGCCTGTAAAATAACCGTTTATTTCATATTTTAAAAAACTCCAGTGATAAATGTCCGTTACCGATGGTCAGCATAAAGTGCCAATCGCAATACAATGCCCTGCTCCTAGCCGGCTGCTCTCTCGTGGTGACGGGACGGCGGAACAGGGGAGCCGGAGGCCGGGCCCGCTGCAGCCGCAGGGCTCAAGGCCCCCGCCCCGCCATCCGAGTCCGAGGGCCCACGGCCGACCGGCTGCGGAGCAGGGAGGGGGCGCTCCTTGGCCCCGCGGTCCCAGGGCCCGGCGGCAGAAGCAGATACACGGATTACACTTTTGCAGGCTCCCGGGGTGGGGATGGGGACGGGAGGAGGGGGTGGACTCTGCAAACGCACAGAACTTCCTTCCCTCTCCCCTCTCTCTCCGCAGGCAGAGTTACAAGCTTATATGGTCAAAGAAAAAAATAATAAAGTAAACGTATAAAATAACAATAGAAAAAGTAATACTTCTGGGAGAGGCGCCGCTGCGGCTCCGCGGAGCTTTCGTTCTTTTTTTAAATGCAGTTTCCCTTCCGCCACGTGAGTACCGCCTTTTGGCCAAGACTTTAGCCGCGTCCTGGGGGAGCCGCCCTGGCGGCTGGGGTCACGGCTCCGGGCGGGGCTCTCGAGTTCCGCGTGCGCCCGGGACCCAAGGGACAAGTCTGGGATAGGGGAAGGTCCCGGGAGCCCCTCCCGCTGCCCGCCAGAGTCGCCTTCGGCTTCTGGTCCCTCTGGAGGAGGGGGTATCGTAACCCAGGGTCCTGGTGACCTGGAGGCTCTTTTAGCATTTGATCTTGGAGGTTTTGAGCTCCTTCACCTGTGAGTGTAGCGTCTTGTGGACAGCGAGAGTCCTGGACTGGCAGAATCCTTTCCCACACTCTTGACACTTGAAAGGCTTCTCTTTGGAGTGAATGTATCTGGAAGCAAAAACAGAATTAATCTTTGCAAAATGATGTAATGTTATAAACAGTTATCTAAGATCCCCTCCCACTGCAACCAGGCGCTTGCCCTCAAAAGAAAGTGGGGGGGGGGGGAACCTAACGTGGAGTGGGCAAAATTCTAAGTTTGTGAATAGAGTAGGGAGGTGAAGGAAACTGGCAGGCAATATCTGACCCATCTGATACATCAATGGGTCCAGCTAGGCCCACCCCTGCCTTCCCCAGGAGGGGCAAGCACTGTCTCCTTATAAGGTCTGGGTTAACAATAAAGGTGAATGAGGGGACCCAGGGGCAGGGAGGACAATTTGCTGGAGCTGTGCTGTCCAAGTGGGCAGCCACTAGCCACATGTGGTTATTAACATGAAAAGTAAGTAAAACTAAAAAGTTAATTTCGCAGTCACACTAGTTGCACATTTCAAGTGCTGGGCGGTCACATGCGTCACGGGTCCCCCTGCCTGTCACCGCAGAAACTTGGACTGAACAGCACTTGCAGATGCACAGGTGAAGGAAGGGATGAGAAGGCTGGCATGCCTGTCTGATGCTCATGGAGACCTGACTTATTCTCCCCAAGCTCTCTCCACCCATCCTCCAAGAACCTATGCCTAAGCCTAGTATGGCTTCCTTTGCGATGTTAGAGAATTCCCAGAAACTGGGAGGCCTGGAGAGCCGAAGTGGGGCTCAAGAACCACCTCATTAGGGAGGAGGATGGTGAGGACAGTGACAGACAGCTTTGGGGGAGGGGGGCACACGCCGTACCTGTGGTCCCGTAGGTGGTCTTGCCTCCGGAAGGCTTTGTGGCAGATGTCACACGTGTAGGGCCGCTCATCGGTGTGCGTCCGCTCATGGATAAGGAGGTTGTAGGACTTAGTGAAGTGGCGGCCACAGAACTTGCAGACGAACTCCTTCTTAGTCTTGGAAGGCAGGCGTCCCCTCGTGGGCTTCTTTTCGGGGGACAGCTTGGTTACATCCAGGAGGGCACCCAGCCCACCAGTGGGGGAGCCAGGACCTTCCCCCCGGCCAAGCTTGGATGGATCTTCTTGTGTGGCAGCTAAGGCCAGGTTGGCAAAATCAAAGCGTGGCTTGGTCTTGAGCACAGAGGGGCCACTGCCTCCAACGGTGATCTCAGGCTTAGGCTGGATTACGTGAGGAAACCAGGGAAAGGCGGGCAGTTGGAAGCGTGTGTCCACGAGGCTGGACACGGCGCCCGGGACTTTGGAGAACGAGGAGCGCGGCAAGTGCATGGCAGGGTAGCCCAGCGTCCACTGGTGCAGGTGCACAGCGTGCAGTGCGCTGAAACCGTACAGATTAGGCAGGTGGTCCGAGGGCACCGTGGGCAGGCCATTTACTGCCTGAAGGAAGGAGTAGTTGGTGAGCTGCAGGGATGGATGAATGGGCACTGGCGCTGGCAAGGTTTTGCTGCCCATTGCGGTAGCTGCAGTGGGTTCTCAATCGCAATCTGCAAAAAAAAGAAGAGAAAAGAAGGGAGAGAAAAAGAGAAGTTCAGAGGAATTCCAGCTCAGCCACACCCTCTCTGTGGCCCAGGGCAGACGCTGGGAGTCTGAGACCCCACTGAGGGAACCCACTGCCCTCAGAGAGAAAATGGAAACTTCTCTGATGCAAGGGCTCCCTCCAAATGGCCATGGCAGAGACACACAACTTGCTACAGAAACCAGCAGGAAACAAATCCTATGCAATGCAACCAACTTAAATGAGGGCCTACAGTGGAGGCAGAAGCTGGGGGAGACTGGTGTGTGGAAATTTACATCCACGCAAGCCTGAGTCAACACAGAATTTCACTCTCCGGCGAAGAGAACAGGAACTTGGAAGCACATTTACATGTTCATGTGCAGATAAACAGAAATGCACAATGACAGATAAACACAGATTCACATGTTCTGAAGCAGAGATGACAACAAGGTGGCAAGATAAACTGAGATGATCAGTGTTGTGCTGCTAAACAAAATGCTGGCGTGAACATGTTCACATGTGCGTGCGCGCGCACACACACGCACACATGGGATTGCATGGAACCCACACAGGGCCTCCAGGGAAACAGCACACATACAAACACACACAGATCTGTACATCTCCCAGCTCCTCTGCATTTAGCTCTACTTAGCTGATCTTCAGTCTGGCTTCTAGAAGCCATGTCATCTTTCTCCTCAAAGCTCTCAACTTTGACCTCAAATTTGCTTCTCTGCCTCACTATTAATGAGCCCTCTTGACACCACCCTCTGCGGCTGCTTTTGGGCTGACTTCTTACCTGAGCCCCTGGGAATTAATTGCCTTTGAAGGTGATGATACCCGCCTTCATTTACGAATTCAGTCAAATATCTGCAGGTACACACAAGGGGGCTTCGGTGCCCTCCCTACTCCATCAAACAGGGTGCAGTGTCTCTGGGCTCTCGGATATTTGTGTGCGCAGTGACACCTGGGTAGGTGGGTATGCCTATGGGCTACAGTATTGAGGCCAATACAATCAGCTTCTATGCTTTCTGTGCCCTCCAACTGCAAGGCCAGGAAGCTGAAGTGACCAGCAGTCTAGCATCTCCTGGCCTCCTTGGTCAGGATCTCCAGCCTCCGTGGACAAGTCTGGGTTCTGCAGAGAGACCTTTCATCTCCAAGCCTCCCAGACACTCTTAAGTCAGTCTGTCCAATGGAGGCAAAAACATGGAGAAGGAAAAGTAGAAAGTACATGGTGGGGGGGGGGGTGGCTTGTGAGGCTCAAGTGGTGAACTCTCTCAGCTCTGAGCTGAGGGCTACTCGAGAAGTCACTGAGGGAACAGGGTGCTTGGTTCTTTGCCTGTCTCAATCCCCTGCTGCCCACTTTTCCCTTACCCCCATTTCCCCTCTTCTCTTCCTCAGATTGCTCCTCTAACCTTCAGTAAGCCCCCCTTCCTGGGTTGTGCAGGCCACGGTACCGCTCCTTCCCACTGCTGGACGCTGACACCACCCAGACAGTTCCCCTAGGCTGGCTTACCCTCAGCCCAAGGCCACAAGGCCCAGTCGGACTCGGCAGCATTTCACTGCAGCAAAGCTTCTCACGGGAGATAGCCCTGCCCTTTCAGGAAGGAGTATGGACAATCTCGATGCAGAAACCCTTTCCCTTGGAAGCTGTCAGAGAAGTCACTGGCTGAATAGTAGGCCCGCGGAGAAAGAGGTTCTGCAGGGGGTGGAAGGTGCAAAACACTGAAAGCCTGCAGAGATGTTCCCACTGCAGGTTACATTAGCAACCCAGCAAAAACCCAGTGTTAAGGCAGCAATTAACTCAGCCTGGCGCCTAAGGACCCGCGCCTCAGTAGCAGAGGGCCTCCCTACCAGTTTTCCCTGCGGCTTGGATCACTGGTGGTCCGGTGATCCCAGAGCGCCGAGATCATCCTAGAGCGCTAACACCCCGCGAAGCAAAATACGAATTGGGGCAGAGAGAAAGCAGGGGAAGGAGAGAGGAGGGAGAAAGAGGGCTCTCACCAACTTAAAATGTTGGCCCAGACTTAGGTGATTAGGTGAGGTGAGCGCTCTTTGATTTGCTGTCACCTCTTTTTCCCCTCCTGGCGCTGGAAATCAGATCCTTATTTCCGGCTCCCTGGGGCCGCCGGGGCCACCAGCACGCCCGCTTGCTTCTCTAGGTGCTCGGCCTATCTGCCGGCCAAGAGAGCGGCGGTGACGGTGAGACTCTGGACTGCAAAACGACCCGAGCCCTGCCTGTGCCCCGGTGGGGAACCCACCAACGTCGGGTACTAACCTGGCCTCTCCTCGCCTACCCTGCCTACCCTCAGGAGCCGAGAAGACCTGGGGCTCCATAGGGGGAGGGGGCTTTTGCAGCCATCACTACTCTTGGGAGCCAACCTTTCCGGGCTATCTGCCCGATCTTGTGTCCCCCAACACTCAATTTATTTTCTTCAGCATCACGGCCAGTTTCTTATTTTCTGCCGCAATCCGAGGCCAGGGCTCCCCAAGCTCTCGCCAACGACTTTCCCGGGGACGAAATTCGTTCGAAACGTGGCTCCTTACACTAGTACCAAGAATGGGCCAAATGCACGATCCGGTTTCAGGCGGTCAACTAAGAGAAAAACACAGTCTCACACTCGCCTCTCCAGCCGGAGAGGATGAACGAACTCCCAGCCCCTCGGAGTCCCGTTGCCCTGACCCGGGGGGCCCTTGTGTGAACGTTTTAGATTTTTAAACGCGAGGGCAAACACCTCTCCCCGGGCCAGGCATCCGCTTGGCAAGGAGCTTGAGCCTCGAGATCTGGGAGGTGCGGGTAAAGATCCCGACTACAGGCAGCAAAAGCAATTCGCGCTTCCAATCCTGGGTCCCCCGCGCAGTGCAGGCGCTCCTTCCCTCGCGCGGTCGAGCGCCAATTCCAGGTCTGCAGCCAGCCCTATGCCGGGCATTAATGAAGTGTGCAGAGTCTATTAAAGTGGTTTATTCGGGGCTAATTGAGCGTGAGCGAGTTAACTGCTTGCATTAATGAGGACGGAGCGAGCTCCACGAGCTTTCGCCTGAAGGAGCCCAGCAGCAGCCCCAGAAAATCATCCTTGACATCGAATCCCCAACACGCGTGGTGACAGGCGTCCAGGCCCCTGGTGGGAGGACTAACCACCACCGGATACTTCTGTTGAATTCTCCCAACGAACGAGAGCGAACGAACCCTTCGGCTAGGCGGCCGTCCCGCGGCATTTAAACGCCCGCTGAGTCCTTAGCGGTCTGTTCCCCAGTCTTAATGAAACCGCAATTACTTCGAGGAGCCTCGGATAAAACATCCACCCACTGGTCGCCCCCTGTCCCTGTCAGCCCTTGTCTTCTCTAGGACGCCATGAGCCTGGGAGACCAACTTGCTTTGCACGTGGTTTCTGTTCCCAAAAGCCAGCCCGGTTGAAATTTACCAAATTGTGGCAACAAAGAAACCCTCGCAGCTACTTTACCCTCTGAGAGCCCATCCCGCTACTGCTCGAGCTGTTGAAAAAGGACTGGATGTGGGTTTTCGTTCTTCTGAACCTAGACATGTCGGGAAAGAAAGTAGTTCCGCAGGCAGCCCCTCACCTCTTTCCCTCTCTCCTCGGGCTTCCCCCTTCTCTCCTGAAGGCTGAGTTAAGGGACAGTCAGGGGGAGGAAACGAATCCTCGCCTTATAAGTCCCAAGCCGGAGACATTCACGGCACCCACAGCGTTTCTGCTACTTGGGCGTGCGAGTCTCCAATTGGGAAAGAGTGCTCGCGACCCCCTGCACTCTTCCCTGAACCGAGACAGTCGCAGGTTAACTCCCCAGGCCCTGACTACACAGAGCAATCATCCTATTGAGAACACCCCGAAGTCAGAGCAGAAGTGCGAGGCGGGGTCAGGCACGCGGCCCTGCGCTCCGGGTCCAGCCGGCCGGATACCCGAGCGCAACTACGCAAAATAACAAACTTGCACGAAAAGCGCGACCCGGCTGGGGCATGCACCTGTCCCTGGCGCCGTCGGCTGCGGCCGTGGCCATCCATCCATTCTCTCTTCCTTCTTCGTCAGCTAAAGTAGGTCAAACTGTGCTAGGCGCGCGTTTCGGGAAAGTTTCTGCCCGCTGAAGTTTCTTCGGTTTCTTAGAGGGGGGCCCACAGGCTGACTCCCGAAGTCCGCGGGCATCTCGCCGCGGATTCCTGGGAGCCTGGCAGCGCGAGGGCCAGTGCTGGAGGCCCGCCCCCTCCTTCCCCGGAGGTCAGAGGCCGAAAGACCCCGCTCGGGAAGTCCCTGAGCCAGCACCCCCAACCACCCTGGGCTGCAGCTGCTCTCACTTTCACTAAGGTCCTGCAGCCTCCGTTTGGCAGGAGGAGCTTCCTTCTGGGACACAGAGAGAGGAGACACCCGCCGCGCTGTGACAGGGGACCCGGGAGCGCTGCCCGCATTCCCCTCGCCGAGCAGGGGCGCCCAGGGCTGCAGTTACCTTGTTCCGCGGCGGTCCCGGGCTGAGGGAGTCTCTGGGGCTCCGCTGCGGGGGACCCGGGAAGCCAGAGGCGCTGGATTCCACAGGCACCCCCGGAGCTCTTGAGTCCTGGCCCCTCTCCGGCTGCGGGGACTCCGAGCGCCCGACGCGCGGGAGCGCTCCACTGGCCCGGAGCCCTGCCCCCCGGAGGACAGTGAGCCCCGCTCGCAGCTCCCTGGTTGGGTCTGAACCGGGAGCGGCTGAGAACTTGCTGGGGAGAGACCGAGCTCCGACTCACTCATCCCTTAGCACCGAGCCGCCTACTTATTTTAATCCACCACCCTCCTCCCTCCCTCCCTCCTTCTCCCTCCCGCCTCCCCTTGCTTCAGGATTCCTCCCCTCCCTTGCCTGTCCCCCAACCCTGCCCTGCGCCTGCGCACTGAGAGACAAAGTTTTGCTGACCCGGGCAGCCGGCTTTGGCAGCGGCGTCGCTTTGCCACGGCCTCCCCGGACCTGCGTCCCCTGCTTTTCGGTCCTGTGCGACCCCTTTTGCATTGTTAGGCTCACGGTGGCATCCCTGGAGTGCTAAAGGAAACAACCTCAAGCAGAGGAGAGCAGGCTGAAACTGCACACTTCGCGGTCCTATTCCTGCTCACCTGGGACACAAGCCTGTGCAGGGGTGGTGGGAGGTCGCCCGGGATACCTGCGCCGAGGCTTGGACTCCAGTGCCCTTCGGACCCTGGCAGAGCCGCCCTTTCTTCCAGAATCCTTTCCCAGAGGCGGCTGGCCCTGGGTATCCAACAGCTTCTGGACGTCCAAGAGCGCTCATCGCCAGGGCAGTAAACCAGACCTGAATGCCTATGGCTGACCCCAGACTCTGGCTTGTGGAGTTCGGTGGAGAGATCAGAGGTGGAGGGCAAGAAAGTTATTCGAGTCCCAAACCCTCTGGGATTCCACTCTTACTTACAGTCTACCCCTCCAATCAGGTACTCATTGGTTTGGGGAGTTTGGAGAGCAAGCTGCAAAGATTGTCAGCTCCAGGACCTCTAAGCTAAAGGAACTGGTTCAGGTGGCATTTGGGACCTACAAGGGGTCAGGATTCTGGCTTCTAAAAATTCTGCCTTCACTCCTTCCGCCTTAAGGCAGCATCCCTACCTTACTGACTAATGGGCTCCGGGAGCTGCCCTCCAGCTGACCCCAGCCCTGACCTCTCCCTGCCACCTCTCTGGAACACTGGGCCCTGGGTTCAGGAGGAGGCAATGGTTTCCCAGGACCTGGGTGGGTCCAGATTGACACCACTGCACTCCCAGTGTTTGCACCAAGGTCGCTGCTGAGTGACTCACCCAGCCCTGGGAGCTGGATCCTGGACTCAGTGGGTCTCTAGCATATCGGTACTGTGTGTCTGGGAAGGGAATGCTGCCAAGTCCAGCTTTCCTCTGAAGATCTTATTGCTTTTTAGGGTGTCAATCCCTGACCCAGGGAAATGATAGTGGAAATGTCCCCCCAAAAGACATAGTTGAAGAAGACCCTTGTCTTATCCACAGGGCTTTAGGACAGAACCTGGCCTCCAGCCCCTAGGTAACTTTGACTTGGGTGGGGAAGAAGAAGGGGGGGGAGGTGCAGTTTTTGCCCCAAGGGATTGCACTCATCCCCTGCCACAGATTAGTGCTGGAGTAAGGGACCCAGGTAAGTTTGCAGTTGGAATTTTAGCAGCTGCCAGCATGGGGTGATATTCTGGCCAGGGAGAGGATCCTTGGGAGAAGAAAGGAGCTGAGATCACTCCCTTCCCTGAGATTCCAAGGCAGCAATACCAAGAGCAGGGGAAGGCCTGGAAGGAGAGTCCAGCAGGGTATTCCTGGATTGTGCTTGCTCCTACC
The DNA here is from genome assembly GCF_028018385.1 of Neofelis nebulosa. Lineage (NCBI taxonomy): Eukaryota > Metazoa > Chordata > Mammalia > Carnivora > Felidae > Neofelis > Neofelis nebulosa. The sequence goes on from NC_080790.1 coordinate 15,037,539, forward strand.
TGGGTCAAGGAATTTCCTTGTGCTAGTCTCAGGCTCTCCTAGGAGACAAAACTCAAGAACCTCCATTAGCAGCAATGAAAGAATCCAAGAGAGGTCTCCACACTTGGCCCTCTGGCTGTCCAGATTGCTTAGGAAATGTCCTCTCAGAAAAGGACATTCAGGTGGGATGGAGCCTCCTGGGGTGTGCAACCCCATCTCCTGCTTAGAACTCCACACAGCATGACTATGTTTCCTCCCTCTTTCCACTTCCCTATTTCTTATGAATCAGGGCCCTTGGCTAACATGCTTCAAGGACTTGTAGAAATCTCTAGATAGTAGGATCCCTAAAGAGCTCATGGAGAGTCTTTAGGAATGCCAAAGAAAGGACCATGAAACTGGGTTGTTTAACGCCACTTTTTCCAGGTTATCTGGAAAACTGATTTGGACTCAGGCCAAATCCTGGAATCTAGCGGGTGTAGGGCAAGATGAGGATATAAGGTTGGAGCTAGCCCCTCATGGCCCAGCATCCCAGGCTTTGCCTCCCAAACTCTGGCTGGGTCTCCTGGAGCTAGTCTGCAAGGCAGAATGAGACAAGGTGAGAGATGTGGGACCCTGGCACAGCTGGGGCAAAGATGGGCCTGTTTCAAATTCCCGCCTTGGAAGATGATCCTGCTAGGTCTCACTTGACAAGGAACAACCCCAGAAACCCCAGGAATGAAATTAATGATTTGTTAATGGCTCAAGAGTCCTCCACCCCAATCTGAGCTCCCAAGGGGGTGACCCACAAGCTATGGCCTCAGTCTGCACTGCAAGCCAACCAAGTTCAGGTTCCCTTTCAGCACCGCAGGCAGAAGCAGCCCAGGAAGCTAGGAACCCCACTGCCCTCCTTCCAGGGGGAACAGGGGCGCATCCCCTCCCCCACCTACTTAAGAGAAACTGATCAGCCCAAAGCATAGTCGCAGTGCTGCGCCTGGATTCCAGCTTGAATGAATTGCGGAAGGAAGGACCCAGGACGTCTAAGGGCTTCCAGGTGACTTTTTAGCGAAGTCAGATTCATTTAGGACTCGCAAGGACATCACTTTTCGAATTTAGTAAACTTCCTCAGTAGCCAGAACCCAACCGTCCTATGGCCCAAAAGCACATCGCAGGTGACAGAAACTTTTGTGTGGCCTCGCATCCCGTTCCAGGGCGTCCAGAGCACCCCGCCACCGCGGCTGCAGCCTCTGCTCACTGTCGGCTCCCGCCGGAGACTAGACCCGCGCAAACTCTGGCTCTCTTTCTCACCCACCGCCTGCAGGGAGGAACCGCCCGCGCCCAAAGAGTCCCTGTGTTGTCTGGAACGGAACACCCTTGGGAAAAGGTCCCCAAACTAGCTCCCGGGCTTCCAGGTCCCGGTTACACCCCACCCCGCAGGTGGGGTCCGGCAGGGATCAATACCCCCCGGCTGCCTGCCGAGGCATCCGACCGCCTTGCTCCCAGTCACCCAGCGAGCCCTCGCCGCCACGTTCTGTGGGCACATTGGGGGGTTGTGACAGCCCCTGCTGGTCTCCCTGCCCCAACCCCAGCTCCTCTGGGAACATCTGCTTACTGGGAAGGAAAGAGCCCCAGCCTGTCTTCCGAGTGAAAATTGAACAGCTTCCAGAATACTAACTAGAACATGGCCTCTATCGCTTTGGGGTGTTTTTGATAAAAAAAAAAAAATGAACCCCACTTCTCCCTACTCCCCAGCCACACAAAAATGACCTCATTTTTTAAACATGGAATTTACTTAGCACTTTCGGAGTTTTTGCTTCCAATGCAATCTTTTCCGTAACTACTTTGTGGACAATTGGGGCTCTGCTCATTTGACCCCCCTTTACGCATGTACAGAGCTTTCAAATAATCCGGAGATTTAGGTATCCCTCTGTAATCATTTAGATGATGGATTGTAATAGCTCAATAGTTCCTCTGGAACCATTACGATCAATCAGGTCAAAATCCAGCTTTGGGGAGAAAGTTTTTAAGCGGGGGAGGTAGGTAACACGACATCCACACACACTTGTACAGATAACACGCTCTGATAACGTACAAACAACTCCAGAGTCTTAAGAGAATAGATCCCAGGTGAACCCAAGAGCCGGTGTTTATTGTGACAGCGACAGACAAGTTACAGTATCAAAACTGAAAGGGAAAGTGAGCTGTGTTTCCAGGCAGTTCCCGTTTCGTAAGTTCTTTATGAGACCCTACGTATTTTGTAACGATTTGTCACCTTAACAAATGTAACAATGCACATAGACACAGATCTACCCTTGGTCTATAAGATCATGTATGAAGCACGGGTATTCATGTGAAATTGCTTGGGTTCTGGGCATACTAATCATCTGCAAAATGAAATGATGACAATGCCTTGTATTGTGAGGAGCATGTGTAAAATGCGTTTGAATGGTGTGGTGAGTTTCGATTTTTTGTGCAAGTATGAGTTGTCAATTATTTTAGACAGTTAACAAATCTATGTTCTAAGACTACTGAACTTTTTCTCTTATCCAACGGTGGAAATAAATGTATTAGAAACGAAGCAGTGTCTAACCAAATTGAGGATGACGAAGAAAAGTTATGTTAACTGAACTGTGTATAGTCCGGGTGAAACACTTCGGAATAGAATTACCTTACCATACCCGCGGCGCTGCGTCTTTAACGGGCTACTTCGGCGGCGGTCGGCGCTGGAGGAATCCGCGTTCGCGGTAATTAAACATTTCCAGACACTGGAGGGTTATTATCTGCATAGCGATTTCCGGCGAAGGGACTCAGAGCTTGTCTGGCTGCGAAGTTTTATGCAGATTCGAGGAAGCAATCCTAAAGAAAACGCGCCACCTGCTGGCGAGCACGTGGCATCTCCCGGTGCCCTTGCCTCCAAAACTCTCAAATCCATTCTCTTTATTGAATCTTACCTACCAGTGGGTTTCTTTCTCTTTTAATTTTCTTTTGTGGGTTACGAAATTCGCCTTTACTCGTTTAAAACTATGCACACTCTTACGCTTCCAAAGAACAAACAAAAGAGGGATTCCCTTTCTCCACAGGGTTTCTGGTTTTCCCTGCTCCAAAAACCAGATTTGTGAGTTTTTGTTTTGTTTTGTTTTTAAGTAATCCGAAATCCTTGGCAACTATCTACCACCATTAGTTTCTGGCCCTGGGAAAAACGATGAGCCAGGATCTGTGAGCCTTTTCTGCAGTCTTCGTCAAAGCTGGGTTACTCTACCTTGCAGGTAGCTCCCAGGTTGCCTGAGAGGTGAGGAGAGGAGATTCCGTTCTTGCACCCCTCCCGCCCCTGTGGGGAGCTGGGCAGTACCGGATCCCGCCGATTCTGTTTCTGGCTTTCTGAAGACCATAGGAATGAAGAGAGGGGGTCTGCTTCGTCAATCGGTTTCCCTTAAACCTGTGACACTTGCTACCCCTGTCCCTCCTCCCAAGCCATTAGATTCCAGCTCCTTTGTTTCTCCCTTTCCGTCTGAATTCCCTCACAGAATATTATAGCTACACCCTCTCTTTTCCTTGGCATCAAAGATGCATCTTTTAATTTTTTTTTTTTTTTTAATTTTTGGGGATAACTGGGTGGCTCAGTCAGTTAAGCGTCTGACTCTTGGTTTCTGCTCAGGTCATGATCTTGCAGTTTTGTGAGTTCAAGCCCTGCACGGAGCTCCACACTGTCCCTGTGGAGCCTGCTTAGGATTCTCTCTCTCCCCCTCTGTCTCTGCTCCTCCCTTGCTCATGCTCTCTCTCTTTCTCTCAAACTAAATAAACTTAAAAAAATTTTGTTGACAAGTAATTGACATACAACATCGTGTAACTTTAAGGTGTACGAGCTGTTGTTTGATACATTCACAGACTGCAATATGATTGCCACCATAGTCCTAACACTTCTATCACTTTACATAATTATCATGGCTTTTTTGTGATGAGAACACTTAAGATCTAGTCTCTTAGCAACGCTGAAGTTTATAATGCAGTACTGTTGACTATAATCCCAATATTGTGCATCAGCTCTCCAGAACTTACACTGGTTGCAAGTCCCCAGGTTCAACCAGGTTCTATCCCCCAGCCCCTGGTAACCACTACTTTCTGTCTTACGAGTTCAACAAAGATGCGTCTTGGATGCTTTCCTTCCTTGCCATCAAAGCTCCAACTTTTCAGATAGGGACAGAAAGAGAGAAGTCTTCAGAATACATCTGTTAATTATGCTGTTTGGTCTGTCCTCTGCCTATAGAAGAAAGTAGGGTGTAGGAGATCCTTGGGAGCTTCAGCTACATTGCTCTCACAGGCGTCTGGCCACCTTCCTTATGTCTGAGAACCTATATAAAGATAACAAGCTAGGGATTGAGGAAAAGACGGACCCCTTGACCCTGCCCCAGACGGTTAGAAAAAGGCTCTGCTCACCTAGGACCCATCACTCTCTTTGCTCCAGTAAGAGGTAGGGTCTCCCAGTTCCTTATCCTGACCTTGCAGTGAGGGGAAGAAAGGAAAGGGACCCAACTTAGACACTCCAAAGAACTGCCAAGGCCACCAGCTCTCCCCCAGGCGGTGTGAAGCTATGGGGTGCCTCACCTTGATTCATGAATGAGGACACTCACTGGGAGATCAGGGGCTTATGCCTCTTTTGGGTTCAAGGCAGGAGGTCTTCCTGAGTGCAGACTATCATGCTGCAGTCGTGCTGGCTTCCCAAAATGGTGGCCTAACTGGGAGAGAAGAGATTCCCTTTGGGAACCTGAAAGGCATCTGGATGCAGCTCTAAAAAGTGGCGATCCTCCTCCACCTGTTATGACAGAAACCCAAGTACCAACTTCAGGGAGGCGGTAGGGTGGGAAACTGGAACTGAGAATGTTCCAGGACATTAGTCCCTTGACCCAATCCATAGTGACAAGCAAACTGTGAGAGGGCCATGCCCTCTGCTAGAAGAACCGCCGTTTCTCTGATTTCTGTCAAATCAGACTTTATAGGAAGAGAACAAGTGGTATTTGTGGATCTGAGCCACATGACAGTGTAGTGCCATATCTACACAGAGGAGGAAACCAAACTCCCTATTTTAGCCAACCACAAGGACCAGGCACCCTTCCTCCACGCTCTTAGCCAGAAGTTGGTGTGGACGATGACAATACCAGCTCCTGCCATAGCTCCCTTTATTCCCAGATGGCTCCAGGCAAATCCCCTTGCGGATCCTGCCTCCAATTCCCTATGTGGGAACCTTTCCTCTGATGATAACAGCATCTGCGAAACACTTTGAGCAAATACAAAATAAAAAAAGGGAAAGATATTAGCATGTGATTTTTCACTTCACTGAATGACTAATGGCAGGGTTCCTTTGGTATATTAGGTGTTAGTTTGCATATCGCATGTCAACAAGAAAGAGGTGGAGAGAAAATTTAAAACTAGAGTGTTATTATCAGTGTATTCCGGATAAATAATTTTCAGGAGTAATGACTTGGTTTGCCAAAAATTAGGTCTGTAGCAAACATTTTAGAAGATTTATCTTAAAAAAAAAAAAGTCATGTATTCTAGTGGGGCCTGTTTCTTTCCTAATTTTCTGAGAAGATATCCAAAGGGGAGTTGCAAAAAGCCCCTATGAATGGAAAAAGCTTGGTTCTCAATGCCTGGGGTCCTGCATAGGCAGCAAGGTGACTGGGAGCCTGGAACACCACAGCAGAAGGCTTGACACTGGGTACCTGAGTCTTAGCCTGAAACAAAGCCCACTCACTGGGGAAAGGAAGGATAAGAGAACATCCCACAGCTCAGTTTCGCGACTGGCCAGTCAGCTAATTCCTGCTGGAGTGGTAACCCACGGTTAACACACTATTGGGTTAAGAAGCTGCTTTACACAATCCTGTGGCACAGTCAGTCCCAGAGTCTTTACACAATGCAGATTTCTGGGTCCATCCTCAGAGTTTCTGGTTTAGGAGACCTGCAGTGGGCCCTGAGTATCTGCATTTTTAAAAGCTCCATAGATTATTTGGATGTAGGTGGTCTTTTGAGCAGATATATACTGAGGGCCATTGGTAAAGTATGACTCTGGCCCACGGTACATGGGTCTTGCTAAGGAGAATTCCAAGAATTGAAAAGTTATCCAGGGTCAAAGAAACGGCTCTTCATTGAAGTATCTTATACGCTTGAGTAGGCATTTCTTTTTGTAAGCCCCCTCTTCTTTATTTGCAAGAGAAGAGAACCGTATTGGGTAATTAACAAAGACATTCTCACTTCCTCAATTTTAAGATTCCACTTCACACATGCTGTAGATGATGAGAGATTTGGGGTAGGTGCTTGGGTCCTGACACTCATATGATGTAGGAAGCTCTGTACTGCCCACATGTGGGATTTGTCCCATGAGAGAGCCAGCCTGGGTCTTGGAAAAAAAGACTCATCTCAGTCCACAGAGAAAAGGTCACTCTGGCAGGAGAGCTCCTTTGGGAATACAGATGCCCCAGACGACCAACAAGCAAAACTACCCTCTACAGTTGGGTACGCAGAGTCTATAGTTTGTTCTGTGAGTGTTACCAGAAGCTGCACAGAGAAGGAAAGTGCTGTGGGCTAAGTAGGGACTCCTTGGTCTGCCCATTCACCCTGCACATTCCAGATTTTGTAATAGGACTGATGGTTATTCTCCACACAGAAGCAGTCTAGACAGCTGAATGGAAACACTACAATAGTTCATTATTCCCTGTGTTACTTGGGGTCAGGACATCAGGTCATAGCCAATAGGGCTTTTTTCTTAATGCTCTTCTTTCATTTTGACAGTACTTTGCAATTTGGGGGGGGGGGCGGTTAAAAACTCACTTCAAGTGTCTCTTAATTTTATTTTTTTTTTATTTTTTATTTTTAAAAAAAATTTTTTTTTTTCAACGTTTATTTATTTTTGGGACAGAGAGAGACAGAGCATGAACGGGGGAGGGGCAGAGAGAGAGGAAGACACAGAAAACACGGAAACAGGCTCCAGGCTCCGAGCCATCAGCCCAGAGCCTGACGCGGGGCTCGAACTCACAGACCGCGAGATCGTGACCTGGCTGAAGTCGGACGCTTAACCGACTGCGCCACCCAGGCGCCCAAGTGTCTCTTAATTTTAAAAACCGTGGGAATCGTTCTACATGAGCATTAGCAATTTTAATCACTGATCATGTGTGTAGGTAAGGTAACATACATATCTCATTGAAAGTGTTTATATTCGGGGGCGTCTGGGTGGCTCAGTCGGTTGAGCATCTGACTTCGGCTCAGGTCATGATCTCACAGTTTGTGGGTTTGAGCCCCGCGTCAGGCTCTGTGCTGACAGCTCAGAGCCTGGAGCTTGAAGCCTGCTTCCGATTCTGTGTCTCCCTCTCTCTCTGCCCCTCCCCCACTCACACTCTGTCTCTCAAAAATGAATAAACATTAAAAAAAAATTTTAAAGAAAAAGAAAGTGTTTATATTAATTTCCTTAAGTTAGGTATCTGTAGGGCCCCTGGTTTGATGGGAAGGACCTTTGATTTCAACCATTAACACCACTGGAGTAACTTCAGTGAAGAAGGAACTCTGTGTGGGGCCTCCAGGAGGAGACAATCATTCCCGTTACTCTTGATTTGCTAACAAAGAAGTGAGGTCCAGAAGCCTTCCAGTGCACGAGGCCAAGGCTCCTTGGTGCAGTCCTGGAGCGGGATGAAGCCTCAGAATGTGCAGCTGGACACAGTTTTCCCAGGGCCCTCTCCTCTCGTGAGCTTGTGGGCCCCACACCCCGCATCACCTCACTGAATCCCTGCAACAAACTGGAGAAGTCGGTACAACAATATTCTCACTTTCTGCCAATTAGTCCCAACGTTTCAGAGCTGCATAAGTCTGGAGCCAGGACTTAAAAGCAGTTATGTCTGATTTCAAAGCCCGAGTTCATAATGAAGCACACTTGGCCCTCAAGGTTGTGGTCTGATGGTGGCATCGGCATCCCTGGTGAACTTGCTAAAAACGCATAAGCCCAAGTCCTGTCTCCAAACTACCAACGTGGAAGGTGCATTTTAGCAAGACCCCAACCCCCAGGCTCTGTGCTTGCTGTCTTTGCCCCAGACACAGGATTTAATCTCTGCTTCTAGAATAGACAGGAAAAGCTCCTGGATGTACCAAATTAAATCAAGGAGCCACAGACTCAAGCTTAGAAAAATGGTAGCACCAAACCACAGGTTTAGACCCACAAACCCTGCTCTGGCCCAAGAGTAGGCAGTGTGGGCCAGCCCGCCAACAAACTGGCTCTGGCCTTTCCTGTGGCCACTGTCCTGTCTCCAGAGGTTAGGGTGCCTGAGCCGAGCTTCCGCTGTTAAGCTGGGCACAGCCTCTCTACAAGAAAGGCAGGCTTCGTGGGGCGCCTGGGTGGCGCAGTCGGTTAAGCGTCCGACTTCAGCCAGGTCACGATCTCGCGGTCCGTGAGTTCGAGCCCCGCGCCAGGCTCTGGGCTGATGGCTCGGAGCCTGGAGCCTGTTTCCGATTCTGTGTCTCCCTCTCTCTCTGCCCCTCCCCCGTTCATGCTCTGTCTCTCTCTGTCCCAAAAATAAATTAAAAACGTTGAAAAAAAAAATCCAAACTAAAGAAAGGCAGGCTTCGGAGCTTGCTAGAGGAGACGGGAGATGAGACATGTAGCGGACTTTGACGGTATTTTGGGAGCAAAGGTACTTGCCTCTACCTCCCACCTCCTAGTTGACAAGAAAATAAAAAGGGGCTCATAGGATCTTCTTTGGTGAAACATGAACTTACACAGTAACACATGCATTACTGGTGATATCTACACATTAATAATGCATAGTTGATGAGTCATTTTGGCACAGATAATGTTTTGAAATTCCAAAGGAATCCACAATTAGGGATGGCATGTTAAAATTACACAAAAGGTCCATCTCTCACAAATCCCAAAGCTCTTAAATATGCACTTTCGTTTCATTATCTCAATCTCTGCCCAACTCAGTATAATCATCGTATCTTCCTCATCAACACTCTGCCAACAAAAAGGACCCGAGTTTCAGCAAGTGTGCTCAGCTTCTCTTTCAACTCCCTCTTGAAACTCAAATGCAGAAGATGTCTAAGTGGAGGTGCAGCGGCCCGGGGCCCACCATGCTGAGTGTCAGCAGGGCAGCACAGGGTCAGCAGGGCGCGTGCTGGCACTATCCTCTCCCTTTCCAGGTGTTTTCTCCTCCAGGAGCCCAGGGCTTTCGGCTGGCCCCGTTTGACTCTCTCCCTTATTCTGAGGTTGGAGGGGTTGCAAGAATCACCACATCAAGGGAGATGTGCCTTTTAAGAGCAGGGTCTGGAAAGAATCATGTTTAACCTACAGGATTGGCAGAGAAATGATGGAATTTGCCTATTCCAAAAAGCACAGAGTATAAACTCTTGGAGAGGCCTTAAACGTATCATCTTTGACACCTCCATTTCACAGATGAGAAACCTGAACCTCCAAATATGATGTATCCAGTAACATGACGGTGACTCGGAGCTGGGTTTCGTGATATCTAGCAAGTACCCTTTACATTTTTCTCCCTACTCCCCATTGTTGTGAGGGAGGCCTGGAAGGGAGGTGTCTTACAAGGGTCTCCCTTTGTTCTCCATCTTCAGAGGACAAAGCCTGTGTTAGGCATTGACATCCCCGGGTGGAGGCCCTCGGTGAACTGGGCAGGCGCGCCGCGGTATACGGATGCACCGATGGATGGCCGAGCCTGGGCTCTGGATGATTGCTGCTCAGTGCAGCAGCTTTATGAAAACATTAAATGTCATTACTTATTTCTTCACGTCCAAAATGTATACTTCAACATTTTTTCTCTGTAGACAAGTGTCACTTTTACTGCAATCTTCAGGCCAGATGTTCCTGGTATAAGTGGTAACAGCTGCCATGCTGGCAGACGTGTGGCTCCAGCTAAGTCACTTTCCAAAGACCCCAAGGCCCTCTCTGCAAAAACACTGGCATGACAGGAGAAACCCATACCTGGCCCTCCCAAGCCGCCCCGGGAAACCACGGGGAAGGCTGGAACAGGGCATTTGGGCGGGCAGGCTGCCAAACCACGACTGCATTTCCCTCTTCCTCAGTGATGAGCTGGAGTCCCTGGATAGAGAGAGCTGCCCGTGCTCCTTCCCTTCGGGCTCCCCTTCAAAGAAGCGTTTATAGTGCCATCACCCATTATCCACGTCCTCATTTGTCTCGGCACCAAGTCATTTCCCTGGCTTTCTGTCACCCTCGCCATAGCCTGCTATGATCTCAAGTTGATGTTCTATTGTTTTTGAATTTTGCTCAAGTTGTAGCCGCCTGGTAGCATTTATCTTCTCTGTTCCCTTGGGCTTTGGTGAATTCCTCAACAAGGTCCCATCTCAGCGTCAGCATTTCCAGAAAATGCAGGCACAATTTGCTTCCATCTTCAGTGAAGACTGGAGACTTGATTCAGCCAAAAAATAACTCTTGCCTTTGCAATTTTTGGCTCTCTGGCTGAATAGCCTATTATTCAAGAATGTCATCCTGTTAAGTAAGGTTGAATTTATAAGACATGCAAACATAAGGACAGACACACAGACACAAACACTCTCTGGACATCACACAATGTATCTATGGGTGGCTGCAGCAGGATGCTCCCTCCAAGAGGTGGCGAGCTCATTCAAAGTTCTGGCTCCTTCAGGCAGGACTGAGGCCAGCACTGGGCAGGAGTAAATCCCTTTGGTGATGCTAGAATCTGGCTAGATAAGAACTCAAAGGACAGAAGTTCTCCTAGGCCCGAACTGTCAAGAGGTCATTGGTGGAAGAGTGGTCCAGCCACTGTCCCTCCATCCAGGATCCTGGGTCTCAGCCCTACAAAGAAGCACCTTCTAACACAGAAAAGACCAAGAAGTGGCAGAAAGGCTGGGCTTCAGGTCCTGGCCTTGCCTCTCACTAGCTACTTGGTCTTGGGCAAGTTACTTAACCACCTGAAACTTTATCTGTAAAACAAGATGAACACCTGTTCTTTGAGGTTATTATGATTAATGAACCAACATCTATAAAGCTCTTGGCACACAGGGAATAACTGATCGATGTCATTTCCTTCTTCTGCAGGGACCAGATCATGGTTTTGTCACTTCTTGAATGGAGTGGTCATTTAGGTGAATTCCCTCTTCAAAATCAGGACTATTTTTCAAGCCTGCTGCTACAAATACAGTCAGAGCCGCAGTGTCAGTTATTACACCAATGTCACTCAGCTTCCAACCCACCTTTCTACACCCTGCTCTGTGGTGCTGGGGCTGGGAGCCTGCAAACTATAATTTTCCCCACCCAGCTGTTAGACTTTGTGAATAGGTGGACTCAGGGGGAGACTGGAAGCAGTCTTCTCACTGTTTCTGTCAGTCTCGCCCTAGGACTGCCCTTCACTCAGCCTCCCCAGGTGGTTCCAGTTTCCAGCTTCTTTCTGCACTCCCAAACTCCAGCCTCATTGTGCCCTAGACAGGTGCCATCACCAGCTGGCAGTGCTTTCCCAGGGACTGGGAGAGCTGAGCCCCTGGTCCATGGATTTCTTCTGAGTTCCTGAGACTTCTAGGAGCAGTAAGGGAGCGCTACCTCCCCAGAGGGCTGAGTCCCAGGTCTGCAAGGTCCCTTCTCCAATCTTCTAGGTTCCGATAAGCCCAACCTCTGCCTTTGTTTCCCCACCCCTATTACTGTTGTGTTACTGCGGTACTCCCACTGGGCTTTCTTAGACTTCTCCACCCATTTAACCCATTCTTTCTTCTAAATTCTCTCTGTTGAAATGCCTAATATGGTTATGGTTTTCCTAACTGGACTCTGACTGATACAGGGACCACATATCCCCCGTTTGCCTAGACTCTCCTGATTTACACTAGTTTTCCTGGCATCTTGTCTTGTTCAGCATTTATCTCATGCAAAATTGTCTTGGTTTCCAATGTAGACTGTAAAGTCACCTTAGATGTAGTTGTCCCCTTTAACAGGCCCCTTTGAGCACTGTGTGTATCAGGCCTCTCCAAATAGATTTCTACCATTTCTCTTTGATCCAGAGCCATATTCATATTTTCTACTTTGAAATAGGACACTGGCATTGATTGTTAAAGAAGGGGGAGCTTCTTGGACACAGCTTAGAATTGGAGCTACAGAAGCATTGCCCATAACTTCTCTTTCTTATAATTCTACAAATTGGCCCCTGGTGGCTGTCTTCATACTCCCTTCTGAGCCTGATCTACTAGGGAAGCAATGGTTCCCTTTTGGAATGCTTTATATACAAAGCCTATTTTTTTTTAAGTTTATTTATTTATTTGGTTGGGGGGGGGAGGGCAGAGAGAGGTAGAGAGAGAATCCCAACCAGGGCTCTGTGCTGTCAGTACAGAGCCCAACCTGGGGCTCGAACCCACAAACCATGAGATCATGACCTGAACTGAAACCAAGAGTCGGCTGTTTAACCAACTGAGCCCCCAGGTGCCCCTAGATCATCCACTTCTGCTCAAGTATCATACCTCCTTTAACCCTTCCCCCAGGCACATCCTTCATTCTCTTACAAACCTCTTCCAGGAAATTCTCTACCTTACTTTTGGCACTTTACCACTTCTTAAGGAGCTTGGTATCTTTTATACTGTGGTCTTAGATTGCCGTAACTCTAAATGCATCTTTGACTTGCAGTTTGGCCAGTTGGTAAGTTTCCTGATAGACTGAATTCCTTACAGCCCTCATCAATCTTTTCTTTCCTGGTCTAGTAACAACGCACTTCTTCTACTTGGTCCCTTTATGTCCATCTCTCTCTCTTCTGTCCTTCCAAACTCACATGTGTGCTAGGATATTTTGCACTCCTGCACTTTTGTTCAAGTCGTTTCCTGTGCTTGGGACTCTCCTCCCCTTTCATCCAACTCATCCCTCCAGACCCCTGCTGAAGCTTCCTCCGATACCCCAGGCTGAGCTGAGTAACGTCCTCTCTACTGCCATCATTCCTGTTACAACCTCTGTCATTGCACTTAGCACATTATACTGAAATCACCTCCTACATGCCTGTCTCTTCTGATGGGCTTCTCCACAAGCTCCAAGGATAAATGATGTGTCTTGCGCACCTCTGTGCTCACAGGACGTAACACAATGCCTGTCACATAGGAAGCACTTGATAAATGTGTGTTGACCTAAACTTAATACATTTTTGCTGAATGATTGAATGACATTGAGGCGGCAAATCCATGAGCTGCCATTTTTCTCCCCTGGACACATATTTATCTCCTTCTTCCCCTGCCAAAACCCCAACGATTGCTTCACTATGCCGGATAATCTTTCTGTCAGGTCTCTGACACACAAAACACATGTAATCGTTCCATTATGAGGGCTGGCACTAAGTTTAAGCTGAGTGTACAGATTTATTAGATCTTGTACCAGGAAACTAGTGAGGCAGAGAGTTTAGGGGGATTTCCAAAGGGGATGTAAACTGTTCATGAGCCCTTGTACTTCGAGGCAATTCTATGTTCCTGTGGGGGCCTCAACTGTCCTTGCAGATTGTGTTTCTCCATCTTCCTTTGCAAAATGCAGGCAGGCTACTGCTGTACACTGATGTGTAGAAGAAAGGAAGGGCCAAGGGCAACGAGCAACCTGCACACTCAATACTTGCCATAGCCACACATAGTAACTGGAATGTCCCCATTACTGGCTCATTGTTCCTGTGCAAAGACAAGTTGCACACAGTTTAGCCATCTGGTCACTCCAAGTGCATTTTGCACACTGGCTAGTTTGCTATGCTGATATGATTGTGAGTTCCTACTCTTGGAAAGGAAAGGTACTGGGTGCAGATGGCAGGAATGGCTGGCAGGGGTTCTAACGGTCCCCAAGTGTTTGCTGTCCCTGTTGCCCTGGGAATCCAAACTTTAAGCCTCCACTTAAATCCCATCTCCTCTAAAAAGCTTCATCTACCATTTTGGCTTCTAGGACTCTCTCTTAAAGCTCTGAAGACAAGTGGTTCCCAGTGTGGTATTCCATTGCATTATCTTAAAAAGACAGTGTAGTGCAAAGAGCCCTGGACTGGGATGTATAAAGCTCACGTACTGATTCTAGGTCCCTTCGCAATGTTGGCTAGATCCTTTCACAGCTCTGAGTTCTCCACCCCTCCCTCCTCCTCCTTCTTCTCTCCTCCTTTCCTCCTCCCCTGATCCTTTCTTCCTCCTGCTCCTCCTACTTTTCCTTCATCTTTGTCCTCCCTTGTTTTCTTTGCCTCATCCTTCTCCTTCTCCCCTTCCTTCTCTTCCTCCTCCTCCTTCTTCTTTTCTTCTGTGATACAGAACAAAATACCCCTGCCATGCTACATTGCCAAATTTACAGGAAGGATCTTTATGACACATACATGAAAATAGTGTGCAGAATACAGAGTGCACGAGAGCAAAACATGGCGTCAGAAGGGAAGGGTGGTAGATATTTTTATTTCATGGACCCCGGCTGCCTACAGGAAGGGGGTGACAGCAGGAGGCAGGGGCTGGTTGCAAAGGGTCAAACAAATTTGGGAAGAATGAATTCCAGAGATGGAGGTCAACTTTGAGTTGAATGAGTAGTCACTGCCATAGTATTCCCCAAGGGGGCCTGAAAACAAAAGATGGGTCATTGGTATGGTGGACAACAAGGGAAACCGTTGATTCTTTTATTCATTCAGTGTATAGCTCACAAATTTCACTGAGTACCAGACACTGGAAGGCACCAGAGACATGGTGGTGAGGAAGGCATAATCCTTGTCCTTACTAAAGTTTCTAGTCGACTGGGGGAGACAGACAGGCGTGGCAAAGCAGCATGGCAGGTATTACAAAAGAGGTGCTATTGCACAAGGTGTTATTGGAGGACACAGGGTGGGCACCTAGCTTGGTCTTGGGCATTCAAGGAGGGTCTTCCTGGACAAGGTGACATCTGACTCAGGAAAGCAGACTGCAAATAAGGAATAACTACTAAGAAGCCCGAGAGCAGGGTCTGAGGCCACCATTCGCTGGACTGTCCAGAGAGAGATTTGCCGTGAAGCTGGCGAATATGAAGCATCAGGCCCCTCGTTTGTCCAGGGCTTTTCCACAGTCTTGGCAGGAGTCGAGCAATGTACAATCTCATCACATGTTTTTGTATATTTTTGAAAAGCAAGATATTTAAGTGAGATTAGTTAAGATTGCTGTTTCTTTCCATTTTTACTTTCTATCAGCCACTTCCCCTCACGGACGGGTGGCTTCCTATGCCCACTTTGCCGAATGACCAGCTACTGTACCATGAAGGTGAAGACGAGAGGTGCTAACAGGATATGCGTGAGTCCAAAGGGGCCCCCACCCGAAAGATGGAGATAGTGCAAACAAACAAACCAAACCACATAATTGGAGCTAGAAGCTAGTCTGTGGGAACTTTTTTTTCAACTTTTAACTCTTATATGAGACACACTGACGGAGGTTTTCTTAAACCTTAAAAATTTACAGTATTACCAATAGCAAGCTATAAAACTAAAATAAAGTTGCCTAAACTGTAAATGGTATAAAGTAAATTTTGGTCCATCATGTTAGAAGAAAGACTATGTTATCTTTTTATTCTCTATCAAAATTTTTCTTATATGAAAAAGTCATCAAAGAGTACGTAGCCAAAAATGTTGGGATAATCCACTATGCAGATGTATCAGGCAATTATTAAAAATTGTTATTTTTCTGGATTTTGTGATCCATGTTGTATTTGTCAGATTTTTTTTTTATAATTTTTTAAAGGTTTCTTTATTTTTGAGAGGGAAACAGCATAAGCGGGGGAGGGGAGGAGAGAGAGGAAGACATAGACTCTGAAGCAGGCTCCAGGCTCAGAGCCTGATGCAAGGCTTGAACTCAAATGGTGAGATCGTGACCTGAACCGAAGTCGGATGCTTAACCAACTGAGCCACCCAGGCGCCCTGGTATTTGTCAGTTTTTTAAAAACATGTAATTTTTGTTTCTTTTTTCTTATTCCAAATAAATATCACTTTCATATCTAATTTTGTTTTTGTAATTTTGAATTCTTTTTCTTTTTCTTTTTTTTAAGAGGGCTTCCCAAATCAGACAAGCTTCAGGCTTTTCCAAACCTAGATTTATCCCGGTTGACAAAGTGAGTTCTTTGAACTGGTGGGACTCATCTCTTCTGTAACTGACAGTTTCTCCATAAATCCTAGTACTTCTGGCTTGCTGTGCAAACTCAGTGCCTGCAGTAGGTAATGTGTCTCTCCTGGATGCTGTGTCCCACTGTCTGAGAGCCACTGGCTCCCTAACCCCAGAAGTGAGCTTTTAAGGGCCTGAGGAACCCAAGGTCCTTGGAAGGATGCTGTCAGCTGGGAGGATTTGTCAGTGAAGACGAGAGTCTGCTAGGGTGTTGGGAGGCCAAGAGCACTTGGTGGTGTGTGCACCCCCACAACACTGCCCTTCAATAAGGTTTTGGGAAAGCGAGGTAGGGAATGTAAGGGGAGGCCTGCAGTAGAATGGGACATACGCGGCCTCAAAGGGGTGGGAGAAACAGGAGTGGTGCTTTTCAACGTCAGGCAGAGGCCTTCATTGCAGAGCCTCCAGTCTCTTTCACGTGGTGGAGAAAACGAGGGAGGTCGGAACAGCACTTGGTGAGGCTGCAGATGGCAGCTGACCCAAGCCCCCAGGAATGGTCACATTCTTTACACAATGACAATTGGAGACAGCAAGGGCTTAGGGAAGAATGAGGGAACTATCAGACAGAGCTGGGAAGGCTGGAAAAGCTGGAAAAACTGGAAAGGCTCGGTCCACACTGGAATTGGTTGCCTAATTGCAATGAGATACTCTTCCGTCCCTCTAATTTTCTTTCTCTTTGGGCAGCTGCCTAAAATGTGCTTTGTATATTGATAAACTAAAGGATAAGACCCCTGCGTTAGGGTTCTGCAGAGGCAAAGAACCAATAGAAGATACTCACACATATACATAAATACATGTATGTATTATGCATATGTAGGTTTGTGTATATGTAGTTTCAGGATAAGGAATTGGCTCGTATAATTATGGAGGCTGAGAAGTCCCAAGATCTGCAGTTGGTGAGCTGGAGACCCAGGAGCTGATGTTTAGTTTCAGTCTGAGGCCAAAGGCCAGAGAACCAGGGCGACACACAGATGGTCTACATTCCGACCTGAAAGCTGGCAAGCTGCGACTCAAGAAGAGCCAGTGTTTCAGCTCAAGTCCAAAGGCTGGAGAAGCCCACCCAGTGTCCCAGCTCAGTCAGGCAGGAGGCGGGGGGGGGGTGGGGGGGTGGGGGGTGGGGGGGGGGGTTCCTTTTACTCAACCTTTCTGTTCTGTTCAGCTCTTCAACTGACCGGCTGGGCACCCTGTGGCCAGTCAAGTTGACACATAAAATTAACCATCATAACTTCCTGCTTAATTTGTCTTATTTCCTGGAAAATGTTAATAGTTGGAAGAAAATGAGGGAAGTTGCAAAGCTGGCCTTTTAGGGCCTGGAGAAATAAACGTTATCCCCCCTCACCCTTTTGCAGGGGCACGGTTTACTTCTGGGGATGTTATGTAGCCCAAACATACTTTTAACTGTTTCTTGATTTCTTCTTATTTTCCTAATTGGACTTAAAGTTCTCTGAGGGCAGAGGACTTTCCCCTTCCCCCCAGACACACAACAGGCACCCAAAGCTGACCTTACTAACAGCTGTTTAATTTACAAAGTGCCAAGGTGTCAGGTGGCATTGTTCCCTGAAACATTTTTTGTGCTTTTTAAGGAGGAATAGTCTCCTTCTTCTAGAACAGTCTAGAATTATATTCTATAGAGGATGTATAAAATATGTAAAGACCCTAAAACAGCTAATTTCTACAGTAAGGAATAAAATTAATCAAATCTACAACTTCATTGCAAAAATAATCATTCTTTGTTTAAGTGTGGTCTTGTGTCTCATTATAGGGAATACAAAGCACTGTTATCTAGGCCTGGATCCCTACACTGTGAGGAGAAATTCAAACAAGCTCATAAGAAATCCAAGCATATGGGGCACCTGGATGGCTTAATCAATTAAGCATCCAACTTCGGCTCAGGTCATGATCTGGCAGTTCGTGAGTTTGAGCCCCGCATTGGGCTTGCTGCTGTCAGCTCAGAGCCCACTTCAGACCCTCTGTCCCTCTCTCTGCCCCTCTCCTACTTACTCTCTCTGTCTCATAAATAAATAAACATTAAAAAAAGTTTTTAAATGTACTCTATCAATATTATCAGTATTACTAAATCATATCTTATTATTATCAGTAAAAAGTTGAAGAGCTATGTTTAAATTAAAAAAAAAATTTTAACGTTCATTTAATATTGAGAGACAGAGAGAGACAGAGCATGAGTGAGGGAGGGGCAGAGAGGGGGAGACACAGAATTGGACGCAGGCTCCAGGCTCTGAGCTGTCAGCACAGAGCCCTACGCAGGGCTCGAACTCACAGACCGCGAGATCATGACCTGAGCCTAAGTCAGACGCTTAACTGATCGAGCCACCCAGGTGCCCCAAGTTATGTTTAAATTTAGAACGGAGTCTACACACACACAAAAGAAATCCAAATACATAATATGTGGGATAAGTATTAACTATTTTAACAAAGGAATAAGAGTTTAACTTAAGTAGGTTACTACACTTGGTTATAAAAATCTAAACAAACCCTATGTTAATAATTTTATGTTTTTCCTGTCAAAAAAGCTTTAGTTATATAGATACATGAAATATATGCCATTTGTTGAAATATCATATATCTTAAAAATTTTTAAATCTTGTTGTTGATGCATTTATATATTAAAATCCCCATTCATAACAAGGAAATTGAGATCAGACTTCTATTCCATTTCTTCTAGATTTTATAAATCCAAAAAAATAAAATATTGAAGCCACGCTAGAGGTGACTCTGCTCAATGTTTAGCAGAAGAAAAGTTATTTGGGAAAATTAAGTTGAGGGCCACAGAATGAAAAAAGTTACCAATTCAAATCCTTATGTTTGTGTTTAAAAAAGAAGATCAAATATTTTGGATTCTATGTGATGCAGAAGTCTCAGAATGGCTAAGTGCCTCCAAGATCATATGTAGGCACTAAAATTTTATTTTATTTTATTTTATTTTATTTTATTTTATTTTATTTTATTTTATTTATTTATTTATTTATACAATTTATTGTCAAATTGGCTAACATACAGTGTATACACTGTGCTCTGCGTTTCGGGGGTAAGTTCCTGTGATTCACTGCTTATAAGCACTAAAGGAAATTATGTGGAAATTCTTCTTGGCTACCAAGGAATGATCTCTGTCCAGCACAGGTAGACACTTAGAACTTGGGATCCTGCGGCATAAACATCATGTTCTGACCCCCTTCTGTGAGCTCCCTCATGTCTATATTGTGCCATGGGACCAACAGAAGTAGATGCATGGAAAAGAATGGGATTCTGGTCCCAAATGGCCCAGGTCAGGAAGTACCCTTCTCTTCTGACTTGGGCTATTCCTCGACATCAGCCCTGATCTGCTCTCCTGCATTCCTGGCCTCACTCTCTGTTGGCTGCACTCTGTCCGCTCAGAGCCGGCCTTGGTGAGTCCTACCTGAGGGTAGCCTGCATATGCCCTCTTCTTGCTGGTCTGCTCTCACGGGCTCTAACGAACTCAGCAGCAGCTCCTCCTCTTAGCCTCCTAGCCCTTCCTATGGGTGCTGTGCCTGCCTCTAAGATGGGAAGCTGGAGGACCGTTTGTCAAGAAAAAGCTGAATTATAGGCCTTCCTTGTTTCCCTGTTTTTCCCACCTAATGGCATGGATACTGGCCCCACAGCAGCCAGAGACTGCCCAAGTCAGAGCACTTGGGCACTTCCTGGCCACTCCCTGATGTGGCCGAGCTGGTGGCACAGGAAAACAAAAAGGAGTAAGGGAAATAGCCACTCTACAAGGCTCCCTGTGGATGGCTGCCCTGCGGCTCGCTCACCTCCAAAGGGTTTTGCTTAATGGAAAAGCTCAGAACATCAGGTTTTGACAGGACCCTTGAGATTTTATTAACACCCTAATTTTATGGTTTGAATACTAAAACTAAGAGAGAGATACTCTCCAGAGTTAGGATGTTAGCGACTGGCTGAGCAGGCCCTGCAAGCCTGGTCTGGGTGACTCCCGGCCCAGTGCTCTCTCTACTCTATCAGGCCACACCCTCAAAGAATTATTGCCTGAAGAACATCATCAAACCAACTTTGAACACTCACAATGAGCAAGGTACTGGCTAAAATGTCCCTTTGTCCAAGGACTTGAGAACTGTTTTGCGGTCTCCCCACTCAGCGATTCACTCTGATGCACGCTCTGTTTTCCAACAGACGGAGAAATAGGTGACTGATGTCCCACGCTGGGGAAGCACCTGGGGGTATCGCTTATGCAACACCGAAGTCGACAGAAGCCTCCAGCCTACTTTGCATCTCCTCCCCTTTCAAATAACTTATGTGTATTTCTAATGCGTGAAATGGTTAACTCGGTAGAGGAGAGTCAGAGACGGTACCTAATCCCAGCTTGATGCAATTACTTTAACATGAATTTAAAATAAAATTAAACTTAACAGTTTAAACTGATGTTTGAGGGTTTTAAAAAGATTTAGTTTCCTTTGGAACCACTGTGTTATTTGATCCAGTACAATCTTTTTGAGCTCCATGCATAACATCTTTACCCAAGTACCATTACTACTAGATTATGCCCATAGGTTGAGTTACAAATGTCTAAAAATCTTAAAATTATTAAGCTCAGATTAGAGCGTTCAAAGACTATGGTGTTATTTTAGTCTCCTGCCATATCCTCCATTTACTATAAACTTGTTATATTGGCATTCAAATAAAATGTCATAAAGCAAGTATGTAAGGAGGTGTTTGGGGTTTGTTTCAGGCTTCTGCGAGCCAAGTTTGCATGGCAACCAGGATGTATAACAGAAACACTCAAATAGTCTTCGTAAAAAAAAATGCTGAGCAGAGCTCAGGCGTGGGACAACTTCTAAGTTGGGGCACACCATCAAAGCTGGTCAGAGCAATGGCGGGGTCTAGATAGGGACAGCATGTCACCCGATATTGTCTCAACAGTACACCGAGGCCCCTCTGAGCAGTTGCCAAGGGCTAAGGTATCAGAGGCCAAGCCCCTAGAGATACAGCTTCATGGAATTTGCAGATGTTACAAGTTGGAAGGGCCCTTCAACGCCATTTAACCAAACCCCTTGTTTTATAGGTGAGGAGATGGAGACCCAGAGCTATGATTTGTCTGCAGTCTCAGAGGTCTTCTGTATATCCATCGCAGAAGCAACATGAGTATGCTCACACCCATGTTCTCTCATTTAGTGAATTCTTTTTTGTTTTCCCAACTGAACATAAATTGCAACTGTTCTGAATTAGGATAAAAAAAAAAAGGAAGGGAAAAGGCAACAGGCTTCCATTTGGAAGCCTAAACAGTACTCATTAGGGAGTCTTTCTGGGCTTCCCAGATCAATCTGCCTGATAGATCTTTCCCTAGAAGACTCAACTCATGAAATCGGATGGACGGTACTTTGTTTCCACGACAGAGAAGGCATTTGTCAAGTTGAGTTAACCCACCTGCTACCATGAGGAAGGGAGAATCCCTCCTTCCTGAAACCCACATGCAGGGGGCAAGAGGGGTAACCTGGAATGAGGCTGCCCACAGCAGGGTGAGGTGGGGTCCATGAACTGGGAACTTAGAAAAAGCTTCAATCTATCAGTAACCACCAAAGAGGACGAAGCTTATGCGGACAGCATGAGAATTGACTATCGATTTCTAAATCTTCTGATAGCCCTATGGTTTCTTCACCCAGCATGCCTAAGAGACGGACCAACTGAGGCCAATGGCAAATACCACACTAACCTGTAAGCACCTCTGAGGCCACAAACTGGAACGGGAAGAGAAGCAAGAACATGGATGTTTGGCACTGCTGGGAAAGGATACTTCATTGTACAAGAATCTATTGCATAAAATATTAAAAAGAAACCCACATTTACACCTTCTCAAATTAAAAATCACTAAAAGTTTCCCCTATCCTTGTTTTTTTTTTAATTCAAAACTAATATTCTGCAATGCCATACCCTCCCCCAATTTCCCTAAAAGGCAAACTAGCAGAAATTCCTCTAGTTTCAAAGATTTATGTATTTACACATATGTACAAAAATGGGCTCCTAGTATATATCTTTCTCTGGATTTATTTTAGCCCCTTTTGTCCCTATAATTCCAAGAAAATCTCTATTTCTTGAGGCGCCTGGGTGGCTCAGTCAGTTGAGCGTCCGACTTCAGCTCAGGTCATGATCTGGTGGTTTGTGAGTTCGACCCGTGTGTCAGGCTCTGTGCTGACAGCCCGGAGCCTGGAGCCTGCTTTGGGTTCTGTGTCTTCCTCTCTTTGCCCCTCCTCTACTGGCACGTGCTCTCTCTCTCTCTCTCTCTCTCTCAAAATAAATAAACATTAAAAAAAAAGAAAAGAAAAATCTCTATTTCACTAGCTTTATGTTTTCATATGAAACAATGTTCATGACAGTAATCTGGGGGCCCTCTGCACAGTCCTGAACTCAACCCTTCCCACCGTCAAGAGGTGAGTTATCTGATTAGTGAGTTTGAAAGATAAAATATTGTTGATATCTCTCTATTTGGGGGTCAGTTTCTGCAGGGTGCAAGCGATCAGCTCACCTTCCACCATGTGGCAGAGGGTGGCCCTTTGGCAAAGAAGGCCCACGATTATGAACTATGCCAGCAAACTACACAAGACTGTGTAGTTTAGATAAAAGTGCTAGGGAGATCAATCAGACCAGTGAACAAAACCACATTCCTCCAATCAGTTATATTAGTGATATATAAGAGATACATTAGATAAAGAGCTTGGGGATTTTTTCAGCCCTACAAACACTAATACTGAGGAAGGTGGAAAGAGGTTGTGCAAAAAAAACCCCATGAGCATGGTTAAACCAGATCCTCAGGGAATTAGAACAACAGCCATAGAAAGGAGAGACTGGTGGCCACTGAAATAATAAGACATAAGTTTCCAGAGTCCACATGATTTTGTTTGGTGCAGCTAAAAGCCCGAATTTAAAAAAAATAATAATAAATAAAACAGGTTCTGGGGCTTGCATTCTGGTAATCCTTACTTGAAGTGAAGTGGGATAGGAAGGCAAGGACACCTAAATATCTATCTAGAGTAGGTTTTCCAGAGAAAATACAGGACACCTAATTAAATGGGAGTTTCAGAGAAACAAGAAATAATTTTTAGTGTAGTCCAAATATTATATGGGATGTACTAAAAATTATTTCTTGTTTCTCTGAAACTCCCATTTAACTAGGTTCTTAATTTTTTGATGTCTTTATTGAGTAATAATTCATATACAAGAATTCACCCAGTTAAAGTATACTATTTAATAGTTTCTAATATATTTGCAGAGCTGTGCAACGATCACCACAACTTCTGTTTAGAACATTTTCATCGCTGGAAGGTAAGCGAGGACCCATTCACATGCTCACCCCCAGCCTTAGGCAAACAGGAATCTACATTCTGTAATCACGCGTCCACCTGGACATTTCCTGTAATCGAGTCACACGATCTGTGGTGCAGCCTGTATTTTTATTTTGTAAATCTGACAGCCCTAGCCTAAGCCAATTGTCTAGAGCAATGAAGAGTAATGGCAACCGGAGAAAAT
This sequence comes from Neofelis nebulosa, assembly GCF_028018385.1. NCBI lineage: Eukaryota > Metazoa > Chordata > Mammalia > Carnivora > Felidae > Neofelis > Neofelis nebulosa. The sequence goes on from NC_080790.1 coordinate 15,061,119, forward strand.
ACAAAGGGAAGAGAAATAGGCTGCAGCAGGTAGGGAAGGCAGCACGTTGAGAACCAGGAGGACCTGGTCCTCCTCACATGATGGACCCTTATCGCAGGCGCCCAAATCTGAGTGCAGCCAGTCTCTGAGCCCGTTTAAGGAGGAAGTTTTTTTCCTAAAGGAAACCCACAGCAGCTGTAGGGAAGCCAGCCGCAGAATGAGACTGGCTGCTAGGCAGTCTGGAACAACACCCGTGCACATTGCTGAACCGCTTGAAAGTGGGGTCTCCTTATCTCCACGTGCAGGTGCTAGGGGACATCCCCCACCCCCACCGCCCCCGCGGGCCCTGCACCACAGGCGCTGTCACCAGGACCCCTGCCACCTCTGCCTCTGGAAGCCCCAGGCACCACCCTCCGCTATCTTGCCAGAACAGGAAAAGAGAGTCCAGGTGGAGTGTCCTCTTCCCCAGCATGCAAAAAGTGTGGCAAAAGCACAGATTTCACTCCGAGGTCCTTCTTCAATTCTTGCTGCCTGGGGTGGTGCCTATAAATGGCAGGCACTGGAGTCATATTACGGTGCCTTGGCTGCTTAAAGATTAAAACAATTAATTCCTGGGGAACCTGGGTGGCTCAGTTGGTTAAGCCTCTGACTTTGGCTCAGGTCATGATCTCATGGTTCCTGAGTTTGAGCTGTGCTGACAGCTCAGAGCCTGGAGCCTGCTCCGATTCTGTCTCCTTCTCTCTGTGCCCCCACATGCCCCTGTTCATGCTCCCATTCTCTCTCTTTCTCTCTCAAAAATAAATAAATAAATAAATAATAAGCAAGCAAACAAACAAACACAATTAAGTCCTAGTTCCCACAGGGAGACAGGACCCATAATGTGTTAAAACTACAGGACAGGCTTTCAAAAGATTCAGGGCCACCCTAAGTACAACATATTTGCCATTTCTTTTCCCTGGCTTCTTTGGGACAATGTAGAAATGGCTGCTGGCATCAGAAAGGAGAAGCTGGGTAATGGAATGACACCACGTAACTTCCTGACTGAAGCAGAGGATCCAGGGTCTTTTGACCAAACAGAGAAAGTACCTGCAACCCAAGAATACTGGGTGGGACATTTATGATGCCTGCAGCTCAGAGACACTCTTATCTTTGGAATCTCCCCTCCAGGATAATAAATGTGCTAAAATTCACCCGCATCCCCCATTAAACACAAATTTTGCCCATACATTCTTTTGGGAAATTCTTTCACCTTTTTGCTTTTAGAACTATTTTTGTTTCAAGTACTTTATTCCATTTAAAAATTGTAATGGCTGATTCATAATTATCATGCAAGCTCAAGAATCCTTACAAAATGAGAAAGTTGAGCGTGCAGTTCCCTTCAAATATAGTGAACTTGCTTTTCTTTTCTTTTCTTTTCTTTTCTTTTCTTTTTTCTTTTTACTAATATCAAACTTAACAATGAAAACATTTGGCATAATGTGACATTTTAATGACATCCATTAACAAATCCTTGTTTCTGATCTTTCAGTTTTCTGTTTGTCTTTTGGATAGAAGTAATAATTCCCTGTTTCCACCCTTTACAAGGAGCACTGACTGAGAAGCTTAATGGATAAAACAATGCCGTGAGGCTGTTTCTATACAAAATTATCTGTGGGATTTGGTGGGAAACATGGCTTCACAAAACCCAAGGTGACAGGATAGAATCCAACTGCAAACCAAGGCCACACATAATGCTGGCTGAGGGTTTTCTCAAACTGCTGACCCCTCTTCTCCCTCCTCTGGTCTTTAGGTTACAGAAAAACCCATCTGAACTTCACCTTTCGAGGGAAAGACAATTCTCAGACAGGACTTGAAAAGAATTTACCCACATTAGGGGCACCTGGGTGGCTCAGTCAGCTGAGTGTCCAACTTCACTCAGGTCATGATCTCGCTGTTGATGAATTCGAGCCCTGTATTGGGCTCTGTGCTGACAGCTTAGAGCCTGGACTCTGCTTGGGATTCTGTGTCTCCCTCTCTCTCTGCCCCTCCCCCACTCATGCTCTGTCTCTGTCTCAAAACTAAATAAACACTAAAAAAAAAAAAAAAAAAAGAATTTACCCACATTGTATCAATACAAAGAAAAGAACGCTAGACAGAGCTGCTCCCCTTAGGCATGAAAAAGGCCAGGGAGAGCTTGAAAATATGTTACAAAAAGAGAAGATGATGAGGTTGATGATAATATGAGAGACAAAGGGGCACCACCTGCCAAAGAAAGAGGAAGGATCTAATCCAGATGACTTCAGAGATGAGATAGATGTTCAAACAAAAATAAAATGAAAAGGGAGTTTTTAGAGTCAAGAAAACAAACCAACGACCAAACACCACTTAACACTAATTAATTATATTTTCTATATCAAAGATATATAGACACATATGTAGATAAAAATATAGAGATATATATCTGTGATATGTATTTCCTGTGATATAGGATTTATTTTGATTTCTGTGACATAGAAAATACAATTAATTAGATTTAATTAGGTTGTAACAGGGGCACCTGGGTGGCTCAGTTGCATGATCTCATGGTTTGTGAGTTCAAGGCCCACATCAGGCTCTGTGCTGACAGCATGGAGCCTGCCCATGATCCTCTCTCCCTCTCTCTCTCTCTGCCCCCCACATGCCACCATCAAAATAAATAAATAAACTTTAAAAAAAAAGAAATATGTCATGACAGAGGTGACTACTTCAAAGTGAATTTCTGATATGTAGGAAGAATTCAAAATAATCCCAGAGAATATGGAGGGAGAGAATATTACAACTTAAAGCAATCAGAAAAGGGGAGATGCAACCTAAACTAAGGGTGACTGGAGTCTCTGAAATGGAGAATACTGTAAGTAAAACAATATACACTGGGGCACCTGGATGGCTCAGTCAGTTAAGCATCTGACTTGGGCTCAGGTCATGATCTCATGGCCCATGGGTTTGATCCCCACATCGGGCTCTGTGCTGACAGCTCAGAGCCTGGAGTCTATCAGATTCTGTGTCTCCTCCTCTTTCTACCCTTCCCCTGCTCACGGTCTCTTTCTGTCTCTCAATAGTAAATAAACATTAAAAAAAATTTTTTTAAATAAACGTTAAAAAACATTTAAAAAAATTAAAAAAAACACAAAACAAAACAAAAAAACCCAATATATACTGAAGTCCTAATAAAGAAAACATTCAAGGGATTAAGGAACTACTGAGTCTATTGATTGACAGTCACACTATTTGCAAAGAAAAACAGAACTGAATTTATGCCACAGTCAGCTTAGGTAATGGATTTCAAGGAAGCATTAAAAACTAAAAACATAAGATGACAGAATTAAGACAAAATATGTATATGTATGTATATAATATTAGTTATACTAACACATGTAAGTGTAACAAACTGATCTAGTAAACGTTTCATGGATTATGTCACAAAAACTAAATCCAAACATATGGCATATGAGAAGCTTCATAAAACAGATAACAGGAATCTCAAAAGTAATAGAAGAAACAAAAGAACCTCATAGAAACCCTACACCCAAGTTATAGAGGAATCCACCTATGTTTTTTGTCTATACTTGTAAAGTTTCTTTTTTATTTACACTTACATTTTTTATTCTTTTGGAACTTGCTCCTGTGTATATTGTGAGAAATGGATCTAGTTTTATCTTTTTACAAATGACTGTCCAGTTTCCCCCAACATAATGATATAAAAAGCTTATCTTTGCCCCAGTGATCCCGGGAACCACCATTATCATACCTGGTTTCACTTGTTTCTGGACTTCCTATTCTTGCCACAGGTTTTTCTGTCTATTTCCACACCTAACTATTGCAGTTTTAAGTATCAGGTTTTGGGATATGTTTAGCTATCTGGAGGGCTAGTCCCTTCTCATGACCCTTTCTTTTCAGTGCTTTCCTACTTATTCCTACAGGCCTAGTTTTCCACACAAACTTTGGTAATCACCTTGTCCAGTTCTAAGGAAGCCTTATTGTGATTAAATCAATTTTACAAATTAATTTATAGAGAACTGACATCTTGAAGATGTTGAGATGTCCAAGCAAAAACAAGCAGTACCTTTCCATTTATTCAAGTCTACTTTAGTATCGTTCAAGAATGAGTATAGTTTTTTTTCCCCATACAGGATTTGAACACTTCTTCCTAAATTTATTCCTAAAGTATTTCATTTTCCATTGCTATGATAAATAGGTTTTCTCTTTCATTACATCTTCTAGATTGTTATTATTTGCACATGTGAAATTTATTGATTTCTGTACATAACAAAGCATCTCAGAACACAATGTGCTGAGATCTACCCTACCCCACCCCCATTAGTCATGCTAATTACCATCACTGAGTCCATGTGAAGAAAGAGGAGTTGGTTGAGGGACAGATCCAGGTTAGGGCACAGGCCTGGCATTTGCTGACTCAGCACTGGTTTACTTGCTCCGATCAGATCAATCCCTACTGTCCAGAGGAAGGTACATGTGGTGAAGGTAAGTAATGACCTTTTCTGATTCTATGCAATCTGACCTACTTCTCAGAGGATAGGAAGTCCAAGAATATTTTTCTCAGTGCATCACCATTAGAATTTCATTTGCATAAATTTGGCCTGGAATTTTTTTCTGTGGAACTCTTTTACATTTTAATTTCAATGAGGTTTTCCTGTATTAGCTTCCTATTGCTGGTGTAACCACCATAAATTTAGGGGTTTAAAGCCATGCAAATATTCTTGTCTTCTATATACAGGTTAGAAATTCAACATGGGGCTCATTAAGCTAAGTTCAAGGTGCCGGTAAGGCTGCATTCCTTCTGCGGGTTCTATGAGAGAAACACTTCCTTCCCTTTTTCAGATTCTACAGGCCAGCTATATTCCTCAACTCACAGCCCTTTCTACTTTCTTCAAAGCCATCACTCCAACCTTTGTTCAGACTTCACATCTTCATCTTCTGACTTTGAAGTTTTGCCTCCCTGTTATAAGAACACTTGTGCCTTGGGCCTACCCAGATAAGCCAGTATAATTCCCTCATAAAAGGATGCTTAATTATTTATTTATTTTTTAAAATTTTATTTATTTATTTATTTATTTATTTATTTATTTATTTTTTAATTTTTTTATTTTAGAGAGAGAGAGCGCACACACTAGCCAGGGAGAGGGCAGGGGAAAAGAGCGAGAATCTTAAGCAGGCTCTGTGCTCAGCATGGAACCCAATGTAGGGCTCCATCCCACAACCCTGGGATCATGACCTGAGTCGAGATCAAGAGTCAGACACTCAACCTACTGAACCACCCAGGTACCCCTCAAGAGGATTAATTTAATCATATCTGTGAAGTCTCTTTTATCATGTAAGAAACACATTTACAGGTTCTAGGAATTAGAATGTGAATGTCTTTGGGTGCCATTATTTTGTCTACCACATTCTTCATTTACATTTTTTTCTATAGTTCTATGGTTGATGGACTATCTGGGAAGCGATGCCTTCCGGGAAGCAGCAGAGAGGAGGAAAGAGCCTGGACTCCAGACTCTGATAGACCTGGATTTGGGCCCTGATGCTGGGTGAACTTGTGGAAGTAACTTAATTTTTTTAAGCCTTTTGTCTTTTCAGTGGTGCTACATTAATATACTACTTAACTTAATTGGGCACTCAGGTTTCAATTAAGCAAACCAGTCTTTTGGTAACCCAACTGGTTGCTGGTTTTACCAGCCCAAACAGGGCATACCATCAAGGAAGACATCTATCAGTGTGGGCACACACATATCCCTCTATGTGGCACTCACAGGAGTGTCACAAATTATTCCAGCTAAGTGGTAAAGACAGTGGTGAGCTTTGCTGTCTTAAGTCAGCACCTGAATAACTAACCTGCAGGGCGTTCCTTATTGACATTGCTATACTTGGTTTTTCAAATATTTGTTATGCACTCCTGTAACTATACATAGATTCATCCAAACATCATATCTAATCATATTCTGGTTTGTTCTAGTCCCTCTCCACCTCCCAATAACTATTCTCCTGGGGCAGCATGCTATTAGAAAGACATTCTTTTCATGGTGTGGTTCCAGCTTTTGTTACTTTATTTTGCAAGCTGAACTTGGTAAGTCTGTCTGCCAATGTACCCGCTCCTACATCTGCAATTATAATTGAATCCACACATTTTGATTTAATCATACAACCTCATATAATACACTGGTTGCCATAGTTTTCTGCTACTTTAAGCATATTTAATTTATAAGCTACTGTATTTCTAGTGACTATTTCTGGCAAAGGATTTTATTGGTATCTACTATACTCTCTTCCTTCCAATTGGATCTAGTTGACATGTATGCACATTTAGAAATGCATGCAAAAGAAACAAGTTAGAATGGTTCAATTTTCTTATTCAATAAGATAGTATGAAGAGATTAGCCATATTCTAATCTCTTCGTGCCTTACCTGGAAAACAAACTTGTCCATTATCCAGCTCTCAGTAATTTCAGAATTAAAAGTCTTTGAATTTTATTAATACAGGTGATACATTAGATAGAAGGTACTCTGTTATTCTATGTGCCATCATAGTTATTTTTAATTCTTTGCAGGCATATATTTTTATCTTTTTTTAAAGTTTACTTATTTATCTTGAAAGAGGGAGAGACAGAGAAAGAGAATAAATGCAAGTGAGGGAGGGGCAGAGAGAGAGGGAGAGAGAGAGAATCTGAAGCGGTGCAGAGCCCAACGTGGGGCTGGAACTCACAAACCATGAGATCATGACCTGAGCCAAAATGAAGTCAGACGCTTAACTGTCTGAGCCACCCAGGTGTCCCAGCACATATTTTTATCTTGATCAGCATTTGCCTAGAATATTTTGTTTGGTGAGAACCTAGTAATGGAGTAAAACTCAAACAAATAGTTGCTAAGAGACTTTTCAGGGCACCAGTATCCTCTAGTTTGCCTAAGGTTTCCCAAAAAACATCCTGACAATTTTTCCCATTGGGTTGGGTCAGCATATAGCAAAGATTCCATCTTGATGCAAATGGACCCCATTTGCTGGAAGATCATATCAACTGTAGCAGCAGAGCTCATTCCTCGGCAACCTCCATTACCATCCTGAGCCACAGCCCCCCGTATATCTCATCCCCCTTGCCATTTCCCATAATCCATTCAGGTTAGTGGGTTGGGTCTGTTTCCTGGGTGGACCCCCATTTCTGCAGCCCTCTCCTATGCTAACCCAGGGTCCATTTGCCCACTAAGGGACTCTCCTCCACCAGAACAGGAACTCCCAGCTCAGAGATGGTATTACCTGCTTATTTCCCCTCACTGGATGTTTTGCATGCATCCAGTCAGCAAGTTTGATGGTGGCATTTATTTGATGTCCCCAGAAACCCAATAAAACTCAGATAACATCCTATGCAGGCTGCAACCCCAGGCTTTGTTTCCAATGAGAATACATGGACCCTGGAGGAGCTCTCAAGGGAAGCGGGGGACTTAAAATGACGTCAGAGCCTCAAAAGCTCAATTCAGGCCTTGGATGTATTCTGTATGTGAAATATTTCTATTTTGTTTTGTTCTATATTATCTAACTTGACTTAAAGGCAGCAAGATATCATACATCCCCTTAATAAAACCTCAAAGTCGACTTAAACTTTTAATATGACTCTGTAGAGAAAACAAAGCATTTGTGTTAAATGCTAAAGACATTAGGAAAATACACAAGTAAAGGAAAGTCATATCCATATCTGATTTCAATGGAAATGAATAGTGTAAAAGTTATTATGAATACCACTTACATAAAAAAAGAAATATAAGAATCACATCCTATATAAATGCAGAACATTGAAAGATGATAACCATCATTTAAATGCAATAGCAAACATAATTAGGATAAGGCTTCAGAAAAAAAAAGTTGCTGAGTGTATTAAAAATTCACAATCAATTGTTTGTTCTTATGTGAGACCATTAAGATCCAGAGTGATGTCAATCTAGTAGATAGATGTGGGAGTAGATACAGTTTCATACAGAGATCTAGCGATTGACACAGATAGAGAAGCTGATGGCTTTCTCTGAGAATGAATTAAATCCATAGCAAAATACTTACAAGAAGACAGTCACGGCCAAAGATGTGGTGAGAACACATGCACTAGGTGTTTTCCCCCTTACTATCCCAGGGAATGAAACAGAGGAGGACAGTAATTAACAAGGCCTCCTCGAGTTTGTTGTCAGGCAGGGTGATACAAGTTCACTAGCAACCACTGTCCTAATATGTGCACTTTGGGTTAACATAGTTAACCGGAAGCAGAAACCTGCCAGTAATTTTCTAGTGGTTCAGATTCCAGAATTTTCTATGATGGAGATATTCGGTAGTCTGGGTATATTTACCAAGCAAAGACACCCTGGCCTACATAAGCAGCCTCCGATGGCAAGATATATCCACAAGAAAACGTCCATAAATTGCCACAAACAGTACTTTAAAGGTTTCACAGAAAACATTGTAAAGCATATTACTAACTTCTGTGAGTAACACTGACCACACTGTCAAAAACACAGGATCGTTTCCCACCAACTCATAAATCATCTGTGTGTGTGTGTGTGTGTGTGTGTGTGTGTGTGTGTGTGTAACTTCACTGTTTAAAAATTCATTTTCATTTGACAAAACAATTAGCATTCTTTCTGAAGTTGAGATCAACATGTGAAAATGTTGTCTAGTTCTGTAAACCAAGATGACAGATTGAATACACTGTGCATACCTCACAAAATCCTAAAAGGGAGAGAGGGCACATTACAGGGAGTTGCTCAGAGTTTGTTTAGAATGGCCCGCCAACCTCTATTGTAGGTGTATATGGGGATTCCTTTTCAAAGGAATTAAAGGAAGGCTTGCTGACATGGCTATCTTCAATATTTTAATTGGAGACGCTTTCTTATAGGTCTAGACATGTAACTATGTCTTCATTGTCTACTAAACCCAGTTTTGCTTTAGTGCATCCAGGATGTTGATGAAGTGTCTTTGAATCAATGAAAATGTCTAAAAATGAGAATAGGGAAGATGAAGCCATTTGCAAATGGTTAACAAAAATACTTTATCCAACTGCCAACCTCTCACTTAACACTAAGCACTTGTACCACAAAGGCTTTGCTCATTCTTTCTTTTTCCGGCATTCTTTCCCAAGGTTTGCATGGGCTCTGTAACATGTTATCTGCATGCCTGTGCAGGCCCTTGCATGGGCTATCATGAGGAATTTGGGGTTTGGGTACAAAGTGGACAAGTTCCACATGTCCATCAACTGAGTGAGACCCAATGTGATGGTTTGTCATTTTCATACATGCTGAACCTCCAGAGCATTTATGGCAGCTGAAGAAACCTTGGTACCTGTGCAACTGAAGTATCTTAGCAATTCCATAATGAAATTCACATGGAATCTCCCAACCCAGCCAGATTTGTGTCAGCTTTCTTAACATGTTCCAGTTGCATGAAATACTAATTAAAGGCACTCATTGTTAACTGATATAAATAGTCCCCACTTAGCCCATTATAGGTATGGGCTGTAAAACAAACAATTACGTGACAGATGATACATGTGAACATAGAGAAATTCTGTAATGACATTTCTGTAACTCTGTAACCTCTTCAACCACCATATGTTCCACATTAGGAGCTAAAAGGGGTGCTGATTGCGAAGGTGACACACCCTCCTGCGTGTGACTTTTCTTCTAAGAATAGAAAGCACCTCTGAAGGATTTATATTACAAATGGAGTTGAGGCAATGAAATCATTAATGGGAGTTGGTTTTTAACTGTTCCATGTGCTTGGGATTCTGTACCCTGGTGCCAAGCAACGCCATCAGGTTACCTACAGAATTCTCCAATCTGAGGAGAGGGAAATCAAGGGAAGCAACGGTGTGCAATCCAGCATGTCTGTCTTCAGAAGGCGCTAATTTATCCCTGAACACTCAACTTTAAAAGAGATTTTGACACAGTGCAAAATTAAGTTTGAAATCTGTTATTTTTCTCCAAGAGATAAGGCAATTGCATGTCAAAATAACTAATGAATACATTCATTGATGAATTGCCATGAATATCATAATCCTGGCAATCAAATAAATACACAAATTAACTAAACTATGCAATAGCAAACCATCTCCTACTTTCTTGTCTCTATCTTATTCTCCTAACACAAATTACAGGTTTTTCTTCTGAAATCCTGACTAAAGAAGGATTGTATGACAACTGAGCTCATCAAACAAGAGAAATTGAAATACTCATTTTAGTTGAACAGCTACTCTGTTTAAAAGATTGTCGGGGCTCCTGAATGGCTCAGTCAGTTAAGAGTCCCACTCTTGGTTTCGGCTCAGGTCATGCACTCATGGTTCATGAGTTCAGGCCCTGTTCGCGTGCTCTCTCTCTCTCTCTCTCTCTCTCAAAATAAATAAAGAAACCTAAAAAACATTTTAAAGAAGATTGTGAACATTCTATTAAATTATAAAGTTTTCATAAACAAATGGCACATGATCTCTACATATGCAACCTTTGGTAACTCTGAAAAATGGCATTTTCGATTCCATGAATTTGCATTTCCTGGTTTCTTTCTATTTTCTAGGTTTTACGTTAGAGGCTTTATAGGGTTTATTCTTGTTTACTTCTTAAAAGCCTGTAGGGCAAGCATTATTATTATTCACATCTTATAGACAAAGTAATTTCAGCATATTTGAGGTTTCTTCCTCAAAAAAATCTTAAGGTTTTTATTTATTTTGAGGGAGAGAGAAAGCACAGGAAGGGGAGGGGCACAGAGAGACAAGAGAGTGAGAATCCCAAGCAGGCTGCACTGTCAGTGTGGAGCCCAATGAGAGACTTAAACTCATGAACCATGAGATCGTAACCTGAGCCAAAGTTGGACGCTTAACCTACTAAGCCACACAGATGCCCTCTGCTCAAATTTTTGATTAGCTACTATGAGCTAGACTCTGTGATGAGAGTTGGGGATAACAAAGGTAACAAGAAAGGAATGGCCCCTATTCTCACAGAATTTAGTCCAGTAAGGGAGATAGATGTGAAATCATTGGTAACAACTAATTAAATGAAACTGTGCTAAATGCCTTGGAGGGAAACTTTTGAGACCTTTGAGAACATACACGAAGGGAGGTATATCCCAGTTTGGTGTGTCAAAAAGGACTTGTCTGAAGACATCTGCTCAGTTTGGGACCTGAAGTATGAATAGGATCCAAGCAGGCAACGTGGGGGTAAAAGAGCTTCCCAGTGAAACGATGCCAGGTGTCCTGAGAGTGGAAAGAGATAAGCGTATTTGCAAAACAGAGAGGAGGCCAGAGGGCTTGAAAAAGAATAAATAGGAAGAGAGTAGAGCACGTGAAGTAGGGGGTGTGGGGGTGGGGAGGCCAGGCCAGGTCACCACGGTTTCTGCTAATTTCACCAAGTTTTGTGGACTTTGTTTTAAGTGCAAATGGGAACTGCTGAAGCAAGAGTGTTGTGGATCAAATTTGCTTTAAAAAAAAAATTCCCTAATCAACATGAGGAAAGAGGCAAGTCTAGAGCATGGAACATTACACTATACAACTGGATAGAAATTCAATGTTACAAACAAGGTATATGTGGGGTTAGGGATGGGAGAGGTTTTTAAAAGAAATCCTCAATATTGAGTCCTTAGAAAGACTCATAATCAATGCAAAGAGTGATACTTGATTTGTTCCTGACTTCATCAGGAATGGCGATAAAAGAAATTTTAGAGACGATATAGGAAATTTTACTATAGATTAGTTACTAAATTATGGTACAGTATTATTTTTTAATTTTATTAGGTATAGAAATAGTGTTTGGTTATGTAGGAGCATGTTCTTATTTTTCTGGTCATGTGTGCTGAAGTATTTAGAGACAAAATGTCATGATGCTTGCAATTTTTTTTCTGAACCATTTCAAAGTAACACACACATATACACCTAAGTACCTCTATATGGTTTTCATTTTATTATTCCGTCTGATTTTCTTCATCTTTTATTATTATTATTATTATTATTATTATTGTTATTATTATTTGTAATATGAAGTCAAAGAAAACAACCAGGCTTCTTGGTAAGCGTGGTTGCCATTGGGTGGAACTAGTAGACACAGAGATATGAATTAGTAGATTATGCAGAAACATGGGTAAAGGATGAGAGAAGCTTGGCTAAAGGGTTTGCATTATGGAGGGAGATACATGGATGCATGTGGAATATAATTAGAAAGTAGACTCAACAGCATTTGGTACATTGATGAGTTATGGAGGAAAAGAAAGGTATCAAGGTAACTCCCAGGTTTCTAGACAAACAACTAAATGGATGGTTGTACCACTTACTGAACTAGGAAACAGTAGCAGAGGAGCAGGTATGTGGGATAAAGATTTCAAACTCAATTTAGGGCATTTTGAGTATGAGTACTTGAAGACACCAACATGTAGATGCCAAGGTGGCAAATATATATGCAGATCCGGACCACAGTAAGGAACACACACACACACACACACACACACACACACACCCCACACACACCACACTCTGTTAAGCTGGGATCTTTTTCTCCAGCTAGAGTCTCAGATCAAACAGATGTTTGAATTTAGCAGTGGTAGAGGCTTTGCCAGCAGGAATAAATAAAGAGAATAATGCCAAAAAAATCAGGATATTGTGAAGATGATTAAGGCATTTGCATGTGGAAGTTAAGCATTATAGAAAGGGAAGTAATGAAAGGAGAGACCTGTGGATGGGAGAAAGTAAATTATTCAGTAGGTTGGAAGTCACGTTACAATCGAATAACAGGTGAAGTGTTATAAGTTGAAGAGACAAAATTGAAATAGTATGAGATAATGTATGGAGAGGAAAATTTTTGAGAAAGTTTGAATGGAGATGATAAGACTCAGAGGAGGACTGTGGAATCAGTAATACAGGGGGGATGGATTAAAAAGGAGGCCACTGCTGAGTTAGAATTAGATTTGGTTGCTTGACATAGGGTGCCCTAAAATGCCAGTGGCTCAAAAAGACTGAAAGATTATTTCTCACTCTTATAAAAAATTTCAGCATTAGGCAGTCCAGGGAAACTGTTATCCTGGTCCTGGACTCCTACCTTACTGTAATAGATTCCTATTGCTGCCTTAGCAAATTACCAAAAACCCGGTGGCATAAAACAATATAATTATTATCTTATAGTTCCATAAGTAAGAAGTCCAACTTTCATTGGGATAAAATCCCAAGGTTTTAGCAGGGCTGTGTTCCTTTCTGAAGGATCTAGGGAAGATTTCATTTCCTTGCCTTTTCCAGCTTCCAGAGGCCATCTGCATTTCTCAGTTTAGGGCCCTCTTCCTCTATTTTCAAGGCCAGCAGTGGTGGGGTGATTACTTCTAATGTCTCACCACTCTGATCGCCTCTGCTGCCTTCCTTTTCCTTGTGATTATACTGGACTCACTCAAATAATCTAGGATAATTCCTCTTTCAAGGTACTAAATCACATCTGGAAAATCTCCTTTGCCGTGTAAGGTAATTTCTACACAGGTTGCAAGGATATGAGTATTGTTTGGGGGTTGGGGGGAAATGATTTTGCCTAACACACTTACAAATTCCCCAAGCTCATCATATGATTTCCATTCTGAGTCACTTTAAAATGTAAGATAGGGGTCCTGCATTTTAAGGTTAGCATGTAGAAAGTAGTGATAGATCATTACTCACCTCATAAAAGCAATGAAAATTGATAACTTACAAAAATAATCTTAAAAGACACAGGAGAGCTGTGAAAGCAAAGAGGTTTACAAAAATTCAATTCCAGTGAGGGCTTCCTAGGTGAGAAGAGATTGAGGGATGTTTTCCACCTTAGGGGAATTTACTGAGTCTGAGCACGGGGTGAAGATCATGCTTGATAGGCAGCAGAATTCTACTGGATAAAAAGAGAAACCAGCAGAGCTTCTCATGCCTGTATGGGCTGGAAGGGTGAATTCGAATCTGGAGATTTTAAATTTCAAACATAGAGCCACTTTCCCCCATGAAACTAAGTGCTAGGCTAATGAGGAAGCCTGATGGGCTGCACTGGAAAAGCAGAATAAGATTTCCTATTGGGTCTTGAAGCTTACATTCCCAAATCCTGAGAGACACCTGAAATAAATTCTGACATGTCTAACACTCATGAAATTTGAAATGAAAAATGAATTGATTCTAATTAAAACCCCAACCCAGCCTAAGTTCAATTATTAATGGAATGAGAATAATCAGTCCCTCACTCTGTCTTCCTAACAAAGAAGGGTAAGCCCTCTCTGAGACAAAAATAACATTAACTCAGTATCCATGGTTCTTTCATGCACATGTCCAACATGTAATTAAAAATTGAGAGATAAAGGGGCGCCTGGGTGGCGCAGTCGGTTAAGCGTCCGACTTCAGCCAGGTCACGATCTCGCGGTCTGTGAGTTCGAGCCCCGCGTCAGGCTCTGGGCTGATGGCTCGGAGCCTGGAGCCTGTTTCCAATTCTGTGTGTCTCCCTCTCTCTCTGCCCCTCCCCCGTTCATGCTCTGTCTCTCTCTGTCCCAAAAATAAATAAAAAACGTTGAAAAAAAAAATTAAAAAAAAAAAAAATTGAGAGATATGAAGGATAAAAATGTGATAAATAAAAATGTGACTGATAATCAAGGGAAAAATAGACAACAGAAGCTAACCCATGGATGACTCACTTGTTGGAATTAGCAGAGATAGATTTGAAAAATAATTATTATATATTCACTAAATAAATTAGAAGAAAAGATTGACAAAAATAAAATAAAATCAGAGAATTTCAATAGATCATGAATTAAAATCTATAAAGGGAACCAAAATGGACATTGTAAACTTGGAACATGTTTATATCTGATCATCTCATATTATGATCATCTGATCTCACTGGAAGAGCTTCAGAGCATACCTGATTGAGGAGAGGACAGAATAAACTAAAATACAGGTCAACAGAAATTATCAAAATTTAAATACAGACGAAAAATGAATTAAAAAGAAAAAACAGAATCAAGCTTGAGAGATGCATAGAACACAGCCAAATGGTCTAGCATGCATGTAGCTAGAATGCCCGAAAGAGAAGAGATTGGGGATAGAGCAAAAGGGATAATGGCCAATTATTTTACATAACTGATATAGGATATTAATCCACAGAAGAAACTGTTGGAAACCAAAGACACAGAGAAAATTATAAAAGCCACCAAAGGGGAGGATAAAAAGACAGATAACCCTTAAGAAACAATGATACAAATTATAGTAGACCTTTGGGCAAAACCTATGGAAGTTAGCAGACAGTGAAACAATATATTTAAAGAGCTAAAAGACTGCCAACCTATAATTCAACTTAGCAGAAAAAACCTTCAAAAGTAAATGAGAAATCAGATATTTTCAGGCAGACAGAAGTCGACAAAACTTTCTGCCAGTAGACCCACAGTATAAGACATTAAAGAAAGCTCTTACAGCAAAGGGAAAATGATCCTATAAGGCAGCAAAGAATGTAAAGAAGCAGTGAGAGGCTTCAGAAGGGTTACACTCGGGGAGGGGGGAAAATAAAGGACTCTCAACTCTTAACGTTGCAAACAAATTGTTATAGCGTTTTGTGGTTTTAAAAATATGTGTATAGGGGTGCCTGGATGGCTCAGTCGGTTAAGCATCTGACTCAGCTCAAGTAATGATCTAACGGTTCATGGCTTTGAGCCCTGCATCAGGCTCTCTGCTGTCAGCACAAAGCCTGCTTTGGATCCTCTGTCCGCCCCCTCTCTGTCTTCCCCTCCCCCACACATTCTCTCTCTCTCTCTCTCTCTCAAATAAATAATATTTTTTAAAAAATTTAAGTAAACTTATTAAATAGTCCAATTTAATGGCAATATTGTCATACTGAATAACAATCTAAAAGACCCACAACCATATACTGTTTATAGGAGACATACTTTAGATGTAAGAATATACCTGGATTGAACATAAAAGAATGGGAAAAGATGCTCTCTGCAGACACTAGTCAAAAGAAAGCTGGGATGACTGAAATTACTTAAAGGCAAGAAGCATTAATAGAGCTACAAGTGTTTCTTTTTTCCATAATGATAAAACAAGTCAATTTATGATAGAGACATAACTATTCTAAATATATATGTATTTAATACACATCTTCAAAATAGACAAGACAAAATTGCCAGAATAAAAAAAGAAATTTGCAATCATAATTTCAGATATAAACATACCTAAGTAAATGGCAGAATATGTCCACAAAAATAAGTGAGGATACAGAAGATATGAAAAACATCATTAATCAATATAACCTAAATTACATTTAGAACACTGAGCTCAAGAACTACAAAGTAGACATTCTCTAAACTATGCAATTCTCATCAGGAAATACACAGTATGCTCTCTAACACTGAAATTAAACTAGAAATTGATAACAAAAAAAAATCTAGAAAACACACAAATGTTTAGAACATAGTTAACACAACTCTAAGAATTAACACAACTCTAAGTAGTCCATGTGTTGAGCAAGAAATCACAAAGAAGATTAGGAAATAATTTGACACAATAATGTTAAAAATATAATATTCAAATTTATGGGAGAAAGATTTACAGTTTTAATGCATGGATTAGAAAGGAAGAAGGGCTTATAATTAATGATCTAAAATTTCACCTCTAAAGAGAAAAAGATGAACAAATTTAATCACCCCAGGGCTCCTGGGTTGCTCACTTGGTTGAGCATCAGATTCTCGGTTTTGGCTCAGGTCATGATCTCGTGGTTCATGAGTTTGAGCCCTGCATCAGATTCTGTGCTGGTGGCACAGACCCTGCTTGGGATTCTCTCTCTCTCTCCCTCTCTCTGTCCCTCCCTTGCTTGCACATGCACACATTCTCTCTCTCTCAAAAGAAATAAACTTAAAAAATTAAATTAATAATAATAAAGAGCAGAAATCAATGAAATAGAAAATAACAATGAAGAAAATCAACAAATCAAGAAATTGAGTCTTTTGAAAAGATTGATAAAATTGAAAAAAATCCAAGCAAGATTGATCTAAAAAAGAGAAAATGTAAATACTCTGTCAGAAATGAAAAGAGAGATATTACTACAGATCCCAGGTTATTAAAAAGAATAATCAAAAGATATTATGAAAAGCTTTATAGTGTAAAATGCCTTCAAAACCCCCAAACATCCTAAGCTCATCCCAGGAGAGCAGAGGCAGGAAGGAAAAAGGGTGTATCGCTCTGTGTCATGAAGACTTTCTGGCCGACCCACATATACTTCTGCTTAACCTTTTTTGGACAGAATGCAGTCAAATGGCACGTGTTCTCTGCTGCTCATCAAAGAAATGGAGAGGATTCCCTGATCCAGTGTGACCCGTGACTAGATGGGTAAATCATTAGCAAACCCAAAGGATCTTTCTCACACCAAACCGTATCTTTCCACTTAGTCTTTATTATAGGCGATGTTTTGTTTCTATAGCCACTGATTCTTTTGTCCCATTTGTTTTCTTGATTCTTTTGCTTCCTTTTGAATCCAGATATGAAAGAAAGTTGTCACTGGTCGCCCACATAGAGACTCAACATCTGTATTCCAGAGAAGAGATTCAGACATCATTCAATCGAAGCCTTTCTTTACACAGATAGGAAACTGGCCCTCAGCTGCCAAGTTCACATATTGAGAATGACAAAACTAGAGTCACAATTGAAACTAGAGTCAGGCTATCTAATGTCATATCTAGTGCTTTATCCAGTAACTATTGAGGGCTCTTTGGTACTTCTATGAGAAAGAGAGGAGAGGAAAAGAAAATGAAAGGGAAGGGGAAGAGGAAGAAAAAGGGGGAAACCAAGGAACAGAGAGGTTAATTAATTTTCCCAAAGTGACACAAAATCAGAATCCAAATTTGGCAGTCTCCAAAGCTCATAGTTATGCCCAAAATGCTACGTTCTGGACCATTTTACTAAGAACCATTTCCCTCTAGAAATTCATTGGAATTTTTAATAGGATCTTCCATTTCTTAACCACAAATAAGCATTTTTTTTAAACTTCATATTATGAAAATTTTCAAACATGAGCAAAAGTACAAAGAATTAGTATAATGGATTTTCTATAGGCATCATCCAGCTTAGATAGTTATCAATATTTTTCTAAGGAAATAAGAGAGTCTAATGGAGCAACTTCAGTATAAAGAAGAAAGTACTAGGAAAGAGAACAGACTTTTTTTCACATAGAAATAGTGTCTTCTGCCAAAATTTGTCACCTCAAGGTACTATATTGAAGTATCACAAAGAAATCCTCTAGCTAAAATCACAAAAGCAGCAAATTGATAAGAGTGCATTATTTTCTTTATTCAGTTAGATAAGACAGTAAGTATTTGGCAGTATCCTCTGCAAGTGAAAATGATTTTGGCTTCACCCCTTTGATGCATAATTGACATTTAGAAGTTGAATGTCATAAGCTGAATTTCCAAAAACTGAAAGCAAATCTCCCTTTGTATATGAACATCATGATTTTAAAGATAGTCTCTCGGGTTCTTTTGAGGCCAACTTTTTGACATTTGGGAAATGTATTTTACCTTCAGGTTGGTTGTGATGTAAATGCTAGAAAGTACTATGTAATCCTCAACGATGATAGCAACACACAAATGGGTTTTAAAAGTTATATCTACACACACACAATAGAGTCACATCATAAGCATATGTAATTGACATGAGTTACCTCCCTAGAGGAGAGAGAATAATAGCCTATGATGTTCTCATACCATCTCCCCAGGAATGCAGAGCTTTAGAAGAAGAGCCCAGGACAGAAGTTTTAAATATGTCCTACTTTCATATAATTCCAAAGTTGCATGCCACTCAGATATAAGCATCATATTTAAAATCTAACACACAAAGAAAAAGAAAAAGGAGTACATTCTCAAAAGAAAATCAGTCGAGTCCTATTCTGAGATAAACCAGATGTTAGAACTAACAAGGATTTTAAAGTCATTGTAATTATGCTCATGAAGTAAAAGAGCAAATTTTCATGAATGAAAATCTCAGCAGAGAAATAAGAAATCATAGAATATAAATAGGAACAAAAAAGGAGGAAATTCTATATCTGAAAAACATAATTCTGAAAAAAAATCACTAGATGAATTTAATGGCTGAACAGACATGGCAAAAATATAAATAAGTAAGCTTGAAGAAAGAGTTATAGAAATTATCCAAGGTGAAGAACAGAAAGAAAAACGTTTAAAAAGAACAAGGCCTTAGGGATCTTTTAGATAGAATCAAACAGTCTAACATACAAACTTGATGACAGACAGAAATTTGCAGAAACAAGATGCTAAATGAAAATTAAAAATTATAAACCCAAAGAAGCCCATTTTAAGGCACATCATGTCAAACTATCCAAACTGTTCAAAATGGCTGTCTTATTTTTTGTTTGTTTCAAGTTTTTATATAAATTCCATTTAGTTAACATACAGTGTAATATTAGTTTCAGAGTAGAATTTAGTAATTCATCACTTACATATAACACCCGGTGCTCATCACAAGTGCCCTCTTAAATACTCATCACCTATTCAAAATGGCTGTTTTAATATACCTCTCTCAGATCCAGACAAATCAACTGGATACAAAATTAGTGAGAACACAGAATATGTGAACAATAAAATTAAAACTGTGATCTTATAGTTGCATACAGAATCCTGTACAGTAACAAATATAGACATTATTTTTATGTATACTTGAAACATTTATAAAAATTGACCACATATTGACCCTAAAAGACTGAAAATACAATAAAAACTTGAGATCATAAAGGATCACATCATCTAAACATAATTCTGTTCAATCTGAAAATGACATTTAAAAATTTTAGCGACACCTGGGTGGCTCAGTCGGTTAAGCATCCAACTTCGGCTCAGATGATGATTTCACAGTTCGTGAGTTCAAGCCCCACGTGAGTTCAAGCTGAGCTGTCAGCACAGAGCCTGCAGCCTGCTTCAGATTCTGTGTCTCCCTCTCTCTCTGCCCCATACCACTTACTTTCTCTCTCTCTCTCTCTCTCTCTCTCTCTCAAAAATAAACATTAAACAAAAGTTTACAAAAATAATTTTAAAATTTATGTGTGTTAAAATTAAAAACACACTCCTGAATTACTCATGGATTTAAGTGGAAAACAATGATCTAAATAATGAAATATTTATAACTAAGTGACTAAAAAGCACACCCTATCAAAACTTGTGGTTTGCAATAAAGGTGTACTTAGAAGGAAATTTATACAGTCAAATGATTTATTAAAAAACAAGAAAATTGGGGCGCCTGGGTGGCTTGTCGGTTAAGCGTCCGACTTTGGCTCAGGTCATGATCTCACAGCTCGTGAGTTCAAACCCCGCGTCAGGCTCTGGGCTGACAGCTCAGAGCCTGGAACCTGCTTCAGATTCTGTGTCTCTCTCTCTCTCTGTCCTTCCCTTACTCTCTCTCTCTCTCTCTTTCAAAAATAAATAAATGTATATATATTTTTTAAGTTACAAAATATATTAAAAAAATAAAATAAAATAAAAAACAATAAAAAATTAAAAAGAACTTAACAAATAGAAAGTAAATTCAGTATAACAGAAATGATCAACAAGAGAAAATGCATTCATTTTTAGAAGGCATAAAAATGGCACATTTCTAACAAAATAGAATAAAAAATTATATTATATAATTATATTTATAATTATATTAAGAATATTTATATTAAGAATTATATTAAGTTTGTAGAGATCCAGGGGAGATATAAGTAATCTTGGAATTTTCTGAGAATAACTTTGTACCATTAATTTGAAATTTTAGATGAAATTGACAACTTTCTGGAAGAAATATGAATGAAAATAATTTACTAAAGAAACAATAACACTTCAATAGACTGATAACTATCAAAAAAAATTGAAGAGAAATTGAGTCAGTAGTCAGAAATACCTCTTCCATAGAGACATACAGCTGAGGCTACTTTGTAAGACCACCAAAAATATTCAAGAAAAGAATAATTATTAGACAAATTGTTTCAGAATATAGACAAGGAAAGATATATCCCCAAGATCTTTTTTGAGCTTGGCATAACCATGACACAAAAATATGATAAGAATAGTACAAGAGAAAGAAATTATAGGCCACTTAACTTATAAGTATGATCATAATGGTTCTGGATTAAATATTAACTAGTTAAATGCAGCAATATGCAAAACTAACACATGAACAAGTAAGTTTTCCCCAGGAATACAAGAATGGTGTAGCATTAGAAAATATACAGATATAAATAACCTCATTAAATAAAGAGAAAAATTACATAATCATCTCAATAAATAAAGATAATCATTTAAAATTTAATATTCATTCATGTTAAACAGAAAAAATGTTGGCATAACAGAATGTGATATTAGATCTTTCCTGTTGTCGCTGGATTAGGGTTGAAGCCCCAAAAACTTAGAAAAGAGAAATAAATTTTAAGTATTTCACATTCTAAAAGCAACCTGCTCAATTCACTACTGACAGACTTGGAAAAGGGATGATCAAATTCCTTTTCTGTCCTTTTGAGAAGGATGAAAAATCAGACAGTTGTACCATGTAATCTGACATGCATGCATCGGGAAAAGGAAGAAGATGCTCATCTTCACTCAAACCCAATTCGAAGGCCTTCAAAAGAGCACCTGGAAGGGGCACCTGGCTGGTTCAGTCAGTAGAACATGAGATTCTTGATCTCAGGGTTGTAAGTTCGAGCCCCACGTTGGGTGTAGAGATTACTTAAAAAAATAAAATCTTAAAAAAAAAAAAAGAGCACCTGAAAAATATGAATGTGTCCTTTGATTTGGGAATTTATGACTGGTACCTATCATGGATGTTTGCCTTGGGAAGTCTAAAAGCAAGAAGCTGTATCCTGAGGTGACTCAGGTAGCAGAGATAATACTTCATGGGATAAGCTCCTGTTCCCCAGTGTGGTGAGAATAGGAATGAGAGGTGTATCTCATGGGCCATCTTAAAGTCCCACAAAAGGGAAACAAGTCTGGACCATCCGAAAAGGAACCCTGTCTGAAAGGGCTGATGGAAGAGGTGAGGATATCCCTAGAGGGTAGTGGACCACTGGAAACCAGCAGCCTGAGGGTAGCCTCATAAAAGACCAGGTGGTAAAGACTTTGCCTGACTGAAAATATCTAAATGCAAGAAACCCACTGAGAGGGTCACTTCAAAAAGCTATGAAAGCACTCCAGGAAAGGAACATCAGCTTTTCAACATCCACCATATCCAGAGAATAGCAATGACAGTCAAGGAAGACTTCCTAACTTCTTCCTCCCATGTTAGACCAATCCTGGAAAGGCCCAAATACCAGTGGTGAGTCTGAGAAAAGGAATAGTGAAGAAATAGTGAGGAAACATCCAAGCCTCTTTCTCTCACTGTGGAGCTTGCAGCCTGAGATGCACCCCATGTACAGCAGGGGAATTTTAAGTTGGATTAAAGTCTGGAGTTTTATTATTAAACTAGACTTGACCATTTATAACCTTAAAGTAGCTGGAGAACATTTTATGACCTGAGACAACTGGCAAAACTAGGGAATCTGACTATGCTTTCATCCCAAGCCGGAAAGAACTATAATCAGAGCTAAATTAATCAAGAGTGCTTGGGAGGGGGGGAGAGAAAATTTATTTCTGCCAGCATAGTGCTGAATCCAGCCTGTTCAATAAGCTGGTTACACTAGGAAAGGAAGGTAACTGTATTAACTTGTTAAATAGAATCTATTCCAAACCACAGGGAACACATTTAATGTGATACTTTGGATGTGCCCTTGTTAAGTCAAAGAAAATATCAGGATGATTACATTCACTGGCTCTATTCATCATTGCATTGCCCTTGGAAAGTGTAGCCAATGCAATAAGGCTAGAAAAGTGTATACATAAGGAATAGTAAGTGGAAAGGATGAGAAGAAATGTTATTTCCAGACAATGTGATAGTCCATTTTAAAACGCGAATATATTATAAACTATTAGTTTTAATAAGAAAGATTAACATTCAGGAATAAATAATTGTCTTTGTCGTGGTCTGATCCCATGTTTGTATAATAGTTATTAGGTGTAAAGCTTCTCCTCTGCTCCTAGAAAGTACTGCTATAATTGAATTGTGTCCCCCCCTACCCCATATTTATACAATGAAGCCCTAACTTCCAGCAACCCAGAATGTGACTATGTTTGGAGACAGAGCCTTTAAAGATGTGATTAAGTTAAAATGAGGCTGTTACTATAGGCCCTACACCAATATGATTGGTGTCGTAACAAGAAGAGCTTGGAACACACATAAAGGGAATGCCAGGGATATTCACGCACAGAGCAGAGACCATGTGAGGACACAGTGCAAGATGGCCATCTACAAGCCAAGGAGAGAGGCCTCAGAAGAAATCAAGCATGACAACCCACTGAACTTGGACTTCTACTTCCAAAACTATAATATAAATTTCTGTTGTTTAAGCTACCCAGTATGTGGTATTTTGTTATGGTAGCCCTAGCAGACTCATATAGTCTTATAAATTAACAATGTCTAATTAAAATGTAACAGGAAAAAAATACCCCATTTAAAATAGCAATAGGGGCACCTGCATGGCTTAGTTGGTTGAGCATCTGACTTGGGCTTATGCCATGATCTCACAGTTCATGAGTTCAAATCCCACATTGGGTTCACTGCTGTCAGCATGGAGCCCACTTTGGATCCTCTGTCCCCCTCTCTGTGACCCTCCCTTGCTGGTGCTCTTTCAAAAATAAATAAACATTTTTTTTAAAAAATAAAGCTTCTGCTGTTATTGTTTAAAATAAAATAAAACAGCACAATAAAACTACAAAATACTTACTCAGGACTAGATCTAACAGTACATGTTTATGAAATTTGTGGGGAAAATTATAAAGCTTCCTAAATAAATGGAAAAATAGAGCAATCCATTCTTAGGAAGATCATATCATAAATATTCCCATTCTTCCCCAAATTAATCTATTACATTTAGTGCAATAACATCAATTCAGCTCAAACAGAGTTTTCATGAAAGTATAAAGAGATGAAAATAACAACAAAAACATTGATTAAGTACATGGAAGAAGACACTAGATTCCCCTATCTGGCTATGATTTAAAAGTCTTAGTAATGAAGACAGAGTAGTCATTATGCATTTAAGAAGTATTATTTTAGCTTTCACTATGAAATATATTAATTATTGTTGTTTTCAGATTTTATAAAATCATGTTAACAATTGTCTACTATTCAGGTTTCCTAAAAGATTTTTTTATTGTTATAGAAATAGATATTGTGACGATGCCTTTTCAACATCTCAAGAAATGACCATGTGGCTTTACTTATTTCACCTAATAAAAATTGTATTCCATTAATTGATTTCTTACATGGAAACACCCTTTTGTTTCTGGAATAAACTCAACCTGGTGGTAGAATGTAGTACCTTTAACATGTAGCTAAATGTAATTAGCTAATATTATATTTGGTGTTCGTGAGTGGATATTCACAAGTAAGATTGACCTATAGCTTTCTTTTTCTGTTTTCTATTTTAGTATTGAAGTTTTCTGGTTTTAAAAATGTATAGCAACTTCATTTTTATCTTTTGGAATAGTTTAGATGGGATATTAGAAAATCTATTCTTTGTTTTTTAAGTTTATTTATTTTGATAGAGAGAGTAGAGAGAGAGAATTGTAAGAGGGGGAAGGGAAAAGAAAGAGAGATACAAATCCAAGCAGGCTATGCACTGTCAGCAAGGAGCCTGATATGGGGCTCAATCCACAAACCATGAGATCATGACCTGAGCCAAAATCAAGAGTTGGATACTTAACTGAGCCACCAAGGTGCCCCTAGAAAATCTATTCTTGAGGGCTTGAAAGAATTCACTTGAAAAAACTCTGGGCCTATGGCCACTTTCCTTTTAGGTTGGTGGTGTTTGTTAAAAACATTTTACATGGATTACAATGCTATGCCTGTTTAAGTTTTCTACTTCATCTGGAGTTAGCTTTGGAAACTTAATTTAGAAATATTTTCAAGATTTTTTCACAAGGAGTTGTAGATTAAAACAACCACCACCAGGGGCACCTAGTGGCTCCATCGATTAATCGTTGGACTCTTGATTTTGCTCAGGTCATAATCCCAGAGTCATGGGATTGAGCCCCACATTGGGCCCTGTGTCAAGCATGGAGCCTGCTTAAGATTCTCTCTCTCTCTCTCTCTCTCTCTCTCTCTCTCTCTCTCTCTCTCTCTCTCTCTTCCCCCCCCTCTGCCACCCTCCTGGGCTTGCATGCTCTCTCTCTCTCTCTCTCTCTCTGTCTCTAAAATTAAAAAAAAATTTTTTAAATTAAAAACACACACACACACACAACAACAATGAAACAACTCTATGTATCAGGTTCAGGTAGGGGAGAAACAGCTGCCCATTAAGTCATTAGTCTCTGAGTTTGGGACCTTGCTCTCTGAGTCTGGGAATAGAACAAGGTTATAATAGGAAATCTCTTTTTAACTTTGATCAAAACATTTTTTCATGAAGTGAACTGAGCGTGTCAAATGTTAAAGTCTAAGTACATTTCCTCTGCCTAGCTTAGGAGGATACAGGTAAACAATAGATCTACCTGATTCTCCAAAAGGGCTCACCTTCTGGTTACAATTTGCTTATCCAATGAAGAACACAATGCACAAAGGTAACCAACAGCTGGGTAGTGTGCCCCTATAGAAACTAATTCTTCACTGTCTCCTTCCACCATTGTAGGGTGTCAGCCACACCAGATCACTCAGTCCTTTGACTAATTCTGTACATTCAATTCTGTTTCAGGAAGCTCCAGTTAATTTCCATTTCTCTGCACACCTGTCAGTCCCCGCACTTTCTGCCCAAACCCCCTCTAGCCTGCCATTAACCCAGAAATGCATGCATTTCAAATTTCTAGGTCTAAATTCTGAAACAGAATTCTGTTTCTTCTCATGAAGAACAGCAAAGAAGCTGCTGCCAGGTTTAAATTATTGTGGGGTCCCAAGTTTTGGTGCAGACCCACGTGGGTCAATGTCAGTACAGGACACCCAGTAGCCAAGAACGGAAGCTTCTTAGGAGGCTGGCATCTTGGGGCCAAGATCTAAATGCAGTGATCTTCCCTCCCACACCCACAATCAATTTTCCTCTTTAAAGGATTGCCATTCCTTCTTCAAAGAATTTCAGATCCCTGAGCTCAGGTAATAGTTGAAAGAGAGAAGAAAAAGAGATGGTAGAGATAAAGGAGATAAAGGAGAGGGGAGGGGAAATTATACACATGAAATTTTTTTTTTGCCTGTAAATGGAAAAAAAAAAAAAAGTTTGGCAAATTTTTATAGCTTTTGCATTTAAAACCAGAGCAGAGAAAGATACTTTTGAAGCACGTAGGCAAAGTTCCAAAGCAGAGCTTCTAGGAAACAGCAATTGAGGGAGGAAAGTTCAAGGGCCATCTGTATGTCACCAGTGCTCTCTGAAAGCCCTGGGAGGTGTTGGAGGGAAGTGGCATCCTGAGGCAGTTTATTTTATGGTGAGTCTAAAAATATTGGAGAGGACCATGAGGACCACATTTCATCACACAGCCTTCAGGGGCCCTGCAGTCTACTGGCCAGTGGCCACCAGGAGGTGGAAGGCCAGTGAACAACTGTGATTTCTCTGTCCTAATGATCTGGGGTATCACAGTAACCTTATTTTTGGAAACAGCCCCAGAATTGGAAGACCTTTTGCCTGTGGGACTCTCATTTCCACCTTGAGTACAAACAGAAGTCAGACAGAAGGTTGGTCACTGGCCATTTAGGTGCACACGCCAAGACTGGATAGAGCTAAATATGAGTCTTGAGGGGTTAGTGCATAAGGTAGACATGGGGAGCACCCCACACCTGGGGCAGGTCCCAACCCCTCCCTGTTGAGAGAAGAAAGAGAAAAGCAACTTCCTAAGTTGAGAAACTTGTTGACCAGCTTATAAAATAGCCAACTGGCTGTGCCTTAGCTGTCCACTCTGAGGAATAGGGACTGAAAGACCCAATGCCCATTATGTGGCATCAAAGGGCATTACACATTTGCTTCCCTTCTGCTGTGGAGATTTCAGTGGAGAACCCACTGTCACACTCCAGTTCCTCACCTGAGAGGACAGACAAAGTAGAACACACAAGGGAATGAGAATGTTGATCTGGCTGTACAGGGAGTATGTGGGGCCTCGATCTGTGAAGCAGGACTAGCAGAACAGAAAAGATTCTTAGAGATTACCTGGGTTAAAAAACAAATGCTGAGAAGAGAAGAGACTGCCTGAGCTCACAGAGGAAGCTAGTGGTACAGATGACAGTAGAATGGTTCCTCTTTCTCTTGGTTTACTGTCTGTGATAGTGTAATTTATAATATATGTGTGGGCATTCAGATGATCAAAGTATATTTCTCACATGTATTTGGTCTTCCTAAAGCTCACAGTTCCTAAAATCCTTGGAATTTCTGGTGATAAGGGCTCTGAAGGTGTCTTTTGTTATGTTAATACAAGTGACTTTTGTACCTCACCCAAGAGAAGGGGAGATGGGGGTTAGTTGCCAGGAGGTCCAACCACCTGATTAGAGGGTTGGAATTTTCAGTCCCACCCGCTAACCTCCACCCATGGGGAGGGGAGAGGAGCTGAGGGTTGAATGCCAATTATGACTATGTAATGAAGCCTCCATAAAAACCCAAAAGGACTGGGATTGGGAGCTTCCTGGTTGGTAAACAGGTGGAGGCTGGGAAAGTGGTGCACTCTGAGAGGGCATGAAGGCCCTGCGCCTTTTTCCTATACTTCACCCTATGCATCTCTTCCATCTGGCTATTGATTCATATCCTTTAGTAAACGGTAAACATGCTTCCCTGCGTTCTGCTCTCTCTAGCAAATGAACCAAACCTAAGGAGGAGATCATTAGAACTTCCGATCTACAGCTGATGGGTCAGAAGCACAGGTAATGGCCTGGGGCTTGTGTTAGCTTGTGAGGTGGGGATGGAAGACAGTCTTGTAGGACTGAGCCCTTAACCTGTGGAATCTGATGGTATCTCTGGGTAGATAGCATCAGGACTGAATTGAATTCTCATACAGCCTGCTGGTGTTCGATAATTACTTGGTGTTATAGGTAGGGGAATTCCCTCCCTCAAAGTTGGAATTGGGTCCACCAACACTAAAAGAGTATCCCTCCAGTCTCATCATACAATTTATAAGTGGCTCATACACATATACCCACACATTTATTGAACACCCTTTCTATGCCTAGTTCTCTCCTGGGTTTTAGGGAATGCAAAAGCATGGGAGGGGATGTGCTATTGGGAAGTGGAGGAATGTAATAATATCCTACATTTTCATAATCCTTTACAGTTTTCAAAGCACTGAACATACACTAGCTCATTTAAATTTTGGGTCTTTGGGTGGCTCAGTCGGTTAAGCCTCTGACTTCGGCTCAGGTCATGATCTTGAGGTTCGTGAGTTCGAGCCCCGTGTTGGGCTCTGTGCTGATAGCTCAGAGCCTGGAGCCTGCTTCGGATTCTGTGTCTCCCTCTCTCTCTGCCTCACACTCTGACTCTCTCTCTCTCTTTCTCTCTCTCCAAAACAAATAAACATTAAAAAAAATTTAAATAAATAAATAAATTTTAGTCCTCAAACAAATCTGAGAAGTATCCTCAGTGTATGTGAGAATGCAAACATTGCTCAAGGGTATACAAGAAGTGACATTGCAAGGATGCAACCCAGATACTTGACCTTTAAGATTTTCCATGTAGCTAGAGAGATAAAGCACAAACAGGTGAAACAATTAGTAAGTTACATATGATAACATGATAGTTAATTTAATTGATTCTTGTATGATTTAATGAGTTCCATCCATTTGAGATGCTTCTGAGTGAAGATGTTCAAAAGATAATAGAATCTAGGTGGAAGGAATGTAAGACTTGGGACCCATCACATATAGATGGCAACAGAAATGGAAGTTGATGTATTTGAAATTGGCCCTTTCTGCAATGATCACCATTTTATTAACAGTATACAGGAACAAAAGAGAGGTAGTAGAACCGTTGTAATTATGAGAGCTGCAAATGGAGGCTACTTCATTGGAAGTCATCATTCATGAAACAAAAATATACTGAGGAATTGGCTCATGGTCTCCACTCTGGTTGGAATTCACATTCTCACAAGTCTGTCTGTGTGAGCTCTGGAAATTATTCAACCAACAACTCTCCAATAGTTGTTCTTTGTCTTTCCTCATGGCAACTTACCTCTATGTAGCTTAGTATTCAGGAAAACATTCAAGAGAACCCCTGTGCACATTTCTGCAACTTCTTCCATCTATGGTTTTGTCCTTTACGTATTCTGCCCATTGGATTCCAGCTCCATCAGCTTCCACCACTCCCATCTGTGTCTCCTGAATCCAACAAAATCACCACTCCCTCCAGTGCTTCTGGACATAAAATGTCTCCAGGGAGAAAGCCAGGATCCTCCTTGTTTTCACTTTGTTTCTTTTCTTTCTCTCAGGGAACACAATATGGTTCTGAAAAGAGTTATTTCATATATGCTGTCCAGGTTTCTAGCTGTTTATGATGTGAGGGAAATTTCACTACCACTTAAGCTTCCAACATGGCTGGAGGCTTAAGTGTTCCCACGTAGTTTTGAAGTGATGCAGATCTGCTATGAATGACATTTTAAATTAATCATGTATGTTAAAAATTTTAAGTATAACCATCTCAAAAATAAAAATGTAAAATAAAACTTCCAACCCAAGGGAGCATGAGGCAAGGTAGAATAAAGAAAGCGTGATCATTCCAATAGTAGATGGGAAGGGAGAAAAAATGAAGAAAAGAGAATTCCAGTGCCAAGAAAGGAAGTCAAGAGAAGCAACAGATGGGACTGTTTACTCCTGACAATATAGAGATGATTGAGGTATTTGGAAAAGACTTTAAAATAAATACTGGATGTTTAAAATTCTCAAAGAGCCAAAGGAGAAACTAACATCATGGAAGAATTAGAAACTATGAAAGATTAAAGGTAGACATTAAAAACGATTAGAAAATTAGAACTGAAATAAAAAATTAGGAAAAGCTAGACAGGATATTCTGAGGAAAGAATAATTCTTTGGAAGATAGAACTGAGAAAATCTACCAGGGTATAACAAAGAGGGATAAAGAAATGGGCAATTATGATATTCCTATCCAAATTTGTCCAAAATATATAAAATTCAACATGACTTAATTATACAGGAAATTTTACCAAAATCTATCAAAAAGGGTGATTTTAACATACTTCTCTCAGAAACTATTTTGATCAAAAAAAAAATGCAAGCATCTAGGATTCTTGAATAACATGATTCTAAAGTTTTATCTACAAACGCATTTAGAATGTTGTGTAGAACAATAAAATGGGTGATACATCAAGTGATCACATGTATCAATCTGTTTCTAGACTATTCTCTACTCTGTTCCATTGTTGAATGGTCTTTGCTTGTGCTCATGCCACAGTCTTAATTACAGTGTATTTATAATCCTTTCTTGTTTTCTACTCTGGAAGACAAAAGGTTCATCTGTAGATACCCTCCCCAACCTGTGCTTCAAAACTTCACAAATATATTGAGGGGTGATAAATCATGATCACCGGATGATCACCAAAACATTTGTTGCTTTTCTGTCCTCTGTAATAGACTTCCACCAGAAACCAAGCTTGGATTTCAAGCTTCTCTCTGGGCCAGAACTGATGAAAGTCCCCAAGGAAAAAGAGCCTATGAGTGCTAGTGTTAATTTACCACTCCTTCTAAGTGTTCTACTCCTGCTAGTTTCCTTTTCTAGCTAACTTTCCTTAGTAGCTCTTTGCTTCTAAGAACCAGAGACTGAATTAGTTTCTAACATTCATAAGCTTTAAGATTTTTTTTTTTTAACTTTCCACATTGCCTTAAATTCGTCAAGTGTGTTATGGAGGGGAAGGCCATATATCTGAAGCCTATCAAGACATCAGCCCTGTTCACTTCAGCCTCACGAGTCCACAAACAGCTTTTCTGATTTTTCTTCATACTAGCAATGATGCCCTGATCTTTAGCCATGAGCCAGCACCAAGAACTGATACATCCTCCCTGGGGGGAATGAAGCACCTGCTGATCTTCAGCTCTGAATGGTTCTCTACTGCCCAAAAATTCAGTCCATCCAGTCATCACTGTTTACAGACCTATCCAATGTCTTTAAAACATGTTTGTACTCTGTGTGGTTTTTCTAAGTGTTGTCAATCAGAGCACAGGCCTGTCAATTAGACTAGGATCCACTTCTCATGAAGGAAAAAAAATGGCATTTTTTTACTCTGATTAAAAAAGTGTAAGTAGGTTGGTGAGGGCCCACCATAGCTAAAAAAATTGAGAGAAAAATTGTGTGCATTTCTATGTTAGCAAAGCAAGTTGTCATTTACTTAGCATGAGTGGAGAAGCCCAAGGAGGTTCAACCCCGATACCCTTTCCCACTTGTCTGCCATGAGAGTAATCTCTTCTACTACAACCCAACCTCCTCTTACCTATAGACTCAATACTTTGGGTTATGAACAAAAAGCATGTTTATTTCCTTTGACAAAACAGGGAGGCCTCATTTTCTTGGTTTGGCACAAAGTCCTCAGTTGGTGGAGAAAGCAGCTTCTCCAGATCTAATTAATACAGGACATATAAAATTAGCACCAGCATCTAGCACACTTTGAAAGACATGAAGAGTCTAACAGTGAGGATCACAAATTATAAATTATAAATGTAAGCAGGTGTGGGAAGAACTTAGGCAAGGTCTCCACCAGCCCCTGTGTGTATCCAGCTTTACGTAACAAGCTTGATATATGGGAGGTGTTACTAATAGCCTACTGAATATTTATTCCCCTCTTCCTCCTTATTTACAAAACCCCAATTTTGTTTGGGGAAGCAGGAAACAATAAACACAGATAAAATGCTTTGTCTCTCAGGCTCATTTGCAACTAGGGTTGACCAGGTGGCACAATTGTGTTTGGTATTTAAGGGGAAATCTGTCGGATATGGAAAGTTTGTTCTTCTGGTTACAGAGATAACCCCAGCTGGCATATGCCTTTTGTCCTTCCCTCTTTATCCTGCTCCCACCTAGAACACACTTGTGATGCCTGAAGATAAAGCAGCCATTTTGAAAAAATACCATAAGGGATATTTTCTTGAGAAGCTGCACTACCCCAAACGACCAACCTCCAGACTTCTTGTTATGTGGGAAAAATAAACCTTATCTGTTACATGCAGCCAAAGGCAATCCTAGTTGATGGGGATGAGAAGTTTTTACAGGTTTATATAAACGTACAATCTAGTAGAGTTTCTGAGAATTTGAGGAAGGTATTTCAAAAATGAGGACTGATCAACTGTGCCATAAAGGAAAACATGGAAAGAAGAAGGCCTTATGGGAATAATGAGGAAAAATAGTGTTAGGTTATTGGGGGTTCACTGGGAACATTGAGTGAACATTTTCCAAACCCATTCATCACACACTACAGAATTATTTATACTTGCCTTTGCTATCTATACCCCGAAGTCCTTCTCATCGTAGCTTGTGTTGCAGTCTTTCTGCCTCTCTTTCAAAATGTACCCCCAAACCTTTCCAAAATTTGTCCTGAGCAGGATCTTGTTATTCTTGCCTATCTCCTCACACCTTTACAATCTATTTTCTTCTGCAAGTGCGTCTTGGCCCTTTCCAAAGTAACTCAACTAAATTGGTTTGGTTGCTTTGATTTCTCCTTCTTACCCATTATCCACATTTGTACAATGACACCAGGAATAGAACTTACAAAAAACAAAATTATCTTTAGCATGAAAAGGAACGTGGGAGTCCTTATTCCCTTTTTATTATTTTTTAATTACACATGGATATGCGTAATTAAAATACACTCTTACACACATACATTCGTGTGCCTTTGTTAACACGTAGTATCTAGAAGAATCTTACTCAAACAAGACGTGCTATAATAAGGATCAAATGTCAACTCCCACCTTGGCCCACCCCTCTAATTTAACATGGCTAAACTATAATTTGCGTCACTCAATCCCTAAAACGGGAGCTTAATCAGCACATTTCATGACATTCAAAGCAATTCAGAAAACTACTTTTGAAAAATAACATAAAGCACCACACATTCCATAAATCCTCTCTCCTTCCTGCAAATCTGGAAGATGGGAACACCCTTTCCTCTCCCTGAGCATGTCCAGCCTGCTTCACCGACTGCCATGTTACATGGGAAGCCCCAGTTTCAGTCCCCTTTGAGCTCTCAAGGCCACATCCCAAGAAACACTTCCTGCATTAGGAAACAGTGCCCTTGCTTCTAAAGCCACATCTCAGATTTTATTTTTGGTTTCTGATGCCCTTTTTATTGTCATCTGTCTTTCATCAATCTCCCATGGAGACTTCCAGCTACCAGTACTAATGACATTATACACAGTACTACCATTGATGCCAACATGAAATGGAAATACATATTTTTTTTGTTAGAGTGTATAAACTTCCTGGTTTAATGAAGCAAAGCTACACTGAAAGTTTATCTAACTCCGTTTATAATAAGAAAATGCCTTGGTGCGTGTATTTGTGTTGTAAAGAAAAGCTAAAATTAACACTTTTAAGACCACCTCCAACACACGAGTAAACCTCGTTAGAAGCAAAAAAGAAAATCAAGGTAAAAGTTGATTAAAACACCAAACCAAATTAAATTTGATCTAATAGTGTTTACTTGTTTTAACATCTGGAAAAGTTTGGGCATACACTGCAAACATTTTTAACCTAATTTAAAAATAAATTATGCTTAGTTTCCACAGATGTATTTAAGTTAGGTCCTTTTAAAGAAATCATTCTTTAGGATTTTTTTTTTTTTACATTTAACAGGCAAGAATTTGAATCATAAGGTGCCAATGGAAAGAGTATCTAAATATCTCCCCTAATGGGCCCTCAAAAGAATAACCCAATATTTAAAAAATACAGTTTACAAAGATCCTATACCCTCTGCTGGGTGAAAAACAGAAATATGTGGAGGATCTCCTCAGTAGGGGTTGCACAGGAGTATTTTCACCTGCGGAGAAGGGAAAAAGAAGTAGCTGACAGGGCCTCCCCACGGATCCTGACTACGAGGATATGCACTAAACTCCAAGAAAGTGAAAGGCTCCTGTACAGTTGAGGGATTTAGCTGATATTCCTATGGGCTCTAAGGAAAGGAAAATGCTATGTCTCCTGCAGCCCTTATAGGCTCTGCTCTTCCCATCTCTGCCCAACATATATTTCCCACCCCCCCACCCCCCCCCCGCGCAGTGGCCAAAGTGTAGAAACTATTCTCCCAAAGCCCATGGTTGTTTGGTGTTAAAGCTTGCAGCCCTTTCACCCCATCTCATATACCAAGGAAGCCTCTACATGCTACTGGGTAGGAAAGAGTGGGGTAGGTATTTATGGGAACAGAATTTATTTAGGTATTTATTGGGCAGAAAATGGTGAAAAGGGAATTTGAAGACCTACTCTCACCTTGATCAAGTCTAAAGCCCTGCTCTTCTGTTACCAGGAATGTAAAGATTTGCCTCATTTTTGGTTGGCATCAGCTTAGCTGTTTACAGGAATCCAGTTCCCCAACACCCTACTTCTCTCTCTACCCCTCCTCTGCCCTTGCTTTGTCAGCTCCATCTTTCCTGAATTCACAAAATAGTCTGTAGCTTCTTGATGGATGGGGTCATCTCTTAGACTTATTTTTCATCTTCCCAGTCACAGCCTAACATAAGCCTTCCTGAGTACACAGCAGGCGGTGAGTTCTGGGGGTGGAGGGTGGTATTGAGAAAACACAGGGTTGATTCATCTTTTGTCTGTGGGCTTTTTCAGCACCCATTCAATATCCTAGAAGAGAGTTATTACTTGATACAAACAGTACATAAAAATGTAAGTTGTAAGTAAGAGAAACGCCCCCACTTTTCCCCCTCCTCTGTTCTCTCTTCCCACGGCAGTGCACCTTCTGGATGCAGCCGAGAGCTTGCCCTACTAAGGGTTCAGGCAGAGGCTGTGAGCTTTGTGTGTTTGGTAAGGGCTGTGGTCAGCAAAGTTGGTTTTCTTATTAGAAAAGTCTGTTTTATACTGTGATAAAGCTTCACACTTGTGATTTAAAAAATTCTGTGGCAGAGACATAACCTCCCTCTAAATTCTCATCTCATGGCGTAACTTCATCCACAAACTCATAACTCAGAGCAGCCTGTGGTTGAAAATCATGTACACATTTACTCCTTATTTCTTGTTGCTAGAGGGTAACATAGGTTAGCCACAGAATAATCCTTAAAACAGTAAGAATCATAGCTATACCTCTCTTTTCTCAGCTGAATAAGCGTCAATAAACAGTGCATACCCCTTTAGAACCTAATCAATTCTGGGGCACCTGGGTGGCTCAGTTGGTTAAGTGTCTGACTTCAGCTCAGGTCATGATCTCACTGCTCAGGAGTTCAAGCCCCATGTGGGGCTCTGTGCTGACAGCTCAGAGCCTGGAGCCTGCTTCCAATTCTGTGTCTCCTTCTCTCTCAGCCCCTCTCCTGCTCACACTCTGTTTCTTTCTCTCAAAAATAAACAAACATTAAAATAAGAAAACACAACAAAACTAATCAATTCTATTTTTTTCTACTCCCTTTATCATTACGTTTTTTGCTCTTCTACCTGGAACACTGGTTGTCAAAGTATGGTCCCTGGACCACCAGCATTAATATCACCTGGGAACTTAGGAATGCAAATTCTCCAGGTTTTTTCCCAAACCTATCACATCAGAAACTCTGGATGGGGCCCAGTAATGTGTATTCTAACAAGAGATGATTCAGATGCATGCTCAAGTTGGAGAACCACTGACTAAGTACCAGTAGCCTGGCTTTATAGGAACTAAGTGTCCTGGGCATCTCAGAGAAAACAGTTGTCACCTTAGCCTTCACACTTGTAAAGGTAGGACAGGGAGAAACACATGAGACCCTGGGGCACGCCTCCAGACAGTATCACTATATAAAGCATAGTCTGGCCAATCCACATGTTAGCACTGCTATCCTGATTGAAGGAAACACCCCAGAAGACAACTGACTTGGAATTTGAGAGGAAGTGATTGCACATCATAATCAGTAAATTGCGTGGGGATGAACAGAAGCATCTGCTACTAACATTTTCAAAGCTACATTTTTCACAGGTACATTCCAGAGTGTAACAAACCATTTCCACATGTGGGGGCTGATCTTTCAACTATATATCTTACCTGCCTTTTGTGTCATCACAGATTTCTTTAGAAGTTAAAGTTCACTTCAAAGTCATAGTGAAGCCAAAAACTATTCCAGGTGCAGTGATGAGTCTTCAGAGATGTTGGTGATCAAGGGCTAGGCAGAACCGTGAATTAGGGGAGGGCTGCTGGAGCTAAACTGCCTTACTGCCCCTCTCACTTCTGAGATGCCCCTGGCCCACTTCAATTATATGGATGCATATTAGAATCCCTGAGGGACCTTATTAGCATATCGATGCTTAGGCTCCACTCCTGGAAGTTCTAATTTAGTTATTCTGGGTAGGGTCTATGCATTGGTACTTTTAAAAAGCATTCCACGTTCTTCTACTGTGCACCCCAATTCTAGGACCACTGAATTAAATGAGTATTTCTTGAGTGCTTACTATGTGTGAGTTCCTAGTAAGGCAATAGAAGATTCCAAAAAGCATAAGGAAAGAGGGTGTGTCTTCAAGAAGCATAGAGTGGTGGGGGTGCCTTCGTGTCTCAGTTAGTTAGTTGAGTGACCGACTTTGGCTCAGGTCATGATCTCACGGTTCGTGAATTCCAGCCCTGCATCGGGCTTGCTGCTGTCAATGAAGAGCCCACTTCAGATCCTTTGTCCCCCTCTCTATCTGCCCCTCCTTCACTCATGCTTGCTTTCTCTCTCTGTCTCTCTCTATCTCTCGAAAAAAAAATAATTATAAACAAAGCATAGAATGGTGGAATGTGGAGCAAAATATACACACCTAACTAGAACCCACAGTGGTCTATAAGTGCTGCATTAGAGTTACTCAGTTACCTGGGTTAAAGACAGGGTAGAGTTAATTCTAGACTTGCTTTTAATTTGGTTTTGGAGGATTTTTATCAAACAAGGGAGAAAAACCATTTGGGACTGAGAAAATGAAAATAAACAGAAGTGTGAAGACAAGAAAGTTCAAGAATTTTGTAGGGATCAGTAAATACTACATAGCCACTGCATATAGGGAATGAGGTTAGCAAAGTCATTCAGGCCAGCTTTTAAAGGCTTTTTGAATGTCATGGTAACAATTTGAATCTTATTGTCAATGAAACGTAATGTTATGATATGTGTTTTAGAAAGATATATCACTTAGAAGATAACTACTATTTCTACCGATAAAACTGTTGTATGTTTTAGCCAATTAAACAAACACTCATTGATCATTTCATTTACTCTGTTGCAAATTCCTGCACTAGATACTTTGAGGAATTAAAAATGCCCACGGCAACTGTTTACAATCATAATTGATTGTTGAACCTTACACTCTTTTATACATCTATTCTACCTACAAAATAGAATTTTGTGGGATAAATAGCCAACTTCTGTTACTGCTAATTCTTATTTCTAAAAAAAGTCATTTGTTTATGGTAAAAGTAGCACACTGGAGCCACTTAGAACATTAGCCCAGATCACCTGGCTGACGTAGTATTTGTCAGATTTCTCTGCTGTAACCTTTTCTCCCTTTCCATGTATACACTTTGAAAGGGAGTAACTTTGCACACCGCCTTGAGGGCAGAGTGTCTACATAAATAATTGGGACTGCTACATGAGACATTTGTCTACTCTCCCTCATTTGTTTTATTCAATCATTAATTTATATTGCTATAAACTCAGATATTTCTTTTATACTTTGTATTAGAATCCAACACTGCATTATTTATTGTGGCTTTTTTTTCTTCACTTGTCTGGGCAATTTTCCATTCTTTTAAATCATAATTCTAAAAACATGGTTATATAACTAAGTATTCAGGTTGTTATCAATTTTAAGCTGAGCTCTTTCTATATGAACTATGGTATAGGGATGTTTGTGATTGCAAAGAACAGAGCTAACATCACTTCCATTCTTCAAAAACTAATTTGGGAAGGAAGAAGTAGTTAATGTGGGGTACTAATGCCAGCTGTTATAAGCAGTTATTTGGAAATCCAGGAGAATCTGAACATCCTAGAAAACTAGATATTCAATAAATGATTCTCTTCACCTAACCCATTCTACCTCACAAATGTTCTTGGGTTGCCTTTAACAAGAAAAGAGCACTCATTTCTCTCTACGTTTGCCATTAATATCAGCATTAATTACACCCTCTGCCAAAATATGCAGAATATTTAAATTGTCACTAACTCTTATGATTCTAAGCAGACTCCCAACACTGCTGTGGTGAAATCTGGGAGGTTGGTCAGGATGAGTCCTACAGTTTCAGGCTGACTTTGGGGAGAGATCCGATTTACCATGTGCAACCAGAACATTGCTCCTTGATTTTCACCAAATGTCTGCAAAGAAAGCAACTTGTTCAAAGTCACTGTGTAAGAAGAGGAAAATAATAAACCTCTTAAGATACATATTGCCAAACCACGACCGTACCCATATGTCAGTGAGGGCACAGAAGAACATCTTATCCTTTCTGACCTACTGTGCACTGCCCATTGGTCTTCCTTCAGTTCACTGGGCTCACCTTCACCACCTGTCAAGGGCCCGCCATGGGCCTCTCCACTCACCTTCAGTAGACGTTCCCAACCACTCATAGGATCTTGTTGACAAGTGTACTTCCTCTTCTTGGACATCCTCATGATAATGAACCCACCTTGGTCCATCCACAAGCCCAGCAGGAAACTAGAGCATCTTGAGCAGATGCTTCCTCTTGACTCCAGCCTTTGGATGAACATTATTGGCATCTCCCAACTTCTGGAGTCGAAGCCAGGGGAAAACGTTAAGTACCCCTTGATCTCCTTACAAAACTAAAGGAGAGCATGACTCTAGACTTCCACGTACACTTCCTCTTCTGGCAAAAGAGCTTCTTTGCCATCTGTTTCTGATGTTTTTTTCTTGTCTCATCTTGCCAAGCAGACTCACAAGAGCTCTCCCCTACTTCTCTGCTGCTTTGTGAATTCTCTCCCAAAGTGTTTACTGAATCCTCCTACCACTTAAATTGTTCTATTCACTTATTAACCTACAGACCCCAGGCCTAACTTCAAGGCACAATTCAAAATTTACCTACCCCTAGGCCCCCTGTGAGCTCCCATCCCAGAAATTTCTCCTATCCTGCCCACATGGTGTATCTTCTCTTCTGTAGGAATGGTCTGTTATTCTTCCTCTGAAGGCAGAAAGTGGGTCCTATGCATCCTTTATATCCCTGAAAGCCATGAACATCAGGAATCATTTTCTAATGTATGTGTGCATGAGACCTGTTGGTAAACCACAGAAATGATCCTACAAGGGATATGGAGCTGATATTTTCAGCCATTTCAGGTATATGGATGTGGATGAAGAGCAGCATGTGGATGAAGAGGTTTGCTGAAAGTCAAGTCGGTACTTATCTTTGCTCCCTTCTCCAACATCATAAAAGATATGAACCCCAAATGACAACTAAAGTGAAAGAGAGGATTATAGATAGTTAACAAAATTTAGGAAACAAGAAGAAGATAAACAAGTAGTAACTAAAATCTGATAGCCAGTCAAGGGTCCATGGAGCCAAAAGGTGCCAATCGATTCACCCATACAACTCTGGAACAGCACAGAGATGGGAGGGTGTCAAGTATCTCCAAATGCTGAGGTGTAGATTGAGCCTGCTCACACAACCAATCACCTTTCCTCTAGCCAGGCACAAAACAGCTTTCCCCTCTGGAGACACTTTGGACTTGAGGTCCCCAGTTTCAGTTAAAGGCAAGGGCAAGGTACCAAAATAGAAAGGGAAGAATGTAAGTAAACATCTGCATGTGAAATGGTGAAACCCACCATCTTTCCCTGACCAGCAGCCAGAACACGGGAGCCAGACTTGTCCTTGTTCTCCCCAGGCAGGGAGCTGGAGAATCCTCCCAGAGAAACTGGCCAGCCCCATGGGAAGCGAAACCTACTGATCCTGGGGACCCAAAGAAACAGCCAGGTCCTCACCCAATAATCCCAAAGCAAAGTCTACAGATTACTGAGCACACCTCCTTTCCCCACCCCAATCATAGCTACCAAACACACACACACAGGTTCACATCAGCTTTTTAGGGACTCAACTTGAAAAGGAATCTTTGACTGTATGTTAACTATACTGGAATGAAAAAGAAATTGAATCTCTGTGCCATTCACTTGTACTAAGACATCTGTGCTAAGTTTCTAATATGAGTCTAAACCAAAAAAATAAAATAAAATAAAAAAGAGAGAGAGACGGAGACAGAGACAGAGACAAAAAGAAAGAGAAAAAGGCAGGGTGGGGAAATTACTCAGAGGAAGTAGAAGAAATTAAGGCAACTGAGGAAACATGAAACATTTTTTTAAAGAATATTCTTAGATATAAGAAAAGATATTAAATCAATGCAGAAAAGAATAAGTGCTAATAAAAAAAACACTAGATAAGAACTCTGAGAAACTCAAAGTCTCATGGCACTTAAAATTATTATTTAAAATTCAATAAAATATATAGAGGATTAAATTTAAGGAAATCTATAAAGCATAACCAAAAAATGATAGAAAAGGAAAACAATAAGCTAGAAAATTAAAGATAAACCCATGAAGACTGACATTCAACTGACGAGCTAACTGGAAGGAAGGGTCAGAGAAAGAAACTATAAAAATACATACTGTATAAAATAGAAACTATATATTTATATATGATATTCTTGAGCCAAGGGATATGGTTTTCCAGATCAAAAGGGAATATAGCCTGCCCACCATGTTGAATCGAAAAGAGGATTCGTCAAGTCATGTCATCGTAAAATTTGGGATAAAGAGAAGCCCTAAAAGTTTCCAGAGAGAAAAAGCATACAAACAATTTTTCCCACACAAAGAATTAGGAATAACGTACTGCCTCATACTTTTCAAAAAATAGCATTGGGAGCAAGTTAAAAGTAGAGAAATGCCTTAGAATTCTAATCTAGAAATCTATACTCAAAATACACTCAAATATGCAAGTAGAGGAAAAATATCATCAGACATGCTAGGTTTTATAATATTTTTCCACCGTGTATTTTTTCTTAGGGCACTACTAGAAGATATGATTTCCCCCCAATACTAGGGTTTAAACTAAGAAAGAGGAAGAAACCAGGGATCTAGCTTATGAGGCAGACGAAGGCAATTCCCAGGATGACGATCAAGACAAATCCTAGGATACCAGTGATGCATCAGCCCCAAAGCATAAACAATCCTGACTGGCAGAGGAAGACAGGACAGATGGTGCTAGAAGGAATAACTCTAAGAAAAAACAAAGCCTGAAAGATTGCCTGAAGTATTTGTTCATATTGAGAAGTGCTCGATAGCCCTGTTAGAAAAGCTAGGGAAGAATTAGTTGTGTGGATAACAATACGAAACAAAAGAAGGAATTATTGACTACAAAAACTTGTAGAGAAAGATAATGAACAATCGTATACTGTAAGGCTCATCTTTGATTAATATTTACATAATTATATGACATTAAATACTGAATATTGGTTTGACTAAAAGTGGTGCTTAAATATAAAGGGGGAACGGGGAGATGAGATGTACATGTGTTTGTGGCAGGGGCAGATGGGTGATATCGAGAGAGTGAAATTTTCATCTTTCATAGAATTAAGTCAATAGGTAACATCTAAAATTGAAACACTGCAGAAAAAGACAGCAAAAACATGATATGGAGAAATATGGAAGAACATTCCAGATGAAAAACAACAGCAAGGAACACAGTGGTTATTCCTGAAGGATAGAAGTCAGAGGTGGGGAAGGGTGGAATAAGGAACTGCTGTTTTGTATTATAAGATTTATAATGTTATTTGACTTTTGCTTTTCAGTGAAACGGTATGGTATGGTGCTTCAAAGCCCAGACCTGGGTTTGGATTTCATCCCTGACACTTGCCGACTGTGTGAACCTGGTCAGGAATCTTAACCTCTCCATGCCTCAACTTCCCCTTTCAAACAGGAGTACTAATAATGCCTGAATCAGTTAATAAATTAAAACACTGAGAAGAGTCATGTTCACTGTTTCAAAACTATTTGTTAGTGTGATTAAACTACCTACCTATGTTACTTAAAAACTAAAATTTAAATTGAAAAGAATCAAGCACTATGCAAATTTTACTTCTGAAGACTGTTCTTTCTTCCTATAAAGTAACGGTCAGAATCTTATGCTCAATTTTGCTCTAAAATATACCAGTTTCTGTTGCTTTCCTTTTCTACAGAACATGTCCAGGAACACAGAACAGCAACTACTGAGAGGGGTGGGGCTTCCAGAATGGAATGGCTGTGTAAGGAGCGGTCGACACCATCCCCACCATTGCTCAAGCCCTCCCTTGGCTTGGAGATCACAGCATCAGTCCAGAATGCACCAAGTCTGACTTTGGGCTTGTGCTTTTCAAGGCAACAAGTCATAAATCATCCTAGATCACTGCGGTCATCCCGAAAAGACTTGCTGTCCTGCCAGGGTCTCAGACAGAGCTCTTTGTGTTTCAGAAGTGAATGAAAGAAGCATGCAGACACATTCTAGGAACCAAAGCCTTACTCGTTCCTCGAGGGCAGAAGCAGACCCTCCCTTACCGTCCACTCTTCTCTGCCCTGTGCCTTCTTCTGACATCACCCTATGGAATCAGTACACAGTGGAAAAGCTAGAAGGCCTCTGCTGTTTCACTCACGCATACTTCTCTCTTATTCAGCTACAACCCAAGACTCTCATCAGCACCCACGCAAGAGGAGAAACCAGGGTGACCTGCTCCACAGCAGAGCACATATGCACACCACAGTGAAACTAAGTGCTTTCCTTACAGAACGCATGCATGTGAGTGTATGCATGTGAATGTATGCACGTGAATGAGTCTGCTCATAGCTCTAACATCTACTCACTCTGGGACCTTG
This sequence comes from Neofelis nebulosa, assembly GCF_028018385.1. Classification (NCBI taxonomy): domain Eukaryota; kingdom Metazoa; phylum Chordata; class Mammalia; order Carnivora; family Felidae; genus Neofelis; species Neofelis nebulosa. Next base: position 15,104,133 of record NC_080790.1, read on the forward strand.
TATTAATATTGTCAGTTCTCCTGACCTCATTCTGCTCTGCTATAAAATCTGAGTCAAAGAATCAACACCCCCATTTCCCCTAGGGTTAACAAGGCCTGAGGCAATGAGGGGACTCACACAAGGTGACACTGAATTAGAACTGGGACTCAAACCACAGTCTACTAAGCCCAGAACATTGCTCTTTCCATGGTGCCTGATCACTGCCCAATGTCCAAACTATCATCTCCCAATCACAGACTCTTCTATGTGAAAACCGGAATCCCATACAGAAATCCACAGAAAGATAGTATCATTTTTTCATGATATGATAATTTCTTTCCAAGGCTCCAGCATTAGATTTTGAGCTTACCAAGAAATTCCCAACTAAAATAACAAATGGAAGATTAAAAGCTCCAAATCAGTTTTAAACAACCCTATACTTGCATGTACAGTCAAATTGGCAAATCTGACAGCAAGTTCTCAGACAAAGTCATAAACTCACCCTGCTGCAGACCCGCAATACCAGCCTCTCGGGAAGGGAGCTGCTTCTGAACAAGTAACTGAGATGGAGAGCCAATGCTCCCCTCCCTCCCCTCCCCTTCCCTGCCCACACCCACCCAAAGGCCAGTCTCTACCAAGCTGTTTGGCAACTCTGTTCAAGACAGCTTAAGGTCCAGGAGTGGATTAGGAACAGCTAACACTCTGGCAATCATTCTCCTTTCCCTTGAGCCCAGACTTCAGTGGGCGTGCAATGTGGCATTTTGCTTCTGATTTCAACCACTTCCCCAGCAATTCAGCACGAGAAAAATAAGAGCCGGTGCCAGCACAGGAGCAGCCAGCCTCAAGTCCTCCACCTCCCGCCATGGAAAGACCCTTGGTGACCAGGCCATCTCCCATCTCAGGACTTCAGGAGCAGGCCACTGATGGCCTGTAGGATGAGGCAGGAAGGTTCATCCTGTGCTGTTGCCTTCCCTTCAAGCCAAAGAAGCAGATGGGCCTTCCATCCTGCTGAAAGCAGCCTGGGAAATCTACAAGGATGGACAAGCCATTTTGCTTTTAAGCCACTCATGGCAGTTGTTGAAAATTAACATTACATATCCTGTGTATCTGTGGAATTGCCAGAGTTAGGAAGTCTAGAACACAAGCTAGAGAGACACTGGGCACATGATCTTCATTTGCTAGTTCCCCCTGGGTTTCTGCCCTTGCCTCCCTTCCTCACCTTCCACTTAAGTGACAAACGATTCAGAACACATCTCTGAACGTATCATGCCCTTCACATGAAATTATCCAGGGCTCCTCGGAACCTTCGGCATAGAGTCCCATTCCTCGGCATGTGCCTTCAGATGGCCCCACCAGCTTCTTCTCCTGCCAGTTCTCTACTGCATCCTGGGCTTCAGTATTGCGAAGCCATGCATAGCCCAGGGCCTCTCTCACCTCTTAATTGTTGAACATGCATTTCCCTGTTCTCAGACAACCTCCTCCCCCTTTCCAATAGCCCGACACCTCAGTGGAAATGCCAACTCCCTCCAGAAAACCCTCCTTGGCTCCTCCAGTACTCTGAGTATTGAATGTTCCTCCATGGAAGATTCACTATGTTCCTAAAATGACCTCTATCAAGACCATTTTAAAAAAATCTGTCTCTCAGGCTGGTCTCTGAGCTCTTTATGAGGGATAGTAACTTTCTTTTCTGAGTGCCTACATCAGCACCTAGTGAATGGAATGTGTTCAGTGACTGTGTGTTGATTCAATAATTCTTAAGGGCAGAGAATATGCTGTATTCCTTTTTTTGAGCCTTTAAAAAACAGATGCTTCAAGTGGTTTGTGCATGACAGAATAAACCAAAAAACTGTATTTCCTCAACCTAAAGAATTTGTGCTTTGTCTTCAGACAAATGCTTGTCTGAGAGTCAATGATGTCAACCTGCGGCTTTGTCTCTAAGTAGATTGTCATGCCTGCACTCTCCGAGAAATAGTTTGCTACTTGTGTTCCCTCCCTGCTGGCCTCAGGCACTCTGCCTCCCATTCCATTTCCTCCTTCAGGCTGTGAAACACCTCCCTGCAGCCTTCCTTTCCTCCAGGTGACCTTCCATGGAACAGGAGTCCCACCCTACCTTGCTTGCTCCAGATGTTTGAGCCCCTCGGGGGACTCACAGATAGAAAGCACAGGAGAAGCTTGCTTACCTTTTCATTTGGATAACTGCACCTGTGACCCATGGATGGTATAGGCTTCTGGAGGCCCTCCATGTTTCTCACACAGTTCTGTGAAAAAAAAAAAAAAGTCCTCGTTATTGTCTAATGAAGGTAGACACAACAGGGGGGTTATAAAATGAGGTACGATAAAATAAGGGGGTTAAAAAGGATTGTTACTTTACTTCCTTATGCCAGTTCTGCCTCCTGCAGCCTAGAATGTTCACTTTGCAGTAGATAGAATGGGCTGACGTGTATATAAGCTTACTAATGTGAGCCTGAGGTTTCTCTAAAATTGTCAATAATCACCTTTCAGGAAGCAGCAGTAGGCTTTAGCCAGCATCTGACATGGCCTACAAATTTTGGAATCAGCCATTTCTGAGGAAGCCCATTTTTGTAAAGGGGCCACCAACACACCCAATAGACACTCTCTGGCAAGTTTGTGAATTGCTACAACATAAAAAGGCAGGCCCGGTTTGAATTACCAGGCTCCAATCCCTCACTGGAACTCTGGTCACACTCACTACACAAACCATCTGGAGCCTCACTCTGGCACTTTGTTATTTACTCGGGGTCCCAGGTGGAATTAGAGCCCATAATTCACTGACGTCCGCCCTCTTCTCCATGGACAGCATCATACCTCATCTCAGCAGTCGCTCCCTGGCCATCCATCAGCCATTCCAATTTGTGAATCCCTTGCCAAAGTAGATGTTTTTCTTTGGGGATTATCATTATAAATTAATGTTTTAAATTTGGGGACTAGTCTGCCATTTTGCAGAGCATCTTGCCTTTTTTCTCTTAATCTCACATGTCTCAAACTTATAAAGGACCCACTTATTCATCCCATTTTTCCTTCTTCCCTTCATAAAGAATTCTGGTCACCAGCCCACCATATGCTCCAACCTCTTTTACTTCTCTGGGAATTCATTACTAAACCAACCAACCAACAAGTGATGAAAAACTACCAGCTCAAGGTACTCAATGAGAAGACCACTGCTCATCAGTTAAGACTGAGCATGTTACTGAATGTCTCTGTGCCTCAGCTTATCAGAGGATGAGGCATGAAGAAGTCTAGTCATAAAACATGTAGTGGTCCATCCTGGGTGGTAGCAAAGGAAGGGCCCTCTTGGTGAGCAAAAGTCAAAAGAGAGGGAGAGGTATGATGTGTCCGAGAATTGGAGAAGTACAATTGGAGGGTCTTCTGGAATGTAGGGAACAGGTGAAGGAGCAGAAGAAAATGAAACTGAAGAGCATGTGGGGTGAAATGATGAAAGCCCTTGAAAACAATGTATAGAAGTCTGGATCGGTTTTTTCAAAGTGATACAAAGTCATTAAAGGTTTTAAGAAGGGATATCATGTGTTTAGACTGTTTTTAGAAATACCATTGTCAGAAAGACGGAGGCAGCATTGAAGACATGCAGAATTAAGGGGAAAAATCCAGTCAGGGGACTGCAAGGCAGGTGAGAATAGATACAAGCCTGAAGGTTGCAAAGGGGAGACTTAGAGGAGAGAACAGAGCTAGGAGATCTTTAGAAAGATCAAGGGGAATGAGGGAAGGAATTATTTGAGTAAATGCTCAAGTTTCTCAGGTGGATAATTGGACTGACATTGCAACAACAATGGCATCCACCAAGGTAGGGGATAGAGGAAGTTTTTCAAGAAAGGGGGATGAGAAAAAAAAATTGTTTGGGGACATTTTGAGTGAGTGCCTGTGGGACACTCAAAAAGAGCTTCTAGGTGCACCTGGGTAGCTCAGTAGGTTAAGCATCTGACTTTGGCTCAGGTTATGATCTCACAGTTTGTGGGTTCGAGCTCAGCATTGGGCTTTCTGCTGTCAGCACAGAGCCTGCTTTGGATCCTCTGTCCCTCCCTCTCTCTCTCTGCCCCTTCCCAGCTTATGCTATCCCTCTCTCTCAAAAATAAATAAACATTAAAAAATTAAAAAAAAGAGTTTCTAGTAAGAGAATTTTCAAGAAAAAAGGAGATTCATCAGTATATACAGTGTATGAAAACTGAAGACACAGGGAAGTTAAGATCATCCAGGAAGCAGGTGTAGTATGAGCAAACAGGAAGGTTGGCCATGAGACCCTACAGAATCAATAACTAAAGGAGGACAGAGCTTCAAGGACAGAGTGGTCAATTGTGTCAATTATACCATGGCAAGTAAAGTCATGGAGAGCAAAAACCAGAAAGAAGTGGGCTTGGGAATGAATTGGGAGAGATAGTAAATGTGAGCAGTGCATATTGTATTTTGGTAGGCTTAACTGTGAAAGGAGAGAGACAGAGCCAAAGGAAATTGTTGATTGGTTGGTGGCTTGCTGTTTTATTTTTAATAACCTTTTTGTTTTGGAGTAATTTTATTTATTTATTTATTTATTTATTTATTTATTTATTTAGATAGTGTGCGAGCACATGCGCAAGTAGGGGAGGGACAGAGAGAGAGAGGGAAAGAGAGAGAATCTCCAGCATGTTCCATGCTGTGTCAACACAGAGCCCAATGCAGGGCTCAGTCTCACAAACCCGAGATCATGACCTCAGCTGAAGCCAAGAGTTGAATACTTAACCAACTGAGCCACCCAGGTGCCCCTGGAATAATTTTAGATTACAGAGAAGTTGTACAAATAGTCCAGTTCCCCATATTAACATCTTACATTACCATGGTACATTTATCAAAACTCAGAAACCAACATTGTTACATTACTACTAACTAACTTCTGGAATTTATTTGGGCTTCATCAGCTTTTCTGTTGATGTCTTTTTCCTTCTCAAGATCCAATACAGAGTACCACATTGCATTTAGTTCTCATATCTCCCCAATATCCTCTGGTCAGTCTTTATTTTTCATGACCTTGACAGTCTTGAGGAGTACTGGCCAGATAGCCTATCGAATGCCTCACAATCTGAGTTTTTCCCATGGTTAGATTGGGGTTATGAGTTCCGAGAAATTATACCTCTTCATCAGGGGCCACATGAGATCCACATGACAACACTGATGATATTAATTTTGACCACTTGATTAATGTAGTAGCTTCTCCACTGTGAAGTTTCTGCTTTCACTTACCCAACTCTATTCTTTGGAAGTGACTCACCACCAAGTCAGCCCACACTTTGGTGTGAGGTGGGGGTGGACATAGGATTAAGCTCCACCTCTTGTTTTGTTTTTAAGATGAGGAAGATCCTCCTAACTCAGCCCATAATCCTCATTATTTCTCCTTTATTTGAGATAAAGCTAAACATCTGGAATCTCAAGTATGCAATATAGAACTTAATCCTATGAGATTTTATTTTGTTCATTGATCATTTTACATGTGTTATTCAGGGTTCCAGGCAAAACAACTCAACACCTAGTCTGGGACTCATACTATACTTTTGTCTCTGCTCAATCCATTTGGTGACCATGTCCTTTCATTTCTACCTGTTAAACATCTCATATTTAGTCACATAATTGACAATTTGTCAGATCAACTGAATCCTAAATTTCTTACCTTTTCCTTCAGGTAGAACTATCCTCATCCCCAAATCCTGGTAAATGCAGAAAGGCAGCAAAGGAGATAAAACTTTCTCTGTATTATCACCATACTCTAGTGTGGTCAATATGAATACAGGATGACTTAGAACTTGGAACTTGGAACTTAGAAGCTTAGAACTTGGGGTTAATAGCTTAGAGCTCATCCTAAGGAAATGGCTGATAAGAAGCCTCCTTCCTGGCATTTTCCACAGAAATTCCCCAAGAATATGTGTTTGAACAAGAACCATCTGCTTATGGAATGCTTGTAGGATGGGTCCAATCTCAGGAAAGGGCAAGCAGGGGATTTGGGTTCCAGGATCGGTTCTGCCACTAGCTTACTCTGGAAACCAGGGTTCACCATTCCAACTTGCATACCTCAATTTCAGCATTAGTAAAATGAAGGAGTTGGGCTGATTATGATGAATTCAGTTCAATCTACCAGCTGCTTTATTAAACCACTTACCCCTTGATTTCCTTGTTGGGGCTTCTTTGTTAGAGTCACAGGACAGCATGATTGGCCTTGGGAATGCTGTGTGGAAGCCATATCTCAGAAGAATCACATGGAAAAGGGATTAGGGCTGCAGAGGTCAAATTCCAGCTTGGTGAGTTGTGTGAGATAAATGTGGGGAAGCCCAGTGGAAAGAAGGGGTTCCTAACCTCTTGAGAGACAATGCATGCTTCTTCCCAGGGGGCTGGAGGCTTGGCAGCCCTCTGTTGCCTCCAGCCCCATCCCATCAGGTGGGGTTAGCTTGCTGTTGAGCTCACATGACAGATGGCTCTTTCGGTCTCCAGAGTGTTCTCCAGCCATCACCAGGTTGTCAAACTGCAAACAAAAGCCATTCATTGCCCTCATCTTCTCTCCTGAATTCTTTCTAGTTTTGTAACCCCAAAAGCACAGGTTATGCCATAATGATCTGAGGGTCTTCCACTCCTTGCTTATCTACATGAGCCATATTTTTCTGAAACTCAAAAAATCAGCACACATCACCTGACAAAGTGTTTTTGCTATTCCTAACTGCAAAAACAGTTGAGGAAATGTAGTTTGGGTACCAAGATATTATTATTATTATTATTATTTCCACATTACTGCAATGGTTTCTAACATCTTTTCCAGGACTAACCAAACAGAGTTGCGATTACAACTGCCTTAGAAAGTTTGGATGCAAGGTGCCTTATACATCCTTTCTTCTTCCTTTTCATCTCACCATTATAGTCACTACTAGAAGGAGCTCGCATAGTGTCAAGGTGAAAGGTGAAAAGAGGAGTAAGGAAAACACCTGGCCAAACTCACCTGCAGGCAGCAGAAACTGGCACAGAAAGATTGTGACATAGTGCCACTGGCCCCAGCATTTGATCTGCTGATACTTAAAATCCAACTATCACAAATATAAAACTTTGACACCAATTTTTATCCATAATTAAACAAAATGCCCAAGATTATCTGGACTCAAAGTTTTTTTCAATTATTTCCACCTTCAGGAGAATGATTTGAGGGCAGGTGGGAGATTACTGGAAGGTGGTAAAACATCATGTGCCTGAGATGAGAGTTGGCATGGGATCCTTACTTGCTGCCTGCTACAAGTTCTTTAAGAAATGGCAAGCAACTTGCTCCCCAGCAGAGTCTTGGAATGGGAGATCCTCTGACTCCCCATAATCCCAGGGGGAGAGCAAGAGACACCAGGGGGAAATGGCCAGTCTTATGGTAGAGACATTCTCATCCACTGCGTCAGGAAAAACTGGGCATCTCTACCATTATTCAAAAGAGCCTAGCCTGGGACCCCGGGACCTGAGTTCTAAAGTTGGAATCTTCCACTGTAAAGTTAGAAGGTTGATAGCATAATCCTTAACATCTTACCCAACTTGAAAGATCTATGGTCACTTTAGATTAAGCAGGTATTTCTCCAGAATAACAGGAAGCAGGAGAGACAGGGGTAGTATGAACATCTAATCATGAGGAAAATGATGAGAAGTGTGTTGAAGTTGTAAAGGTCCGACCCATATGTGATCCATACAACTTCTCTGAATGGTTCCAGGAAAAACATCTCTCTCTCCTTTGTGCCTTATACTTCCAATAAAATAGCTCACATTCTATTTTGCCCTGGACTCTCTCAAAGGCTTAATTTAATAGCAGAATCATCTAAAATCCATCATTTTATTCGATTTCCCACCCCATCAAAACAAGCAAACAAACAAACAAACTATGAAGTTGGCAGGAATTCCTATCTTCATTTCGTATGGAAAAATTCTGGGGCTCACTGACTTAGAGAAGGTGTCACATATGCGATTTCTTGAGACCAACTGAAGCCTGAATCTCATCTCCACCAGTTCTCTGGAGCTTTAGAGTTTCTTGAAGGTATCTACAAGCAAAGCCTGTAAAACACTTATTTTACCTCTCTCACCAACTGGCCAAACTTCTGCTACAAAAGAAAGGATCTTGATAAAGCTCAGAGTTAGGTTACCTGCTCTGTCACTGATAAGACAGTAACTTTCCGACTATGCTTCTCATACCTTAGAGGTTCCACCAAGCCTCTTTTAGGCTTCTGAGTATCTTTGAGCTATGCAGCTGAGGCTGTAGGCTCTCCCCCTAATTCAATCTGAACAGTTCCACTTTTATCTGCTTTATTTATTGGTCTCTCTCTAGGTATTAAAAAGTATTTGAGAACCACTGTAGGGCAAGTTCTAGTCCACAGTGCTATTTCCAGCCTGAACCCAAGTTCCCGTTTCCTTACATGACCTGCTAATAAATCTCTGCTTCATCCTCCCAACAGAAGAGGGAGGACAGAAGCAGCCCACTGGTCTTCAAGACATACTGTCATGTGTCACATCAGGACACCTCCAGGGGGTCTTAAATCTAGAGAAACATGAGAGTAGTCATTTCACATCTTAAGACCCTCTGATGAGAGAAGCCTCATTACCACGCGTGCACAGTAGCTAGTATTTTACATAGACTAACTGGCCTGTTTTCATTTCTTTTAAATACCCAAAGGCATCCTACCTACATGAGGAGCTGAAGGCCTACAAACCATGGTCGTAAAAACTGTTTGCACACTACGCAAGTGCTAAAGAGCACCTGAAACCACTTTGCTTCTATTTGTTTTGCCCCCTAATATGCACACTGGTATATTAGTGTTTCTTTTGAGTCCCTCTGGGTTTGGATATTATACACCCAAGTTTTCCTTCAAATTGGGTTTTCACAGCTGGATTATAAACCAGTGGAAATGTTGACCCAGCACCAACTATATCATTCCAAACAGGTGTTGCCTTAATTAGCCTTATCGTAAAACAAAAATTAAAAATTAAAGGAAAACATTTTAATGTACCTAAAGAGTTTCTGAAGGTCTTAAAGGGAGCAGGCAAATTATTGAGGACTTTTAAGCCTTATCTCTTATTCTCAGAGGCACTCTTAAAAATTCAGGAACACTTCTGAAGCTGCAATAACACCCCAGTGTTTTAAGAGGAAAAAAAACCTGACTTCCCTGGCATGTTTTTCAATGAAGAAGGAAGTTTTTAAGTGAAGGGAGAGGGGCTTTGAAAATCCATTCACCTAAGTCCCAGATGTTCTCATCTCAGGCAGGAAGAAGACAAAAGGAACAGTCTTTGGATGTCACTTCTGACCTTCAAGGGGATTATCACTATTTTCCATGCAAAAACAAAGGAGTTTTACGTGACTGCAATTCAGTGTAGAAAACATACCTACTAGGTACTTAGAGAGACATAGAAGAGAGGTTGCAAAAATCCTGCACTCAAGGGGTAGCCAAGCTCACTGTTTCACACACATGAAACCACTTAGAGAACAAGTTAAAACTGGGTATGAATTAGCTCGGATGTGTTGACATTTTGGCAAGACAACACAAACTTCCTTTGGCCTCAGGAAGTTTATGATGACTTCCCAGAGAAAGCAGAGTGAGAAGCTACTTCAGAGATTGAATATAGAGGGAGAAGCCAGAGGAGCACCTCAAGCTGGAGAAACTCCATCAGTAAAGGTCAGAGCCATCGCTCTCCAGTCTGAATGTACACTAGTCACCTGCAGGGTTGGTTAAAACTGATTACTGGGCCCCCAGAGGTTCTATTTCAGTGGGTCTGAATTGAGGGTACAAGAATTTGCATTTCTAATGGGTTTCCAGTTGATGCAGCTGTTGTTGTTCCATGGACCACACTTTGAGAACAACTGACATGGAGAAAAGATTGCACACAGCTGTTAGTGGTCCAGAGTAGGCTCTGACTTAGCTGTAAGAGGATTTGTATATAAGAGTGGAGAATGAAGTTACTTAGAAAGATGCTTGTTTTTTGATGGTGTGAACTAGATCATTTTTATGCTAAGAAATTATTCATTTTCAACATAACCCTCTTTTTTTTTTTTTAGTTTATTTAGTTTAAGAGAGAGAGAGTGTGTGAACAGGGTAGGGGCAGAGAGAGAGGGAGAGAGATGATCCCAAGCAGGCTCTGTTCTGGGGCAGGGTCAAACCCACAAACCATGAGATCATGACCTGAGCCAAAACCAGAGTTGGATGCTTAACTGACTGAGCCACCCAGGCACCCCTCAACTTAGCCCTCTTTCAAGCCACCTTAAGTCCTGTTCACTTTCTTTCTTTCCTTTTTTTTTTTTTTTTTTTTGAGACAGAGACAGAGCATAAGCATGGGAGGGGCACAGAGAGAGGGAGACACAGAATCCGAAGCGGGCTCCAGGATCTGAGCTGTCAGCACAGAGCCTGACACAGGGCTCGAACTCACGAACCGCGAGATCATGACCTGAGCCAAAGTCGGAGGCTCAACCGACTGAGCCACCCAGGCGCCCCTCACTTTCTTTCTCAAAGGAAAGAGGAAAAGAATTCTCCAGTGAGTGCCACATGTGGAACCATACCTGTTCCTACTAACTTAGACCTCATAAAAAATAAATGCAAAAAATTATCAAAGCAATAACGATCATGATGCACTTTGCACTTACATTAACTCAGCACTCATCTGTCTCTGCTTGTACCCTTGCAGGCACGGGTGGCATGCTTCCTGAGATGAAGAGAGGTTCTGCTGGTCTTAAAAGTCTTCTCTCCTCCTCCTTTCCAGGAAAATACCAACTTCTCTGGTCTTTTCTATCTCTCAGCTCTTCTGAAGTACAAGGAACAGAAAAACACCAAGGGACCTCAAATGACAGGACTTAACCTAAGACTATGTAGGGAAGTAATAAAAGATAGAAAACTGGTCCTCTTGAAAGCACAATGACACTCATAAGTTAAAAGCAATTCTGATGATTCTCTCAGCCAATTTCCTCAGGTGTAGCCATCCACTGTTCCCTACCCTGAAACCCTATAGTTCTTCTGGCCCAATTTCCTTTTATCTGCATGCTTCCCTTCCTTGCTTTTCTGTTGTGTTTCTGTGTGTGCATGCATGTTTCAAAACTCCCCAAGAGAAACAATCTGATTGGCTACTAGTCACCAGTCAATATGGGTTCCTCTACTGGGCAAAGTCATTGCACCAGGGTTTCTAATGAGCTTCTGGTCCAGATATAGAGCAGCAGCATTATCCAACAGAAATATAATGCCAGCATCAAATGTAAGAGGTGTATGAAATTTTAAATTGTTCTATATTAGCTACATCAAGAAGGTAACACAGGAATGCAAACTGGTACAACCACTGTGGAAAACAGTATGGAGTTTGCTCAAAAAGTTAAAAATAGAACTACCCTATGGTCCAGAATCACACAACTAGGTATTTACCAAAAAAGTATAAAAACACTAATCCAAAGGATACATGCATCCCTATGTTTATTGCAGCATTATTTACAATAGCCATATTATGGAAGCAGCCCAAATGTCCATTGACAGATGGATGGACAAAGAAGATGTAGTGCATATATACAATGGAATATTACTTAGACATAAAAAGAATGAAATCTTGCCATTTGCAACAACATGGATGGAGCTAAACAGTATAATGTTAAGCAAAGTGAGTCAGTCATAGAAAGCAAATACCACATGATTTCACTCATATGTGGAACTTAAGAAACAAAGCAAATGAGCAAAGGAAAAAGAGAGAGAGAGAGAGAGAGGGACAAACCCAGAAACAGACTTTTAACTATAGAGAACAAATTGATGGTTACCAGAGGGGAGGTAGGTAGGGGGTAGGGGGATGGGTGAAATAGGTGATGGAGATTAAGGAGTACACTTATCACAAAGAGCACTGAGTAATGTACAGAATTGTTGAGTCACTATATTGTATACCTGAAACTAATATACCACTGTATGTTAACTATACTGGAATTGAATAAAAAATTTAATTTAAAATAAAACAAATGCTCTGAAAACAACAAATAAGAATGTAACACAAAAGTAAAATAACATTTTATTTAATCAGTGTATCTACATTATTAACATTTTTAACATGTAGGGAGTAAAAATGTATTTAGATATTTTACCTTCTTTTTTCCCATATTAAGTCTTTGAATCCTATGTGTAATTTGCACTTGGAAAATATCTAAATTAGATTGGCCATACTTCCGGTGCTCATTAGCCACATGTGGCTAGTGGTTACCATATTAAATAGTATACTAATAGATGGTTACCTTTGTCTAGAGGACTGATCTTTTGTTGCTATCACTATTGGTCAGAGTAACAGGGTTACATGATACAATATATTAAAAGAACTACCCATCACTATTTACTTCACAAAGTTACGAGGGACAAGGAGTGTGCTCAGAATCCAATAGTCCATTCTCCTGAGCTGGTCCAAAGATGGTGTTAGTAGATCTCTATTATCATTTGATATAAATATACTTCTACCTAAGCTATAAGATATACTGGTACTCTAACTCTGGTGTTACCGAAGGGTTAGTGACTACCTTTGTCTTTTTACTATCTTCCAGTGATCTGGTGACTACTTTTATGTTAATGGTATTGAGTCTCATCTTTGTGTCACTGCTATAGTCACCTTAACCAACCTTCTCATATATACATCCAGACTCATATAAATTTCTCATATACATTTATTCTCACAAAGTTTGTGATATATTTACCATATTTTATAAGCCTTCTGGCCATAAAAGATTATTCAAAATAGGTCTTATATCTTATATACACTTATTTGGTATGTCCATCTACGATATCATTTGTCATTATTACATATATTTTGGTATGAGTTCATTCATTCCCACCTCCAGATAATGCAATCTGTGAGGTCATTCTTTAAATAAATCTATCAGCAAGCCAAAAATCAGCATCCCCAGTGCTTAGTAGAGTATCTTATCCTTAAGTATACTAATAAACATTTGATAGTGGAATAAATAAGTGAATCAACGTGCTAGTTGCCTTGAGGATTCTTAACTGAACTTGGTTGTGAATGTGTAAAGATTTCAGAATGAAAGAAAATCCATACAAAAGCTTGCACAATCATCTGTCTCATCTTTTTAGCTTATTTGAGGGAAGAGATTACATGCTTTACTTCAAGACAGAATGGGCACAAAAGGAAACTGAAGTGTGCAATGTGGCATAACAGGAACAGTACTGGATAAAGCATAGCGTGCTTTAATCCCTGGTGTTACAATTAATTTGCTTTAAAGACATAAATAAATCACTTCACCACTCTGAGCTTTAATGTCTTTGTGTTATGTTATATTTCAATGTTAAAATCAAGCACTGCAATCAGTTGATTTCAAAGGTCCTGTCCCTTTATCGCTAACTTTTTATGATTTTCAAGAATTCACAAGTTCTAGAATAATATTAAACAATCTGTGTCAGGGTTTTATTACTTTTATTATTTTATTATTGCAATGAGAAGTATCTCAAGTGATAATGAAGTATTTATTGCTTTGTTCTGCAATTATTTATTTTTATGTCTGCATCTCAAATTAGATTAAATTCCTGAGAATAAGAACAGTATCTTGCTCAGTACATGCCTTGGTACAATCAACAACTGAACCAGGGAATGCATAAAGTGGCTTTCAATAAATGTTGACTAATTATGAAGACATGCATGAATAGTCATTACCCATATCAAATATCCAAAATCACTTTTGCTGAACAGTTAAGGATGAGTAGGGTGATGGCCTCTATTTGGGATACCTACACTTCAGATTTAAATGTAAAGATCATAGATGAGAAGTTCTAATACTTCCATTCCATGTCATAAGGGTAACAGAGGCAGGAAATCCTCCCAATACACTTAGAATTTTCTGAGAAAGGTGTTTTGATGTCTTCCATGATGATTCTGAATCTGCATATGTCTCCTTTAGATTCTGTTAATTTCTGCTTCTTATTTTTCAAAGATCTATTATTAGGTGTTAACAAATTTGAAATTGTTATACCTTACTAATCACTTAATCACTTTATAATTCTTAAGTGAATTTCTTTACCCTTATAATGCCTCCTGCATTAGAGAAAATTATTAGCATAACCGCATCAGCTTTCCTTTAATTAAGGTTTGCATCAGTGAGGACTGGTGAACTGGCTCTCTGAAAATTAAAAAGCCCTGATTTGTCAATTTGTGACATTTGCGAATTTACGTGGGGTGAATGCTCCCACCATGGCCAATCTCAGGCAATCAAACTTTTAACAACCGACTTGCAAAATTCCTGAATACTTAACAGTCAGTCCTTGTAAGTCCTTATGAGATGGTGCCAGGATACTACTGGTTTTTCAGTACTTTTACTTTCAACCATTTGTCTCCTTATATTTAAGGTGTTTCTCCTTTAAGCAGACTATCATTGGACATTTTATAAAATTTAGACAGATTCATCTTTCAATTATAATATATACACCATGCATATTGAATGTAATTGCTAACATTTGGGGGTTTATATTTGCTATATTAATATTTGTTTTCCATCTTCCCTGTTAATTATGTTCCTTTTTTCTTCTTTTTTGTCTTCCTTTGGCTTAATCCAATATTTGTTATTATTCCAAATCCCACCTCATTAGCTCATTAAGTAAACATTTATTTATACTTGTTTTAGTAGTTATATTGAGTAACATACATTATTGATTTATTAGAAACTAATATGAAATTGTACTTTCACCATTTCCCTGACATTGAAAGATCCTTGGAAACCTTGAAACTTGAAGTTTAACAGAGCCTGTTACTAGGATCCCCAGGATCATCCTTGGTATCTGTGTTTCACTAAGAGGACTTATGGGACTCAGCATATAGTTACACTCACAGGTTTGATTGATTCAAGTGAAAAGAGACAAAAAAAAAAATCAGTAAAGGGAAAAAGAGAATGTGGTAGTTTGGAAGCAACCAGGCACAAAATTCCAAGAGTTCCCTCCTGGTGGAATCACACAGGATATGCTTAATTCCCACAGCAACGAGTTGGGACATCTCATGTCAAATGCATGTCCACCAGGGAAGCTCATCAGGAACTCAGCATCCAAGAACACATTGGGTGTTATTATAGACACTTAACAACATTCCAGACTTCAAGAAAGAAAGCAGGCGTTCATCATGAACCATATTGCTTGCATGAAGAGTTTGGGTACAGTGAGCCACTCTTCTCAGTTCAGGGAATGGTGGTGACCTTCCCCACATTTAAACTCTCAGATGCCTATGTAGTCAACCTTGCAAGTAGGTCTTTCTAACGAGAGTCTCAGACCTGCTGTGTTGGGTCCTATTTTGTGTTATTGTTACCATATGTTTTATTTCTACATATCTTTTAAATCCCATAAGGCATGATTGTTCCTGTTTTTTAGGGTAAATATTTATTTAGATTTACCCACATACTTAACCCTTCCATTGTTCTTCCTTTCTTCCTGCATTTCCCTTTAGTATTTTCCATAGGTCATTTCCTGCTGGGAATGAGATCTGTTGGCTTTTTTCAGGAATGTCTTTATTTCTTCTCCATTTTTGAATTTTTTTTTTTAACATTTATTTATTTTTGAGACAGAGAGAGACAGAGCATGAACGGGGGAGGAGCAGAGAGAGAGGGAGACACAGAATCGGAAGCAGGCTCCAGGCTCTGGGCCATCAGCCCACAGCCCGACGCGGGGCTCGAACTCATGGACCGTGAGATCGTGACCTGAGCTGAATTCGGACGCTTAACCAACTGAGCCACCCAGGCGTCCCATTTCTTCTCCATTTTTGAATGATATTTTTGCTGGCTATAGAATTCTAAGTTGGCATTTATCTTTTTCTCAGCACTTTACAGATACCATTTTACTGTTGCATAGTTTCCTTCATTTCTATTAAGAAGTGAGCTATTGGTCATAAAGTGACTCTTCAAGAGTAATGGATCTTTTTAACTCTGGCTATTTTTATGGTTTCCTCTTTATTTCTGGTTTTTGGCAGTTTTACTATGACATGTCTAGGTGTTAGATTTATAACATTTTTTTAGTCAATTCTTGGCCATTTCTCTACAAGTATTGCCTCTGCCCCATTCTCTCTCTGACAACATACTTATGTTAAACTAGTAGCTCTCAACCAGGGATGATGTATTTATTTCCAACAAGGTAAATACACCCTCAAAAAAATAAAAATTGTTTGATTCAAAAAAATGTCAATAGTGGAGAGGTTTAGAAACACTGTGTTAGACTTTTCACCAGATATGTGTCTCCTACATTCTTCTCTACAATGCTTATCTCTCTCTCTCTCTCTTTTTGTTTTGCCTCCATGCTTCACTCTAAATATTTTTTACTAACCTATCTTCAAGCTTACTTAGCTCCTTTCAGCTCTATCTGATCTGCTATTAAATCCATGTATTAATTTCTTAATATCAGATATTGGAATTTTCAGTTCTAGAATTTCCATATGATTATTTTATATAGATTCCAATTCTATGATCAAATTCTCCATATTCCCATCTATCTTCTTGAACATATTAATCACAATTATTTTTAAACCCATATCTAACAATTCCAATATCTGGGTCACCTGTTTCTCTTATCTCTTTACTTATCACTTCCATTTTTAGCATACATGATCATTTTTATTGAAAGTCAGATATTGTTTAAAATTCTGTTGATTTGAATGATGTCATCATCTTTCAGAGAAGATTCAACCTCTTTTTCAGAAAGCAGGCAGAGACAGATGATCTCAATCCAATCAGAGATTAAATTAATTTGAGACTAAATTGCATTATTGGAAGTGTTGTTCTACCTCTGGTTGGCCTCCACCTGTAGAGTATAATCCTCCAGTGGTGCCATCCAAGAGCCTGAAGTGCCCACAATGGTCAGCCCTTCCTTTCTAAGTTCTATACTCCATTTTTCTATTTCTTGGCATCACATAACCACCAAAAGCTCTGCTGTGCTTCTCAGCTGCTTTCTGCTTAGCCTTTTACCCTCTTGCCTCATGCAGTTTAATTGCCAACTGCCTGGTATCAGATGTCAGGCTCACTTCTCTGCACCTTCCTTCTCTTGAGGATCTTGACACTCAAGTTTTAGTGACCTTGAAAATCCAACGTTCCAGTCTTTTGCTCTCTAGCTCTCAATATTTCCTAAAGCTCTACCCATTAGAAGTGGTCCTCTAATTGGCTTCTCAACCTCTTACCCCACACCAAAAATTGCCCAGAGCTCTGAGTAGGAAATCAGTGTGGTCACCTCACTGAATCCTTTCTCTGCAGCATCTGGCCCCTCAAGTCCTTGTCATATCAGTAGCTCCCTGCTCCCTTTGGACACTTCTAAAAATCAAGCTTCTAATTGTTCTTGGCAGAAGAGTAAGTCAGCAACAAACTACTACATCATGGCCCGGAGTAGGAATATATATTTAGAAACTAGGTTGGATATAAGAAAAACATGTATTTTTCTGTGACTATTGTTAGATGCTAGACTGGGTCATCAAAGGCAGAAGTAGTCTCCTACTTCCTTTAAAAGCCAGAGGAAATTTCCAGGGAACTGTGAATTAAAGAGGCATGCATAATAGGGAGTGGATGCAAGAGAGGCAGCTAGACAGAGTGAGTTTTCACAATTTCCCGTGACCCTGTTGATCCCAACTCCTGCCAATACTCAAACACTCAGAATTGAACAGAGCCATGCATTTTCTTCCCACGGTTCTCATTTTGGTTAGCACATAACTCAGAGATGGAAGATTGCAATTCAGGGCAGAAAAACTAAAATATAAGAGCTACATATTTACATGATGTTTCCAGTTAGATTATAATCAGGAAATAAAGTATGTCTGTACTTTTTCTTTTCAAGTCCATGAGTAAATCTAGAAAATAAATAAATCTAGAATATAAATCTAGAAAATAAAAATAAAACTTTAGGAGTAGGAAGAAGATTTGAAAGGGACTTCATATTATCTAGGAATTTCAAGCTCTGGTTTTCCAGCCACATTATATTTGTGTCACCTCAGGCCTTTGCCAATCTGTTGCAAGAGAGAAGAAAAAGGGAATCTTATGTGTTATTGTATGCAGCCATTGAAAGAAGCTTAAACTTACCTCCTTTCTAATATTGTGTGTACATGTTAACAAGAGGTGAACATTATAGGAGTGAAATCTTGGTTTAATGGGCAGAGAGATTATTAACATAACTTTGTGGGCCCTGTGCAGGGTAGACAGAGATGGCCATTTCTTAGAGATGGATTCATCAAGGGAAGGAAACCTTCCCAGCAGGAGGCCCACGTTGCATCCCACAGCAGCTTGCTTCCTGATGCTCTTTAGCAGCTGGAGGTCAGTGGAGAAAGCAGGCACATTTATTGAGGTGGTTCCAGTGGGTGCAGGACTCTTTACTCTCCATCACCTACCTCTCTGGTGCATCCTTTTTAGGATACTTTGCAGGGAAGCTTGGTGTGGTCCCAAGAACACTGAACGGTAGGGTCAGATGCCCTTAGCTAATTATTTGACCTTGGGTCAGTCCTTCAAAGTTTTGTGCCTGAGTGCTATATTAAATTAGAGGATATAAGTAGATAATCCCAATAATTTCGTTCAATCAGAACAGACCATGGGTCTGGGACCATGGGTCTGGGAGTCTGATGACTCCGCACTGGAGGAGGCACTTTTCAGTAGGCCTGAGTTGGGGACTTTTTCCTGAGGTTCTGTCATTCTACATTCTGCTATGAAGATACAGATAGATGCATATAGATCTTGTGAATTTCCTTTTTTTTTTCATTTTACCACATATTCCTTAGCAAAATGTGCCAGAATCTTTTGATAGCTGAAAATATAACTTGTTATCCATTCAACATCAAAATAGATGCTGAAGTTCTTATGACGGTCAGCTTTTTATTATCTTCATATAACCCACACAAAGCTATGCTGCTAGTGTTCCAGCTCAATACACAATTAAATTCAGAAGATATCTATGACTGGCATTCAAGAGAAATTGTGAAACAATTTATTTCTTAATGACTGAGAAAATGGCTAGGGGTAATGGCAGTGTACAATGTACAGGAAAATCATCTTCAAAACTTGCTTTAAGTCATTATCTTTCCAAAATTCCATTCAACATGGCATGACAGTCGTAACCGAATATCTTTTCTCACTGTCTCAAAACTGTCTCAAATGCTCCCCAAACTTAACAATCAGTGGCTCTCACCTTCCTCTCATGTTCCAAGATCTCTGCTTTTCCTCTGGCTTCTCAAAGGTAAGTCCCCTCAGTTTTTCTTAGGCTCGGGTCAGCCCTCTTTCCACCAATTATCCAGATCAGCACCACAAATGTCCTGGGCCCAGGATCACCACAGAAATCCCTTTTAGGAATGAGCATGTGCTAGAAGGGGATGGTCAGAGGCAGGAGGCAAAAAGAGTGCAAACACTTACATTTTAAAGCTCTTTAAAGATCTCTGTCCCATTTGTGCTATGAAAGCTCACTTAAAAAAAAAAAAAAAGGTACAAGTACATACTACATCAATTCACCTTTGATTTTCCAATCCTAGAATGAAATTTAAATGTATACATTCCCTCTACTAGTAGATAAACCCCCAAAAAGGTTACCTATAGGTGAAGTGTTCTGGTCAGATTCCAATTTCCAGGTATGTGTGAACCATGTTTTTACTGATACATTTGATAGAGTTTTACTTAGGTGTGAGAGTTTTAGCAGCATGGAATTGTTTCTAATAATAATAATAACCAATAATTGGTTAGCAACTTAACATATTCAAAGCATTTTCACACCAAGTACCTCATTTGATCTTTATATCTACCTGTCAGAGGAGGATGGATTTAATAATAATCATTCCTATTTTATATGTGGGGGAGGAGAGGCTGAGAAGGTAAAGTGACTTATCCAGGTACTTACAGGGGTAGGTTGGTAACTGACTCTAGGTATTCTGATTTCACATTCCAGAAATTAACCACTTCACTAACTTTCTCCTAACTTCATTCTTTGTGTTTCCACATGTATGTGTGGGCGTGCACACACACGCACACATACACACACACAGAAGCTGATTAAAACATGGCCAAATATTACATATGTGCAGAGTGTTCTCTCTCTATATATACAACCATGTATTAAATCAACAAGATCCACATAGCCGCACAGTTTCTGTTTCCAGAAGAAGCCCTGACCTGTGACAGAATAAACACTGCTGCGGGCCAGAACTACAGAGCCAGCTCACACTTCCCTCTGCACTGATGTGCTTTGTTTTTTAAAGCACTTGCCATTTACATTACTATTATTTTCATTTTCTTGATCACCGGAACCTCAAAGGAAAGAGGCTAATGATATTCCCCAGCCCCCTCCCTCACTGCGCTCCTGATGGGAATGGAAGCAGCTCCAATTGACAGAACTGCCTCAGCAAACCCTTCAGGAACATTAATGGAGCTGCTACTATAAGCAGCTGGAGTCACCATTTGCATCTCACCCTGTCTTACTCTTTTGCCTCAAAAAAAAAAAAAAAAATTAAAAAGCACCCACAATACCCTGGGGGAATTTTCCGGGACAAGCTGCAGGTGCCATGGATATTTTCATTTAATAATCATTCTTGCAATTCAGCACATTTGTAATCCATGTGGTAAACTCTGACTTACATTTCTCCCAGTGGACGCCGGCCAGATGCAGAAACCAAAGAGCTCGGTGTGCCGGTAGTGCCTCTTCCCTCTTTTATAGTTTGTGCATTTGGATGTGTTTAGCATGATCTGCGAGCACAGGCTAAGGAATGTGCTGCTTTTAAAAGACCCTTTTGTTGACATTAAGCAATCATAAATATACTCAGAAATTATCCTCCTTGCGTGTACGGTGGAGTGCTTTAATTGGATGGCCTTCTCATGTGATATCATGAGGAACATATGCATATTTTTGGCAATCCCATTAGATGGTGCAGCGCAGAGGTCCGTACAGAGCAGCACATTCCTGACATCCATGGGTTGTCTCATATATGTCACCACATCTTCCCACCAGGATTGTTTTCCCTGCTCACTTCAAGATGGTAACTTCCCAATCTGTCCAAATTCTATTTGGAATTCTCCTGGACTGTGTAAACGTCAGGGCCAGTTTCCTTTCTACATGAAGAGCTTTGAAAGGAGAACTGGATGCCTGACTCCCTCATAAATACGAGCACAGCATCTTCTTGTTCTCCTTCTCCTTCTTCTCTCTTTTTTTAAAGGTATATATGTCAGAGAGGAGGGAAGGAAAGTGTTGTCTAAAAGTAAAAAAAAAAAAAAAAGAAATCTCTTTTCAAGAATGACATTCTCCTATTTTCACCACATAAACGGAATGTTTAAGCCTGCACAGACCCAGGTTCCAAATGATGGGTTCTTCTGGCTAAGACCTCCTGTAGTTGGGCTAAGATACAGTCTCTCAAGCAGCCAACTACATTGGGGCTAACGCCACCTCCTGCAGGCCTAGAAAAGGGAGCCCATCAGGGCCTTGGCAGAAAACAGATGGCACACTTAAAGGAGTAGCTCAAGAGATTTTAACAAAAGGACTATGTTCAAAGGTATGAGAGTTAAAGGAATCACCCAACAATGGGGCCTATATGTGATAAGAAGCCGATACACCTTCTAGGCCAGAAGGCATCCAGCCAGACAGACCCGCAGCCA
Source organism: Neofelis nebulosa (assembly GCF_028018385.1). Taxonomy (NCBI): domain Eukaryota; kingdom Metazoa; phylum Chordata; class Mammalia; order Carnivora; family Felidae; genus Neofelis; species Neofelis nebulosa. Next base: position 15,125,701 of record NC_080790.1, read on the forward strand.
TGGAGTTGGGTGGGAAGAGAGGTGCCACTGAGAATCCACAGCCTAGTGTGGAGGGGACTGGTGGACTCCAGAGGAATAAGAGCCCAAATTTCTATTTCCTCCCTGCCCCCAATCCCTCACTGGTGCCTCCCATTGGCCAAACCAGTTGTTACCTGTCAAGGAAGGGGGTGTGGCTGTTGCAGTCTGGGAGTGTAGTGAAGCAGGGTGAAGGGTGGAGAGTGGGTCTAGAGGGGCAGAGATGAGCCAGAAACAAGAATGAGGCGCCCCCAAAGTCCTGAGTATTCTTGAGCTCTTACATATCATCAGTCACATGTATTCTTCACCACAATTCAATGACGTGGATATAATTCCATAATAAATAGAGGGAAACTGAGGGCTGGAAAAGCAAAGTAACTTACTCAACCTTGCACAACCAAAGACAGAAGTGCTGGGTTCTTCATAGGAAGGTTGTAAGTAGAGTTTAAATCAGCATGGTGCTAAACAGAAGTTCAGCAATTGTGTCATTGGAAAGTTCCATTTAGGTCTGGAAATTTTTCATCACAAATTATGAAAAACAGTGTCCACAACAGACTGCTCCTGGGCCTCAGAGAGATAGGAATGAAGGTTGAGATATTGAGAGATGTCAGACCATCTCAAAAAAAAAAAAAAATGTACATAAAGCTATTCAGTCTCTGAGTTTAGGTAACAAGAGCTCAGATAATAAGGATTTGGATAGTAAGGGCTATCACACAACGTGAAACAATAGAACTATTACTCAGGAGAAAGAGTTTCTGGAAACAGTCTCATATACAATAGTGACAAGTTTAGATAGTCCTGAAAATCTCTGGGACAGTATTCACCCTGAATTCATGCCTTCATTAGCTGTCCTGGGAAACTGCAGGTGGTATTAGTTGTAGATTTTAATGATAGTTTAGGGGAATTTACTTATTTCTTGGGCCGCAGAGAAATAATACTGTAAATTTTAAACAGCCAATCATATGTCTGCAAAAAGACTTAGGTGAAAATATTCACGGTAGTCTTATTCATGATAGCTACATTTCAAAAACAACCCAAAAGTTCATACATCGGAGAAAAGAAAAACAAATAGTGCTGTATGCATGGAGCAGAACCATACTCAGCAGTAAAAATGAAGGAACTACTAGAATAAGCAATGACAGGAATGAATCTTAAAAGCAAGTGAAGCAAAAGATTCAGACACAAACAAGCACATGCTGTTTGATTCCATTTATGCGGAGTTCAATATTTGACAAAATTAATCTGTGGTGATAGACACCAGGAAGTGGTTGACTGTGGGGAGGAGGGCTGTTAATTAATTGGAAAGGGCACAGGGGACTTTCCAGTGATGGATACAATTGCCAAAATTGATCAAACGGAATACCTAAGATTTGTGCATTTTACTATCTGTTTGCCGTACCAAACAAACAACAATCAACACAAGGGAATGTACCTGCTTTTGCCTCCTAAGGGGACTACCATTATTTCTTTCTGGGGTATAAATACATTGACAAGCTGCTTTAGATTTTGAAAAGAAGATCTGGAGTCCCTGAAGCAGACAGAAAGTCAGAGGAAGGGCTAAACTACTCTGATGACAGAGGAGAAGTTTGAGGGTGGATGAGAACACTGGAGAGGGAAGGAGTAGGTGAAGAGAAAGCCAAATTATGGCTAGGGGCCATCGTGAGGAAGGATCAGCCGGAAGGACACTCTTTGTATTATGGGGCAAAAGACTTTTAAGTACAGCAATGTTAACCATCTCTGCTGCCCCAAACCTATAGTAAAATTGACTACACAGTAAAATTGAATAAAAATAAAAAGAAATCTTTTAAAATGTGGAGGAAAAGAGGCTCTGGTTATCTGGAATCCAGCAAAGAGAATAGCCATGGGCATGAGAAGCAAGTGGCAGCAAAAAAGCAAGTTGGACAGTGAGCACAGGGACAGAAGTGCCCCAGAAGTCACAAAAACATGGGGACAAACATTGAACATTCCTGTCCCTCTCTGTCCCACCATGTTTTTGGTATGAGTGAATGTATTATAAACTTAAAAAAACAGCATGATTTCAGCTGGCTTTAGCTGGTTACCACACTTTGAAATGTTTTTTTATTATTTTATTTTATTTTTAAAGTGTTTTTATTTATTTTTGAGAGAGAGAGAGAGAGAGTGAGTATGGGGGTGGGGCAAATAGAGAATCCCACGCAAGCTCTGTGCTGTCAGCTCAGAGCCTGACCTCAGGGCTCTATCTCAGGAACCATGAGATCATGACCTCAGCCAAGATCAAGAGTTGGTCACTTAACCAACTGAGCCACCCAGGTGGCCTTGCAATGTTTTTTTTTTTAAAAACATTTGATTATTGTTCTTAAGTGATGTTGTTTTCATGCTTATATATCTCATTTCATTGATTCTAAGATTCACACTATTATTACTATTACTATTTTTTTATTAAAAAATTTTTAACATTTATTTTTGAGAGACAGAGTGACACAGAGCATGAGTGGGGGAGACGTAGTGAGAGAGAGGATACACAGAATCTGAAGCAGGCTCCAGGCTCTGAGCTGTCAGCACAGCGGGGCTGTGCTGAGCGGGGCTCCAGCTCATGGACCACAAGATCATGACCTGAGCCGAAGCTGGCCACCCAACTGACTGAGCCACCCAGGCACCCCACTATTATTATTATTATTATTATTGTTATTATTATTATTATTATTATTATTATTGAACTACTCTGGAATTAAAGCACCTTACAGTTGATAATGTTATAGTTTGTCAGCATTTATTCTTTTTTATTAGTATATAAAATAATAGTGAGTGTTCTAATTGACAGTGTCCTAGATTTGATGGATTTGGTATTGCTGGTGTATATTAATTAACTGGGGTTGGCTCACAGCTGTGGAGTCAGGGAAAAGAAAACCTTCATGGGAAAAGGGGACCAAAGGGACATTCTCAAACATAAGACAAAGTGGCAGTGGAAACAGGCAGTGACTGAAGGGGGCAGAGAGATAATAGTTAAATGCATGGTGAAGGGACTGCATCCAAGGTCAAGTGGGGAAGGAGGTAAGAGCTCAGACACAGAGAGGGATTCTCCCTGAAAAGGAAGCCTAGGGAGGGGTGCAGTCTTCTACCACCTAAAAAATGGTCCTTATTAACAATCTCCATTTCATCTCAATTTGACACAGGTGTTCAAGTGGAGACAGACTCTGAGCATCTTCTTCTGTCCTCTTCTGTCCTGAGTGTTTCACTATGAACATATCTGATAAAAGGGAGATAGACCCTGGAATACCCATTCCTCCTGGTTTCTACCAGTGGGATCTAGGATGCTTAGTGGCAGGGGTGGCAGATCTATTCACACCAAATGCCACCAGTTAGCTTCTGTGTGGTACACGGTGGGCCTCCCACTGGCAGGAGTGCTATCTGAGCCCTCAGGTTCCCCCTGGGCATGGGGGACTGGCTTAGTCTGCTAGGGATGTCATAGCAACATACTGCGGACTGGGCAGCCTAAACAGCAATGCTTTTTTCTGCAGGTCTGGAGGCTGGAGGTCCAAGATAAAGGTGTTGGCAGGTATAGTTTCTCTTGAGCTCTCTCGTTGGCTTACGGATGGCTGCCTTCCCACTTGTCCTTAAATGGCCATCCATCCCTCTCTCTGCATGCATCCCTGGGGTTTCTTCTGTGTGTCTACATTTCCTTTTTATAAGGACACTAATCGGACTGAATTAGGATGCACTATAACAGCCTCATTTTAACATAATCACCGCTTCTCCAAATATAGTCATATTCTGAGTTACTGGAGGCTAGGGCTTCAACATATGAATTTGCAAGGGCAGGGAACCACCATTTAGTCTGTAACAGGAACCACAGAGGCCACAGTAGGTAATTTTAAGTTCTTCTCCTGATTACTTTGCATTTTGTTCTATTCTATTTTGGGGATTAAGTTTAAATTGAATTCATTAAACCAATACATTTTTGAGGCAGGTAATTTTTGTCTTCCCTTGATGTTCCATTTAAAAAAACATAGCACTTCCCAAACCAAACCACAATGAGATATCACCTCACACCTGTCAAAGTGGCTAAAATCAACAACACAAGAAACAGGTGTTGGTGAGGATGTGTGAAAGGGGAACCCTCTTGCCCTGCAAACTGGTACAAACACTGTAGAAAAAAGTATGGAGGTTCCTCAAAAAGTCAAAAATAAAATTACCCTAGGATCCAGCAATCACACTACTAGATATTTACCCAAAGAATACAAAAAGACTAATTCAAAGGCATACATGCAACCCTATGTTTATAACAGCATTATCTACAATAGCCAAATTATGGAAACCAGTTCAAGTGTCCATAGACTAATGAATGGATAAAGATAAGTTTTATATATATAATGGAATATTACTCAGCCATAAAAAGAATGAAATCTTGCCATTTGCAACATGAATAGAGCTAGAGAGTATTAAGCTAAGTGAAATAAGTCAAAGACAAATACCATATGATTTCACTTACATGTGGAATTTAAGACACAAAACAAATGAAGGGCAGCTGGGTGGCTCAGTCAGTTAAGTATCTGACTCTTGATTTAGGTTCAGGTCATGAACTCATGGTTCATGAGATCGAGCCCTGTGTCGGGCTCCGTGCTTACAGTTTGGAGCCTGCTTGGGATTCTCTCTCTCTCTCTCTCTCTCTCTCTCTCTCTCTCTCTCTCTCTCTCTCTCAAAATAAATAAACTTAAAAAAAGAAACAAAACAAATGTGCAAAAAGAGAGAGAGAGAGAGAGAGAGAGAGAGGTAAACCAAGAAACAGATTCTTAACTATAAAGAACAAGCTGACAGTCATCAGAAGGGAAGTGGATGGGGGACTAAATAGGTGATGGGGATTAAGGAGTGCATTTGTCGTGATGAGCACCAGGTACTGTATGGAAGTGTTGAATCACTATATTGTACACCTAAAACTAATATTACACTGTATGTAAACTAACTAGAATTTAAATAAAAACTTAAAAAATAAAAAAGTACAAGGACATTCATTTCCCTTTTCTTCTTTTTGCTTATGTCTCTTTATACAGAGAAACTAGGAATACGTGCTTCTACCTATTGCAAGGATTCATATGAAAGACCAGTAATATGCCAAATATTTGCACCTTTTTCCAAATAGATGCAACGTGCTCAAAGCAAGGCGATTGCTATGAGAAGTCTCAGGCTCCTTCTTACTCCTCTAAAGGGACTACTTTGTGAGATGTGAGACCTGGGTAATCAGGCCTCATTCAGTCTATGAAAATTGGCTGGGTGAGGGGAGAAAGGATTATCAGAGAGCAAATATAGCAGAAAAACATTCCCTGACTTCTCAAGAGAATCAAGGGACAGAGTCAAAAGTTTCAGAAACTGGAAATGGAGCTCAAATCAATAATCAAGACCTTTTACATGATTACAATATGCCCACTCATAATTATGCAATGTGCTGGGTACATACAAAATTCAACAGCTTTTGCCAATCTTTGACTCGTCTCATTTGGCAAAGAATCGGCTGCATCCTGAGTTGAGACATTCTTAAGCATCCTGGAATCCAAAAGACTCAATGGCCTGAATGTACTTTTTTTTTCTTAAAATAATGACAGCAATAACAATCGCATGCGTTTAAGCACAATGTGTTTTAACCAAAAAGCAAGAACTTGGGTCAGGAGTAACTAAGGATTTAGTGAGAGCATCTTCAATGGGAGGCAACATCAAAGCAAGAGACATCACAGGAACTCAAGTAAATGACAAGAGTGAATGAGATTAGAAGCTCACCCATGCTTTCCTCCCCAGCCCTGCTGTTGCTACTCCTAAATTTCATGCTTCCATCACCTTGTCCTAAGAAATTATAGGTAGTACCTACTCACTCTCCCTACCTCTGGTATCCTTCCTTCCTGATCCATCCTAGACACAGCAGCAGATCCCTGTCCCTGAATCACCACTGTGATTTGTGATTTCCTTCCTCAAGGGTTTTTCTTGGCACCCCATTAACTAATGAATAAAGTCCATATATATTCTGGATGTCATTCCCCTTTAGGATTTGGCACCAACCAACCTCTTCAACTTTGTGTCCAACATTCCTCATTATGAATGTTGCACTTCAGCCCAGAGATTCCCCAATCCAGCTGTAGCAAGAGTCTCAAGATCAGCCTTTTAAAAACATGGGTACCCATTTCCTCCCCAATGGAAGCTGGGCCTTGAAATCTGGTGTAGGGTCTAGGAATCTCCCCTGTTAGAAGGACCCCACTGATACAGATGTACATTTAGTTTGGATGTTCCAGCCAAATTCAAACCTTTATTGTTCATTTGAAAAAATCCTTTTTGGGTCCTTTGAGCTCACCTCCAGCATGATCTGCCTTTATCTGATTCCTCTTCCCCTTTATCACACTATCCTTTCTCACCACCAACCACAAAGCTTCTCTCTCTCTTCTTTACTCCATGTTTCTACCATCCATATGGTCCATCTCACTTTCTACCTTACATTTTAATTGTTTTTACCTCCCTATTTGACTGGAAGCTTTTTGAACACACATTACAGGTCTAACGAACTTGTCTTTGTATCTCCAGAACGAACAAAAAAATCCTAGAAAAAACTGACATACAGCAAATATCTCTTGACTCAATAGGGTTTGCCAGTGATTCGGTAACCCTAAATCTCTTTGGGAGGAGAAAGAATAATAAAGATTTTTCATTTCTATAAATATCAGAATCCTATTTTTACTGTAAGTGCAAGTGGAAAACAATATTTTTCCAAATGAAAAATGTCACACCACATGAGTGAGTCATGGAACTTCAGAATCTCTTTCACACCTTTTATAAGCTACACGAGCATGGTTTTATCTTTTTGTTCTTCATTTGGAGAAAAGATATCTATTTTCCTAACAACAAAATTTTTGTTCTCATCAGATAAAAATAATTGGTATGAATTTTGCAAGATTGATTGCCATTCATCATGAGGACAGAGGGTAATAAATTAACAATCACACAGAATTAACATATTTAGATAATCACTTAATCTTTGGGGGTTAATCTTCCATTTCTGAATTTCTAAGATTAACTACTCCTTAGAGCTTAAGATCTATTTTAAGACAAAAACAGAGCTGACTGAAGAGAGACCTCTCAGAGAAAAAATCCTCAGATTTCTCGCACCTGTGGTTTTTCATTGCTCCTATGGAGAGCTTAGGTTGGTGGGACACTGGGAGTTTGAAGTACTCCTTGGGGAGGTTTTGTTGGAACAGTAGAGTTATTAAATAGCTAAAATGTCATGGGCAATAGATCTAGGTTACAAAGACAATACAAAGAGAGGTTTCCAAAATAATGTCCCCACCTGTAACTGAATGCAGCAGTGATGAAGATAATCTTAAACAGCAGGCAATATGAAAAAAAGTTGCTGAGCTCTGGAATGTATTATAAGTAGTTTGTGAATTCCTATACAGCCTATTCAAAACTTTCTCTTCATTTTATGAAATCCTGAAACTTATTCTGGTAATGAGTTTGTGTCTCATCCTCTACTCTTTTTTTTTTTTTAATATCAAAGAAAAAAGAAAATTATTTAAAATTCCAGAAAAGCTCTTAAGAGAATTTTGGATCACACAGAGTACTGTACTTATTTACTGTCCATCATAATCTGATCTCCCTGCTCCTCATATACACACAAACACCTTTCTTCTAAATTTCAGGATGGCAAATAACTTCCCCTAAGGATCTTGAAAAATTTATGGAATGGAACTTCCAAACTAATTATTGTAAGCTTAACTCTTTAAATATTTAATTAATGTGCATTCCAAAGTGTTGTGGTCCAAAACAACCATTCATTATGTTCATGGATTCTATGGGTCAGGAATTTGGACAGAGCAAAGCAAAGATTGTCTTTCTGCTTCATACTGTCAGAAACCTTAGCTGAAAGCTTCCAAGGATGGGGGCTGGAACCCATCACTCATGGGTCCTGTAGTTGAAACTAACTCTTGGCTGAGGGCTCAGTTCCTCTTCAGGGGGCTGGTTAGGGCTTCCTCATAGCACAATGGCAAGATTCTAAGGTCAAGAATCCAGATAGACAAAGGATCAGGCAGAAGTCGCATCACCTTTTATGACTCGCCTACAAAATCATGCAACACATTTCATTTATTGAGGTAGTCACAAAATCTCATCCAGTCTAATGAGGAGGAAAAATATATACTGCCTCAATGGGGAGAAGCAAGGTGCTGGAACTGCCCGCAGACTGGGGATCTTGTTGCATCCAGTTGTGAGTGGGATGTGTTGATGTTGAGCTTCCCTGTAGAGTGACCTGGTTGGCTGTTTGCAGAGGAGCCTTGGTTTTAGTCTTTCCTTTGGAGATAATAAGATTCCTTAACATATATTCTTTGAATTTCTTGCTTAGGGCATTTGTATCCTAGGAGACTTGCTGGGCCTGGAGGGGAAAGGACTGGGGAACTCAGCATTCAGCATTGATATGTATAGAGCTTGGTTACCTCTTTGTTTTCAGCAGGACACTCCATCTTCAATTATACCAACATTTGCACCAGCCAACCCCCAATTCAAAGTTCTTCTGTTTCGCCCTCTTCAGAGAATAAACATCTAGTCCTCTGTGAGCTTGGGGAGGGTCAGTTTGCCAATGGCACAGATTTTAGAAGAGCTAGAAATCTGACTGCTCTGTCAATGGTTTTTACCCAATTCTATTTTTGTTCCTACCACTATGCCCTGTGACAAGGGTAACTGCAGCTGTCCATCCTGAGCATTCTGAGGAATCTGTGAGAGGTAATCACTCTGGTTTTGGATTCAGCTGTTTGGTTTGCTAGCTCAGTTACTATTTTCTATGTGCTTTCCTGCTCCCAAATATAATTGTTGTCTTCCCTCTATCTCCCAGTTCTTTGCCTCTCCTCCCCACAGCTTTGGTGGGGTCTTGACAAGGAGATGACTTTAGATACGCATATTTGAGCTTCCATTTTAGTCTAGGAGTCTCTTAAGTCTCTTTCAACCATTGTTCAGGTGATATGATTAGCAAACAGCTAAATATCCTATTTGCTCTTCTTTCAACCTGCTCTTCTTTTTTCAGCAACTGCCTTAAAGTGTATATAATAGCACCACGACAGGTGTGTTCTAACCAGTACAGCTGATAATTGTTACCCCTTTTGTTGCAGACAAAACTCAACCCTGCGCTTTTCAAACTGAGAAAGTGCAGTAGTGTCCCTCAAGTGATTAATAGATACGATTAAAAAAAAGTTCAGAAAATACCATGTGCCCTCCTCTCAAACATTTGTAATACTATAAATTGAGAAAGAAATGTGCTTAATTTTTTTGATACAGTGTTTCCAAAAACATTCAACAGTATAATCCCTGTTATGGAGAATATCTTACCAAAGTGGGGTTCACTAACCTCCTGCATCAGGATCATTTGGGATTCTTTTATGTATCTGGATATAGATCTTGAATCAAGATTGGACCTGTGGAATCTGTAATGTAAAACAAACAGCCAATTCATATTCAACTTGACATTCCTGGAGAACCTATTCCCCACCATTTGAACTTCCGTATCAAGGAATTCTTCCATCAGCCCCTCCCCCATGTCTTAAGCATCCTACTCTTTGGGGAGAAATGCCTTTTCTGAGTGGTGAACTTGGCTCAGACCCTGTATCTCTCTCCTGTCTTTGAGATCTGCTTGCTGTTAGCAGTGTATATTTCACTCTGTGGGGTGGGCTTTGCCTAGAGGGAGGAAACTTGTGATTATCCAACTGTTCCAGAGAGTTAAAAAGTGTATCTAATACAGGATTAAAACAAAAGAAAATTAATCCACTCACTCAAATTGCTCAAGGTGCGGCTTTATTCCAGGTTATCTACATTCATCTTGGTTCTGAACTGAGGCATGTAATATATTGAAAAGAATGGGCTGAGATGCCTCAAATTCCAAATTTACATTTGAGGATAATTGACTTAGAGACATGCTTCAAAAAAACTATGACCTAATATAAGTACATCATCTAATGCAGTAGAAAACAACATATGGCTTTTTTTTTTTTAATTTACAATCATGGGAAGAGCAGACAAGGTAAAGAGGCAGTAACTGAAATTCATTCATTTTGAAGTAATTCCTAAGGATTTGAAAATAGCCAGATCCATCCTTCATATTTCTTTTAAGATCCCTCTTAAGACAAGCAGGGAGATAGAAGACCAGCATGGGTAACATCTGGTTTGTCTAGGAATAGAAGGGATGTAGTAGATGAGTTCTTGAAAGTATTCTTAAAAGATGTAGAAGGAGAACAGCTGGAAAAGCCCACTTTATTGAAGGAAGGCTGCAAGGACCCAGGCAGAGGAGGTCATGTCGAACAAATCGGATAGAGTTTCCTTGAGATATCTCTGTCATGAAAGATGAAGGAGATTTAGTGGTTGTATAAAGACTACTTTGATTTTAAATAAGATTTGACAAGATTCCACATCTGGGATTAGTGGTCAAGGAGAAGAGTCAACGAAGGTGGGTGAGGTAGGGTGCAAGATAAAAAAAAAATGGCTCAAGAAAGGGAGATGGATGAGGGAAGAGCTTTGTGACTTGGAAAAGGATTACCTGCATGCAGGAGGGGACAGTAGTAACAGAAAATGGTCAGCCAGGTTGGATTAGCTTTTATTTATAATATGCATTGAAAGGGAGCCAAACAATAGAATAAATGCACAAAGTCATGAGATGATTCTGAAACTTGGACTCAGCAATCCTAGCAAATCGTACTGAATAAGGGTAGAGGTCCTTGGCTATGACATGGTGCATTGGGCAGAAGGGAGGAAATCAATGTCAAGATTAATGAGCCAAGGAAGGGAACAGTTAGCCCAATGGTATTTCCTGAGGCCTGAGCTATAGATGATTGTGAAGTTAGCCAAATTTGTCTTTGATGTTTCTAGATTCTCTTTTTGAGTCATCTCCCTCAAATCTCCCCTTCACCTGCACCAGAAACCACCCCCAATCTCAACCCCAACTTCCTGAGTTTCAGGCATTCCTGTGTTCTCACACTCTCCTCTCTTCCTCTTATAAAAACCTAATGTCAGTAAAATGTCTAACTCCCCTCTAAGGGATAAATGCATAGAGAAAGTGTAAGGCATTACTCTTCCCCTGGGCATTTACATTTTAATGTGAGACAAAAACTCAAAGTCAAATATTATAGCTGTTGTGATAGGATTTCAGGGCAGGGCATGGGGAGGATGTAGCAGGGTTATGATGTGTCCCTGAGGTCACTCATGGCTGCTGTCCCCTGCACCTGGTGGTAAAATCAATGTTGATCTTGCCAAACAGTATTCTGGTCTTCAGTGCTTCTGAAAATATAAAATGAAAATAGAGCTTTAAAAATTGCATGTGCAGAGGAAAAACCAGTATTGGCAGCATCCCATGGTATAACATCATGGTACAAGAATATGAGGGAGAAAACAGCAACAGAAAAGGGAGCTGAGACCTGGAGACATTCAGGCTTTAAGGGATGCAGGCCTTTTAACATTCAACATCCTCTTTCCCATCCTGATGGAAATCCTGCCCTTTTCAACTGCTGCTTCTTTCATAGACAGGGGAACAGAAATGGTTTTATTGCTCATCTTCTTGGTACCAACAGCATTAGAAGAAGCAGAAAGAAAAGATGTTTTCTATAACGAATGTTCATATAAACTCAAGAAGAAGGAAGGAGGAAAACTAAGTGGACATTAAACCCTGTGTTCAGCCACCATGCTCTTTCCTGCTTATATCAAATCACAGAAAGTTGCAATTACTGTGAAAACCATTTTCCTTTAGAAATCTACTCAATTTCTCTCTAAAGACATAGGAGTGTGGCAGATACAATTGTAAAGGAAGGAGACTGTGTTCCTATGGCACCTTTGCTCTCACCCAGAAGTCAGACACTCAGCAGCCTTAATTAGCTGAGAGGTGTATGGAAAAGGCACTGAGCGTTTGAGGGGCTCTCAGACACGCCATGCATTTACCATGGAAGAATCTCTCACATTCTTATTGGGAGCTCAATTTGATCTTCTGCCATAGGTTTCAAGAAGACTAATTATCTACTGTCTCATTCCAAGATCAGAAGCGGAGCACTAATGGGGAGCCTGGGTGGCTCGGTTGGTTGGGCATCCGACTTCAGCTAAGGTCATGATCTTGCCGTTCATGGGTTCAAGCCCTGCGTTGGGCTCTGTGCTGACAGCTCGGAGCCTGGAGCCTACTTTGGATTCTGTGTCTCTCTCTGCCCCTCCCCAACTCATGTCTGTCTCTCTCCATGTCTCAAAAATGAATAAACGTTAAAAAAATTTTTTTTAAAGAAGCGGGGCACTAAAAGAGTATCCATAAGCTAAAACAACTTACAGAAAAGTAAAGAAAAAGAAAACATTGTGAAAAGGATACAAGAACTTTAAAGCATTCAGTCTGAGGCCGCTGGGATCTGGGAAAGAGTCCTGCTCCTCAGGGTGTCCAGGGCCTCAGAGTCTCAGAACAGATTTCCAACCCTGCTCTCCACTACTCTCCTTCCAGTTCATTCCACTCCGGCCACCCTGGCCTTGCTGTTCTGGGACCATACCTGTTCTCAGGTCAGAGCCTGGCATTGGTCTTGCCTCTGCCTGTAATGTTCCAAGGCAGCTCATCACGTGGCCAGCCCCTACTCTGTTCAAATCCCTTCACCATTCCTCAACCAGCTACCCTCAATCTGTAGCCCATTACCCTGTTTTATTTTCTTTATAAATCATAATTACCATTTGAGACTATATGATTTATATACTTTTCTGCTTGTTTATTTTCTGTCTTCTCCCCTTTGAATGAAAGCTTCTAAAAAAGAATCTTGCCTTGGCTGGTTACAGTTCCACCTCCAGTACTAGAAAGGCGGGGAGTAACCACTCTATAAATACTTGTAAAGAACTAATAGGAGACGGGTACCCAGGATACCACCAAGTCTTCCCCAGGAGGTTATGTTACTGTCAGTTTCTTCCCTGTGAAAGACAGAAGCATCTGTGTGTATTTAGTATATCCTCTACCCACAATGGATTGTTTGTATTTGCTGGAAATTCTCAGTCATCTGGAAAAATCTGATATTGTGAAAGAGCCCTTCTGCAATGGGAGTACCAAGAAGGCTAGGAGGAGAGGTGGTTGCTTGTTTTCCCTCGCTGGATGAAAGGAGTCCACGAGTCTTTTTGCAGTTCCACTCAAGAGCCAATAAAATAGAAACAAAACACAGAATGTGCCAAGAGTTAAGGGACAAGGCGGAAGTGGCTTAGGTTTGTGGTCTGTTACCACATGACAACATTGAGTTGGAGCCAAGGTATTTTGTGTTCTCTCCAGTCTCTGGATGTTGGAAGGCTCTGCTTTGGAACAGAGGGGATCAGCATGTCAGAGAAGAGGAACTCCGTGCCTGGTGCAGGGCTGTGAAAGCATCAGGGAAGATGTGTTTCAGCAAAGGGAAGAGTTAGGGAATTTAAAGTTTCCTCTCCATAAGGGTAAGAAAATTCCCCTACATAAGGCCAGATCTGGCCTGTCCTCTTTTTTTTTTTTTTTTTTTTTGGAGGGAATGGGGGCATTTTTAGTTTTTATTTTCCCAAACAGATTGTTTTGAATTAAAAAAAAAAAAAACTTCTAATATTTACTTAGAATCTTGCTAGTTCCTAGGAAATAAAATTAACATGGCATAGAGGAAAGGACACTAGTGTAGAAGTCAGGGGACCTGTGTTACTGACCTGACTCTTCCCCTCGCCAGCTGTGTCTGCTGCATGTTTTTGTGAATAAAGTTTTATTGGAACACAGCCACACTTATTTGTTTACATATTGTCTATGGATCTTTGCCTATTGAAATATCAGAGCTGAGTAGTTGTGAAGCAGACCACATAGCCCACAGAACCTAAAACATTTAACCTATCTGGCTCTTTATAGAAAAAGTCTGCCAATCCTTCCCCTATACCAGTAGGATGAAAAGAAATGTGTTGTTATACCATATGATACTGCTGACATTTGACCGTTTTGATTTTTAAAACAGCCATTTCATATCATTCAATTTAATAGTTCATTCTTTAAAATCTGTGTTTCAATATCCATCTCAAAACCATTTCATCCATAAAGGTTTACCCAGTTCTTCCAAACAGATGGGAGCACTCTCTTCTCTCAATCCCCATAGAACTTTGCTCCTATATTTGGCTGCTTTTGACTCTGTAATAGTCATTCAGTGTATAGTTTCTCATCTACCACTAAAAAGTACTATCATAGGCTAAACTGTGTCCCCCAAAAATTCATGTGGAAGCCTAACCCCCAGTACCTCAGAATGTAGCTATATTTAGAGACAGGGACTTTATGTTTTTTTAACGTTTATTTATTTTTGAGACAGAGAGAGACAGAGCATGAACGGGGGAGGGGCAGAGAGAGAGGGAGACACAGAATCCCAAACAGGCTCCAGGCTCCGAGCTGTCAGCACAGAGCCCCACGCGGGGCTCGAACTCACGGACCGCGAGATCATGACCTGAGCCGAAGTTGGATGCTTAACCAACTGAGCCACCCAGGCGCCCCCTTTTGTTTTTTGTTTTTTGTTTTTAATTTTTTAATGTTTATAAACTTCATTTTGACTTAATCACTTCTTTAAAGTCCCTGTCTCGGGGCGCCTGGGTGGCTCAGTCGGTTGAGGTTGAGCGTCCGACTTCGGCTCAGGTCATGATCTCGCCGTCCGTGAGTTCGAGCCCCGCGTGGGGCTCTGTGCTGACATCTCGGAGCCTGGAGCCTGTTTCGGATTCTGTGTCTCCCTCTCTCTCTGCCCCTCCCCCGTTCATGCTCTGTCTCTCTCTGTCTCAAAAATAAATAAACGTTAAAAAAGTTTTTAAAAATAAATAAATAAAATGAAGTTTATGGGGTGGGCCCTAATCCAATATGACTTTTATCTTTATATGAAGAGGAGAGTAGGACTCACAGAGAGGCCCCAGAGATTGGTGTGCACAGAGGCAAGATAATGTGAGGACACAGCAAGAAGGTGGTGGTCTACAAGCCAAAGAGTGAGAATTAGAAGAAATCATATCTGCCAGCAGCTTTATCTTAGATTTCGAGGCTCCAGAACTGTGAAAAAATAAATTTCTGTTGTTTAATTATGTGGTATTTTATTTCTGGGTGTTTTGTTGTGGCAATCCTAGCAAACTAGTAATCATTCAAGAGTAGATATTATTCCTTCTTTTTCTTTGCATTCTCAATGGCATCTGGAGCCATATGTCTAGTATTTGCTGATTAAACCTCACAGAATTGAGTGAAACAAGATGTATAACATGATGTGTCTGAGGTTTAGAATATTGATTTTCCAAAATTCCTAGAGTGTAAATAAGAATTTTCCACATGGAAATATTCTAGAAGCCTCTAGAATGGCTCATTCAGCAAACATTTATGAAATGCTCAGCACAAATGTCAACTTACACAGCTCTGATGATTTACTGTTTTCAATGAAAACTGAAGAAGTACACTATCCCTTTCTTGGTCTACTCAGGAAGAGAGAAGAATAACCAGAATGCCGGATAAGAACTCTGTCAATTAGAATAGCAGGCCCTTGGCAGCCAATCCTGAATAACAATCTTCAGGGGAGACCAATAATGAACATTAAACAGAAATATTAAATGTGTAGTTCTAATTTACATTCCAGATGTCAGAATCTGCAAAAATGGGCAAGGCAACAAAGATCAAACAATTTGAGGAGCCAAAGCCTTCCTGGTTTATCCACAATCTGTTGAGTAAGAAGTAAGAAGGGTGACTGCTTCACACGGGACTGCAGCCAAACCCAACCTGAAAGAACTCGTTCTGCAAATATCTCCCAAATGCAGAAGCTTTCCTGATTGTTCATTTCTAAACGAACAAATAAAAGGTTTCAGTATGAACAATGTCCAGATGCCCCAGAAGCCTGCTCTGTTTGCCAATTCCACTGACCAAACACACATTCTACTCCTTTTAGATTTCAATGACAGCACAGAGTGAGAAGCATTGTTTTATCTGCTAAGGATTTTACCAACTCAAAGCTTGATGAGCAGATAGCCAAGGAGACACCACTGGGCATTCTGATGGATTGGGAAATCAGAAGTCATTGAGCATTGTCAGTTCTGATCTTTCCCAGACCCATACATTTCACTCAGGGAATTCCCATACAATTATGGGAAAACCTGAACCACATTATCCCTAACCAAGTCCTAGTTTTTAGTGGTGTAAGAAACCTCCTCCCTGAACACAGCAAAGGCTTATAAACACATGGCTGCTGTGGTCTAAATTCTCAATAGAAGGGTGCTTAGCTTTTCAGTGATAAGTTTCTGAAGTGTCTGTGGGAAATAATGCCTGGTCACCAGTTTGCCCTTGGCCACTAGATCAAGAAAAAGAAAAGTGTTCCCAAACTGATACCACAAGCCTTTCTCCTCTGTGTGAGGTGGGATTTTTCCTAAGAAGTTGAAATTCCCATTGTTAGTCCCTGGTGTTCAATAGAAACATGACTTGGTAACTCCAAGTAAACAAATCATAAATCATTTCATTAAATCCACATATAAATGTCACGAAGGTGGATGTACAGAGCTATACGTATCTGTACAAACTAGATGGGACTAACAATGAGATTGTTCAATTAATTAAATAATCTGGACTTTAGGGAATTTTTTTATACAAACTTATCACCATTATACAAATGAATAATTATCCTGGTAATTTCCAATCTTTTTCATGGCATGTAGTAGATCTTTGGGAATGACAACACATGTGCAATCCAGGGGCCTGACTCTTCAGTGCACTAAATCCATATTTCTTAAAGACAACATTCATCACATTACCCTCGTATCCCCAACACCCTACTGCCATCCCACCCAAAACTTTCCATGGTCCTTTATTCCCAGCCCCATTAAAACAAAACTTCATCTTCCATATTTTTTTGTAGTCAAATTCCCCAATCCTCTCTGAAATACATCTGCCATTCACATCAAGAAAGGCTCCTTCATGTCTCCAAAATAACAGTGTTTACTCTTGAGTCTTTTCCTTTTATTTCTTCCTGCCTATCATTTGAAGGATTTCTTCCAAACTTCAAACTCCAGTTCAAAATGTAATTCCCTGAAGTTTGCATTCTGCAAATGACACCTCACACTCATTCCTATAGCATTAATCCTCTATACCCAATGACTGAGCAATTAAGTATATTTTGAAATACTCTTGTTTTGTAAATTTTGGCCAAGTCTCACTAAAATGCAAATTTTGTTCACTGTTGTAATCTTAGCACATAGAATAGTGCCTGACACATGAGACGACTTGATAAATATTTGTTGAATGAATAAATGAGTAAACATGTCTCCCTCGTAGAATCTGGAATCTCTCAAGGGCAAGTACTATATTATTACCCTTTTATTTTTACTTCCCACAATCCACTGTGGGGTGCATCCTATTTACCAAGCACTAATAATTTCTCTACTGCCCAGTAACTGAGAAGTCACCCAGAAGTCCAACCACAGACTGTAGTTCCATATGTCAGCTTTGAAGATGAATACCATGAAATGACTATGCCACAATGGACACTGCCTAAATTCTTCCTGGGGAGAAAAGAAAATGAATGAAAGGAAAGAGAGAGAAAAAGATCTGTTAAGATTGGAAAGAAAATAATTATCCTTAAAACTGAAAATGAGAGCATCCATCATTTATGGAACATGGTCTTTCTTAATCATCATGTTTCATACAACCATGGTTAGGTCCAGCTACATCTGCTCTACACAGAGCAAAGCTTATTAAACATATCTCTTCAGGGGCACCTGGGTGGCTCAGTCGGTTAAGCATCCAACTTCAGCTCAGGTCATGATCTCATGGTTCGTGAGTTCAAGCCCTGTATCAGGCTCTGTGCTGACAGCTCAGAGCCTGGAGCCTGCTTCAGATTCTGTGTCTCCCTCTCTCTCTGTCCCTCCCCCACTCATGTTCTGTCCATCATTCTCTCTTTCCCTCAAAAATAAAATGAACATTAAAAAAAATATTTTTAAATATCTCTTCAGATTCCTATGTGCACACATACTTCTGAAGTAGACAAGGCAAGTATTATTATACCCATTTCATGGATGAGGAAACCAGTAAGTTTGTCTTGTCAATGTGATACGGAGACTAAATGTTAGAGCTAGTTTGCTTCCCATTTTTTTTCATGATGCTTTTTACAAAGATCCATAGTCATAAAGATAATTTCATTGTCTACTCACTTTCCATGTTTTCGAAGCTTTCTATTTTTGTCTCTTTGGTACTCCTAGTGGTCTCTACCTTTCTTCCCCCAATTCTCATGAAAATCTGAACATTGCTAAGTGGCCAAAGCAAATTGTAGCAATTCTGAGTGTAGCAGGGTAACTCTCTGAAATAGCAATCAATGCATTATTGCAAACTTTGTTTCTTCATGGAATCATTACCTAAAAACCTAGATTTTCATTTTTGAACTGACCTTGTTGCTTCAGGGAAGGACAAAATACAGAGAATAGAAGAACTGAAGTTTGACTTTATAGTTCTAAAATATACTAAGGAAACACAGAGCATAACCTCAAGAGCCAAGGCTTTCATTGTGAGAGCCAGGCTTTTATGTTAGAGAACAGGTTTTCTGAGTCTTCAACAACTTGGATGGAATTAGAATACAAATCTTATACTATAAATAGTAGTATAAGGAAGAAGGCAGATTTCCTTCCAAAAAGTATATAACTTTAATCTGCTGGAGGGACAAGAGAATTGAGATGGAAAAGTGGGCATGATTTAGTAGTCATTGCACAGATCTCAAAGAAGGGGTTTGTGCCTCTTTCTTCCCTTCATTTATGGCCAGGCCCAGCCCCAAGGAAGCTGAAAAACGGTAACTAGATATAAAATGTAACCAGAGAGGACTGGCATCTCACTCCCTGTCCAGCAGCTGAGTTGAGAGCCTCTCTAATATGACCTCTCTGATCTCTCAGTGCCGTGAATTAAGAGAGAAAGTTGGGACCAGTCAGGAGGAAAGAGATTGAGACCATCTTCTGAATGTCCACCAGCCCTAGGGATGCAGGAGAGCATCCAAACAAACCCTGTGTCTTTGAGGGAGGTTTTGGATCAGAAAAGGACTGACAAGGGGTGATCATCAGCGGTGATGGCATGGGTGGGACAAACCTGAAGTCATGGACAGACCCTGGACATCAGCAGGAGAGACACAGGTCAGTGTCATTGTGCATGAGGCAAACCTCATCAGGTGACCACAAAAGTCAATGACAAGTATGCCACCTCCTTGCCCTAATCAGCTACATGCCAACCCCTCTGAAAACATTTAGATGCCACTCTGGGCTGACAAACGATGAAGGGGAGAACACTGAGTGACTGGACTTCCATTTAAGCCTGCCTATAAATGATGAAAACCCCTGCTATCGGGCAGAAAGGGGCTCAAGAGAATAATGTTTGCTTCCAGAAACTTCAAGAGCGTCACAACTTGGCATACCTGCATTTCTACCAGGGACACATGCAGAAGGTGATGGGCTGGGAAGGATGCAGACTACTGTAGGACATGGAGCCAGCAAAGGAATGCCAGATCCATTTCAGAAGCTGGGTCTGTCTTCAAAGGGTTTTGACTCGCCGACCTCTGGCTGGCCTGCGCCTTCTCCTCAGACACACCAGACAGACGGGTAAACACAGATCACAAGTGGACCACATGTTCCTATTCTTCTTCCAAGTGCTGCATGGCTGTGGGCCTCCCCCACTCCAGACTTTTCATCTAGGTCCTCCTGACTGACGCTCGGGCCCCACAGAAGCTCCCCTTCCCTCCCCTCAGCCAGGCAATGGCTTAGAAGACAGCAGTCCCATTTATGGGGCTTCCCTATATTGGCGAAGACCTTCACCTGCAATTTCTCTCATATTCATAGTCTACAGGGTCTGAAACCCTGACTTTGTTCATTGCTTTCAACAAATCACTTCCCTTGCTGGTTTATCCCTTTAAATGCTGATGCTCACAGGTAAATGCCCTGGTAAGTCCCTAACACTTCACTATGAAGAGGTTCTTATATTTCTTTCCCTCTATGACATGGGTGACCTTGAGAAGCAGAAAAACAGTGAGGTAAGGAAGAAGGTGAGGACCCTAAAAAGGGGGAAAGTGGGTCCAGAAGGAGGAGTTTGGAGGAGCCAGAGGGAACTCTGCCTATCATATTTCTTGAGGGTAAGCCCAGTTGTGCAGTGAATGGCCTCTCTATGCAGCTAGAAGAAATGGAAGTCCATTTCAGAGACAAGGAGGCCTGATGGAGGATGGAGGAAAGGAATGGGGACACAAATCCTTTCTCATATATTTCTATTCCATGCTTCCAAGTCAGCCAAACTGCTCAGCCACTGTTTCGGAATGGTAGTGCTGAAATCTCCATCTTACATTGATTTTCTGAGCATTCCACTCTTAGCTGAAGTTTAAATTCTTCTGCAAATAAGGACATGACTCCTTACACCAGCATAGCACAGAAGCTCGTAGAGAACTTTTCTCTCTTCTCTGGTCCCTTTTGCATCACAACACAATAAAGGTGGCAAGTGGCTCCAGTTTGAGCCTCCAGAAATTAACTTTCAATTGTTACTTTCGGTGGAGAAGGAGCAAGGGAGAATGAAGGGGATCTCTGAAAAGTCCCTAGGAGCAATAGCGGATGCACCGTGGGGAAGGGCGGCCCCAGGGGCCAGGAGTAGTGGCTGGAGAAAGCCCAGCGGCCTTCAAGAGAGCATCCTTGGAGACCATTTCAGTTCTCCTTTCACACCTGGCATGCATTTTATATGGTACCAGAAAAAGGATTTTTACTCTTAAATTATGCATGTGGATTTGCACCTTTATTCTATCAGAATCAAGCTAAATGTTATTCCACAACACTCCATATAAACTTAATGATACAACGTGACTAGAGCTCTTTCCTGAAATATGACATTCTTCAGGGACCCTGAAAGTATTAAAGGGACTGGATGCCAGGGCCAAATCATACCCCTAGAGTCACATAGAAGTTCCACAAGTACTTATATACCAGTGACATATATATTCCTTGCTTTCTGTGAATTCGATCAGAAGGTTTATACGCAAAGCCTGTGAAAAACCAGAGGTATCATGGCCTGGGGTCCGGGAGCCGCCCAGATCTGGGCAGAGCAGTCCAGAGCCATACTGAACTGCAGAGAACGGATGCTGGTCAAAGAGAGAGAAAACTTATAAGATTTAAACTAAAAAGGAAGTTAAACTTCCACCACTGTGATTCCAAAATATGGCAGAATTTATGAAATTAGAAAATCTATTTTGTATTGAACTCAATGAATCTTTAAAAAATTTTTTAATGTTTATTTTTTGAGAGAGACAGAGCATGAGTAAGGGAGAGGCAGAGAGAGGGAGATGTAGAATCCGAAGCAGGCTCCAGGCTCTGAGCTGTCAGCATGGAGCCTGACATGGGGCTCAAACTCACGAACAGTGAGGTCATGACCTGAGCCAAAGTCAGACACTCAGTCAACTGAGCCACCCAGGTGCCCCTCAATGAATCTTTTTCAATCACCACCGATGGATAGCTATTTTTGAAAATAAATTCCATTTTGTTGACCCAGTATAAGAGATTTGGCAGAGTAACTTAATTCAGAATTTTTTAAGTTACAAATATTTTCTCTTCATTTTCCAGATTTAATTTGCATTTGGTCTGCTCATGATATAATTGAGTTCATTTGAGGCATAATACTTTATATGAAAAATATATATACTTGTATATATAACATTATATATGAAATATGTAAGTACATATATAAGGCAGGTATCATCTATAATATACGAATATATATATATATATATATATATATATATATATATATATATATAATGTAAATACATGTATATGTGTGTGTATATGTTTCCATGTATGTACATAGGATATTTTGGAGAAGGCATTAAAATAGGAATTCTTGAGGGCTGACTGACTCTATCACTTATTATGGCATGCTAGCTGCCACTGACAGTCTATGTGGCCTTGGATAAATTATAATCTCTCTGGGCCTGTTTATTCATTTAGAAAATGGGTATTACCCATTCTCTCAGTATTACTATGAGTAGTAAATGAGACAACAAGTATGAGAGCAGTTCTTTCTTAGACACTCATTTATTTTATATATTGGTAACAGAGACATATATCCTATTTGCCTTTTTTTAAATCATTTTTTAAGAGTCTGAACCCTACAGAGCTGGGACAGACTATCTGTGACTCAGTTACTCAAATACTCAAAGCTTTCTGGGACTCCAATGGCAAATCAGCAGTTAGCAGAGGTTCACAACACTCAATCTTCACTTACTAAAAGTTTCTAATGGCCTATCAGTGCTCTCCATAGCACTTTTTGTGATGATGGAAAGGTTCTATATTTTCACTGACCAAAATGGTAGCCACTAGATGAAACTGGATACTAAGCTTTTGAAATAAGATCAGTGCAACTGACAAATCAATTTTTAGTTTGACTTCATTTTCATGAATTTGACTACAAATAGCCACATGTGGCTAGCAGCTACCACACTGGACAGCGTAGGCAAGCTAAAAGCTTAAAATAGCTATATTTTAAGTACCGTTCCAGAGCTTATATTTCGTTAGTACCTTATACCACCAAGAACGTGCAGTGTCTGTCTCCACAGTGACTTGCAACCCTATAAAGGCAGGAAGCATGTCATGAATTAAAGCACACCGAGCATTATAAACACACAGTGCATACCACCCCTCCCCCCATTCACATGGCAGACGCTCACTCCCAAAGTGGAGCCACCAGAAGGCAACACTTAATCAAAAGGAATGAAAAGCCAGTGGTGGGATTTCCAGAACCGAGGCAGGAACATGGTGTTAGGAAAAGAATCCTCCTCAAAGGATTTCCTATAGACCACTTCCCTCTCCACCTCCATCTATGGCTCTGTCATCTCTCCTGCCTCTCACGCTCCCCACTCATACATACCTGATGGCCCACTAACAGGGACCAGGAGAGGCACTGCCATGGCCGAGATCGGGCCACTGTGAAGATGTGAACTTTTCTAAAGGAGCAGAGATTGCAGTAGCTGCAGAACATTCTGGATTGTGTGTGTGTGTGTGTGTATGTGTGTGTGTGTGTTTCTTTCCCTTTTCCTTAAACAGCTTTAATTACAACATTGAACTTGAGACTGATCATTATTTCATCATCTCTCAATATATTCATACCAGCACAGACAAGACTCCCAATGTCAACACTGTTTGCTTTCCTTTCAGAGCAAGACACGTTCAGTCCTACACTATCACACATTTAGAGCAGATGTTCCTAAAAAGGATAAACCAGGTGCTTAACATATTTTATTCCAAGGGGTAATTTTAGAAATTATTGCAATCAATGACCTAATAATAATGGTGGTAATGATGAGGCCAAGTTATTATTACCTATTACCTTTAATCATCGACAGCAACTCGATTGGACATAATTGGAGGCATCATCATAAATACCATGCAGCAGATGGAAGATGAGGGCTTTGCATTTCCAGGACTAAGTGGGAGGGTTAATGATGGAGCAATGGGCACAAAAAATGGGCCACTTATGTCCAAAATGCACCCTGCACTTGAATCTTCCCCGATACCCATAAAAACAGAGTTAAAATTGATAGAGATGGAAGCAGCCAGACTCACGCTAATTTTGGAACAGCCTTCTCCACATCACTCATTGCAAGACCCCAGTTCTGCCCCTACTTCCATCCCTGTGGGGTAATGGTGGCCTTGTTTATTTGCTCCTTTCAATTTCATCAGCACAAGAAAAATAGAATAATAGCCTGTCCTAACCTTTCCCTAACCTCCTTCATTCTAGAAAAGCATGCCTCTAGGGTGGTTTTTACCTTTTGAAAACATGCAAATGCTTTGGTGAGTCATTTAGCATTACTTTACTGTTTGGCATGAAATAGAGTAGGAAACAACATCACCTCCTATTCGATAACTCCACAAAACAACCATTTCCTACATACTCGTGACTGCTATATATGTGCAGAATGCACATGTTAAGACACCTTGGGTGTACAAAGGGGTAACTTCATCTAGAGAGAAAAGCCTGGGATCTGGAGTTTTGTAATTGGGGTTCAATTCCTACAAGTACCATTTACTGGGCCATTATACTGGACACATTACTTGCCCTCCGTGAATCTCTGTTGCATCAACTGGGAATGGTTAGTTTGGGTGAGCAGGCTCCTCTCTGACAGCCAATGACACTCCATGCTTTTCTCCACAAAAGCACACTTACCTCAAGCCTACAGTTGTGGATTTGCTTTTCCTTCCCACAGACTCTGAAAGGGTACTGTACTGGGTTATTCTATTCACTATCCCTGGTACCTGCTCATGAGCACTTTTTATATCTCTAGAGGAACTTGCAGTGTAGGTGGGCAGACAAGACCAATGCCCACAAAACAGAAGAGAGACACAGAGCCAAAGATGCAATATAGAGTCAGGACGATCAACGTGACTCAGAATTTCCAGGGAAACCAATTGGAAGTGGGATTGAACCACAATTTGAAGGCTGTGCTAGAATCTTTATGGACAAAGACATTCTCCAAATTACCTTGCATGCTCTCAAGCAATTAGCTTCACCTCTTCACCCTTTAGTTCCACATTAGTCAAATGGCAATAACATTGATCCTTAAGAACTATACAGACATGAAATAATTCTTTTCTATTTTTTAATAGATGTACTCATTTGAGCTCAAAGACAAATACCATATAAATATCATAATGGTAATCACATTGAGGAATAGAATCGTAATGGTGCAAACATTCATGTAATGTTTCATGTTTATGGTCTTTGAGGGAAGTTTTCATGCAAATATCTCTAGATGAATAAATACATATGGTCCATAAATATGTCCAAAAGCACTTTTCTCTGTTGGACCCACACATGCTTCATAGAACTAAAAACAAACTCACTTAAAACTTTTATGGAGTCATAGTTTAAAAAAAAAGAAAAGAAATCAGAATTCTCATTAAAACCAATAGGAATTTGGTATAAAAATTAATAACAGGATACAAGCTTATAGAATCTTATCAATAATATCTTTACAATCCACTGGGCTCTTTGAGATGTGCCAAACATAACCAAGATTTACTGATGGATATGATATTTGTGGGCATAAAACTTTATATGTGTTTTTCTTTGCTCAATTAGTAAATCTCATCTAAGTTAATGTTGTCATGAGATTTGACTTAGCAATGGTCAGATATCACAGTCAAAGTAGACACTTCATTTGGACTATCTACTGACATGCTCTAATTCTTTACTTTATTTCATGTGATTATGGAAATTCAGCCAAAGTAACAATCTCTAATTTGAAAAAAAAAAAAAAAACACTTACTTTACAACTGTAATGTACCATGTACTGTGAGAGGTATGAACAGGGATAGAAATATGAATAAGAGCATCTCAGTTCTCAATAAGATGACCTCTTAGTTGATAAAGGGAGTGGAAGGGAGAGAAGACCAGCAAACAAGTACAGTATACCATAGAAACAAGTGAAATGAGAGAAATAAACTCAGGGTCATATGAAATCTCCAAGAACAAATGGAGTCTTTTCAACTGGGGTGATGACCAAGGAGCAAGGGTTAGTTGGGTCATAGGAGGCTTTGGACCAGAAGCATTAAGAGTCTTGTCAATGCAGAACACAAGCTTGAGCGATGAGAGGGAATCAGGAATAGGGAAAGCAATTCGCATTCTTTGATGTATTCTCCCAGCAAAGAAATGTTGAGAAATCAAGCCAGAAAAACAGAGTGGATCCAAATTCCTGAGGGTGCTGAATATCAGGCTAAATATTTGCAACTTCACTTAGTGTCATGAGAGACCACTAATTAATGCTTTGTCGTTATTCAACCTCTCACATCTAATTGTTCTCCAAGCTCCATCAACCCTACCTTGTATGCTTACTGCAGCACCTTCTTCCTAGTGACCCATGTAGTGCCCCTCCATTTCAGGACAGACCCCATCAGGCTCCCCATCTCCTCTCCTACCCTCAAGCCCTCAATCTTAAGTAGAAATATAATTACATCATCCCCCAGCTTAAAACCCATCAGTAGGCTTCTCTCTCCCGTAGGATAATGTCCAAACACTCAGCATGGTGCACAAAGCCCATTATCTTCTGAACTTTACTCTTAACCTCCTCAAACACACTACCTCTGTGACTCCTGCATTTTGACCTGGAATTCATCACTGTTTTATTAAACATTATGACTTCTCACATCTCCATGTGAGAGCTTCCTTGTCTGTGAAATCACTACTGATCTTTGGAAATTCAGCTCAAAATTCTCCTTCTCCGTGAAGCTGTCCCTGATAATCCCTAGGCTCACCCCTCCTACTGAGTTCATACCTCCTCTGTTCTCCGTGGTAGCACCACACAAGAACTCTGTGACTACACCTCTCACATTTCTTGGTATTTGTTTGCATGACTGTTTTCCTGCTACACTGGGCACCGCCATTTCTTACTGTACTCTGCAGTCCTAAAGCAGGCATTGGATACGTAATGATTGGAGAAACTAATTCATATATTTTGACCACACCAACTTCCTGAAAATATCCAAGGCAGTCAAAAGTAAAGAGCTTTAGAAAAATGAATATGACACTGATGTATTAGGTAAATTGGATGGGAGACGGCAAGCTTGGAAGGAGGGGGCGAGATGATGGGTTCTGCTTTGAACATGGAAAATACACCGCTGGCATCCGCTGCAATCAAGGCCTGCTCTCGAGGCTGTGAGTGGTTTGGATCAGACAGGAATGAGGAATTAACTCTCCCTTCTCACTTCCCAGCCCAGCCTACCATCGCTTTTGATAACTTCCTCCAAGACAACTCGGAATTTCTTTAGTCCTGTCTCTCTTATCCAAATATTTCCTTGAACAAGAACACAAACGGGCACGTTTTCAGATCCTGTGACTCTGAATGTGTGTGAGCTCAGGGAGAAGGAAACAGAAAGTGATTTGCAACCTGGCGCTGGAGGGAGAGCCACTGTCAAGGGGGCCAGGGATTGTTTTTGTTATTACTGCTTTGCTTTAAGCCCGGGTCTGTTTATTGTTATTGTCTTGTCCCCTCACTGATGCTCAGTCCATTTCCTCATCACAAGTGTGAAAGGAAACCTGGCAGAAGTTACCAGAACGAGAGTTCCGAATCAGTAATGGATTCATCCTGAGATACAGCACGGCATCTGTTAAATATTTGGAGACGCTGTCCATCCTGCCTTGAGGGGCACTTAAGCAGGCAGGCTCCTCTCTCCCTGGAAAGCTATAAAACATGGAGAGTTAAGAAGTGGCAGGAAAGTGCTAGTGATGCCTGCTTGAAGGAGCAAGTGCTAGGACTTGTAGGATGCATATGTTTGAAAAGGAAAGACTGGCACTTAAATTTAGCACGTGTCCCTGAACTCCCATGTACACAGAACTTGAATCAGGACAACAGAGCCCATGCTCACCATGTAAACAGAAATGTTCATTTGCATAAGCAAGTTTCATATGCTTCTTTTATGGATTTCAGATTATTCTCTTTTAAAAGTTTTTCTTTCTCTTTCCTTCTTTTTTCTTAAGTCACATTAAATGAGTTTTCAAAGAACCTTCATGGAAATGCTTATAGCTTCTAGCCACAGCTGGTCTGGTAGGGGTTCCAATGAAATATCAGAACCTTTCTTCCTCCCATAGTATGAAAGCTTACCAATGAAAAAAATCAACACCAGAGCAGAGAAGGCGAAGATGGAGAGAAATAGGAGAGAAGGGGGAGCGAGCAGAGGAAGAGATGCTTTGAGATAAATGGGAAAGGAAAAGAGAAATGGGAAAAATGCTTAGGAGAGGAACAGAGGACAGAAAAGGAGCAAGCAAATAAAAACATGTCCTTAAAGAAAAAATTACAGATTACAGAATCCCCTTTAACTCGATGGTAAAAAGAAATCCTGAAGCCAAGCCACAACAGTTGCAACAAAGACAACTTTTTTTTTTAAATCCCATTTGGAAATTCAAGAGGTTATCAAAGTATCAATTAGCAAACTTACACTTTGAACATTTTAACAACCAAACTTATCATCACTATGAAGGGAGTCAGAAAAGATGCATATAAGAGGAGACCAGAAAAACTGGGAGATCAACAGAACAATAGAAGGAAAGAGAGCAAGAGAAAGCCAGGAACTAAACAAAAGTTGGAATATTTGTTTTATGAAGTATTAATAACTTGCAAAGGGCTATTTGTCATTGCTGAATTTAGAAATTTATTATCCTATATTAACCAGAGACCAAACTGTCTAGAGTCATTGCCTCAGAGTGTTTTTAAAATGTGCCTTCATCAGGAAGACAGTGACCCAAGTTGACAGGCAGCCTCACACTGAAAGGGGAGAGGACAGGGCTCTAAATCTGCCAGTTCCCATGCTTACTACCCTGCTCATGGCCAGAGAGTTAGCCTAGGGGCCCTGGGGAGGCTGTGAAGTTCCAAAGAGTTTGGGATGGGAAGGGAGGAGTGGCTGTAGAAAAGAGGATGAGAATTTATTATCAGGACCTTTGGGGGGTTTCATATAAAAGTCCCAAATTAACGTTTAATACTTATGAAATTCTGTGCTGTCACCCGTATTCTTAACTTTATTGCTTTGGTGTTTGCTGAGCCCTTTCCATATCACGAGGGACTAATCTATGATCTTTGCAATTTCATTAACATGACATACGGGAAAAAAGTGTGTGCTTTCAACTTCAGGATGAGTCCTAAGGAGGCAGGAAAGGGGGCACCATCACCCACTCTTAGACTCCATATGTCTAAGAGAATGAGAATATAGAAACATCTTGGAATTTTGTGAACCATCCGGAATGCCACCATTAAGGAGCCATGGTGAGCTCCCTTGCCCTGCCCACTCCATGCCCCATCTTGCACCATCAGCCATGGCTCTGGACATGCCCAAGCCCCACTAAACTGCTCTTTAGATGACCTCCTCCACCTAGTGGCTTCCTCCAACAGGTCTCAGTTCAGCTGTCACTTCCACAGGAAGGCTTCCAGACCACCCAGATGATGTTATGTATCCTTTCCCCATGGGTCTCCAGAGCATCCTTGCTAACTTCTTATAGCACCTGTCCAGTGCACCATACCTCCTGTTCACCTGCCTCTCCCTCACCAGAATACGAAGCCCTTGAAGACAGGCACACATACCTGCTGTCTCTTCACATCCAGTAAGGGTCTGGCACCCAAAATGCCTTTTGAATTAATGAGTAAATGGGATTTGAAATCATGTCTTGACTCTACAACACTCATTCTTTCTGTTTTATCATGGCGCTCGAGACAAGGCAGTACTGTACAATGGTTGCAAACTTCTACTCTGACGTCCAGAGAGTGACTTTAATTCTCAGCTCTGCCCCTTACGAGCTGCATGCCTGGGAGTAACCTACAACAGAGATAAAATATGATCT
This sequence comes from Neofelis nebulosa, assembly GCF_028018385.1. NCBI lineage: Eukaryota > Metazoa > Chordata > Mammalia > Carnivora > Felidae > Neofelis > Neofelis nebulosa. The sequence continues at coordinate 15,155,027 of NC_080790.1, forward strand.
ATCATGTACGGTTGTGACGGTTGAACGATTCGACGCAGGTGACTGTGTAGTACCTGCTGCGACAGGGAGCACCCTGTAAATGTTGGCCATTGCCCTTACCAATGTGAGGAGAAGGCCAGTGTGCAGTCATGGCTTTCTACTTAGTACTTCGTAGGTCCTCAACTCCGAACTCAGCATTTGGCCTGTGTTGACTCATTTAACCTCACAACTCTATGAGGCAGGCACTATTACAGAGCTTTTATGAAGAAAGAAACTGAGGCCAACGAGAGACTAAATCACTTGGAGCCCATATGTGGCAAAGCCAGAACACGAATCTAGCAGTCTCTTCGCGCCTGTGAGCCAGGAATATCCACGCGGCCAGAACCACAGAATGTTACAGAGGGGAGGGAATACAGAGACGGTCTGGTAAACTCCAATTTAGATGAGAGTCTTAAGGCCTGGAGAATTAAAATGTCTTGCTTCCAGATCACACATTTAATCTGAGAAAGTCCATGAGCATTAGGAATTTATACAGTGCTTGAACATTTTGGAGCTCTATCTAGCAAAGGAACTTTCCTTTGGAAGACCCAAGGCATACAGCCTGGCAGGTATCGAGTAGCTCCTTTGTGATGCTGTTTTATGATTTAAATGTTGCTAATCCCAAAGCATATGGATTTGATTTTTCTTTAAATGTTCATAAGTTTAGAAATGAAGGGAAAAGAGAAGAGGCCTGCAGATGGAAGTTTGAGTTTTTTGTTTTTCAAATCCAAGAGGATTTTTTTTTTTAAGTTTCAAATGCTAGACAACAATTGGCAGGTTTTGTTCAGCTCTGCCCACCCAGTCGGCTTGTGAACGTCACCGTGGATTGGCCTCTTCTGTCTTTGCTTGGGAGCTACCCTGTATGCAGTGAATTCCTTTTGTTTGTGAACATAGCACCAGCTATCAAATAAATTTCTCCACTCCAAACTCTGATAAACAGCTCCCTTTTCTGACCAGTTTACAATGACTTCCGAAAACTCCTTCAGATGCACTGTTAGAGGCACTCAAAAAACAGCTTTGGATGCAAAGGTGAAGCTTCTGCACTAGCACATAAAGCTGTGTGTTGGAGGGTGAACAATGAATAAATAAAAGTTAAAAGCATTCTGATTCTGGCTTTCCCTCCAACCTGCTGTGTGACTTTAGTCAAGTCCTTAAATGCATCTGGGATTTGGTTTCCTGATCTATGAATGTGACCCTCAGGATGACCCTATTCCCATCTTCATTTCTGTGAGAACTGAGACAATGGATGCAAAAGCCTCTTGAAATATTTAAACATCTTAAGCATGTAACATTACACAACCTTCCAAACCCTCACTCCTCTGCCCTTACCCTGACTTCAGTCTTCTCCTCCTTCAAGACACAATTCGAGAATTCAAGGAAGCCTCTACAAAGCCCCTATCCTCACACATAGCACATCACTTAGTAACTACCTGGTCCCACATCTGCCACTCTGCAAGACCAGGAACCTACTCCTAGCCTTTATTTTATTTTATTTTATTTTATTTTATTTATCCTATTTTATAAACAGTCACCAAAGGCTTTTTGAGCACATATCCAGCACTCATAGATGGCAAGGACTGGAAATTAAAAGATGGCGAAAACTCAGCCCCTGTCCCCAAGGAATTCACAGCCAACTGGAAGGAACATCGCAACTGAGTATAGAAACTTCAGACCCATGCAGGGCCCCTTGAGAGTGGAAAGGACCTTTGCTGCAGGCTGTGAGCCACTCTTCTCCCATGCCTGCTAAAGGTGTGTTTCTAAATTTCAGCAGGATCTCCAGCAGAAATTAGCATTAAATCTAGCTCCCCTTCCTTCAGAAGGAAGTTTACTATCACCACCCACCAAGCACTAGTGATGTGCTCCAGGCATTTCTCTCAAATTCCGGTGACCAAATAACTTTGGCACTGTTGACCACACACCCAGGTGGTTCGACATATATAGTCCTCATAACGGCAACTAATGAATCATTCCCTGTGGCTACATAAAGAGCAAAGCCAAAGTTGCCTCTGGCACCCTCTGTGAGTTACAGGCCTAGCTCCGAGGAGCCACAAGTTAAAGTCTTAGCTACTTCAGCCTGTTTCTTTGCATAGTCACATCTAGAAATAAAAAGCTCTTACACCCCCAGCATACTTTACATGTTACAAAACACCTCCACACCCATCATCCTATTTGATCTTAACAACTACATGTTGCAGTGAATAGAGCAGGGATTATTTCTCTTATTTTATAGAAAAGAAACTGACACTGGGTAACTGAGAGTAAAACCCGAGTTGGTGGACTCATAAGCCAGTGCTCTGGCAACTACAGCATACTGCAGGACGCTTGGATTGCCCCTACTTTTCATGAGTCAGTTCAAGTCTGCAAATGTTCCCTTAGACCGGGTTAACATGAAGGCACTGTGCTGGGTGCTGGAAGGAGGAAAAAGAGCAAGACCACCCAATTTCTAGAAACACCTGTCTGGTAAGAGATGCATAAGACGGGCATACAATTAACTACATGATGGGCAAAATGAAGCAGGTGCCAGAAAAACACTTGAAGGTTTGTGTTTGTTTAAATAAAGGTGAGTATAAGCAAATGGACATAAGCCAAAGTGCAGGTAGGAGTCAAGGGCTTGGGGGGTACAGAGCCATGGGAGGTTTTGTCCCTCCAGCAGAGACAGAGAGGCTTTGGGAAGATAAAGGCTCTGGAGCTGGCAGGTCATTGCTGCCATGTGTCTTGCCTTCATGGCACCGGCCAAAGACACAGTTCATGCACTCATGGCATTCACAGGTAACTGGAGCAGTGATTACCAAAGCAAGACCCAAATTGCTGAGCAGTCAGTAGAGGTCCTAGAAGCTTGGAGGAGTAGGAGCCTCATACTCTAGTTATCACCAGAGAGGATTTCAGCAAGGAGAAGGAATTATATGGGGCTTTATTGATGTGACTGACTTCATTAGCCAGAGAGGTTCAAACTCAAGTTCAACTGTGATTACATAGGAATGTCTTAGTATCTCTGAATTCTCTCTTATATCTATTTTATGGTCACTTGTCCATTCACTCAGTTCACAAATATTTATTGATTACCCAATGTATGTAGGATCAAGGGTTAAGTGCTGGGGATCCAGTGATGAACAGAAAAAGACAAGCTTCAAGAAGCTTACACTCAGGTGAAAGAGACAGATGTGACCTAAATAACTTCTCCCAAATCAACAGTTAATCACAATTATAAAATCTATAAAGGAGGGGTTACGATGCTAGAGTAAAACAGGGGTATCTGAACTAGTCATGGGTCCAGGAAGACATGAAGTTGTGATCTACATGCTGAGTTGGATTAAATTAAATTGAGAGAAGAATGTGGAAGACTTAGAGGCAGAGAACATAGCCTGTGAAAAGGCCCTGTGGTCAACAAGGGCAGTGAGCATAGAAGGAGCTGAAAGAAGACGAATGAGGGATCAACAGCAGCATGGGAGAGGAGGCTGCTGAACTCTGGGGTGGTCAGCACGAAGGGTTTCAAGAGGATGGGCAGTGTGGTAAGCTTAGACCACATTTTGCCCCAGGATCAGACCCCACAGTGGCTAAAATCTCAAGAACAAATTGGAAAGAGGCAGGTATGGATGCAGGGAGTCCAGTTTGAGGCTTACTGCATAATCTGGTCAAGAGTTAATAGGACATTAAGGGTGCCTGGGTGGCTGATTCGGTTAAGTGTCTGACTCTCGGTTTCAGCTCAGGTCATGACCTCACAGTTTGAGTTTGAGCCCTGAGTTGGACTCTGCACTGGCAGCATGGGACCTGCTTGGGATTCTCTCTCTCCCTCCCTCTTTCTCTCTGCCCCTCCCCCACTCACATTCTCTCTCTCTCTCTCTCTCTCTCTCTCTCTCTCTCTCTCTCTCAAAATAAATAAACATTAAAAATTTGCTATTAAAAAAAGAGTCAATAGAACATTGGACTGGAGTGGTAGAGGGAGAGAAGAAAACAGGTGGATGAGTTGGAGAGATTTTTAGGACGTATTATATCCAACTGACATACTGTATCTGGGGATGATGTGAGGGAGGCATCAGGATGATTTTTACTACATTCAGTCACCCACTAGAGATACATATATGGTGAGCTTTGTCTTCGTTCCTGCATGTCTTTTCTCTGGCTCATTATAAGATTTTCCCTTTATCATTGTTTTTGAAAATGCCATTATGATGTGCCTTTGTATAGTTGTCTTCATGTTTCTCATGCTTGGAGTTTATTGAATTTTCTATGCTTCAAATTTCTGCTAAGTTCACACACATTATGTACTATTATGTCATTTTGATAAATCGACTACTTTATAATAATGTAACATCCCTTTGAAGTCTGTTTTGTCTGATATTAATAGAGCTACTCTGGCTTTCTTTTGGTTAGAGTTTGAGGGGTATATTATTTTCCATCTTTAGACTCTTAGCTATGTATTTAAAGTGGATTTCTTATAAAGAGTAGATAGATTTATCTTGCTTTTTTATCCAATCATTGGTAATCACTGCTTCACACCCCCCTCAGATTTATTGAGACATAATTTGCATGTAACATTGTGTAAGTTTAAAGTGTACAGTGTGAGGACTTGCTATACATATATATTGAATCACTGCTTTTCAACTGCAGTGTGTAGACCAGTTACGTTTGATCTAATTATTGATATGGTAGGACAGAAATCATCTTGCTAGCTGTTTGCTAATTTGTCTCTTCTCTTCTTGACAGCTTTCTCCCCTCTTTTCATGCCTTCTTTTTGATTATTTCTGTGCTCATTTTATCTGCACTATTGACTCATTAGTTATACCTCTGCTTTAGTGTTACTTTTTAGTGGTTGTTGTATGGTTTAATGCATCTCTAACTTGTAAATGTATGTTCTTTTTCTAGCTGCCTTTGAGATATTCTCTTCACCTTTGGGCTGCAGCATTGTGAAGATGATGTGCTTAGGTGTGCTGGTAAGGGTAATTAATCTGCTTAGGGATCCACTGGGCTTTGGGGATCTTCGGTTTATTACAGTTCATTAATTTTGGAAAACCCTTGGCCATGAAATTTTCAAATATTTCATCTGCTTTGTTCATTTCTTCTCCATCTGGGACTCCAATTTCACATCTGTCAGACTTTTGATATTACCCCACAATTCATGGGTGTCCTGTTCTCCTCCTTCTCATGCCCCTGCTCAGTTTTCCTCATTGTCTTTCAGTTTGGTTGATTTCTATTGTCTTAACTTTGAGTTCATTCATTTTTTTTTTCTTCAGCTGTATGCAATCTGCTTATAAACTCTCTTTTTATATATAGTTTTCAGTACTTCACTCAAAGTCTTAATCTATGCTTACATGTTGTCTACATTCTCCAGTGGCTAATATAATTAATAAATATTAACCACAACTATTTCAAACTGCAAGTTTGATGGTTCCAACATCTGTATCATCTCTATTTTTTATCACTTCATGGTGGTTTTTTCCCCCCTGCTTTTTCATGTTTTCCTAAATTTTATTGTTCAGAAGAGCAATACAGATGAAGTTTACAAGTCTATACATGCAAGAATATGCATGACTCTTCAGACAGGCCATTAGTGTGGGGAGTTGATTCAGTCTAATGGATCTATCTGGGTTTGGGCTTTTTAAGGCTATAGTGACCTTTGGCGCACCGTGGACTCAAATCCATCCAGGAATGGGCTGCTGCCACCTTGTCCTCTGTGTGCGTAGGGAAGGCTGAGCGGTTTTCCTCAATGCCCTTGCTCTTGGCTTTCAACTGTCCCTGGAACTCTGCACCACAAGGGCTCTGCCTCAACACTCCTGACCATCTCCAGCCAAAGACATGGTACTCAGGGCTGGACTCATAGTAGGGGTTCTTGGTTCTCCGACCCAGACTTAGTCTTAGGCAGGTCCGGTCCACCAGGGTCTTGGGGATTGAGGGTTTTTTTGTGTGTTCCTGCCCTTTTCCTCCCCATGATCACTAGATTCTGCCTTTGTGTCCCTGTGGTGGTGTGGAGAGACAAAGTGTTGGTGGCAGAGAATTTCTCATTGCCCCTCAGTGACAGAAGACATCTGCTTCATATCCGGGCAGAATCCTGGATCCAACCAGGTTTTAAGCCATTTGCTCAGCATCCTAAGGCCTTTCCTTAGGTGTGAGGGGGGATCTCAGGAAGTTAGCTGTGCTTTATTTCCATGTACCAGCAGCAACCCATCGCTACACATCTGTACCACCAGCAGTCTCCTGCCCTGTCCCTAATCTTTCTTTTGAGGACCCACTGGAGACCAAACGAAAAGAGCTTATGACTGAGTGCACATTCTCTCATGTCTGTAGTTCCCAGCTATTCTAAGCTGTCACATGCGTCCACACTCAGCCTGTAAGAACTCATTACAACGTTGTCTTCCTCTTCCCCTTTTCACGGTCGCCTCTTCTTCTGACAAATGTGAAGTTGCTCACGTGTTTCATCTCTTCTTGGAGAAAACTGTCACTTCTGGAATTCAGCTTACCTGAATTGTTTTGTGACCTCAACTCTATTATGGATTTAAGAAAGTTATTACAGGGGCGCCTGGGTGGCTCAGTCGGTTAAGCGTCCGACTTCAGCTCAGGTCACGATCTCGCGGTCCGTGGGTTCGAGCCCCGCGTCGGGCTCTGGGCTGATGGCTCAGAGCCTGGAGCCTGCTTCCGATTCTGTGTCTCCCTCTCTCTCTGCCCCTCCCCCGTTCATGCTGTGTCTCTCTCTGTCTCAAAAATAAATAAACGTTAAAAAAAAAAAAAAAAAAAGAAAGTTATTACAGTCTTTTCTCATTTACATGGAAAGAACAAGCTTGTCTTGGGGCTTTCTGCATCCTAAGCAGACCCAGAATCCTACTCTATTCTGTACTATTTCATTCTCTTCAATTTCAATGATGTTGCAATAAGGCTGGAAAAAATATTATATCCAATCTCTTGTATTTCAATCATAGGTAGTGACCACCAAATTTAAAAATTTCACAACCCACAAATTAGTCCTGACCTGTTCAAGGTCATAAAGAATGGATATAATGGATTGCTAGAATCAAAAATTCAAAGTTTTCCTCTAGCAAAGGATTTATTTCAATAATGTTATCTGTATATCATTCATCTCAATATTAGCAACTCTTCTGCAGTTCTGAGAACAAAGGAGCCTTTCAATTATACAAAGGAATAAAATGCATAAGAAAATAGATTTTCGCTTTTTTTTTTTAAAAAAAAGACTCCAATGTCAAAGGACAGATTTACCAAATATATTTTGAGAAATACATGCAATAAATGAGTATTTCTCCAAAGTTTCTGTTTTGATTGGAATGACATTCAATGGAAATTGTTTTATGAAACAACTGTCTATTTTGCAACCAGGTCTTACAACACAAGATTTTAAGCTAAAGACTAAACCTGTAAGGCAAGTGTAAGCATAAAGGAAAGCACCTGGACACAAGGCAAAGAGGATAAGAGTTAGCGTAGGGCCTAGAGACCTGGAAATCACCTGAACACACAGGTGGCTTACACAGCGGAGCTCCCTTTGAAAATGGCTGTGGAGGTAGGCAAGCAGAGGATTCAGTGAAAAGCTTAAGGGAAATCCCACACTACTCTGCTTGGATATGGAATTAAAACCAACAAAGAAGCCAGAGGAAAATGGAAAGATAACGGAAAGACCAGAGAGACAAAGAGGAAAGGAAATACATGATATCTGAGGGAAAGGTCCAAATAAACCAGTGCAAGTTCTTGCAAAGTGCTCTGATAATTTTATATATTATCTGTGGCCTTATATTTTAAACATTTTCTGGCTCTACTAAAGTCACAGTCCATGGAGTGAGGCTGACAAATATACCAGGTATCAGGGGTTATGGAAACAATCTCTGGTGCACTCTGTAGCCTAATTTACTGTCATAAACATTGTGGGAAGCAGAAATCTCTATGGCAGCTTGGTGTGGATATTCTCACTGTCAGCAGGGAAGATTCATTGCCTCCTCACAATACAGAGACCCCAACAGCATTTACCAAGACAGATGACTTGGTGACAGACACTTCAGGCTGAAAGTTAATAGTTAGCCCAGGAAGACGAAACACGAGAACATCAGAACTGTGCCCCTGGGCCAGCGCCTCGGTTCCTGCAGTCCAGGAGACGGTCTGAAATGAGGGCTCCACGAGTGAGTGCTCCCGGGCAGGGATGTCACACTGATAGCACCTCGGAGGCCAGAGAAGCGCCCAACCACCCTGGCCGCCCTGAAGAATCTGTTCTATACCCTTCACCCATGAATGAATTGAACCTCTGCAGTCCACCTGTATCCTGGCCAGTACCACCTCTTTGGCTAATGGGTTCCAGAACCGTACTTGCTTCCCTCTTTTGAAATCGTACCTCCCTGTTACTTATCCTGAGTTCACCACTCTTAAGCATCTAGTATTTATGGGTGCTAAACAAGCCTCAGCTTATCCTCCCCACCTCATCGTGACTTGATAAACTGATATTATCCAAACATAGCCTCATCTTTCCAATGAGACATCTTTTTGTCTGAGACTACATTCCTCCAGCTATCTCTTCTCCCACCACTTCCTCAATTTGTTGGGCTCTCGGTCCAGATTAAAAAGGAAAAAACAAGCCAGATCTTAATGATACAACCTAATATTCTCCTGTCAGCCCCAGCTACCCTATCCTCCTCTGTTTTTCTCTAGAACTGAAGTTGCACAACATTTCAGCAGAAGGTGTCACATAACAAGGATGATTTTCTCCCAAACCAAGAGGGAGTGACCTGTTATTTCCTTATCAAATTTCATTCTCCTTTATCTCTGATAACATTTCAGATTTAACCAATGCCTTCAGTGTGACTTAGTGCTTTAAGAAGGTGGTATTACCTCAGGAAACTTAGGCAACAAAACCAGTAGAATAGTTCCTCTAAAAAAGGCTATATGCACAGGCCATGGACTTCACCACAGCACAGAACATGTCTGTACTCTAGAGATTTCTTTAGAACAATTGGATAAATTTAGCCAGCAGGAAATCTCATTGCTTTATCATTGTACTTCACTTTTGACCAAGAAGACATAAAAAGCACTTAGATTTCAGAACTTACTTTTCAGTCTGGTTTCAAATGAATTGGCCATTAAAAAAAAAACACCATTTTCCACGTGGGTCACCATTAAGGACTAGTCCTTCTTAGCAATCTCACCATGACCATGTCCATCAGCAACCACCCCTGGGAACCTGTAGTAAACAGACTCCATGCTTCAAGAGACCCATAAGATATGGTCTCTTCCCTTAAAGAGCTTGTAGTCCAAGTGGAAGAAAACGCCAGTATAATATGAAAAGCTGCTGGGTGAAGAACAAAATATGTGAGAGGTCAGAAAAGTCTGGACTAAAGCAGTCTGAGAAGCCCCAACAGGGGACAGGGACTTGTCCTCCTCAGCCCGGAGGGGTGGTGGAGCTCGAAGTGTGTGCATTCACAGGCTGAGGGTTCACACCAACTACAAGGACAAGTTTGGATAAAAAAGGAAAAAAAAAGGAGTGGAACACAAGTTTCACTACTGCCTTATGTTTCTTGCAAAAAGTCATTTATCCTCTTGAATTCTCTGTTTTCTCATAATATGTTCTGGTTCAAAATGGCAGCCTGAACACATGTGGATACTTCCTTCTTCCCCCTAACTCACTGATGTGTCATAACGCAGTGGCACACAGTGTGTATTGACACCTGGGATGGATCAATTTTCTTTTCTGTCTTTCTTTCTTTCTTTCTTTCTCTTTCTTTCTTTCTTTCTTTCTTTCTTTCTTTCTTTCTTTCTTTCTTTCTCTTTCTTTCTTTCTTTCTTTCTTTCTTTCTTTCTCTTTCTTTCTTTCTTTCTGTCTGTCTTTTTCTTTCTTTTTGAGAGAGAGAGAGAGAGAGAGAGAAAATGAACGGGGAAGGGGCAGAGAGAGAGAGAGGGAGACACAGGATCCGAAGCAGCCTTCAGGCTCTGAGCTGTCAGCACACAGCTGCAGAGCCCTGTGTGGGGCTCGAACCCACAAACTGTGAGATCATGACCTGAGCCAAAGTCAGATGCTCAACCGACTGAGACACCCAGGTGCCCCTGGGATGGATCAATTTTTAACACTGCCTTCTTTAGGACAAAATTACTTTCAGTAATAGTCATGATATCCTCAGTTTGTTCCATAATTTACAATAAAAAATTAATTTATAAATAAGAAATTTCCATGTACAGATATTGTTATAATTTAATACAAGATTTCATGCATGAGCCACAATTTATACTTACCCTAAAAAATATTACACCTCACACTTTGCCCTGTATATCTCGGTTTTAAATTTAAACACAAAAAACTCAGAATGATCACATAGATAGAGACAGTTAAAGTAACTCAGCTCTGTTTGTCCTTACAATACTGCACTGTCACTGCTTATTTCTTACCTACCGTGTAAATGCAGGAATATGTAGTACCACAGGGACTGGAGACAGAAATGGTACCAAAAAGCAAGTCTGAATGATTCCAAAACTTTACGAACTTACTCTTGAAACAAACATGCAGAGCCGAGTCCCTTTGTGTTGAGATCAGTGTATAACTGGGAGGTTTTCAAATTAACTTCCCTGTAGAATCCAACGTTTGTTACAGAACAAGTAGTAAAAAATGTGCTTATTTGAAACATACATATACATTATTAAAATTCTACAGTAACCAAAGCAATTGTTTGGAAGTTAGATTTTTTGAAAATATATTTTTGGAGGGTAGGGAAAGCATTTTATCATTGACTTTGGTGATAATAAAAACCAGACTTCTTTCAGTTTGTTCTATTATTGCTTATAAATTCCCTCCTGGCAATGCACTCCTGTTGCTTGTGTCCTAAACGGAGTTTCCCAAACTGCCCCATCTCTAGTATGCCACTGCAGTAAAATAAAAAAAGTAAAAACATTATAAAAAGCACTGAGAATGGGAGTATAGTCATTTAAAATAATCCTAGATGGCTCATCCTGCCCATTAAACCAGGCTGTAAGGGGTCACACCTCAGAGCATGTATACGAAGAAGGCTGTCCGGGAAGGAATGCTTTGCAGCAGAGTTTTTTAGAAGGAGCATGGGTGGAAGGAATGGGAGAGGAAGCAGAAGTTGTGGTGGATGAAGAAGTCCCTGTGAAATTCTGCTGGGTCGGCCTGATGACACCCCCTCCCCAGTCACCCTGTCTCCTGAAGCAGCAATGCCAACCCCCATGAAGACCTGAGAAATGCTCCTGAAGGAATTAAGCAATCTGCTGGGAGGAGTCTGTGCCCCCACCATGAGAGTCGGTACCCCCAAGTTGACTCTCTTCACTTAGGCCTAGCAGAGGTGGACACAGGAAGCCCGGCAGACAATGCTCCCGGAATCTGAATCACCATCTCCTTCTGGAGGCGGGAGGGGGAGGGGGTCTGAAGCAACAGAGGAAATCGCAAATCTGCTTGTATTAATCAACCTAGCTATTCCTTCTTAAATACGAATATCAGTCAAGGCTTCTGGGAAAGGTGCGGTGAACCAGCTGTTCAAAAGAAAGAATAAAATGGAAACAGAAACAGAAGATAATCTAGAACAGAGAAACAAACGTCGAAAGAATTCTAATTAATAGCCTCAGAGAGGTTTAATGGGAGTGGGCATCCATAAAATGAGAAGAGGTTACTATTTTTAATGTGATCAAAGAACAAGAAAGAGCTCATGGAAATAGACATATTATTTAATCCAAGGGCTGAAAGAAGCAGCTCAGGAAAACTTTCAGAATATAAGTTCAAAATTTTTTTAACATGTATTTTTGATAGACAGAGTGAGACAGAGCACAAGGGGGAAAGGGGCAAAGAGGGGACACAGAATCTGAAGCAGGCTCCAGGCTCCAAACTGTCAGCACAGAGCCTGATGCGGATCTTGAACCCATGGACCGCGAGATCATGACCTGAACCAGGTCATGACACTTAACCGACTGAGCCACCCAGGTGCCCTCAGAACACAAGTTTTAAAAAAGACAAAGAAAAAAGTGAAAATCGTACATTTAATGCATAAATGTTTCACTTTTCTCAAAATGTCTGTTATTGAATCAGTTAATATTAATATCGATGAATAACTACATTAAAACTTAATAAAGCAGTACAATCTGATTCTCTAGATGTCTGTACCTTATCACAGAGTCACAGAAGATTCATGCTAAAAAAAAAAGTGGAAATCATCTAGGTCAGTAGTTTTCAAACAGTATTCCATTCCATTGAGTATCAGGATTTGACAAAATTTTCTCAATAGGTTTAAAGGGAAGCTAAGTGAACAAAGTCCCATGTTCTCACATCTAATTTAAACAGGGCTTTTTTTTTTAAATCTGTTTTTTTTTTTTTTTTTGTACTGGGGCTCTACATAAATTTCATTTGTGACTGAGTTATTTGCTACAGAACTAGGCAGAAGCCTGCAGTGCTAATACTTATATGTCCTATTCAGACTATATTTTTAAACTATTTATTCATTTATGTAAAAATACTGAGCACTGACTGCATGAAGGGGGCAGAAAAACAGGACAGCTAGTGGTGAGGTTCAGCCTTTCTTCTTGTCCCAAGCATCTTGGACGGGGCCCAAGCTTGCAGTTTAACAGAACAAAAGCTCCATGGTAAACCATTTCTTTCTTTAGAAGGGTTTATCCTCCATGTGTTGTTTCTTAAGCATGCTCCTTGGGAATCTCACCCAATATCCCAAATGGCTAACTGTAAGATCACATATGGTACTCTTCCCCACAGGAGTTCTGATAAATTCAGTTTTCTCCATCTTACCCTATTTCCAATGCTGTTTTAGCACCTCATATAGGTGGATATACTGGGCAGCCAATCAGCTGGCCAGCCCCATTATCTGGCTTAGTGTTTTTAACATAAATGTTTGATAACCACAAGTTGAAATCAAGCCTCTCATTTGCAACTGAGGACATTGGGATCTAGAAGACAAAGTGACTTCATGAAGGTCACACACTTCCCCATTGTATTCAACAATGCTATCATGTTCTCTGACAGCTTCATTTGGGTATGTTTTTCTTCTCAAATAGGTGTCAGTGACCTTGGTTAAGGATCATTGCTTAGATTCTTTTTCCAACTCCTTCAGCGTAATGTTAAAATTAAAACAGGTGACCAGTAAGTACTTGTTGGCCTGTCTTTTTAAAATAGTTTTAAAAACGAAAATAGATTTCCATTTTCAAGTTGTATGTAACAGGATGCAATAGCCCAACATTTCTGCTGCAACAATGAGGGGGAAAATAAGAAAATATTTTAAAATACCGGTCTTTTGAAGATTTCAGATAACTATAGAAGCAAAAATGGCTGAATCATCTAAATTCCTGGAGAAGAAAATGTTCTTTTTAGAGGGAGCTGACAAACACTGGCTGCTTTCTGTGCTGGTGACATTTGACAAACACGGCTGCTGGACTAGGTAGAGGTAATTTATTAATGGGAAATACAAACCAGTAGAGTGTGATAGTCACACAGACTAAGCTGAAGGATTGAAATCTAGTCAAACCTGAAATTTACCATAATTTTTTCCAATAGGACATCTGATGAGGTTTGGAAAAGCACAGCATGCTGCTAACAGAAATTAAAAAGTGGTGGCTTCTGCTGGCAGGTATTGAGGAGGGGACCGGTTGGAAAGGGATATAAGGGACCTTTTGGTGATGAACAATATATTCTATAAGTCGTCTTGAGGAGTGTGTCTGGGTAGGTAAAACCTCCAGTTCTCCCATACAGGGAAAAGCCCAGTTCTTTCCTCTTCCCATGAGTGTTTGATCTCTGTGTCTCCTTCACTGCTCACCATGAGCACAGAACACTTCCCTTCTGACACTACAGAGCAACAGGGGGTAGAGCGGCCAGGAGAGGTCACTCTGGGCATGTGGTGCTTGAGTTGAGTTATGAAAGCTAAGAATGGACCATAACATTGACATTTGGTTAAAGAAAGGAGGAAGGAAAAATTTTGTTGTTTCTTAGGAGCAGAATGGAGGCCATTGGAAGCCAAAGGAAGAAGTAGCATGAGGTGGTATGGAGACACCAGCAGGTTTCTGTAGGCCATGATAAAGTTAGGATTTCTTTTCTATTTATAGGAGGAAGTGATTGAAGGTTCATAAGCAGAGAAGTGACATGAAAAATATATGTATATATTTTTTTATTTTAGAGAGAGAGCACAAGGTGGGAAGAGAAGCAGGAGGAGAGAGAGGGACTCTCAAGCAGGCTCCACCATCAGTGCCTCAGAGCCCAACTCAGGACTAGATCCCACAACCCTGGGGTCGCAACGCGAGCCAAAATCAAGAGTTGGATGTTCAACCAGCTGAGCCAATGAGGCACCCTGAAATTAAATGTTTTAAATCAAGGACTCTGGCTAAAATTTATGATTAGAATGGAGGCAAGAGAATACTGAAGAGGCCATAACAGTAGAGCTGATGGCAGCACAGGCCTGGGGGGCAGTGACAACAGTGGAGAACAGTGGGGATCTGAGCTCAGGGGTGTCATCATCAGGGCTGGCTAATGGATAGATGCATGGGATGGAAGGAGGCCCTTCATCCTCATTCATCAAGTGCCTCAGGTCCTTAGGCTTCCAGTTCAGGAGCTTCTCCTGCTTTCCTTATGTTTTGCAGATTTCTTCTTCTCTTGCTCTCATTCTTCTGTTATACCCTAAATACCTTCCTTTACCTCTTCCTTCCCTAGAATTCCCTTGTATTCTCCAGAGTGCTTGGTCCTTTTTTCTCTTCCTTCTACATATTCCCCCAAGCACTTCTTCCTCTGCCACAATTCCCAGAGTTGTATTCCCAGTTCAGACCACTGTCCTGATAACAGATCTCATTGCCTATCAGGTATTGGCTCCAAAAACTCAAAATGTCTACTCAACCTTCTCCTAAATTTGATTGTTTAAAAATAAGATTTTTCACCCAGTCATCCAAGCCAGAAGCCTGAGGGCTGTCCTAAATTTTTTTTTCTCACCTCCCAATATCTAATCAGTCACAACATAGTATCTATTTTATCCTCTAATACTTTCCAAATCTTTCCCAGCATCCATCCCCACTGTTTCTTCCTTAATTCAGATACTTGACTTCTCTTAGATAGATTGTTTCAAATATCCCCAGATTTCCCACTCTCAGTTCTCTTCAAATCCAACCTCTCCCCTGCCTGGGGAATGGTCCATATATTGTACAATGCATTCTTGTGTTTCCTGTGCTTAAAAGTCCCATCAGCTCCATTGCTTCTGGGATAAAATACAAGTGGCTTGCATGGCATACCAGACTGTCTATACCCCACTTGTAACATGCACCTCACCTCCCGCTACTTCCCAATTCATGGTGTATGCTACAGTTATGCTGAATTATTTACATTTTCCAAATTCTCCATATTGCTTTGTGCCTAAAGAGCTGGCATGAGTATTTCCTCATCTGGGAAGTCTTCTCCCACCCTCACAGATTCCATCAACTTCTTCCTCATTTCAAAATTTTCTTTTGGACATTTCTCCTACATACCACTAGTTTTAGACTGTGCAACCATGAATCGTTTGATTGTTGTCTTTATTCTCTCTTATTCCTCTTTATTCTTTTCATTTGTCCTTATACAGCTCCTTGGATTTCCCCCCATGGGCAACCAGGTGTTAACTCCGTGTCTTTACGATGCATCCACACTGCTATGTTACAGGTAGTATATTGCTTCTAACAGATTATTCATAATATTCCAAGGTGAACACACCCACCACATTTTATCCATACATTCTCCAAGTAATGCACAATCAGAATGCTTTCAGCTTCTCACTACCATACTAAGGTGGCAATGATAGATGTTCTCTCTTCTGCAAGTTGACTGTTCTTTGGCCTGCTAAGAATACATACACACTAGTAACTGAACAAAAAATAAGTCTCATTTTTCAAATCAGACATGCCATTTTTCTCTTCGTTCTCATTAGTAAATCATTTATTTGCTTGATACAGCCATCTTTTTTAGGTTAGATAGCAGGTTGAGTCTCCCAGGCTGATTAATTGGTTAAACTCAGGTTTTTGCACCTGCAAAGCAATGACCCCTGCAAGATATCTGTTCTCTGACATCCCTTTAATTTTATTAGTGGCTTATGGACAAAATCACTTGACTGAAACTTTTTCAAGTTTAAGTTATTTGGATTCACAAGAGCATTTTTCTCCCAGTTATAAATCAATGAACCTAGTCAAGATTAACTGCCTACACATGAGCTTCAAAAGATCCTCTATGGCTAGACAGAGTTGAAAGAAACACATAATTCCATAACACACTAAATACAAGCTGATCAAAGTTATTGGAGCTGGTTACCTAATACTGTACTTCCTCACTGTCATATAATCTGATTTCAAGTAGTTGGAATCTAAACACATATTGCTAGATCCAAAACCTCTTCCTTTGGAAATAAAATCACCATTTCTGTATCCTGACTGGTCAAAATGTGTATTTAGACAGGTCTAAACTAAACCCCAGGTTAAACATTTCTGAACTTAAATTTGTGAAATTCCATATGTTTTAGGAACTAAAGCAAAAAGAAAAGAAACATAGCTAATGAACCATTTCAAATAAGAACAGTTCCCATACAGAATCATCATGGAATCCTGGATGCAAAGGGAATCATAAATCCTTAGGTATTATGTAGCAAAGAGGGGGGTTGTTTGAGCCCTCAGAATTCCGAGGAGGTGCCAAGGGGCAGTCATGTGAGAGTTGAGACCCACAGGGTGGGTCTCCCTAAAGCAGCCTTCTTTAATCTGTTATACATATTTTAAAATTTTGTGCTTTCATGTAAGAGATGATTTGGAAAAAAGTTCCACTCCTTAAAAATAAATTGAAAGTCACTGATCTAGCCCAGACTTTTACACAAATCAGTTCCTCCTATGACATCCTTGACAGGCAGTAATCCAGTATCTGCTTAAACACTGCTGTCATTGTGAGTTCACGATCTCAAAGCAGCTCATTTCCATATTGGATATCTGGAGTTCTCAGAAAGTCTCTCCCTTCTAGAGTGCCAAGTTTACCTCCCCATAAGCTCTAGCCCCATATGTCCTCTGGAATAACACAGAATTTCTATTTGTGACCTCCCTTCTCCATGTCCCTTCAGAACTAGAAATATTCCACTTCTTTTCCACAATACACATTTTATTCACATTTAAGACTAACTTTAATCTCAAATCACATATCCATACATCTACGTCCTTTTTGCTGATTTTACTTAAACTTGAACGCCTGCTTTGTTAAACAAAGACTGTAAACAAATATATACCATGTCTGTTACATGTGTCTGTTACACAGGAACAGCTTTTGACCAAATTTATCAATCCTTCCTCCCTCTCCGACATTTCTTTATCATAAATGCAGGTACCAAAACAATCCTGAATACACTTTGGATACTATTAGTAGTCAGCATCCACACTGTTCAAATAATTAACACAATCTCTGACAACATATATTGTACCTGCTACTTTGAACAATTTGAACTGTAGCTCTTCCACTAAGCAAGATGGATAGAGCATGTTATTTCTGCTTTTCCTTCTGGAAATTGTTACTTTTCAAAGACACGTGCCTCCACAGCCATCTACATTTCTTGCCACGCTTTCATTACGTAAACCTGAATTGCATTTCAGGTACTCCAGGTTTATGCCTAAATGACAGCGCTTTAAGAAGAGGGAAAACATGGGGCACCTGGGTGGCTCAGTTGGTTAAGCATCTGACTCTGGATTTCTGCTCAGATCTCATGATTTCTGCTCATGGTCATGAGATCAAGCCCCACATGGGGCTCTGTGCTGGGTGTGGAGCTTGCTTAGGATTCTCTCCCTCTTGGGCACCTGGGTGGCTCAGTTGGTTAAGCATCTGATGTTGGCTCAGGTCATGATCTTGTGGTCTATGAGTTCAAGACCCACATTGGGCTCTGTGCTGACAGCTCAGAGCCTGGAGCCTGCTGTGGATTCTGTGTCCCCCTCTCTCTCTGCCTCTCACCTGCTCATGCTCTGTCTCTCAAAAATAAATAAACATTAAAATTTTTTTAAAAAAAGAAGAAGGAAAAAGTAGTGCATTTTCCTCTTGTTATCTGAAAACATAATGGGTGTATATAATATATACATATATGCATAATATATATATTCTTTTTTTAAAGCTTATTTATTATTTGAGAGAGGGACAGAGAGAGAGAGACTGAGCAGGGAAGGGGCAGAGAGAAAAACAGAGAGAGAATCCCAAGTAGGCCCTGCACTGTCATCACAGAGCCTGATGCAGGGCTCTAACTCATGAACTGTGAGATCATGACCTGAGCCAAAATCAAGAGTCAGATCGTTAACCAACTGAGGCACCCAGGCGTCCCTAAAATATATTCTTACAAATACCCAGGTCATGTTCACCGGCTAGAATTCTTTTACTTCACACATGGATATATTTCATTGTGATATTTAAACAAGGCATTAACATGAATAGAAGGCTATTAATTTCAGACAAGTTTGAGATCCACTAAAATTAACTGTTGTATGTTTGTCTTTCTGGGGGTTATGGATGCCTCATGTTTTCCGTAGACATTGATCATTAGACATCTTAGCCCTTGAAATGTAATTTTAATACTATACAAATGTTTCCATTTTGCTAATACTGGTAGATTCTGTGCATCTACTATTCCACTAGAATTATTTACTCCATTAATATTAATTTTTGCTACAAATCTAATAGGGGAGCTTCTGAGCATTTAGGTCCACATTCTACTTTCAGGCTCTATATTCTGTTTTCATAATTTGTCTGTGGAGACTTCCATCTTATCCTGTGATGTGAAATACTAATATGTCTGTTTTGTGCAGGCTACCCAGGACTGGTTCTTTTAAACACATAGTTTTAAAAATCACCAGTGGAATATTCTCTTCATGTTAGCTGCTCCCTTACCCATGCCATCATGGCAACTTAGAATTGATCATTCTCTCTCCATCTCCTCCAAATACACATCTCAAGGCCTTGGATTTTCTTCCTTATTTGGGTATGCCCAGAGTGTGAGCCCAGGAAATTATAATAGGCACTCACACTAGATTAGTTGGTAATTAAATTTAAAGTGAAATATCTGTTTTTGCATACTAGAATGAAAGAACGATAGGCAATAAAAATAGACCCTAAAGCCTTGCCTTGGATAAGCCTAACTATCAGCCACAAGCAGAAAACCTCACTTTCCTAAATCCACATTCCGACCCCTTCAAAACTCTACCTTTTCCTTAAGATGTGTAGAAAAGTCAGGGGCACCTGGGTGGCTCAGTCAGTTGAGCATCTGACTTTAGCTCAGGTCATGATCTCACAGTCTGTGGGTTCGAGGCCCACGTCGGGCTTTGTGCTGACAGCTCAGAGCCTGGAGCCTGCTTTGGGTTCTGTGTCTCCCTGTCTCTCTCTGCCCCTCCCCTGTTCATGCTCTGTCTCTCTGTCTCAAAAATAAATAAACATTAAAAAAAAAGATGTATAGAAAAGTCAGAAAGGCCACCTGAGATTTTCAAGTGTGTTCCCCAAGGAAGTAAAAGTCAATGAAAATCCAGCCATACAATTCCACTGGAAAGATCGAGGCTTCTGATAGCACCCTCTCAAAGGAACAGAATGTTTGGGCACCTGTGGGGACAGAGTGCCAGCACCACGTAGTGCTGTAACCAGTTGACTCATTTTAGGAATCGGAATCATATGCCAAGGCAGGTGGGAAAATAAAGAATAGGTGTTCAACTCCTAGTAAACCTTGCTGGAAGAAGAAAAAGTACAGCTATCCAGTTGACTGTGGGTGGTGAATTTATGAGAAAATTAGAAACAAAATCAGACTATTTAAAGTCTTAAGCAGTAGGGAACCTTGGAGAAAGAAGGTGTGAGGTTTGTAAAAAGCCAAGAGTAAAGGAAACAAGTTATGCCCCAGGAAAAACCACTCTATTCCCTCCATTTTGAAAACTTTGGCAGACTAGAGCATTAGAAAATGAAATCCAAGCTCAGCCCATGGTAACTTTCCAACCCTGGATCTACAGAACAAACACACATACACCTACACTTACACACACACACACATGCGCACGTGTGCACACACACTCCTGTTTAATTAAAAAAGAAGGCTGCCAAGACTGAATGAAAAACATCCTCAATGGCCTGAGGGGGCAGGCCTCTATGTGACTGAGAACCGAGAGCCTGGTAGCAGATGTCAAGTGAGACTATCAGCAGGAATATCTATCTCCCTTCACTTCACTGAATTTCACTCATGTCCATGTCTTCAGTTACCACCTATGTGGTAGCAATGACTAGCAAGTTTTTGTGATCAGCCATGACCTCTCTTCTGAGCTTCAGTCTCGTGTATCCATGCACCTAGTCCACATCTACACAGAGATGGCAAGAGAACACCTCAATATCAACATGTGAAAAATGAACTTGTGATCTTTCCTCATGCCTGGTGCTCTTCCAGGTTTCTTTACCTCAGGAAATAGCACCCTCACCTATCCAGTTGTACCATCCAAAATCTAGGAGTCACTGTTGTAGCCATCACATAAGTGTCTAATCTACAGCCAAGTTGTATCAGTCTTTACCAAGTTCTCCATTCTTCCCATTCATCTTCACTTTTTTCTATCATCACCTTCATTTTTCTTAGCTGCCATCTTGTTTCATCTTGACTACTGTTCTAGCCTCTTAACAGATGTCCAACATTCACTTCCTTCTTCTAACAGTCCCTCATAATGAGCTTTTCTAATTCTTTTATGTTTTCCCATTTTTCTTAGGCTAAAGATCAGAATTCTTATCTTGGTCACAAAGCCTCTAATGGCCTGGTCCCTGCCTACCCTCCCAACATCAACATCAGCAGGTATCACTACTTCTTATTCTAATGTCACACCACACAATTTCTTCCAACTCTCCAGTATACCTTGCTTCCTCCTATATCCGTTTTTGCTGGAGTATCTACTTTTTCTTGGGTCTCTTCTGAGCTGACCCACTGTCATTCTTCTGATCTCACCTGAAATGTCATTTCCTTAGGGAAGACTTTCTGACACTCAAACTGGATTGGATCACACATTCTTATGCCATTATAGCTCTTGGTACCTTTCTTTCCTAGACCATATCACAGTAGTGGTTTTATATTTGAATATGTGTCCTTTTGAGTCAAGTCTGTCTCTCCTTATAGACTATAATTGCATGAACCATTGCTGGTCTTGTCAGCACTGTGTGCCCAAGACCCTGCTGCTGCCTGAGCCACAGGCATTCAACCAAAATTTTCTACTGTGTTAATGAGTGAATGAGAACTGACACTCAAAGTCTCAGTGTAAAAACCCACCTTCCTTCTTAAAAGTCCAGCTGGGTCCAATGTGGTGAAGCCCAGACTAAGACAGAGCCCTAGCTGACTTGGCTGTTCATGCCCAAGCTTGGGGAGGCCTTAGCCTGGAGGGAAAAAAGGGGAACCCAGGAATACTCCTCTTAGCGCCAGCCTCACACCTGCCTCAACAATGATCCCACTTGAGCCTGGGAGTGTCCAAGCTTGTAAGACAAAAGTGAGGTAGAGATCTGGTCATGTGGTTCAGAAGTCAGGCGTGAGAAGGCACAAGCTCTCGTGGCACCAATAAGGGCAGGACTCATGACCTCTTACTGGGCAGCACACGTGAGGAGCCATCTCCTACATGGGTTCTCCCTGCTACACCATGATAGGAAGTTACCCGAACAACTTTGGCCACCATTTTTCTACTGTAAAGGAGTTTGGGCTGGTACAGTCTGAACAAACTTCTTCATTAAGTGGAATATAAAATAGGTTCACCTGATAACAACATCATCTTGTACATGAGGAATATTTAAAGACTCGAGTGTCTTGGCTGGGCTGAGATAAGAACCCATAAAATACATGAAAGGATCCAAATGACTAGTGTCTGCAAATATATCCCAAAAATATTTTTTACACTCTTTTGGTATGTCTAGTTCTGATCACATCAGGAAAACCAGATGTTAAGAGAAAGAAAGAATGAAAAAAAAAAAAAAAGAACACCACAAAACAATTTCTCTGACAATTTTACAAAAACAAAAATGAAATTAGATCATTCATTTCTCAAAATTCCAGAGTTCCAACTCTGATCTAAGTGGGTCTGCTTATCTGAAATTATACAGCAATAATGGTTAATGCCAAACCCCTGTTCCACAGAAGACATGGAGAGCTTTGCTCCATCTTTATGAAATTATTAACTAAAATGCATTTTAGGGGCACCTGGGTGGCTCAGTCGGTTAAGCGTCCGACTTCAGCTCAGGTCATGAGCTCACAGTCCGTGAGTTCGAGCCCTGTGTCAGGCTCTGTGCTAACAGCTCAGAGCCCGGAGCCTGCTTCAGATTCTGTGTCTCCCTCTCTCTCTGCCCCTCCCCTGCTCATGCTCTGTCTCTCTCTGTCTCAAAAATAAATAAAAATATTTTAAAATAAATAAAATAAAATGGTGAAGCATTTTAGAATTTATATATCACAATTATATGCATTGTATCACTGGAGTCTGTCAAAACCCTGAGAGGTTATGTGGGCAAATTTTATTACCATACTGATACTGCAATTGAGGAAACTGAGACTCAGAGACATTCACTGGGGATCGTGTATTTTTTTCATATAAGTATTTTTACTTATCAAGCAATTGATCAAAAAATATTTGCTCTCGGCCTTATGCTGGAAGCTGAGGCTGACCAGGGTGGATAAGACACAGGACACTCACTAGTTACTGAGAATTGCTGGGGGACACTGTGTACACAAGAAGCCAGCAGCAGGCAGCAGGACCCGGGTGCCCACATTCAAGCATCAGTGCTGAGTACAGGGAAGGGAAAGGAAGAATGCATGGGGATAGTCAGCAAAAGCTACATAAGAGGGGAAGGTGAACCACAGCTATTTGCGAAAGCTAGAATCTCAGCAACCTGCTGACAGACAGCAGAATGCACAAAACAGCACAACATGAACTTGGCACTGGGACTTGGGCCATTAGATCTATTTTATTATTATTACTGCTGTTATTTTACTTTCCTGCCTGGAGGACAACTAAGGCCTATGGAAAATGTCCTTGGACATGATTCTTTTCACATGGTTGATTATCAGACATCTTATTTCACAACACCTCTACTTCCAAAATAGATATCAGTACTCTCATTCATTCTTCCCCTCATGCCCGGAAAAGTGGGGCGAGGCAGGTCTGTGCCCCCTCTCTTCAGATGGGGCAGCTCTTCCCCTGGGGGTATGCACCTGCACATTGCTCACTGGGGGAACATGCACCCTTATTACTTGCTTTCTACTCCGGGCTTCTGCCTCCTTGTCCAGTGGGGTAGGTATGGGTATGTGTGTGCATGTACACAAGCTTTTTTGGGCTTATTTCGCTGTAATAGTCTGTCACTTTTCTTACAGGCACTTTTAAATGGTGGAAATAGAAGACAGAGACTTGGACAAACGTCATAGAAAATTTACCTTAGAAGCTTGAGATTCAGTACAAAAGTCTAGCAGTTTCTCCGAAGTTCACAGGCGAAATTAACAATCTTTGTTCTTAGCCACATGACCACCTTATCAAGGATCTTAATTCCAGAGCAATTTCAACACAGCTGGACTCTTTCAAGGCTGCAAGGAATTCCTAATAGTGCCTGTCATTGCTGGATTTGAATCATCTCTTAGGGGAAGGTGAGTGCAAGTTGATATCCAAAGCAGAGAGCTTCCCTCAGGGTCACCCTGTTTCACAGGTGTTTAGATCCCAATTTAGCTCAAGCCTAAATCCCTGTGATATCTTTTGTTCTTTTCTCCAGCAAACACCTTCCTGGGTCCTGCCCTGGGGAAGAAAAGTGTGAACAGCATTTCCCACTTGGCTCATTAGGGATTCCATCCCAAGAAACAACCCCTCTGAATTCCTAAAGAACCCGCAAAGGGAGAGAAAGCTATTATATTAGAGCTAATAAACAATTTTAGCAAAATCAAAGAATACAAGATCAACATACAAATATCAGTTCTATTTCTATATACCAGCAACAAACAATCCAAAACAGAAATTTAAAAAATTCATTTATAATAGTATCCAAAAGAATAAAATGCTTACAAATAAATTTAAACAAGGAGGTGCAAGACATTTGAAAAGAAAAACAAAACAAAACACTGTTGAAAGAAATTTTAAAATACCAAAATAAATGGAAAGACATCCTATTTTCGTGGATTAAAAGTTTTGATACTGTTAAGATGGTAATATTCCCCAATCTAAAAATTCAATGCAATCTCTATCAAAATTCCAATGACCTTGGGGTTCCTGGGTGGCTCAGTCAGTTAAGCGTTTGACTTCAGCTCAGGTCATGATCTCATGGCTTGTGGGTTCACAGGCTCATGTCAGGCTCTGTGCTGACAGCTCAGAGCCTGGAGTCTGCTTTGGATTCTGTGTCTCCGTCTCTATCTGCCCTTTCCCTGCTCATGCTCTTTCTCTCTCTCCCCAAAATAAATAAACAAACATTAAAACATTTAAAAAGAAATTCCAGGGACGCTCAGTCGGTTAAGCATCCAATTTCAGCTCAGGTCATGGTCTCATGGTTTGTGGGTTCGAGCCCCACGTTGGGCTCTGTGCTGACAGCTCAGAGCCTAGAGCCTGCTTCGGATTCTGTGTCTCCCTCTCTCTCTGCCCTTCCCCTGCTCACACTTTGTCTTTCTCTCTCACTCTCTCTCTCAAAAATAAACATTAAAAAAACAAAAAGAAATTCCAATGGCCTTTTATGCAGAAATGAACAAGCTGATCCTAAAACTCATATGAAATTGCAAGAGGCCCTGATTAGCCTAAATGATCTAGAAAAAGAAGAACAAAACTGGAGGACTCATATTTTCTAATTTCAAAACTACTATGAATCTATAGTAATTAAATGATATGGTATTGGTATAAAGGTAGACTCATAGATCAATAGAATAAAATTGAAAGTCCAAAACTAAACTCATACATGTATGGTTAACTGATTTTTGACAAGGGTAAAGAAAAAAAAACATTTAGTGGGGAAAGCATAATCTTTTTAACAAATGCTGCTAGGACACCTGAACGTACACATGAAAAAGAATTAATTTGGACCACTATCTCACACCATAGACAAAAATTTACTCAATGTGGATGGCAGGTCTATATATAAGAGCTAAAGCTATTAACCTCTTAGAAGAAAATATAGGGGTAAATCTTCATGACCTTGGATTAGACTACAGTTTCTTAAATATGACACCAAAATCGTAAGGAACAAAAGAAAAAATAAATTGAGATTCATCAAAAATTCAAGTTTTCATGCAAAAAACACTATCAGGAAAGTAAAAAGATATCCCATAGAACAGGAGAAAGTATTTGCAAATCATGTATCTCATAAGGGTCTAGTATCCAGAATATATAAAAAATTCTTACAACTAAACAACAAAAAGACTAACAACCCAATTTAAAAATGGTCAAATGGCTTGGACAGACATTTCTCTAAAGAAGAGATATAATGGCCAATAAGCACATGAAAAGTTGCTCAACATCATTAGTCAATAGGGAAACGTGAATCAAAGCCACAATGAGACACTACTTTATGCCCACTAAAATGGCTCTAATTTAAAAAAAAAAAAAAAAGTAAAGACCAGAAAGTAGCAAGTGTTGGAGAAATTAGAGAAATTGGAACCTTCATACATTGCTGGTGAGAATCTAAAATGCAGCAGCCCTCTGGAAAAGTTTGGTGGTTTCTTAAAAAGTTAAAAATAAAATTACCATATGACCTAGAAATTCTACTCCTAGGTAAACCTAAGAGAATTGAAAACACAAATTCAAACAAAAACTTTTACGCTAGCACTCATAGAAATATCATTCATTAATGGCTGAAAATTGGAAACAACCCACATGTCTATCAACTGATGAAAGGAGACATAAAATGTAGCATATCCATACAATGGATTACTATTTAGCCATAAAAAGGAATGAAGTCATATACATACTACCATATGGATGGCCCTTAAAAACATTATGCTAAATGAAAGTAGCCAGTCACAAAAAAGACCACATAGTATAGGATGTGTTCATGAGAAATGTCTAGAATATGCAAGTCCATAGGGGTTAAAAGCAGACTAGTGGTTGCCAGGGACTCAGGGAAGAGGAGAATGAGGAGTGACTGCTTCATAGGTACAAGGTTTCTTTTCAGGGCGACACAAACAACAGGGAATTAGAGAGTGGTGATGGTTCCCAACATCATGAATGTACTTAAAAACCATTCGTACACTTGGAAATGGTTAAACTGGCAAATTTTATCAAATCTCAGTAATTTCTTTTAAGAAAAAACAACCCAAAGACATGCAACAAAAAATCACACAGTACTAAAAGTGCTTTTTGACTCATTTTCTCATTTGTTTTCATAGAAATCACCCTATGTAGGGAGAATTATGCTCTGATGGTAAATTCAGGCTATGTGATGAACTGACAGGGGAAAAAAAGTCCAGAGATTTCAGAGATTTCAAAAATTGAAGTCCCTTCAATTCTCTGGGCTCCAGTTACCTCAGATGACATCCCAGTGTCCACCTGCCCGATGTACGGGCGAGGCCTGGTCTGGATCCAAAGACTACATAGAAAGCCCATGAGTCAGTCCTGTGCCTGACTCATCACAAGATGGGTTAATGGTAAAGTAGGAGGAGAGGGGAAACAATCCAGTTTTTCCTAAGATTTCCTCTGAATTATCCTCATTTGTGGGCAAAATGCTCAAGAATGCTATTTTTAAGGAGTGACGATATTTGGGGAAAATGTCCTCGGAGGAAGGGGAGGTAAGGACTGGGAGAAGTTTGCCCAAACCACAGGGCCTCTGAGCTACAGTCCACATCACCAGCAACAGCCCTAATGAGCTCTGTGTTGGACTCTCCAAATTGAATTACATAATACATTTCCGTTTCATTTCATGAATCACAACTTGGGATACAATGTTCCTGGGTTGCAGTTGATATATTTCAGAGATTACCAAAGATTTCAAAAAGAAAAATCTATTTTATTAAATTCATATGTAAAATGTCTGCATGTCAGCCAACTTATTTATTTTCAAATTTGGGATTTTCTTAAATGCCCTAGTTAGAGCTCAGTGTCAGGAGAGTTCCCGATAAACCCATTAATGAATGGTAAGACTGCAGTTGCCCCTGGATTTTTCATTTCTTTTGACAGCTCAGTTCCTGGTTGATGACGGTGGGTTTTATTCCAGCTGCCCCTGTTGGAGTCCCTTTGCGCATGAGAGTGAAGAAAGAGCTGTAAAGCTCAGAACACGGCTGAGGCAAAGCCAAACTGGGATGCACGGAACTACGACCCTGAGCCCCGTATTCAAACAGTAACCCCTCTGTGGATGGCAGTGTCCTTGGCATCTGTCACTGCTCACCTCCCTTAGCTCAGTACAACTGAGGAGTTAGGGCACAGCTTCTGGAATCCAGAAGACACAGGTCCACATCCTAGCTCAGCCACTGTCAGCTACGTAGCCTTGGGAAGGTTATTTAATCTTTCTAAGCTTCAGGGCATTCGGCTGCAACATGGGACTAATAATAGTGCATATGTCACAGAGCGGTTCCCAGGACTAACGGCAGGGGGTATGCAGAGTGATTAGCACAGTGCCTCGCACCTAGTAAGCAGTCAGTAAATATCAGCCATGTGTTATTGTGATTCCATTTCTGAAGCAGCAACTTGGAGTTGGGAATTCAGTTTTGGCTCCTCTAACACTTCCGGAGTCATCACTCATTTTCAACTTCTGATCAAGTTCAGTTTTGTGAAAAGCACATACTCCTTGAGATGTGACCTGGCTGTGCGTCATTAATTCATGTATTCATTCATATCCTCTGTGTGCCAGGCAGAGAGTTAAACAAGGGGAACAAAGTTGAGAACAAAACTCCTCTAGGTTCTGACCGGAAAGACAGGCAAAGATTGAGATGGGGACAAGCTGGTTTGGTGAGCACCAATGTGATTTAGTTCCCCTGGGGGCGAAGAGGGGCATGTGACCTGGAGCAGGAAGCTGAGAGAACAGTGCCCACCCTGCCAGGCTAGGATGAAACAGAACTGAGGGAAATGGGAAAGGGCGATATGTGGAAGATAGAGTCCAGCTGGGGAGATGCTGAGAACAGGTGCAGGGAACAGTAGTTTCCAATGTCTGTAAGTCATTGGAATAGGCACTTTATAGCTGTTACTCCAGCAAATATAACCCCCCATTTTACAGATGAGGAAATGGAGGCCCAGAGAGATTTTATACCTGGTTCGAGATCCTACAGGCAGTAGTTAATGGCAGAGGCAAGACTCAAAGCCGACGGACTCTTCCCATAGGGCCATACCAGCCCTCTTACTCTATAACACATTCTATAATGAAGATGTAAGGGGCTGGTATCAATTAGAAGTCCAAAGAGGCTTCTTCTGGACTAGCACACGTTTCACCTATTGGCATTTAATAGCCTATGGGCTGTCTGATCACTATTTCCTCCAGAGCAGTAATGAGCAGGTGATAGGTCACTTGAATAGTACCCGCAATTCCTTTTGGCCTACATTCTCACAACCCCAACACAACGCAGGTGTGTTGGGGCACTTTCCACTCTTCCTAGGGAGGACAAAACAATCGTTTATAAAAGAATAATGTAGCTCTTTTAGAATGATTGGATATCTCTTTTTTTAAACCCTTAAATACATATCAATGGAGTAGGACCTCTTAGTGATCCCAACTCATGGTTATTAACAACCCTGTGGATCCGGCTTGCTAAGGACAGCTCACAGCAGTAAGGGGCTGGTGTGTGTGCCTTGCAGGCCCCGTCCCTGAGTATGACACCCCTCACCTTATCTTGCATTGCATTTGTAGTTTATAATGCACTGCATTTCCTCTTTCTTTTCTGATGCCCATAGCAACTCTGGAAGGGAAATAAGATGGGTACTTTCACCTCCACTGTGCAGAGTGCTTAGGGGACACTCATGATGTCACAAGGGCCAGTCCTGATCCCCCATTGCTCGCATCCCAACCCAGTTCTGTTCCCTACACCATTCTCTCTCCTAATTGCTCTGTTCATTTTGTACCTGTGAGGGTTAACTAAGAACACAGGAGTTCTGTTAAATATCACAGTAGTTAGTACATTTTAATCCTGATCCCCTAGCCTACTGTAGCTGCTGTAAAATATATGGCAATAATTTCCTGAGGCAGGGTAATGTATAAGGAATGTCAGGCCAGCCTCTGGGCATATTTGCCTTAGCTCAGTTTTATTAAAGTGAAACTTTTATTAAGGCATGTGGTGAATTGAGCAATCGGCATGATTCATGCTGTTATAAACCCATTGCTACACTCACAATAAATCAATGAGCCATTGTCGTACATTTGCTGTGGAGTTGGGAGAAACGAGGAAAAAATCAATATGGGGATATTATTCAGACCATATGAAAGTATTAAAGTGTATTCTGTGTGTATTAAACCTGGCCAAACTATATTTCATGTGCACTTTTTTTTCCCTATAAATATCTCCGTTAGTATCCTCTACCCTATATTATTTGCTAATCCATATCCTATTGTGAAATAATTATAGGAAATATTTCAAATGCCACATAGGTCTTCATTACTTTAAAAATGCACTTCATAATGATAAATTTGCATAATAAAATTGTCCTGAGGAAAAAGCACTGACAATATTAACAATGAACCTCTTCCTTTATAAACGCACTATAGCTGTAACTCTGTATAATTAAAAAAAAAAAAAAATCAACCAACCAGAAGACATGACTTGAGCCAGAGAAAGGCACTTCTCATTATTCCTCATCTTGATGGGGACAATCATTGAGCCAATAGTAATCTCCACATAGTTGGAAATGATTATTGTATCTCTGTTTACCTGGAACCTCCCCAGAACATTGAAATACGTATTGGCAAGACACATCTCCCTACAGCTACTGCGCGGGATCACCTGTGTTTCTGCATTAGGAAGTTTCAGGTTCTTCTTCAGGCTGATGTGAGTTGGTCACAAAAAAAGGGGTAGCCACATCTGGCTTCAAACGCAAGCTGCAGTACCTCTGAGATCATTCTCTGTTTTAGGAAGTAGGGAGCTGGGCATTCATTGCCACCTTAATGATGTAAAAGCGTTTCTGAGGGTCTCTAGCGCTCTCTGAAACAAAGGTTGCTGTTCACGAAACACCTATGCGCTTACAGTGGGGTCTGAGGCCATCTTCTAGGCCCAAAGGCAAAGGCATCACGTTCAGTCTTTGACAAGTGCCCTAAGCAGAGAAGACCATGGGCAGCGAGGGGAGGCAGAGACAGTTCCAACTGGAGATCTCAGATTTCTGGAGGAGGTTTTGAAGGATGGTTTTAGCTTCAGCAGCCTTAACACATGAACCAAAAATGTTTTCCCTGTCCTGGATTCGTTGGCTGTCTGTAGCTTGTCACCCAAGGGCTATCAGCTGGACAAGAGAATCCATAACTCCACATAGTTGGAAGTCAATTGGGAATCTCCTTATGTGACATCATTTTACATTTTCCAATAAAAAGAAGAGACCCAAATGCATACTCCTGGCACCAGGGACCTCAGGAGGTATCGTGATGACCCTAGTAAGGTCCGAAGCTTGTTGTAATCAAAAGGATTATGCTTATCCCCATGTAGAAACCTTTCTGTCCCACTTTGTTTTGTGTCTCTCGTGTATGACAGGTTTAAAAATACATATTCCTTAACTACTTAAGCTGGTTGAGACTAAGAAATGCTATTTTGCTTGATTTCAAAAGAAGTAGGAGGTGGAGATCACAAAATAAGGAGGAACACTGAATAAGAGAGCTGACCCTGCAGGAAGTGCAGGGTCCGGGAGGCAGGAACCAGTCTCCCCTTTGTCAGTTCACTCCTGACCCTGCCTGCTCCCAGGATACAGGATGGATGTCCCAGTTTTCTGCTGCCTCCCATGCTTCCATTTGGAGCCCAACTTATTGACAACAGGAGCTTCATTGGAGAGACCAGAGTGCATGTGACATAATCTTTGGCTTTAGTATGGTATGTGTGTCTTTCAGGGCATATGGTCCGAGATGATCCATCATGGCCTATGATGTCAGATTATCCACTGAGACTGAGGTCTCTCTGCAGAAATGCAATTATATTCAGATAATGGCATTTCCAGTTGTTTCGATAGACAAGACTGATGCTGGGAAGGAGTGACTGGTGGAATACTGGATGATATACGCATGGGGCAGGCGCAAGAATGAGGCATCAGGACCCAAGCTGTCGGTGAGTTTAGCAGCTCTTTCCTTCCCTGAACATTTCTCAGCAGTCAGCATTGGTTGCCATCCAAAACCCCATGGTCAACCATTCCATGGGCTCAGCCCAACAGCCCAGTGAGTCCCAGGCCACGCAGTGACTCCCTGACCTCCACTTGTCCTCCAGTGGCGCACTGCCTTCCCGCTTCACGAACCACGAGGAACATTTAGAGGGCTGGCTGCCTTCAGTGCTTTCCTCTGCCTGTGTAATTACCCCAATCATTTTCCTCTTCCTCTCAATCTTTATTTTGCTTCACTTTTCTACCTTTCATTCATTCTCTTTGTTTTTAAGGTTTGTTTGTTTTATAGACTTTTCCTCTAAATCTAGATCCTGCTATGGGTCTTCTAGCCTCCAGCACAGGGTTGAGGACAAACAGGAATTGAACACTGTGGCTTATCTGCTCAGTCATTTACCCAGTATTGACTGAGAATCCACACATCCTGGCTCTGGGTACTGGGTGTCTAAAGAAGAAGTATGGTGTGATAGGAAGGTGGCCGTTGAAACCAAACTGATTTGGGTCCAAATAGCTGCTTTGTTACTTACTAAGCCATGTGGCCTTGGTTTCTCCATCTTGGCATAGTGCCTGATACATAGGCACCCACTGCAAGGGACCCATTATATCTATTATCATTTCTAAGCTGCAATCAGAACCCTTACAGAGTATATGTTTCTTAGACTCATAATCTTTTTGTGGATTCTTGTTCCAGATTGCTGAATTAGCTTAACATTTGTTTAAATAATTGAAAGGAGATTTCTGAAGGGCTTTTTCAAAACCCAAAGACATGGATACAACAGATAGATTCAGTGTTGATTAAAAAAAATCAGTGAATTTTTCTTTTTTGCTCTTGGACCTTCTCCTTCAGAGACCACCCCACCTGGATCTTATTCCCAGACCGACTCCCAGTTCCTTTTCTCTGCCTTGGGCCAGCAATGATCAGCAAGCCTTAGTAAATGTTTGAATTGACTTTCTCTTCCCAACTGCATGCATATTTTAATAGGGGGCATTATAAGACCAAACTGCCCTTCAGACACTAAGGAAGGTTTCTTGGCAGATCTAGGCTGTGTCCTGTCCTAGGCCAAGCCAATCAGAATCTCCAGGGAGAGGCACAGGGACATTAGGCAAATTTAGATAACCAGATCTATATCATTCACAAAACAAGGATTGGGTGTCCCTATGTCTGTAAAAAGTACAGTATGAGGCACGAAAAATGTAAAACAGGATATCTGCCCTCAGGGAGTTGATACTGTACTTGGAGATTACATATATGTGTATACATATGTATACATGTGTGTGTCTATATATGCATGTGAATATGTACATGCACACACACACAAAGGCAAGTAACGATGCAAAGATATCATTGCAAATGAGGTCAGTGGGAATAAAACGCACAGGAATAATACGCCCAAGAAGATGGAAATAGTGAGGCATCTTGGAAGAATTTTGTATAGAAATTTTCAATTCTTGTTGTTATGAAGTGTTCAAATATCCACACAAACCAAATAAATAGTGCAGTGAACCCCCCATGGACTTATCACTGATTTTCAGTGACTTTGCCTAACTTTTCACCTGTCCTCCTCCCCATTTCTCCACACTCCCCATTTCTCCCTGAGTTTTTAGGCAGACACACAAGCCCCACGCTGGGCCCGGAACTGTTTGTTCCCATCTGTGGCAAGACCACACTGATGTCCACTCTTCCTCCACACCCATCTTGTGAGGACAGGTCTACAGACTACATTTGAGGAGCACTACTTAAAAGCACATGCCAGACATTGGGATACCTGGGTGACTCTGTCGGTTAAGCATCTGACCCTTGATTTCTGCTCAGGTTGTGATCCCAGGGTCATGAGATCAAGCCCCACGTCAGGCTCTGAGTTGGGCATGGAAACTGCTTAAGATTTTGCCACTCTCTCTCTACCCCACTCTTCCCCTTCTCCCTCTCTCTCAACACAAAACAAAACAAAACAAAAAATAAACATTCTTTATTAATTCATGCCAGACCTCAAGGCATGAGTTAGTAAAGACAAAAGTCAGAGGATCCCAGACAAGGGCAGTGTTAAACATGGTATAGCCGTGGCGGGGAGCAAGCCTTATTAAAGGTACCTATACCGTGCCAGGAACATACATATGTGTCTCACTTAATCCCTGTGGCAGCCCGAGAGATAAGTATTATCATTTCTCACTTTACAGATGAGGAAACAGAGGTTTTTTTTTTTTGTTTTTTTGTTTTTTTTTTTTTTAATTTATTTTTGGGACAGAGAGAGACAGAGCATGAACGGGGGAGGAACAGAGAGAGAGGGAGACACAGAATCGGAAACAGGCTCCAGGCTCTGAGCCATCAGCCCAGAGCCCGACGCGGGGCTCGAACTCACGGACCGTGAGATCGTGACCTGGCTGAAGTCGGACGCTTAACCAACTGCGCCACCCAGGCGCCCCGAGGAAACAGAGGTTTTAAGGGAACAGGTAGTGTGCCCAGTCACCCAGCAATAAATGGGCAAAGGTGGGTCCCTAAGTTCTGTCCATCTCCAAGGTCATCGTTTTCTTCTCTGACCCTGCAGCCTCCTTCTCACCTAGGACACAACCAAGGGCCAGCCTGATGAGAACATAGGAAGCACAAAAACCCAGTGTTCTGGGAGACAGGGATGGAAAGGAAGAACCAGGCAGCATGGTGGGGCTTGTAGGTGCTGAGAGAAGTTGTTTCCCTTTATATTACAGTGGGCAATGAGGAGCCTTTAAAAGTTTTGTAGTGACAACATTTATCATGGTAAAAATTAAAATTTTAGTATTATGAAAATAATGTAAAGCTGTTGCATAAATTTTGGATAATAGAAAAAAATCCTGTACAACAGTTATTTAAACTTCTTTAGTGTCTTTTTCCCCTTACTTTTATTTTTCACATCACATAATCATACTCTATACACACACACACACACACACACACACACACACACACACACACGTTTTGGTTTTGAGAGCACACATGTGAGCAGAGGAGGGGCAGAGGGAGAGAGGGATAGAATCTTAAGCAAGCTCTGCACCCTGTGCAGAGACACATGCAGAGCTTGATCTCATGACCATGAGATCATGACCTGAACAGAAATCAAGGGTTGGAGGCTTAATTCCTGACTGAGCCACCCAGGCACTCCTCTGCATATATTTTACATCCTGTTTTTATTTAACATTATATCTTATGTAGCATGTTATTTTATAGTTTGTATCTCCATAACTTATCACGACCTCACTAGTTCAACCAGTAAATATATAATTAATCAAAAATCTCTTCAATGGGAAGCACTTGGGTTCTCCACAGTTTTGTGTTACATAAATAACGCTATGATGAACATCTTTATGCATACTTGTTTTTCTGTACTGAGGAACATTTCTTTAGGAAGTGGTCAAGACGTAGGATTACTGGGCCACATGAACATGTTTACGGTTCTTGATGCGTGTCGCCAACTGCTTTCCAAAAGGATTATGCCAATTTACAGTATTGCCAACTACATAGGAGAATGCCAGCCACTATTGGATTCTGAGTGGGGAAAGGGAATCAGACTGTGAATGATTTCAACACATAAGACATTTAACCTTGAGGGGCGGCTGGGTGGCTCAGTCTGTTAAGCATCCGACTCTTGATTTCAGCTCAGGTCATGATCTCACTGGTTCACGGGATCCAGCCCCATGTGGGGCTCTGTGCTGACAGTGCAGACCTGGCTTGGGATACTATCTCTCCCTCTTTCTCTGCCCTCTCTTACTCATGTGTGCACTCAAGTGCACTCTTTCTCTCTCTCAAAATAAACAAATAAACATTAAAAAAAAGATTTAACCTTGATCTTTGATCACTGGGTTTTTGTAAGTATTGAATCACTAAACTGTATACCTGAAACTAAGACTACATTGTATGTTACCTATAAAATTAAAATAATAATAAATATGTAAAAAAATTTTTAAGAGATTTGACCTTGATCTGTAAGTTATTAGGAAGCTATTGAAGGTTCTTGGGTAGGAGAGTGAGGTGTGAAAAACTTTATAAGATTCATCTAAGGTTAGCACTTGTGAGAACTAAGGAGACAACAGACTAGTAGGTGCCTGGTTCTTGCCTTTGTTATCACCTTGGGTAAGTCACTTGTCTTGGCATTGGTTTCTTGCTAAGTTAAATGAAAGTATGTAATAAATTATCTTCTATGGTTTTATAGCACTAAGATCATATGAGTCATTTGAATTCTGAACATTAACTTAGAGATAATTGAACTTCCACAATTAATTGCTCATTCCTCTAAGTTACAACTTCTAGTAAAATCCCAGTTCTTTGGGGGATGGATACTACCTGGCACATATGTCACTATTTCC
This sequence comes from Neofelis nebulosa, assembly GCF_028018385.1. NCBI lineage: Eukaryota > Metazoa > Chordata > Mammalia > Carnivora > Felidae > Neofelis > Neofelis nebulosa. Next base: position 15,190,535 of record NC_080790.1, read on the forward strand.
TTCTCCTGAATTAATGGCACATAGAGCCCATTGATCATGGCTCTCTTTCTGGCTCAGAGTGACCATCTGCAAAGCACTTGGGCAGTCTTTTGCTAGTGACTGGTGGTGACACACAAGGGGAGCCCCATCAGCCATCCAGGCCCTGAACTAATGTCATCCCTGATTCCACAGTATCTAGAAAAGCAGGGCAACAGATGTAGACAAAGCAAAGCGAGAAGGCATGAAGCACCATGCAACGTGAATCCTTAAACTGCACTCACTATGGCCCATTATGTTCTACGAACTTTACAGAGACTACCTCGTCTCATCAACTCTGATAGATAGGTTATTATTAGCTATTTCACAATAAGGAAACTGAGGCATGCAGGCTATGGGGCATGCTCACAGTCAGGTGGGAAATGCCAAAACCTGGGTTGCAGCCTTGGCAGTCTGGCTTTGAAGACTGTGGACTCTGTCCTCCACTGTGACATGCATGAAGGGGGGGAGGAGACTGTGGAGACAGCAAGTAGGGGTGGTATGGGGACAGAAAGAGGAGGCCAGGCACTGAAAGACAAACTGCTGATTCTGTCATTTCGCCACAAGAGGGCCCTGCGCTTACAATTCATTTATTCTCTCAATCATTAATTCCAAGTGACTTTAAAGATAGGGAGTTGGGTGGAGGGGGCCACTCGGTGCTCTGCTATGGGGATAACAAGGGTAAAATGAACATGAGCTTCCCAACTTCCCAAGAATTTACAAGTGGTCAGGGAAATAAGATCTAGGAAACACCAGCTGACCCACAGTGGGATGAGAGGAGAAGATATGGTGGTCTGAGGCCCAGATGAGGGGTTGCTCCCTGCAGCTGCAGTGGCTGAGGAAAGCTGAGTGGAGCAGGGTCCCTTCCATGCATCTTGAGTCATAGGCAGGATGATGTGGATTCATTCAGGTAAGGATAAAGGCACCCAAGCAGGGAAGGCAAGGTGTGCACGGGCAGGTAACAAGTGTGTATGAAGAACGGAAGATTTGGCCTAAAGATGGGGATATAAATGACAGTGATGGAAATAAAGTTAAGACAACATTAGGCAGAACGAAAATAAATCCCAAATTTCTGGCTTAAGACAACACACAGCTATTTCTACATCACAAACCAGACCAACAAAGTCTCCCTTATCAGCAAAATGGTTTACTCCAAGTGGTGTTTCTGGGACCCATGCTTCTTCCATCTTGTGGCTCCTCAGTTCCCACAGGTACAGAATCCTCTGTTTCCAACTGACAGAACCAGAAAAAAAAGGGGATAGGAAAGGTGCACCCTCTTCCTAACTACCTTGACCCTGAAGTGACACATACCACTTTTGCTTACATTTCATTTGCAAAATTAAATGGGTGGGAAATGTAGCCCCAGTCTGGGCAGTTGCTTCCAAGAAATATCTGTATCTGAGGGTGGGGAGGACTGGCACAAACCTGGTGCCTTGACCACAGAAGGTCTTAATGTCAGGCTAACAAGATATGGCATCATGGCATAAGCAAGCTGGCTTGGAAGGGTTTGGAATTATGTCAGCAAAGGTTCCTACTTTGGAAAGAGAAATCTGGCAACAGCATGTCTCCAAAGGATGGAAACAAGGTAAGAAGGGAGAATGGCAGGGGAAGGAGTGAGGGGGAGGGGCACTCATACCATGAGGTTCCCAGACAGGAAGCAGCAGTGATTCAGAACCCCCACAAGGCCCGGCTGCTAGGAGGAGACCCGCTTTCTTCCTGCACCATTACAGAGGTATGAGCCAAAGGCACGGGGACACGGCGCAGATATTCAGCTCCATTAGGTTTGGATGGAGCCAAAAGAAAACCAGTGAACCCACGAGTTCTTGGGCAGATCTTTCCTGGATTTGTCTCAAAGACAGCGTCCATCCAGGCTTCATCTGCATCTGGAGTGGAGAGTGTCTGGGACTCAAGAATCTGCTGGTGGACCGTGGACATGGGCAACTGCCAAATGTGGCCGAAGCTGCCACCGGAGATCTGTTTTCACAGGTTTTGTTTGGAAACTCAGTGTGGGGTTTGGGAGCAGCTGGGAGATTCTGAGTAATTGCGTACCCTGGGGGTGGAGGGAGGCCAAGTACAACAGCCTTTCCCAGAGACCCAAGTGAGGGCAGGCAGGAAGTCAGGTGAGGCCACCCGAGGTCCAAGGGTGGAGGTCAGCTTCAGTGCCCTGAGGATGAAGCTCCACCCAGACACAGACACAGTAGCTCTGATGCCAACATGCTGGGCACCCTAAGCCCTGCTCTCAGCCCCAGGGCTCACTTTCCATATCAGGGAGTTTGGGGCGCTTTATGTACTATAAGGGGCCCTCCTTAAAGTATCAGAACTGGATACCCTGAAACTTAAATAGACCAGCGGATGATCTTTTGTTCTGCAATGTGTTTCCCTTTAGGCTCAGATCAAGTATCAGCTTTGAAGTTTTCCTTGACCTTGTTCTTTTCTACACCCCAGGAAGATTGATCATCCCCTTTTCTCCACACTCAGGGCAATTCTACCACCAACTTAACATGTAACCATCCATATTCAATCACCAAATGTTGCTTAAATACTTGATGGGTGTTAAGGGCTGTGGATAGAAGGATCAAGAAGCTTCGATCTGTGCTATCCTCCTTGGGCCCTGAGCTCCCTCTAGGCTGGGATGTGCTTCCTTACTTTTGAACATCTGCCTGGCTCAAGAGTGCTTGTTAACGTTGATGGAACTGAACTGGATTCACCAAACTATTCTGCTCTCTCCGGTGGAAACCGCCAAGAGATACCTCAAACTGCAAGCTCTATAAGCACATTTGAAATCAACAATTTCATTCTCCTGCCCTTGACTCCAGTTGGCTGCCATTGGAAGGCAGCCCTACATGCTTCATTGTGTGCAGTGAGATATCACTGCCTATCATTTCATTACTCAGCATCATTATTGTCAGGCAGTGTGAGAACAGAGCATTTCAGGACGGCCTTAGGAATATGCCTTTGTTATCCAGGAATGATTTCATCTCAAACGAGATAATAATCATACTGGTGCCAAAAAGCTCTGTGTTCTAGTCTAGCCTCGATGACAGAAGCCTTGTGACCTGGGGCAAGTTACACAACCCTCGAAGATCTTAATTTTGACGCTTCCTCTGCAGTAAAACGAACACTTGACTTTCAGCTCCAAAGTGCTCTTATTCCCCAATACTAAGATCTTGTCCCTCGATCTGAGTTTTGGAATTTAGTTCAACATTAAGTTTTTCCACAGTTTAGACCCTCTGTGCTGCTTTTTCTTTAAAGTTCTATTTCTTAATCGAGGAATAAAAAGACAGCCTTTTTGACCAGACAGCCAAGATCCCCAGGTGGACCCCTCTCTGAGAAAAGCACATATGTCTGTCAAGATTCTGAAAAATGTATCTTCTTCAATTCCTGTGTTTTTCTTTAAAAGAAAATATATAGAAACCACAAACATATTTGTATCATTCCCATATGATGCCTTCATTCTTGAAGGAAGTGTTGGATTTTCTTGTTCTTTGGCTCAAAGAGGAATGGGTGACATCAGTGAGCTAAAACTGTAAGTTCTACTGCCCTTTCCCTGTTAAACTTGAATGTTTACTTTCAGGGGATTGGCCAAGAAAAGTCCATTTGGGCTGGAACACAGCATATTTAGTCTCAGAATTAAGGTAATTTCTTTGGAAGAGTTTCAACCAAATCAATTTATTTCAGAGATGTTGGTGTTGGGTCCCTTTTAAAAATTCCAAAGCCCCAGGCTTTTTAACTGTACCTGCTCTGCTAACACAATCCCAAGCTGGCTCTCACTCTGAAAGCCATATACTCTAGGTGTATGGGATTCTGTGATGCGTGCCTTGGGTGTGCTAGAAAAAGGTTGCCGTTTTACAGGCTGAGTGTAGATTCATAGCTGCATGGGCTCCCTGGATACTGAAGACCCAAGGGCCTGGCGAGTCCAGACAAGATCCACCCCTCATATCTATAAATTCCCTTCAATAATAATATACATTCATACACATTATTTTCCACTTAATTCTTGTAAAAACTTTGTGAAGCAGACAGATTGGTATCATTACATTTGTTTTTATCAAAACATACAGGGGTTTGGTGGTATTACTGCCTTGGCCAAGGCCTCTTGGCTGCTGAATGGCAAACCTAGAAGTGGTCTTCTTGTGAATAGCACTCCTGCTACAAGCCTGTCCTGTCTATCAAATCAGGAAGAATTGAGAGTGAAGAGCTGTTACAAAGTGCTTACCTTTGAAGATGCTCCTTTGAGAAAACAGAAGAGAAATGTCCAAGTATGGTTTGAAGACCATCTAGAAAGCTCTTCCCTAAAAGTATTTCCTCTACTTACTTGTCAATAACACCAAAATTTTACCATTAGGGAGTCACTTCTTTTAGTAAAGGACTAGGATTCTTGTAATTCTCTGAGTTTAAAAGGGGCCCATCAAAGAACTAGGGTATTGTCTAGTACTTCTAGACCAACATTTAATTGTGGTAAAATGAGTGAGCATTCATTCCTTGTTCCCAATAGGTATGTTTTATCATGTTAAGACAGTAACTATTATCTGTATTTTACTAAAAGTTGTCAACATAAATCATTCCTCTCAGCCAAACTGACCTCTTTCCTGTCCCCGAAACAGCTAATAACCATTACTCCCTTGCTCCAGCCACTACTCCCTCATCAGATCCTTTAACAGGATCTTGTTTTCCCCAGCTCTAGGGCTGGAAAGTCTATGGATTTTCTTAGAGATGACCTATTCTTGTTTCTTGTTCAGTAGATGAGCGAGGAGGTTGTTTGAGTTGCCAAGACCACATAATGGACTTCTGCCTAAATGCTGGAACCTAAGACAAATGCATTTTTTTTTCCTGAACCTACGTCCATATGTCATTTTGAAGTAGTAGTAACAGCAATTCAGAAGCTATTCCACAGATAGCTTCCTCTCCATTCCTTATTCCCTTTTTTGTGTCAAAATCCCTAGCACCCTTCCCTGCCATGTAGAAGACCCATGAGGGTGTATGCAACTGAAAACTGTCCAGTTCTGTGTAGATAAATTTCTCAGGGAGAGAAAATGATATCAGGTCCAAATCTTGCTCGTTGATGATCTAGTAATCAAAGTTCAAATCCCAACTATGCCACTAACTTGTTAAGTAACATGGCAAGCTGCTACTCGTTTCTGGGTCTCAGTTTCTTCACCAACAAAGTAAGGAGTATCAGCGGCATTTCTGTTGGCCGTTTCACTTCTAAAATGCCAGTACTCAACAATCTTTGGCTCTAACTGGGTACTAAGAACAGCAAGTAGCAGACATGATCTTACAAGCTCCTTGCTGATGACCAGTGTTCCTTTTCCTGTGAACAGAGCTTTTCTTTTCCTAATAAAAGATCATACTTTCCCCACAAACTGACATTCACAGTGAAATGTAGATAACCGGGTGCTGATTCTTTCTTGAGAGTCAGGTATGAACCAAAGCAGCTGCTGACAAGTGGACATCAGGTGACTGAAAGACGGGGAAGAGCAGAATGAAAGTCCAAGGAGAGAAGAGTGGAGAACTCCAAAGGTGGTCTTTGCTGTGGGGTGGCCTTGGCAGGTTAGAGGGCAAAGGCAAGCCTAAGTTTAACCTTTCAAAGCTTCAAATGAAACACCAGGGCATCTGGCCTGCCTCTCTTTGCCAAAACAGCCACCCCTCTGGAGTGCAGAGCTGCTTGAGATCCGTCAGTCTCCAAGGTCAGAAGGTTAATGTCCCAACCTGACTCAGGTCACCTCTCTATGCCCCCTCTGAAACTTCAGCTCTACATTTTTAAGATGCATATAATAAAACGTGACCCTGAGGTCCACCCCATTAAAGGATAAAACGGTAATCCAGATACATACAACATCTCAGATACACGGAGCCTCCATTTGCCTCTGTTCGGAAATGGAATGCCGACAGATTTATGATAATTTGGATATTGTCTTTCTTCATGTACTAAACGTACTGTGGAGGAGGCTGTGGAAAGTGGAAAAGAACCTCAACTGTCCTAGTAATAATCTATGGAAATGCCCATGGAACTTAAGATAAGAGGCTTTTATTTTTACCTATGACACACATTCTTATAGAGACCGGAGAAACAGGTTACGGCCTATTTAAAATGTGGTCATTTAACCTGCTTTGAATGTCACGCTAGGCATAGACTATAGGTTACTTGAAAGAAAAGAGATGCTTTCTTACTCATCTGTGAATCCACCAAAGTGCCCAGCACAGCTCCTGGCATGTAGTACATGCCCAGGAATACTTACTGTGGTTGATGAATGAACTTGAAAATAGCCATTGGGGAGCAGTATGTTAACAGAGTAAACACAGCACTAGATTAGGGGAGTTAGCATACCTGCATTTTCATCACAATCAGTGCACTGAAGGCAACCTTGTGTAACTTCTGAGATGGGTCTTTGAGAGGCCTTGCAGCCTTCCCCCTCTTAGAACTGCTCTGACATTGCCCTTCAAGGAAGCCAATCAATCTCCTAGAGGGTGTGAGGTCACATGGAGAACAAGGACCCCCAACCAACAGCCGGTACCAACTTTCGAATGTGTGAATGCAACCGTCTTGGACCTTCTGGCCCAGCTGACCCTCCAGCTAAAATCCATCATGAGTGAGCCCAGGAAAAGCAGAAGAGAGACTGCTGGGCCATACAGAATCATGAGAAATAACATTTTTGTTTGTTTGTTTCCACCCACTAAGTTTTTGCATGGTTTGGCACACAGCAAGGGCTAACGTAGCCAGGAAGTTAGACGAGGTAGCTTCTAAGGTGCTGTCAGCTTTATGATTCTAAAACCTTAGTATAGAGCTAATAGTGAGAATAGAACAGCATTTCTGGAAGCGTCTCTATTCTGCACCATTGGTTTTGCAGAGGAGGAAACAGACACAGAGAGGAGAGGTCATTTTCCCAAGTTTGCCTTATATAATGCTTGATTGTGTCGCATAGACTCTAAAAAGAAGAAAAGCAGAGGTTGGCCCATTGTCCATGCCCCCTGAAGTGTCCCTCCACACACTTGAGGAGATGGTGCTTCTGCTCTGTTTGACAGGACCACGGAGAACTCCCTTCTGGAAAGCAGCCAGTCCATTAGCGGGCAAAACCCCAAGAAACAGCCCACACCATGAGACCATCCTTCCCTTTAAAAGACCCTAAATCTTTGTACCTTTATCTTAGGACAAAATTCAAATGTAATTAAAGAGTGCATCTTAAATCTGGAGAGACTGGCTTTCCAGCACGTGCTTCTAATATACATTTTGTGTCCTAACACCGACTCTCTTCTCTCTCCACTGTATCGTTTCTACCTGGCTTAAGTAGTGATGGCTGCAGCCTAAATGTGTGCTGTCTGCTGCTTTTATGTGCATCTCTGAAACTACTGATGAAAATTCTTCCCCCTGAAGTGTGAACCGTTACTAACATACCATACAGTCTGGCATTGATTTAGGGCCAACCTGGGAATTTCAGGGTTGGGCTTGGATTTATCTGAGAGGAGTTAAATGTTTGGGGCAGGGGTGTAGTGCTGTTCCAACAAAATGGCAAAAGTAAACTTCAAGATGAGTGTCAGTAGAGAGAATTAGAAGAGACAATTAAATAAATACCTGGATGGAAATTCTGGGTCCGGTGCCATCAGCAGAGCACACAACATCCATTTTAGACACATTCTAAAGACAATTTCAATAAGTCATCTGAGAAGATGAATCAAATAAATCCCAAATCTTAAGAACAGATTGGTTGCTATGTGGCTTCTTGCAAGTGGACCATTAAATCAACTTTTTTAAAACTAACAGTTTCTCCTGTCATCACCAAGTGAAGAAGTGGAGGGGGAAAAAAATCAGTTAGCCAAAGGAATGACATTCAGATGTTGAAAGGCTGAAACCTGAGGAACACTACCAAACTGTTGCTAAAAAACAACAAGGAGCTGGTGTTGAAAATGAAGACACAAAGGAGCATGCTCTCCAAGGCTTAGCACATGGTCTGTGCCCACACGTGCTGACTGGCATCAGTGATCTGCCTAAGAAAACACAGTAGCTGGTTTCCTTCCAGAACCTTCTCACCTATGGTTGTAACTCCGTGTGACGCTGGTGAATCTGGAAGGTGGATGATGACCTGCACCTCCTCACACGGCGCTGCCTTGCATTTCTGCAACCAGCAGTCATCTGAACCTCTGGTTTTGTCTGACCCATTGATCACTTACCACCTAATACTGTGGGCTGTTGGCACATCACAGACAGATTCACTGACCCAGGTGCTCCTGCACCCACCAAAGGCAGCACAACTGAGGAGAGAAAACGCCAGCATCCCCCATGGGCCCGAGGACATGGAGTTGGCAGCCAGGGGTGTTTAGTCCCAGGCTAAACTATGTGACTGAAACCCAAGTCAGAATTCTTGAGAGAGCACTGGAATAAGAATAAGAAGACATGGAGATTAGCCCAGCTGTGCTAATAACTGCCTGAGAAACCGTATCACTCAACCGCTCTGGCCTCAGTTTCCTGATTCAGAAACAAAATGGTTTGAGTAGATGATCTCTCTAAAGGTGGAACAGAGACGCCTTCTCTCCCTCAAAAACTACTCTGCCATGTTAGCCGTGCAATCTCAGCCCACCTGACCTCAGCTCCTCAGTTCCTCATCCACAAAGTCCTAGAGTCGTAAGGATAAAATAAGTTATAATGTGTTACAAATTTAGGACACTATCTGGCATGTAGAGATTAAGTATTTAATATATGTTAGCATAAATAAATATGTTATAACTCAGTTGTTCAAGTAACTTGGAAGCAAGGAGAAAGCAAACTATGGTAGTCCTCTGATAGCATGAATGCTTTTGAGATTATAATAGGGACTGGCCGCACCTCCCCATTTCCCCCATAATGTGTCTGCTCATCTTTCTTCAAGTGCTTTGTCACTTTTATGGAATTATTTTTATTACAGATTAGCTTTTCTCTATTAATCTTTATTGAAGAATAATCATAAAAATCAGCATACTTTTGTGTACTTCAATAAAGAAAAATGGTCTTGCTTGCTTGTTTGTCTAGACTTTGATGTGTCTTCTAACCTTTGACTGAGTTTTACTAACCAGGCACTTAAATGCATGCCCATCAGAGATGTATTAAAACACATGAACAACAACTTCTTCATGTTTATATGTTTAGAAAAAGAGAAAATGAAAGCAAAAGAGATTTAGGAATTTCTCTTACACTGAAGAAACATCTGTAAGGAACCGAGTCATTTCTTCTATTTCTTTTTATCCTGCTAAATACAAATGTAATGGAAATTCTCTATGACGTAAAATCTCAAATAGCCAATCCTTGGGTGGGAGGATTAGAGTAGGGTTTTTTAAATTTCCATCATTATAATATCTTTAATTTCCAAATTTTCTAACACGACCTTGTATTTCATAATAAGAAAAAATAATGTTATTTTTAAAAGTACTCATTGGTCCAGTAATCAGCCAGACTTGTACTAACTGTTCCATCCACCAAACAGAAGGCATCTCTTTGGGGGCCAGGAAAACTGCCAAGAGAGAAGGTAGTGTCTCCCTCTTGGAACTGTACAGTTTATGGAAGAGACAAGACACACAGATAAAGTGAACTGAGATACATTTAACACCAAAGGGGATGTTCAGAGTAAATAAACCTAAAGCAAGAGAAGGAGTTGGAGTTTTGGGGCTTCTTTGTAGTAGGATCATCTCTATCCTACATTCACTAATTTCACAACCATGAGCTTGAGAGTGTCCTGCTCACCAGGCCCTGCTGTAGGCTTCAGGGGTATAATGATGAAAAAGATGCCCTCCCTGCCCATATCAAAGCCACTGGATAATAAGGAGATACAGAGATTTAAAAAGATCATTTAAAATGGGCTGATGAATGGATAAAGAAATTGTGGTTTATATACAAAGTGGAATACTACTTGGCAATGAGAAAGAATGAAATATGGCCTTTTGTAGCAACGTGGATGGAACTGAAGAGTGTTATGCTAAGTTAAATAAGTCAGAGAAAGACAGATACCATATGTTTCACTCTTATGTGGATCCTGAAAAACTTAACAGAAGACCATGGGGGAGGGGAAGGGAAAAAAAAGTTAGAGAGCGAGAGAGCCAAACCATGAGAGACTCTTAAAAACTGAAAACAAACTGAGGGTTGATGGGGGGTGGGAAGGAGGGAGGGTGGGTGATGGGCATTGAGGAGGACACCTGTTGGGATGAGCACTGGGTGTTGCATGGAAACCAGTTTGACAATAAATTTCATATTAAAATAAAATAAAATAAAATAAAATAAAATAAAATAAAATAAAATAAAACAAAATGGGTTACTGAGGGTGTGTAGTGCTCTTTCATACACCTATTCATTCAACAAAAATGCACTAAACAGTTTTCCTGTGTCAAACACACAGAGAGAGGCATGAATAAGAATCGAACTGCGTCCTCAGTGAAGCTTCCATGTGAATGGTCAAGGATACATTGCAGCCTCCAGTGAGATTGCAGAGTGTATATTGTTACCTGCCTTCCATAAAAAACTGAAGCTTGAGCTAATGTGCCCAAAGCCACACAGCGACTAGGGGCAAATCAGGGCTGGAAACCAGAACCTTTGGGGCCCAGTGTTTATGGAGCCTTCACTTCTCCATTGTTGGCTTCCATGGAGGCAGAAGTCTTTCTGTACTACTCTCATCATGAGAGAGCAGCTGTGAGACATCCCTTATTGCTGAGTGGGAATAAAAAACCACGCATTTTAAGGAAAGCACGAAAGGTTTGAGTGCAGCCATCCATCCACCCAGACATTCACCTAACAGACATTTCCTGATGCCACTTGGCCACCGTAGACTTCCATGGGCCAGGCCATTCAGAGCTGTTCACATTTCCAGGGCACCTGGGTGGTTTAGTTGGTTAAGCGTCTGACCTCGGCTCTGGTCATGCTCTCACGGTTCATGAGTCCAAGCCCTGCATCAGGCTCTGTGCTGACAGCTCAGAGCCTGGAGCTTGTTTCGTATTCTGTGTCTCCCTCTCTTTGCCCCTCCCCCACTTGCTCGCACACTCTCTCTCTCTCTTTCTCAAAAATAAATAAACATTTTTTCAAAAATTCAGAAATGTTCACATTTCCACATCAGTGCATTTCCAGCCTCCCTGGGCTGGGAAGATCGTCAGCTACCAAGTGGGAAAAAGAATGTGATTCAGTCACATGAAGGAAGGGTGCTCAAAGCTCTGAGCTGAGACCCACAGAATTAATTCCACTACACTCTCCAAGCCCGAACTGTGGTTTTGGTGACGAAAGGTTCAAACCATCGCTGCTGGAAGAGCAAACCTACAGCGCCATCCACCTCGTGGAGCGCGAGCACGTAGGTGTGGTTTTGTATTCCATGTCTAGACCTGCTGCTTCCTTCTAGAGGTTAGGTGTGAGCAGAGAAGGCCAGGATGGAGGGGTCTGTAGGGCATTCTCTTCCATCTGTTCTGAAGCTGCCCCTACTGAAGTGGAAGGTGCTAGAAGATTCTTCCGCAAGTGACTGTGAGAGTCAGAGCTGTGGTCAAGAAGCATATGTGCTCACCCTCTGGGTGGGTGCGCAGTTCAGCCTACACTGAACATCAAGCCTATTTCTGTTGTTTGCTTCTTTCTCATTTTCGGCTCTTCTGAGCCCAGGTTTAAGTGGCAGGTGGGGCAGTGCTAACTGCACTGGGCTGGCTCCCAAAGCCAGAGTTCCTATGCACTGACTCAGGGGCCTGGGTCAAGTCCACAGTCTCTCTGAGAAAATTCTTCATCTGCACATGACTGAGAATTTTCGGAAGCTGATTTTGGCAAGTGCTGGTTAGTGGGCCACGCTCTCTGCCCAGCACGTGGTAGGCATCACCTCACTTAATCCTTGCATCCAGTGAGGGTGCTGTCATTATCCCTGTGATAGAGGTAGGAGAACTGAGGGCCGGAGAAGTAATGTGCCAGTGATGGAGGCACTGGTGAGAGGAGGAACGAGGTCTCTGCCTTTGCACTCCAGGACCTGAGCTTGTGGCTCGGCGGTCAGACTTGCATCGTGCAGGCCATCCCTCATTACGATGGTTTGGCTTATGAGTTTTTGACTTTACAAATGTGCCAAAGTGGTATGCATTCAGTAGAAATCGTACTTTGGATTTGGAATTTGGATCTTTTCCTAGCCTGGCGAGATGCAGTCCAATCCCTTCATGACACTAGGCGGTGAAAACACTCCCCGTCAGCCACATGACCATGAGAGTGAACAACCAATACGCAGACACCTCTTCTGCACCCATACGACCATTCTGTTTCTCACTTTTTGTACCAGTATTTAATAAATTACATGAAATATACAATACCTTATTATCAAATAGGCTTTGTGTTAGATAATTTTGCCCAGCTGTAGGCTTAATGCAAGTGCTCCGAGCACATGTGAGGTCGGTGAGGCTAAGCTATGATGTTTGGTATGATCGAGACATAACCCCATTGTAAGTTGAGGAAGACCTGTGATAACTTTGTCTTATTCCTGATTTCATTGGTAATGATTTTTCTGTTTCTCTGTAAGAAGGCTGTTAGATGTTGGTGACATATGAATCCTTTAAAGCATTTTTTTAAGGGACCCTTCTCATTAATTTTAATGTTCTTGTTTGCTTTGACTTGGGACGAGCCTATGATTCCATGTTCTAAATGTTTTAACAAACACATCAGATAAAACAAATAAAGCCAAAATAATAAGGTCTCAACATCCCAGTGCTAGATGTGTAGTGTTTCTCAATTTTCCTTAATAATAACATCGCCTTGGATGTTTGTTTTCAAAAAAAAATCACCAGACTTCTCTACTGGAAATTCTGGCTGAGTAGTATGGAGTGAGGCCCAGGAATCTGGAATTTTAATACGGTTGCTAGGTGTTTCTAAGGAGGAAGATGTGCACAAGTTACCATAAGGCAAACTATGTGTTATGGTGGTTTTATAAAACAAACTTCGAAGGATATTTGAAAATTTTAATAAATGAAATAGACTAAATAATACAAGGACCACCTGCATAGTTTAACTCTGACAACCTAGCTAGAATAGCCCAGGTCCTGGAATCCAGAGGCCCTGAGCAGTGACCCCAGTTTTTGCATTAACTAGCTTTTTAAATTAGACATGTATCTTTCTTGTCCTAAGTTTTAAAAGAGATTTATCAGGAATGAGTGCTTAGTAGCTATTTTTTGGAGCCTCTATTGGTATGGTAAGTAAAAATAAAAGTACTGAATATGTGCCAGATACTGTGTTAAGAACATTATAGTTATTATCTCACTTAATCCTCATAAAACCTCCGAGAGAAAGCACAACAGATTATTGGAAGAAGATCACGTTATATGAGTAAACATAAGCAGGCTAAACTCTCTTAATAAAAAGCGGAAGACCTTCTCAGGTCAAGTTAGAAAGTGTAACAATGATATGTCACCTGTAAGTGCAACGAAGTAAATGACACAGAAAGGTTAAAGGCAAAAGGATTTTACCCAGATGTATCAGGAAAATGCAAATAAAATTAGAGCAGGATTAGAAGTAACAACATTTAAAGGGGGCAAAAAATATTAAATGAGTAAAGCAATACTTTTCATATTGAAAACTAATAACAATCGTATAAGTCCTAAATACTTATGTGCTGAATAATTTAATATTTAGGTAATAGTTTTTAAAAACTATTTTAATCACAAAAAGAATGCCAGCAATGAAACTCACCAGTGCAAATTTGGGGGAACCAACCCTAAATTTTCACAGAAGAACAAGTTGAATAATGTGCATTGAAAGCCTCTGTGGCCTGATTTCACCAGCAGCTTCACCTCTCCAGGTCAGTGTCATCACTGAGGTCCTACCTGTGTCATCACAACAGGATTCCCTAGACTCTGCTCCCTCTGACACATGATTCTCCATGGAGCCTTGTTTTCAGCCCAAACCCTATCACGTCTATTTCAGAAATTCTTCAGTGTTACAGCATGGATCCCCGGTTTCTAGTGTGTGTGTATACAGGTATTTTTCTAAATGTGTGTATTTCATTAATCAGTTCAGTGGACAGTGGGAACCCCCAAACCCTAACCTCTTGCCCAAAAGATTCTGCTTGAAGTACTTTATAAATGTGTTGAGAAAAATATTTTAAAATAAAATAAAATAAAAATAAAACAGCTTCTTCGGTGCCTGCTTGCTGCAGACAGAGCAAAAACTCAAGGCTGACCTTGGGATGGTCCGCAGGAAGGTGGGTACATCTCAGCAGTGCACTTGCCCCAAACCCAGGAGGGACCACGGGAGATTTCAAAGAATGGCAAACTCCCTGATGTCTCCTAGGCCTCAGTTTTGTATCCCAGATGATCCCAGTTTAAGGAGGTGTTACAAAGTAGTGATCGAGAACACACACTGGACAATTGTATCACATATTTGAAAGTTGCTAGGAGAGTAGATCTTAAAAGTTCTCATCGTGAGAAGAAAAATATTTTTGTAACTGTGTGTGGTGATGGATGTTAACTAGATTTGCTGTGGTGATCACTTCACAATATACACAAATGATGAACTGTTGTATACCTGAAACTAATATAATGGTACACGTCAATTACATACCAATAAAAATTTAGAAAAAAAAAAGAATACACACTCTGAAATCAGGCAGGTCTTGGGCAGACTATTTTGAACCTTAACATCCTTGTGTGTGAAACAGGGAAAACATCTCACAGGGTCTGTTGCAAAGCAAAACAGGAGAATATACACAAAGCACCAAGCAGGGGAGTGCACACTTGATTTTCAATAAATATTACTACCGATACTATTATTGCTAGTGTTATTAATGAGACTAAGGCTTACACGAAAAAAGCTGCTTCCAGTTATTGGAAGTACTCCAAATCCAAATATTATTTCATGTCAGAGAAAACACGGTTAATTCAGACGGCTGTGGGTGAGACAAATTCAGAGAGCACTCAACAGCTTTACATTGTTGCAGCTCCTCAAATGTTAAATTGAGCTGGTGACATGGCCTCCTCAGCCAGTCACACACGTGGGACAGCTGCCCATTCACACAGCACTCACTCACTTGGAACTAGGAGGAGCCGGGCCCTGTTCTCCTCTCCTGTATTCCCCCAGAATTGGGGTCTTAGCGCTGACCGCGCACCTCTCTTGCTGACCCTGTGAAAGTCTCTTCTCTTCCAAGGTCAAGTTCAGAAGGCTGGTGAGGATAATCTCCAACACTAACCCCCTGTGACCATTATTCTTTCTTACTGTGACAGTCACTCTACTGCGAAGCTGAATTCCCAAAGGCAGAGGAAGAACCATCTCAGTAAGGAGCCACCTCTCTGGGGCTCACTGGGCCTCTAGTCCAAAGTCCTGTGCTTTTCTGTTTCCTTCCATGAGGGTATCACCTCTTTCTTGTCCATCTCCAATGTGTCCCCAAATGTTGTTTGGTTCCATGAATGACAAAGAAGTGTGTTTGGAGACGCTCAAAACAACCCCTTGGGAATATGAAACCAAACTGGGACATTCAAAGGCAAGAGTGTCATTTGCCGTCAAAAAATCATGATAAAAGCATTACAATACTGGAGATTCCCAAGGGTCTGAGGACTACTGAGGCTGGAGAAGCAGGCTCTGAGGTCTGTGCTGGCCAGGGCCAGGAAGCACACACCTTGCACAGTGGGCGGTGAGACAACAGAGCCAATAAGACGTTCTCAAATTAGGAGAGGTAAATTTGGAATAGCAGACCAACTGCCAGCAACTACTGAGCTCTCCAAAACAAATTAGCTCAATTCAATTCTCCTTCATCAGAAGTTGCTTAGTTAGATAGAGTTAATATCATCCCTTCCCCTTTCCATTTCTCCCTCATTGGGAGAGCTGAAAGAATCCCAGGAAAACATCCTGGTCCAGCGACTGTGCTAGAAATTAATTTTGGAGACTGAAAGGTTGCCACGACTTGTGTGGGGACACCAATCTAAAATGCTGGGGGTGAGAGGGTGGCTGAGAAGCATGGGCTATCCTCCACGTCACACGTTCATTCATTCATTTATCCATCCCACCCAGCAACATTTGCAGATGGCTGCATGGCAGGCATGGAGGTGAGGGGCAGCATGAGGGAGGTAGCAAAGATGGCCTGTAGGAGCACCAGGAGAAAAACCACAGGGCCTCACAGGGGCACAAAGCACAGTGCCAGGAAAGAAGCAGCAAGGGGGAGAGCATTTCTGGCTGCTGGCGTCCCAGGAACTGGGCTTGGAAAAACGAACAAGGCTTTGGTGAGCAGAGAGGAGGAAAGGCCAGTGCTGCTGGAGAACCCAGGCTCAGCAGGCCCAGAAGGTGGGAAACCCCACAGGAGCCAGTGCACTGGCTCCTTCCTGGCTCTGCCGGGGCCAGCACCCAGGTTTCCTACAGCTTCACTTCACCACGCCAGGCGCTGACAGGTAATAGTTGTCCCTTGACTGCACCCTGGAATCAGTCAGCCCTCCTCAGTAGTGTAAACACTACTGTGCTGAGTCCTACCTCCAGAAAGTCTACTTAAGGCACTGAACTGGGGGTGTGGCCGGGGCATCAGGACATGTCACAAGCTGCCCAGGAGCTTCTCGTTTTGACCGGGGATGAGAACACCTGCTCCAGGTGATCCTCACTGCTCCAGGCCCTGGCAGAAACCACGTGGCCTTCACCCAGCCTCCTCTGCACCCCTGAGCAGTCCAAGAGATGACAAGCGGCTCCAGGAAACGTGAAGACCTGTACCCCACACTGGAGGGGCAGGATGGCATGGTGGCTTCTGTCTTGGGGTGCCTCCTGCACACGCTACTTAGTGACTCTGGCAAGTAC
The DNA here is from genome assembly GCF_028018385.1 of Neofelis nebulosa. NCBI lineage: Eukaryota > Metazoa > Chordata > Mammalia > Carnivora > Felidae > Neofelis > Neofelis nebulosa. Next base: position 15,207,279 of record NC_080790.1, read on the forward strand.
ACACCTCTCTCAAGCTCTGGTCCCCTCCTAGTAACAGTGACCACACAGAAAGAGCAGTGATGGTAGAACACTGGGGTCCCACATCTGTTTGAGAATCTAAAAGCTTCGGATTCTGTCCTGAAAAGAACGTACCTGCCCATACCCAAATGTGAATCCCTTTTCAAAAGTCAGCAGACTCCACAAAGATCCTCCACAGACCGAGGTTAGGCACACCTCCTGCAAAGGGTTTGAGGCTTGCCTCTCGCTGGCTCCAGAAATTTTGCTCTGGTTAGGGTTTCATTCACGCTCAAGCTCTTCTGAACCTGTTCAGCTCTCTTCAGATCACGAGGTGGGGTGGGGGGAGGGGGGGCGGTTGGCAAGACTGGTTAGGAGCGCTGAGTTTCAACCAGGCTGTGCAACAGATACGTAAACAGAGCAAGGTGAACGCGGAGGCCGCTGCATGGTGAAGAGAATGAGAACCAGATGCCCCAGTTCAGGGAAGAGTGGAGAGAAAGACAGCTGCCCGAGGGGGCTGCTCTGTGGCTTACCCCTAATCAAGGCTCCCAAGGAACAAAACCAGAGGAAGGCAAGACGGGAAATCACCACCTCGGAAGGACTGGGAGCGGGAAGGTGGAGGTGAGGGAGCGCAGAGGTCAGAGAGAGAAGAAAGGCGGTCTTTTCAGAAGCCTTAAAAGAAGACCTGGGGGAACCGGACAAAACATGTCAGTCAATAGGTATTACTGATTTCCTAGCAGAACAGCAGGCGCTGTGGATCAGCTAAGCAGGAAAGCACCCTCCCTGAGGAGTCATTATATAAATTCCTGTTGTGTCCATAGATGCGGGAGGCACTCATTCAAAAAGAAAATATGTTTTATGAATTTACCAGTGGTGATGTTTCTCCTCCAAGCCCTGCTGATAGCCCGGTACCCAGAGCTCTCCTCTCCGGCTGGGCTCATGTCCTCCGGGCCTTCAACCACATCCTATTCTTGCTGCCCCCACATCCCCTTCCCGAGCTCTTACTCATATTGTGCACCCCAGAGCTGCCCAACCCTTCCCCTCCTTCCAGATGGATTCTGTGTGTTCCTCAGAGCTCGGTTTTGCCACCTTTCAGGAAGCTGTCTCAGATTCTTTTCATGCACTCTGGGAACACACAGTTTTTCCATTCTCTGCACTCCTATGATGCTGACTTGTCTGTGACACCCCTCTGGTATTATTTACACACTTCTTTGTCTTATAAATATAACAAAATAAAAAGGAGAGAGGAGGTCACTAACCACAGCGGAGGTTTATAGAAGGGAAGTTGTATTTAATGGTGGTCTCCTCAGCTCCACTGAACATCTTTGGATATACATATTTGGGAGCAAGACACGAGGCAAATTCAGTCACTTTATGTCAGTGTTTGCAAAGGTACGGTCCACAGACACTAGTATATGAATCACTTTAATGGCTTATCGAAAAATGCAGAACAAAGTTTTCATACAAGGAAGCAGAATTCTAGAAAGAAAAAAGTCTATGAGTTTTTTAAAAAAGGCCCTGGGACTTCACAGAAACGTTGGAAAGGTATTTGGACTTTCATAAGCTAGAATTCCCAAAATGGGAGTTGGGAGCTATGTCAAGCCTAGATCTCAAGGAGCACAAACATCCCAGCTGAGCCTGAGGTGTGCCTTGCATTTCCTGCACTGGAAGGTAAACTTGTAGCAGTTAAAACTTTCATAGTACACCCCTAGCTCCATGCCCTACAGTTGGGTTGTGTGTGTGTGTATATAATATACATATATATGTATCTGAGTTATGGGAATTGACAGTTTGAGAAGAGTGTAAAATAAGAGAGAATTGGTCCAAATACAAGCCACACAAAACACTGACATCTTGAAAAAGAAAAAAATAAGAAAAATATTCTAAGGTGATTGACCCAATTTTGGAAATTAGTATCTCAGTTTTAAAAAGTTATGCATGGAATATCAACACATATTATATATATAATTATATATATAATATATATCAGCTTTTATATCTTGATCTATATCTGTATCTATATCTATATATCTATTCCCAGAGAACAGAATAAATTAAAGTGGTCTACTAGAGCATCTCAAAGTTGTTTTCCATCAATTTACGGGTTCCGTATTTGAGGACTGTGACGTCTTGTTTTGCAAGCAGCCTAATTTGGAAATGCTTACTCATCCTAAAATTTGGAGGTCGATAATTTCCTATTGGATACGTTGACTTTACCAAGTGTCTCAAACTGCCATCAATATATAGATAAGGTCTCAGAGTGAACTACAGTCTGATGTTGTAAGGTCTGGGCTACATTCCAGATGTGGCAGAATATCACCCCCAGTCAATTTCAGAATTTACATCTGGGTCAAGTGCCTGTGAGTGTTGACACATTGGAGGAGTTGAGCTTTCCATTGGTCAGCAGTGGGTAGTGGTGCCACAGAACTCCATTACGTGCTCCAGCTATTCAGTACACAGTACAGGGTTCCTGGAATGACCATATGAACCGGATTCAAAGTAAAGAGCCCCACTGAAGTTCCACCATACCCTCATCCCCATCGCCTATCACCTAAAGGGATAATGTCAATCCACTGGTTTTGGCCTCTGACACTGTTTGTGTATTAGCCCTACCTCCGTATCTACATCACAGATTTCTCTGTCTGTCACATCAGCCAGAGATGTCACATCTCCAAATCTTTTAATTCAGGACAAAAAGCATAGGAATAGAATTGAATATTGTAATTAAAATTCTTAAAACCACCTAAATAGACACAAACGACATGTAGCCACAGTTCCCTAAACCTTGCTTCAAGGTCATATCAATATCAATCTCAAGGTGACATCAACATGTTTATACACAATTCAACTTTCTCAGTTTATATTTACTGCTGACCAACCACCTGTAATGAAAAGAGCTTCTGAGCTGTCAAGAAGACAGGATTCAGTACATGAAAAGTTCACTCTAGAGCTCTCAAGAGGGTGGGGAGAACTTCTGATCCCCCAGAACTTCTTTTTGAGGCAGCACCTGAGTCTCCACTGAAGAGCTGGGAGTTGCCACTCCAGTTTCCCTGTGATCAGCTCCTGTAAGCTCTTAGAGTGACACAATTCATGGCACCTGGTCTTTGTGACCATAGTGTTCATGAGTATTCAGCCATCTATCACTGGGTGCTGCTCAATTGTTTGACTGCTTGTCCCTTGCCCTAAGATCGTCCAAACATGGTAGTACAGATTGGAGTGGCAGAGGAGAACCAATACCACAGGGTGTCATGTGCTACAACACACAAATGGACCCAATGCTATAGCTTTCACTTTGCCTAAACAAAGGAGGTAAAGTCAGACTGGGTGCTCGGGGACAGGTGATGGAGAGCTAGCAAAAGCTGGGGGCACAGCATATGCAAAGGACCAGAGGCCCACAGTGTCACTATAAAGCACCAAAAGAGGAAGAGGAAGAGGAAGTAGAATGAGGGATATGACATCAGAGAGCTTAAGACCCAAATGCTAAGGACCTTAAATGCTAGGCTAAGCAATTTGGGCTTCACTTGAAAGCGATGGGGATACACTGAAGGCTTTTGAGTTAAGGAGTATCACAGTCCAATGTGACTTTTAGAAAGATAATACTGATCTCACTGAGGGGTATGGGTAAATTGGAAAGGTGTGGAATCAGAGATAAGAAAATCTGTTACAGGATTTTATTTAAACAGACCAGGAGAGAGGCTGTAAGAATGCATTTGGTTTTGAAAAATACATACAAAATAAATTCAGTTGACTATTGTCTAATTGAAATTTGTTGTGTGTGTGTGTGTGTGTGTGTGTGTGTGTGTGTGTGTGACACAGAGAGAGAGAGAGAGAGAGAGAGACAGAGAGAGACAGAGAGACAGAGAAGACAAAGATCCTAAAGATTCAATATTTGTTGTATTATTAAGCTAAAAAAATATGTGGCCCAAGGCAGCAATGATGAGTAGAAATGGAGTGGATATTGGGTGTAGAGCCTTGGTAGTCCTATTGATGCCACCAGAGAGAAGGAGATTGGGCTCTGGAAATGGAGGTGAGAATCATGGGCAGCCCCACTCTTGATTTTGGCTCAAGTCATGATTTCATGGTTCGTGAGTTCAAGTCCTGTGTTGGGCTCCACGCTGGTGATGTGGCGCCTGCCTGGGATTCTGTGTCTCCCTCTCTCTCACTGCCCCTCCCCCACTCACGTGGGTGTGCTCTCTCTCTCTCTCTCTCTCTTAGTAATAAATAAATAAAAACTCTTAAAAAATAAAAATAAAAGAGGGCTATAAGGGACACAGCCCTAGGAGGAGACTAATGAGTCAGAAAAGTAGAAAGTGACCCAGGAGAGCAGAGGGGCAGAGACCCAAGGAAAATAAAGGAACAGCAATGGGAAATGCCTCAAGGGTCACCATCATAGGCCACTTCTTCCATTATAGTGACAGTGACATTTGGAGCATGCACCCACCCCCCTCTAAAATAAGACTCAACTTTTGATCTGACTGCAGTGTGACAGGTCTTCCAGGTGTCACCCAGAAGTCAGCTCTAAACAGGCTCTCAGCTGTGGTAGCTGTGGGAGAGAAAGGGACGGTCCCTATCACCTTTCTAACGTAGATGGACATAAAGTTAGGGATGTGCTTCATCTAGGATAACCAACTGTACTGGTTTGCCAGGACACAGGAATCAGGACAGTACAGAAGGATCGCTTCTTTCCGAGCCAATGGTAACTATGGGAACCAGAGTCCGAGGGCTGATCGGAGGTCAGGTCCCACACATCGTCTGGACTCCACACAAGGGGAGGCAAGGTCCTTTTGGGGGCAATGGGTCCTCTTCATTTGAAGGGGTCTTGATTCTGGACTTTTCCAAGGCTAAGCAAGAACCCTTCAGGAATTTCCTGGGGCAAATACCTGGAGCTAACACCTATCCCAGCAGTAAAGATCGCAGAACAAGTTGGCCTTTGCCAGTTTCATACCAGCCTCCTGATGATTCCCTGCCCTGTGTAGGTAACCACAGGCTTGGGGTGACAGGGTATTTCTGCACCCTACAGGTCTTATGCACCCTACCTCCCACTGGTTCCCACCTCTCTGCTGCCTCAGCCAGTGTAGACACATCCTTAAGCACTCTCATGCCATTGTCTCCACGACCCATCTTGGCTTAGGCTTTTCCTTGCCAGTATGCTCTCTCTACTCTCCCAACAGAACTAGTAATAAGAAACAAGATTGGTGCAATGTAATGTATAACAAATATTTTAGTTCAAAGGAGGTTCTCATCATGTCGGGTTGGTTTAAGGAGGTGGATCCCCGTTCATCTGTCTCCCCATATGATGAGAGTAATTCACAGCTGTAAAACACTGTGGCTCCCTGAATCACGACTTATTTATATTCTGGCCCATGGCCATATCTTTCCTTCTCCACCTCCTCCCTGTTGTCATCTCTGCCCTGGTCTTGAGAAGGAGACCTGCCATCAGGCAGGACTTACAAGGAGCTGGTTCTAAGAACATGCCAGTCTCTTGGCTGAATTTCTATAGGCCATTAATTTCCCTGGGCCCATATCCAGAAGGAGGAGAAAAGGGGGACAGGGAGAAGAGAAAGTTCAAGAGAAGTACATGGATCTCATGCTTTCCTACATCTCCCCACAGTTGAGCAGCATTTAGCACTTTGAAAGGAGAACATCCTGTCTCCTGGCCACTCACTTCTGCCCCTCACTCTGCCCAGCACCCTGCAGCTGGGACGGGTGGCAAACAGGGGCATTCTCCTCTGTGCAGAGTATAATCTGGGAAAGGGAAGGAGGGCAGCTCTCTCCCAGTACAGGAGATTCATCCAGACCTTACTCCCCCAAGTGTTTATTCTTCTTTCTGACCCCACAGAGAAAAAAAAAATCAATTTTAAAATACCAATTAAAAATCCCTTCTCCCAGTGCGTATTTAGTTACAGTAGTCTACATCATGCTCCCCTCCTTACAGATGTGTAATTGCCCTGAAAGCAGAGTTGTCCAGAAGTGAAATATTAAATAATTCAAACCTAAAATGTTCCAGAGGTAGAGCAAAGAGGGCCGGGTGTGTGTAAGTAACATACGATGTAGAACCAGGAAAAACACACACACACACACACACACACAAAGCATGCGCAGTGCACTTTTGTGACTGCTAAAACTATAACATCTGGAATGCCATTCTGGAAACCTTCCAGATGTTTTCCATGAGGAACACTTTGTAAAAATTGTTAGCCTTCTAGGCATTTGTGAATTTTGTAAGGAGAGTACACTCCCAGGCCCACATAGGAGCAAATATGGGATTATAAAGTGCTAAATGCTTTTCACAACTGTATAAGCAATAATGCGCTTTGGGTAAATATTCAGGGAAAATTATTTTTACAGACTAAGTGAATGGATATGTTCCAATCTGCAATTAGATTTGTATTTCAGAGAAATCAAGGAATGCAGGACAGCTCGTCTTAAGGCAGCCTGCCTGGGAGCCAAAGCTGCTAACCTGGGCAACATCACACATCCTGGTCATTAATTTCTTCGTTTGTAGTCATTCCAACACTGGAAGAGGCTAACGTAGTTTCATAGCTTGTTATATTTATCTTCCTTCCCGAGGATTTTTATACTGCATTTTATAAATCCGGCTTCAATTTATGTGTAAGCCCCATAATCATTAGCTTAATGTTGAAAGAAAGAAAGAAAAAGAGAGAAAGAAAGAAAGAAAGAAAGAAAGAAAGAAAGAAAGAAAGAAAGAAAAAGAGAGAAAGAAAGAAAGAAAGAAAGAAAGAAAGAAAGAAAGAAAGAAAGAAAGAAAGAAAGAAAGGAAGGAAGGAAGGAAGAGAGTGAGCTTGCGAAGAAAAAAACCCACTCCAACAACAATGCTTGGGAAGCCCTTGGAAGAATTGTTAGTTTTTAAAATGCATAATATATAAACATCTTAAAGGAATACCCAGAGTCTCTTTTGAAATCAGAAATTATGTGAAGCAAGGAAAGAATCATAAAAGCTTATTGATTTCCTGAACCCACTGAGTAAAAGTATTTTTAAACCATGATTCACATAAGGGATACATTTGACACATCAAGAGAAACTGGAAACCAGGCTCCATGCAGCCACATCAGATACTGCTCTGAGCCGAGTTTGTTTACCATTACAAAGTGAAAAGAAATTTGCTTTTCCTCCCCTGCTCCCTTTCCCTTGAGGATGGCGATTTTTATTGATTTTGTCCTTCTTTATAAAAAAAAAGTCAAAGTTAAATGTCCATGATAAACTAATCAGAAGCCCTGACATTTCTGCATATTGCTGCTGTCCATCCTATGTGGGCCTTGACCCCAAACCCAGAGACAGAGTTCCTGAGGTCTTTTTGTTTTGAGATCCTAACGGTTTCCACTTCCTCAAAAAAAAATCCGTCAACTGCGATCTGCAAGATACTCCCAGAAAAGATCTGGAAAGGCAGAGCCTTTCAGTAAATAGGTGAGATGTCTGACCTGGAGGCCATGAGAAGGGCCCAGAGAAGACAGGCCCAGCAGACGTCCAGAGGGCTATGGGAACTTTAGCACAGGATGATGGTCTTCCCCCTGCCTGTCACTTCTTTGTCTCTTTCATTTGAACTCCTCCTCATCACCTGCATGGCATCTCCACCAGGAGAGCTTTTTTGGGGCAATAGTAAGTCAATAGTAAAATGGAGACGCACAGCCCAGCAAGGCAGAAGAAAGTAGGAGCATCTTCCATTTGTTTATTCCATAGAGTCCTGGTGAGCCAGCACTGGGGTCTCAGTGTTTCACTGGGACTCCCTCATTCCTATGTCTGTTGAAACTCAAAGGAGAAAGAGACACACTGCCACATTTTGCTGTGACACTCCCAGTGACACAGACACTTTCTCAGGTGGTTGGTTTCGAAACACCATGCTTCGCACAGGTTACCCTCAGCTCTCGGTTGCTGGTACGTGAAAAGAACAGAAAGCTAAGGATATCCCAACTCTACTTCAGGACTGCTTCAAAGACAAAGGAAAAGAAATGAGAAATGGGAAAATGCCCAACAAATCAGAAAATATCGCAAGGTCAACCCACCTGGTATAAATCAGTGTGCACAGTTCCAGAGGGTCGCATAGAAACCTCACGCTCAGGTGTAATTTGCCCATCCCGAAGTATTTTTCCTAGTAGTGCCAAATGCCATAATGCTCTCTGTCAGTGATTTGAAATTATTCTATAAGCTACATATCGGGTACACTATTGTTAATGAAATGCACACAAGATGATGAACAACTTCCTTTTCCTGCTGGAGCCCCAGCTGCAAGCAGTGCCTGGATCCTTCGTGCTGTAAATCAGCCCTTTGTACTCCAGGAGGATTCAATGAGCTGCAGGTGTGGGCTTGTGGAAGGCCGCCTGGGATTAGGTAGCAGCATTTGATATGAGATCCCAAGCAGCACTGGCAATCTACACGCCACATGCGGCCACAGGCTTTGGAGAAAGCAAAGGGAAAACGCTGATGAAATGTGGCACGGGACCATGGAATGCAATGTCAAACTTTCACATCTGCAGGACAAGAAAGAGAGTTCCTAATTTTACAGTGATGATGTCATTGAGAATTCATGACAGTGGAAATGATGGGCCAAGGTTTGCAAACTTAACCACTTAGGAGGTTGCTAACCGAAGGTTGAGCTTTTCAAGGGACAGTGCGGGTTTAAGTGTAGTGCTGCTTTGCCTTCCTGGCCTGAGGCATCACTGGTGTGTGTGTGTGTGTGTGTGTGTGTGTGTACACACATGTGTGTGTGAACATGTGTGCATACATCTGCACACAGGCACTAGAGAGATGGGACAGGAAAAGAAGTTTTATTTGAGAGGTGATGCTTTGCACAGGCATATAAAGCTAATGCTTTGCATGCCAAATGTGTCCTTAAAAATATACTGTCTCTGTGTAATTCAGCATAAAACATTGCTAGCTGTCCTTAATAACAATATATTTTTTAAAGATTGATTTCAGACACTCTAGAAAGTCACCAGCCAAAAAAAACCATCATAATTGCACACTTTCTCCTCAATGTTAACTACCGAGAAGCTCTTCTTTTTAAATATTTTCTTCTTACTTGGGGCTGAAGAGACGTGCAAATAAGTCTGGTTTTGTTATTAGCATGCTGATAAAATATATATTGAAGAAAACATATCTTTAATTTTTTAAGAGTCTGTTTTTCATTAGCTTATCTTGATAGTTTAAGTTAATCATTATTTTCAACCATATATGATTTAGATATTATGTCATTAATTCATGTATAGTCCATCTGAGTAATGATTGTGGTTTTCTACTTTACAAATTCATCTACTTCACCAAGAAACCAAGAGAGTCAAATTCCATGCAACATCTGGTTTCCATTGAATGTAATTGCCATTTGCAGAGTTATAATCATGTGTTATTGTAAGGACCACGGTGTCAATCACTTCCCTAATGGGGAAAATTCAATGTCTAAATACCTGGGAGAACAAGAAGCTGACTTAAACAGGTGCATTCAGACACTGGGTTTTAAGTAGAATTCTAGCCTACCCATTTAAATAAATCATTTTAAGGAGAAACAATATTCTTTCCATCCCCTGTAGCAAGGGAAAGCATAATACCCAGGGCCTCAATCTCCCATGCTCAGTTCCAGTACTATATCACATTTAATCTTTTTTAAAATGTACAAATATGTCCGTATCGTACTGACTCCTCATGTGGCGTGCACTTGGTGGGAACCCCTCAAGGCCAGGCAGGAGTTTTGAAGACTTTCTGGGGATGAGGGCATCTTCTGTTCTTCCTGCCTTACATGAACTCAGTCATCTCTTTTATAACGCAAACAGGCTAAGCTCGATGTAAAGAAAATATTAAGGGCTCAAAACTACCAAGGTTATTATAGTCCTTTCTAGCTCAAGGGGTTTTTGCTGGGATAATCACGTAAGAGGTTAAAAAATCATAAGGCGCTGTGTTCTCATGTGCAATATGTAAGCACTTTATGGCAAAAAGTGAATCACATCTCCGTGACCTCAATCCCCATTGTGTTCCTAAGCCAAGCCTTGTTTGAACTGGTAAACGTTTGGCCACTTCACTGAGAGAACATTTCTGAAGGCAAAAATAACATGCCAGGAATTGTGCTGGACATTAAGGATGCAAAGATGAATAGGACAGAATCTAGAGCACAGGTAACATGGTAACATGCAGTAGAAATGGGCCCATGTGTCATGGCAGCAGAGCAGGGTCATTTTATCCCACCTGATTGAGGAGGATCAGGGAGTCCAAGAAGACGTCCTGGAGGAGGTAAGAGCTGAGCCAGGTCTTAAAGGATAAGCAGGAGTGGAAGGCTTCCTGTATGTGAGCTGTAATAAAGACATGTGATTTTAGCTGCTGCTGCTAATGAAATGTTTATGGGAATAAACTTCATGATTCAATACAAACACTGTATAAAGGTAATTTACAATCCCTTTCAGTTCATTCATTCACATACTTATACAGAGGCTAGTTACTAACCTACTCACTGAACCTACTCTTCTCATGTATAAGGACTTAGGATGCAGAACAGAAGCAGTTTCTATTATCTTTGGCATTATCATTACCATAAAACCATCTTAGGTCTGAGGAACACTCTGCAATCCACAAAAGACTTTCGAAGACGTTTTATTTTCTTATTATAATAGGGAAGGAAGCGCAAACAACAGATGAACTCCATTGCAATTCACAGATCTTAAAAGGTCACGGGTGAAGAAAGGCCTAGAACCCGGGTCTTTAACTTCCATTCTAAGACTAATTGGCTTAAAACGTGCAGCCTCACCTCGATGAGGAAGTAGGAAGGGAAACCTTAGCACCTGGCCCATCGTTAATGTTCGCCGTAACTGAACAGATGAACACATTCCCAGCTCTTAATTAGACATGCATACGGAGAAGGCTCATATACAGAAACTCCAAACCAGAGCTGACATTCTGCACCATTTCTACTGGGGTCTATCATGCGCTTCGAGACCATATTGACGGCACTGTTACTCTCACGCTTTTCCTTCTTTTCAAGCAACTAGTCGAAGGGTTCCACATCCCTGAGGCACTTCCAGACTCTCAGCTGGTGAAATAACCCAGAAATGCTTGCAAGGATGGCCTGATGAGGCAAGCTGCAATGAATGAGTGCTTGTAAATAAACATGAGGATAATTAATAAGTGGCAATGTCAATAAAATTAAAAAACTTCCAAAACAGGAAGGTAAGGATTAGAGAGCCAGTGTAAGTGAGTGGCACTGGATTAAGACCAGGGATCCTGGCCCATGGGTTGTTTGTTTAGCCCCTATGAGCCCCGGGTGTTATCATCTGCTCAGCCCCTCCCCCCACACCCCAAAAGCTTGTTGCAAGAATCGACAGAAATATCTAATATAAAGCTGTGCAAATTATAAATAGTGAGCAAATTCAGGAAGTTGTCATTATCCCTGACAAATTGAGAGGTGCTTCCCTTTCCACCCAAGGCTGCCAGATACTGGTTTATAGTAATAACATCTGTCCGGCGGAGGCCCCACTGAAGATCATAAGACCCACGGAGGCAGGAATCCGGTTTCTAGGTTCTCTGAAGTGCAGATGAGGGCTCTTTCTCCGAAAACTCCTGTTGCTTTTTTGGTTTTAGTTTTTAGTTTCTTTTTTTTGTTTGTTTCTTTCTTTGTTTAGGAGAGAGATAATGACTGAATTCCAAGGGACTTTAAGGCTCCTTGAGTCTACAGCTTCCAGAATGCCTAGGTGCTGGCTATAACTCGCAGAGTCCCATACTGCGACATGGCAGAGCACATGACATTCAGAAGATTCCCCCGACATTGTATCCCAAAGCTTCTCAGAAGGCAGCCAGTGGGAGGCTTTTCAGCCTCAGGATTAACGACTGGCTCTCTTTGTTGGAATTGCTGGGAGAATCCGTGCTCAAACACGCGTGTGCACATGACGGCAGTTCACAACAGGTAATGACACGGATAACAAAAGGCCTCTTGAAGGCGCTCGGTCCCCAGAAATTCCTCAGAGTATAAAAGAAGGCAAAGTGACAGACAGTTATATCGGTGTCACCTACGGAAAAGAATCTCCTCCAGGATTAGTTGTCAGGACAGCTGAGGATCAGCTCCAAGGCACACCAATCATCAGTTGTGGGGGACGTAGGTTAAGTTCCTGGCCTTTTCTTGGCCTCAACTTGCAGACCAATACAATGGGGGCAATATTTCTTGCTGTTATACTTTATGGAATAATTATAATAATTAAATATGAAAATTAATCATAAACTCCAAAGTGTTATATTCATTATAGTCAGTAGATCAACAAATGTGTATATACAACATGCCCTATCACCAAGCGTTCATAGATGGCTCTACATCGTATAATAAGAGCTGATGTTCACTGCACACTTGCCACATGCTTGCACTGTGCCCGGCTGGTCACAGGTTTTCACCCGTCTAATTCTCACAACGGACCGATGTGGGCACCACTACTGTCTCATATTATCCAGGCCCAGATTGCTTACGTAAAAAGTAGCACAGCTCACAAATAGTACAGCCAGGTTTGGACCCAGGAAATTAGCTCCAGCGCCTGTGTCCTCAACCACTATGCTATATGGCCTCTCCTGTATACAGGACAAGACACACAACCACGTGCATTTTTAAACTCTCTGTCTTGAAACAACTTCAGACCTATGGAAAAGTTGCAAGAATAGTACAAAGATTTTCCTAAATATTTTCCACCAAGATTCACCAAATGTTAACACGTTAGCATATTTGCTTTATCATTCTCCCCCCCATACATTCACGTATTTACATTTTTCTAAACCCTTGGAGAGTTAAGTTGTAGACATGAGGCCTCTTTATGTCTAAATACCTCTGTACATTTCCTACAAACAAGGACATTCCCTTATACAACTCCAATATAATTACTACAATCAGAAGTTAACATTGGTACCGTATTATGGCCTGCATTTGAGATCGTATTCACATTCGGCTAATTATCTCAGTAGTATCCTTTATAACAACAGCTTTGTGGGTGTTTTTTTTTTCTTAATTTTTTTGCCCCAGATCCCATTGAGGATCACATGTTGCCTGACCTTCACATTTTTTAAGGCAACTGAATTCAGTCTTTTCTTGTGTTTTCCCCTGATTAGATTCAGGTTATGCATTTTTGGCCAGCATACCACAGAAGTGATGATGTGTCCTTCTCGGTGCATCATATCAGGAAGCATATGATATCTATTTGTCCCATTACTGGTGATGTAAAAACACATATATCTTTAAACCATAGCCCTTACCCCGTAACACATCTCCCCAGCTGCCCAGGGAGCTCCCTAAGGGTGGGGCAGGGCCTGATCCGTGTGCGCATTCTCCACCACACCCTGCATGGGCTATATACTCAGTCTGTGCTCAGTTTTCTCATTTCTGACTCAGTCTTTCCTGGTGATTCTTTCATGGTCACTCCCTATAACGACAGAGTCAAGGACCAGCCTACCTGTTTCCTCCTTCATTCATTCTACAGGTGAACTCAATATAAGGAGCACCTTTTCCAAGTCAGGCCCTGACCCAGATGCTGGGGAATACAGGGATAAACGAAATACAGCCCTGTGGCCCTCGGGAGATGGCACTTGCCCACACAATCACCAGAAGGAAGACAATGACACATTCACCCCTCCTCCACCGGCGAGCTCTCTCCCTCCTCTCGTCCCTGTCCTTCACCTCCGCAGTCACACCTTCTTTCCCAAAAATCAGGGTCCTGCTATTGTGTCATGAATCACTCAGCATCAAGTGTCAGAAGCTTCTAATAAGTTAATGTGTTTCCTTCCTGTTGCATGTTTGGTATTATCAACAATTTCTCAGAAACGAGATCTTACCCAAAGAAGAGATTTCTTGTGGTGAGAATGCCAGGAGGGAAGAAGGTTTCTGGCCAGCAGTGCCATTCATGACACCCCATGCCTCATGCCATAGTGGGTGTCCCCTGCCTTATTGTTCTGTGAGCATGACCCCTATAAAGAACTCAGCCCCCAATCACCCTGTGGGATGGAGAGGTCCCAATATAGACATCATGCCTGTGCTCTCCAAGGAACAGCTAAATAAGGCAGAAAAGGAAGAAATGGGACCGACACCATCTTTATGCCACCAAAAATGTCTTTGGTTTGTCCCTTGGACTTAATTAGAAAATGCAGAATCAAATCACCTATTCATTTGTTGAAAAGCTGGTCCTGTAAAGTGCCACGCTCAAGGTGATCCAGGGAGGATGCAAGGAAATCATGCTCCTGCCCTTTTGGAGTTAGCCAGCACATGCAGTAGGCGTCCAGCAAACCTATCAACATGTCACTGCCCACTGATATGTCATAATAGCCTTTGACAAGTGCACGTTACCGTCCACTCAAGAGCTGGTGATTAAAGAGAAAAAGCAACACAAAGTGCTGCTTTCAAAGAAAGTGGTCTTACTCTCTGGGGGCGGGGCACATGCTGAGCCCCCAGCAGCTGTGCAGACAGACAGGAGGCCGGACCAGCAGGGTTAAGAGCACGGGCTCTGGAGTTCAAGGGCCTGGACTGTGGTGCCAGCTCTAACGCTTGCAAGCTGGGGACTGCAGATAAATTATTTAGCTGAGCTAGCTGAATTGCCCTCCCTGTAAAACTCCAGTCTTAACAAAACCTTTCTCATAATGTTCTGAGGACTGAGCTAGATAATTCTCTAAGTTGTCTAGCTGTGCTACCAGACAGATAATAAATCCTCAAGAACTGATAGCTATACTTGGATGCCTTAGGCTTTCTGGGGCTGGGGGCCTCAGTATAATGTGTATCTACTCCACCTCTACGTGGGCCCCGTATTTCTAAACAACAGGGCAGCAAGGGGAAATCTTCTATAAAACTCTACTGATATGTTTTTATAGAAGCCTATGAAAATCTGTATAAATTCTGTATATCTATAGAATATTCTAGATATCTATAGACATTTGAAATTTCCATATCAAAGATGGGGGAGGGGGCAATGCTCCCTGATGTCAAAGGTCCCAAAGGAATCCTCCTGAAGAGCTCCCTTTATAAGGTGCTACAAACTTCCAGAAGATAAGTGCCCAGGACTCTGCTGGAATCTCTGTGCCCTTCACTGCTAAAAAGGAATCTCTCTGATTGCCTCCGTATTCGAACTTTAGTAATGGAGGCAACTTTGTCGCTTTTTTCCTCCACCTTATGCATTTAGTACTTTCTAAAAAGTTTGTATCTTGCCTCTTTTTCACTTGTTTCTAGGTAGCTTTCTTTTCTTTTTTTCTTTTTTGTTTTTTTTTTAACATTTGTTTTTGACAGACAGAGAGTGACCAGGGGAGGCGCAGAGAGAGAGGGAGACACAGAATCCGAAGCAGGCTCCAGGCTCTGAGCTGTCAGCACTGAGCCCACCACGGGGCTTGAACCCATGAAGCGTGAGATTGTGACCTGAGCCAAAGTTGGACACTTAACTGACTGAGCCACCCAGGCGCCCCATAGGTAGCTTTATTTGCAATTGTTAGTGTATCTTTTGACTTCTGACATTTCTTCACATTTTAACTTCTATCTAAACTTACATGTACTGAGGTCACTTTTACTTTTGGCCTCTCAGCTTTTCAGGTTTACTTTTTATACTGTTGTTTCTCCAAATCTCTTCATATTTGTTTACTTATATTTTTGTTTTGCCAAAATTTCTTAGCTTTTATTATCTTTATTTGAACCATGTTTGTATCTTCTCTTTTTATAATAATGCTATTTTTAAGTATTCCAACATTACATTTCTTATCGTTCTAAATGTAAAGTCTGTCTTCCCTCTCTTACTTGATTCCTTAAGTCTTTCATTTCTACAATTTCTGGATTTTACCATTTGCCCTGTGGTTTTTATCTCCTTTAAACAGTTTGATGTTCTCATTGACCGAGAACATCAGGCAGAAATCTTCACCTTGTTGGAGGGGTCACAGTCATATTCCAGAGTGATTCAATATCTTTGCCCCATCTGCTTCCCCCACAGCTGTCCCTCTGGAGCCCCTTAATTGGATTTCTGGCAATTTTTAAGTCAGTAATAAAAATTTTAACTCATAATCTTAGTGTGTGAAAACCTCAAGTTTAAATCCCTTCTTCAGAACAACAGTGAATGTAGTCTGGTGTTCATCACACACAGCTTACTCCTCCCACGTTAGAGGGGGTCACAGCCCAGCCTGGAATCACCCCTAGCCAACTCTGGGAAATCCAGCGAGCCAGGTGAGCGGTGAGCTACCCACCAGGCAGGAGTGCTGAGAGAAGAGCGGGTTCCTGAATCTTTCTTGTCCTTGCCGCCAGACCAAGCGCCCCAGTCAGAGGGCTCTGACTGCTCTAGAAAGTTTTGGCACAGCCTGAAACCCCAGAGGAGAATACACTCGCCTGGAGGAAGGCCATTCTGGCTCAGGGACTAGATATTATAACTTTGTCTCCATCTCAAAATAGAAACACCAGTTCCAATATGGACTGAAATTGGGCAGGACGGGATATGCCTTGTCTAAGTCACCACTCGTTGCATGCAAATGATCGATCGGAGTAGCAAATGAATCAATTGAAAGAATTATTTTAATCTGAACAATGTTTTTTAAGGCTTTCAATACCCTTTCACATTCCCTATTTCATATAATCCTCGTAGGGGAAGAGTGAACTCAAACGATCAATTAATAGATCCAAGGACTCATGGTTAGTGGCAGGTTCAGAACTGGAAGCCGTGTGTCCTGCCCCTTTCCCAGACTTCTTCCCCCATCAGAATACCTGTTACCGTTACTCAGCAAGAACCTCCACCCCAAAAGAGGAATGTGTCTGTCTGCACAGTATTATCAGGGGGGCCAGGGCCCACCTGGTGACTGGCTGCTGAAATCATCTTCTTCCTTAAGGAGAGATCAGGGGGCACAGTGACTTTGCATTCTCAAGGGCAACTGACTAACAGTAGATTCTTCCTGGAGAGTAGAGCTGACAAAGGCAAGGGCAACAAGGGAGAATATGGGGACTGAACCCCAGTGTGATATAGAGATATCAAGCAAGCCTGGGAATATAGAAGCCAAATAGCGCCCTTCCACCCACCAAAGGTCTCCCCACCAAGCTCTTCTGCCCATCAGAACCTGACTCCTATTGCTTATAACGCTCCATGATGAGCCACAGCTTTTATATTTCAGTGGACTTAACTTTCCAAACCTGGCCTTTAAAC
The DNA here is from genome assembly GCF_028018385.1 of Neofelis nebulosa. NCBI lineage: Eukaryota > Metazoa > Chordata > Mammalia > Carnivora > Felidae > Neofelis > Neofelis nebulosa. Next base: position 15,224,394 of record NC_080790.1, read on the forward strand.
AATGTACCTGTGTCCTGTATCAGAGGCAAAACTTTGCCTCGGGGCTCCAGGTCACCGAACATGTATAATGTTGATTGAACCATTTTGTGGAACAAACAAATTAACTTCCTGACTGAAAAATACAACCTTTCTTATTACCAACGAGTAAATCCCAAGTGTGAGATTTATCTCTAATAGTCTATCAGGGAAAAAAAAATCTGAACTCAATACCCTTTTGCCTATTGAATATCACTAATCCTGTGCAATCCCTCTTCGGTAACCTCGCTTGTCTGCAGGCTGACTCAAGCTTGTTAAAACTAACCCATTTTTCTTCTATGAAAGATGTAATCAGTAGTAAGGAAACTAGAACTTCGAGGATCCTGCTAATCAATCTATGTTCCACAAATGAAAACACTCCCCAATTGGTAATTAGTTTTCAATGATGAAGTAATTAAATATTTCACTCCAAATTCCCTCTGCTCCACATCTGCGGCTTTGTGAATGTTGCATTTTCCAAGCCCCTGTGTGCAATCTTGCTTTATTTATGGCGGGGCCTTTGTAAGTTTTATGAAATTCTATTGAAACCACACAAAGGCACGGGGAGACCTGACAAGTTAAGTGTTGAACTTGATTACACAGTCAGTCAAGCCAGGTAAAGCAGAGACACCTGATCTGCACTTGGCCTAGCGTTATCAAGAAAACATGATTATATAGTTCAGGATAGTTTTAAGAGTTCAAGACAGAAAAGTGGAAGCCAAATGTTCTCTTATTTAACCTTGACGAGGAGCTTTGGGGAATGAGAGATGAGCCTGAGTTTTCCAAGCATATGTCTGTCTCCATTTGCTCCCACCCTACTGGCTCTTCTGGTCTTCTACTACGGAGATGCAGCATTTAGAGCTAATGCAGGAGTGAAAAATGCCAATGCCACATCAATTCAAAAGTGCACTTTTAGTTACCTGACCAAGGTGGAGTAAGATATGTCACTAAAGGCCATTTTTTAAAACTTAACATTTCATCAAATAATCGGCTATTGTAAATATGCATGTCAGAAGTTGAAACCGAAAGTTTTTGTGAAGAAATGTTTAGTCTTTCTCTTCATATGCTTGGTCAGCTGTCAACTGGTTACTAGAAGGCGGCAGGAGAGGATCTGGAATGAGGAGTGTCCCCTCTCCATCCTCAAGCCTCCAGGGCCAGACGCACTGGTTGGATGAAATTCCCCGTCCTGTCTCAAATTCACACTCCACTCACTTACCTCTGGAAAATTGCCATTAGCAACAGGTAATCATGCGTGTTTTCAAGGTTTCCCGTCATGATTTAAACACCTCAAGTTTTATCATTTTCAACAGCAGCCACAATTTCCTGTCCCTAAGGAATTCTCAGCTCAGCAGGTTTGGGGGAAGGAAGAGCAGCCTCAAATGAAGACGTGCTCTTTCAGAAGGTCAGGGAGAATGTAAGTAATGTGCTTTGTCCCAGGGGAAATTCTAACTAACCAGGTAGAGAACAAATGAGAACGGGTGAGATGAGCAGCCCATCTCCATAAAGAAAAAAAAAAAAACAACAGAGTTTAAGAGCCAGTAGCAGCACAGAGTTAGTGGAAAGAATCTCAGACTGGGTATCAGAAAGCCTGGATTTTAATCCTGGATCTAGCACTCAACAGCCACATAACCTGATAGCAAAAAGGGGACTGGTTTTAGGTTCTTCCAGGTCCTTCTCACACTGACATGCTGTATTTTCAGGAAGTTCAGCGATTCCTGATCATTGGCAAGTAATCCCTGACAGCATTCTCCCCTAAGTCCCATGACAGCCTATTTTAAGGTACAGCGTAAAGAGTCCAGGGGCACTTGGGTGGCTCAGTTGGCTAAGCATCCGACTTTTGGTTTCAGCTCAGGTCATGATCTCATGGTCTGTGAATTCTGTGAATTCAAGCACCACTTTGGTCTCTGCAGTGACAGTGCAGAGCCTGCTTGGGATTCTCTCTCTTCCCGGCTCTCTGCCCTTCCCCCACCCATGCTGTCTCTCGAAATAAATAAATAAATAAGTAAATAAATAAATAAATAAATAATAAAATACATAAATGTAAAGAGTCGGCACTGAAGCTCTTCTCCTTAACAGAAGGATGACCTAATACAGGTCTCTTGACCCAGCGATTTCTTCATCTGCAAGTGAGATGTGAAAGTTTCATGAGAAACTTAGGATCAGTGAGATAAAGTATGTGCAGACACTTTATAAACAGTAAAGACCCATACAAATACTTGTCTTTTTTTTTTCCTGTCTTATCAAATGTAAATGTCATAAAATCCACTGTCCACTAGGCTACCTGCCTATCTAGCCAGCAAGCCTGGTGTTAATAGTAGGAGACAAGGTGAACCCCAAGGCCTGATTTGGGGTGATCTTGTGTGTCATTTGACATATGATTTATAAATGATGTGAGAAAAGAAGCCTAGAGACAGGTCTTGTCTTTCATTTGTAGGAATATGCATTTAACTTCTGAAAAATGAGTCCAGCACCTCTTGAATCAAGGACAGGAAAGAAAAAAAAAAACCCACATTCTATGAATATATTGGAGGGGAAGGTTCAGAAAATGGAATTTAACATACGCTTCTATCTGCAATGGAAAGTGGAGATTTGCAGGACTTAAAAATGTTTTGAACAATTCATGATGAAATGCTATTACATAATTTTCAAATTCTCTGAAGGGCACCTGGGTGGCTCAGTCAGTTAAGGAGCCGACTCAATTTGGGCTCAAGTCATGATCTTGAGGTTTGTGAGATTTTGCCCCAAATTGGCTCTGGGCTGATAGCATGGAAGCTGCCTGGCATTCTCTCTCTCCCTCTCTCTCTCTGCCCCTCTCCAGCTTGCGCACATGCTTGCTCTCTCTCTCCCTCAAAAATAAATAAAGTTAAAAAAAGTCAAAATTCTTTCATGAGTGGGTCATATAGCAGCATCAGCTCAGCTTAAGAATTTAGTTATGTTCGGTTAATAGGTGCAGGCACAATGCCTCACAAAATTGCAGAATTTGCCATTTTACTAGTCTGAAAGATTACCAACAGTCTGGGGCCAAAAGGGCAAAGAAATAGGAAAGGTTCTGCTTTTGAACAGCACTCCTAAAGTACATGGTCAACAACAAGTCAGGTGACACGGATACTAATCTAAGAGATCATTAAATTTTAAAATGTTTTCACTCTAGCTTCATGAATCTATAAATATTAGTAACTATGCTCGATTAATAACACTTGTCAGTATTGCTGAGAAAGAAATAGTTAGAAAAATACCATTTGTTCTGCAAAAGAAAAAGTACCAAAATAAACTATCAGAGGCACAATAAATATTTATAAAGTGATAAAAGTCAACACGTGGTACATTTGTAACAGGTATGATATTAAAGGAACACAATGTCGCCTTGTGACCTGAGGGGTGTTGCTGCAATGAGAGAAAACTAGGAAAACAAGACTTCTGTCTTCCTCATCATCATGGGGTTCTGATAATGCTTTGCTCACAGAGAATTCTCTCCTGTAAACATGTGAATTTCACATTAAACCATGCTATCAGATGGCAATCCTAATTAAACCCATGCACCACAGTTATTATGAAGAAACCGAATCAGAATACAACTCTGTGTTGTTTTACAAAAAAATTATTTCAGATACCTAAAGGAAGAATTTTAAAGAGGTCATGAGCTAATAAAGGAAGACCTGAAAAACTTCCTGGGGTGGGGTGGTGAAGGAGAGGAATAAGTTCCACTTTGCAGATTTGTGTAAGGGTAACTATCAGCTTCAGGAAAGTGCTTAATTAACTGACACTTGAATACGCTTAATCTACAATTGCAAAGTCCCCACAAAAATTCACCAACAGGCACTTAAAAGGTTTATGGATTCAAAGCAAAAAATCCAACTTTGGAAAAGCAAAGTTAAAAATGGTTTATTGACAATGTATAATTAATATTTCAGTTCGCATACAAAAGACTAAGGATCACTAAGACTAGTAGAGCAACATTTGTGAAAATCATCATTTTGCAATAATTTATATGAAGAATTCATAGGGATTTGAAATCCCATTACATTATCATAAGAAATTTCAACATTGCGTCTACCACTGAAAAAAGGAAAGAGAAACAGGTTAGATGGAAAGAATGGATCATCCCCTCGATGTGCTAATTTCATCTTTAAAGAGGCTGAATCACCTATTTTTCAGTTAACAGAAAGAAAGCATTTCTATCCACTGGAGGACGATAAACTAACGTGCAAGCTCTTCTGCTATTTGCTAGAACACTGAGCAAGCATTATTTCTTTGAGAATTTGTGTGAATATCACTTATCTTAAATGGTGACCATCAGGACTTTTAAAAGATAATTAAAAAGTATTGATGAGGGTTTGTGCATCACCATTTCAAGCATAAAACATATTTTTTAAAATTTATGCTCAAAGAAGTTAAAAATAATAAAATGCATTTGTTATGTTTTCCCTAACAATTCATGTGTTAATATTCTTTCCATACTTACATAATACAAAGATAATACAGTAAATGTTTTCTCCAGACCCCACTAGATGCCTCCAATTCTTGTCCGAGCTATTCCATACACATATTTTCATTTCCTGGGTGTTCCATATTATGATGGTCAATTTTACATGTCAATTTCATTGTGCCACAGGGTATTCAGATTTAAACCGTATTTCTGAGTGTGTCTGTGACAGTGTTTCTGGATGAGATTAGCACTGAAATCAGTGGATGCCGTAAAGTAGGTTGGCTTTTCCAACGGGGGCGGGTCCTGTCCAATCCCTCGAGAACCTGAGCAGAATAAAAACAGGACAGCTGCTCTCTGTGTTAAACACTAGTAAAGCCCAAACGTGAAGGGACAGCTGAATGCTCAGTGTAGTTAGAGAGATGGAAAGTGTGGGCTCAAATCCTGGCCTCACCACATATTAGCTATGTGATCTTGAACAAGTTACTTTGCCTGTCTGTGGCTGAGTTTCCTTTTTGTAAAACATGGATAAAAACTATCCCTACCTTGTATGGTTGTTGGGAGAGTTAAATAATGCTCGTTATACACCAGTACTTGGTAATGCTTTAAAAATATTGTTCTTCCCTCTTTCTCCTTGGCTAATAAGTTTAACTTTCAGTTATTGTGTCATGAATTAACAAAAGGCAAAGACCCCAACCACCTATTGTAGCAACTGGTCTCCTGATAACCATACCCTGAGCCCACAGAGTATGTCTTCCACACAACACACAACCCTGGAAGGACTTAGGACTCAGGCCAGAAACGCTGTAAGGCTAGAGGCACTGAGGAACATAATGGTCTCGTGGCTGTTTATGACTGTAATGTCACCCTAGGACTTGAGATCCTCGGAAAAGGGTGATCTGGGATTTAGGTGTGCACCCCAAAGCACCCTCACAGGATTGACATAGCAGAGAAGAAAGCAGTGTCACACAGGATCAGGCCTGGAGAGAATAACTCCCTTTATTCTCCAACACAATGAGTTTCTAATATGATGGACAGATTAATATTATTAATTTTGGCAAATCCACAGCCCACCAACCCCTTGAGGGTAGAGAATGGGACTTGTTGATTTGGAGAGTCTCCAAAAATAATTTCATGTGAGAAATATCTCTCTTGGAAGGTCCCTCCAGAGGAAGCATGCTAAATTAGAAACCGTAACCTGAAGGGATCATGTAACGGTACAGATGCTCTTGTTGGTTGAAAGGTCAGCGTGCCACGTCCGAAACGTGGACTCGTTTGGGGGACTAGAGTGTGGGGTAATGAAGTCTTGTCGTGAAGAGGCCATGTCTTGAGTAGGAAGATAGAAAGGCAGCTACAGACCACACCAACCTGGATAAGAAGCTGGGCTTCAGCTGCAAAGAAGTTCACCCACAGGACCTGTGAGGAGGGGTGTGTATGAGGACCTTGCGCATGTCTTAAAAAAGAGAAGCTTCCAGGGAAACAAGCAGGCATTGTGAGTTCTGTGGGATAAGATTTCAGAGTTTCTTCTAACCCACACATGGAGACCAGAGGACAGACCCTCGCCTGCTCCCTGAGAAAACGCAGACCTTCAGCACAGCCAACCAAGGCTGGAATGAGCTGTCTGTCCTACACGGAAGCAGCTGCTCATCCTTAACAAACTCCGAAGGGCCAGAGAGGTCAGGAAATCTTAGAAGTAAGAGATGGAAAGCATCCAAGAGGTCACCTTATTTATCCTCCTGACAGTTGGAGTGTTCTGTCCAATGCTCCTTGCCGCGTTTGATCTATCTCCCGGTTGAGAGTCCCCCTTAAGAGCCACATTCCCTCTGGAGACTCATGCTGTCAGGAAGCATTTCATGATTTCTGGCCTATTTTCTTCTCCTCTGACTTTCAACACTACAGGTCTAGTCTGGCGAGACCAGATGTTTGGTTGGAGGTTTGGGACTGAACCAAGGAAAAGAAGGTTGGGACCAGCCACGGAGCTCCGCGCATTTCAACGGCTCCCAACAACAGTGTGCACTTGGAGAGAGGCAAAATCTCTGGCAGGGAGGATCGCTGGGGGCAGGGCTTGTGTCACCTGGTGGAGGAGGTGGCTGCCAGGAGCTCAGGGAAATTTGACAGGTCTCTGCAGGACCCCTCTGCCTGTCACCAACCCCAGCCTCTCTCTTAATCCCTCTCTTCCTGCTATAATCCTACCTCCAGGAACTAATGTCCTTTATCTCACAGTGAAAGCCAAAGCTTAAAAAAGGAGACATGGGGGCTGATATTGGCACCCAAGAAAACACAGCCAATATCAGCTCCTTTCCAAAACCAGTTCTTGCTAGAACTGCATGCTGTAAACTCTGGGATGAAGAGATTATGTCTGTCTTGTTTATCATGATATAGCACACAGCAAAGCACCAAAAACATAGTAGATCTTCAATAAATATGTGTCCAACTGAATGGAAGTGAAGTAGGAGGCATCATACACATACAGGAGAAAGAGGCCCTTCACAAATCAATCTGCAGAAAGCAAATAGCCCAAATGTGTGGCTAAGATCTTTGAAGAAAACTTTTATTAACTTCATATTTTAATTATCCCAAGTGGCCCAGTAGAAAGGTGCCTTTGTTTATCATTTTGCGAAAGACACTGACATGCAACGGTCTACTGGGTGCTTGATTGTTGCATAGACCAAAATGAACCCATCATCTCTAACGCAGGACAGTATCAGCCCAGGAGACAAACTATCTGCCATTTACTAACTATATAACCTTGGGAAAGTTACTTAACTTCTCCGTGCCCTGGTTTCTTCATCTGTAAAACGGCATCATTGTACTTACCTTACGGAGCCATTATGAGATTAAGTGCTTAGGCCCATGTTTGTGCTAAACAAATGTTAACTCTGTTATTTCACCCCCACCCCGACCCCCATTTCTTCTCTTCTCCACATCTGCATTTCTTCTTGTGTTCTCTATTCTGGGAAATACTGTCACCATCCACCTAGGCACCAAGCCAGAAAACCCAGTGTCATCCTGCCCCACTCCTGCTCACTGTCTAATATCCATCCCCAACCCCCAATCAGTCTCCAAACTTCTAAAGTCTACTTTATTCGTATCTCTTGCCATCTTTCATCACTGGCTCTTAGTTAAGACCCAAAACTCTTCCAGGTCTGGGCATAGCCCTCTCCAATCTATCTTCACCAGTAGTTTCCAGTCGCCAAAACTACGACTTGCCCTTTAAAAATCTGTCAATTTCTTCTTGCTGTCCCCAGACTGACTTACACACTTCTCCTCTTACTAACACTCAGCACACAAATGGCTTCTAGTGCTCAGGACACTACTCTCTGCCCACCCCACTAGGCTGTGAGCTCCTTGAAAGCAGCACCACATCTTCCCCTATGATTCTCTGAAACTGAGAACAGGACCTGGCACACCACAGGCTCACATAGATGTTTGTTAGCTAGATGGAAGGATGGATGGATGGGAAAGCAGAAGCAGACCTCTCTCACTCTCTCCTCACACCAATGGAGACGGAGTCAAAGCCAAGATTTCCCAGCCGCCAGTGGAAATAAGATCCCACGGGGGGGAAAAATGGCTTTGTTAGAATCATCTCACTCAGGGGGCAGGTGGATATTGAGGAAGGCCTTTCACAGTTCGTTTCACATAGGAGACATTGGCAAAAACAGTCCCAACAAACAATGCAAACAGAACTGACACCAGGAAAGAGACCCAGACTATCATTAATTACCCTGTCACTTTAATTCATTGTATTCTAGCATACGCCAAACTAATTAGGTCTTATTTTGCAAACAAAAATTTCATGGCCTGCTACATGAAATTCTTCCCTAATAGGTAGCATCTGCCTCATTTATTCCATCCATTAATTTTGTAACCTTCTCCAAAGCAAACATCAGACTCATGTGATTTGATTCAGACAGAGATGAGCTATGCAGCCTGGTCTTAGTCCCTATGTCAGGCACTCTTCCTTGATGTGACTTCCCAGAGTCTAGACAGAAGACGGCTGGCGAGCCCAGTCCCTGGTAGGCTGTGTCTAAGTGAAGAGGGGCCCAACCATCCTCCCATGGAGCATGCATTCAGAACTCACCCACGTGCTGCAGTCAGAGATGAATTCTGTTACTGGGTATGAACTGGCATTAAACATCGTAGAAGCCCAGAAAAAAGGGAGGTACCAATGGGCTGGTCTAACCAGAGGCCTAGTTAATTCTCCTGTATAAGAGAGGACTGGAATAGGGACTTGAAGAATGATAGTACAAGAACAGCAAGAAGGTAGGGTAGTCTTTTTTAATTTTTTTGAGAAGGGTCTACAATAAAATCAAAAGACTGGGGGCACCTGGGTGGCTCAGTCAGTTAAGCTTCCAACATTGGCTCAGGTCATGATCTCACAGCTTGTGAGTTCAAGCCCCACCCACTGTTGGGCTCTATGCTAACAGCTCAGAGGCTGGAGCCTGCTTCAGATTCTGTGTCTCCCTCTCTCTCTGGCCCTGCCCCACTTGCGCTCTGTCTCTCAAAAATAAATAAACAGTAAAAAATAAAAATTAAAAAAAAAGACAACATGGAGAGTGGGAGCCATGCCTAGTTCTGGTATTTCCAAACTAGAAAGCCATTGCACCCATGCTGTGAGCAAATTTGAACAGCAACAATCATCACTGCTCAGAAAATTACCATTGTCACCAAATGCACTGAGCCCTTCACCACCACTATGTGACAAGGGATCAGATGGCAAAGTTGCCAAATAGGAAATGTGGCAAAACTTTCTGAGGGCACCTGGCACACCCAACTCTGTGCTTATCAAGCTACAGGGATACCGAGGGGCAGACAACCTAGTGCTTGGCTTTGGCAAAGAGGCAGCTCTCAGATATAAAGTAAAAATGTTGGGGCACCTGTGTGGCTCAGTCAGTCAAGCGTCTGACTTTGGCTCAGGTCATGATCTCACCGTTCGTGAGTTTGAGCCCCGTGTCGGGCTCTGTGCTGACAGCTTGGAGCCTGGAGCCTGCTTCAGATTCTGTGTCTCCCTTTCTCTCTCTCTCTCTGCCCCTCCCCTGCTTCTGCTCTGTCTCTCCCTTTCTCTGAAAAATAAATAAACATTAAAAAATTTTTTTTAAGTAAAAATGTTCAAAGGAATGGATCCCCGGCCCTAAAGTGTGTCTCACCCAGCCTTGGTATGTCCTTCTAGGTTTTCAGCAGGCTCTGCGAGAAAGCACAGAGGCTTTGCCTTTGTGTCTATGCAAACTGCCTTCAGCCTGGGTCTTTCTCATGACTGTGGGTGGGTGATGGGTTTGGGGGGGACATGGGAACCCCTGCTTCTTCTCCCAGTTAGCAGCATTTTCCATGGTGAGAAAGAAAGAGAAGGCTCCCTTCCCACTAGATTCATTCAGCACACCATGGATTTTCCCAATGCCTCCCTGATAGAATCCTGCTTTCTAGAAAGTGGTGCCCTTTGCCCTTCCAGTTCTCTGGCTTACATCATTTTGTTCCATGCCTGCTGACTCACCTGGCTGACTGCTTCTGCCTCAAGCACACAACTCACTGACTTGCTGCACCTGCCCTTCTCTGCCCTGCATCCCCCAGGAGCCCATCAGACAAGCATGCCTGCATAGTCGAAAGTACAGTGACTTCCACTCTAGGGGCACCTAGACCAAGGAGCCAGAGGACCCCATGATTCTATCTCTGCTGGCCAATCCTTGGGGGCCACGGGGGAGACATTCCTTATCATTGAGTTTCTGTTGCCCTCAGCACTCCCTTGGTAATGTACCTTCACGCTGGCTTTTGTTCTTCCCACAGGCTGCCCAGTCCTCAAGCCTGTTTCCTGGGATGACCTTCTAAACAAACTACCTTGCAAGTCCTTGTCTCAGGGTCTGCTTTCAAGGCAGAACCAATCCTTGCAGCTAAGACCCTGCTTCTGAGCTGTTGAATTAATATCATAGATGCAACTCTGCCTGTGGGCATGAATCACGTCTCTGTGAAAAGATCAGTCAGTCCCTGAGTGACAGACTGAAACTAGCCCAAATTCTACCAGTGATCCTTCCCAGATGGTCAACCTCTAGGGCTTGCCAGGTCTTTTGTTCTTCCCTAATAATAGCTTTTCTTTAAAAAAAAAAAAAATCAAAAGAAAAATAACTTTTTGGTGAGTTTTGCTTTGCTTTGATATCAAAAGCATGAAGAGCTGTATTAAATTTTTCTTTTTACAGGGCACCTGGGTGGCTCAGTCAGTTAAGTGTCTTACTCTTGGTTTCAGCTCAGGTCATGATCTCACGGTTCACGGGATCAAGACCTACATTGGGCTCTGTGCTGATAGTGCGGAGCCTGCTTGGGATTCTCTCTCCCCCTCACTCTTTATCCCTCCCCGGCTCATACCCGCTCTCTGTCTCTCTCTAAATAAATAAATAAACATTAAAAAAATTCTTTTTGCAAATATATGACAATCAAATGCATAGTATTTTGGGGCAAGCCACTACAATAATGATAGTTGTATCTGTGATGAAAAGCAAAAAGCTTAATGTGAAGTTTTATTTCAGAATAACAGGCAGTCTGCATGTCAGGAGGGCTGGATTCTACATCATCCAGACAGATGGGGCGCCTGGGTGGCGCAGTCAGTTAAGCGTCCGACTTCAGCCAGGTCACGATCTCGCGGTCCGTGAGTTCGAGCCCCGCGTCGGGCTCTGGGCTGATGGCTCGGAGCCTGGAGCCTGTTTCTGATTCTGTGTCTCCCTCTCTCTGCCCCTCCCCCGTTCATGCTCTGTCTGTCTCTCTCTGTCCCAAAAATAAATAAAAAACGTTGAAAAAAAAATTTTTTTTAAAGAAAAAAATTTTTTAAATAAATAAACATTAAAAAAATTCTTTTTGCAAATATATGACAATCAAATGCATAGTATTTTGGGGCAAGCCACTACAATAATGATAGTTGTGCCTGTGATGAAAAGCAAAAAGCTTAATGTGAAGTTTTATTTCAGAATAACAGGCAGTCTGCATGTCAGGAGGGCTGGATTCTACATCATCCAGACAGATTTTCACTCTGTGTGTACCTGGGCTTGTTCCGTTACAATTTCTGGTCCCTTGGTTTTCCATAGGTAATTCAAGAATAAAAGTGCTTGAGATGATATATGTGAGGACATGTAGGTGATTCTGAAGAAACACACTTCATGTTCATTGTTTTTAGAATTCCATGTCTTTGGAGTCAAACTGCAGCAATAGACACATTAGCAGCTGAATTGTATACACTCAATTATTCCATCAGCAAATATTAACTAAAAGCCAACTATGTGCCAGGCCCCCTTCTACGTGCTGGGTAGACGTGTATGTGAAATGTGAAGTAATTATAAGAAGACCCACATGAATCAGTAGAGGCAGAGACCCCAAGAACAGCAGGGCAACCTTCTTACTGACAACATTGAGCTCCAGCTCACAGTTTGAGCAAGTATGGTCAGTCTGTCTCTTTTAAAACATAGGAACATTTTCAAGCATGAAAAAGCAGAGACAGAGAGATGGAGAGATGATGGGGTTGGTGAGGGGACGTGGAGATTTTTTTCTGCTAGAACATCAGTCTATTTATATCATTTGTCAAAATCTTCTCATTCAATAACAAAATAAAACTCCGTGTCTGTTAAAGTATTGAGGGTAAATATCTAATATGTGTTGGATGGACACTGACCACCAGGCTAGGCAAAGGGTGACCAGGGGAAGACTCTAGAAGCCACATCATTTGAGGAGTGGCTGAGGGAAAGGTGGTTTACCTCGGGGGACAAAATTTAAAGGATACCAGCACCTGCTATGAAACATGTGGCATGATGTCACAAACAGCGGGAGATAATTAGTTGTGGTTCCAAAGCAAAGAATTAGAACCAATAGACAAGATGCACGGCACAGGAATTTTGGCAAAAGAGAAGGACAAATTCTCTAGTGATTAGAACAATCCAACGATGGGCATGGCATGGCTGCCCCACAGGTAGGGTAAGGCAGTGTTGCTCATGACCAGTATTGGCTGCTAGACTGTGGTTACTGGTCTGCTACCAGGCACATATAGAAACTGACAGCAGGCACTTAGAGACTTTTATAGCAACAGGCATTGTTGTGACGTCGAAGCATGGCTGCATCTGGCTGAACAGGAGACGTATTCTTGTCAGACTCCTCTGGTGAGCCGTGTGTGGCCTGAACTGCGTACTTGCCGTAAGCAGCTAGGACCATGTTACGAAGTGGCTACCTTAATGCTAACTTGTTGATCTGAAAGCGTTTTACAACCTAGAGTCCATTTCTTTCATCAATTAAAGACTATTTAATTTACCCATAACCTTCAGGATAAAATTGTTGCAAATGGCTACTGGGTAGAAGTTGAAGTTTTCAAACACAGTATCATTTTGAATAAAAGCTTAAATCAAACATCCTGAAGCAGCTGAAATTGTTTTTAATACCACTTTTCTTCCCACTAACCAAGCTCTGGTCTGCCTACTATGACCAATATTTAAACAAAACAGGAACAATTTAGACATACATCCCCTCTGAGAGTAATATTGTCGTCAATCCAACCTTCCTTAGATAAATTAGCAAGCAAGAAGCTCATTCGTTTGTTGCACTAAAGTGATCATACCTGGTGCCCCTTCAGACTTCATGTAGAGGGATTTGACATGGGGACTCCCCATTTGACTCAAAATGCATCATACTGCCATAGAATGGCACATATTTACTAGTGGGAAGGCAATTCTTTATGTTTATCACACAAAGGCACACCTGTAATAAACATGTCCGGTTTTTGTAATTCATTTTTCCAGGCTATATTTGTTTTGATGACATTTATTGAAACATAATTTTAGGTCTGTGAATTTAACAGTAAAAAGTTACAGCTTGTATTTTATATTTCTTATTTCTTCTTCCAGTAATTCGTCTTTACTGTATTTAGCAAATGTGGTGGTTTGCATTGGATTGGAGATTTAAAAAACTGGTCCAGGGGTGCCTGGGTGGCTCAGTTGGATAAGCATCCAACTTCAGCTCAGGTCGTAATCTCACAGTTGGTGAGTTCAAGCCCCGCATCAGGCTCTGTGCTGACAGCTCAGAGCCTGGATCCTGCTTCTGATTCTGTGTGTATCTCTCTCTCTCTCCCTTTCTCTCTTTGCCCCTCTCCTGCTTCTTCTTCTTCTTCTTCTTCTTCTTCTTCTTCTTCTTCTTCTTCTTCTTCTTCTTCTCTCTCTCTCTCTCTCTCAAAAATAAATAAAGATTTAAAAAATAAAAAAAAAAAAAACTGGTCCTTACCCACATAAAGAGAAGAACAGGCACAGATGTCCAACCAGAGCTGGAGGACCCACTGCTATGAGGCTATACTGGGAAAAGTTGCTTTGGGAGGTGGGGGACGCTAACTTATATGGCCCCTCGGTGCAGGGTCTTGACGTGGCAGGCCTTCAGGGTTAAATACTGACTCTGAACCCATGAACACTGTGTAAAGTGTCCACAACTGCAAATACCAAACCTATGAATGATATAATTTGCAAATTGACTTTTAAAAATACTACATAGTCCAGGGGAGGCAAGAGACATTATTGAATGCTCAAAACTATGTCAGATGAATAAGGCTTAATGGAAAGAGAGCTCTTTAGCCTTGAAAAGTCAAACAAAACGTCAATAATATGTCATCACTGTATTCAAAAAATCTTAAGGTTATCATGGCAGAAGTTATGAGAATTCTAAGAAGTATACTGAGATAATCGAAGTGGTAAAACCACAGGTACAAGGGGTGGAAAGGAAGATACTGATTCAAACAACAATTTCTCAACAATTTTAACTGCTCAGAAATGGAGAGAGAGCTACCTCATAAGGCAGTGAGTTTCCTGTCATTGTCACGCTCGTTCTAAGATGAGGGGCATCTGGAGCTGCAGAGATGTCTGCATATGGAAGAGCTTGCATTTTGTTGGGTTCTTAGCGATTTTTTCCAGGGAAAAAAGTGCTAAGCTTTTTGCCATGTAGTATTTTTATCCTAACCTCACAGCAAATCTGGAAAATAGGTGTCATTATCCCTGCTCTATAAATAAGAAATCAGAAGCTCTGAGTTGTTACATAATATAATCAGAGATATACAGAAATTGCAGGCAACAGGTGGCATCACTGGCTAGCTGACTCCATGCTCTAACCAGAATGTGACACTGTCACCGACTCTGAAAGTCTGTAATTTGATGGAACACCCCCCCGCAAAACATCAAATGTGATGAGAAACCTACAAAGAGAAGAAATATCTCCAAGATCAAAGTGACAGTTGTGTTGTTGTTGTTTTTTTTATTCCACATGCCATGAAATGCCGTTTGAAGTTTGGAGCTCTTCATTTTCTGAAGACTTCTAGAACACAGTGTGCAAATGCCTCCAGTCTTCTTTCCATTTGCTTCTTCCTATTCCACAACCTTCCCCCCTTCTCACCTCCAAGTATCCAGAACTCCCATGCTGCCTAGGATGGAACAGATCTCACTGGTGTCTTGAAGCCATTCTGGATGTCACCTCTTCCTCATTGTATTTTAAGAGAAATGGCTAGAGACAGAAATGTTTAGGCCAAAGGAAGGTACCACAATGATGGAACTTCTGGCACCATGAGAAAGATTCTTTTATACAGGAGATCTTTCCAGCATACCCAACCATACCACAGAGGGCACCACTGAGTGCCCTATGGTGAAGTTGGTCCTCCTCTTAAATAGTATCAATATAAGCACTTTTCAGCAATAATTTTCCTGGAAAATACAGATTCATCTACTTATTCTTTGGAGAAAGATTTGCAAGTACTCTTTCACAAGGAGAAGTGTGCTAAGTCCGATCATCACTTCTTTGATCCTTGTAGAAATAGGAACCGAGGTCCCAAGATTCTGACTCACCATCCAATGCCCTGACCCTGAGCAACCTAGCCCAGTCCTGGTTCTAAGCAAGTTGGCATTCTTCTGTTTGCTCTCTCCCCATTGTTTTTGATTTTGCACACCCTGAGTCATCTCTGCATATTCCACATGACCAGCTGGATAGCCAGTATCCAGCTCTGTGTCACTTGCCTTGATAGATGTGTGTCCACTTAAGCATCTGCTTGGGGCACCCGTTTCTCCACCCCAAGGAGGGCCAGCAACTCTCCATCTTCCCTTACTTATCTTCAGCACTCGGCCCATTGGGATGTTACTAGCAAAGCTTTTCCCTTTCTTGTAATGGATCTGTCTGAACATGTAACTCTATCCGTTTACTTCGGACAGCATTTTCAGCTCTGTGTAATCTCCAAACAGATAAATAATTTTCACTTGTGCATTCCAATGAGTTGGGGAAACATTCAGGGTTCAGAGGTATAGCTAGAAATATTTCCAGAAAGATGAGTCAAATAATGTTGGAGGTGACTGGGAAAGAGAAGAAAGGGTCCTGCCACACCACTCGTGAGCCAGCAGTCCTGATGTGCACTTCGGGGTCACTGTTTCCAGTTTGCAAGTCCTTGGCTGCTGAAATGAAATGTCTGTCTCTTTGTTCTGCTTCCCACTTTCTCCTCTTTCTCTTCCTCCTACTTCTCTCTCCTCTAATTTCCCACCTCCATGAAGGACATTGCCTATTGGCCACTGGTAACCCACTAAGCCTAGCTTAGTCTATTAGGAGATTCCTTTTCTGTAAGGAATCCCCTACATTTGCCAGAAGAGTGATTACTTTCTAACTAAGGGTGAATGTCCTCTTCTCCAAGGATATCAATGGGGAAATGGCCAGAGGGGACCCTTCACTTTTCTTCTTCACTTTCAGGAACAAAAAGTTTCCAAACTATCCAACAAAACTATTTTGAGACACCACTCATAGAAAGACATCCCAGTGTGGTCCAAAATAAATGGAGGATTTGCCTGTACAATAGCTTCAAGATGCCTTAAAGCTGTCAAAAATGGCAGAATGGTTGGACACTCATCAGAGAATTCAGTTCACCAAGCCCACAAACTGCAGAGCCTTAAAAACTGCAAGAGTAGAGGTGAATAGTTTGATTGACTTTGACTCCAAAAGTGAACAGGAGGAGAAGTGCCTCCCAGCCACGATGAGGTACGCAGAGCTCTGAAGAACAGGAACCAGCCTCGGAGCAGTGTTCTGACACAGGGTTGCTTTGCATCATCCAGGTCATTTGCAAAGCTTTAGCAGAAAGTATTTTTTGAGTGTGAGAAAACTGTAGAAACTATGCTTGTAACAAGCCGGACAGAGCTCACCTGTCTGTAGGGAACAGGGCACATTGGCTTCAGGACCAGGCCTGCTTCTGGAACCACAGCAGCACTCCTACATGAAGCCTTTGCTCCTTAACATTAGAAGCAACTCCAGTCTCAAGTGCCAGTTCAGCCACCTGACCAGAAGCCTCAAGCTCTCTCAAAGCCAAGACTCCCCAAGCTCTTCCCATCTCTATAGCCCCACACATTCTGCTTGTTCTCCTTCCTCTCTCTCCTCCCACCATTCTGGCTACTCTTTCCCCAGCCTCCTCCTCTCCTGCCCAGCCCTTACCTGTTCATGTTTTCAAGCCTCTCTCTGGCTCACTGCTTCTCTCAATCTTTATACCCTTCCTGGACAAACTCGCCCATTCTCATCGCTTAAACCCACACACTGAATTCTCCCAAATCCACAGCCCTAGGTTGGAACTCGAGCTCACTGTTCACCACTTCTGCACTTGCCAAGGGTCCTTCCTACCCTGCACATCCTGATTTCCTATTGTTTTTTTTCCTTTTTCTTTAATTTTTTATTTTTTTAAAAATACATCCAAATTAGTTAGCATATAGTGCAACAATGATTTCAGGAGTAGATTCCTTAGTGCCCCTTACCCATTTAGCCCATCCCCCCTCCCACAACCCCTCCAGTAACCCTGTTTGTTCTCCATATTTATGAGTCTCTTCTGTTTTGTCCCCGACCCTGTTTTTATATTATTTTTGTTTCCCTTCCCTTATGTTCATCTGTTTTGTCTCTTAAAGTCCTCATATGATTTCCTATTTTTTTAGCCCCTTCTGCTGAAATACCCCCACTGCCCCTTCAGTGTCTGACCTGGAAATTGTGCTGAGTCAAGAAGGCAGCGTGTTGAGGTGAAAAATGCATGGGCCTTGAAGGTAGGCAGGGTTCAAGTTCTTTCTCTACCATTGTGTGTCTCTGGATCACCAGTCTCTACTCTCGATTTCCTCATCTGGACAATGAGACCAGAGCTACACAGTTCATATGAGGATTAAATAAGGTAAGACACGTGAATTATTTTGCACAGGACTTCACTCACAATCGGCCTTGAACAAGTGGTACTAATATAATAATAACAACAACAATAACAATAATACAATAGCTGAAGCAGCAACCATAAAAACATGATAAGTGGGGATTGCCATGCCCCTCTGCCAGTGTCCTTCTTCCCCAGCCCAGGTTGGCCTGTCAGCCATCCCCAAAGCCTCTGCATCCTTCAGTCCTTGTGCCACTCAGGCCCCTCTCCACCTCATGTGTGCTCTCATAATTACACGAAATCTCTTTACTACCCCCAAGGAACCCCCACAGGAGGCAGGAAGTTCCAATAATAATAAAAAACCATCAGATGTGCACCAGGCAACAAACTTATTTCTCCACTGGCTTCTCAAAAAGCTTACTTTTGGACCCTCCTCTGCTCTCAGCTGCTTAGGTAGATCAGTACAGCCGCACTGGCTCAAGGGCCTTGGGAGTGGCGAGTGAAGCAAGGGGCCGTCAGTGGGGTTCAAAGAGGAAAACAGGACACGGCATAACTGAAGACAGCAGAGATGCTACCATAGGTTGCACATTCTGCCCTTGACTGTGGAGCCAAAGGCTCTTAAATGGACCTTGTTATCTACCTGCTATCAACCTCAAAGGGTAAGGATGTCCTACGAGCACCCTGATGTCCCTTAGAAACACAAAAGGAACGTCTATTATGACCTGATAGAAGCCTTTGGGGTCTCCATCCTTTCAGTTTGTAGGTATTTTCACTTCTTAATTTTTAACACCCATTGAAGGAACTATATTTCATAACTTTTCACCAACTTCTCTTTCTCACCTTCAGATAACGCCCCCTTCTTTCCAGAATTCCATGATTTAGTGAACAAAGACATGTTTGTTTTTAATTTTTAATATTTCTTTAATCCCCACAAAGACATGTTAATGCCATCCATGCCACTCATGCCCTCAGAGATGAGTCACACTCTCTACCACTGTTCCTCTTTTCAGTCAGAGGAGCCATACTCCAAGAAAGCACCATGTTCCTAATTTAACTGGAGCTTAATATAGTGCCAGGCAACTGGGGCTAATCAACTTCCCAATATGGTACCCAACTCTACATATCACTTAAACCTGTGCTGGCCAACCTTTTTCTCTTTTCTCTTCTCAGTACACATTGAAAATAATACCCTTTGTATGGCTCCCTGAGGTAAACAGATGATGCTGTTCACAGCTGGAGGTAACTAAGCCACAGCTCTGGAGGTGGGGAGGGGGTGGCCAGGACCTGCAAGGCCGCCCCTAAGAATTGAGGAGATCCATATCTCAGACACACCTGTAATCCATTTGTAGCGTCTCAGCATGCCCTGGCACCCCCGTTGAGAAGCACTACCTAAAAGATTATCTTATTGCCTGAGAGACCAATAGAATGTTCATTCCTTTAAATAAGATCTTCTCTTCAGAAAGTCCCAAGTCTATTTTTCACCCCAGCATTAGCATCTCTGAAATATGTTTCCCATTCAGTAGTTAGTGCTTTGTCATGCTCAGCAAGGAAGATGGCCTGGTGGCCATGGTAAAGAATCAGGAGCCATGTGGATGCTGAATTTGTGATTCAGCAGCCACAGCTTCTGACTCATTCACATTGGATGACCTGTGGAAAACCACTGGACTTTGACAGGCCCTAATCAGACGAGCCAGAAAATGATATCAGAATAGGTTTCTACTGGTAACCAAACACTGTGTGAAAATTGAGACTTCCTGAGCAGATAAATTAAAAGCAAGCTCTACAGGAGTAGCATGACGAAAGCCATATGTTGAACTTTAGCAGATGCAAGACAGAAAATAACCATATCCTATAATATCACACAGTGTCACAGCCTTGCACTCCTATAAACTGCTGAACTGTGTCAACAAAGGCACCTGGCAACTGTCCTTTCTGTGTCAAAAGCATTAAGTTGTAAAGTCTGTGGATTCTGAACCCAGGCAGACCCAGGATGGAATCCTGACTCGAAACCATGCCATGTGATGGTGGGCATGTTTCTCACAGGAGTCTCAGCTGTCTAATCTGTAAAATAGGAATAAATGTATTCTCTTTTAATTATCTCACAGATACCAAAACAAAAAGAAAAAAACTGACAGAAATCCAGTAAGGATTCTTGACCTTTAAAAAAAAAAAAACCCAAGAACAAAGGAGAAGATGCTACTGAATAAACACTCCCTGGATAAACACTAGAGGCCATTTATCCGAAGCCAAGAGTGAGACAGGGAGGCCTCAATCACCACCCCAGTTTTACATTAGAACCGAAGTAGTCACAGAAAACAAATTAGGTATAAAAATTGGAAAGGAGAAGTTCCAGTTTCAGACCAACATGGAGTAGATGTATTTTTCCTATTTTCCTTGTTAACACCTGTTTTACTTCTGCCAAAATGTTTCTCCTATGCCTCCTAAAAACCCTGAGCATTATATGTGCAACAAGCATAGGATTCCTAAAGGTAGTGAGAAGAATTCAGACTGGCTAGGGACCTTGTAACCCAAGGAACACCATGACAGTGAGTTCCCTGGGTTTTCTTTTTGCCTCACATATCTCAGACTGGGTGCAGAAGAAGCCAACGACTCAGAAACATCAATGGGAACAGATTTTTTAAAAATCCCTCAAAAACAAGCTCTCTTTAGCAAAAGGAACAGGAAAGGGACAACTTAGCAATACAGAGGTGTCTAGACAATAACTTCCCCATCCAGGAAAGATACCATGAAAAAGTCATGACCACACCCCCTTTGGTAAAAGCTGAGTGGGAAGCCTAGTCTTTCACCTTCCCCTGACTGTGACATGGAGCCCTAAACCATCTACCCACCCACAGGTCCTCCACTGCAAGTACAGTATCAGAAAAGCCTAAATGGGAATCTGGGATTTTGATTCATGCCTAGCTATACTGAGTACCTTCCCCATAGAGTCAGTGAAGGCCATGTAAGAATTTTGAATTTTGATCCCCAAAAAATGGTAGTAAGGTGACCTTTCTCATCCAGCCTAGTGGGGAGTCAGGATTTTCACCACCATCCTGTGGGAGCAACGACTCCTAAATTGTGTGGTGTCAATGGAGGTCTCATGTGGAGCAAACACAAGGCACTTCTGCCTTGTTTCTCCCTACCAGGGTGGTATCATCTGAGGCCTAGTGGGGAGCCTGAATTTCCACCCCACCCAAGGAATTACATGGTGTCCTTTCCCAATCCTTCCACTCCCACTCCAGGGTGTCAACAGAGGTTAAGTGGATTTCCACATCTACCTGGCAGTAATGAGGCAGGACCTTCATTTCACTTCAGACAAGGCTTGCTAAAACAGACTTAAGGAAGACCCAGAGCCTCATAACATAATACCAAAAATGTCCAGGATACGATAAAAAATTACTCAGCATACCAAGAAAAATCTCAACGTGAGTAAGAAAAGACAATCAATGGATGCCAAAACCAAGATGACACAAATATTGGAATTATCTGAAAAATATTTTAAAGTAGCCATCATGAAAATACTTCAGTGAGTAATTATGAGCACACTTGTAACAAATGAAAAAATAGTCTCACCAAGAAATAGAACATACAAAAAGAACCAAATGGACATTTTAGAACTGAGGTATACAACAACCAAAATTACAAGTCAGTAGATTGGCTCAACAAGAGAATGGCAAAACCAGAGGAAACAATCAAAGAACTTAAAGATAGAATAGCAGAAAATACCCAATCTGAACAACAGAAAGAAAATAGACTATAAAAAATTTAATGGAACCTCAGGGACATGTGGACAATAACAAAAGGTATAGCATTTGTACTTTCAGAATCCTAGATCTAGAAAGGAAAAATGGGGTGTGTAAAAAAAAGTACTCAAAGAAATAATACTGAAAATGTACCAAATTTGGCAAAAAATGTAAACTTCCAGATTCAAGATTTTGAGAGACTACAAAAAGGATAAACCCAAAGAAATCCACACCAAGTCATATCATAACAAAACTTCTGAAAATTAATGACAAAGAAAATGTCTTGAAAGCAGCTAGAGAAAAGTAACACCTCACTTACACAGAGAAAACAATTCAAATGACAGTGGATTTCTCATCAAAAACCACGAAGACCAGAAGGAAGTGGAAAAACATTTTTCAAGTGCTAAAAGAAAAGAACTGTCAACCCCAAATTCTATAGCCAACAAATTTATCCTTCAGAAACAAAAGGGAAATAAAGACATTCTCAGATGAAAGAAAGCTAAGAAAATTTGTTGCCAGCAGATCTATCCTAAAAGAATGGCTAAGGGAATTTCTCTTAAAATAAAGGAAATTATTTTTTTTTTAAATCTGGAATACCTGAAAGAAAGGAAGAAAAATGGAAAGAGCAAAAATATGGGTAAATATTAATAGACTTTCCTTCTGCTTTTAGGTTTTCTAAATATTGTCTAATGTGGTTCTCAATGTATATAGAAGAAATGTTTAAGACAATTTTATGTGGTGGAGGACAAACAGGCTTTAAGAGAGGTAAAGTGTATATACATCACTCAAAACTGACAAATTTTGGTAAGTTATTTATGTATATTTTAGTGTCTATGGCAACCACTAAAAAATGTATTCAAAAAGATACACTCATGTGGACTACAAATCAAGCTGGAATTCTAAAAATAAGTTTATGTAGCCCAGAGTAGGTAGAAAAAAAGAAAACAGAAATAAAATATAGAGGTGACAAACAAAATAAAAATATAAAATGTCAGACATATGCCTTAGCACATAATCACACTAAGTGTAAATGGTCTAAATAAACAAAGATCAGCAGAGTGGCTGAAAAAATGCATAACCCAACTAGATCCTATTTACAATAAACTGACTTCAAATATAAAGATACAAGTAAGTTGAAAGCAAAAGGATAGAAAAAGATACATCAAGCAAATCTTAATCAAAAGAAAGCAGGAGTGGCTATATTATCATCAGGTAAAATAAGTGTCAGAGCAAAGATGATTACCAAGGACAGAGAACAACAATGTATAAAATAAAGGAGTGAACCCATCATGAACACACAGTAATCTCGTTTATGGATAATTGATATCTTTGTAATTTTGTATCACATCTTTCTATTTGCTCAACTCTCTTTTTGTGCCCTTTTGTAATGTCATGTTTTTCACATCTAGGTTATGCTCATTTCTTGATTTATGAGCACAACATAGTTAACAAATATTCTGAGGGAGATAATTTGAAACTATGAAAACATCCTGTTTCCCCTTAAGGTTTCACCTACTAATTTTAATGTTCTGCATGTTGCCTGCAGCTACTATTACTGTGATCTTCTAATGGAAATGTCCTATTTCCCTCATTCCTTCTACATTTATTTATATTTTTTAAAGTTTATTTATTTTGAGAGAGAGAGAGAGAGCTAGCACGTTTAAACAGAGGAGGGGCAGAGAGCGAGGGAGAGAGAGGATCCTAAGCAGGCTCCACACTGTCAGTGCAGAGTATGGGGCTCGATCCCATGAACCACGAGATCATGACCTAAGCCCACATCAAGAGTCAGGCACTTAACTGACTGAGTCACTCAGGAGCCCCGCTTCTACATTTACTAATTGGAATTCTGATTCTTTTTTATAGCTACACAGAAGCTAATTGTAAAGCTGAAGCTTGTTTATACAAACAGTCTCCTAAACAAGGGCACTTAAAGTGTTTTTGTTATCATACACGATGTAATAAAGTAATCGTATCCTTGCACATTACAGATTTGTACCTCACGGTTGTGAAAGTATATCTTAGCATTTTCTTATATTTACAGTGAGAAATACTAAAATGATGAGAAATGCATTTGTAATTTTGTTACATAATGCCAAACTGCCCTCCATAGGACATACCATGAGAAATTCGATCTAATAGAGAGAATATACAGCATTAAATCCAAGGACTGAAGAATACACATTATTTCCAAGCAAATTCACAGGAACATTTATGAAAACTGACACATATTTGGCCGTAAAACAAGCCACAATATACTTCACGTATTGGTGTCATACAGACTACATTCTCTGATCAGCTCAGCTCACAATGTAATTAAACTTAAAAGTCAGTAAAAAGATAATTAGAAACACTCATAGTTCTGGGAATTAAGAAATATGTATCTAAACAATTCATGTGTCACAGACAAAATTAGAAAATATTTAGAACTGTATGATAAAAAGCATACTCTATACCACGTGGGACATATCATATATAAGATGAAGATAAATCTGTTTTAATAGGAAAATTTCTAGTCCAGAAAGCCTTTAATAGAAAAGAAGAAAGGCTGAATATTAATGGGCTAACCATTCAGTTAAAAAACTAAGAGAAAAGAATGATAGAATAAATCTATAGAAAGTAAGAGGAAGAAAATAATAAAGATTATATAGAAAAATTAATGAAATATAAAACAAAGCCAGTAGTTCATTTTTTAAAAATGAACCCCAATGAAATCAACAAACTTTTGGCAAGACTGTTTCCAAAAAATAGAGGGACCAGGCATAAACAAACATTAGGAATGAAAAAGGCAGCAGAAATTCAAATGATAACGTGGGGTATCATGAGTACCTTCATGCCAATAAATTTGATAAGAAAAAGTTGACAAATTCCTGGAAAACACAACTTAACAAAATTGACTGAAGAAAAAAATAAAGTCTAGCTGTCCTAAAACTGCTAAATAAACGGAATCTGTATTTAAGTACTTCACACTAACATATATACTGACAAAACATAAGCCATCATAACAGGTCCAGATGATTTACAAACAAGATCCACTGAACATTTATGAAACAAAGAATTGCAGTCTTAAAAAAAGTATCCCAAGGAATAGTTTCAAAAGGGAATGCCCCTCAAATCATTTTACAAGCTCAATAACAAAAATTTAATAACAAAACTTCAGTAACAAAATGTAATAAGAATACTACTGAAAAATTAATATGTTAACAAACTGAATCCAGCAATGTATAAAAAGGTAATAGAAACCAACATCTCATCTCATCAAATGTATAACAATTTAATACACTTTAATACTCATCCATAATAATAAAAATAAATTGGCAGGCTGGTAGTAGAAGAGAATGCCTTTGACTTTCTTTTTAAAAAAATCTACAGAAGACATATCTCCCTTTAAAATAATAAAAAAAAAAAGACAAGAATTTCTTCTTCTACTCACTACTGTACTATAGATCACAACCAGTGCTGTTAAACAAGAAAAATAAATAGTAAATATGAGGATGAAAGTAAAAAACAAAAGTGTCAATATTCAAATACGGTATGACTGCCAAATAGAAAGCCCCAAAGAAATTATAGACATCCATTAGAATTAATAAGTGAATTTAGCAAGGCTAGTATATACAAAATCAATATTTAAAGGTCAATTATATTTCAATGCACCAGGAAGAAAATCTGAAAATAAAACTTTAAGATACATATTGCTTACTATACCATCAAAAATATGAAATACTTAGGAATAAATATAACGTAAGATATGAAAACCATTTTGTAGGTAAAATCATAAAAACTACACTGAAGGTAGTAAAGAAGGCCTGAATAAATGCTTATGGATAGAGGGCTCAGTTTTATAAAAATGTCTGTTTTCTTGCAGATCTATATATAGGTTTAATGTCATTCTAATCAAATTCCATCATTTTGTGTGAATTTCACAAACTGATTCTAAAAGTTATGTGAAAGAGTAATGGACCAAGAACAGTGAAGACAGTATAGAAAAAGAATGAGGTACTTGACATGCTCTATAAATGTCAAGACAGCACACTAGCACATAGGGACAGGCAAGTTGGTTTACGTATGTTTTTCAAATGGAGATACTAGGAGCAAACATACACAACCGTTGATTTCGTCCCCTGTCATGGCACCAATCACAAGAAATGAATGAATGAATGAATGAATGAATGAATAGAAAGAAAGGAAAGGAAAGGAAAGGAAAGGAAAGGAAAGGAAAGGAAAGGAAAGGAAAGGAAATAAAGAAAGAAAAGAAGAAATATTTGAAAGTAGAGAAAGGGGCAAGGGACTAAAAAGGAAGCACACATTGGGGCACCTGGGTGGTTCAGAAGCATCTGACTTCAGCTCAGGTCATGATTTCGTGGTTTGTGAGTTCGAGCCCCACATTGGTCTCTGTGCTGACAGCTCAGAGCCTGGAGCCTGCTTCGGATTCTGTGTCTCCCTCTCTCTGTGCCCCTTCCCTGCTCACATTCTGTCTGTCTGTCTCTCTCTCTCTCAAAAATAAATAAACATTAAAATTTTTTTTCAAAAGCAGGCACACATTAATAATAATGATCATGGTAATAACAGTAGTGATAACAATAGCTAACATCTATTGAACACCAAATTTGTGCAGGGTATTCTGTTAAAGACTCGTGTGGAGTCATCACATTTAATTCTCACAACAACAATGTAGGGTAAATGCTCTATCATTTGCCTCTTTTACAGATGAGCAAGTCACCCAAGATCACCGAGTTGGCAACATCCCAGGCAGTCGGGCTCCAACGCATGGGGCTCTAACTCAGCCTGGTGACAAGTTTCCTCCCTGCCCCAAACCATCTCTACCCTAGATGTGACATCTTGCACATACATTTATTAAGCAGTTTGAGAACCCACTATTTTAAAAGTTATGGGTAAAATGCAAATACTTCTGGGACTATCCTGAGCCTATTAGTCATTCAGGCCTTAATGTGACTTCATTCAGTAGAGTAGCTTCTTCCCAGCAAAGCCATTTGTGTTGAAGGACTAAGAACTGGTGTAGGGCATAGAGGCAGGGAGAGCCTGTTGAAGCCTCTGATAATAAGAACATATATTAGGGACATTGCAGAGGTTAAATGAACAGGATTTAACAACTGCTTTTATCACCTTCAGTAAAATCGGGCAGAAAAAGTTAGGCAAGAGCGTACCCATCTTAAGTACCTATGTATCAACACACAATGGAGGGGACATGTCAAAAACAATCACTGAGGATAATTCCCTTCCCCCTCATTTCTGGAGGGAGTAGAGTTTTAAACTTATACAGAAACGTGTACACAAAAATAGAAATAGAGTCTCCTGTGGATTCTGCAGTGCTGTGTTCCTGAGCAAACTCCTATTCAGTACAGCTAAGGAGTAGGGTTCACCTTGGATTCTGCTTATTTTTATTCAAGTTCCTCTTGTCCTATGGGGTTCCTGGTCAAGACAGGTTGGCATCTGCACGGTGCATCATTCTGTTCAGCATCACACTCAGTGTCCCTTTAAACAAAGCAGGCCTGTCCATGGCCTGTGGATACCCTGTGGCCATCAGAGCAGTCTTGGCAACCTCCTCTGCTCTGCAGCTCCCTCAGTCATGAGGGAGCTTCCGGGTCAGCCCCGACAGCCAGCTCTGCTGGGGGGCAAGGCTTGTGCTGCACAGAGGGGAACAGGGAGCGAGGGGCTGGATTCCTCCCTCACCCCTTCTCCCACTGCGCACTTGGAGTGGGGTGGGGAGGTCTAGTCTGTTAGAGGGATACCTGCTCTCCTCACTCCCCATGGCCTGGCCTGCAGGAGGGAATAAGAAATAGTTAACTGCCCACTGTAGGTTCTGGCTTCTTCTGTTGCTAACCCAAACCAGTCGATCATGCCCTCTGTATTACTGGGAGAGACCAACCAGCATGGCACTGCCATTCTCACAAAAACAAGAATCCTGCCCAAAATGTCTCACCCTTTCTCCCTCCCTAGTCCTCTGCTTATGGAGTTTGGGGGGTGGGGTGGGTGAGGGTGTTGGTAATGGTGAAGGAAATAGAGACCGTTTCACCAACTGTTAGTAAGCTCTGGTCAGGGAGGAGACAGTGCGTGGGCAGGAGTGTTCACCGACAGCTATCTTTAGAACATGGAGTTAGTTGGTAGTGCCTGTGGGTTCCTGCCATGGGCCCCAGTGCCACCTCTAGGCTCAGAGATGAAACCTGATAACACACATATCCAGCAAAGAGAGGGTAGAGTCATCTCTCTCCGAGGAGCTAAAGAGCCTTGTTTCCTGCCACGTGGGAAACGCTGAGTGAGCAAACAATCTGTGCAGTCCCATGGGCTGTGTGCTCAGAAGGGGAGCCCCATTTGGGGTTTAATGCTCTGCAGTTGCCGTTTTGAAATTCTTAATACTTTTTTCTTTGAATTTCTGTTTTGTAAGTGTTACGGGCTGAATTCCGTCCCCTCCCAAATGTATATGTTGAAGTCTTAACTCCCAGCACCTCAGAATATGATCTTATTTGGAAATAAGACAGTTGCAGATGTAATTAGTTAAGATGAGGTCATACTGGAATGAGGTGGGACCTAATCCAACATGTCTGGTGTCCTTATAAAATGGGGAAATTTGGACACAGAGACAGACACAGACAGAAAGAAGATGCAAAGGCACATTGAGATCACCTTCTACAAGCCAAACAATGTCTGAGACAACCAGGAGATGAGGGAGGGCATAGAAAAGATTCCCCGCCCCCATCCCACAGCCCTCAAGAGGAACCAACCCTGAAGACACCTTGATCTTGGACTTCTAGCTCTAGGAAACAAATGCAGTAAGCAAAGTCTGATAAGCCAATGCATGGAGCATCAGGAGCTTGGAGCCTCCTGCCACCTCCCTGCATCCTTTGACTAGATTCTGGGCTGCCCCTCTCCTGCTACCACTTGTTGACCCCCCTCCCACCCTGCTCCCCACGTGGGAAACATCAGGAGGTGCGTACATCTCATGCACTGAGTCAAAGTGCCCACACTGGATGAGAGTTGCACTTGCCCTACAAGTATCCTTGTGCCCTGGAGAAAGGGAAATTAAATGGCAAATAAAAACCCATGACAGGTTTAAAGAAAGACCATAGAAACAAGGAAAACATTTTTTCCCTTCTTTTTAGACAAAAGCCACCAAGTTTTTGTCTTGCACAGAACCGCACAAAGGATGTAGCCAGTTTTATGGGAGAGAAGAATCAAGTCTCAACACATTCAGAGAAGCAAAAGCAAAAAACAGAGGGAAGAAGCACAGACAGCTTGAAGCCCCTGGTTCCAGCTGTTCCTGAAGCCAGGTACAGGGGCTTGAGACTTCTCTGACAAACACCAATATCCTCATAATACATTTCTAATTTATTTAAGAAATGTTAGCTGTTAAAAGAGTTAGCTGCTCCATAGCCTACAACAAAAATAATCCTCACTGATCATGGCATGGATAATATGAGATTTTCAATTCTCCAAATCTGAAATAGCACAATTTTTTTAATTAGCTTCGTACACCAATTTTGAAATAATATGAATCCAACGTTTTTGGAAAATTTCTCTGGGGTCACATCATTTCCGATCTCTCTGGCTGAATGAATTATAAACTATGTTTCCCATTAAGATCACATGATAGAACCATTTTAGCTATTAAGGACAACCCACCATCATTTTAACAAAAGCTCATAAATCATGCTGCTGTATTTGTACTCGTACCTTGTGTGGGTTCTTTAACATTCACTATTATTGTAACTCAAAATCTTTCTTATATCTTAACAGCAGTATCATCCAAACATTCATTAAGCAATAGTAATGCTAGCAGCCATAATACTTTGGACCAGAAATGAGATATAATAGCATCCTATGAAGAAACAAGACAAGTAGCTTTGTGTGCTGAACGTTTAGTTTAGCAGACAGCACCAGGACAGCGATTACGGAAAATGCTAGAAAAGTAAAAGCATCATTAAACGTGGTGCACCTTTAAGTTTACAGAAAGTAGTTACATACACCCAAAGATAATGGAAATTTTGCTGCTACCACAGCTGCCTAGGAATGTCATATAATATGCCCCAGGCTCCAAAAGTTGAAACTTACACACTTCAAGAATGTATTCTCACCACTTTATACACTTTCATAACTTTATTTATCAAAGAGTTATTTATAGGAAAATTAGTCTTGAATTATGTAAGATTTGGATTAGGCAAGGCCTTCGGGAATGTGCCCTCACATACAATGTGACCACTCCGAACCCCCTCCTTCTTGGCTTGGGGACCCAAGCATAAGGCTATGCCAGGGGAGTGTGTCTGGGACAAGCTCTCCTAGCTTCTTGGCTCGTCATCAAAGCCCATCAAAGGGCAGCCCCCCCCCCCCCATCACCAGCCTGGAAAAGGCAAAGCTGAGAAAACATCCTCCCAGGAGTGGTGGCCAGCACTCGGGTCCCCATCTCACACCAGAACACTTTCCAAAGAGTGAGAGGCCGGTGCTGGACAGGGGGACTGGCTCTCAGCTTCCTCACACACACCAAGGATGCCCAGAGTTCGGGTCCAAGGCGGGGTCGCCCGGCAAGCACCTCCTGTTTTCCTTCCTCATCACGAGAAACAGCAATGTCATCACATGAGAAGCCTCTTGGAAGAAACCCATTTTCCCCCTACAATGAGCAGATGCCACACAGATTTGGTGCATCATTTGTAAACGATTTCAAAGTTTATTTGTCTACTCCAAGGAGATTACTGGAATCTCCAACTTCATTTTAATGTAATTGTTTCCATGCTGCATAGGAAGTTCTGCAGCCACAGTAATCACCTCTGATGTACAATTAGAGGCTGAGAATCTGCATCCCTGCTTGAAGGCACCCTCTGTGCTAAGGCTGCTACCTTTCAAGCCTGTGAACTTCTGCTACAACTGCACTCAGCAGAAGTTTACCGAGAGTCTGCTGGGTGCCAAGCAGGGGCTCAGCCCCACAGAGGAAGCAGAATGCACAGTGAGACATAATCTCTGCCTTCAACAAGCTGATGTCCCACCACTGTGGCTTTCATATTTCTGTGGCAACGCTATCTTCATATTTCTGTGGAAAACGCTATCTTCAGATGACTCTTATAATCCCACACAGACTGCTGTTTAAAACAGCAAAACGTACAACTGTGTTGTTGAAATGAGAGGGCAGAGTTCTAGTAATCTCCCCCTGACCCCTCAAACTCTCCCCATGGGGGCAGGACCCCCAAAGAACCCCTCTATGAGAACAGTACGCAAATCCAGAGCTCATAAATTTTCAATAATTCCTAAAAGATGCAAAACCATGGCAAGCTTTAACAAAAATAAAATGCTCCAAGAGAGTGTAAATACCAATTAACTAATAAAACCAAAGCCTAAGAAATTTGAGCAAGATTGTTCAAAGCTGAACTGTTCAGCTTCAGGAACATTCCAGGAGCCTGATGAAGGTAGGCCAGCAGGAGAACCAAAGGAATTCTTTCCCTTCTTTGTGGCCAAGCCCCTCACAAAGAACTTTGCACCAGTGTCTTACCTTTCTCAGAAAGGGGAGAGAACAAGCCTTCTTACACTCCAGCTAACATCCCTTTCTTTCAGCCCTGTCCACTCTATCCCGGCAACCTTCTCCCTGCCAGGTTCACTCACTCCCCAGGTGACCTCATCCAGCCCTCAGTTTTAATGTCATCCACCTGCCGATGGCTCCATTCCCAGCCCCGCCCTCTCCCCTGAATTCCAGGTGCATGTTTCTAGTGCCTGTCTGCTATCTCCACCTGCCTGTCTCCTGAGACATCAGCTTAGCAAATCTAACGCAGAACTCTGCGTTTTCTCCTCCTCCCTCCTCCGGCCGTCCCCTTCTTGTGAAAGGACACCCTTTCTACGCCACCACAACTCACACCCAGACACTGCAGCAGCCCCGACACCTCTTGTGCCCCCGCACCTGCCTCCCCATAGCCCCTTCCAATCACAGCACCACAATGAGCTTAGACAGCATCGGTTTCTTAAAAGCAGCAACCAATTCCCCTCCCCCACCCTCCTTCGGCTAAGGCCCCTGCCCACACACGGAGCTCACGCCTGCCTTGGGACCTTTGTATTAGCTCCTCCATCTGCCTAGAACGTTCTTCCTACACATCTATGCCTGGTTGACTCCTTTTGGCATCCAGATCTCAGCTTCAAGGTGGCCTACTCGGAGATGCCTTTTTTGACCACCCGTGAATCACCCTCCCAGACATCTCTTTATTTTATATTAAACATAGCCCTTATTATATCCAGTATTTCCTTTCATTTATTTGTGCACTGAATGTCTCCTCTTGCTATTAGTAGGCTGTAAGTTCTGTGAAGCTCTGTAAGCTCTGTTACCACTGCTGTAACCCCAGGGCTTAGAACTATGCCTAGTCCATAATAGACATTCACTGAGTAGATGGATGAGTGGACAGTAAAATGCCTCCTACCTCTTGCAACAACTGTTGGTGCCCAAGTTTTTGTAATTAGGATGGGCCTGTCAATCACAGTTACCACAACTCTTATCATGGCAATGGGTCCAAGGTCTGGCCATGTGAACCAAGCAGAGCAAGTGACAGGCCCCCTGAAGAGCCATGTACATGGATGCTAACACAAAGAAACTTCTTTCCTCTGAGCAAGAATGATACACGTCTGCAACCACCTAAGGCCGCATCCTTCTCCCCAGCCTACAGAGACAAAGCAACAACAACATTGACAGCAAACCTCACACAGTGATGACAGTGCTGTGAGCCAGGTGTTGCCCTACACAGTTACACACATTTGCTAATGTAAGGCTCTCAAGAACCCATGAGAGGACCGCCATTATTACCATGGAATTTCTCCAGATGATGAGACTGAGATCCAGGGAGGTTCATTAATTTGTTCAAGGTCACATAGCCATCTGGTTCCAGAACTATGCTCCAAACCCCTGTGTTCTATTGCCTCTGACAACAGGAAAGAATGAGGCCAGCCCAGAAGAATAGCAGTCAGAAATGGTGGCTGGCGTGGTCCCACAATCAGTTGTGTCTGTGGCCTGTGTTACCTCTGGGTTTTCTAGTCTCAGGAGTGAAAGTATTCTCCTGGGTGTCTACCACTCTATCACTTGCAACTGGAAGGATCTTGACAGATGCAGACACTACCACAGAAGAGGCTGGGCACTTTAGACCAGCACCACCCAACTGGCTACACCTTGTGTGCTTGCAGCTATTTGTTACAAAGTGAAATTAAGCTTTTTATTCTCCAGTTGAAAAATCATCCAGATTTTCGATCAATCAAATAAGAATTAAATGGCTGTTACATACCCTGCCCTGTCCTAGGTTCTGTATGGCATGCCAAGATACTTAAGACAAAATGTCAAGCACACTTCCAAGATACTATGTCATTTGAATCCCCTCCTCACCCAATTTCCTTCTGAAATGATGAAACCTGTGTTATGAGGAAAGTCTAACTGAAAATGGGAGCCACACATCGACCTGAATCCATGAGGCATTGTGCAGGTTGTTGGGCAGGCAAGAGTAGGAGCAAGGGCATCGGGGAAGTGCCTTCCTGTCCACCACCATCCACCATCCAAGTGCAAAGCCCTGCAATGGAACAGGTAGAATGTCACACTGCTTCTGCTCCCTCCCAGCCTCCAGACTCCCTTTGATCAGAGGACTAGAGAAGCAAAGAAGCAATGGAGCAGCTGGTAAGGATGACTCCTCCACTCTGGCCACTCAAGCTGCCCTCACAGCCTGCTACATACAGCAGGGGCTGGACCCAGGACACACTAACTACTTGGAGAGGGATTTGCTAATTCTGCCAGCTATAGACTTCAAAGATCTATTTACTTCCAAGCAGAAATTAATTTCCACACTGATGGCCATGCCCCTGTGTCTTCTGTCCTCTCTTGTGCTAATTACTGGAACTCAGTGGACAATGAAAAACTTCAGTAAAGTCTTCCTGTCTGGGACTGAGTAGAACATGACCTCTATCAGAGAACAATTTCTAGACTTATGAAAATATTCAGTAACTCAAAGGGGAAGACCCATATGGTCAAGGTGGTATACTTACTTGAAAGCCACATGCCCTCTCTGATCACAGTACAAAGCAATGGTAAAGAAAATGCAAAGAGGGGAACAAAAAGGCAGAGTCACTATGGAAACCAAAATATACCTGTGGAACAGAAGTGGAACAAAGACATCCAGTAACAAGCTGGCAGAGCTACAGGCTTGTAGAAGCAGATAGAAGCATCAGGATAGGGTGACAGGCAGTGTCTCTGCTTGAAACAGGCTGAGACAAGATTTCACACCATCCTTTCACCAAGTAAAACTTCTTGCTCCCAATTACCTGGGGCTACCATCTAACAGGACCATGGCCTAGGAATGCTATAGAAGGAAGACAGAGCTTCATGACAAGGTACAGAACCAAAGTGTCCACTGGCCTATGGCTGGGTCTGGAATGTCCCCAACGCCTCCCTGGGGCAGAAACCCAAATTTCCATTAGATATGGTCCTAGACTCAGGAGAACTGAGGGAAGCCACCTGGGTGAGCAAAGAAGGAGAGAGAAAAAATAATAAACAAAAACATCACATGCAAAGAGAGACTGCAAATCTAAATTCCAAAATAGAGGAAGGAATCTAACACTCTGAAGACAGCCAATAATATCAGAGCAGGAATTCACACCAGATGAAATTAATTTCACGGAGTAGTCTTTTAAAAGACTTCAAAATAAATGTGTTCAGAATATTCAGAGATAAGTAAAGAAATAATTTCCATTTTTAAAATGCAAAAAAAGTCTGAAACAAAAGCAGAAGTCAAACAAGAATAAAGAAAGGGAGCTTGAGCTGAGTTATCAAAGATGAAAATAGGTTTGCTAGAGGAAGGCATTGTAACATGTTCCAGGCACAAAGACTTACGAAAGCACATATATATTCAGTAGCTCACAGTGGCTAGGTGTTGAACAGAGGGAGAGGGGATAATAGATACACCTGAATGGGTAGATGCAGTGCTTCAAATCTGCTTGGTGACTTCTGGCTGGGCCATACCTCTTCCCCCAAATAGGTTGCTTTGATCTTCCCTGAACTCCCTTGCATGTTCCATCCTCTAGGACACTTGGTAACCATCTACATCTAAAACTGGTAAGACACAGAGAAGCTGAGACCTTGGTGCCCTGTGTTCTTGGGGAGGATGGGCACCATCACCTCTGGTCAAGCCAAGCTTCCCCATGGTGACCACTCCAGATGACCCCTCCCTTTTAACTGGGAGCTCCCAGTATCAGATGCCCAGAGTTACTCCCAGCCCTTGTTCCCAAGCTGCAGAAGAAATTGATTTCTGGAAAGCTTGTTTTGTCTTCTTGCCTGCATCCAATATCAGGACTTCTGGTTCAAGTGAATCTGGATTTTTTCCTCATTCATGCTGCAATTTTGGAAGAAAACTAATTACATGTATGTCTGTGAAGATATAAATATATGTATAATGGTGAATATCTATACAGCATGTATAAAAATGGTGCTCTTTTTGGTAAGCATTTAACATTTCCCAAATTGTTGATTCTAATGTTAAAAAGATGTCTATTATCTTATTTATGAAAAAAAACATACATTAATGGGAACTAGTATAAGACCAAGCATATTAGAGATATTTAAAGATAATTTATTGAGTTTGGCCACTACCATTTTGGAATTGAGAGCAGTTGATGCTGTGGGTTCCCTACATGCCTGCCTAAAATCATCAAGTATATCTGGGTCACTTGTGTCATCTTAACACCTAGTTAAAGTTTTATTTCCTTGCTGAAGACTTCCTCACCCCTCAGCCTATGGTGATTCAAGGAAGTCTGACCCCAGCAGCCTAGCCAGTGCTATTCATCTGGCCCTTCTCTGAGAGCTTTGCAGAGATCTGTGTACATCTTCTCCTTTTAAATTACAAAAACCTTAAGGAAAGTGTAACTTTATTTTTAAAAATGAAATATCTCTTGTTTTACTCTGGCATTTTATTTTCTGATTACAAAAACAATAATCCTCAAAGAATCAAATCACTTGCTATTTTATTACCCAGAGGTAACCCCGTAAAAACTTTGGTGAATATCCTTTACTGCCTTTTGTTCTGTGCATGTGTATCTTCCTTTTCCAAAACTGTGATTATACTATACATAACATCATATTACTTCCTCTTTACCTAAAGTTATATTAGGGCATCTTTGCCAGCAAATGGAGGTCTACATCAACCCAGACACCATTATCATTCTCTTTTCACTAATAAGAGCCTGAGGCTCAGGAAGGTAAATCTCTGCCAATGTCACACGGTTACTACTGAATGCCAGACTTAGGAGTTAAACCCAAATCTCCCCATGTCCAATATCTTTTTACTTCCACAAATTCACTGAGCTAATTCTCAGTCAAAAGACCAAGAATGCCATCAACAAGGGGATTAGCAGCTCAGGGTCTTCCGGATTTACATGAGTCTGTCAGAATGCAAAAGTTTAAGAGCCAGCATGACTGCTTTGCCGGGATGCTGGGGAACCTCTTCAACTGTTCAAGTTGCCAAGAGATGTGAGGAATCAGGACCTGGGATGAGGACGTGAGGGCCTTTCCAAGCCAAGTTGGGATTTCAGTTCATGAGCAAAGCTCCTTCTGTCATTGTGAGGAGAAGAGAAAAACTCATGTGCTGTGAGGAAACTGGTACATTTGGCACCGCCTCCCTCAGGGAGCTGGAGCCACCACCATGGATTTCCCCTTATCCCAACAGTAGAAACCATGGATATGGAGTTGAGTTGGAGGCAGAGAAGCTTTGTGGGTCCAGACGATGAGGATGTAAGGCTGAGAACTAGAGCTGAGCCTAGCAAGCAGAAGCAGCTATCTATATACCTGGACATCAGAAGTGCCAGCAAAGGCCTTGTACCTCAGAATCTATCGCCAGCCTTGAAAAAATGTTTATCTCTCATCTCAATACTTGACAGTAATTCTCATAATAAATATTATTGTTGATCGCATGTAAGGTGATTTTCAGATGCTAAGAACTTCACATATTCAATCCTCAAGACAACCAGAGTAAGAATTATTTTCATTCCCGCTTGACAAGGCTCAGAGAGAGATGCCCAGGGCCACACACTTGCTGTCCAAATTAGCCTCAGCACCTAATTTGCTTTTTTATCATTATTCAAGGGAGAGGCTACCCCCTCCCCTACCACCCCAGCCTTGGGTTCTGTTTCTCACTGACATGCATGGGGAGGACAGTCAAAAGTGTTGCCTCCTGATTCCACTGTGACTTAATCAGCTGGGACACACTAGGACACAGACATTATGATTGTTAATAGGTTGGCTTTTGTACTAGGAAATTGATGGGCCATTGAAGACTCAAATTCAGGGACCTCTGGCTATGCTTCCTTAGGATTTTTTATTCAGGGACCCTAAAACAGTTTTAAAAGATTGTTGTGCTTGTTGTCATTCAAGATGCTTATTAAAATTAAAATTCCAGAGCTGGAGGGGTGTCTGGTGGCTCAGTCAGTTAAGCATCTGATTCTTGATTTCTGGTTAGGTCATGATCTCACAGTTCATGAGTCCAAGCCCTGTGACGGACTGCACTGTCAGTGCAGAGCCTGCTTGGGATTCTCTCTCCCCCTCTCTCTCTGCTCCTCCCCTGTTCTCTCTCTCTCTCTCTCTCTCTCTCTCTCTCTCTCTCTCTCTCTCAAAAATAAATTAGTTAATTAAAAATTTTTTCAGGGGCGCCTGGGTGGCGCAGTCGGTTAAGCGTCCGACTTCAGCCAGGTCACGATCTCGCGGTCCGTGAGTTCGAGCCCCGCGTCGGGCTCTGGGCTGATGGCTCGGAGCCTGGAGCCTGTTTCCGATTCTGTGTCTCCCTCTCTCTCTGCCCCTCCCCCGTTCATGCTCTGTCTCTCTCTGTCCCAAAAATAAATAAAAAACATTAAAAAAAAAAAAAATTTTTTTCAGAGCTGGAAGTACCCTTAAAAATCCTCCCTTTCATTTAACAAATGAGGAACTGAGCCCCAACCCACTCACTGGGAGTATTAGGGACTATGCTTCTAATGTATGACACCCTCATAAAGATGAGAGTCAGAGAAACAATCTACATTGTACCAGGTCAACAGACTTTCGTCATCTATCATTGGGAGAATGGATACTGTATCTGGCAAAATGCCCTCTGATTTTCTGTCTTCACAAAACAGCACAAAACACTAATTAATCCCATGCCTGCTCTTTTCTGGAAAGAGAAACAAAAGCTCTGACAACAGTAAGAGGGAGGGCACTGTACTCAGTAACCAGGAGGGACCCAGAAGTAGACAGGATGGACAATGACTTATATCACCAGACTTCAGAGACACAGAGGAGATCCATTCTACCCCTTCTGAGAATCAGAAGTGCTTTAACCCCCAGAGATGAGTGAATTTAAGAGACTTTAGCAAGGTCATCTCTGAACCAGATGTTGGTGTCCTCACAATGGTCACCACCAGCGCAGGCAGCTATGAGCCACCTTTAGGTGGCTGTGAAGGCAGTGCACAAAGGATGGAAGAAAAAAACTTGGCAAATGTCACTGGAGTTGTTGCTGAGAAAAATCCACATGAATTGATCACTGGTTGACAAACTTTGGAAGAGGGG
The DNA here is from genome assembly GCF_028018385.1 of Neofelis nebulosa. Classification (NCBI taxonomy): domain Eukaryota; kingdom Metazoa; phylum Chordata; class Mammalia; order Carnivora; family Felidae; genus Neofelis; species Neofelis nebulosa. Next base: position 15,262,262 of record NC_080790.1, read on the forward strand.
ATGAGGAACAGAACTATTTCGATTCAGGCTTAAGTGCATAGTGGGACTCTATTTTAATCCCTCCATTAGTGAAGATAACATGTCGTTTATGCAGCTATACTGTGGCTACACATAGGAGCAGTAACACATCTATTTTTTCTAAATGACATGAGACAAGTTCCTCAGCTTAAAGGGAGGCTCTTTGGGAGATTTCTGGAGATAAGAGGAGGTATGAATTTGAAATTTGTGGTCACTAATTTAAAGAGAGTCCAATCAACATAGTTATGATGGGGTTTTCCCCACATCATAGATGCTCAGGTATGAGGTCAGTGGAAACAAATAACTGGGTTTAACCAGATTGAGCCTATGATATGGAGGAAAAGAAGTAAGAATTTTGCAAGGGAGTGGATATGTGCTGGTCAAGGAACCAGAGCTTGGCCAGGAAGGGCCATGAGGAAAGTGAGATCAGAGAGAACACATCAGAGTCAATGGACTGGGCATCTCAGTGAGGCCACAGAGTTGCTGAAGTCAGTAGAGGGTAGAATAAATTAAGTGGAAGCCTGACCATTGAGTCCCTTATTTGGAGCCAGACCTAAGAGCAAGTAGTATGGATCATCAAGACTCAGAATGATAGAAGGCAGAGATCTCACAAGGCATTTACAGGTGGAAGTGAAGCACTGAAAGAAAAATCCATGAGGACGAAACCTTTTTAGTGGACATAATGTACTGTGCCCCCTGCAGTCTGCCTTGTAGTGTGTCAGACCAGGTTGCAGCTCAAGTTACTTTCCCCTCCCCATGTGCTGAGCTGCAGGACCAAAGGCAAGATGTCCATACAATTTCTCAGTGCCCTTTAGTCATAATTGGTGGGACTAAGCCAGTGGAATGGACAAGGGCTCATTTTCCATGATAAACTCTAGGTTCTTCAGTTTCTTCATGATAAACTCTAGAAGATTCTTCAGTTTCTTCATAGCCCAATGAAAAAGTAGAATTCTACAGGGCAGAAATCAAAGGACGCCTCTTCCTTAAGTTCCATATTCCAGCAGCTATACTACAGGCTTCCTCAATGGCAACCATCACCACTGCTTACAATGACTTTGAAAGGTGGGAATAATTTGCCTTATTTTATAAATAAGGAAACTGAGACTTGGAAAGCAAGAAACTTATCCAGGATCTCATAGTTAGCAAGCGAAGGAACCCAGATTTGAACCCCAGACACTGATCCTCCCAAACCCAAACTCCCATCATCATAGCATGTGGTAAAATGGGGGTGGAGGGGAGGGAAGAGAAACTGTGGTTTCTTTGAACACAGAACACATAATTTGGGGATGTTCTCCAGTATGCTCTGCCTGAATCCACATCAAGCAGCTCTGAATGCCTGCAGTTTATGGATTATTCTTGGGCCCTTTCTGATTTGTCCTGCCACAGCGGAGGGAGAGCAGCAGCAATATTTGGTTTAAATGAATGCCAGACCAGGCTGGAGCTCAAAGAAATGCATAAAGAATATCAGTTTCACTTTCTTTCTTATGTTTAAAACAAGGCTTTTCCCCCAACAAATATTTGCTGCTGAAGACATCCTTCGTGAAGGCCCCAATCGTGATTTTGTGACTCAAGAAAACATGGGGTCCGATGAGTTTTAACCTTCACAAACCTACAAACTGCAGAGCACTGTGGCCTAAATCGTGTGAAAATTAAATACTGAGTTTGAAATCTGCCAACTATCTTTGTGGGTCCTCCTCCCTGTTTTTCAACTATCTTCAAAAAGAAGACCGGGGCGCCTGGGTGGCTCAGTCGGTTAAGCGTCCGACTTCAGCTCAGGTCACGATCTCGCGGTCCATGAGTTCGAGCCCTGCGTCGGGCTCTGGGCTGATGGCTCGGAGCCTGGAGCCTGCTCCCGATTCTGTGTCTCCATCTCTCTCTGCCCCTCCCCTGTTCATGCTCTGTCTCTCTCTGTCTCAAAAATAAATAAACGTTAAAAAAAATTTTTAAAAGAAGAAATGTGATTTCAGAAGATTAATAACCATTACCTGAAGTATTTCTATGTAGCGTTTTAAGCACTAGGCTTAAATTACTTCAAGAACATTGTCTTCGTCAAAGACCATTTTGTGATTAAGGTTAAATTATTTATCAATTCTCATGCAATGCATTCGGGGATCATCTATGTCAAAGGTTTCCCCTTCCCAGCTAGGAAGACTTGCCTAGGGTGCAAAAGCAGGTCAGAGAAGCATGGAGCTGGGCAGTCAGGGCAGTCAGACATGGAATGGAGCCTGCCGGAACCCAAGCCCTGAAGGATTTATATTTTGTGGCAATAGTAGTTATTTGGAGGCTGGGTGACTTTTTGGTTTAAGATTTTTCTCGTCCTTTTTTTTTTTTTTTGCTCTCACTGCTTGCAGAGGGGATCTGCTCTTGGGAGGAGGGTCTTCAAATGGAGGACAGATGGTGTCCATCTTATATACTGATGCTCAGGCCTGGATCATGGATTCAGGTGTGAGCCCTAGGAAGAGAGGGGCCACTGGCTGAAACCAAGCTTGAACTCTGGGAAGTGGGGACTCCAAAGGGGCAATGCGAGGGGGAGGTTATGTGCTGGGAGGGCAATTCTGTGCCCTGTGCACAAGACTGTGGTAGAGCCAGGGACAGCACCCCTGTTGGCCTCGCTGTCCACGATCACTTGGGAACTGCAGGTGTAGCCCCACCCCTGCCAACTCTATCCTCATTCTCTCTCCCTCCCTCTGTAGCCCTGGGTAAATACAGGTTCCAAGAGAGGCAGATCTGGGACTGGAAACCAAATCCTCCTGCTGTCCTAAATTTTAAACATGAAAATCCCAACCTGAAAGTTCCTGTATTTCAAACTTTGCTGTGCAGTCAATCTCTCCCTCTTATCTTCTTTCATGACCATATAGCATCTGGTGAGGCAGTGAGGATAGCAGTGGCATATAATATGCAGCCTAAGAATGGGGCTGAGGTTGGTTGAGCATTTGCACAATCCTTCTGACACTGAAGACCAGAAATGAAGTGTGGGCAACTTCCCAGAGGCCTTACCATTAGCCCAGGTGCTGAGCCTCTTCCCAGAATCCCATGCCACATGTGCTTTCCTTTGAGTCTGTACATCTACCCTGATTCCCACCTTGAATTCTAGCCTGGCTTTGGAGACACAGAGGGGGCAAGTGAGCTGGGTTATAAAGAGAGGGCACAATTTGAGCGTGCAGAGGTGGAGGTGTGGGAATTCTGAGGAACAAGGGCAGAAGAAGGGGAATCACTGAAGTGTTAACACCTGCACCTTGAAATGAAGCTAAACCTCAATCAATGCCGTGTGTCAGTACAAAACCTCTCCCAGGTTCCCACAAATTGGGGCAGTGGGTGGAGTAAGGGAGGTCCTATCCTCATCAAATATGATGGAGACTCAGGCAAGCAAAATGCCTTCTCACTTCCAAATTCTAATTTCCCTCCAAAGCCCAACTCAGTTCTCACCCTTTGGTTGCCTCAGACTGTAAGTCCATATTGGGGGTGTGGGGGGGGGGGGGTAGTGATAATTCAAAGAGAGGAAAAGAACATGAAGAGAAGTGAAAGACAGCAAAGACATAGAGATTTCTCATTAAAGTGTAGTCTGGGCACTTCACTTCTGGGGTGTTTTCTGCTAAAACCCAGAATCTCAATCTAATTGTGGGGAAAATATCAGGCTAACCTACAGTGAGGAACAGTCTACAAAGTGCTCAACCAGTACTCCTCAAAACTGGCAAGGTCACAGAAAACAAAGGAAGACTGAGAAATTGTCCCAGATGGGATGAGACTAAAGGCACAGGGAAACTGTGTACAGTGTGGGACCCTGAAGAGAAAACGGACATCAGTGGAAAAGCTGGTGACATACAAAAAAAGCCTGAAGTTTAGTCAACAATAATGTGTAACGTTAATTTCTTAGTTTTGATAAATGCCCCATGGTTATATAAGATGTTCATATCAGGGGAGACACAGTGAAGGGTATACAAGAATGTTCTACCCTAACTTGGCAACATGCCTGTAAATCTAAAATTATTCCAACATAAAAAGTTTATTATAAAAAAGAAGAATGTAACTTTAAAAACAAGAATGAGCCTTAAAGTTTATCTCTTGATTCCTTACGTAAGAAAGAGAGCTGTAGCCAAAGTATAGAAAGAGCCCACATCAACTGATGAGTGGTACACACACACACACACACACACACACACACACACACACACACACAATGTAATACTACTCAGAGAAGAAAAGTAATGAAATCTTGCCATTTGCAACAACATGGATGGAACTAGAGCGTATTAAACTAAGCAAAATAAGTTTCATTCATACGTGGAATTTGAGAAACAAAACATATGAACATAGAAGAAGGAAAAATAAGATAAAAAATAAAGAGAGAGGCAAACCATAAGAGCCTCTTAAATACAGAGACAAATTGAGGGTTGCTGAAGGAGTGTCGTGGGGGATGAGCTAGATGGGTGATAGGCATTGAGGAGGGCACTTGTTGGGATGAGCACTGGGTGTTCTATGTAAGAGATGAATCACTGGGTTCTACTCCTGAAACCATGACTACATTGTATGTTAACTAACTTGAATTTACCAAAAAAAAAAAAAAAAAAGACTTGTGTAGGAAGGACCAGCACCATGTTTTGGAGTTCATTGACAAAGTCACATAAGCCCATGTACTGGCAAAGATATCTAAGTAGCTTAAATAAAAATTACCAAAGTATCTTACACATGAAAATTATTCGACATCTATGAGTAAACGGTGGCCTCTACGAGGTGGCATCACAGTAGCTCATGTTGATTAAAGGTTATATGCTTCAGGAACTGCCCCAAGAGCTTCAAAGGCATGACTACTTTCAAATTTCAGAATCATCCTGAGGTTGAGGTTATTAGTGTCCTCAGAAAAGGTGACTGGGTCACAGACAGTTTAAGTGACTTATTCAAGGTCTACACAGGTAGGAAGAGATGGAGCTGGGATTTGAATGAGATCAGTTGGTGCTGGAGTCATACACATTATCATGCTCTTCTGCCTCTCAAAGGGCCATCAACTTCTCCAAGGATCTGAGCCACTTCTACTTCCCAGGCTCTCAGCAAGGCCCTAGGGATACAAAAAAAAAAAGCTAAGCAGACTGGTATTTTAGGTATTATAAGTATTCTGGAAGAGAATTAGAAATGCAACTTTGACTCACATGTTGCAAAAAGAAGAGTGAGGCTCAGAGAGGTTCAGTAATTTGCCTGAGGCCCATAATGGGGCTAGTGATGGGGAACTGGGTGGGGCCAGGACCACCACTGAATTCCCTTAGCTCCCAGCTCTCTGCACTTACCATGCTTCCAGTCTGGTTGATTACTAACATGGTCCACTCAGGTCTACCAAGCACAAGCCTGCTCTATCGTTAAGCCTCATGAAGGGAGTTCCAAGCAGGACTTGGACCTGGAGAAGAAGGCACCCATGAATGAGTGGAAGTCTGACTTGCCTCTGGAGACTGAGCTATCGTGTGCTGGGCTATGAATCTCCTCAGAGACTGAAGTCCTGATGCAGTGAAATCTGTTCCTGGTGGGACCCTTATATCCCTTAGTCTACACAGATGGCCGGCCATAAGACTGCTTCCTGAATCATGGTCATTGAAAGCCTTCCCCACCCAAATAAATGAGACACTATACCCCCAATGCTGAGGGTGCCTTCCTTCAGCATTTTTAGTCTTGTTCCACAAAAAGTCAGTACTGATTTCCAGAGATAAATGAGCTGAAGGTCATGAAACAATCATTCCACCATCTGATTAACATCCACGGTCAATGTCAGAAAGTCAAGGTAAGTGTGGAATGTGGGTTGGAGGGTTCTAGTATAAGGGGAGTCTGCATTATTCCACTCGGCTATTAACTACATAGCTGTAAGCTCTCCCTTTCATTCTTAGAATGCAAAAACTAAGTATAATATGAAAAAAAATTAATGTTTATTTGAGAGAGAGATTGAGAGAGAGAGTGGAGGAGGGGCAGAGAGAGAGGGAGAGAAAGAATCCCAAGCAGGCTCCAAACTGTCAGCACAGAGCCCGACCTGGGGGGGCCCGATCCCACGAATTATGAGATCATGACCTGAGCCGAAATCAAGAGTCGGACGCCTAACTGACTGAGCCATCCAGGCGCCAGAAACAAAATTTTTACAGTACTTCTGTTTTAATTACATTTGCTTATTTGCAAACGAAGTACATTTTGTATTCATCCTTGCAACCAATAAGGGCCTAGATGAATGAATGTCATTCATCCAATCATCCATTCAAAAACATTTATTTAAGCACCTGTTAAAATGCAATCGACACTGAAATGTAGGGAAAGTCAGGGTAATTAAGGCAGTTTCTGCCCTCAAGTTTACATGTAGAAGAGCTCCCAGACAAGCAGAAAAAAGAGTGTGATACAGAAAAATGAGGGCAATAATCGTTGTGTGCCCACCAGGTACAGGGGGCCTCGAAAGAGAAAAGAAACAGCTTGGCTTTGGGAGATCAGGTAGGATTTCATAGAGAATAAGACACTTGTGTCTATTTTGAAACAAGAGTGAGTTTTTTGAATGGACTAAGGGAGAAAGGGCCAATGTAACGTTGTCATTGAGGATATAAAGTAGCAAGTGCTACAGAAATACAAGAGCAAGCTGTGGAAAAACATGTGCTCACTAATCACCAGTTCATGGACAGCAGAAACTTGGAGTATACAGCTATGTGCACCAAACAAAGACCCAAGTCCCAGAGAGGACAATCAGGGCAAATACAAGGTAGGAGGCAGAGAATGACATTGCATATTTCTGGAAACACTGGTCTTGGCTGATGGAGCACCCACTGAAGTTTCTATAACGTGTCGATGCAAAGTCTGGACTATGACCCAGTTCATTGGGCAAGGGACCAGGCCACCGGGGCCCTTGTCCTCTTACCCCTGGAAGACACTGAACCTCTCATCTGCCCTTCCCCTTTTCCTTTGACACTCTTCTCACTTTCCTTTTGTTACATTTTATGTATTTATTTATTTATTTATTTATTTATTTATTTATTTATTTAGAACAATAAACACCTTCATTACATGACCAAAGATAGAAGGGAGGAAGCTTTATTTGCCTTTCTGGGCTTTGATTTTCCTAAGATGGAGCTCGAGCTCCTTGCCTTCTAGCACACAACCATCTGCTGGGCCACACTGGCCTGGTCTTGAAGCCATGCGTGCAAGGAACTCGCCCTGCTGGAACGGCTCCTCCAGAAGACTGCTGATTTTGGCATTCTTTTTCCTTTCATCATATTTCTCCTGAATTTTCTTTGAATGTTTTTTGTTTAAAATCCCTTCCTCCTCGGGAACCAGCTTCGTCCCCTTCTTGTGGCCCGGGAGCAGTGCACAGGGGGACCTGTACCACTGTGGGTACCAGGTGCTGTCAGTGAACACGATCCAGTTCTCCACCAGGGGCTTGGTGTGGACCAGTCGGTTGTTGGATGCATTGTGGACGACTTCAGCAATCCTTGTTTTGTGCATACAACACTTGGAGCCCCAGGAAAAGTTTCCCAGGTCCAGCCTCAAGGCACAATACTTACTGCCTCTCAGAACTTGAACTGCGTGTATGCGGTGGGGGCCAATCTTAGTGTTGGCAATGGGGCGTCCCAGCTCGTGCTTCCTGTGGTAGAGCTTTCTCCTGTCCCCAGTCTTGGAGCTCCTGTGCCAGTTGTCCCAAGAGATGCCCATCGCTTCAACCCTGGCTACAAAACACCCTTTCATCACATTTTAATATCTGACTCTCCTCAAGTGTTTTTTTTTCTAATAATTTTTCCTCAGGAGAGAACACAAAGCATTCATCTCTTCACTGGCTTCTCTCTGTCAGCCTAAAGTTCCCGAGACCAAAATTTGTATGATGCTTCTGCCTCCCCACCAAGGGCACCCTCCTCGTGCAGACAAAGGGGAGGCCAGAAGTCCATCTACTCTTAGCCCTGTAACCAGTGCCCCATCTTAGGCAGCACTGGAAAATCCAGATCCCCTATTCTCCTCCGATATTGAAAACCTGGAGTCATTGAATAAGCAATCCTCTATTAGAGAAGAAAAAATTACATTCCTAGTGGCAGTCAGCAGGAGGCAGGGGCTCTTCCAGCTTAATGACTTGCAAATCAAAAGCATGAAAACCAGAGTGCACCTTTTGAACCTCTTTCCCATTCAGCCTCGATGTCCTCATAATTTTCTCCCATAGCGTTCCTGTTATTTTTGCTACCAGAGCAATAACCTTCCTTGTGCATTTTTAAAATGTGGGAGGAGGAGCTGTCCAGTGATCTCAAAGCATATGTTTTTGATTCTCATAAGATTATGGATACCAAAGGAATAAAAATGGAAATCACTACTGCCAAGATATGAAAGAAAGTTTGCATAGTAAAATAATTTAAACCTAACATTTGGACCCAATAAGGCAAATGGAACGTTTTTTCCATATTTTTGGAAAATGTGCATTTTCTTCACATTAAGTGGTACCAATAAAAAATAATGATTCTCACTCAGTTTATTTCTATAAATTAGATTGGCTTATAGTTTTCCAGGACATGGTTTTGTATCAAGCTATATGGCAAACACCTGGGCATAAAATCCGCTCCACTGTTTGTTTCCATGTGGGAGAAACAGGTCGCCATGCCTCTCTTCTAAATCTAGAGCAAAGGTCAGCTCAAGCCAGTTAGTATATTTAGTCCTCTCTAGCTGCCGAGAATGTGTTACATCAACAACTTGTGGAGGTCCACGAGCAAAGCCAGGAAGTTCCTCCCAGAGACACAGGGTGACCATTTCCCGGTTAGAAACCGGGGGATTCTGCAATACATGCTGGTAAGCACGTTTGACTCATCCTGGAGTCAGATAAAAAAACAGAGAAGACCGAATAAACAAGAAAGGATTCAAAAACACTCCCAGGTGGAATCCACGCAGGACCACCCTAATCTAGGGGAATCAGAGCATAGCCATGTAAATGCTAAAGAAATGGGAGGGGGGATGCGCTTGGGGGGAGGGGGGACTCCATCGGTTAAGTGTCTGACTCTTGATTTAGGCTCAGGTCATGATCTCACAGTTCATGAGTTCAAGCCCCATGTTAGGTTCTGTGCTGACAGTGCGGAGCCTGCTTGGGATCCTCTGTCTCCCTCTCTCTCTGCCCCTCCCCTGCTCTCTCTCTCTCTCTCTCTCTCTCTGTGTGTGTGTGTGTCTCTCTTTCTCAAAAAATAAACTAAAAAAAAAGATTTTTTTTAATGCTAAAGAAATGGTGGGTGGATGGGGATGAGGAGATGGGGAAAGGAGACAGAAGAAGGAGAGGGGAGAGCAGAGATGGCAGAGAGGGAAGAGATTAAAGTAGATGTTCGATCTGGAGCTCATGTTGTCTAAAAACAAGAGTGTTAACACAGAAGATCTTCCTACAGTGGCAAGGCTGTGAGGGACCTGAACTCGGGCTGAAATGGTGGGTTGAGCACTGAGTCAGGACCAGCAGTGAGGCTTCGGAGCCCACGAGGCTTCAAGCCCTGCGGCTCCTGGATGCAATCTACAGCCGCTGAGAACCCCCTTTTCTCGCGATCGCATGTGACAAATTCCTTTCTTCCCCATCTCTCAGGCCTGTTGGAAAGCTCAAAGAGAGATGAATGCGAATGAACTGTGATCACTGTAAAATATTCCACACATGGAGTGTATACGGTGGAAAGAGTGGAAGGTGGTGAATTATTTATTATTCTCTGGCTCAAGTGTCAGCTGTTTGTAAGCCTTCATGTCCCCCAGCAGCTGAGGCACTATCCACTGAGATTTAAATAAAATTGCCTTGAATCCCTGGCCCACAAACGGTAGGAAACCAAGCATCCTTTCCAACATCCCAGAGGATTCTTAGGGGGGCAATTGTGTCCTCGTTCCCTCCTCACTCCAATCTCCCACTCTTGCTGGGTTTTCAATCCCTTCAGTTTTTATCTCCTGCAGGTGTTGGACTGTTTTTGTTCATCAGTGGGGCCAGCCTAAGTTCCAGCATTTCCCCCACAGCACTATGGACACTGGACTGGGCAGACAGAGATGTTCATGAGGATCTGGAGATACAAGGTAGTGTTGTATGTACTATATACAACGCAGAGAACAACCTAAAACTCAATGCCAGGGATTCCTTTGTTAACTGTCCCTGGCTCCTCTGGACACTGGAGACACCTCGCTGGCCACCTGCACACACAGAGCCCCAGCCCACTGCCACCCAGGTGATTTCTCTTTCCCTCTCTCATCTCTCTCATCAGGCTACCAGCCCCCCAGTTCTGTCCACTCTTCTACCTGTCCCTCTCATCTGGGTCTAGTGCAGGAGAATCAACTCAGGCTACACAGTAGAATCTCCTGGGGACAGGGTGGGGGAGGGACGGTGTTTAAAAATAGTGACGCCCAGACTCTACCCCAGGCCATTACGTCAGAGGCTATGAAGCTGGGGCAGAAGCACACATACTTTTCCAAAGCTCCTAATGTGCAAGCACAGTTGAAAACCACCTCCAGTCTAATGCATGTCCTAGGGCGAGCTCACCTTTTGTACTCAAAAAAGCCATCAAGGTATTTCACCAAACAAAAGACAATTCTCTCCCTGAGAGAATCACTGCCAAGTTTTTAACTGGACATTATTTTTTACCTGCCACAAATATTATCTTTAGAAATTTGCCAACAATCCACACTTCATTATCCAGGAGTCAGGATCTTCCCCCAACATGAACATTTCTGGATGAGTCCCTGGTTCTCCTTGTCCTGGCTCATTTTCCCGGGTCACAAAAGAGCAGAGAAGAAACCAAGGAATCCATACAAAGAGGAACCTGGTTTCATTGCTGAGAGACTTTATGGCAGATGGCAATTTAAAACCAAAATGGAAAGCTGGCGGTATTTTGGAATCATGTGTACAGAAACATTCTCAACCTTTGTGAGAAAAGGGGGAAAAAAAGGCAGCCCCATGGCAGTGTTTTGCTTTAAAAACAAACACAAAAGATTTTTGTTTTCTGAATATTTCAGAAAACTTAGATTCTACGGAATAGTGCCATATATATCCTACCCTTCAGGTCTCCTAACAACCACGTAAAGAAGGGAAACAGAGCAGGAATTATACATTTTTTTAGCAGAATGAATTTATACTCAGAGTCACACTGCTAGGACATGGGAGAGCTGTTGCTTACAACGTAGCCCTTATCTGAGTCTGTTCTGGCACCTGTAACAAGGTACCATAAACTGGATGGTGTGTACACAGAAATTTACTCCTCACACCTCTGGAGGCTGCAAGTCCGAGATCAGAATGCCAGCATAGTTGAGTTCTGAGGACAGTCTCCTCCAGGTTGTAGATGGCCACCTTCTCATAGCTCCATAGCTCATATGGGGTAAAGGGTTCCAACATAAGAATTTGGGGGGATGGGCCACATTCAGTCCATACGAAGCCTCTTACTCCAATTTAGACACCCTTTCTACCTCATCGTCCTTTTTGTCACCTTGCTACCAGTGAATCTCTCTCTATGCCTGGAGTGTGCATGCAGGTGCGCACACACACACACACACACACACACACACACACACACAGCTGCCATCACAGGCTGGGAGGCCACATTCCATGTATGCATGCCCCTTGAACAAGGGTTGATCAATGAAGAACATCAAACGCCCAGGAACATCTATGACTTCTGTTTGTAAGATGGGAGACAAAAAAGTATGTGTGGCACCTGTGACCCACTAACAGAGCCCTTTCCTTCCCATTTCCCCTTCTGTCCCCTGCTGTGCCCTCATGCATTCCCCTTTGAGACACTGCGTATCTTCTCTCAGGAGAGGAGCTGAGGTCAGGGCCTACCTCTGTCTGAACAAGTCTGTGTCACCTGTCCCTGAGGGGAAGCATTTTAGACTCTGTCTTTGTTGGGGTAAAGAATGGTAATTCATAACCTTCTAGGAGTAGGCCTCACACAGAGCTCCAGGAATGTTTGTTAACTGACTGATTCTGGAAGGGCTCAGTGGAGGTCTGGCTCATCTCCTGGCCTTCAGACAGGTAGGACCTGTGAAGAGGCAGACAGCAGATGGGAGAGACTGTGGGATGGCAAGTCTTGCTGGGGTGGCCACCGCCCCCACCTGTGCACAAATCAGTCCCTGTGTCCTTCTGTAGGGTGTCCCAAGACTTGTCCAGGAGCAGAGATATCCCACTCCCTATGGATAAGGGAAACTGAGTCCCACTCCTTTTATTTTTTTTAATGTTTATTTATTTTTGAGAGACAGAGCATGACCAGGGGAAGGGGGGGGGGGGAGAGGGAGACAGAATCCCAAGAGGGCTCCACTGTCAGCACCCATGTGGGGCTCAAACCCACAAACCCGTGAGGCCATGACCTGAACAAAGTCAGATGCTCAACCAACTGAGCCGCTCAGGTGCCCCCCACCATCCCTGCTCCTTTTAAAGCAGAGCTGCCTCCATGAAGCTAAGTGTTCTTGGGGCTGCTGAGCCAAAGAGGGGACGCTGAGGTATCAGTCTCCTATCCAATTCCTGTGGAATGTTTGTGATTTTGAATAATTTCTACAAGTCCCTTCAGCTCCAGGCACTGCAGACAACCATGGGCGAGAAAGAAGAGGACGATGAGATGTCCTAAAAATGCCTCTAAAAACCCGTTGCTTGACAGGACCTATATCACCACCTATTGCCGGGAACATAGTAAAATCCCCCCACCTCCGCCCTCCCATCCTCCCCCTTGTGCTCTCTGAGACGCAGGCTTGGGGACTAAACACATATGGGTCTAGTTGGTCGATCTGTTGTCCTCCAAGGTCGTAAATTCAGACGGTCACAAATCAGCTTCAGGGAAACTTCAGCCCCAGACACGCACGCGCTCACATTCGGGTCCAGGCGTCCAGGCTGAAATATGGCCGCATGTGTTCCCTTCTGCATCGCGGGCCTGCCGGAGATGCCACCCTGTCAGACATGGTTTATGGAGCGGCCAGGAGGCCAGAACACAGTGGCCAGCTACCACCCCAGCCAAGGCGCCCCGAGGCTTTGATCTCCTGCTGCAAGCCCCCGGCATCAGGAGGCTTGGCCAGTCATTCCTGCACAGGCCTGAAATGCAGCTCTCCAAAGTCCCCGGGGGGCTCTGGGTTTCTCCTGCACCCCGCCATGGCATTGTTAGTGCAGACGCTCTTCTTCCCCTAGTAACTCTTTGTGACATCCCATTGTCACCAGCTACACACAGAGCACCCCTGGTCCTTTTCCTTTCCTGGTGCTGACAGCTGACACACAGCCCACTCACATTTTGCATGAAAATGCTCCTTCTTCGAGGCCCTTCTCCAAGAATCTGAGCTTGAATGCAGGCAGGACATTAACTCAGAGCAAGTTTCAAACACTGGGTTTTCTGAGTCCTAGGAGGTAGCCTGGCCTAGTCAACCAGGAACAAATTTACACCTGTCTCCAAAGTTTGTGCTATTATAATGCTTTCCTGATCCAAGGTTAAGTCCAAAGGCGAGACTCACTTGGGAAAAGCACCCTGCATGAGCCTGGAGCTCTCCCGCTGCCCCAGCAAGGCTCTGCAACCTCCAGTGTGCGGGGAATTCACGGCAAAGATTTAAAAGAAACCAACTGATGTCTGGGTCCCCTTCCCAGGTGCGGATGCTTAATTAGTCAGAGGCACAGAGATTTTCAGAGCTCTTCAAGGTGCTTCTCCATGTACAGCTGAGGCTGAGAACAACTGAGTGGAGAGAGTGTCACTTATCCCCAGTTTCTCTTTGAGGCATTCCCCCGGCTGGGTGAAGAGAGTTTGGGAGGCACCCCAGCACTCCAATTACCATTCCATCACCCCCTCTTTCATTCCCTGCCATTTACTGGGCACTCACATTGTGGGAGGCACTTTGTGTTAGCCCTAGTCTAGCTTCTCCAGAGAAGCAGAGCCAACAGGATGCAGCATATATACAAATATATATATATATATATAAATATATATATATATTTATATATATATATATATATATAGAGAGAGAGAGAGAGAGAGAGAGAGACTTATTAGCAAGAATTGAGTCACATGATTACAGAGACTGAGGTGTCCCAGGATCTGCCTGACGTCAGCAGGCTGGAGACCCAGGGGAGCTGCTGGCATTAAGTTCCAGTCTGAGTCCCAAGTCCAAAGGTAGGAGAAGACTAATGTCCCAGCCTAGAGACAGGCAGAGAGAGCAAATTCTCTCTTCTGAGACTTTTGTTCCATTCAGGCCTCCGAGGGATTAGATGAATCCCTCCCACATTCGAGAGAACAATAGGCTTCGGTCCATCTACAAATTCAAATGTTCATCTCATCTGAAAACACCCTCATGGACTCACTCAGAATAATGTTTAATCAAATATCTGAGCAGCTCGTGACTTTGTCAAGTTGACCTATGAAAGTAACTGCCACACACCGTTCTAAGCACCACAGGGAATATTAAAAAGATGTGGATTCTTGACCTCAAGGAGCTTCCAGTCTCATGACAATGGAAGATATGCATAGAGAGCTAGTCTCCATGGCGTAGGGCAACCATTCAGAGAGGACAGCAGGAGCTCAGAGGAGAAACATCTGACTTGAGATGGTCACCAAAGTTCCTTCTGGAGAAACTGGCATTGATCCGGGCCGGGAGGCTGTTGTGGGTTGAATTGCGTCTTCCAAAAGATATGTTTAAGTTATAACTCCCAGGAATGTGACCAGAATGTGATCTTATTTGGAAATAGGGCAGATGCAGATGGAACTAGCTAAGATGGGGTCATGCCAAAGTAGAGTGAGCTCTTAATCTGATATGACTGGTGTCCTTATAAGAAGAGGAGAGAGATACAGAGAGATGCCTTCACCAGAAGCGAGGCGAGAGGCATGGAACATTTTCTCCCTCTGAGCCCTCAGAGGAATCACCCCTGCTGACACCCTGATGTCAGATTTCTGGCTTCCAGAACTGTGGGAGAATAAATTTCTGTTGTTTTGAGCCACCCGGTCTGTGGTACTGTGTGATGGCAGCCCTAGCAAACCAAGAGGCTGGGACAAGCAGAGTGGGGAGGGAAGCCCAGGAGAAGCAGAGGAGGGAATGAATAATGTGTGTGAAGGACAAGGAACAACCCAATGCAGTTAGAACAACGAATTTTGGAAAAGTAAAAAATGACAGACAACACGCATCGGAGCTGCCCCTTACCACGTCATTTCCCCAGCAATCCCACAGCACTGCCCTGTCTTGAGGGAAACTTTTCAGCCCTCCACCCATGCAGTGTGAATGGGCTCTACCTTCCTCTTACCTGCTCCCCTCCCTGGGCACAGTGATTGTGAGGGTGGGCATGTGACCCGGACATCCTTCTTGGACACAGTAATTGGTCCATGGATGGGCACGGAGCCAAGGCAAGCCAATTAGAGACTTTCCCTGGGACTTTTTATTTTTATTATTATTGAAACTTGTAGAAAAGAGCCCTTTTCTCTTTGCTTACAGACCTGTGAAACATGAGCCTGAAGCTGCCCTCAGCCATGTCCCTGTAATGTAAATAAATAAAGAGATAAAATGATCCTTAGATCACTCATGCCCCTTGGTTCCAGACACTAAGGTTTTTGGAGCTGCATCTGAATTTTTACTCCTTTCCAATTCCTCCATAAGTTCTGTGAACTACCCCAATAATCTTGCCCTTACGTATAAAAACAAAAATAACTTTGTTTTTAATCTAACTCAAATGGATTTCTGCCGCTTGCTACCGAAGGAGCCCCAACTAGTACATAATGGGAGAACGCATATTGCCCACATCCTAAAGAGCTTTGATGCCAGGCTGCAGGGTGTATTTTTAACCCCATTAGGTAGAGATTATTAACTGGAGTCTATAGAATCTGGCTTCAAGGTTCCCTATGAAACTCCAGAAAATATGTGCAAAATGCACACGATGTATACCCGTCCAGGAAAAGGCAGCATAGATGTCGTCACATTCTTAGCAGAGGAGTCCTTGACCTCCCCCCGCAAAAAGATTAAGAACCCCTGAGATGAGCAATGAGGAGCCATTACAAACATAAGAATCACAGAACGTATTATCCTCCGCAATTATTAAGCAGCCTCAGATACCCAGTCATTTATTCGACAAACACACTGTCAATCCAGGGTCAAGAGCTGTTGGGGATGTGAAGATACATCTGACATAATTTATTTCTCAAGGACTTTAGTCACCTTGGGGTGGTGATGAGTATATACACAATTTCAATAGAAGGTAAGAGAGGGTACATAATGTAATGGCAATTCAGAGGCCAGGGCCTAGAACATTTTCCACAGGCCTGAATGAACAAATAGAGTCATGGATGGATCCATTCCACACAAATGGACCATACATAAAGTCAGTGCCTCCGAATCTCAAGGTCTTCCCATTTTAAATGGATATAAATTTCCTGCCAGACCACCTTACGGGATGTCGTGCAGTTCTAACAAGAGAGAAAATATGTTAACTTGCTTGGAGCCTGGAGACCCCTGCACAAGACATACAATACCTTCTTAGGAGAAGCCTGCCTCTGGACCTAGCTGATGCTACTCAGTCTGTGGCCCTGGGACTATGCTGACAAGCAGCACTGGCATTTCCTGGGCACTTAATAGAAATGCAGATTTTACTCCAGACTTTCTGAATCTGAATCTGCAACATCCCCCCAGGGTTCTGTATGCAAATTAGAGACACCCTCACCCAGGTAGTCCTTAGCATAGTGTAAATATGGTCTGACAGAGAAGAAAACCCCACCTAGAAGAGACAGAGGCAGGGACCACAGTTGCCCAGGTGGGCTGTGGGCTTGCTGCCACCCAGGTCAGGCTGGGTCTCCTTGGACAGGGGCTGTGTATGGGGTCATTAGATGCTTGGAGCACAGGTGCAGTGGCCCACAGTGTGTGAGCCAACCCCAGAACTGACCTTTGGTCCTGCTAGATGGTGCTCCTGCATCCCAGACATATGGTCTCCTTGAACGGTCAGAGTGACACCAGCATACTTCGCATACATCGGCACACGCAGAGGGGATTAGCAAACATCTGCGGAGCACAGCCTGCGGTATTCTGCTAGTTTGTGCAACAAAGGAGCGCGAGAAGACGCTTGGAGTGCCTGAGCACAAGCCCAACACAGTGCCAGTGGGGCAGGGGGCTTCCCGGCCATCAGCAGCCCCCTTGCTAGGCTCCAAATGACCACAGCAGGCAGACAGCAGAGCTGAGAGGCTAGGGCATCCAGAACTCGGGGTCTAGGGAACAGTAACAGCCATTAGACCAAAAGGATTCCCCTGGTTCAGTTAGTCTTAGAAATGCCACATTAAACAAAGTTGAATTTGTTCTTTCACAGGAGCCCCTTCAACCCACAGTGAGTGCTGTGAATCTTTGAGAGGAACAGACAGTAGGCTTTATTTCCCAAGCACGAATCACAGAACACTTCCCATCTGTGTAAGGCGGCCAGGGCTGCCATAACCAAATACCACAGGCTGGGTGACCTAAAACACAGCAATCTATTTCTCACAGTTTTGGAGCCTGGGAAGTCTAAGATCAAGGTGCCAGCTGATAGGCTTTTCTGGTGAGGCCTCTCCTCCTGGCTTGCAGACTGCTGCCTCACGTGGCAGGAAGAAAAAGAGGAAGCAAATGCTCTGATATCTCTTCTCATAAGCATACAAATCCTATCAGGAGACCCTCATGACCTCATCAAACCCTAATTACCTCCCAAAGGACACCCCCCCCACACACACACACAAATACCATCACATTGTAGGTTAGAGCTTCAATACATGAATGGAGTGGGGGTGGACAGTCCATTCAGTTCCTAGCACCATTCTACCATAGGTAGGAAGCCTTCAGAGCAGACTCCAAAATACCAGCCAAGAGGGAGATGACAGAGTTCCCTCTGGGGAATGAAGATAGTCCAGGAACGTCTGCAGCAGGAGTTCTAAGGGTTTTCTTGTTCAGGGCAATCAGGCAACCAAAGCATGCAGGTGTTTGCATCAAACATGCCAAATGTGCCAAGAAATCCACTGTAATAATAACCACCACTGTTTCTGAGTACCCAGTAGGAGCTAGAGGCACATCGTGAGCTAGGCTTTATATACATCGTCTCATTTAATGCTCTAAAATCCTACTTAAGGAAGTTACTGGTCTCATCCCTGTTTTCAGATGATGAGACCAGGGCTTTAAAAAGTCAATTAGCTGCCTTAAGTGTCACAGCTAGTTAGTGGCAAAGCTACCCAAGATCTGACTTCAGGCACCTGTTAAAATGCTATAAAAATTCCTCTTTCCTTGGCACCCGGGAAACATGCCCAGGGCCGATGCTTGGACTTGGAGGTCACCTTTCGGGGGGGGGGGGGGGGGGGGGAGTCACTCCCGGTGACTCTGGAGAGGACACATACAGAACAAAGCCCAGCTTGATGTGCACAGTCCACCTCTCCTTGGTTTTATGTTTTAGGCTTATCACTTCTGTATTGTCACCATATTTTCATACACTGGTTTCTTCAAACTCACCATACAGTGAATTTAAAGACTAGGAAATTCTGGAACAGTAGACATGGAGCCTGTGTTGATGTGCTGACACTAATCTTCACCCCTCTACCTTGGTAACTAGCTATTCAGTTGGTAAAATGAATAACTTCTGGGCTTCACGCATCCATCTGTCAAGGCAATATTTTTATATCTGCAAATTTCAAAGAGGAAAATAATGTGTCACTCTCTATCAATAAACCTGGCTCTTTGCAAAGGAATTGCTAAAAAGGTTTCCTCTGCATTAAACCATTCTGAGGACTTGCCTCGAGCAAACAGGGCAAAGTACTTTGTCATGAATGAATTCATGGATTCCATGGGAATACTTTCCTGTAAGAATCACCTATCCATATGCCATCCTCATTTCCAGTGGAAGGAGAAAGAGTAAAAAAAAAAAAAAACCAGAAAAACCCAGAAGTCAGGATTTTTCAAACGCAAGACAGTATGGCTAAAAACACATCTAGCCTGAGAGCAGGAAGAGGGAGGGTCCTTCCCTGGCTCTGCTACTAACTAGCTGGGTGACTGCCACCATACACACAGCACTCCCCACCTCCTCACCATCACATTGGAGGTTAGAGCTTCAATACATGAATGGAGTGGGGGTGGACAGTCCATTCAGTTCCTAGCACCATTCTACCATAGGTAGGAAGCCTTCAGAGCAGACTCCAAAATACCAGCCAAGAGGGAGGTGATAGAGTTCCCTCTGGGGAGTGAAGATAGTCCAGGAATGTCTGCAGCAGGAGTTCTAAGGGTTTTCCTGTTCTGGGCAATCAGGCAACCAAAGCATGCAGGTTGAGGGGCAGCACCACTAATGCCTCATGCAGCTCGTGATCCCATGGGCACTGAGTGCCATCGTGACAGCTGTAGACCAACCCCAGTTCTGAATCCTGGGAAATGCCCAACCTGCTTACTTCACTCCAGGGGAGCTCCGCAGTCATGATCAGAAGAATCTCAAAATAAGCTTTAACCTAAACCATCCCAGACAGATGGAAATGCATTCTCTCTTTCAAGTGATTTTAAAAGTGTACAGAACTCTGAACAGTAGTCAGTGGCAGTGTCTAAACAGCATTCTTGGTCCATAAGTTCTTCTTTATTTATCTCTGGACTCATTTCTTCTACTGAAATAAAAAATTAAGACCAGATTTCCTTTATATTCTGCACCATAAAATTATTTCTATTTAACAGTAGTCATTAAATTGCTTTCCAATTTGGTCTTATTCTATTTTTATTATTAATTTAAAAAGTATTAATTATTTTAAACATGTGCAGAGGTGTTGAAAATAATATAACAGCAACCCATATACCCACTGCCTAGAGTTAATACATGTCCCCATACAGCCATTTTTTTAAGTTTATTTATTCTGAGAGAGAAAGAGAAAGAGCACGTGGGAGGGACAGAGAGAGAGGAAGAGAGATAGAACCCCAAGCAGGCTCCACACTCTCAGCACATGGCCTGATATGGGGCTCAAACTCACAAACCGTGAGATCATGCCCTGAACCAAAACCAAGAGTCAGACATTTAACCAACTGAGCCACCCAGGTGCCCCCCATACAGCCACTTTTGCTAAAGAAAAGACAGCAATTGTTTTTAAAAGATATAAACAGAGGGCACCTGGGTGGTTCAGTCAGTTAAGTGTCCAACTTGGGCTCAGGTCATGACCTCACGGTTCATGGGTTCGAGCCCCACATCAGGTTCTGTAGTGACAGCTCAGAGCAGAGCCTGCTTTGGATTCTATGTCTCCTTCTCTCTCTGCCCCTCCCCCTGCTTGTGCTCTGTCTGTCTCTCATAAATAAAAATTTTAAAAAAAATTTAAGATATAAACAGAGAGGGAGACAAACCATAAGAGACACTTAAATACAGAGAACAAACTGAGGGTTGCTGGAGGGGAGGTGGGAGGGGCGTGGGTTAAATGGGTGATGGGCTTTAAGGAGGGCACTTTTCAGGATGAGCACTGGGCCCATCGGTAAGAGATGAATCACCGGATTCTACTCCTGAATCAAGACCACACTGTATGTTCACTAAATTGAATTTGAATTAAAAAAAAATATATGAAGCACTACAGATACAGTCACCTGCCTACTCTCAACCCACTGCCTTATGTTCTCTGCAGAGGTGACGCCACTAGAAATTGGTGCATCTGCCTCTCGTGCAGGTTTTTATATGTTTACTACATATGTACATACACATAGTAGTATAAAGCACTCTCTATGAATTTTTCAATGTATATCAGTGGTACCATATTGAGTTCATCATTCAGAAATTTGCTTTATTTTTCTCAACCAAGCTTATAAAGATGAATATAACATAAATGATAATTAAGTTGATCCCAAGTTTTTTTGCTATTATACACAATACTACTAATGAAGAATCTTTTTAATGTTTCCTTGTACACCTACGCATCATGTTTCCTTGTACACCTACGCATCATGTTTCCTTGTACGCACACATATAATGTTTCCTTGTACGTACACGCATAATGTTTCTGGGGCATGCATATTGAGAAGTGCTTGCCCCAACTTCCAGTTTTACCAGCAGTGTATCAAGTCCCCCATTTCCTACATCTTTATTCCTAACACTTGGTGGTAGCAGTTTTGCCAAATGGATGAATGTGAAGTAGCATTTAATGTTCTCTTTCTTTCTAGTGAGTTTAACCATCTTTTTATACTTTCACTGGACATCTATGTTTTCCTGTTTTGTGACTTGCCAAATAAAAATCTTTTCACTGCTTTGCACATTAGGCTACTTTTCTCTCCCTTATTGATTTATAGGGTTTGTTTGTTTGTTTGTTTGTTTGTTTGTTTGTTTTTAGAGAGAGAGCACAAGCAAGGGAGGGACAGAGGGAGAGGGAGAGAAAGAATCTCAAGCAGGCTCCATGTCCAGTGTAGAGCCCAACGCAGGGCTCCATCTCATGCCTGTGAGAGATCATGACCCAGGCCAAAAACAAGAGTCGAATGCTCTGGGAATGCAAGCTGGTGCAGCCACTCTGGAAAACACTATGGAAGTTCCTCAGAAAACTAAAAATAAAACTACCCCACGACCCAGCAATTGCACTACTAGGCATTTATCCAAGGGATACAGGTGTGCTGTTTCGAAGGGACACATGCACCCCCATGTTTATAGCAGCACAATCAACAATAGCCAAAGTATGGAAAGAGCCCAAATGTCCATCGATGGATGAATGGATAAAGATGATATGGTATATATATACAATGGAGTATGACTCAGCAATCAAAAAGAATGAAATCTTGCCATTTGCAACAACGTGGATGGAACTGGAGGGTATTATGCTAAGTGAAATTAGACAGAGAAAGATAAATATTATATGACTTCATTCATATTAGAACTTTAAGAAAAAAAACAGATGAACATAAGGGAAGGGCAACAAAAATAATATAAAAACAGGGAGGGGGACAAAACAGAAGAGACTTAAATATGGAGAGCAAACTGAGCATTGCTGGAGGGGTTGTGGGAGGGGGGATGGGCTACATGGGTAAGGGGCACTAAGGAATCTACTCCTGAAATCATTATTGCACTATATGCTAACTAATTTGGATGTAAATTTTAAAAAATTAAAAATTAAAAAAAAGAGAGTCAAATGCTCAACCAAGTGAGCCACCCAGGTGCCCCTGTAGGGATTTTTATATGTGCCAGATACTGATCTTTTATTGATGTATGTGCTGAAAATATCTTCTACTCTGTCACTTGTCTTTTCACTTTGGCTATGGTTGCTTTTGTCAGGCAAAAGTTTGTCATTTGAATGGAGGCAAATATATCAATCATTTGCTTTATGGTTAGCTTCTTCTGTGTCTTGTTCAAGTAGTGCTTCCCTTTCCTGGGGTCACAAGTATATCCCCTTGGTCAGTCTCACATAGACTACATGGTCTCAGTGTCCATTATCTTTCCTCGCTGGTGCTTTAAAATTTTTTTTAATGTTTATTTATTTTTGAGAGAAACAGAGTGTGAGCCGGGCAGGGGGGGTTGGGGGGGTAGGGGGGGATGGGCGGAGGGGGTGGCACAGAGAAAGACGGAGACACAGAATCTGAAGCAGGCTCCAGGCTCTGAGCTGTCAGCACAAACCCCGATGCAGGGCTCAAACCCACAAACCATGAGATCATGACCTGAACCAAAGTCGGACGCTCAACCAACTGAACCACCCAGGTGCCCCAGCTCTTTGGTGCTTTTAAAGATATCTTAAAGATGATATGCTGCTGTTATGAAAGAAATAGACGATTATTACAGAAGATCTAGGAAAAGCAGAAGGAAATCAGTACATCATTAGGTCACTTTTAAAATAATTCTTATTATCCTTGAACAGAATCACCACCAGGGTAGCCCTACTTACACATCACTGAACATAATATATGCTGGACAGGGTTGAGCTTTGGAGAAAGACAGATCTGGATCTGAATCTTCTCTCTACCACTTTGGAGCTGACTGATCTTGCATATGATTTTTACTTCCTCTGAACTTCCATTTCCATATCTGTAAGATAAGAACAGCAACTCCAGCATTGGGTTGTTATTGTCCCAATTTATATCAAATTTCATATGTCAGGCCTATAACCGGCAATATCTTTCCCTAAAGAATCCTGTGAGCCCCCGCTCTATTATCTAGCAGTGTGCAAAGTCCCTGGAGAAAAGAACAGAGCCAGGGACATGCTTATCAGCTCAAGCCCAAGTTATCGTCAGGATCCCAGGAAAGACAAATTCTGTGCAGTCAGTAAAGCTGTTGCCAAGCCATGGGATAACCATCCTAGGGGCCGTTCCAATAGTCACTAGACTCCTCCATTTATAAAAGCACACTACTACAGAGACAGTGCCTAAAACGGCATGGAAACTAGTTGGAGAACAAAAGCCACCAGCTGACCTCATCCTCAGTACCTCCCTGCTCAAAGGAGTTAATTAGCAAAAGGGAAAACAATTGACTTTTTTGGTATTATATAATTCCATTGTATTTTCGCCAGGTATCGGGTTTCACCACCCACTGCCATGTCATGAAAGAACTTATTGTTACATACACAAAACAAGAACAAATTCATAATGCTGCAAGAAGTATAATTCCACATTCTTTGTCTCATTGCACTTGAAATCTTCAGGTTAATAGGCAATTACATTCACAAAACATGTCGTGCTTAGAATGAACACAGCTCATGTTGAGATGGCCCTCGCCTGAAGAAAGACTATTTTTAGGAAGCTTGGCAAAGAAAATTAAAGTTTTCAGTTCAAGTATGCACTGCCAAATAACTAACTCCACCAAATTCTTTATTACTGAAAGAAAAAAAAGAAAGGCAACAAAATAATGAAATCTTTCTTTTCACCATTTTGGGAATTCTCTTCCCATGTCTAACTCCCTTCAGCTTTCGGAATCTCCTTCACAGCATTGTGAGTATACCTTCCCTGAGGGACAGTAGTTTTTAAAAGTCAAGCTGGAAGTCATCTGATTAAAATCTCTTGTCTTTCCCTGTCTTGGAGGAATCATTGAGCCTTTTTGTTTAAAGTGAGAATCTGACTACAGCGGGACCAGTTTCACTTTCGAGGACCCCTGGGCTCTGGACTTCAGAGGAAGAATCCCATGCCATTCTCTGAAACAGTAAAAATCCTTTAAAACATAAAACCTGAAGCCCTATATGTACTCTTTATACTTGCATAAATCCAAATTATATCGTTTTCTACTAAAGACTGAGCCTCTGATAAAATATGTGCGTGCTGGGCCAGGATTCTCCCCACTGGAGATGGTGGAGTAAGTGTCTGAAGACACAGGCTCTGGTCTTGGCACTGAGCCGTCTCAGAGGTTAGACGAGCATCTTTTTTTTTTTTTTTTTTTTTTTTTTTTTTTATGCAGACCACTGCCTCCTGACTGGTCTCCCTATTTCCAGTTTCTAACCTCTTCTAATCCACTTCCGACATGAGTGGGTCTCAGAGGGGCCCCAGACCAGCGGGATCACTACCACCCAAGACCTTATCAGAAATACAAACTCTTGGGCCTCCCTCTAGACCTACTAACTATGAGCTCTGGGATGGGGCTCAGCATCTGTGCTTTAAGAAGCCCTCCAGGTGATGCTCATGCCCACTGGAGAGCGGCCTGCACCGAATCCTTGCAGGGCAGGTCAAAGCTCCCGGGCACAGCTCCCAAAGACTGTCATGACCAGCCTCCTTGAGCCTCCAGATTCATCCCCCGAGTCCCTCCGTTACCCCCTCCACTCCCGCAGTGGACCATACCACAGAGCAATGCCGACTCACTGAGGAGCCACCTCCTCCATGAAGCTTTTCCTTCCTCTGTTCCCATCCAGCTCATCACCCTTTGTCCTCTGGCTTTTGCACCGTGTTTAAGAGCACCCTGTGAAGGCGTTGGATACACTGGTCTAGGCCACTAGCCTATGAGGTCTTTGGAGACAGATAGTCATTCACACTTTCCTTCATCAGTTTATTGAGCACCAGGCACCCAGGTGGGCGCTTGGGATATAATGGTGCAGATGGAACTGCTAGCCTCGGATTTCTGAATCTTTATCACCTAACACAGTAATGTTATAGTAATTTTGTTAAAAAAAAAAATGAGAATGAAGAGACTCACTTTAGTCTCTCTGCCCCACCCCCACCCCCCGCTGCTACCCCTTTTTTTTTCTTTATTTTTTTTTATTTGAGTGTCGTTGACACACAATGTCACATTCATTTCAGGTGTACAACAGAGTGATTCAACAAGTTTAAACATTATGCTACGCTCACCCCAAGTGTAGCTACCATCTGACTGGGAGCCTTCACCCATTGGGCCCATCCCCCATCTCCCTCCCCCAGGCAACCACCTCTTTGTTCTCTGTGTTTACAAGTCTGATTCTGCTTTTTGTTTGTTTGTTTATCCATTTGTTTCTGGTTTTTTAGATTCCACATAGGAGTGAAATCGCACGGTGTTTGTCTTTCTCCTTCTCACTTATTTTGCTTTGGGTCCATCTATGGACCCTCTAGGTCCATCTATGTCGTCAATGAATGGTATTAATGTTAATTGTCAGCAGATTGTGCCAACGTGAATTTCTTGGCTCTGATATTGTGTTATAGTTACACATGATGTTACCTGCAGGTGTAACTAGGTGAGGGGCATGGGGGATCTATCTGTATTATTTCCTATAACTGCATATGACTCTATAATTATCTCAAAATAGAAACTGTTTTTAAAAAGTTGTTGGACCTTTCAAGAGAAGGTGATCTGTCATGCAGGCACTATACAGGACTTGTAATTCCACTAATACATTCATAAACGCTATTATGAGCATCTATATAAGATGGGCATATGGATGCTAACCAAACCTTTTGTGGTAATCATTTCACAATACAGGTAAGTCAAGTCATTAGGCTGTATACCTTGAAGTATTCCTGAAGTGCATACTCCAGCTCCATCTCAATAAAACTGAAAGAGGGAAAAATGAGAACGAGGAAACTGGGCTTTAGTGCACATCTACTCCAACCTCTCCAAAATCCTTAGGTTGTCTTTCAAGACCCTTCATAATCTGACCCTGGCCTATTTAACCATAATGAAGCTCCACTTCTCTCCTACTGGTCTGTGTGGTCCTCACTGGCCTTTCCTGTCTCCTCTGCCCAGACAAATTACATTCTCTTTCAAAGCCCAGAGCAAGTCCCATGTCATCCTGTAAACCATCGCTGACAACCTTAGCTTCTTTGTTTATCATCAGCATTTATTTGTTAACCACATCATTCTGTCAACTATTACCTCATATTAGCCATTGTGTATGCATTTCAGTTTTATATCCCCAGCTAGATTTCAAATTTATCTCAAGGTCTGATTCTCCTTCCTTCCCTGAAGGCAGGTAGAGCAAGCAGAATGATTAAGAGCAGGGACTCCGGAGTCAGAAAGGCCGTGATCTAACCCTGGTGCAAAAGAAGAAACATGGAGGTCATGAAGTTCTCAACATTTAAACATGGTGGAATTGTACAATGCAAGGTAAATCCTTCTTGCCTCAGTCTCCCCAAGGACACTCTTACAACTGCCTGTATGATAAGGGAAGATCCAGTGAGATCCCTGAGCGACTATCCACAAAGAAAATGGCCACAGGGGCAAAAATAAACAAATGGGGGTGATTCTTAAAGTACCCTTTATTTGTAAAATTACTCAATGTGGAAGCACTGCATTTCCCTGAAGCTGAAGAATAAATGTTGTTGTGAACACAAGCAAATACTTAGTCTTCAAACTTAAAGCTATAAAAATGTTCCATATCAGGGGCGCCTGGGCAGTTCAGTCAGCTAAGCATCTGACTTCAGCTTAGGTCATGATCTCACAGTTCATGGGTTCAAGCCCCGTGTCGGGCTCTGTACTGACAGCTCAGAGCCTGGAGCCTGCTTCAGATTCTGTGTCTCCCTCTCCCTCTGTCCCTTCCCTGCTCATTCTCTGATCTCTCTCTGTCTGTCAAAAATAAATAAATGTTTTTTTAAAAAGTTTAAAAATGTTCCATATCTTGACCCCAATAGAGGAAGCAAGTGATTAAATTTTAAATATTTATCCTGATTTTCATTAGAAAAACAGACATTTGAGGGGCACCTGGGTGGCTCAGTCAGTAAAGCCTCCAATTTTGGCTCAGGTCATGATCTCATGGTTCATGGGTTCGAGCCCCACATCAGGCTCTGTGCTGACAGCTCAGAGCCTGGAGCCTGCTGCAGATTCTGTGTGTGTGTGTCTCTCTCTCTCTCTCTGTCCCTCCCCCTCTCTCTCTGTCTCTCTCAAAAATAAATAAACATTCAAAAAAAATTTTTTTAAAGAAAGAAAACCAGACACTTGAAAACAGTCCATGACTTTTAGATTTTTGAAGCATTTGGCTTGACCGATTTATTTGACTTTAGAAAGCAAAGATAAAAACTCTTGCCACTGATATTCTAAGGTTGTGAACCTCTAATGAAAGATTTTAAAAGAATGTGTGATGCCTTCGGGCCCTCTTCCATCTCCCCACCAGAGACGTGCTGAAAGTGGGGCCCCGGGAGCTGGCGGGGGCCACAGAGTTCAGGTGGTGGGAACTCTCATCTCAGGTGCACAGGTGAGGACACAGGCGCCCAGTGAGAATGGCTGACACTTGTGTGGAGTCTTCCCACCTCACCGTTTGTTTTCTTAGCTACTCAGAGGTGCCAGTCTGAGGCCTTGAGTGGAGTGCGCCCCAACTGAAAAGTCTGATAAGTGAGGGCCAGGGCTGGGAGGGGGCTTCCATAGGAAGTGGGCTTTGCTTCAGTGCTGGAAATCAGTGTGACGTCTAGCATAGCCAAGTGTCCCTGCAGGACCCCACTGGGAAATCACGAGTTTTACGAGGTTAGCTGCCGTGTTTGTGTAAACAACATAACGTTTTATGATGGGAAACCTAGCCCTTTGCTTTTTATGTAGAAGCATCGATTAAGGCTTTTTTAATGTTTGAGATGTAAAGAAGTGTGAAAAACTAATGTTGTTTCAGAAATGGTCCAAGGAAAAAGATAATGCAGTAGCTACAAGTTTAATGACCTTTCTCATAAAATTATGTAGGGGATTTGTGATAAGTGTGGCAATAAAAATGGTTTTGTTGTCTCTAATTTTCCCAGCTGTGGATTAAATGTTTTCTAATGGATGATACCATCACTGTCTATTTTCATTATTTATTCCAGCATGGATTAAATAAAGTTCCAAGAGGAAATATCAACAAATTCGCATATTAGATTCTTTAATTAAAATATTTTCAATAGCAAAGTTTCTTTATTTTTGTGATTTTTTAACGGAGGGGGGGGTGCTGTCGCCAACATTAGCTTTTGTAAAAAAAACAATTTAAGTAACAACTGAATTCAAATGGTGGATACATGTCATTATACATTGGTCAAAACCCACAGAATGAATACCGAGAGTGAACCCTAAAGTAAACTATGGACTTTGGGTGATAGGGATGGGTCACTGCATGTTCATTAATTGTAGCACATGTACCACTCTAGTAGGGGATGTGGATACTGGGAGATGGTGGGAGAGCCCGGAGGTTATATGGGAAATCTCTGTACTTTCCGCTCAATTTTAATGTGAACCTAAAATTTCTCTTTAAAAAAATAGTCTATTAAAAAATTCTCTGGAGCGTGTGTGTGTGTGTGTGTGTGTGTGTGTGTGTTAGTAGTCAGTACTGTGGGTTAACTTCATTTTCTGCTATCTGTGCTCTAAGCTTAAGCTTCCTTCTGTGTCACCCTTTCATGACACGTTGGAAATCTTTCTAAAATGCATTGGTACTGATACTGGGATGGCTCCCATTCTTGCTTGAATACAAAACACTCATTTCCCAATAGTCCCATAGACAAGACCAGAAACAAAGAAGGAGATTGGCCTGACTGTGAACTGCCCCCAAGGCATACCCTGGAAATAGCTTTCTGGACTAAATCTTTGGCATGAGAATATATGCTGCTGTTTGCCTTTTTCCTGTAAAGTTGAGGTGGGAGGGAAAAAGGAGAAACCCCAACAATGACATTTTCTGAAGACTGCACTTCCTGTAACCAAGGCCAGACCCTACCCAAGGTTAATCTCATGTGATCGCATGTGCCCCTTACCAAATTAACCAGTTTTTGCCCCAGGTCTTCATAAGAGAACACAGTATTCGAAAGGTCAGACCAATTACTGGCATTTCCAGAACACTTCTTGTTTAAGGCCCCTGAGCATGTTAGGGCAGAATGTGATTGTCTGGTATACTTTGGGCAGCATTGATCAGTGGAGAAAATGACATGCCAAGAGGGAGGTACCCAGCAGGGGAGGACATCACACAAAGAAAATGCCTATTTCTTCCAAAGTGGGCAGAGAGTATAGGGAGAGTCCAGGACTGAGACACGTCAGGATGGATCCTGCTGTGACCACTTAGGCCCCCTGCTCCACTCCCACAGACACACTGGCATGCACCCACTTTCCCCAAGAAGTACTCAGGGCATGGTTAACAGAGGCTTCCTGACTCGTGCCTTTTCATGACAAGATCAAGGGATGTCAGAGCTATGAGGTGATGTCCCAGCATTAGCAATGCAGTAAGTCACATATCCATCCACCCATTCACCTTCCAGCGTGCCAATGCTCCAAATTAGGCTGGGGATACATACACGTTCAATCAGTTTATGATCTGTCTTTGTACAGCGTCGCCCTTGAGAGAAGCAGAAACAAAGCAGACAAATGTCCCCAGGTGCTGGTTGCCTGCCTGGAAAGTCAGCCCCAGTCCTTCTCCAGGGGCAGCCCTCATGCTCTGGCAGAACTCAGCTGCCTCCCATCAGCCCCTGCCGCCCTGCCTTCGACCCCGGGGCTGACCTACAGAGACCACACTTATTAAAGGAGAGAAGTCACTTACCCCTGTTCTTGCCAAAGTTGGCTCATTATGAGCCGAAACTGCTGAATTACATGTGGTGTTTTACGAGACCATCAAGTGTCAAGGAGTGATGGAGTGAAGGGTGCCATGCGGATTCTGACACAGGCCACAAAGAGGGGCCTTGGGAGCCTTGTTGATGGGGTCGCTCCTGCTACTACCCAGAGCCTCCATATCACAACCAAATGTGAGACTGTGTGTCTTCACTGTGACCTCCCCAGAATATTATCATCCCCGCCAGGAGAAAAATTCAGTTTCTATATCCTTCATTTTATTATTCATTAAAGGAAAAACCCTCCCCTAGAAAAATGCAAACTACAAAACTTAAATTGCATTTTTAAATGAAAGGGAAAATATTTTCCAAATAAAAGACAGGGGTGGGACGAGAGAGACAGAGAGATTCCTTCTTACATCTCAGACTAAGAGTAAGATCTGGGACTTCCAAAAAGGTATGACTCTTAGAAACTGATTAATTTTTAGATCTTAAAAAGCCAAACAGTCTCTTTAAAGAGCAATGAGAGCCTGATTCAAGTTGTTAAATTTTATGTTGTGTGTAATGTTGTAATTGATGTCAAACCTTTCACGTTTTCTTACCACTGACATTGGACAGTCTACTCCACTCAAGGGCTCAGTTACCAGAGTCGAGAGTAAGTAACCTAACCAGGAAATAAGGGCAGAATGGAATTTTATTACATGGGATTGAGAAGTTCAAATGCAAAATAATTAAGTCTGAGCCAAATATAGCCATTCTCTCTCCCATCAGTTTATTTGGTGGATAATTGGCTGTATTAGGTATTTCACTGAGCTGCATATAAAACTTTATTGCCCTTGTAAAGTGCATGCTGTGAATTCTGATGCTTCTGTGTGTTTGGGGGAACATAATTGTTCCCTTTGCAGAATAACACTGCTTACCTAGATCCTGAAACCAAACTAGGCTTCCAGGACGCCTGCTGCTGAGGCCCCTGGTGCCAGGATGCGTGTGAGGAGCTCAGATCTAAGCTGGGGAGAGACGGTCATGTAGCAATTGGGAAAACAGCTTCCTGGAACTTAGAGCTCATGAAATGAAAGACCAAAACACCTGCCCTATTTGATGTGGGCTCTGCCAAGTCACTGCTGGGGTTAACATTTTTGTGTTTTAATTAGTAATAAATAAGTCAGCACGGAGCGTTGCTCACCAGATTTCAGTGCTCATGACAAATCGATTTTGTTTTAATATGTGGGGTCTTTTCCGAGGTGGTCTCACCACTTGCGCCCCACCCCCATCCTTTTCAGAAAAGGAGGCCATTTGTGTACCGCTGAGGGTCTGATTTCCTGTGCATCTGACACCATCAGAACAATATGGAACTGACCTAATTAGGATCCTTTTCTGGGAAAAACAATGTGTGGCTACATACGGTTTCAGTTAGGTTCCAAAAGCTTTCCTATTCTTGTAACTCCAACAATACGCCTGAATCCCCATCTCTGATTTGTTTTCAGAAGCAGATTTCACAATGTATTCCCCCCAGGTAACCCACTGTGGGTTCTGCTCCTCTGCCTGCACTCTTCTTTACCCCTCCAGATTGTTCTCAGTGTAATTCATAAGACCTCTAATGCCCTGAATGACATAGACTGCACAGACCTCAGAGCTCATGGGCACAGTAGAGCTAAGTCACCTGGGGAGATCATTCCTTCGTTCCACACATATTCCCCAAGCCTTTATTCCATGGAAACTACTTTTCTAGATATTCTGGGCATGATGATAAATCAGACAGGGTTCCCAATGATTTCCAGTGGAAAGCAGCCTTTCACATCTTGGCTCTGGGGACCCCAAGAGTCTCTGAACTCCTTAAAGTGATATCCAAAATTGCTTATCTGTGTACTTTTCTAGGCAGAGGGTCTGAAGCTTTCAACAGACTCTTGAAGGGCTCAGTGGCCCTTGCAAAAACAAAAACAAAACAAAAGAACAAATTACTGGAGCTGGAAAAGAGGAAAATTGAATTGTGGTACTATATGTAAAAAGCTTGTATAAAAGAAGTGTGTACCTAGCACAGTGCCAGGCTCCCATACCAACATTGGCTGAATTTGTACCAAGTACAATGGATGCTGGGAAAAACAAGAACAATTATTTATGCGAGGGTGAGATGGGGAGGAGAGCATTGATAGATGCTTAAAAGATGTCTTAAAAGGAGACTGCATCTGAATGAGCATTTGAAAGAGGAGTGGGAATGTGCCAGGAGTAGAAGGTGTTCGTGGCAGAAGCACAACCACATGGGAGAGCGTGAGGAGTGTGGTGTGTTCAGAGGTGCAGGGTGCCAGATGAAACCGCACAGGTTGGGGTCCAGATCATGACAGGGCACAGCCTCCCCTAAGGAGCTGGATGCAGCTTGTGGGCAACCAGAATTGAAGCAGTTGTTCAGAAGGGATCCGAGTTCTTTCTTGGGGCAGGGGAACCAGGGAGCAGTCTGGAGTACTGAGTCCTGCATAATCCTGGCACCCTATTGGGTGAGAAGTGTTGGGGAGGCCCACACCCTCCAGGTTTGCCTGGGATATGCCAGCTTTCCCACTCAAATCTTGTAGCCCAAGCAGTCTCAGGCAAGCCTGGTCACTCTACCTCTAGCAATGTCCCAGGAGGCAGGCAGGCAGGGGGCATTCCCAGGTCCGGAAACACACATTTCAACCTGAGGAGAAGAGAGTTGGAGGGGAGACTTGTCTGGGGACCTTGGCTTGAGATTTGGACCTTTGAGAAGGATTTGTATAAAAACATTCTCATGAGAACATCACAAGCCACTTCCCAGGCATGTCGTCAAGGCTGAAAAGCCTCAAGAGCTTTTCAACAGGAGCTGTTGCTCCTCAACAGCAAGAAGAGTTGGTATGCTCCTCCCAAGACAGTGTGGCTGGCAGCAGGGAGGGTGGTCAGAGTCTGCTTCTGTGATGGCCCAGACAGAAGGGCAAACTGGGGGAAAGTGGGCAGTGCTGTGGGTGGTACCTGCACAGGGCCTGTGCCACTCAAAGTCCACAGAGCCTCCAGGCCTGTAGCCAGCCAAGTCCACTGCTCACACTGGCAGGGCCCAGAGTACAAAAGGAGGCACACTTACCACAGTGTACATATTTAACAGTTACGAATCATGCCAACAGACTGTTGAATAACTACATTCCCTCCTCTAGCCTTGACAAGTATCCCCCCAAAATAACCTGGAGGCCAGGTTCCAGGTGTTTTCTCAGACTCCTCAAAGCTCCATTCCAGAATATGTCAGTGTGAGGAAGGCTAACCCCTGGCCTCCTGCCCTTGGCTTACCTACCTTTCTTCCTACCTCCAGCCAGTCCACATAGTCAAGCTCCACGTGCAACCCCAAAAGCAGCCACCCCTTGGCCCTCCCTGGAGCCTAAGT
Organism: Neofelis nebulosa; assembly: GCF_028018385.1. Lineage (NCBI taxonomy): Eukaryota > Metazoa > Chordata > Mammalia > Carnivora > Felidae > Neofelis > Neofelis nebulosa. The sequence continues at coordinate 15,295,386 of NC_080790.1, forward strand.
GTTTAACCTCAGAAGTCAGGTCTGCCCCCACTCCAAAGATGCCCATACAGGCTCTGGAGGTAGGCTCAAGGCCACTGTAGCAGGGAGCTCTGGTGAAGAAGTAGGACACAAGCTTGGAATGGACAGGCTCCATCAATCTGGCTGACTCGTTGACAGTAAGGGACACAGTCAGGCCAAGACCGAGTGGAGTCCTCTAAAATGCACTGCCCAAGACAAAGTGGTACTGGCTGGACAAATTAGCTGCCCTAATTTGAGACACCCTGGGTTCCTTTCAAGCCCCGTGCAGGTGGGATTGGCAGGCCTGGTTTTGAGCTTTGGCTCTGTTCCTCACTAGCTGTGTAGGCTAGGCTACAAGGTTTGTTCTCACTGCTCCCATCTCATCTGTAGAGAGTATTCAACCAGCTACTTCACACAGATCTCATGAGGCTCACAGGAAGGTGCCCATACGGGGCCTTACAAACGGGGTGAACGTCTGATAGATCGAGCATGGGGAACACAACAATCCTTTTCTCACCTATACCTGGGCCATAGTGGGTTTGGGAGGGAGAAATCAATCTTTGCACTGAGTCACAACGTGAGCTTGTGGCTACAAAGGTCCAAAGCAGACACACTACTGTGTCTTCTCTGCTTGTTCACCAGCCACGTGTCATCCCTCCACCCTAATCCCAAGCAGAGCTCCTCTCCACCCCAAGCAGGTTCCAGGGAGAGCCCTGGGGTATTGAGTGCAAGGGCCCCAGAGTCTGCACTCAGGAGTTGTCCTCCGGGAGCTGACTAGGTACATGCATTGGGCAGAAAGGGGCTCAACTTTCATTTATCCATCTGCAAACGTCTCTAAGGCAGAAAGACTAACTTCTTTTAGACTTTGAATCTCATCTTTAGACCTTGGATCTTCTGCTGAAGGACTTCTCCAGTCAACCTGGTTAGGGCAGGAGACAACGTTCCTGGTCAGCCCCCACAGGCATGCAAGTATTAAGAATGTTTTCCTCAGGCATATGTGGTCAGACAGTGTGCTCTCTGAGGGTACCCAGTGGAAGTGGAGCTATTCGTCCAGGTCAGAGCCCCATCCAAGAATCTAGGCACCTATGAAAGCCTCACAGAGAGGGTGGGAGAAGTCAGGGACTCCAGGAAGCTGGTGTGGGCATGGTGTAGAGCCAAAGAACAGTTTCTGACTTTCCAGGAAGCCTCCTAAGGACAATGGGGGACAGCAAAGCACAGTAAGGACCTCATATCCAGCCAGAAAATCCCACCCAAGCAGAGAGTGGAGAGCTGGGATAGGGGGAGAGAGTATCCTCATTCCTCTTGCTGGATCCTATAGGGGTCATAGAAGGCTATGGGGTAACTGACACAGAGCTACACTTTCTGTCCCTCTCTACTGCACCAGGGTCATGTGTCCACGAACTAGTTAACCTTCTGCAACCCCCCACCATCTGAGTGTAGGCACAGGCCATTTTATATGGAACCTGCAGGCAGGGAAAAGTCTGAAGTCTACACCCCTTAGATTGGGCTTTCTCGGTCTCAGCACTATGTTAGGGGCCCAATAATTCTTGGTTGTAAGACTGTTCTGTGCATTGTAAGATGTTCAACAGCATCTCTCACTAGATACCCACAGTTGCAACAACCAAAAATGCCTCCAGATGCTTCCAAACATCCCCTGGGGTACTAAATAGTCCCTGGATGAGAGCCACTACCTTAGGTAAAAACAGGTAGAGATGGGGGGTGAAGTACAGAAGGGGTCTTGCTACCTCCAAGATCTGCTCTGACTGTGCCAAGGTTGTACAGGGACTCACATCCTGCAGATGTTCATACCAGTGAACACTACGGCCAAGGGGAAGGAGAGGAAGGGCACCAGGGGCCCATCTACTGACAACAATGTGACCAACACTCAGCAAGGGTCCCCATGTTCCCGGAAGTTTGCTGAGCTTTCTGCAGGGATCCTCCAATTGACCTGGGCAAGAACCCTACGAGCAAAGCACAAATCTCATCCCCGTCTTGGAGGAGGAGAACCTAAGGCTAACAAAAGATAAACAGCTTACTTACAGTCGAGCAGCTGGCTGGTACTGGAGCCGAGGCTGGAACTCAAGCCCACTCAGTTCAGAGCCTGCACACTTAAGTATCAACACAACAATAATTTTAATTGTGAAGACCATCATCTCCCAGCTGTGGGCTTCAAGAAGATGCTAAACAGAAAGGGAAGTGACTTGATGTAGGTGATTTCATCTGGTCCTCACCACCTCTCTAAGATGAGGGCCCTGGAAGAGATAAAGCCCAGCGCTTCCTTGACCTTGGCCAGCCGGAGTGGGGAAAACGGTCAGAATGCAGGTTTCACTCAGTATGCCTTGTCAAGAACCACAGCTTCACCCAAAAACCCAGCCTTTGGACTATGTGGGTGGAGAGAGCGGCTAGCTCAGAGTCTTTGTCAGGGTCTGGTCGTGAGATCCGGGCTACCAGACTCAAGGACAGGAGTCACCACCCCATGCCCCCATCCCCTGGTTGCCTGGAGACTGCACCCAAGGAAAACAAATAGTGTGGGGGGGACTTCTTTGCTGCCTTTGAAAAACAAAATGCCAGCAGCTCAGCACTGGATCCCAGGAAGGCTTCAATCACATTCCAGAACTTGCGAGTAGCTCAGGGATGGAATTTGTAGAGGAATATTTGTTCCTTTCCCCTTACTTAAAGGTTCTGAAGAGTGATTAAAAACAAAAGACGATGCAGTTTCAAAAGTACATCAACGGCGTCCCTTTAAAAACACACCCAAGCCCAAGATGAATGCTCAAGCGACAAGATACTATACTGATTAATTATTAAGAACACATTTTGTGCGGTTTGACAGCTATGCCAGAGCAATCTGCTTCATAGGGATTAAACCTCAGTAAATGTGGTTCTAATAGTGAGCTGGTATTGAATTATCACACAATGGCAGCCTTAGTAAATCTTCATTAGTTTTGTCTTTTGAGCCCTTCATTTAAATTCTGAGTAATACCAATGCCGGTCTGAGGAGTGAGGGGGGCATGGCCGCCATCCCAGGGGTGCCGCTCCCAGCCCACGACCCCCCAGCCCCACAGACACATAGTTTGCCAGCCTGCAGGATGCCTGGGGAGGAACCAAGAGTGGAAGGGAGGCACAGCTTTTCTGGGAAGTTTGCTCTGCAACAACAGAGCCAGCCCTTCTTCAAACACCTCAGAGGAAGGAAAGCTTCATTAGACCCAACAGCTAGACTTTCGGGTGAAAACAATGATTTCTGAAATGTGGAGCTCTAGGAGAAAAAAAAAAAAACAAAACAGGAGATGGAGGGAGGGGAGGTGGGAGAGAGGGGAAGGGCTCCTGTGAGCTTAAGGCTAGGAGAGCTGGAAGAATGGGCAGATGGATGACCGGGTGACAGACCAGCCACCAGGTCCGACTGGAGGTCTTTCAGGGTAAACAAACTGGCCAGGGCACACAGCTTGGCTTCAAAAGGCCCACAATTACTTGTTTTATTGCTCAGAGTTACAAGATGATGGTATCTCAAAAGAAGGTGACAGCAAGTTAACAGATCAGTCCCTGAGGGTGCCTGGCCCAGACCTAGAGACTCCCTTCTCCAAACAGAGATGCAGGCACAATTAGGCACTTTCCAAACGAGACATTTCTCTGCTTTGGGAGCCCAGTGGAAGGCCAGTCAACGCACTCTCCACCTCCATGCACATTTTGTTACCAATTAACTCCTAATTTGGGAAGGGGGGAAAAGGGGTGTCTCTTTCAAGAATTTCTCCCTCCGGAGATGGCATCTCTGAGCAGCAGCATTTGGCAGGAAAACACAACAAATGTCAGACCAGAGTGGCTGCAGGGCTCAGGGATTTACGACCAGGTTCCGGAATGCTGTTAAAGCTGTGGCCAGAAACTCTGATTCCATACTGGGACGGATTTGGGTAATTAGGCAAAGTAAATGAGTCCTGTCCCGGGAGGCAAGAGGCCTGGGTCCCATCTCTGTTGTTAACTTGTTGTGTGATCTCGGGCAAGTTCCTTCTCCTCCCTGGGCCTCATGTCACTATCTAAAATGAGAGTGTGAGATTTGTGATGTCTAAGGATACTTCTAGCCCCAAAAGTCTATGATTCTAAAATTCTAAAACTTAGCAGACCTTTCCCCAATAGACACACACACTCCAAAATCAACGGGACCTGAAGTCTGGATGGGGGAAGACATCATCAGAGTGTATGAATTACAGGACACCAGACATGATCATAACAGAGGGGTTCTGCTTTTAGTATCAGAGCCTTTAGTAGCATCAAGAACTCATTCTTTTGCACTGGGAGCCTTCCTCAGCATGGAAGGAAGAGAAGGATCCCCATCCATCTCAGAGTGGCCTGGAACTCCTCACTACTTCTCAACCAAGGCAAAGATCATTTTCAAAGGTCACTCATCTGTTCTTTAGAGAAAAGTTCCAGGAACCTTTCTGTCTGGTCTTTTCTACCCTGAATAGTGATGTTCAGTTTCCATTTGCGAGTGGTGTATCTTCCTGGCTCTGGCTGATGTCTTACGTCTCGCTGCTCTGCTTCAGCCTAGCACAGAGCTGGACGAGCACCCTGGCACCCTGGCACCGAGCAGCTCGTATTTACGTAGTACTGCTTTACAAGTGCATTCACACTGGGCATTTGCTCCAGAAGCTTCCACAGAACCAGAGGAACAATTGCATGTCCAATCGAATTTGAAAATTCTGAACTGAGGGGGTGCCTGGGTGGCTCAGTCGGTTGGGCGTTCAACTTCCACTCAGGTCATGATATCAGGGTTCATGAGTTCAAGCCCCATGTTGGTTTCTGTGTTGACAGCTCAGAGCCTGAAGCCTACTACTTCAGATTCTGTCTCTCTCTCTCTCTCTCTCTCTCTCTCTCTCTCTCTCTCTCTCTGCTCCTCACCTACTCGTGCTCTGTCTCTGTCTCTGTCTCTCTCTCTCTCTCTCAAAAATAAACATTAAAAAGAAATTCTTTTTAATGCTGAACTGAGTCTGAAAAAAATGACACTTTTTCTGCAGATAGACAATTCTGTTTTTTCTACTGACATGACTTTCTTCTTTCATACAACAGCTCCTGTTAGCTGACAGTTACCACACAAATACTATACAAACACAAATAATCTTCACTTCTCCCCTGCAGCATTTCATGACTGTACTTTTTATTATTATTATTAATGAATATCTCTGTCCCCCACAGCAGCAAGAAGCACACCTGTCTTCATTAATGTGCTCTCCTCTCTCCCTAGCTCAGTTCCAGGTACATAAAAGGGCTTAAAGAATAGTGTTGAATGAATTATTAAGTTCCAGGAACCAGACTATTGGCGCTGAAGATGCTTGCATAAGTTGCAGTGAGAACAGAGAAGTCAAAGAAGGCATGGAGGACGTGGAGTTGGGCTTTAGAAGCCATCAGCATTTGGAAAGGCAGAGGAGGGCCTCAGGTCCCCCATGGCTCCCTCCCCCAAAGCCTCTCTCTGGAGGAAGCCACTAATCCAGTGCCTTGCTGGTGGAGCAGTAAGCAGGAAGACGCCACCTACAGGTGAGTGTGGAGAAAGCAGTGGAACAGAGAAGTTCAAGCTTGAAAAAAGTTTAGTTTTCCTCCAAGTGAAACAGTGACCACTGACGGGTTTGCTTGGAGCTCTGGTTTCTGACTTTCACTAAAATCTTCCATGTCCATTCCTTTTTATCTCTCCTGGCCACACCAGCAGACTCTATACTGAGCAGCATTTTTCCCCAAACCTCTAAATAAAAGTTGCAATTCTTGCCAAATGTTTTCTCCATCGAGCAATATTTAGCAACATGAGTGCTACAAAAGGATCACGAACAGATCAAACATCATACGTTTGTTTTCAAATCCTAGAAATATTTTTCAATCATGTCTTTCTTTCTTTTTTCTTTTTTTCCTTTTCAGACACATCATCCTCCTGATAATTTTGGCCAGGCCTGCCAGCAGGCCAAAAGCTGGGCATGCGTGGCTGGGGGCAGGTGGAAGCTGGTGGAGAACACCTACTGGCCTCTTGATGACATGGTACCTGGCTGTATGTACCCCAAGGGAGTGGTGTGTGTGTGTGTGTGTGTGTGTGTGTGTGTGTGTGTGTGTGGTCATGTTGGGTCCTACAGGTGAGGAACGTTATGGATACATGGGGGCCCATGTGTGGTGTGACAGGTATGGTACATGGAAGGACACAGGCTATGGTGTGATGTGGGGGCACGTGAGACTTTGGGTGATATCTGTGTGCTCTGTGAGCTCTGTGAGATATAAGGAATTATGTGGTGTGTGTGTATATGAGTGTGGTGTGTGTGATGTGGTTTGTGTGCATGTAACCAGAGAGTATGCATTAGGTGGGATCTGTTAGTGTGGTGTGGTAAATGACATGTAGCCTGGTGTGGCTGAGTGTATCAAAACGGTATCTTGGCCACCATAAAGTAGCTCTGGGTCGACCAGGCCTTGACTCTGAGACCATCCCCAGCAGTGGGACAGCCTCTCATGCCAGGGAAGGCCAGGACACCCACCACTGGCAGAGTGGCCTCCATGCCAAGATTTGGATCCACCCCTGAATCTACAGACCTGGACTACATAGTTGAGAAAACCCAGTGGCTGTCACCTGATGCCTGTGTCCAAAGTTACTGAAACAAAGCAAATGAGGCAAATTGTTTTGTGGCTTATAAGCAGCCGCTATTCTGAGTCAAGGGCCTGAGGAAGATGCTGGAGCCCCCGGCCTGAGTGAAGTGTGTGTCTGGCTCATGTGTAGCTTTAGTCCCTGGGGCCACATTATCACTAATAATGACCTCAGCCCAAGGGAGATACAGTCTACTTTCCCAACCAGCAGACAGCACTTCCTTGAAGCCCAGAGAAGGCGCCATGGCAAGCTGCCCAGGATCCCACGCCAAGGTCACAGCTTCTGCCTCAGGGGATGTCCCAGAGGAGGTGCCAGGCTCCACTCATGTCACTTCCCTCATATATATGTGACTCCCACCACTTTTAAGATTCAAATGCTGCGGTTCGGCCTCCAGGGCCCTCAAGGAACTTGTCCCACTCTCTTGGCTCACCCAAGTCCTCTCTGTGTTTTCCCACCCTAAGGCAAGGGAGCCACCCTCAGTGTTTAGGGCACAAAATGCAGTTCAGAGAGTCCTTGCTTGAGAGTAGGAGGAGGGAGAAACTGGGCCCACAGGATGGTGGGCAGGACACAGAGAGTCACACAGAACTGCTGAGGTGACTCTCAATTTTGAATTCCTGCTTGTGACTGACTCTTGAGATAGAAGGGATCCGGTGCCTTCCTTCTGTCATTTAAAACCCCAGCATGACAGATTGCTTCAAACAGCTTATTAACCAAGATGGCTCCAGATATGGAGTTGTGTAGAGAAAAAAGTCTTCTGAAAAACTATTGCTAGAAGCAAATAACCCAAGAAACCTACCATTGACAGGGTACTGTGGGGGCCAGAAAGGGGGTGTCAGCCCAATGAGGGACAAACTTCAGGCCACAGTTCCATATGGAACAACACTGAAATGCATGGAAAAACCCCAAAACGACACAACTGAGTCATGCTCACATCTGTGCCCGGCAAGATGCCACCCTCCCACAACCCTCTCTTCTTTTCTCTCCCACCTCAAGTCCATTGTTCTTCTGTGCTTATTTGTCTCTGGAAGCCTTAAGTCCTCCCCAGGATATAGAATGAGAAGAAAAATCCACTATTGTAGTCCCCTTCCTCCTCTATTTTTTCTTTTTCTTTCTCTGAAAGTAGACACCCATCCCCTTTCCCAATCCACTTCTTGGTAGGCAATTAGAGTTAGTCCATCCTTTAAATACACGTGAGAATACTTGGCCTTGGAATTCATGCAAAATCAGCTGAGACAGGCACAGAGAGTCAAAATATCCCACCCCGAGTGACAAGCCCTCCAAGATGTCTCTAGAGACCATTGCAACAGCCTCCTAACTAATCTCTGTGCCTCAGACATGGTCTCAAATCCCTCATCCTCGACACCAAAGCCCAAGTAGTCTTCCTGAAACACAGTGTTTCTCCCTTCTGAAGGCTCCTCCAGTACCAACTCCTCAACATGGCACCCCAAGCCCTCTGTGTCTCAGCCTTGCCACTCCCACTCCATATTCACCCAAAGTCCATGTCTAAGAGCCCTTCATGTCATGCTTTTTGTTTCTGAACAATCTGCACGTGGGGTTCCTTCTATATATAAAGCCCATCACTGTCTTATCTGCCTAGTCAACTACCACGTCCTCTCTTTCCAAAGTCTGCTTGACCATCACCTCCTTGAGGACATTCTCTCCCCCATCTTGTCCTTACCATACCCCAAAAACATCACTTCTAGAATCCTCTCAACTAGAAGCTGTTCTTTTTTTCTAGAAGCCTAAAGTGTGTGGAAGGGAGGTAGGTGTCCTTTTTACTCCTCACTGATCTTTCCAATTTGTTTCTTCTTCCTCCTTCAAAGCCCTTCCTTCTTTTAAGGGCAAGTCATCAGACTTCATTGCCCACCACTCTGCCTTGTTGTGATCACACAACCTTCCCTGTTTCCCCCCTTGTTCATTGACGACTTTAGCACTTGGCTCGCTGCCTTCCTCTCCATGACAACTACCGTCATTCTTGGCCACTTGAATATTCACATAGATAATCCATCCCTAGCTCTCTGAACTCTCTACTCCATGGTTTTGACAGATGCAGTGATCTTTTCCTCCATCTCACTTCAGCCACCAACTCTCATGGTTGTACTTTTTATCTTTATAGTTACTTTAACCAATGACTGCATTACCTCTGAAATGTCAAGCAGCTTCAGACTTTGTCCACCTCTTCCTGCAGTCTAGAGCACCCACTCCAGCAACTCTGCTGTCCTTGAGATGCTCAATCTACTGTCCCTTCCCTTTCTCACCACCTTTTGCCCTTCTTCCAAACGCACACATATTTTCGCCCTTCCCCTCCTCCAGTTCAGGCTTTGTGGTCAGCACTATATCCACTCCCTTGCACATGTTTATCTCCTTTGTTCTATATCACTCTATATGACACCAGCCTGGAAAGACCTGAACCTCAAGTGTCCCTCCCTTGCCTCTCCTTCCCTCATATTCCACATTTGATTCATCAGCAAATTCTGGTGATATCACCTCCAAATATATGCCAAATTTGACATTCTCCCCCTTTTTATCATCACATATTAGTCTAAGCCACTGATATCTCTTTCCTAACATACTCAAAGGTCCTTCTAACTTGCTCTCTTGCCTCCTCTCTCGCCCCCACCCAATCCACTCTTCACACAGCAGCTAGAGTGGTCTTTTTAACTTCTTAAAATAGATTGACTTTATTTTTTAGAGAAGTTTTAGATTCACAGCAAATCTGAGCAAAAAGTACAAAGAGTTCCCATATACCTCATGTCCCACCAGACATAGCCTCCTCCACTATCAACACCCCTCACCAGAATGGAACATTTGTTACAACTGATGAACCCACATTACATCTTTATCACATCTTTATCACCCAAAGTCTATAGTTTATATTAGTATAAATATAGTTTATATTAGTTCTCTTTTGGTTTTGACAAATCTACAACGATATGTACCCACTATTATAATATCATACATAATACTTCACAGCCCTAAAAGACTTCTGTGCTCTACACATCCATCTCTTCCTCCCCCCAAACCCTGATCTTTTTACTGTCTCCATGGTTTTGTTTTTTCTGGAATGTTGTATAATTAGAATCATACAGTATGCAGCCTTTTCAGATTGCCCTTTCCTCTCAGTGGTATGTGTTAAAGTTTCCTCCATGTCTTGTCATGGCATGACAGCTCATTTCTTTTTAGCACTGAATAATATCTCATTGTCTGGCTATACCAAGGTTTATTTATCCATTTGCTTAACAAAGGACATCTTGGTTGCTTCCAAGTTTTGGCAGTTATGAATAAAGCTGCCATGAACATTTATGTGCGAGTTTCTTGGTATGGACATAAGTTTTCAACTCATTTGGGTAAATACCAAAGGGCACAATTGCTAGATCATATGGTAAGGATATGTTTAGTTATGTAAGAAACTGCCAGACTGTCTTCCTTACCATTTTGCATCCCACCAAGATAAATGAGAGTTCCTGTTTCTCCACATCCTTGCCAGCATTTTGTGCTGTCAGTGTTCTGGAACATTCTAATAGGTGCATAGTGGTATCTTGTATAGAGAAGTCTTTTTAAGTCTTGAATCTGATCATGTCGTTCCCTTTTTAAAAGCTTTCCAGGAGCGCCTGGGTGGCTCAGTCGGTTAAGCATCTGACTTCACCTCAGGTCATGATCTCACAGTTTGTGAGTTCGAGCCCCGCGTCAGGCCCTGTGCTGACAGCTCAGAGCCTGGAGCCTGCTTCAGATTCTGTGTCTCCCTCTTTCTCTGCCCCTCCCCCAACTTCACTCTGTCTCTCTGTCAAAAATGAATAACACTTTTTAAAAATTAAAAAAAAAAAAAACCTTTCCAGTGAATTCCTACCATGACACAGTAAAGTCCAAACTCCTTACTATGACCCACAGGATGCTGCATAATTTGGACTCTACCTAGCCAGTCTGTTCTGGTTGGTCAGCATCTATGCCACACTGATTATTTAGTATTATAATTACCACCCTGCTGTCCAACCTCACTGTGCGCCTTTCTCCTCATGGCCATCTCGCTCCAGCGAAGCTGGCCATCTTTCATTCTTCAAAGATGCCAGACCTGTTTCTGTCCTAGGGCTTTGCACTTGCTGTTCTTTTTTCCTAAGATGTTGTTCTGCCAGAGCTGCACAGGACTATGTCCTTCAGTCAGGTCTTGGCTTAAATACTAACCTATAAGAGAGGACTTTCTTAACTCCAGGCACTTCTGGGTAGATGGATAGATGGACCCTAAAAGAAGTGAAATAAAACTTGGTTGCTGTGAGCTAGAAGGCCAATGTACCAAAGGAAAGAGCCATTCCAGGAGTCAGTGGTAGCAGCCATTCCGGGCCCCCATCAGAGAAAAAGGACTAAAACAGAAGAGGGAGTACAGAACAGCACAGAGCAAACCCAAGGGAGTTTGCTCCCAAAAGCACAGCTGTTGGAGGAGTGTTGGAGGGTCAGTCATGCTCCTAGGAGCAAATAAGGCATCAGACCTTAATTGCACACCAGTATACAGAATGAGTGTCCACTGTAGACACCTTGGTAAACTCCTAGAACCTTAGACTAGAGGCAGTGTGCCTGGGGAAGGGAAAGGCCAGCTCTGGGCATGCTGCTATAGCAAGCACTCTTGTCTGCATCTTGAGCTATATCCAGTTAATTCAGAAATCAAGGCAGAGAAGGACACTCAGCATCACACATTACCAGGAGCATCACAGATCAGCTGTGTTCCGGAGAGAATCCAAGCCTGTCCATTTGATTTTTTACATGTATGCCATTCCTTTTTTGAGGCTACGAAACTCAAAGCTTACTGTTTTCACATTTATGACCAAAGATAATTGGCAACCTTACATAGCCTCTGTAATGACTTTTTTAAAACCATGTCTGATTAAGACACTGTTTAGGTCATGGTGTCTCAAACTGTGGGTCATGAACCATTACGATGTTGTGAAATCAATTTAGATGGTTCACAACCAGCATATTTTTAACAAAATAGAATAGAGTAGATGAGAATAGAAAATCTCAAAGTGTATCACACATAGTGAGAATAAGTATTATTTCAGAAAACATATGTTTCAGATATATATTTTATATATATGAAACAAATATATATGAATATTACATATATATGTATGTGTGTGTGTGTGTGTATATATATATATATATATATATATATATATATATATATATATTCACACACATGTGTGTGTATAATGAGACACAATGAAAAATGTAGGGTCATGGCCAAAAAAGCAGAAGCTATTGCTCTGGGTTTCACTTGGCTATATAAATACATTATGAACAATGTATAAAATATATTCTAAAATAACGTCAAGATTCATGTAGAATTCATTCATGTCAGTGTAAAGCTGCCAAAGATAATATCCATCAAAAATAGTACACAGCAGCTGTGGCAATGTGGAACATCCCATTTAAAGGCTAGGATCCTGACATTCCACTAGACCACTAGGCTAGAGAACTAGGTTCTACTGTCTTCTCGTTTACTCTCTAGCATGATGGCTTTAAGAAAGTCCCCCTCCCTCTTCTGGGCCTCAGATTCCTTATGTCTAAAATGAGAGATGTGGGTTCATTTGCTTCTGAGAAGCCCTCCACAGAAATCACACATTCTGAGTTTACAATAGGCTGCATGAAATGATCAAGAACTTCAAACTCAAATAAACCAGACTCAAATCCTAGCTGCCACTTGCCAGTGAGTAACATTGCCAGTTTCTGCAATCAGCAATCAGAAATTAAGATGCATCTCCCAGGGGGCAGTGGTGAGGACTAGAGCCTAGAGTTGCTCATGCAAAACTCCCAGCACAGAAGAGATCTTCACAAGAGATGGCCATTATTAATTATCGTGCCCTGCTCTGTCTCTCTGTCTGCATTGATGTCTGAACACAAACCAGTTCTACCTTGCAACTGTGACTTTCTGTGGCTATCTCTGAGAATCTTGTGCCCAGTGGGGTAACAAGGAGAGAAAAGCGACCCCCAAAAAAGGAGGAAGAAAGGGAGGTGAGGAGGATCCTTAGCTGCTGTGCTCCAGGCTAAATGTAAAATCTCAGGAGGATGCTCAGAGGCAAAGAGGAGTGGCCAGTACACGGAGCACCTGCACACAACCCAGCTGAGTGGTCAGCCAGCCTCTGACTGCTCCCCACCCGCAATGGACAGCTCTGCAGGAGAAAAATCAGTTCTTACAGTGAGCTGAGATGGACCACAGTGTAACGTTCACACACTGACCCTAGTTCTACCATGGGAGTCATACAGAGGTGATCACAAGATGGCCTCTGGCATACTAAAGACATTTTTTCTGCCACCCCATGATTCTCCAGGCTGCACCCTTCTGAGATTTCTCACCTGGTCCCGGCCTGCCATGGTTTCAGGGGAACTCACCATGCCACTAGCTATATCTGAAATAGTTCTAGATGGGCACAGTTCTACTGCCAACACTCATCTTCTCCCAGGTACAAGGCTTGCTCCTAGCCTCTATTCCTCCCATCAGGAGAGAAAATGGGCTCATTCCACTGAATTTGGTTGGGGCACAGGCAGGTAGACATTTAGTGACCTTTTCCTGAAAAGGAAATTAACATTTATGATTCATTAAATAAATGCACACTTACTCTCAAGCACACCGCCATTTAGAGGGGATAAGACAAGTTAGCATCATTGCCTGTCCCCAGAAAATGCACAGCAGGAAAAAAAAAATGTTCAAACAAATGTTTATAAAAGCCAAAAAAATGTGTTGGGCTATTCCATTGTCACTCACACCCAAGCACTCTTGCTGATGGATGGAGTTACAGAAACTCCCCCAGCTGGGGGTCAATCTTCATTCAAACAGCTACTGCTGCCAAAGCTGTCTCCATATGGTGAAAAAGACAAATGTTGAGGCGCCTGGGTGGCTCAAGTTGGTTAAGTGCCCGACTTCGGCTCAGGTCATGATCTCACGGTTCGTGGGTTCAAGCCCGGCGTTGGGCTCTGTGCTGACAGCCTGGAGACTGCTTCAGATTCTGTGTCTCCCTCTCTCTGCCCTCCCCCACTCACACTCTGTCTCTCTCTCTCTAAAAAATAAATACACATTTAAAAAAAATTTTTTTAAAGAAAAAGACAAATGACCCTTTGCCCCTACCCACAGATGACGTTCCCTAGGCACCACCAAAGGCAGGCTTTGTGTCCAGGAAAGACACAGTAGGGCACGGAGCCTTCCTCTGGGTTCACGTCCCCTATGGTACATGGCTAACAGGAAAGAGTCATGTTTGCATTCTGGTGACCTAGGCCAGTGGACATTCAATGAGGTGGAAAGAAGACCAGGCACTGTCAACAGGACTAAACATTGCCCACTTTCCTGATGCAGAGTCTGGATGAAGTCGGCACCTCTCAGCCTGATAGTCTGCAGGGCTTGATATAGGATGGACAGGTATGTGGGAGGCATAATTCCAAATGAAACAATGGGCTAAGACCCAGGTCTAGACACTCCCTCCACCTGGGGAGCTGCCTCCACAGCCCTGTGCCTCAGCTCATCTGAAAGAGGAACCACGATTGCAAGAACGCGGCAACAGCTGCTGAAGCCAGAGCCGCTGCCACCATGCCCTTCCCTGGGTGGGGTGGACCATGGACTGAGAGATGGGGAAACCACAGTGCAGACAGTCAAAGCATCGCTTCCCCTGCAAAGGCAGAGGCGAGAAGAAGGAAACTGGAACTGGCTGACCTGAGAACAGCCCTGATTCCCAGGCCTCTGTCTGGGAATTTTCTCTTTCCAAATATGAAGGAAATAAAAATAGGTAGGCAGGAAGGCCAAAATATGTTTGCAAAAACCCAAGTCTGGTTTTGAAATGCCTGCTCCCACCACTTCAAGACTAAGAATAATGGAAGAAGTCGGGGATTCTGGCATGGTCCCAGGGTGTGAGTGCACTTGGATTTGAGAGCACACTCATGTCGATGCCACACTAAATGCTCTGGAGCTAGTCAGAAGTGTCAGAAGCCTTTACAGAAATGAATGAGCAGCTGATTAAGAAATACGGCTGCTGACAAGCAGGAATTAGCCCTATAAAACATTTCAAAGTGTCAGTGATGGAAACGTAGTCCTCAGACACATAGTCGAGAGGGCAGAACTGCCCACACGCTGCTGAGCTTTGCCAGCGATCCAGGCCCTGGGGCCGACAGCTTCCACCCGGCTGGGCCTCAGGACAGGACCACCAGGCAACTCGACAAAGAATAGGCCAAAATGGATTGTGTTCAGCTTGTCACGTCAATTCAAGTATCTTAAGCATCTGGGTTTTCCCGTGACATCTTGTCATGGGCTATACCTTACATGTGACTGTATCTAGAGATGGAGGTAGATTTAGATTAAAGAGGTAATTTAGTTTAAATGAGGTCATTAGCGTGGGCCCTAATCCAACATACTGGTATCCTTTTTTTACCAAGAGGAGATTAGGACACAGACATGTGCAAAGGAAAGACCATGTGAAGACACAGAGTGAGGATGGCTACCTACCGGATAGGGAGAGAGGTCTCAGAAGAAACCAACCTGCCGACACTCTGTTCCAGGCCTTCTAGCCTCTGGAATTGAGAGAAAAATAAATTCCTGTGGTTTAAGTCCCCTGGCCTGTGGCTCTCTGTTATGGAGCCCAAACGGACGAATACCCACCTGCTGTGCCTGTCCTGTGTGTTTAAAATAAATGCATGGATATTTCCATTGGCTATAAGGAAACAGAGGGGTTGTGAGGGCTTCCCATATCTGAAGCACAGCCTCACAGACAAGGAAGCCAACTGTGCTCTGGAGCTCAAGAGAACTGAGGAAAGGAACAGGTGCCCAGTGACAAGCTATGTATTCAGATAAGCTCTTGACACTCTCATTTGCACTCGTTGTAATTCCTACATTTCTGAGAAGCAGCCATAATTATCCCTGTTTCACAGATGGGGAAGGTGGTTCTTAGAAGCGGTAAGTATCTTGACCAGGATGTATATGTGTTCAACAGCAGAAAGGAGATGAAAATCCAGGTTTGTCTGACTTCAAAGGTCTCCCTCTAACCAGAATCAATGATAGAAGTTGTACAACAATTAAGCTGTCTACCACTGGTGTGGCAGGAAGGCCCATAACCAGAGGCATCCGTGCAAGGGCTGGCAGATGAGGGTTGTGGTTCCCAATCATGTGGGACACATGGTTCCCAATCATGTGTCTACTCCAACACAACATGGAGGTCACACTCTCCTCTCCACACAGGCACACACACCTGGGGAGGAGATGATCCTAATCCCTGAGGATATAATTTGAAACTGTGCCAAGTGATTTCAGTCTGTGATTCCAGGGGTTATCCCTGCTTGGAATCCCCATGGAAGGGATTTGGGTTGGGATGTCCCCAAAGACACTTCTAGCCCCTGAAAGTGCACAGCTCGTAAACATCTATGGAGCCTCTAAAGTATACATAGCACTTTGGCATGGTGCCTCCAGAACATTCCCCAGAGCTGAGGTCAGGGTATCCACACCGGATCTTCAATGGGCTCAACTTCTTTCTGTACAAACAGTGATCTGGCTAAAAAGAGCAGCACAGAGTACCCAGGAATGGCCTTGGCTGGTCAAGACCAAGGCCCCTTGAGGTTGGACTAAAATTTTGCTGTGTTTATTCTCATTTGCTCAGATCCAGGGAGAAAAGGGGAGAGAGGCTGCGCTGGCAGGTCAGCATCAACCCCCATTCCGTCTCAGCTGTGGCGGGACAAGCAGTTCTACCATCATGACCCTGCCAAGGAGCTGATGACAAAGGCCAGGCTGATGGCTCTGGGCCCTGCAACACTCCGGTTCCAGCTGGGGTCAGTCAGGCCCCCACATAAGCCCAGCCTTGCCCTGAGGCAGGGGAAGGAAGGGAGGGAGGCCAGCCAGCAGCACACAGGCTCTGTGCCCAGGCATCTGGGCCGCCCGTCCCATTCTGACCTGAGCCCTGGTGCTGGTAACTGCACTTAGCACTGCATCCACCTCCCTTCCCCTCTCCTTCTTCCTCCGTCCCATTTCCTCCAAGCTTAGGTCCCCCTGGTCCTCCTGGTCCTCTCTAGAGCTTGCTCCAGGGGAAGGGGACCTGGGTCTGGATTGGCAAACCCAGTCAGAGGAATGTCTCTACTGATCTCAACTGTAACTTCTGCAGGGAAGCAATTCCTGACCCACCAGGACTGAGAAGCTATTCTTCTGTGCTCCTAAAGCCTCTAATATCAATGGCGTTGTCTTAAAATTATGTTTACTTGCCCTTCTGCACTACTGCAATATAAGCACCTGAAGGGTAGGAACTGACTTTTTAACCCCTGTATTCTTAATGTCTGGTATGAGATAAAAACTCTAACAGTATTGGTTGAATAAATGGATGAAGATAGAAGAAAATTTCAAGTGATGCAGAAGACATCTCCACCCAAGCCAAATTCCCATCCTCATTAAGTCCTACCATGGGGCACTCACTCCAGTAAGGCCTCTAGGAAAGCAAAGGAGGTCCTTTACAGAGAGTTGACAGGAAGGAATTCACCCGTGGATCCAAATGATGCCCTGGCATCCAAAGAGAAAAGAGAACTCAGCAGCTTTGGGGGTTCCTGCCTGACAGCGGTAAATTAGCAGCTGGCAGGCACCTGATGAGAGAGAAGGAAGTAGGGCATGACAAGGGTCAGAGGGACAAGGTGAGTCCCGGTAAGCCCATGGGTAGAGAGAAGCCCCAAAGCCAAACCCTCCAGCAGTCAAACACTTCAGCTCCCTGACCCCAACCTCCACTCACGTGAAGCTCCCAGGAGCACAAATGAATCCTGATCAAGAATGCTAGTAAGCCACCAGCATCCTCCTAGCCAGGACCCATAGCCTGAAAGGTAGGAAATAGAGAGGTGGGATGACCTTGTCCTGCCCTCTCTCCCCTCAGGGAGCTCCCAATCTAAACTCTACAACAGCCTCAACTCCCTTGAGTAACTGGTGAGGATACAGACAGACGGCACTTGAAGACTCGGACAGCCATCAGGCAAGGTGTAGTGCTCCCAGGAGTGGGATGGGCAGGAGGGGCATGGGGGGCATGGAGATACTGACAGGAGGGAGCTGGAGAGCCTGAGAGGCCTGGGAGGTCTGCAGTTGCTGAGCTGGCAGCTGGAGAGGAGCACTGGGCTCTGAACTGCCCCACATGCCAGGAGCCCATCAAATGCTGGGCCCTGCATTCACCAGCAGCTCCTCAGAGAGTGCCTGGCAAGCTGCTGTACTTCCTCCTCCAGAGCTTGGGGCCACCAGTCCCATTTCCTGACCCAACTTCTAATGGTGCCATGGTGAAATCTGAGTTAGGCTGGCCTGGCCTGGCCAAAGGCAAGCTCACCACAACCCCTCTGGGGCTACTAATGGGAAGAGGAGGCTCTAGGAAGCAGGGCATTCTTGACCAGTACAGGCAGGCCAACTGGATCAGTAACTTTCCTACCAAGCAGCTGCTCTAGGAGATGCACTGTCTGTGGACAATTTAAAACCAGTATAAAACAGCCTATGGTTCACCATGGGGTGCCTATATATGTACCATGCAGGGATAAAATGACCGTGGTTCCGGTCTTACCCTCTCTCCCAGCAGGCCCAGAGAACTTCAATTTACACCCTCACTGTCCCTTCCTCTAATGAAATCCTCCATGATGCACCTGAAGGTTCTCCAAACCTCACATGTGGACCACGTCACAGCCCTGCTCAAAAGTTGTGGTGTCTTCCAGTCCCAACTGCTTAGCTGGACTTCCAAGATACTTCTTCATTTCCTCCAAACCTATTTCTGCAGCCTCATCTTGCTACTCCCCAACTCAGAACCCTCTACCCTTGATGAACCATTGCCTGGACTTGATCTCAACTGTTCTGCCCATTCATCAAGGCCCAGCAGCAACCTCTTCTCCCCTGCTCCTGGAAGCTTTCTTAACCATGACCCACAGGAGTATGTGACTCATTTTGACATTCCTTTTGATCCCTTTTTGCCCACCAGGCCAGTTATTTGGTCATCTTCGTCTATGAAGATGTCTTCTCACCTTTCCATTGAGGCCACAGACACCTAGAGAACAAAGCCTAGCCCCTGTCCTGCTGGACATTCCCCTCCATGGTGCCCAGCATCATGCCCTGCCCCCAGAAAGTGAACCTGGGTTGGGCTTTGGTGCCAGGGTTATCAGAGGCCCCAGGATATTCTTAACTGGTGAGGAAGGCCCTCAGGTTAAACCCTCTTGAAGAGAACTCCTCGTCCACCAGAACAATCCTGCTATGCTGTGGTGGTTCTGGCCAAGTAAGGCCCTGTAGAGAGTATCACTACCTTGGAAGACCCCACTGTGACTCCAGAATCAGTGATAGCTTGGAAGTCTGGCACCAAGACCAGCTATATAAAGACAGGGCCCAGTGCAAAATAAAAATTCAGGCCCCTATCAAAAAGCCAGAAAAAACATGTTGTTGAAAGTTCTAAAATACAGAGGTTTCTACCTTCTTCTGCAGTCTCTTTAACCTGTTATGATGAGGGGTTTTTTTTATTTGTTTGTTTGTTTGTTTGTTTGTTTGTTTGTTTGTTTTTAGATAACTTTATTTTTTAGAACAGTCTTTGGTTTACAGAAAAAATGGTGAAGGCAGTACAGAGTTTCTGCCTACTCCTCCCCCAGTTCTCCCTATTATTAACATCTTATATTAGTATGGTCCATTTGTTATAACGAATGAACCAATATTGACATATATATATATATATATATATATATATATATATATATAGAGAGAGAGAGAGAGAGAGAGAGAGAGAGAGAGAGAGAGAGAGAGAGTTAAAATATATATATATTCCCTTTTATATATATTTTATATAATATATAATATATTATATATATAATCAAATATATATATTCCCTTTTATATATATTTTACACACACATATATATATATATATATATTTTTACTCTTTTAATGTTTATTTTTGAGACCTTGACAGTTTTGAGGAGTACTGGTCAGGCATTTGCTAAAATGGCCTCTATTGAGATTTGTTTGATGGTTTTTTTCATGATTTGAATGGGGTTATGGGCTATTGAGAGGAAGACCATAGAGGTAAAGTGTCATTTTCATCACATCATCTGAAAGCTACCTGTTCTGAGCCTGACCTTTGTCCTCTGGCTGGGGCTGTGCTTGTGATGTTTCTCCATCATGAAGTTACTCTATTTCCCTCGCTTTCTGTACTTTACTCTTTGGAAAGAAGTCACTATGCACAGCCCACTCTTCAGGGGTGTGGTTATGTTCTATCTCTTGGAGGGTTTTCTACATAAATTATTCAGAATTCTTCTACGCAGGAAATTAGTCTGTTCTTCCCATTTATTTTTGTATTCAATTGTTTATTTGCATCAGTATGAATTTATGAATAGTTATTTCATACTTTGGGTTATAATCTAATACTGGTTTATTTTCTTGTTCAAATTGTTCCAGATTTGGCCACTGAGAGAGATCTCTTTCAGTTAACTCCTGTCTTCCTTTGATATACTAAATGATGCTCTCCTGCCCATCTCCCTTTTCCTCTAAGTATATTGACAGTCAGAGAGAAGACATTTGACATTGAGACCCAAGCCACAAGGATTAAAATCCTGGCTCCTCCAGTTATGTCATTTTGTTTCCACCTCAGTTAGTTCCTCATCTGTAAACTGTGAATCCTCACGCCCACCTCCCCATGGAGCCCTTGTGAGTGTTTCTTGGAAACAATATTGCCAAAATGCTAAGCACAGCCTGAGACACACAGGAAGTTTTCAGTAAACAGGAGCTGCATTTTTGCTGAGGGTTTGAGTCCCTGAGACTCTGCCCCAAGTTCCAAAGGAAAACACCAGCTTTCTCTAAGCCACAGAGATCAGCTTGGGCAAGGCTTGCGCCAGAAAAGGTCCCCAAGTAAAAATTCCCTTTGCAACATCTACACTCAATAAAGGTTGCTTCCAAATACCTCATAAATGCACTGTCCAAATTGAACAGCTAATTGAAGCCACTTAAATCTGCAGCATTTTCTTGTCTGTAGGCCCGAGTTGGGTAGATTCATGTTGGATTTCAGTAGCTGATGGACCTCTGCCAGGACAGATGTCCAGGCTCAGGGATCCCAATCCATGAAGCTAGAACATAGTACGCCACCTGTGACTTTGAAAACAAGAGGATGCTTCTTGGCCTCCACCCTCTTGCTTCCTTTCAACTCCTTGGAAAGCCAAGCCCTAAGAACAGTTACTTCCTGTCCATGGAAGGACTCTGACTCAAGATCAGGTGTCATCCTGAGCCCCATGCACCAGTCCATAGTTTCTGAGACTGGGTTTGATCCAACACACCAGAAGGGGCACCTAGAGCCTGGCATTTTCCAGGACAGGCACGAAGGACATCTTTTCACAGAGAGGGACAAGGATTTCCCTTCCTTGCCCCTCTCCCTGGCATGTAATTGGGAAGCTCTGGGGTCTGAAAACCCACCTGCTGGCAGGACTGACCAGGACAAGGAGGCTGCTGGTGGCCACCTGAGTGCCCCCTCATCCTGACCCAGCTGATATGAGTCTTCACTCAAGTGGGTTCTGCCCCAGAAGCAGATCCCCTCACAGAGACTGGTTCCTAAATTTGCTGCTCCAACTGGGAAGTATTGCTTATCATAACTGACCTCCACTGGCCCACCACACTTTTGCTAAGCATCTACTATGTGCTAGATCTTGAGCTGGGTGCTGGGTACTGGATGCCGGGTATAGACAGATGAGAAAGGCATGCTCTTGGGAAGCACCAAATCTATTGGGTTATGGGTATTAGGTAGCCACAGCTGACATTTTACCTCGAGTACTTATTATGTGACAGAAACCACATAAGCACTTAATAAGTAATTAACATGTAATTAATCTTCACTATCAAACCATGATATCATTACTTTCACTATGCCTATCTTACAGATGAGGAAACAGAGGCACAGACCAGTTAGGAAGCTTGTCTTGTGTCACAGAGTGTGCTAGTTGGGCTCTGAGAAGCAGATACTAATTCAAGATAAGATGTGAAAGGCTTATTGGGACAATGCCAATAATGCCTGTGAAAGGTAAGTAGAGGGGGGCGGGGCAGGAGCAGCAAGGGAGCCTCAGGTCTGACATCTGTGAAAGACCAACAGGTACCTCCAGTGCAAAGACTGCCCTCAGGGGTTGCCAGGGGCCCTGCCCAGGGACCCTGAGCAGAAATATCCAGTCCCCAGTATACACACAGTGCTCAGCCACCAGCTGAAAGAAGCCTGGATTGAAGCAACCTTGGCTCAAACACTGTGAAGGAGGCCAAAAGTGCCACAGCTGGAGTCTTCAGCTACCCTGCCCACTGCTCTTCCGTAAGTTTTTTCCTTGCAAGAGATCCGAGCAGCCCACCTCTGGCTGCCACACCAAGGAGCCATGGCTCAAACAGGTCTTTTGTCCATTATACCAGACTCCCAAACTTGGACATGATTACTCCTCTGAATGCTCTCTGCAAAACTCATCTGTCAGTCAACAAGCTTCATTAAGCCCTACTATGTGCTCATCCTCATGGTGCATAAAGAGAAAGCCCGACCCCTGCTTAAAGGAGGTTCTAGGCTGGTAAGGGACATAAGACTAACAAAAACACGTCCTGAGATGAGCCAAACATAGTCCCTGCCTTCAGGGGTCACCATCTAGATGGAACCAGCAACCAATTACAAAAGAGTGAAATAATGTGTGATAAGGGAAGCAGTCCTGGAAGCATTATGGAAGCCTTCCTGGAGGAAGGTGCTTCCTAATAGAGACCTGGGAAGTGAATAGACCTTGCCAGATGCATATAAGTAAATGTGGGAGAGGCGTGTTTCCGTAGAGGGTCAGGGGATGTGAGAGAGAAGGAGGGGAAAGAGAGCAAGAAGCCATAGCATTTCCGACGGAATGAAGGAACAGTGTTGGTGAGGGCCCAAGAGAAGTCGTGGTATATTCACGGAGCCACCAGTTCTGCTGGTAGGCTGCGTGAGGAAGGCAGAGAGGAGCCACTAGAGAATCACCAGTTCTTGGCTTCCTGTGTCCCCTTCTGATTAAGTTGAGGTCTTTCTCTGGAGGAGTCTAGCTGTGTGAAACTTCTTGGGGACTCTTTCCAGTCCTCATGACTGAGCCATTTTTGCTGAGGATCTGTCAGGACCCCCCATGCCCTCAGAGCCTTCCCGAGTGGCCCTGCTCTCACTGGTTACTCTTCCTGCAGTATTTCCTTCTGCTGTCCCCAGGACACATGATAGGAGGGCAGGCAAGGCTGCACACTGTCTGGCTGCACTTTTCCTGGTGGCAGAATTGGTGGTTCCTGGCTGCCTTCCTCACCTGCAGCCTACCGGCAGAACTGGTGGTTCTATTCCTACACCTCCACCCTCCAAAGGAAAGTTTCTGAGGAATATTAGATCTTTTCTGGCAATGCTGTTTACAGTACTGTTGGCCAAAATGTCCCACTCTTTTCCTCCACCTCAAAAATTCAACCATCTGTTCAATGCCTATTTTGACTTCCCTAATTAACCACACACACTGGGGAACCTCCTTGCAACCTAGCTTGTCGTTCTTCAAATGCATTTTAGGGTTTACGTAGTCATGGCCCAAATTCATCTCAAGGTTGCAGACAGTTGTAATTCCTCCTGAAATCTCTATGTCAAACAGTCTCATGATTTATTGTTATGTAGAATAAAACTCCAAACTTTTTGACATGAAACAATGATCATTTATCATCATCATCATCATCATCATCATCATCATGATCTCCTTCAGTTTTCAAGGCTGGCAAGCATGATGAGGTGATTCTCTCTGAGACTCTCTCATGCAGTTGTAGGTAGATGGGGCCTGGAGCTGGAGACAAAAGACTTCCTCACTCACATGTCTGGTGACTGATGCCAGGGCTACTGACCAAAACACTTGCATGCAGCCTCTCCATGTGGCCTAAGCTTCCGCATAGCAAGTGTCCTAACAGAGGATGGACCAGGTGGAAGCTGGCCTTACCAACCTTTATGAAAGCCTTGAAAGTCCATAGCACGCGCCCCACACTCTACCAGTCTGAGTAGTTACAAAGGCCCACCCAGGTTCCAATAGGTGGGACAAAGACTCTACCTCTTAATGGTGGGCTGTCACATCACATTACAAACAGAACATGTGAGATGGGCAATATCATCATGGGTATCTGTCAAAAACATGCTTGAGCACAGCTACAACAATCTGCCACAATAATTCAGACCCCTCCCATGTGCAAAATGCCCTCATGCTCTCCAGCAAGGTCCCCAGCTTGACATCCAGGGTCTTTCCATCTAAATCAGGTCCAAGAGTACCTGGGTGGCTCAGTCAGTTAAGTCTCCAACTCTTGGTTTCAGCTTAGGTCATGGATCTCATGGTTCACGAGATCGAGCCCTGCATCGGGCTCTGCGCTGTCAGCCTCCCTCTCTCCCTCCCTCTCCACCCCCCTGCCCATCCCCTGTTCTCACCCTCTCTCTTTCTTTCAAAAATAAATAAATAAACTAAAAACAAAAACAAAAACAAACAAAAAAAAACCCTCAGGTCCAGATACCAATGAGGCCCCATAGGCATGGGTCCTCTTCCAGTCTAAAGGCCTGTGAACAAAAGTGACATTTTATCTGTCCCCTACACACCTGACATACAATGGTGGGATGGATACAGGACAACTACACATCCTTATTTGAAAAGGAGGAAAACAGGAGTCACCCAGCAGTAACTGGATTGAAGCAATTTCTCAGCAGTTGTCCAACATGTACAATTGATCTGAAATGAAAAAATTTGCATTTATTCTTGAAAATTTGTACCTTCTCAGTGGTTCCTGGGTGGCTCAGTTGGTTAAGCGTCCGACTTCGGCTCTGGTCATGATCTCACATTCATGAGTTCGAGTCCCGTGTCGGGCTCTGTGCTGACAGCTCAGAGCCTGGAGCTTGCTTCGGATTCTGTGTCTCCCTCTCTCTCTGCCCCTCCCCCACTCATGCTCTGTCTCTGTCTCAAAAATAAATTTAAAAAACATAAAAAAATTGTTTTTAATTTGTACCTTCTCATTCTAACCCAAAGTGAGTAACCCCTGGCTGTAGGGGTGGTAAATGGAAGGAAAGATGAGCCTAAGAGAGGAGTGGCAGAGGAAGTGGAACACTGTTGTGGCTCCCATCGTGGGTGCCCTGACCCACGTGGTCATGGAGCTCAGTGGGTACACACTCACTACCATACCCTCCTGGCCCAACCCACTCGCAACAGGGATCCACATGGTGATGCCAAATGACCACGTGGCACCAGTCTTACATCTTCTCTACATAAGTGGGGACATAAAGTCTCTTTTGATCTGATGTTGGTGCCAAGCCAGGAGCACATGGGTCTTAGGCTATTGGCCGCCATCTTCTCCAGCCCGAAGACAGAGCTGTCTATAGAACAGAGCCAGCAGCAAGATGAGCAGGGGAAAGGGGACAACAGCCAAAGACTTGAGTGAACAAAGCCCCAGTGATGCCATTTGAGCCACACCTTTCCTGGAAGACCTTAAGCCAATGATAAATCCCTTACTTTGCTTAAGATGGTTTGGGTTGGATTTTTTTTAACTTGCATCTAAAAGTATCACAGTACACTCCCATTTTTCTCCCCAAGCTCTTTGCTTTCATCTAAGGTCTGGCCTCCCACGGACCCTCTTTACCTTTCTATAAGAAGACCCTATAAAGTGCATACGTCCTTCTTCTTGTCCTGGGATAAGCCTATGTGAAGAATGAAGCCTGCTCTCTTCTTTCTGGATCCTCCAGTCCTTCATAGAGCTGGAAAGTAACCACAGCTCACACATGGCAGCTGTCTCAGTGAAAACTTAAGCCTTCTCAGGTAACATTGACCATGACAGTGAACAATCCCCCGACAGCACACACACTGCAGAGGGAAGTGCCAAGATGGCCTCATGAGATCACATGTACAAGTGCTGACCAGCCCGACACTGCCCTAGCCAGGACCAGCCACTCTCCCAGGGTTCTGCCTGTCAGCTCCTTTCCTATACAACTTGGAAGCTGCTCGTACCAACATGTCAGCAGGAAATGGCTCTTTAATCACTGCAAACTCCCTCCTGATCGTAAAGATTAGATCAACTTTCACTGTAGGGCCTCCTCTTCTGGGATAACTGGGATTGCATCTGACAGCAAATGGCAATGCTTAGCACCAAACTCACAGTTTGGTCAGGTTACATACATTCTACACCTGTGTAGAAGGCAGGGCCTTGGATAATGGAGGGCTGGGAAAGGAAGACCTTAGGCACAGCAGGGTTGGGGGGAGAGGGAGAAGGAAGGCCAAAGGTACAGATGCAGCAGAAAAGGCTAGGTCATTGGTAGCTGCTTTCTACAAGCAAGCAATTTGGGGATTTGCTATCCAATGCCCGCCAAGCCCCCCAGCTCTCCCAGCCTGCACTTTGAACCCAGAGCAACCTACCAAAAGGCATGACCCAGGAGAGGGGCATGATGTTTTTCAACCTTCTTTCAGTCTCTAAACATATGTCATTCATTTGCCTGGACACTTCAGTGGACTACAGGCTACCGCACAGCTGGGATTCACTACAGCCATACCACCTCCCAGCATGGAGCTGTAACTCCATCCCTGCCCTTCTACCCAACAAAGCTACTGTACAGTTTATTAACCACCATTATTAACAAGCCGCCAGTGGCTCGGCTCACAAGAGATCCGGACACCGGATACTGCAGATGTCACCCTTTGAGCCGCTGCCTCACCCAGCTCACAGTCCAGGCCTGTGCCACACATTTATCGCAGTGGGGCCTCCTCTCCAGTTCGGCCTTTGGGTCTCTTTAGCTTCACCTCCCTGGTGGGAAGTCTGCAGCATTTGAAGGTGAAGCTGAAAAACAGTGGATCCTCAAACACTGGAAAGCCTACTCCTAGACAGTAGCCACTGGACTCCCACCCTTGCAAGGTGGAGTCAGCTACCATCCCTATCTTCTTTTGACAGATGCATGTATTTCCGAGTACCTACTATATAGCAGACACTCTCTAGCAGTAAACAGAGCAAAGATCCCTGTCCCCAGGGGGATTACATTCCAGCAAAGAGAGAAAGAGATTTAAAAATAAGCGAAAGGAATATGGAGTACATCTTACGTTGTACGTTACAAGATAATAAGTGGTATGGAAAAAGAAAGGGTGAGGTAAGGGGAGGTTAGGTGTGCTATGGCGGCGGGGGGGGGGTAGTTTGCAGAATTAAAAAATTAAAAAGGGTAGTCAGCATATGCCTCATTGAAAGGTAAGATGTGAGCAAATACTTAAAGAAAGAGAGGAGGTAGCCATGTGAACAGACAGGGAACAGTGTTCCAGGCAAAGGGCACAGCAGAGCAAAGGCCCTGAGGCAGAATATGTGTGTCACCTGTGAGCAGCAGCAGCAGGGACCACTGTAACAGGGACAGAGTGAGCAGGGGCTAGGTCAGTGGAGAGGAAGCTGGAGAGAAACAAACTATTCCAACCAGAGAGAACAAGTTCCCCCTAAGGCCAGAGAGGCAATACACCCCATAGGTCAGGATGAACACAGTCCCTCACTCAGAGCCCCAGGTACTTCCCCTGCAGATTCAAAGCAGACAGGCTGTCTGCCCCAAATAGCCGTTCTCCTATGTCTGATCCCCACCACTCAGCCAGCAGACTGGGACCCGGCCACCACACAGCAGAACAGACTGCTCTCCCTGGTCCCGGGGGAAGCCATCCTGCCTCACCACTGCCCCTGTCCTTCTGGCAAGAAGGCTGACGACCATGAAGAACTGAATTTAAAACTCACCAATAACCAGGGGGCCTCTCCTTTCCTTCACCCCAAGCCCAGAAACTTCAGATTACAGATCCAAGCTCCTGGGATCTCCCAATCAAAAGCTGGCGCCCACGAGGCAAGGCCTAGCCAGGCTTGGGACGTGGAGTTCTCACCTCCCACGCAGCCAGGGCCCGGAGGCCATCTGGCCAGGCTCCGCGTGGCCAATCAGACGGCAGGCAGCCTGACACAGGGACTGCCAGGGCATCAGGGCTGCAGGAGGCATCTGAGGCAATGCTCCCCAGCTGCTCAGGCGTAACTGAATCAGGCCTTCGCGAAGATGGGAAAGAGCGCATTACCAAGCCCCAGACGTGCCAAGAGCTCCTTGGATCCACTCTTCCTCCCAGGCCTCACCCTCTCCTTGGGCTCAGCCTGTTAGAGCTAAATGGCTCTATTTATTACCATCCAAGTTTTTTTGCTTGGAAGGGCACAGGATTGGGGACTTAGAAGTCTGATCGCCAGGAGCACTAGGAGTGCAGCTGTGAGTCTAGAGGGTAAAATCACGGAGTCTGCTCCCGGTGGAAGAAGGTTGGTGGGAAGGCAGCTGTAGTAGACAGACTAGAGTGGGCCTCCAGCATCTCTGAAGGAGGAAAACAGGTGCAAGGAGCTGCCTTTGGATGGAAAGGATACAGAGTCTGGTTTGGGACACGTCTGAAATTTAGACCAGAAGTCAGGAAAGAGGTCAGAGTGGAAACACATATTTCAGGGATGTCTGCAAAGAAAGCTCTAGTAAAAGGACTGGAGTAGATGAGGGAGGAAAAAAGTCTAGAGGGCACACTGGAGCATATCAGAGAATGCTGCATTGAAGAACTGAGAGTTGAGAAAAGGCCCAGGGCAGCCAGGAAAGAAGGCAAACAAGGGGCATCCAGAGAGGCAGAAAGAGTCAGGGTGGCGATGAGGTAGGGCAGTCATGAGTTCTGTGCATCCAATAGCCCTGCCTCCCCTTCCAGCGGCATGGTGCCACTGGATTCCTGACTCCCCTTTGTAAAGGAAGCAGAAACATATGACTTTTTTGGGCCAATGAGTTGTAAGTGAAAGTGGTATGTCACTTCCAGCAGGCATTCAAAGCTGATGCGATACTTTGGAGAGCTCTCTTTCCTCTGCTTACAGTAACCACATATGTTCCAGTAGAGGCTACTTTTCGGGTCCAGGGGTGAGGCGGGAATACAGCAGAACCAGAGCTCAGCACGAGAGAGAAATCAGCCTCTTTGCTTTAAGCCACTGGGATCATTTGTAACCACAGCACAGCCTAGGCTCTCCTGATACACCAAGAGAGGAGTTTCTAGAAGGAAGATGGTGGCCAGCAGTAAAGGGTGCAGGGAAGATGAGGACTAGGCAATGTTGTGGAGTCTGGCAAACAAGTGACATCAGCGACCCGAAGCTTGGGTCAAGGGAGTAAGAACTAGATAGACTACAATGCATGAAGAAATGACGGCAAGAGATGGAGACATTTCTTTTAAACATATTGGGGACTGTCAGAAAAGAAATGAGGTAGCATGAGGGCCAGAAAGGTAGGGGAAAGGCTTCAGCTTTTATTCCTAAGGGAAGCCAGTGGAGAGACAAAGGGATAATATGGATGATGGTCTGATGTGTCCAAGCTCATTACCTGTGTGACTCATTGGGAAGCAAGAGAAGAGAGAAATTAGATCCCCTGTCCCTGCACTGCCTTCCTTTCCTTGTCACACATCAGCAAGGGTCAAGAGGACTGAGCTGAAATTAGCAGAGAGTGGAGGAACACAGAACCAGAGAGGAGGCTCCTGGCAAGATCCTGGTAGTAGGGGATGGTGGGGCTAGAGAGGTAAATGATGGAAAAATGCGGAAGAAAAATCTAGAGGAAACAGGGATATTCAGGAGCCCCTAAGGATTGGCTTCCATAAGCATGAGTTTCCACATCCATAAAACGGGGCTCTTATAGCACAGGGAGATGAGGAAGATAATGTGCATGTCAGCACATTACACACTATAAAGACCCACGCACACATGATGGAATCATGGTTGATCACTACGTGACCTGTCTAGGGTACCTTTACCCAGAGAATCCCTCACCTCTGCTTGCTCTTAATGATACTGAACTCCCAAATCAGCCACCACAGCTTGCCATCAGGACAACCTCAGGTCTATACTGGCCATACACCCAGAGTCCTCACACAGTCCAGGGTAGGCAGAGGTGGGAGACGTGAGTCCCACCTGCAGCCTCACTCAGTGAACCTGAGCTAGTCAGCTCTCCTTTCTAGGACCTAACCTCTGATAATCAAATGGGGGAACGGGACCAGACCAGTCCTGAGAGAACCCCAGCTCTGACATTTTAAGACGTGGGGAGATTCGATTAGCCCTCTAGGTTTCTACAAAAATAAAATAGAATTATTTATAATCAATTAAACCTGAAACAGTTACTATATTATTAAGTAGACAAACAGACACACACAAAAAAAATAACAAAAGACTAATAACTGTCAAACAACATTTTGGACTTTCAATCCCTTTGACTCAGTTCTCAGCCCAACAACACACATACTTTGGCCACATTAAAACCCCTTTACTGCCAAGGAAGGCTCCAGCTGGGTCAGCCTGCCAGCTCTGTACCCTCTCACTGGCCAGCTCAGAGAGCCCCTGCCCTGCATCTGCCTCCAAACCACACGGGTTCCAGCTGTCAGATGCCTTCAATGGGCTGCACACATGTGACCAAGCCTGTCTATATACTGCAACCCGCCCAGTGATGGAGAAAGTGTGCCACCAAACAAAACACATAAAATTAGCACTTGGGTCTGTGCTCGCCCTAAACTTCATCACTGTTGCCAAAGACACCTGCTAAGATCCAAGGACAGAAATCCTAAACTCTGACCTGCTTTAGCCCTTAGCCAGTCCCTGTTGATTCCCTCAGTGGAAAATCAATTCTGAAATGTCCTGGGGAAGCTGATACCCAGGAAAACTTCCCCAGTCTCTCCCATCAGTATGTAAACCAATCAATATCCTCCCCTCTCTCTCTCTCTCTCTCTCTCTCTCTCTCTGTCTCATTCCCACATACACCTACTTCAGCAATGACTACCAGGAACAGTTGACTGCGGTTCTTGAAGCTGAACCCCTGTATGGGTCTGATTGTGTCTCTTCTCTCAGTGCCCTATATGGGGTCTGACTAGTTTAAAGACTGGGTCATAAATCTGCACATGCTCATGACAGTGGGACTAATTTACACTGAAAGCAGCACCCAGGCCCCACGACCTATCATGGGCCAGCTCAGCTTCCCAGCCTGGTGAAGGCAGCACATGGCTGTTCTCAGGCAGCCATGTCTGGGCCTCTCATTTCTGCTTCCAGCTCGAGCTTGTTATGGTCTTCTGAGAGAATCAAAATGCCAGGCCAAGCCCACCCCACCACCCCACACACCTGCCGCCCTCCCCTGCCATTGACAGCCCATGACCCCAGTGGTGTGGAAGTGAGCCTCACTTAATCCTTCAGCGGGACGAGCAAGGCCTGGGGACAGACAGGGGACCTTAAGAAGTACTAGCCCCAGGAGACAGCTCTGTGTGTCCTCAGGGGTGTGCTGCTCACCAGCTCACTTAGAAGCCTGAGACCAAGTCACTCCATCTGCATTTGCTGAGAAGATACCGGGGCCGTTGGCACACAGGAGCGCTGCAGATCAGTGTCTGAGTTTGCTGCTTAGTGCTCCACATTCAGCAGCACGAGAACGTTGCAGAACATGAACTGATGCCCTGCTGCATCTCCCACATCCTGCCAGGACCAGGACCCTGTCTGCTTGTGACACCTGTCTTCCTGTTATGACAACGCAGCAGCCATGGACTGGGGGTCAGGAGGCCTGAGACCCCATCTTCCTTTCTTCACAATGGAATGTATAACCTGAATGTAAACCGATGTTTATTTCTCTGAACATCAGTTTCCCACTCTCTAAAATGAGATATTTGGACTGGACCATCTCTAGAGGCCCAGCTCTCATACAGGCCCTTTCCTGTGTAAACTTACTTCAAAGGCCAAATTTTACAGACAGGCCTCGTGTGAAGACTGCAAAGATAAGGGGACTTCAGAAGAGTCATGGAAGCTGCTGATCCCTCACCAGGGCCCTAGAAATTCCACTGGAAGTGACTTAGGTCCCAGGGCAGGGCGCCCACCCAGGATCTGCCTTTCAAGTTACCTCCCCCAGAAAGGGAACCACCTGAGCACCTCTTACTCACTTTCCTCTCCGTCTGCTACTGGAGACGGCTAAGCCCCTTCATCCATAATTTAGGGCCTTCCTAATGTTCCTCATTTCACTTTTTCACCCTCACATCCCCATCCTGCCCTGGATGCATCTTCAGCTTCAGACTCAGGGGCAGATTCACTTCTCCATCAGTTTACCTTCCCCCACCCCACCTTATCTTCGCACATAGAAGTCAGTATGCCAATTACAGATCGACCCACCTATTCATTAAAGAAGGTCCCAAGGACCCTCACGTGGCATTTCAAAGACTAGTTCAAGCTGCTACTGGCTACTAATTCTTGAAATTGATAAAAACATTTCTTTGAACCAGAGTTTTCACTAAACACTGGCCCTCTCCCTCCAGAGTTACCAGATGAACTGTGTCCCCACAGAATCATGTGTTGAAGGACTAACCTGCAGAACCCAAGAATATGACTGTATACAGACACAGGGTCTTTAAAGGGGAGATTAAGTGAAAATGAGGTCATAGGGGTAAGCCCTAATCCAATCTGACTGGGTGTCATTTTAAGGAGGAAATTTGGACACAGGCATGCACGCACACAGAGGAAAGACCAAATGAGGACACAGGGAGAAGACAGCCATCTGCAAGCTGAGGACAGTGGCCTCAGAATGGCACTGACCCTGCTGGTACCTTGGACTTCTGGCCCCTAGAATCATGAGTCAATAAGTTTCTGTTGCTTCAGCCACCCAGTCTCGGGTACGATTCATGGCAGTACTTACAAACTATTACAACTCATGTTTAGTTCCTTCATCCAACCAGCCCAAATGTGTCACCGAATATCAGAGTAAAAAGAGCCTCAGATTAAGTCCAATGCCCCTATTTTTCAGATGGGCACACCAAGGCCCAGTGAAAGGGACTGACCAGAGTCATACAGGACACAATGAGCTGAACTTCTACCCAGAGCTGTTTTGGGCCTAAAGCACTGAGCCATAGAGTCAAGCATGGCTGCACTTGAACTGCCTGAGCCTAGCAAACACAAAGACAATCCCCCATGGAAATGTGTCCCACACACTCCAAGGCTGGATATAAATGGCAAGACACACAGGCCCTGACTGCCTGGCTCTGCCCAGAGACGGCTGCCTCATAAACCTTGGATGTGCCCATAGGAACCCCTGGGACACTTCAGGATGGGCTTTCTAGGCTGGCACCAGAAATCAGCTTAATATAATCTGGAGCCATTTGAAAAAAAAGATAACAGCAGAATGAAGAGAGCTAATGTGGTCCAGACCTGTTCCTGAGCTCCACAATCTCTACCTAAAAGCCAGGCTGTCTTCATAAGTGGAAAGCCTTGATTCAATTTTCCATCATCATCATCTCAACATTTGCTAAGTATATTTGTTGCATGACTGAGACCCAGAAGTCATGCATAAAGTCAATGCTCTGGAAGCTTATGGAACGAAGAGATCCCTTTGGACTGGGTGATCAAGAGGAAGTTTTCTGGAGAGGCTAGAACTTGACCTAGCCATTGAAGGACAGGTAGAGCATGGAGAATGGCAGTCATTCCAGAGATACGTTTACTTCAGGTTTCTGAACTGAACTAGTTGCCCAGACTCAGGCTGGTTAGGCACTTTGTCCACAGCAGTGAACAAGAACAAATGTCTGCCTAGGGGAGAGTGGGTCAAAAGAGAAGACAAAGTCCACACGACAAGGAGTTCCTAATGTGAATGAAAAGACCAAGCAAGCCCCGTTTTTGAGATCAAGCTTGTTGGCCATGGCTAGCTCTTCCCAGCATGGCTTATGGTCTGAACATGATTACTGGACTGTTTGAAATTATTCACCATCTTTCAGGATCCCTCAGTGGTTATGGCCAGCATTTTATGAATAAATAGGAGAAGAAATACCTCAAGAGTCCCCTTCTGGAAGAAAAGGCCCCTACAGTGAGATGTCTATGACAGCACTATAACACTACTCAGCTGCTTGGACTTGGCCTTCTTGATTGTGTTTTCTGTGGGTTCCCAGCAACAAGGGCTGCCCACATGAGGATCAGATCCCCAGGCCCAGAGCTCACCTCTTTCCCTGTCAGTTTCTGAGCAAAACTTCCAGTTCACCCATCATTCTGCTCTAGCTCTAGAACACCTGTACCTCTCTGGCTCTAGAACACCTGTACCTCCTATCTCTCCAAGTTGAGGAGGTATGAACTGGTGTTTGAATGATGAAGATCCATCTTGGGGAGTTGGCCATAAACTAGAAGTGTTTGTCTTCCAAACACTACTGGTTTTCTCTAATAATTTGCAGCTTTTGCCTCCTTTATATTAACTTTTACAATGGATTGAAACATTTTGATGCTCTCAATCAAGAACTGTTTTCTTAAGGATAAACAAATAGTTGATTTTAGAAATATATTATCATTCTCCTTTGCTGTGAAAGAAGCAGCATTCCACCCCGGTGTTCATTATGTAGCTAAGTGACTACTGGCAGGATCAGGTCTGTGCTGAGACAAAGCCACCCCCACCCTCCGGCTCCAGGTATAAGGGGCTATTCTTACCTATAGGGAGAGGGATGCCTTCATGCTGAAGACCAGACAGGAAGGAAGGAGAGCCAAGAAGAGGCTCTGAGTGCCTCTGGCACATGTGGCTTTGGCTACAAGAATGTCAAGATATCTAGGAGGGAATTCTAGTATTAAAATGGAATTGTCTCATTGGAGTCTGTATAGAACTAAAAACTAAAAAATTCAGGCAAGGTATTTGAAAAACTGCAAGCCCTTTAGGACAAGAAAGTAGAGGCTGGAGCTCAGAAGCTGTGAACCCGGAGAATGTGCTGTGGTCATCGTGGTTCCTTGAATTCTCTGTGCTGTTTGCCTCAGTTTGCTTCAACTGCTCCAAGGAAAATCAGGGTAAACTTAATTAAGGTTCATCCCGTGACCAAATAAGGAAGAATGTCTATGTTTATTACTATGAACATCTTGATGAAATAGACAATTTTCTAGGATGATAAGTTACCAAAACTGACTTAAGAAGAGTATTCTTTGAATAGACCATTAAATATGAAATAAATTGGAAAATAATGTGAAGGAATTGTCTCTACAAACGGCTGTGAGATAAGACAGTTTTATGGATGAGTTCCTTCAATTTTCAGAGAAAAAGATGGAAAGCATCCCAATTCTTTTTATAAGACTAACATAATTTAATGAGAAACCTGGAAAAGATAATACACAAATACAAATATATATAACATTATATTTGTAATACTGTATATACACATACACACACACATATAATGATCAATCTTACTTATAAGTGTAGATGTAAAAATCCCCCAAAAAACCCATAAATCAAATGTAGGATATATTAAAAGAATAACTCAGTATGACTAATACTGTATTTATCCCTGGTATGTAATGGTGATTTAAGATTTGGAAGTATACACTAGTTCACATCAATATGTCAAAGAAAAAAAATCCCTACAAGAGTCTAAGGATCTATTTTTTTATACATTTTGTGAATTAAAAAAGAAAAAGTAAACTTAGCAGTCTAGAAGGCTGTAATCAACATCCTGCTTATGGTCAAACAATAGGCTCACGTCCACTAAAATTAGGAATGAGGCAAGTCTGACTACTATCCCTACGATGGCTACACATGTTCTATTTCCAGCCAATAACATAAAACAGAAATATATATTTTTTAATCCAGGAGATCAAATTATCATTACTGATAGAAAATACTACATTCCACACAAAAAATAAATAAATAAATCTCAGAGAGAAACTACCAAAACTAGTAACAGTTTAGTAAGGTAAGCAATTACAAGCTAAAAATACACAAATCTATAGATTACTGTTATACCAGAAATAGCTAGTGAATAATAATAGAAAATACAATCGTGAAAAAAAAACTCCACTTAAATGAGCAGTGAAATAATGATAATAAACCTAAAAATAATCTTAATGAGAAAACACGCAAGACCTATTAAAAACATTTTTTAAAACTTTACTGTGGGACATAAAGCAGACTTGAAGAAATACCATGTTTCTGGGGGCAAACTCAATTTTTTCAAATTTTTTCCCAAACATTTTTTTAAAGAAGTGTATGGACAAAAGGAGGGAAAGACCAAGACTTGAAGGATGGCTCTAACAGGCACCGCACATCCTTGTGATGGCTGCATTAGTGCATCGAAGAACAGTCCCCAGCAACCACATCCATGTGTGACAATCTCATGTCCCAGAGAGGAGAGAATATTTAAGTTTTAGGAACATGACAAAACACAAAGCATGATGATAATGCTTAAAATCAGCTTTGGAAACTGTGCAGTATAAGTTCTCTTCGTTCTATGACATCAAAAATCTCTAATGATTCATTCAGGTAAGAGACCAAACAAATCAGACTGTGAGGGCCATCTCACGGAGACAGCAGCTGATACAGTGACCCAGCTATCTTCGTCACAATCCTTCCCAACATATAAAGCCCATGAGATTGGACATGGCACAAAGCCACAGTCATAAAAGGGAGCTAGTGAGGAGAGATAGGATTCATTAATTAATCGCTAGGGCACATGGTTTACATTAGAAGGGGAGAATAAATTCTCAATTCAATTTTATATGAAAATAATCTCAGATGAATAAAGAACTTATCTGGAATTAATGTAAAAAATAATATTAAAAAGTTATAGAAGAGAGAGAGAAATAGTAGAAAGCATTGGAACTCCGGAGAGCAGAGATTTTTGCCTGTTTTGTTTACTGCTATATTTCCAGGATCTAAAGTAGCGCCTACCACATAGTAAGTGCTCAATAAATTTATTGAAAGGATGAATGAATGAATGAATCTTTCCCTTTATCAGTTTTCTGGTTATATCTTTGTCATACTTTCTACTAGGAGTTTTTTCCTTAGTTATTATGATTTTTAATCTCTTTTCACCTTTTTGCATATTGAGGATAACTGTACATTACATTTACTGCAAATAGTTCCCCAAATTTGTCTTTTGCTTTTTCATTTATTTGAAGTATTCGCATACCACAAAACACAACTTATTTAGTTGAGATCAGTCATTTCTCCTCTATAACTTCTTCTGATTATTATCTACAGAAAATCATTCCCAATTCCAAATTGCTAATGCAGCTGAGACCACTGTCAGAGGTCTAGTCCAAGTTATTTCCACTGCAGGGCTGGTCCATCCTCTCCCAAGGGCTGGGGAGCTGCTCCAAAGGCATCTGATCCAGAGGGTTTCCTATCCCAATCAGACTCATCAAACCCCCAAAGCGCCCCTTCCAGTATACTCTTTTGCATAACCACATGGTGAGGTCATATGTTTAGGACACCATTGTTCCATCACCATGGAGATGACGAGATGTCAAAGCACTGGCAAGAAGCCTCCCATGCAGGATGAAGCCAAGGAAGAAGATGAAGAAAAGAGAGGAAGGACCTGCACATTAGCCAGAGGACTCAAAACATCCCAAGAAGCTCATGAGGTCATCCTCATTCACATAGTTTCCCAGGTGTCAGATCTGTTTCAAAAGCACATAACCTTCCAGTCCAGCCCAGCATGTAGCCACAGTCCACAGGCAGCACCTAAAACTCGGAAGATGACATTCCTGTCCCTTTAACCTCTGGGGCTCCCAGGATAACTCTGAGCTGGCTGATGGCCTCCTCTGGAATTCTCCACTTAGCTTTCCTGTTTTTCTTAGAATATACTCCCTTTTCCCGATCACTTCACTACATCATCCTTACCCTCCCTGCCCCCTCCAGATTCAAATCCTAATCTACTCCCCTCTGCTTCCAGAACAACCTCTCTAAGGCAGGAATCTGCTTGCCTTACTCATCTTCTAAAATTAATTCAGTGATCAACCATTGTCCTAGGGGAAAAAATCTAAATTCCTTAGGATGCTATTCAGACCCTTTCTAATCTGGCTCCTGCTATCTCCAGCCAACCTCTTACCACACCCTTCTTTGTACTCTGCCCCAACCATATTCTGCCTGGCTTTTGAAAATGCTGCTTTTTCCGTCTAAATAACTACCTGTTACTGATACCACTGGGTTAGGCAGAGTCTTATGTATATTCTCAGGGTTAGGATTCAGAGAAATTAGGGTTCAGAGTGGTTAAACAATTTACCCATGGCCACAAAGGTTTTAAGTAGCAGAGCTGGGATTCAAACCTAGGTCCTTCCAACTCTGAAAGTCCTGGCCCTTTCACTGCCTAGGGTGACCTACCATCCCAGTCTGCTCAGAACTGTCTCCATTTTAACACTGAAAACCCTATGTCCCAGGAACCCCCTCATTCCATGGCAAACCAGGATAATTGATACCCTTCCCCTCCCCCCTCCACGCTGCTGCCTCTTCCTGTTAATGCCTGTTCATCTTTCACACGAGTTCTTCATCTGCCTCCTCAAGGAACCCTTCCAAAATCATCCTGCACCCAGAGAAGTGTGTTTCCTCTCTCTTGCCTCATTCCTGGGCCTGCCTCTATCCTGTCTACGTATTAGTCTCTCTTGCTAGAAGATGAGTTTCTGGCCATTGAAACCAAGACTTTGTCACCTGTGTGGCCCCAGAGCATGATGAGGAATAGGGGCTCAATTAATATTTGTGCCACGACAGCACAAATCTGACAAAGGCTGCTGTGTGGGTAGCCAGGAGGCCATGAAGCTTTGAGAGAGCTGTTTCCAAAAATAACTCTGCAGTTAAAAACTGTCCAAGTGGTCCTGTCTGGAATATGATGGTCAGCAAGTATGACCCAAGCATTTGCTCTACTTGGCTCTCACGGCCCCTGTTGGGTCTATAGGTACAAATCTGACCCAAAACCTCTGCTGCTGGTTTAAGCCCTTTGGCACCCCAACACCCTCCTTAACAATCTCTGGGGATTTTAGGTTTGGGATCCATTTACAAAGTTGTCCTGAGGGAGGAGGAGGGAGGGAGAGAGACATGCAGAATTCACAACTGTCCAAATGCTGTCTGCTCTGGAGTGCTTACACTCAGCACCCACAGGAGGGAACTGCTTCTCCACCCCAAAACTACAAAAAATCTGTTCCACCCCAGCCCACCCTTGGAGAAGACCCATCGTCCAGCGAGAAGAATGAAGGTAGCTTCACTCTAGCCTGGATGGTCCAGCCCCGCTGAGCAGGCAGATATGAAAACTGGGAAGAAAAGAAAAAGAAAAGCTGCACTGTTGGTATAAGAAAGAGTTCAGATTCCGGTTGGTTCTGATTTATCCAAACATGTCTCACTGCTCTGACGTGCACCTTCGGGAATCAAAACCACTCGACACGTGTCAAAACATCACCATCACTGCCCACCAGCCTCATGTGACATCTGTCTCCAAGCAGGAGGTGCTGATATTCAATCCCACCACTGCCTTCTCCTGCCTGCCTCTGCCCACCAGGAAAGCACTCCTGCCCTGGGACACCCTGCGCAGGCTTGAGGAAATGATGGTGAATAATAATTTTAGTGCTTGGGAGAAATACAGAAGAGAAAGGTCAGAGATGAGAAGAGAAGAACCAATGGAAGAAGAAGAAACCGGTGCCCAGATAACTCAGGAGTGAGGCCCACAACTCACTGGGCCAACCACATATTTGTATAAACCATAACTAGAGAATACGACTCATCCCTCAACATGCATAGCAATTAAGAGCCACAAATGTTTGTTAGCTCATATTGAGCTCTGCATCCCACTTTTGGGGTAGGAAGAGTCTTGATTATTAGTCCCATCATGTAGATGGCAAATTCGAGGTGCAGAAAGGTTAAGCAACATACGGAGCTCACACTTAAACCCAACTCTTTACTCCAGATTTTATTATAGCAAGCCATCCTGTAGCCCTTTCTATGGCCCAGGATTGTTCTCATAGTCTCTCTCTTAATCATACTAATGAACCTGGCCTTTCCTCTTACCTCACCGCTCATGGGCATCCCCTTCAGACCCAGACCTCTGTCTCCTTCACACACTCCCAAACATCCCAAGAGGCACTTTTGTGAGAAGTGAGCATCATCTGATCCACTGCCAAGCCTCCCTAGGGAAGCAGGTAGAAGTCAGGGAGATTCCACATGTCTTAATTGGACTTCTACAGTTCATTGTATCTACCTGAACAAGTATTCTGAATACCCACTCTGTTCCAGGTCTGGAGCTGGGGACCATGGAGGGCTAGCTCAAGGTCCAGACCCCACTCGAATCCCCTAGACCTTGGCCAGTTCTTGCCCACATGCCATCTGAACTCCAGCAATCCAGTGGGTTCAGTGGAACTTACCAGGAGGAAAATGTGGGAAAGTTCAGGCTTCTGGGAGAGCCCCAGAGGGAAGAAGGGGAATTCTGAGGTCAAACACAAGACAGGGTCAAAGGATTAAACGCGGTGCCCTGGTTGGCAGAAGATTTAGGTCTCCACTGGCCAAGGAAGTGGTTTGGGCATTTGTGATCATATTTCTTGTTCACACCACAAGACATAAACAACCATTCAGCAAGACAGGCAGCCTCTCACCACATTTGGAAAGGATTCTTTTCCCGTTGGTTTTTAAAATTTTTTAGACTGCATTGTGACTTTTAGTTCCTTTCAAAGAGTTTAAAGCAGATGGGCCTATGGACGGGACAATAGCCTCTTCTCTTTTTCTTTTTTTTTTTTAATATGAAATTTATTGTCAAATTGGTTTCCATACAACACCCAGTGATCATCCCAACAAGTACCCTCCTCAATGCCCATCACCTCAAAAAATTAAAAATAGATCTACCCTATGACCCAGCAATAGCACTGCTAGGAATTTACCCAAGGGATACAGGAGTGCCTCTTTTCTGTCAGGGTATTCTGGCAAAGAAACTTCTACAAGGACTCTTGATCACCTGTGGGGACCACACTCCCTTATTGCCGGTACTCTGCCAATCCCACATCCCCCATATAAAGGCT
Organism: Neofelis nebulosa; assembly: GCF_028018385.1. Lineage (NCBI taxonomy): Eukaryota > Metazoa > Chordata > Mammalia > Carnivora > Felidae > Neofelis > Neofelis nebulosa. The sequence goes on from NC_080790.1 coordinate 15,335,741, forward strand.
TTCTTAGCAAAGCCAACAACCTAAGCCAGGTATAGGGATTGCAGAGTCGGTGGCTGCCACCAACTTGGGTACAGCCAATCTGTGACTGCCCAGTGCAAGGACCACTCTCATTTGGCAGGGAGCCACCCTCCTATCTGATCTCAGGATTTGGCTCACCATGGAAACAGCACTAAGCAAGCCTCATGGTCTCCAGCTTCCTTGGGTCAAAGAAATACAAATATAGTTTGCTCTGGGGGAACTCTTTGCTCAAACAGAAGAGTTTGGTCATCTCAGGGTGTGAGAAGCTCGCCAGGCTCCATTTCTTCCCCAGAGTCCTTTCCAAGGGAAGCCCAGAGGGTGGGGCTAGACTTTTCAGAAGTACTCTCAGGCTATCCTGTTTCCAGAGCCTGGAGAATGTCCTGCTCTTCTGGCCCTGCCCTGATCCTTGTCTGGTTTTTCTAGCTGCTGGGGATGGGAATATAAGGTCTGGGGCAATAGTGGCCTCCAATACACTTACTTCCAGACACTGCCTCTTGACGTGACTTCTGAGGCATGAGGGACCCTGCAAGACTCCACAGCCCCCACCTGCTGCAGAGGTGACAAAGAATCTGCAAGGAAGGGGCTGTGGATTCGTGCACCAGCAAAGAGGAGTGTGGCATTTACTCATTTCATAAAGGAAAGTGAGTGGCTTCTGAAAGTAGATTTTATTCACTAAAAAGAGGAAAACTCCAGAACAATGGGCCCATCAGAGGGGACCAAAATGGGATGCCAAAAAAGTTGGAAGAACCTGGGATGAGTGAATATCACACTTTACTCAGGGGCTGTGCAGTGTGACCTGCAAGTGGGGACTTGGTGGCTATCCGATGAGTCAGGGAGGGCCTCTGGGCCCACTATTCGAAGAACGGTCACTGGCAACACATAGAGATCCAGCGAAGGCTGGCTCTGAAAGAAGATGGGATGGTGGAATTTTAAGGATTCCTTGAAAATCCCAATGCCTGCCTCTATTGGCCCTTTACTTATAAACAGAAAATGCCACCATAAGCAGTACAATTCTATGAGAGGTAACAAGACTGGACCCCAAATGCCCATCAATCTTACCCTAAGTTGGTACTCAGTGGCAGTATTTCCTAACTCCCAGTCCCCAGAACCTCGGAATTAAGATAAAAACCACTGATAATACCATCACACATTAAATATCCCTATGCTGCTTTTCCCTAGCAAATAATTTCTTTTTGGTGTTTAAGTGACTTAAAAATCTTCCACCAGAGCTTGAGAGAGGCAGTGACTGGAGTGGAAAGTGCACAGAGCAGAGAAGAAGACTGGGCTCCAGACCAGCTGTGGCCCTCGAGCTGCCTGCCTTCAGCCCTTGCTTCTCCATTAGCTCTGCTCCAGTCAAGCCACAGGCTGAAGGACTCAAGCATGACTTCACACTCTTCATTCTGCTGGATGTTTCTTCAAGACTTGTCACAGGTGACTATTCACCTCTTCTTGACATACCTGTTATGGGTTGAACCGTGTCCTTCCCATTAGCATGCTGAAGTCCTAACCCCCAGTCCCTCAGAATGTGACTATATTTGGAAATAGGGTGGTTGCAAGTTAGTTAAAATGAGGTTACAGTGGAGTAGGGTGGGCCCTAACCCAATATGACTGGTGTCCTTATGAAAAGGGGAAATTTAGGGATAGGCATGCGCACAGGGAGGACACCATGTGGAGATGAAGGCAGAGATCAGGCGATGTTTCTACAAGCCAAAGAAGGCCAGAGATTGCCAGCAAACCACCAGCAGCCAGGGAAGAGGCATGGAACGGATTCTTCCTTCAACCTTTAGAAGGAAGCAACCAGACTTCTGGACTTCAGAACTGTGAGACAATAAAATACTTCTGCTGTGTAAGCCACCCAGCTTGTGGCACTTTGTTACAGCAGCTCTAGCAGACTAACACACAGTGCTTTCCCTCAATGGCCTCCGGCACCATAATCGCGTGGTTCTCCTTGCTTTACAAACCCTCCTCAGGACCCTTAGCTGACCCTGCTCATGCCTGGCTTATTTCTCTATATAGCTCAGCAACCCACCACCTTATTTTCTCTGCCTATACTCTTCTTGCATGATTTTGAATCATCCCTCAGGGCTTTAGAAACCACATTTATGCCCATTTTAAATCTACCTCTCCTAGACTTACAGCTGCAGCTACCTACTTGGCATCTCCCCGTGAATGCCCGACAAGCATCTCAAACCTAGCTCCATAACCCGCACCCAAGCAGCTGAGCCACAGGCTGGGTCCCCGGTCCCAGGGGGAGTAGCGCATCTCAGCCAAGTCTCGGAAAATTGAAGCTGTGCCCTGGAAGAAAGTCACATGTTCTCCTGGCATGTTGACGCTACAGGATTTGAGTCCCAGCAAGTGCTGGGTATTCAAGGTACAATGGAGAACACGACAAATACTACTCCTGTCTTCTTGGAGTTCTTGGAGCCCTAACTGATGCTTCCCCCACAGTATTTCCACCAGCCTATGAAAACAAATTATACAGCATGACTGGCAGACAATCTCTCAGAATTACTAATATATAGGTCTAAATCTGCATGTAAAGGACAGTACCTCTTACTTTTATGTTTCAAAGCTAATAAACCAGGACTTGGGGTAAGGAAGCACATAAAGCATTGCCAATATGTATGGGTGCTATTGGGGACTGGGGGTCAAAGTGGAAAATAGAGGGTAGGTTTACTGAGCAGACTGAATCAAGATAATTAGCATATTCATTGTTTGTACTTGTATAGACATATTCTTCCAAAGTGTATCAGTATTAATCCAAAGTTAGATCAGAATTCAAATTTTGCACAGTGGGCACAGAAATGACTTAATGTGCTATTTTTTTTCCTAATGTGGAAACAAGCCAGCAGACTACATTCAATAACAAAGAAAATCAGCATCGTCAAGTATGCACATTTGCAAAGTATAACACTTCCAATTCTTTTCATGTCATAGAAGCGGAGGCTTGATCGCCCTCCTCCGATGCTTAGGAAGCAACCCTCAGACCCACATCAAGTGGCACAATGGCTGTCCCAAACTGCAGCTTTTCAAATGCCTGCTCGGCTGTCCTTTGTATGAACCACCCTCGCACCAGTCCCAGTGAATTCTACTCTGGGATCTTTGGTATCTCAGAACCTCCTCCTGTCATCCCAGGTCTGCCATCACATAAGTCCTGGCTTGGCCTTTTGTCTCTGCCACTTGGCATGACGTCACCAGAAGACCACATCATCTGAGCCCTCGGGGTCACCCAGAGCTCTGAGAGTCCCCAGGGCACATGCCACAGGTGTCCAGGTTTCTGAAGGAGTAATTATGAGCAGGTGGTTGAACCCAATGTAACTGATGAAGGGCAGTCCAGAACCCCAGAGCTTTGGCTGAGAATGCCCCACATGAGTTCCAGGGCACCAGTGACATGCCTGTATCCACTCATTGAACTGGGGTGCAAGTAGTGGCAAAGAGACCATGCATAGCAAGTGCCCACCCCCAAAAAGGGCCCACAGAAGCTTCTCTGACAACAGCAAACCCCTGGCATCTGGGCTGGGCCCACAGTGCTGAGTTTCTCCTTCCTTGGTGCCTCCTCCACTTTCTACCCTGTTCCAGGGGACTAGCCCAAGGGGCCACATGCTAAAGAGCAGCAGGAAGGGCCAGAAGAAGGGACATCACAGCAAGAATAAAGCCAGCCATAAGCCAGCCTGCTTCTCCAGCCCCATCCCCTCTGTGCCATGCTGTCAACTGTAACTCACGGGCTTGTATGGTGCACTTGAGTCCTGCTCTCTGACTGGAAGCCTCTCTCAGGCTGCAGTGTTCCTCCACAATTAGAGCGCACCTTGACTTCTCCATGAGGCCACTGCTTGCACCAGTGGGCAGGAAACATCTCACCCAGAAAATAAATACAGGGGGACTTCTGGCTTGGGGCCCACTTGGGGTCTGCTTAAAACCAGGTGGAGGGGAAATCTTGGCACCTAAGTCTCCATTGGGCACTCTTGGGATGCTGGAATCAGGGCCAGATGGATTAAATTACCCTTGAAATATGAGCAAGATTGCAGCCTGGGCCAGGAGGGAGGACACAGGCATTTGGGGATGGGAGTGCTCGGGCCATGTGGAGCTGGGCACAACCATGGGACAGAACACGAGGTGACAAAGCTCCCAGCTTTGCCAGGTTTGGAGAGTTAGCTTGGGGCTCTGGACCAGAGAGGCAGAGGCATGAGTAGCGGGAAGGGGCAGCAGCTGAAATGGGCTCAGAGCATCTCAATGTTTCTGCTGCTCAGGCTATAGCATCTCCACCAGGTTCTGCTGACAGGTCAGCTTGTAAGGAATGTGAAGCATGATAGAACTTTCCAGTTACCTCCAAAAGATGTTTTTCCATGCTGGGACCATGTCCAAGCTAAGCCTTTCACTATTACTGACTCTGGGATTGATTGCAGGAGTTTAATCTCTGTGCAAAGGAAAGGAGAAAGGCCATCTCCCGAATGGGAAGGAGGAGATACTTCATGGATCTGGGTCTGATGCATGACAGTCCAGGAGGCCAAATGGAAGAACATGGGCCAAGGGTCAAGAGGCAAGGAAGGCAGGTGAGTCCAGGTGCCTGGAACAGAGCCCTTAGCCAGAAGGTAGACACACATGCATGGAAAGGGGCAGTGGCAAGGGCAGCTGCAGGAGATCCCAAGGAAGGCACTGGTCCTCACCTCGAGGACAGCTGGCAAGCTGTCCTTCCTCTGGGACCTAGCACCTTGCATTCCCCACTTGTATTTTCCCCTTTCACTCCGTTTCTGTGTCTGCCCACCAGACTTCCTGATATGTGTGCATCTCTGGGAGATACAGACAGGAAGCAGAGGTGGCATTCAGTAAGAGAGGATTGATTGAATAACTAAATGAAATGGGAAATCACCAGCTGCATCTCAGAGCTGAGGCCTGAAGCATTTCAAACCAGAGTGCAGGTTCTCAGAGGCCTGCACCACCACCCCCTCGCTAGTAATTCCACCCTCCCCCCCCCCCCCAGCTTCTACCTCTCTGGCAGAGCTCAATGGTCGCAGACATCTCAGAAGCTGAAGTAGCACAGCCTCTCCTGGCCAGATGGATGGACCTGTGCCCTGACTTCCCGACAAGAGGGTAGCCCACTGAACATTTCCTTCTCTGCTTCCTTCCTCGGTGACCTCATCCTTCCTTGCAGCTTTAAATGCCATCTCTGAGGGCTGATGAGTTGTGAATATCTATCCCTTGCCTGGTCCTCTTTGCTGAAATCCAGACCCAAAAACCAGCTGTCTACATAGGCATCCAGAAGTCTTATAGGCATCTCAAACTGAACGTGCCCCTGGCCAACCTTCTGCCTGTCCAACTACATTGTGCGCTCAAAGCCTTCCCCCCTCAGTAATCAGCAATGCCACTCTTCTAGCTGTCAAACTACAATGGTGACTTTTATGTGTCAGCTTGACTCGGCCAGAGTGCCCAGACATATGGTCAAATGCTGTTTTGGATATTTCTGGGAGGGTATGTTTTGGGTGAGATTAACATTTAAATCAGTGGACTTTGAGTGAAGCAGAGCACCCTCTATAATGTGGGTGAGCCTCATCCAAACAGTTGAAGGCCTGAATAGAAAAAAGACTGGCTTGCCACAAGCAAGAGGGAACTATGCATGTAGATGGAGTTCAGACTTGAACTGCAGCATCGTTCTTCCCTGGGTCTTCAGCCTGATGGCTTACCGTACGTTTTTCAGACTTGCCAGCCTCCATAACCCCATGAGCCAGTTCTTTCACATCTTATTGGCTCTGTTTCTCAATAGAGCCCTGAATAATACGCAAGCCAAAACTCCTAGAGTCATCCTTGACGCCTCTCTCCCATACCCAACATCTAATCTGACAACAAATGGTACCAGCTCAGCCTCCAAATTATGTCCAGACTGACAGCTTCCCACCACTTCCACTACTGATCATCCTGAATGAGCCACCATCATCTCCCACCTGGATTACCCCAACTGCTTCTGCCAAAGCAGAGGTCTGCCAAAAACGAGGTCAGATCATGTCACCCCTCTACTCAGAAGCTTCCATTTAATTCATTCAAAGCTAACATCCTTACATAGTCCTAAACAATCTGTATCCCACCCCACTGCACCCCTATTATTATTACCTCTCTGAGTTCACTTCCTGCCTTGAGGCCTGGGCACCTGCTGTTCTCTCTGGGATGCTCTTTCCTCAGAGATCTTGGTGGCTCACTCACTTCCTTTGGATCTTTACTCAAATGTCAGCCTTGCAGTGAGGCTGTCTTTGGCCATCCTATCTAAAATTGAACCCTATACACATACCCAACAAGTTTGTTTTATTTCCCATCATGGTCCACATCAATATTTAATAGCCTGTACATGCTGCTCATGTATAGTATAGTAGTATTATAGCATAATGTATAATCACAGGATTATTCCCTCAACTAAAACATGGCACCCATGGAGGACAGGAAGCTTTGTCTCTGTTGCTTACTTCTCTATTCCCAGGGCCTACTCAGAGCCCACTTCTACTCCTCAGACCAGCATTTCAGTTTCTGAACCTGTGGGAGCCACATTTGTCTCCTCTCAAGCCACAGAGCAGAGGCGAGCTCCAGGGCTGGACTGAGCCTTCCCCTCTGACTCTTGTGCTTGGCTACATGCCCAATCAAAGTTCCAAGTGTCCCATGCACTACTAATTAATGTCTTGGGAAAAAAACCATCACCAGACCTCCTTCCTAATCTCTGGAACATTCTGAACACTCAACTGGCATCCTTGAACACTGTCAGACCTTGATGGAGGTTTTAAAAACAAAGGATGACAATATTTGCTCTTTAAGCCTTCCCTCATCAGGCCCTGAATGAGCAGCCTGGCCCTCCAAACCCCCAGTTCCCAGGGGAATTGCTCCTGGGGCTTTCGTTCTCTTTTGTGCAATCGTTGCACAAACATTGTGCAATCGTGGTGAGGGACTGGGTCTTCCCTCACAGGCGTTTTATGTGGGGGAAAAAGAAAACTCCTTTTCTGAAGCTTAGAGGTGATTTTATTTTTAAATAACTTTATTCTCTGATACAGGAGACACAGAGATACCCCAAGACAGAAGAAAACAAACAGGACCTGAAAGAAACACACAGACAGGATTTCAATTGATTTAAAACCAAAGTCTAAATTGTTCCATTTTATTCTGTGCTGATTATTGATTTTTTTTTTCTGTGCCTGCTCTGTTGCCATGATAACCTGTCAACAAACAAGTGATGGGGAGGGACAAGTGATGGGAATGGGCTCACGGGCCAAGGCTCAGCCCTCGGGCCAAGAAGAGATGATCCTGCTGCCCAACCATGACACCCACACCTGCTCTATGGGCCGTGTGAGTCATGAACACAGACACCAGCTTTCTGTCTGGACTCTGGACATTCTCTGTGTCCTCCTGCAGGACCCTCTCAGCTTACAGTGGGGCAGCTGCCACTGGGGAGAGGATGCTGTAAGCACAGGTACCAAAACCTGGACTTTGGCTAACTCTCTCTCATGTCCTCATTTTCTTTCTGGAATTGTGAGAGTGCCCAGCCCTGGGCTGGCCTGGCTGTCACTCAGAACATGTTTGATGAATGAACTGTAATTGCTGCTAACACTTCCAGGCCCTTGGAATCTGTCAGATGTTTACATGTCATAACACATTTAATCTTCACAGCAATGCGGTAGATGGTGTTATTATCTCCATTTTACAAATGTGGAAAAGAGGCACAGAGGGCTAAGTAATAGCCCCAGGGTACACAGCTAGTGGGTGGACTGGGATTTGAACACAGGCAGTCCAAATCTGGAGACTGAGCTCCATCCATGCTGGCACAGTGACATGGATAGCTCACCAACAGCTGAAGACATTAGTCTCCTATTCCCATATGTCCTGTGAAAAACTTGCTGGGCTCCAGCCCCAGGGCCTTCTGGTTTTCAAACCCCCAGTCCTATGTGTTGAATCCTCCCTCTGACTGGCATCATCATGCTCTCAGACCTTCACTTCCCCTCGTTTCAGTTCCAATGGCCCATCCTCAAGAGGCCTCTTTAACCTGTTCTAGAAGTTTCCACTCTATCTGGCCACCTACTAGATTATTATTGTCTACTTACTATCTCGTGTGTTCTTTATTGCCATCATCACTATCTAAGATGATCTTGCTTATTCGTTTGCCTACATATTGTCTATGCCCATTCAATGTTTCAATAAACTAAGACTCTTCTGCATAACTCAGTGCAGTATCCAGTACCAGTATCTAATTTTATTGAATGCATGAATTAATGATTGCACAAAAGAGAACAAAAGCCCCAGGAGCAGGGCTCGGCCTTCTAGGAGCACACAGAGTAGTGGGCAGTAAGGCGGGAGATCAGAATCCATACTGTGGCTTCTGCAGTGGGGGGGGAGGGCTCTTTGTACCCCACCCACAGCCTCAGCCTCCCGGCCCCAAATCATATGTTTGCTCTGGGGCTGTAGAGTGACACCCTGGATCTGCAGTGACCAGTCCATTCACTAGCCACATGTGGGCAGGGAGCACTAGAATCATGGCTCCTGTAATTGTGAAGCTGGATTTCTAATTTTATTTCATTTTCATTAATATAAAATTAAAAACTGATCCTGGAGTCAGTTTTCAGAAAACTTTTAAGTATGTTTGGAACAATTTGGGTATGTGAACTTACTTTTTCAACACTCAATTTTATGAACTCTAAATATAGATCAAGTATTGCCAAGGAAAATTTAGCATCTGAATTGAAATGTGCTCTAAGTGTAAAATACACACTGGATTTTGAAGACCAAATGCAAAGAAAGAATGTAAAGTATCTTGTTAATGTTTTTGTATGAATTACATGTCGGTATGATAATATTTTAGCTATACTGGGTTAAATAAAATGTTATTAAAATTAATTTCACCTGTTTCTTTTTACTTTTTAATGGGGCTACTAGAAAATTTTAAAATATATACATAATTTGTATTACAAATGTGTATGTGGCTCCCATTTTATTTCTACTGGATGGGGCTGCTGTCCAATAGAAATGAACTTCTGACTTAAAAATAGGCCCAGTTCAAGTTTTAGCAGGAGCAAAACTGTAGAATTGTTAGAGGGAAGATCCTTTCATGTATCTGTTTTGTCTCCAGGATAGTGGGGAGAAAGCCAGGAACCCTAAGTGCAGTGGGGCATCCTTGGCCAAGAACCACTCTGTAGACACAACCTATGAGAACAAACTGACCAGAACAAAACTCAAAGTCCCTCAGGATCAGGTCAAGGGTCCCACTGTCTCTCACAAGCAGATTGTTTCATTTCTTCTCCTGCAGAGAAATATTCTTCCCCGCTGCAATACATCATGCTGTATTTCTTATTTAGTTAAAAGACATTCTCAAATTAATCTAGCTGTGTGAAAATGGGCTTCCTCCCACACCCAGGAGGTCTATGGAGTAAGTTTGACAGCTTCCCCAAAAGTACCATCTAAAGCCCATGAAGAAGATGCCAGCCTTTTCCATTGGAGCTTCAGTCCTAAGTGGGGAGACCCAGTAACAAGTTCCTCCCAAACAGCAATGGATGGGTGACATTCCTCTAGCATTCTGCCAGCTCAGGACCTATGGGAATCAGGGAAAGCAGCCACCAACCCATTAGGAATATCTGATACTTGGATTAGGTGATAAGAAAGCCAAGTCACTGTACAAACAGACTGAAGCTCCTATTGTACAATGAAGCTCTGAAAAAAATTAGCCTTGCAAAAGAAAAAGTAAAAAAAAACCAAAACAACAGCAACAACAACAACAACAATAAAAACCTAAAGTGAAATTCTTATGGAAAAAGCCAGAAAAGAGGCTGGCGAGACAAAAGGGGTCCAGAGCCTGGGAAACCTTTATGGCATCTCTCGGACAATAAATTTTGCTGAAGAAAGGCTGCTGGTAAGCAAATCATAGCCCCTTGTTTTCAAGTTGTTGACATTTTAAAAGGAGTTAAGCCTCACACAGCAGGGAAAGAGTTAACAGACTTCAATGGGTCTATTATGAGTCTCTCTTTACAGAATGAATGAACTAAGTTCACCTCAGTTTGGAACTCCCCACCTTCACTCCCCTCTGCAACCAAAAAAAAGGTAATGTTTGAATGAAAGATCTCCTTCATCCCAGGGAAGCTTGCTTTCCAGCTGTCCCACCCACAGAGGCCGGGTGTTCAGTGCTGTAGTGATGGCCCTTCCTATGGAAAGGAGAGATTCTGAAAAAGACACCTGGCCTGAGTCAGGGCAAGGAGAGTTCCCCCCACTCAAAAGGCTGCCTGGGAACCAATGTTAGGGATGAGACCACTGTCACTGGGGACCCATGGCAGTCTGGGTTTGGGATTTCTCTTTGCAAATTAATATCTGCGGTAGGCAGAATAATGTCATCCCAAAGATGCCCAGGTCCTAATTCCTAGAACACGAAATAGGGAGAATAGCCTGGATTATCCAGGTGGGCCCAGTGTGATCACAAAGGCCCTTAACATGGAACAGGGAGGCAGACGAGTCAGTACCAGAGTTTGATCTGCTGGCTTTGCAGAAGGAGGAAGGTGCCAGGAGCCAGGGAATCTGGGCAGCCTCCTGACACTGGACAAGGTAAGGAAGCAGATCCTCCCCGAGAGCCTCCCAAAGGAACACAGCCCTGCCAATGTCTGGATTTCAGCCCAGTGAGACCCAGTTTGGACTTCTGCACTCTAGAGCTGTAAGATAACAAGGTTACAAGGTCCCGACCACCGAGTTTGTGGTAATTTGTCACAGCAGCAATAGGAAACTTAACAACAGCTTTCCTTCCTAAGACATCCCCAAATGCCCACCTTCCTCCTTGAACAGATTATGGAAGATGAGGAAGAGTTCCTCTGCATGAAGAAAACACCTGTTGAGAGGTTTGGTTAAACATCAAATGTATTTTTTTTTTCCTTGAGGGTCTCTCCTCACTCGCCCTAGAGTCCTGTTCTTAAAACCAGTAACAGCCACAGTAGCCTGTGTGGTCCCAGCTCTGACCATTCAGCATTATGCCCCCAACCTCTTCCTATACCTTTCATCTCAAGGTCACCTCCCACCTGTGAAGCGGAGGATCAAAGAGGAAACCTACTGCGATTCTCTTTTCTCTACTGCAGTGGAATAAGCCAAGAGCCGGTCTCTTCACATGGGCCCTTGAGAACATTCACTCCCCTCCTTGTTCTACAGATGAGGCTATAAGGCCCAGAAATGGCAGAAACGTCTTCAAGGTCCCACAGCCCATTAATGGCAAGACAAGTTAAAACCCAGGGCCCCTGACTCCCAGGCCAAGGCCTCATGTTCCCGTTATGTTTTCAAGCTTTCTTCACACGGAAGATTTCCGGAACCCTCTGAGCTCCACTGCAAGAGGAGCTATTCGCAAGGCAAATGTTTCCTTTGCCCTGCGCATTTGGCTTCTGGTATCCTCCTCAGCCTGCTCACCCTTCCCCCAGAGCTCCCTCTGCTAAGGGTCTGTCACACTCTCAGCCCTCACCCCATAGTTCAGGGGCCTGACACTGTCTTCACTTAAGCAGGCAGCCCAAAAGGCTTAGAACACATTAGATCCTGGCAAGAAAGAGCTGTTGTAACCACGGCCTTCAGTGTGAGGTCAGGTGCCTGGCCTCCTGTCTCCCACCTCACAACCAGGTCCAGCAGGGCCCTAAGCTCTTGGTGCCCTTAGACTCTGACCCCCTTCGGATTCCTGGTCAGGACTGTGCAAACCCTGCCTCGCTTCCCGTGCCAGCGGGGCTCTGTCCATCTCCCATAAATTTCCTTTAAACATCATCACATCATCAGAGGCCTCAAGAGGCCCATCTCATCCCCTACAGATGGAAGGTTCCTGTCTGCAGCCTGAACTAGGGGGCAAAGCTCATTCTTTTCCAAAACTGAACCCACCTTAGGGTAAGTGTGGCAGTAATCCTTTAAAACCACCCAAACTTGCCTAAGGCAGGGCTGTTTCCTCTACCTCCAAGCCCATGGGGCAGGAACCATCTCCCAGCCAGCCTTCCCCCTTCCAGCCTCAATGCCTGGGCCCTTTGTGTCCAGCAGTTGAGCATTTGACCTTGACTGTTGCCCAGAGTTCCTCAGACAAAAGTATTCAAGCTATTTGCATTTGGCCTTCCCTTTGCCTTGCTCCCCACCAAGGCTGCTCCCCCTTCCTCTTAATTATGCAGTAACGAACAACTGTGCTAACCGAAATTGGGGCGGCTACTTGCCTCTAAAAGTCCATAATTAGCCCCACGGGAACAACAAATACTTGCAGAACTCCCCCACCTCCCCTCGGCTGCCGCTGGAAGAGGGCCGTCTCTCCAAGCCCAGCATTTCGGGTCCAATCTGGAATGCATATGTTTCCCCTCAATCATTCACTCCATCAAACGAAGGGCAGGCCCGAGGGGGCGGGGAGGCCGCTAGACTTCTCTGAGTCTCCGTTCGCATGAGCGTCCTCATTATAAAGGGATGTTGTGTTCGCAGGTAACCAACAGCCCCCTGCGCATCTGGGAACACTTTGAGTGATTGCTGGGGAGAGAAGAAATTTGGGTCATAACTAATGATCAACATCCCCTTTTAATCAAATGAAGCCGTCATAATGTGTCTATCCTCCAGGGGAACAAGGCCCTTTCACCTCCAGGAGGTCTGCAGTAGCATTAACCTCTTCGGGTAAAACTTGCCGAAGGTAGGAGGGAAGAGAGGGAGATGTCAGGTACTGAGCACCTACTGTGTACCAGCCCCTGCGTTGAGCAGCCTCACGTGTGCACCTCATGTCACCTTGGACCTGCATCAGATCAAGGTCCTTCATCTTGTGGGCTCATCAAAGCCCAGATTGCGGGGCCCCACGCAGAGTTCACATTCAGTAAGTCTGGGACAGAATCTGAGTATTTGCATAGGTGACAAGTTCCCGTGTGATGCTACTGATCCTGCCAGCTCTGGTCCCACACCTTTTGAGGATTAAAATACCACTATTTATTGTGTTCAATGTGCAGACCCTTGACAAATACCAGGTAATCGAATCCTCATAAAAACGTGATGTGCTGTTGTCCCCATTTTGCAGAAGACGAAAGTGAGCAAGCACTCGCCTAGAGCCCTGTGACCACACAGTTGGTGTGGAGCAGCTATGACTCAGAGCCCAGGTCCATCTGATGTCAGAGTCCTGGCCCAGCCACAGCAGCAAGGGAGACGCAGGCCAGGCGCTGAAGGGTTCAGGGAGGATGAGCACATCTCTTCCTGGGGAATCAAGCAGACGATGGTCCTTGCACACCCTCACAGTGTGGCCGGGACTTGGGGGCCTTTTGTCGACGTGGATGCCAGGACTGCTTTACTGTCCACACATGGACACTGCAGCCCTGAATCCTTCAGTAAACAGCTCTAGTCTTCCGTCCGATTCCCCCTGCTCAGAGTGGTTGTCCTCACACCTCTGTGTTCCCAGGTTCCCAAACAAGCCTCTCAGCCACATTGCCCACCAATCTAGAACGTTGCCTCACAATTGGAACTTACGAGAGTCCACTTGGAACAAGGTGCTCTGGCAGGGGGGTGGAGGGGGCGTGCCGGACTAAGGTGGCCATCACACGGAGCTCCTGCTGTGTCCGGCCATTGTGCTATGTGCCTGCTGGGTGACAGCTCACTCGATCCTCATTGCAGCCCTGTGAGTGAGGTGTGCCATTATTAGCACCTTTTACAGGGAAGATACCCAGGTACAGAAAGATGAAGTCACCTGCCCAGTGTTGCACAGCTAGTAAGGGACAGAGCCAGGCCCCAGAGCCCACGCTTGCGAGCGTGCTGTCTCAGCAGAAGGAAAGAGGGGGAAGGAATGGTCACTTCCTTGATCCTTGCCCTCAGAGAGGCCCAGCCCAGCCAGGGGCAGTGGGAGCTGGTTGTAGTTGTTATAGGTGCTGTTGTCAGGTTGTCATTGTACCTACGGTTGCCATAGTTACTGTTGTTGCCGCTGTAGTTACAGCTGCTGACACTGTGGCTGTGGTTGTCATGGCAGCATCGCACTGTCAGCCTCAGTATTGAGATCATCATGGTCACAGCAGTAACAGGAAAACAGCTGCTGTTTGTGGGGCACCTTGGCAAGGCAGGGGACGGGACGAACCGTGGGTAGGACTGCAAACCCCAGAGGAAGGCTGAGCTCTGATCTGACGCCATCTGCCAAGTTGTACACCCAGAGGCAAATCCCTCAACCTCTCAGGCTCTGTTCTCACAGGGCTGAAAATACCACCTACCTCATGCACTTCTAGGGAAGATTAAAGAGAGACTCCATGTCAGACACTTAGTGCAGTGCCAGGGACACAGAAAATTCTCCTTGGGTGTTGTTCAGTAGGAGGGTGATGGCCACGGCGATACGCGAGAGCACTGGCCATCCACGAGGACGCAGGGGAATGAGGGCACAGGGTTAAAGTCAGGAAAGGCTCAGAGGAGACCATACAAAGGGCAGCTTCCTCTTGTGAAGGATCTGCCAAGGATTCGGGGAATAGGTAAAATGTGAAGAGGACCTCCTAGTAGGGTGCAACACCTTGGAGAGGGACCACCTAGACTGTCGGGACAAGATTGTGGAAGACCAGGTGCAGGCCACCAAAGTGGGCCGGTGTCTTCCCACTGCTCAGCTTGTCCCAGAGCACCACCACCCCCCCCCCCCCCACCTGGGCCGCTTGTCCCTTTGTCTGCCCTCCGGAGCCTCAGACCAGCCAACCTCCCCTGGGCACTGATGTGGCTCTGTGCCCTCCCTGCCCCTGATGTCATTCTCCCGCATCTCTTCAAATGTTCTTCCACCCCCCACCCCCGCCCCCGGCCTCTGCAAATCGCTGAAGACCTTCCCACAGTCCCCTGGTGTTCCTTTATGGTTTCTTTGGGAGGACACAGGCAAGACAGGTCACCTGGTTAAGAGGTTGCCAGTTAGGCTTACTCTAACATGTTTCCTGTTTCCTGTTGGTTTTGCACCAACCTCTTCCCTACTCTCAGTCCTGTGGCCATGCCAAGGGCCCTTACTGTTGTCTAAGAAAGAGAGCAAGATAACTCAACCAACTTTATTAATGCAAGGCCCGAGGGGCACTGGCTCAGCCCATGGTCACAGCTGTGATGGGACGGGCTCCTGGCACTACCTTTGGAAGCCGATCGGCCTTCCTTCCACACAATCTTCATGCACTCAGGGGCTTGATCCATCATGTGCAAGTCACTGTCAGAGAGACCGGAAGAGCCCCCACCCTCCAAGAGCTAGAGTCCATGAGCAGCAGCGAGGCAGGTCCTCAGACAAGTATACTTATTTGAATGTAGTAAGTGCCATAAGCTGGGAAAGAAACTAACATGCTGAGTGCGCCTGCCAAGTGCAAATGTCGCACCAATAGTTTTCATCTAAATTATCTCATGAACCCACACAGCAAACTTGTGAAGTTGGTATGTATGTCTCTGTTGTAGAGATGAGGAAAGTGAAAATCAGAGACATTCAGCAAATCTCCTGAGGTCACACAGCAAGCTTCAAACCCAGGGCTATGTGACTATTCCCAATACCCCAGCTGCCTCTCCATAATGTCAGCGTCAAGTTGGGGGTGGGGAAAGGGAAGTGCCCAGGGCTGAAATGATCAGAGAAGACTTTTTAAAAGGGGAGACGGTTGTCCTGGACAAGTGGGTGAGCCGGATGATAATGGTTAGAGGTGAGGGGTGATGGAGAAGGAATGCTAGGTATTGTAACATCGTCAACAGAGACAAGGGGCTGAGCAGCAAGAGTGCCCCCTGGGGCTTCAGGAGGTTCCCTACCAGAGAGACAGGGTTGGAAGGGCTCAGCGGGGCTGACAGGAGGGTCTGACTGATTTGGCTAATTGCACTTTTCTTCTGGATGCAGTGGGGAGCCGTTGAAGCTTTTTGAGCAGAACTATGTGATGGAAGTAGCCCCTTAGGAAAATCACCTTGGCTGGGCTGTGATAGCTAGGTTGCTGAGCGAAGACCAGGAGGAAAAAATGCCACTCAAGAAGACTGTTACAATCATCCCAAAGTAACAGCATTTGGTAGATGAATTTCAAGGCTATAAACGGACATTTTTTATTGGGTTTTTTTCAATCTGAACTACATTTCGTTAAGGTATGATCTTCCAAATGTCAGGAAAAACAATCCATGTTAACCTGTAACTGTGAAACAATTACAGGGGCAGCAAAGCATCTTCTGCCCAAACTGCAATAAAGTATCGCTCTTGGTTCAAGAAGTCAGGGCAAGAAGTGACTTCTGAACCAGCCTTCCACTTAGCAATGCAGCTTTCTGCTCAAGAAATTCACGGTCCTCCTTCACTGGATCTATTTTAATAACATAGTGAAGGCCCTGCAAGCCTGTCCTCCAACCTTCCCTGAGAATGCACCCTAAGTGCCTCAAGATGTCCAAGGAACATCAAAGGGAAGCAGAATTATTCTTTGGATATACCACAGGATACAAATCCTGATATCCCACTGCTGGAAACAAAACCCCAGGACTGCTCCCGCAGTGCCCATAAAAAATATGGACTCAGAAGATTAACTGGCTCCAATGCTACAATGCTTTAGCCAGCCATAACCTGGCATCTGATGTTGAAGCAAGGGGGGAAAAAGATGCCTTTATTAATACTGCTTGCCAAATTTCCCATGAGGCCTGAGGAAGGACTCACTTTGGCCTTCCTTTCCTCAGAGCCCCATGTTAAAAACCGTTGCCTCCTCCTTAACGTAAGGCCAACCTGAGATGTCTGAAGAAGATTCCCCTTGGAAAATGAACAGCCTGCTTTCTGCCAAAACATTTAACTCCTTGTTACCCCCCGTGCTGCATACCAGCCTGAGCACATAGGTGGGACCTCATAACTTCTCAGAGGACTTCCCTGGGTGCCTCTTGTCCCCATGCTGTCCCCACAAGGCAAGGGGAAGAAAACATAGGACTGTTTCATAGCTGTGGCATCAGAGTCCTGGAATCATTGCCATTGAGATGTTTATAGAAATAGCTATAACAGTATTCCCTGGCCTGTCCTGGAAGGAGGACACACAGCTTTGGCTTCAGCTGTGAAGTGGCTCTAATTATCTTAGTTTTAGAGATGCAGACTAAACAGTCAGAGAAAAGGTGAGCGTCCTGCCGTTCCTGCTGCTGCTGACAAACCCAGCTGGCCTTCAGGACTCCTGTGTACCCCTCTGTGCCAAGATTCCGGCAGCCTGGGCTAAAGCAACCAGCTTCACCCATCGACAGGCCTCTGAGCAGCCACTGGGCACCAAGTTCCCATGAATACGCATTGTAAACAAAAGAATGATCCCAAGTCAAAGAGAAGAATAATTTTCTTTAAAAGAATCTATACTTTTGGGGTGCCTAGGTGGCTCAGTCGGTTAAGCATCTGACTTCAGCTTAGGTGGTGACCTCGTGGTTTGTGGACTCAAGCCCCACACTGGGCTCTGTGCTGACAGCTCAGAGCCTGGAGCCTGCTAAGGATTCTGTCTCCCTCTCTCTCTGCCCCTCTCCCACTTGCACTCTGTCTCTCTCTCTCAAAAATAAACATTAAAAAATTTATTTAGGGGCGCCTGGGTGGCGCAGTCGGTTAAGCGTCCGACTTCAGCCAGGTCACGATCTCGTGGTCCGTGAGTTCGAGCCCCGCGTCGGGCTCTGGGCTGATGGCTCAGAGCCTGGAGCCTGTTTCCGATTCTGTGTCTCCCTCTCTCTCTGCCCCTCCCCCGTTCATGCTCTGTCTCTCTCTGTCCCAAAAATAAATAAAAAAACGTTGAAAAAAAATTTTTTTTTAATTTATTTAAAAAAGAATATACACTTTTTCTTAAGTGAACCAAGCAATAAGGAATCTCCTTTAATGTGAACTGCCTTTTCCCAAAAGCCCAGATTCTGAAGGTGCTGTCTCCGGACTCTGATGCTTCCCACCCACTATGCACACACGCACACTCGCCTAAATGGCCATGCCTTTCAGTGGGACACAGCACAACTATTACATCATGTATGCCACTGGAAAGGAGGCAGACAAGGCCCACGGTGCCCAAAGTCACCAGTTCCCTCACACCTAAAAGCCTTCACTGGCACTGTCTTTCAAATGCCTCCATTCAACTCCACCGCTCTTCCCATTCTTTCTTTCCCTCCTTGCCTCTGGCATTCCCAAAACTTCCCTTTGGAGTGAAGCATGGAGCTTCACTCCATTCCCATCGCCCACATCACTTCCAATTGCATTCTTAAGTTGGTCCATTCTGAGCTCAAGGGCAGAGACTGTTTTGTCCGCCTTTATATCGCTAATGAAAGGAAGCCACAAGAAGATGCTCCATAAATATGTGTTAAATAAATTGATGCATGGGTGAGTGGCAGATGGGGGGTGGGGGTGTAGATCAATCAATCAATCCATGGGTGGATGAATGAATGCATGAATGAGTACCCATGGTAGCCCCAAAGTCCTGATAATCAGAAAATTAATCCCCCTAGGGTCATATATATCCTGAATCAAATATATCCTGAATCAAAAGCCCTTCCCCAGAATGTCACTGGTACCTCCCTCATTGGTTTTCCACGGCAGCAGCTCAAGGAGGGGAACAGCTAGTGCCACCTGTCACACCAGGCAGGAACAGGTCTGACTGTGCTCTCAGAAGCAAAGGTGGTCTTTCTGTTTGGGGGCTGTAGTCTCTGTGTGGTCATTTTCTGAAACCTTGGACCTCTCAGCTTTGCATCAGGATCCTGGACTCAGTTCCTCACAAGTCAATGCTCCCCACAAATACGGACACCAATCGGGGGTCTTTAACTGGGCCCACCCCTAATCAACCCCACCCTTGCCACCAATACGTCTGTGAATAAAAGAATTTGACTTTAGAAGCAGTGTCTTTTCCCAAGTCTGAGATGGAAATTTTCATATGAAAGTGGCCTCTGAAAACAGAGCTGCCTTCAAGAATTGCCCCACGACCCCAGGGGCACCTGAGGGGCTCAGTCAGTTAAGCATCCAACTTCGGCTCAGGTCATGATCTCACAGTTCATGAGCTCGAGCCCCGCATCGGGCTCTGCACTGACAGCTCAGAGCCTGGAGCCTGCTTCAGATTCTGGGTTTCCCTTTCTCTCTCCGTCCCTCCCCAATTTGTACACTCTCTCTCTCTTTCTCTCTCTCTCTCAAAAATAAGTAAATAAACATTAAAAATTAAAAAAAAAAAAAAAAAAAAAAAGACTTGCCCCATGACCCCAATGATAGACGTGAACACAGAAGAAAGCCCTCATCATTCTCTTCACCAAACCCATCCCTCCTACCGGATCAACCTGCCGACAGTCAGAGAAGTGGTGGCTGTTCACCCCACTAGAAGCATCTCCCTGAAGTCCCCCAAATTGCTGTAGCGACACATAGCAAAGCCAGACACAGTCCCCAGTCTGGGCCTCTCCAAACCCAAGAATTACAAAACTAAAGAACAGCAGTGTCATGAGCACTTCACAGGATTTGGCAATCCCAATCCACACTCCTGTTGTGGGGAAGTTGAGCCCCAGAGAGTGCTAAGTCTTCTGCCCATCATCTGAGGCTCTCAGGCCTGGCCACATGCTAAGCCTAGAGGTGGCTCACAGTATGTAGATCACTGTGGTCAGGGGCTGGGCTAGGAGGCTTGAGAGTTTTCGGAAGGCCACCATTTCCAAGCATGGGCTTCCTGCTGAGGCCACTGAGTGGAGGAAATAATAATGGAGATTGAAAGGCATTCTGCATTTGACCTTCCGCAACCCCACCGTTTTTCAGTAGAACCCGATAGGGATCAGTCACATCTGCTCTCAATAGCAAATGTAAAAAATGACCTGCAGCTTTAAGGTCTGAAAAACATAAACTTGTGTTAAAAGACTGACAAAAAAAATTCATGTGCTCCATAGCATGATGTCATTCAACTGCACACACATTGTAATAACAATCGTCCATCAGGACCTGGGCCCTGGACCTGCGCTCTTCCCTCCTGGGAATCATAAGCTGCTCCAGTCCCCCTGCGTGTCAGCCATGTGGCCGGTCATATAGCAGGCCTGTGTAATCAGGGCTGGGTTGCTAGGCTCGACTAGGCCCTGAGCTACAGCGGGTATCAACTTACCTTGATCCCCACTTCAAACGCTCGGGTGAGCTACAGGAAGGCTTGATGGGAAGCACATTCTGGAAAGCCCAGAACAAGCTCAATCTGCCAGGGACCTGGGGAGCAGCCTGGATCTGGCCAGAGGTCAATGGGCCTTCAGAAGTCAGGAAGCTCCTCGTCAGCCACGTGGGTAAGGCTGGCCAGGCCGCTGCTCTGCTACGAGCAAGAGCCAACCAGGATGCACCTTGTGCTGACCTGAGGTGCCACAGCCCTGTGGACACAGTGATTCTTCCTTCATCCCCATGCACTCCTGCCTCCCCACCTTCATCACCTCACTCCCATCTGGGCTACGTCGGGAGCTCCTGATGCACGGCATCAGGAAGACAACCGTAGGGGACACCACATAGCTCACTAGATCAGACCCAGGTGTCAAACACTCTGCTGGGCCAGGTGAGGTACCTGGGGCCCAGGGCAAACTAGATCAGGGTCTCAGCCTTCAGGAGTTTACAGTCCAGACAGAAAGGCAAGATTCTCCCAGACCACACATATCCAGGGCTCAAGTGAGGTGTCCTAAGACCAGAGGAGGGAAAATGAGGAGCTAACAAAGGAAAGAAAATGCACACACTCCAGACCCTACCAAACTCTATGGTTGGATCAGTTTTCTAAGCTAGACAACACTTCGGTGTTTGCCTTAGTTCTAAATCACAACCCATAGGTGGCAATAGCTGTATGTTCTCATTTGATTGCCTCAAGATGGAGACAAAGGGAAACAGCATCCCTTAAGCACCTACTCTGTGTCACATACTAGGCTAGGCACCTACACACCTCTCTCCTACTTCAATACCCCTGACAGTGCAGGCAGCAAGTTGGGACGTGGATGCCTTGGAAGGCTCAAGAGGCAGCTCTTGGGAGGTACATTTGTTTTTCTCCACCTGTAAGGGCTTCCTCGTGCTTTCCAACAGGAGCAGAGCTCAGCCAGACCCTAACAGGCAGGAGAGCAAATTCTGCGTGACCCACCACTCTAGTCAGTGGAGCTTGTTTGATGGCACAACTGGCTGGTTTCAGAATGGCATGCCGGCCTGAGAGTTTGTCTATGGAAGAAGAGTGTCAGCAGCCTGGTGTTTCCTACACCTGTGGAGTGTGGCTTGCTCAATCCATTCATTAAATACAGGCATGCTAAGATTATTTAAAATGCAGCCTCGGTCCCTCAAACAGCTCATAAATTATTAAAAGGACAAAAACCTGTAGACAAACAAGCATCTCAGTGTATGAGTGCTGAGGGAAACATCCTCAAAGGGAATGCTGGAGACACAGAGGACAGAGTTAGCAGTAAGACCTGGGAACAACAGAAACCTTCATGTTGGGGGTGGCCCTCAAACTGCCCACTGTCCAGGTGCTAAGTGCATGAGACAATCAGGGCTGCATCAGGCCTGGTCTCTGCCCCCACAGGCCCCACTCTTACTGCAGAGACAAAACTAACTCATCAGAGCAAAGGAAGAGATCAATTGGGGAAAACAAATGCATATTGCTAGAGGCCAAAGTAGGGAGATGCCCAAAGACAGGCATATAATAAGACCACAATATGATTGCACAATTGAATCAAATTGGGCAGAGTTGGAAAAACTTTCTAGAAGAGGTGACACAGGCTAGGCCTCCATGAGTGAGGTCTGAATGATAAAGAAAGGCTGAGACAGAGAGAACACTCTAGCTGGGACCTGCCAACAGAGCCTAAGTTGGATGTCGATATGTGGACCAGCCCTGTAGATGATTCAAACTGGCTTCCAGAGGGCAGGCTGTGGAGCCAAGCTCTGCTCTCAGCCCCCAGGCCCTGGCTACCTTGGCCAGCACCTCAAGGCTCACCCTCCAATACTGAGCTGTCCCCAGTGGCGAGTAGCCTCCAGCAACAGATAAGAGCTGAGCTCTGTCCACGTCCCCAGGAGAGTTGGGGGCCATAGACACTTCCCCAAATTTGGATTTAAAAAGCAGTCATTCAGTGCTTCCTCCGCAGGATACATAGCTTCTCTCTAAGTCAGCAGGAACCCATCACTAAGGCTATGAGAAAATAAACAAAGGGAATCTAATTTCAAGGGACACTCAGGCTCCAAGAAGAAGAACAGCGTGCTCAGATGGGTCCTTTCCCTCCAAGGCACGCTAAGTTGTGGGAATCTTACAACTCCCATGCCAGCAGATTCAGGAGCATTTGCTGCCAATGATGGAGTGATAGAGTCACGCTCAGGGCTCCCTCGGGATGCTCTAGCACTGGGGGCTACAGGGTGTGTCCACGGAAACCCAAAAGAAAAGCCAGAGGACTCCAGACTCCTGAGCCAAGAGCTCGAGCACAGCAAACAATGTCCTCTGTCCCTCCTAGACCTGAGCCCTCCTCTAATGGCCTCTTCAGAGTCAACTGACACCTGAACATCAATTGTCCTGCCTTGTGAAACATCCTTGCTCCCCACAGACAAACCAGGCTCCTTTTACTATATTTTGGTGTGGTCTATGTTATAGGCAGAAACGCTCAGCATCCTACCTGGACCGAATCAAGGTGGGCCTCAAACATGGTTGTACAGCATGTGAACCATCACAGAACACAGATCTCAGGGTAGAGGAGGTAGATGGGCTCTTAAAAAGAAAATAAAAATACCAAAAGCATCAAAGCCACTAGAAAAACAGAAGTTACTCAACCTGAGAAGTTTGTTTGGCAGAGCTGTTGGCTGGGCTCAGAATGATGTGTCGACCTGAATGTTTCCCTATTGAAGGAGAACTTCATCAGCCTCTTGGTTCTATGACATGCAGAGTACGATTCAAGGTACTGGTTCATAAAATATAGGGATGCCAAGGTCACTAAAACACAGCCCCTGTCCTCAAACAGCTCATGAGTTTTTAGAAGAAGAGAGGAGAGACGCTCTGATGGCAGGTCTACAGAGGGAAATTCCAGGTCTACAGAGGGAAATTAGCAAGGGCTAATGCCCCATTATTCTCTGACCCCACAGAAGATTAGGAATGCCAACAGCATCACAGAGCATTGTGAGAGGTCCAAAACTCAGAGGTAAGAAGGGCTACTTGGCTCTATGAGTATAGGAAGTGGCAAATGGAGAGAGCTCAGGTCCCAGAACTAGGCAATGTTAGCTGTGCTCTACATTCTTCCAATGACCTACTATGGGACATGGGGACAAGTCCCTTCCCCTCTCTAGGCCCAATTGCCCTAATGATAAGCTTAGTCTGGGTGGTTTCTGAGAGTCTTCCCAATGCTGACCTATAGGTCTACCGCTTATACAGGAAGAGTGTTGACAAATCTGCCAGAAGGTTGGAAGAACTCCTGTGCCCAGGCCTACTGAAGTGTTCAGATTGTGCCATCAAGTTCCATGAAACTTTGAGTCTATTAATTACTACTAAACCTAGAGATTTCTAAAGACAGATCTGTAGATTGGAGATAGGGAGTGAGATCAACTTACACATATAGCTAGAAATAGCTATAGATTTTGATTTAAATATACAGATAAAGACAAATGTAGATGTAGATTGAATTGAGACACAGATATGGATATATGTGTATAGATATAGATGTATAGACACACACACACAAATGTGTGTGCATGTGTGTCCCACCGAACACCTTTCCCACAGTAAGGGACAGAGGCACAGTACTGCTGATTTTGAGTTCATTTCCTACATCCAACAACCAAAATCCTCTCCCTTCTTCAAAGCCCATCTAAAGAACCTCCTCCAAGGAGCCTTAGCTGACCAGCAAAAGAAACTCTCCCTCTTCTAGGTTCCTACAAGTTGCCATTTGAGCCACCTCTGGCCCCAGGATAACAACGAATTGTTTAATTATGGCCTACAGAAGTGCTCTCACAAGGCAGAAATTATATTACACCTGCAGAGGCTGCCAAGGACAGCTCAGCTTCAGGCTGGCTGCTCTGGGTGAAGGTGCAAGCAGGGCTCACAGCAAATTCTTATCTACAGGATCCTGCATCAGAAAGTGAACTTTGACGCATGCCTCAAACCATTCACCAAAATTAACTCCAGTTTTTTTTACAAACCTAAATATAAAACCTAAAACCATAAAGAAAAAAAAAGAAGAAGAAAACCCAGGAGAATGTAAAACCAGAGGGTGTGGGTAGGCAAATGTTTCCTAGACAGAGTATAAAAAGTATTAACCGTCGAAAAAATTGACAAATTAGACTTGCATTCATTAAAAGATACCTAAAAAAAAAGAAGAAGAAGAAGAAAAGACAAGCCACAAGAAAATATTCACAATACATATACCTAACAACTATAATCAGGACTGTATTTTACAATTCCCTCAAATCAATTTTTAAAAGACAGCTCAAAACATGTAAAAACACTTCGATGGATGCTTTACAAAAAAGAAACTCACACGGCCAATAAACAAAAAAGATGTTCAAATCATTAATGATCAGGAAAATCCAAGTTAAAACTACAATAAGTTACAACCACACACCTACCAGAATGGTCAAAATTAACAAGACTCTCAAAAACAAATGGTGGAAAGGATGCAGAACCACTGGATCTCTCATACTTTGCTGGTGGAGGTGAAAAATGGTACAACTACTTTGGAAAACTGGCAATTTCGTATAAAGTTAAATATACACCTACCTTGTGATTCAGCAATTTCCCTCCTATGTAATTACTTAAAAGAAATGAAAACATCTGTCCACAAAAAAGACTTACATGTGAATACTCCCAACAGCACTATTCTGAAAAGCTCCAAACTGGAAACAACCCAAAGGCCCATCAAAAGGAAAACGGATAAACAAATTCATGTAGGCTCACGTGATGGAATAATACACAACAATAAAAAGGAATGGACTGTTGATACACACACAATATGAATAAACCTCGAAAACATTATGCTCAGCTAAAGGAGCCAGGAAAAAAAGAGTTTGTATTGTTTGATCCAATTTTTCTGTGAATGCCAAAAACAAGCAAAATTGACCTATGAGAATAGTATTCAGAACCATGGTTTTTTTCCATGGGGGAGGAGTATGTACAGGAAAGGGACTTAGGGAACTTTCGCAGATGATGAAAATGCTTATATCTTGATAGGGGCATTGGCTATATGGCCACAGAGGTTTGTTAAAACTCATTGAACTATACACTTAAGTTCTGGATATTTTATGGTACGTATTCATGCCTCAATTTTTTTAAAAAGAATTCATTCACTTAATAATTATTTACAAAATATATTCTACATACCAGACCTCGGGCTAGGGACTAGGGATGTGGCCATGAAAAGGATGTACCCCTCCCTCAAGAAAGAATAAATGAAAAAAGGACCCCTTTGATATTTCCCACATGCCTGCCTTCCTAGTGATTAAAGCTGCTTCTAAGCCTTGTCAATCACACTTCTCACACACACACACACACACACACACACACACACACAGAAGCAGGTCTCCCCCCTGCCCCAGGTCTCTGATGTGCAACAGTATATAAACATTTGGGTCTCAAGGATCCCACCGGAACTGTACAACCTGCCCCCAACTAGCCTGGACAAGAAGCTTCCAGAATCAATCTTCCAGGTCAAAAGGAACGAAGTAAGCAGCCCTCATATCCTTGCCTCCCCTTCCAGGGAAGGCACTAGCTCTTCTCCCTGGGCCTTGTCTACAGAGCCACAGAGGCCACAGGAGGAGAGGAGGGGAGTCACTGACCTGCTGGCTCCCAGCGCCACCCCCCCCCCATCCCTGACCTACCTCTCCAGGGAGAGGAAAATGCAAACAAAAGGCCATTCTCACAGGCAGCCCTTCCAAGAAAAACCAAGTTCTAGAGATGCCGGGTCTGGTGTGAATAAGGAAAAAATGCAGAATTCCAAAAGACAAGGTCCAAAAAACATTTCTCCTGCTGAGTGTGCTATGAAAAGAAAGGGGACAAGGAGGTGAATGGGAAGGAACCCTAGAGCACCCACAGTCAACGAGGGGTTTGACCTCCAGCCACCACTCATTTTCCTGAACAGAATCTGATGCTCAGTGACCCAGGAGGTGCCCTGTTCCTTTCAGAATGTTAAATCTTACATGAGAGAACCTCTTACTTCTGAGCTTTGATTCCTCATGTATTAAATGGGAACAACAACCCTCACCCTGCCTGCTTCACAGGGGTGATGCGGGGCCTCGTTGTGAACAAGAATATGAAAAGTACCTTATAGACTCCAAGATGCCATACACTTTAGCATGATCAGTGTGCACCCCATGTCACAGCCTTTGGGTGTTTGTATTTTATTTAAAAAAAGAAAAAGATCCCAAGTTACAATTCTGGTTCCAACACATGCTAAGTGTGTAGATTGGGAAAGTGACCCTATTTCTCTGAACCAGTTCCCACATCTGTAGAGTGGGAAAGTTCATATCTCCCTCAAAGTGTGCAGAGAAGACCAGAAGTCACTTTAGGAAAATACCTGGTAGAATGGGCATTCAGTGGCTGGAAGTTGTTATAATCCTTACCATGGACGGGGTTCACCCACTCTTACCACCTGGAGCACGTAGAAGAGCCAAGTAGCAGAGTCTCGTGATAGCCAGATAAAAAACCAAACACGTAGGCTCAGATTCTCTGGAAGGGTTTTTAGGCATCCTGCGAATCATAAGAGCTGCTCCCGTATACTCCACGCCTCCTCTCAGCCAAGCATTGCGCTCACAGCTCTGGACTGTCTGATGGCAGAGGCAGCATGCACATGCAGGACTGTCCTGAGTGCACACATGTGCACAACTGTCTGAGTCCACAGTCCACGCCCCAGGGCTGCAGTGTGCACCGGTATTCTCACCACATCATAAGCCTAAAATCACCTTAGAAACCCCAGCCAACTATAGGGGACCCTGCACTTTCAGATGCTGGGCAGGGTCTGCAGCCTGGAGACTTGCTCAGCAGCCCGTGTCCCCTCCATTCTCTACCAACCTCCAGGAACACCGTCATCTTTCTTTTCCACCTTCTAATCCGCAGGAGATGTCAATGGGGGTACAGACAGCCGAGGACAGCCGAAGTCCATCCACATACTACTGGGTGGGCTAGCAAGAGCCTTCAAATATCCCCTGACCCTGGGGTTACTTGGTGGGCCTGTGGAACTGGCATTGATGGGGAAGGCAGGCGGTGTGGGGAAGTGGGAAAGAAAGGCAGTGCACCGAGACACAAGCAGCCCCAGATGCCGGCCTTTGAAACTGCAGCCCAGAATAGCACCGGGGAGCCCAGGCAGGTACAGCTCTGTGTCCTGGGCATGACGGTGGGGTGGGAAAGGGAAGAAAAAAACAGAAGAGGAAACACTGGTCTACCGATCAAATGGCATGAGCCCACCCTTTCTTGGCAAAGTGAGGTCTTCAGGAGAGGAAACCCCAAGAATCCAGACATGTCTGAACTTTGCATCAATTTCAACTGCTTCCCAGGACATGTGTTGCTAAGGAAGCCACAGCTGGTGACTGGGCAGCCAGTCTTCCCATTTACTGATTCAGCCAACACTAGCTGAGTGCCTACTGTATGCAACATGCTAGGACAGGGGCCGGGACACATTCATGGGAAGAAAACAGTTCTCAGCTCACGGAAGTCACCGAGGTCGCCTCCAGGAGGAGAGGAGAGTGCTAGGGACACAGGTGAGTACACTGCAGGGTGCTCGTAGCCACAGCAAGAGCCGCAGAAACACAAAGCTAGGCCAGGTCAACCTGGGGAAGTGGGACGGGTGTCCTGGCTGGGCAAGGCCTGCTGCACTGAGTCCCAAGAACCAATGGGAGAAGAAACACTGTGATTCCAAACAGTGTGCAAGAGAACAGCACTCAGGGACACCTGGGTGGCTCAGTTGGTTGGGCGTCCAACTTCGGCTCAGGTCATGATTTCACTATTCATGGGTTCGAGCCCAAAGTCAGGCTCTGTGCTGACAGCTCAGAGCCTCAAGCCTGCTTCGGATTCTGTGTCTCCCTTTATCTCTCTCTCCTCCTGTTTGTGCTCTCTCTCTCTCAAAAATAAATAAATAAACATTAAAATATATATATATTAAAAAAAAAAAAAAAAAGAACAGCACTCAGGTTCAGGAAACCTCAGAGAGTTCAGTAGGTTAGAGCACAGAAAGCAAAGAACAGGCTGTGTGAAGTGAGCCTGAACACATGGGCAAGGCCACAGAGGTGGTACTCCAGAATTCAAATTTACCTCTCAGAGTATGGAGGCAGGGGCATGGCACAGTCATATTCATGCTTCAGAGCCGTGCTGTCCAATGTGGTAGCCACTAGCCACACAGGACTATTTAAATTAACTAAAATTTAAAATGTGGTGCTTCGGTGGCTCTAGCCACATTTCAAGTGCCCAAAAGCCACCTGTGGCCAGTGGCTACTTATATTGGTCAGCGCAGACATGGAACACTTCTATCATGCCAGAACATTCTACTGGACAGCATTGTTCTAGAACAGTTTCCATGAAAATGCAAATGGATTGGATGCAAGGAGGCCAGTGAAAAGAAGCAAACTATCCCAGCCTGAGACTAAAGTATAAAAGTGGACAGAATCAGACTGGAGAGTCATGTAAAGGGAGAAGGGACAGAGCTTGGTAACCAACGGACCCAGGGGTAGGGCTGGGTGAAGGATCTGGGGAAGTCAAGAACAATGGCCTGTTTTCTGGTCTGGTTATCTTGGGGTGGAGTGACAGGGGCAGCAGTCGCTCAGAAAGAGAGAGGACAAGGGAAGAAGAAGCAGGTCTGAGAGAACAGTGAGCTGCTCAGTCTGGGGCACACTCAGCATAAGGGGCCTGTGGGGCAGCCAAGGACCGATGTCCCAAAGTTCTGGGCTCCGCAGCTTAGTAGCCCAGGCTGTGAGCTGTGTGTTAGCTGGCGGGAAAAGGCTGAGGCCCTGGGGCTCCAGGCTTGAGGCTTCAGGGCTGTGTGCCAAGGGACTGCACAGGGAGCTGTGAGCTATGGGGCTAGGGTGCCGGGGGCAAAGTGCCATCTAGTAAACTATACTGCTTGTGCTGTGTGCCCAAGGGGCCCAGGGCAGTGGGGTGGCCAATGCAGCTGGGGGACTTCAGGTGGCAGTGCTGAGGGGCTCTGGGGCTCAGGGACCCTGGGCTGTGGCTTATAAACCAGAGACTGCACTCAGGTCTGAGGCAGTGGGGCAAAGGAAAGGGTCACAGGATTGTGGAATTTTATGTCGGGACCATGGACATGCCACTGGAAGAGCCTCCCTCTTTCCCATGGGGTGGAAACTGTGTCTTTGGTCACCTGAGTAAACCCACAGGAGTCACTCTTGCTGTAAGCAGTCTGGGAGGGGGAACAGATGGACGTGTGGACACCGGGCACAGGCAGCGACAGGCACTCACTTGGGGTATGGAAGCCACTGGGCACCTGGCTCAGCGACCTGGTGGGCCGCTCAGAAAGGAAGCCTGAGCCGAACCCCACCTCGTCCCCACCTCATCCCCAGTGCACTGGAGGGGCACAAGAATGTTGTTCTCCAAAGCCACTGGGACACTTCCTGTCAGTCCACATAATTGAGTATTACAGTATTTAAATTACAAATTGAAGATTATTTTTACAGGTGTCATTTTAAATATAACACGAAATTTCTTGACATTACATCAGCCCCACCACACAAACAGCTGCTCCAGGCGCCTGCATGTGTGAGGCACATGGCTGAAACTGGCAATGGGGGGAGTGTGTGTGTGTGTGTGTGTGTGTGTGTGTGTGTGAGTCATCGAGTGGGGTGTGTGTGAAATGGGTGTGAGTCCACATGACTGTGATCGAGAGTGTATGTGACCTCAGAGTGCATCCATGTGTGTGGTTATGAACGTGCGTATATATAATGTATAGTTTGTGCATTATGAATATGAGCAATGGTGACCACGTGGGTCTGTGTTTCCACGTGAATGAAGGTGTGGGGTATGCTTGCGTGTGCATGTGTGTTTAAGAGAGACAGACAGAGAGAGACAGCGGGAGCACTCCGCTGGATGCTCCGGCCCCACAGGTGACAACCCCAAGGACAGGCGGAACCTGGCAGATCTCTGTCTCCCTCTACAGCCACCGCATGGTCAGAAGTGGACGAGTTCCACTCCTCAGGCCGAGGGGGGGGAGGGCCTCAGAGGCGACACACAGTGGTGCTGCAGTGCCCTCCAGTGGACACTGCCCCCACCCCAACCCCCAGACAGACCCACAGCTGGTGGAAAAGACATTGCCTGTGGCCTCCCTGTCCTAGTCCACCCTACCCCATGCCCCAGGTCCTCACCACCCACTCACTTTGAATGGGGCAGAAAGAGCTTATCCTGAGGCCCCCTTCACCCCCAAGGACTTAGTAGAGGTTTAGTTATGGCTCAAAGTCTCCTTCTGGGGCACTCCAGCCTTCCTCCTGCTAGATCAGGCATGGCCCAAACACATCCCCCTCCTTTCTGCCATGGACGTGCCCCCACCTCAAGGATGCTCACCAGCTTGGCCTCTTCCAGCAAGTTTCCCTACGCCCCCAGGCGAGCAGGAGAAGTCCCCTTCCCCAGCGTCCTTCCTCAAAGCACAACAGGCCTTCAGTCCCCTGTGGGAGCTCCAGAGAACAAAGCCATTCCCACTCCCTGCACTGGCCACAGGGTGAGATAAAGAGAAGATGCTCTACAAAGTAGAAACTGTTCATTTGCTCTTCCCAGCAAGAAAAGGCAGGACTCTGCAGAGAGACGGAAAGAACAAGGAGCAGAATACATTTTTCACTTAGTGAAGTCCTGCTCTGCATGCCCACGTATAGAGCCATGAGGGTGCAACTCAAACATAGCAGCTGTTCTAGGAGGCTGTTTTCAGGGAGAAAAAGAAGGAGAACTCAGAGGGAGACTGAAACCTAACAAAAGAAAAATTCTCTTGTTAAAAATGTTATTCGTGGCACTGGCAAGCACCCACCAGGCTGTCTGGCTGCAGAAGTGCAGCAAGAGACACCATCCAGACAGTTGAATGGGTGCCGGCGGGCCTCAGCCAGGTCTCCCAGGCCAGAGGCAGCTGTCACCATGATGTCCCTGAGGGACGGGGCACCACAGAAGAAAGCAAGGGCATCCAACCACAGGGAGCAGGAGAACCAAGGACAGCCACCCATGAACTGACCTCCTTCTCCAAATCGCTAGCTACATTCATTTGCACCAGTACTGAGCTCAGTGCCCCTCTGGAGCTCACTCCCCACAGTTTAACGGGCCAGGTCCAACCTGCAAGGCTCTGCGGCTGTCTGGAGCAGGCCACCTGAACTACCCACCCCGTGAAGGCCTCCTCCACCCAGAGGTGCAGACTACTGCCCTGCCCTGCCCCCTTCTCCTAGGCTCAGCTGGCGTTGCTCCACACTAGAGAAAAAGTGTGGCTCATTCTAGAGAAGAGAGGGAAGCCAGAAGCATCTCTGCCACGTAGAACAGAAAAGAGAAAGGGCAAAGGAGCCGGCTGTCCTTACAATGTGCCAAATCCACAGCATGGGACTAAGTGTGCAAGCCAAAGGACTCCTCAGAGGGCTTCTCTTGGCTGTGTCTGAAGTGGGTGTGGATGCTCAGCCCTGAGCCAGGTGACGAGCCTCTCCCTTGCAGGCCTGAGAGGTCCCTTTCCAGGTGTTGGCCTATCCACTTCTGGCCCCAGCAGCTCAGAGCCAGGCTCTCTGCAGCACACAGCTGCCCTGCTCTCTGACCCCTCCCCTTAGAACTACAGGGCAACAGGGCTAAGGGCAGAGCTGCGGGCGGCTGGTGTGTGTGTGTGTGGAGGGGGGAGACTCAGAGGTCCCCGCTGCACAGGAAAACCAAGAATGAACATGAATCCCTCTGGCAGGACAGGAGCAATCTGGTGGTTACCACCTGCTCTGAGTTCCGGTCCCCCACTATTTTCCAGGTGGCCTCTTCCAAGTCTGTGGCCTTTTCTCTGCCATTTCTGACTAAGATCTGTTCCACTTCTCTACATTGCTGTCCATGCCTCCATCCATGTATCTATTGTGAGAAATGCAAGAAAATCTTTCCGTGCTGAAAATACATCACAGACGGCCCTAATCCAGCTCTTACCCTTGACTGCGGCCTGCTTGCAAAGCTCTGATTCCTCACCTGCCACTCCTCAATTTATATTTCACAGCTTTGAGGAACTTCAGCTTTCAAATAGCTGTAAATGTGGCTGATGGCCACATCCCTCCATTAGTGATGGCTGTGAGAAAGGGGGCTAGAGCCATGGGGAAGAGCAGGGCACATTCACAACCTAAGAGGACAAAATTCACCATCACCACCGCCACCACCACCATCATCATATCTAAAGGTTATTAAATACTTACATGTGCCAAACCCTGTGCTAAGCATGTTGACAGATTATCTCATTTAACTTTTACAACAGACTTACGAGGAGTCCAGAGTCTGACCGTGGAGCAGATACAGACAGCAAGGTTGCACCATCATCCCTGGGCACCGCAGCCTCGCCTGCTCTCCGTCCTGATTTCTCCGTGTGCCTGACCCACATGTTTCAAACCATGAGGAGCAACTCATCAGTGGGCTCATTTACTAATGTAGAGGGTCACAGTAAGCATCTTAAGTGAAAGAATGGAATGTTCAGAGTGCATCACACATAGTGGGGGCAAGCATTGTTGCACGAAACTCTGTATGTACAGACACACATGGGATGCAATGGAACATGATTTTAAATATATTTAATAATAATAAATATTAAATATATTACTGCAGGTCACAGTCAAGTTCTCAAAGCTATTGTGCTAGACTCTTGGTACACTGATTTCTCTGTGTAGGAATTTCCATCCTGTTCTCCCCACTTTGCACACCAGTGTCTCTTCACCACCCACCCACATGGTCCCCTGCTGCCCTGGGTTGCTGACGAGCAGCCACTGGGTCTCAGATGCTGCTGAGTCTGTCACAGGGGCAGTCTATCTGGCCAGGCCAATGGGACAGAGTCCCAAGAATGTCTTTGCCATCTGCCTCCTGCTTCAGAGAGGTGCTTCTGTCTGCCCTGCAGGACTGATGTTTCCCAAAAGAGGCTTAACGGCTTCTTCCTCCCTGAGCTGTCGGGTTAGTGCCTTTGTCTACAGAATTAGCACAGGTGCACCTGCAGGCTGGCGTCCTCATTAAACTATTTTCTGCATCTTGATCCCATAAGGATGGCTCCAGGGGACTTTTCAAATAAGCACTTCATTTGCAGTGGCCTCTCCAGATTGGAAAGGGTGGTCCCAGTTTCATCGGCAGAGGAGGAGGGAGGCCTGGGCCTCTCTGAGTTTTCTCTGCCAGCCATTACAGCTGGACAAGCTCATACAAAAGTGGAGAAGTTGGGAGAGGGGTCGCTCTTGCTTTGCACCTTCTTGCTTTGCGTCTCCTATCCTGTTACCCATTGGCATAGTAGGGCTTCTCACCATGGACAAGCCCCAAAGCAAGGGCATAAACTGTTATTCTTGGCTGCCCCTCTTTTGTCTGAAAGGTGTTCTGTGAAAGAACAGGTTCACTAACAGCGGCATTCCAGGTGGAAGAGACGGTATTAGATTGAAGGTTCCTGAAATCACCCCATTCCGGCACCCACCTACTCCATTTCTGGGAAACCTCAGCCCTGTCCTCTATGCAACTCTGGACTTCACTTCCCCTGAGCAGCCTCCCATGGCCACCAGTCCAAGAAGGGAATGACTCTAAACATCTCCGAACGCTTACCAGAGACCTGAGGAGTCAGGGAAACACAGGTGGGTCCTGGGATAGCTATTCACTTACCAATGTCCTGGGAGACAGAATCCCAAAAAGGACATTGGTCAATGACAAATTGTGAATGCTAAGGCACAGTGTGGAAGGTCAGAGTCAAGACCACTGGAATTTAGAGGAAGAAGAGACCTATGGGCAGGGGGACCATGGAAATTCAGGATTCCTAGAAATAGGGGCTGGAATAAGATCTTAGAAAATGGCAGATAAAGAGACCATGCAGAAGACAAGGGTAGAAACAGGTTTTCCAGGCAAGGAGGATGGCATGAGCAAAGGGCAGGGCGGGGGCGGGGCGGGGGTGGGTACATGAAAAATAGAGGACATGTTTGGGGGAAAGTAGGTAGATTAGCCAAGCTCAAGCAGGGTCTGCATATAAGGGAGGAGTAGGTCATGGGGATCAGAGCTTCCCTACCAGGTGCAGATAGACACAGGCACATGGAGACTCTATGCCCAGGGCTTGGTCTGAGGGGCCTGGCGCAACTGAGCTCTGGGTCAGTACCTCCACTTGACATGAAGAGGGTCTGCCAGCAGTGAATTGGGGTATAATACTGAGATCGTGCCCCACTCCCTACATCTATCTCCAAATCAGTCAGTCTCTCTCCCTCATATACAAAATATATCTACTGAGTACCCACTCTGCTGGGTATTACACTGAGTGTTGGCATTTAACAATGAATCAAATACCACTCCTATACTCCACAGTACATGGTGTCATAAAGAAGACAAGCCACTAGAAATTCCATTTCAGTAGAATGTAGTCAGAGCGAGGACACAGGCACGTAGAGGGCATGATGGGAGCTCAACTGTGGCATCTAACTCAATCTGGGGGCCAAGGAAGACTTCCAAAAAGCTGACTCCTGAGCTGAGTCTTAAAGGGAGAGGGACAGTTACTCAGGGGAAAAAGGAGAAAAAGGACATTCCAGACCAAGGGAACAGCATGGGCGAAGACAAGGTAGCTAGGGACCATATGAAGTGTGGAAGAATCTAGAAACAGGTCAGATTTGCTGGAGTAATGCCAACACTGCCCTGCTGAACAGGAGAAATATGCTGAAAGGAGAGAGATAGGGGTAGTAAGGAGGACGCAAAAAGTCTTCTCCAATGCCAGATCTATTTCTAAAAGAGAAGGTTGGCATCCCTTGAAGGGGGAAGGAGTGGCATTGGGCCCCCCAAGGCTTCTGCTGCCTGACAGCCCAGCCACCCTGAGGGTGCAGCCCTCACTGAAGCACCCAGGCAAAAGCGTGCCGAGTATCCTTCCAAAAAGCTTATTCTTATCCTTATTCCAAAAAGCAGAGGTTTTCCTGTGAACTTTCTTGGAGAGGGAAAGAGAAACACTCTTCACTATCGCTGTTCCTGTCCCCTGTTCCAAAGAACTACTCCCCCACTGCCTTTATGAGGGGGTAAAACCTCCAGGGATCAGGGTTAAGAGAAGTTTTGAAGGAAGATTTCCAGGAAACAGAGAAGAGGGATCTGATTAAAGCCTATCAACTATGAAGTTGTCCTCAGGGCAATTACACTTGGCAAAAACATTTCAGTTCATTCAGGTTATTCCACTGGCAGACCCAATTTTAAAAGGGGGAGAGGGAAATAACCTCCATAGTATGATAAAAGGTGATTAATAAAGACCACCAGAAGGCATTTGGAGAGAAGGTAAAGAAAAAAACATTAATTTCACATGTGGAAAGGCAAAAGCAGATTTATCTGTATCTCTAATCACAAAATCTAATATTTGGGGAGACAATCCTATATTTTAAAAGAAGGTATAAAAATGGGTGAGATATAAATAACTAAGAAAAATGAAACAAGAACAGCAGATGTAAAAACAAAACTAGCTCATCAGGGAAAGTGGAAGCCTCAAAGCTATGTAGTTGCCAGATCCCAGGCTCCACCATCCGGCTCCAGCAGGTGCCAGAGCCAACCATATCTGATGGCACTCACAGGGATCAAAAAGAATCACCCCTTGTCCAAGCTCCAGAAACCCCGCTCATTATGACACCCTATCCTGTGTGGCTCCTCTTTTCACACCTCCATGTCCTGCTTCCCAGAGGGACAGTGAATACCTCAAGAGCAGGGACCATGTAGCAAAATGAGTCGATGCAGGTTTCCAGCCACCTAGTCCTGACCTGGAAGCCCAGGAACATGCCTCACATAGACACACCTGACAAGCCTCACTCTTTCCACCAGGCCTTCCTGCCTGGTCCCCAGTCCCTCTTCCTTGTGCCAGTGTGCCCATGCCTGTTAGACGAGCTGCAGTCTCAGATGGGATGTGCTTGGACAACTGTCAAACCACAGCTCTACATATAGAGAGAGCTGGGCCAGCAGGGGGCCTGTGAGGCTCCTTGACCACTCCAACCTCCCACATGGACGCTTTGATTATAGACCTCAGTTTTTTTCAGGATATTTCTAAACGCTTAAATAGCTCTTACAAGTTAGACCTACTAATTCTTACTTTTTATCATTTTTCCTTCCTTTACTCATTCCACAGCCATTTTGGGGGGTTCAAAGTGAGAACAGAATCATGGACACTTGTCTCCTTCATAGATTTACCCCAGAGAGGAAGTAGATGCAGAATTGGAACCCAGGTATTGGCTAGGGTCTCCTCCCTTATAAATCTAAGTAAAGTTGGCCCAAATCCCTGATCCCTGTACATTCCTGTAGGTTAGGAAAGCTAATATCCTTATGTTACTTCATCTACCTGTGACATCTTTTGTCCTCTGAATTTTTATCCTTTCCTCAGTGATGGCTGTTTGTTTATTTCCATAATGGAAGAAACCCAGATATGAACCCACATCCCATTCAGGATTTACACCACACACCCACACCAGTCCATAGTGTGTAGGCAAAATTTTGCTGGAGGTTTGGGGAAGAGGGAGAGTAAAGGATGTTTATATCTCAAAAGTACCTACAACTTTGACTGAACATGTTATTCTGGTCTTGAAAATTCTTTGACCAGTTCACCATGCTGATCAACCATCCTCTCCCCACCTGATTTCCCCCAAGCTCTTCTCACTGACACATGTATTTTCATCAAATTCTTACATATAACAGTTTAGTAATCTCTTTGGTTTCCTTGTCTCTTGCCAAACCAGGGCCCAGAGTCCCAGCTTCTAAACCAAGCAACCTGTCCAGATATTTCCCTAAACGAATCCAATTCCTTCCTCAAGAGAAATTCTGTACCATCCATGCATAAACAGGCATATCTTATGTTTTGTGATCAGTACTACAATGTGAGAATATATTGGCTATTATGGGAGCAAAGAGAAAGACAGGCCTGAATTGAAGTAATCAGAAAAGATATCCCAAAGGAAGCAACATCTAAGCTGAGACCAGAAAAGGGGGTCTCAGCTTTTTGGCTAAGAGAAGAAAGAAAGGGGGATGCGGCAGAGAAGTATGTAAAAAGGCCTAGAAGAAGAAAGAGCTTGGCACATTCAGGGCACCACAAGAGGTTCACAGTGGCTGGAAGGGACAGCACAGGCTAGGTGGAGCATGATGAGAAAGAAAACTAGAGAAGACGCTGGGCTGGCCCACACCTAACCAGTCAGGCAAAGAAGACTGACCTTGATCCACAAGGCAATGGGGAACCACTGAAGACTTCAGGCAGGGAAGTGACACAATCAGATCTACACTTGAGAAAGATGACTCTGGCTAAAGACGATTAGGAGGCAAGACTAGAGGACAGATCGGTGGGTGGCTACTGCAGTGATCCAACAGGAAAGAGGACTGTGGCCTGGACAAGGGAGGTCCCAGGAGTAAAGAAAAGATGGGCACAATGTCAAGACACATGAAAGAGAAGAACCGCCATCTCATGATGCAGGCATGGAACGAGGGAAAGGGTCATAGACAACTTCAAGATCTATGAATGGACAACTAGGTGGCAGGTGGTATCATTCGCAGAGGTGGAGAACAGAGGTGGAGAGCAGGTAACTCTGAGAGAGGCACCCATCTCTTTCCCCTGCCCCTTGTGTGAAGACACATGTGTTCCCATCCTGGGCCTGTCCCCTCCAGTGAGTCCTGCTCACCTCATCCACCCCTCGGAAATCACCTGACAGAAAGGGACCCACAGAGACCTAAACAGGAAAATGTAGCTACATATTTTTCTCAAGCATTGTAGGAAACTGGTGGAGGAATCTGCAGCCCACCGAGTGGGCCAGCGCAGTTCCAACACTGTCTATGCTACCCTCTCTGGCCCCAATCCTGTGGCTTTCCTCAGAGGGGAGTTCCAGGTCAGACTACATCTGCCAGCCTGACCCCCGTCTGGCTCTTACAAGTTCTAAATCACATGTTCTCCCAGCCTGAGAGAAGATGCCTTGGTTTGTTCTCTTCCACATACATAGCCATTCATCAAGTCCAAGAAAGCCAAGCACAAAGGTAATATCACTTAGCCAGGCTGCAATTAGCAGATTAGCGGCTTGTTGCTCTTGTCCTGTGTCCCACTCTATGACCTCATGAAGGCCCAGAGCGTCTCAATGCTGGGCTGCTCCAGGAAAGGACCCATTGACTTCTCTGGCAACAAAATTCCCCCAGCCTGTCACCGTGAGTTTCCCCGTTGTAGAGCTAAACTACAATTGATGTTCTGTCTCTATCAATTTCTCAGGAATGCCGGGACGCGTGCCCAGTATTAATGAAGACAGCAGAAAGGAAGGCATGAGATTGGCCCTGCTCCAGAGCTGACAGAGAGTGTGGATCCTGAGTGGTTCCTGGAGACCTGGAGAGGCCTGAACAAGGCAAAACAAGCAGGCCCTGGGGTCACACACGAGGCTTGATGGGGCAGACAGATGCCGAAAAGGCTTGGGAGAGAATTTCTGCTCAGAAAAATAGCCTCAATATCATCTCTTTTGTAATCGCATAT
The DNA here is from genome assembly GCF_028018385.1 of Neofelis nebulosa. Classification (NCBI taxonomy): domain Eukaryota; kingdom Metazoa; phylum Chordata; class Mammalia; order Carnivora; family Felidae; genus Neofelis; species Neofelis nebulosa. Next base: position 15,374,198 of record NC_080790.1, read on the forward strand.
CATTTTCACCATCGGAGAAAGGCAATTTTGCTCCAGACTGAAAGGGCATCCCCATAGGTATACATGTATATGGTGGTACAGGATCTCACCCTCTCTCTTACATACCGAGTTTACAGGAAACGTTAGGGGACCAGGGCAAAGCCAGAACTATGTCTCATGAAAGGGGCTGATGCTGTATCGCTAGGTGTGTGACCAAATTCCTCAGCACCTCTCAGAATTGCCCCTCAAATCAGAAGCCCTGCCAGATCCCAAGCAAGGGAAGCCTTGACTGGTGCGGGAGGCCGCTATCAAATTAAAAGCCAGTAAGAGGTTCATCTTCCTCTAAGTTTGAAAAATGGGTAGAAACTGGTCATTGGCTCCTGTTTCTCAGACAGCATCATTCAGGGGCTTCTGGTTTCAGAACTTTTTGAAGTCGCATATAATTCCTTAATCCTTCCAAACTGGCCAGCTCCTTTAAAGTTTTGACTGGCTCCAGTGAAACTGGAACAATTTGACTAAACCATCAATCCTATTAAACCAACTTACCACCTCTAGGCTGTGGGTCTCTGCAGGATTTGGAAAATACAACAGAGGCTCCCTAGGTACACAAAGTAACCCAAGGGTGATGGTGGGATAGCTACAGCATGGAGACAGCCACATCTGCCCCACAAATTTTCGTAAGAATCAAAATAAATAAATGGAAAGTACTGTCTGTACTCAATAAAGATATTCAATAAAGGTGAACTAATGTTATGGACATGACCATTTTAACACTGCCCTGAGGGGTCTGGGGGATGGAATTTATTCATATGCTCCAAAGCCCTCATCCCCTCTTGGAGTATATAAGCTACATGAGAAACAAGAGGCATGCCTTCTTCCTCCTGAACCACCTCACCGGGGGCTGTGCAATAAACACTAGATGCTCGTAATAATGCAACGCCTTTTATATGTGCTGTTAAGGGGTTTCCAAGGGAACTGAATTTATAACAATAGCTGTTTTAACGGTGTTGGTAGGAAAGTAAAAGGACAAGAACTACAGAGGCAGACAGGAAAATGCAGAGGAGAACATAAGGACTTTCACATAGTAAATCCTCAATAAATATTTCAGAAGGCAAGTGAAATGAACACACACACATTAAAAAAAAGAAAAAGAAAAAAAAGAAAAGAAAAACCATGTAAGGTAAATGCATGGACTTAGTTAACTTCTGTCTTGTCAGTTTAGGCTGCCATAACAAAATACCATGAACTGGATGACTTATAAACAACAGAAATTTATTTTCTCACAGTTCTGGAGTCTGGAAGTCTGAGATCAGGGTGCCAGCACGGTCAGGTTCCAGGGAGAGCCTCTTCCTGGTCTGCAGCGTGCTCACATGGCCCTTTCTTAGGTGTGTGCACACAGAGAACTCAAGCTCCCAGTTTCTCTTCCAACAGGGACACTGATCCCACTTGGGCCCTGCAGTCATGATCTACTTAGCCTCCCAAACACCCCATCTCCGAATGTCACCACAGGGGGAGTTAGGGCTTGGACATAGAAATTTGGGGGCAAGTACACAATTTGGTCTTCTTCTTTAGCCCCAGTTGCTAAATGCTGCTAATGCTGCTAATGCTGCTAAATGCTAAAGCAACTTCTTTAGCCCCAGTTGCAAAATGAGGTTAATAATAATTCCTACATTTGTATAATGTATTTCCTTTCTCATACTCTCCCTTTTCTGGAAGCTACATGCTCTGGGCTGTTGCTGACAACAAGTTCTGAAATTTCCTGCTGGGTAGGACATGCAGAAAGTGTGTGCCTTCTTGCGCATGTATGTTCAGGAGATGTGCCTGGTGATGCTGCTGCCAGAACCCAGTGAAGCCAGCTGAGGAGCTGTTTGTGCAGCAAAGCTGTCCAGGCACAAGCCACTGTGAATGCACCTGAACGTCTTAACGAGCTTCTAAGAATCTCTCTTATTTCAAAGAGCAGAAATGGGGATGCTGAAGCAAATGACAGGTAACACTTAGTTACAGGGAAAATTTAGGAGATCCCACACCCATACTCCAGTTTTCAGGTAAAGATTAAAAAAAATAAAAGACGTTTTCATAACTCAGAGCTTTGTGCTACCTGTGAGCACTGAACTTGAGGAATTCTGGGGTGTCTTAATTGCCCAAACTGCTGCTCAGGGACAAAATTCAGGACAGTATGTGTCCAAATGGCCTTGCACAGGGGGAGCTCTGTGGGTGAAGACCACCCCGACCAGGACCCGAGTCCTCTGACCCCACAGTCCTCACACTTCTAGTTCAAAGTACACTCCCCATTGTGGGGACAGGACAGGTGAATGGGGCTGCACAAGGCTCGCCCTATAAGCAGCACTGGCAAGGGATTCCATGACTCTGACTATACTTTTCTACTCTCATTCTGGGCACTGAGTACTTGTCACTGCCATGATCGATCCCAAAGCCCCTTCTATAGCACTATTACACTGTGGAAAGGTTGTTTGCTTCCTAATGCCCAGGGTCCTTTTCCTCTAGTTCCTCACTGAAAGGACAATGGTTGCTAGTCTGTATAAATGCTGACAGATGAGACCCAGTGTCCTTAAGGCTAGAACTGGGGAGAGAACTGGGCATTTTCCATATCAGCTGTGGAGGTGCTATTTCTTCAGACCCCTCAGGGTGCCTCAGTGTGTGCTCTACTGTGATCATTTTTCACATGTCTCTTTGTCCCCACAAGACTGTGAACAGCTGCGTGGCAAACATTAGGTCTTTTGCTCTGTATCCCACCAGGATATTTTTGCCTTGAAGGAGTTGCCATTTTGTTAAGAGGACAAAATGTGCATTGACAGGACAGAGGACTTTGCCTGTTGTCTCAGAGTTGTGGCTGAGGTCCAAAGTGATGGACAAAAAATGCTGAGCATCCCATATTCTAAATCCAGAGGGTCACCATCTCCCTACACTGTTTGCTTCAAGGGACCAGAGCCAGCTCTACCACCACCAACTACCAGCCTCAGTCAACATAAAAGAGAACTGGAGAGGCAGGTAGGGTTGGTCTACCTATTGAAGGCACAGAGTTCATGCCTTCCCCCCAAAATAAGGGAAGAGGTAGACTCTAAGAATCACTTGTAAAGACTGGAAGTTGTTATGGGTTGAATTGTGTCCTCCCAAAATTCATATGTTGAGGTACTCCATACCTCAGACTGTGACCCTACTTGGAAACAGGGTCACGGCAGACATAGAGAAAATGAGGTCATAGTGGAGTCGGGTGGGCCCTAATCCAATATGACTGGTGTCCTTTTACAAACGGGAAACTTGAACACAGATAAGCACACAGGGAGAGCACCATATGAGGACTGAAGTGATGCTACCACAAGCCAAGGAGCCACCAGATGCTGGGGGAAGGGTCTGGAATAGATCCCCCCCTTCCTGCTTCAGAAGTGACCATGCTGCCAACACCATGATTTTGGACTTCTGGCCTCTAGAACTGTGAGACCATCAATTTCTGTGGTTCTAAGACACCTGCTTTGTGGTGCTCTGTTAGGGCCATCCTGGGAACATAATTCACAAGTATTTTCAAGAACAGGAGACTTGCATTTCATTTACTTGTTTTATGTCTGCTTTAGCATTAGATTTATTGACCTACCCCTTTGTTACCTAAGCAAGGAGAAAAAAACTAGAGAGAACCAGTGTGGTGGTAAGATGCCAGGAAGAAAGGAGAGGAGGGAGAAGAAGTATCTGTCTGACTTCTAAGGTTCCAAGAATACATCAGATGCCTGCAGCCCTGGGGTTGGCTGCAAAGAGTAGACAAGTTTGAGAACCACCCAATGCAGGAGGCAGAAAGACCCACAATCAATGGGATGTAGGCTGAATACTACCATCTGGGAATAAGCCAAAAGGACCAGCCAAATGTCAGAGGGACCTCCAGTACCTAGAGAAATCTCATAGAAATGAGCACCTCTCACAGAGCACCCTGCAATTACCACTCTTCTTCCCAGTTCATGAGCTAGAAGAGTAGTTACAGACAACCTAGAAGGAAGCCATACCTCAATGAGGTAAGGAAGATTCTTGTTCTCACTAGGGCCTCTTCATCCCACCCCAAGATATCTAAGGGACTAAATGTCACTAATGCATGCACATACACACACTGGCACACATGCACACACACACACATACACATTCTCTTTCAAAGCCACTAGAGCCAGAAAGAGAAGCCAGACATTACTAGATAGAAAGAGAAAGCTGTGAACCAAATTTGAGACTGAGGCTGACTCAAGTTTATTAATTTTTAGAAATAAATCTTAAATCACAAAATAAGATTGTTCTAATAACCAACTATAACTGAACAGTTACGGCATTCAGGTTAGGTATTGTTCAGAAAGTCACTACCTGGTATGAAAAGAAGATTCCAGATGGTTTCACTGGGGAAGCAATGGGGAAAAAATAGTTAAAATAAAATCCACTATAGGGATAAAGTTGAATGAGTGGTGACTCCTCAATAAGCCAGTCACGTGTACCTAAAATGATGAATAATGATATCAGGTGACTTTTCACGGAGGCGGTGGAGCAGGTGAGATACCTAGGGGGTCAGAGGAGGCCTGAAGATCCCCTGGACCAGGACAGTCAGGAGAAGCATGGCCAGGCACACCTGAAGCTAAGCCTCGAATGGAAGGATGGGGGAGAAGGAAGGAAGAAGGATTGACATCGTTTTCAGCACAGTGACTAGCAAAGGCCTGTCCCAGGTCGGTGCTTGTGAAGGACTTGGCAAATCTCTATTCTGCGTATAAAGAATGGTGCGTGCAAAGACCCAGAAGTGGGCAGGTGTCAGGGCCTCGGGGCAGAGATTAAATATTTTGGATAGGAGAACCACAGGAAAAGGAAGATGGGCTACCCCTCAGGGACTGTCAGTGCCAAGCTACGTGGAAGGTGCCAAGTCATCTGTGCTCAGAAAACCAAAGGCCTGCCTGGGCTCCCAGCCGCTGAGGGCTTCCTTTGCCCTCACTCTGTTTGCCTTCCTTGCACAGGTCTGACTACCGGCACTTTGAAGTGTCTCTGAGCCATAAGATGTTGGGTGAAAAGATAACTGGAGGAAAGCTGCTGGCCAGGTCTCAGGGACTAGCCAGAATCTCCAATCTGACTTCACAAAGCACCTGCACTGCCAGAGTCCACGGGAAGGTGGGGGAATTCAGAGCCAGCAATGGAGGCCACGGCTCCGGCCCCCACTCTGGCCTGGGGAGGCAGAATCGGCTGCTGAAGCTTATGAGACAGTGTGTTTTATCTGGCTTCTGGCCACCAGAGAAAAACGGCAACAAAGGAAAGAGGAGAAGATATGGATTATTGGCGTGGAAGGCCTAATGACAAACACATTTGCATGTGTTTCTACAAGGAGAGGCTGCCCTCCCTGTGGCCTGTTTGGGTTTTCGTCTGTGCTGCAAAGAGCAAGGCCAGGTGCTAGCTCGAGATAACGTCTCTCCTCCTCTCAGGGCCCTTCATTTAATGTGGCTCCCAGCTCCAGAGTGTGGGCCACTACACAACGTGCCTGATCTCCTCCTTGTAGTTTCTCTGTTTTTGCAGAGGGTTGACTGGGCTTTCCCAGAAAGCATGGACCATACTTAATTTTGGGGTGAATGGCACAGAAGACATACCCTTTGTCAGCACCCATGAGCCAGGTCCTGTATTCAACACTCATGTATATTGTCTCATTTGACCCTCACAAGTCCCTACAAGATAATGGGTCTTATCCCCATTTTAAAGATGAGAAAGTTAAGGCTCCAAGAGTGCACTCTTTCCACTTCACCACACCACTTCCCAATGTGAGAGGAGAGCCACAAAGATTAAAGATGATTAAAATTGAGATTCGTGGATTTCAGAGTTGAAAGGAACTTTAAATAACATCTTTCCCAATGTTCTTACCAGGCAGTTGACGAAATTGGGGTCAAAGGGAGAAAACAGACTTACACAGGGTTGCATGGAGCTCAGGAGAGAACACGGCCATGTGCACACCAGCCCCAGCCTGTCATAATTTGGAGGCAACTTAAACAAGGCAAGATTAAGGACAGGAGAGGGAGCTGTTCATTATCAGGGGGCTATGGGTGGCTGTCTGGAGAAATCACCCAGCTCCCTAATCCTGCGAGCCCCAAACCCCTAAACCTGGGAACATCTGTCCAAGCACATCTAAGAACACTGATGCTTGTGGGTGATGAGTAAACCTCCTCATATGACATCCACACATCTGTCACACTGAGACCCTAGGTTTCATCAATATCCCAGCCTTTGAGGACCCGACTTTTGTTTCCCTTACTCTGTACAATCCAAGGCCAAGCACGCAGAGAGAACCCTGGCCATGGTTGAGAAATGGATGGACCTTGCTAAAACTGGAATGTAAATTGTAAATTATAAACAGAGTGTCAGCCGGGATAAACTCATTTAACTTACCAGCAGACCTTGTCCACAATGTCAATTAGGAGGAAAATAAAAGGATGTCAGGAGAAACAGTGAGAAAAAAGGAACAGAGAAGCAGAAGGAAAAAAGACAGTGAATAAAAAGACTCCAGAGCCTGTCAAGCAGTGATCACCTGGGTGCCTGGAGTCTGGCCAATGGCTCTTTATGGTGAAATCCCAAACCAACCCAATCCCAGCTGGACCAGTAAACCTGGAGGGAGGCCCTGGTAAAAAACTGGCCCCGCAGCAACATTTCAAACCCAGCAATACCAGACCCACTGACTCATCTCCCCCATCAAGCTCCTATCCATCCACAGGCACCCATGGTCCTAAAATTCACCAGCCTCAGGTTGAAGCCCTGAACTGATGAGAAACAGACTGGATTGTGTGTGAGGCCCCTCTCTCCCATCTAAAGGTAAGGTCATTTTGTCCCGCGCCCAGTATCCACTGGGTCTGAGTGAGCCCTTGATTTCCAGTATCCACCAGGATACAAATAATGTATATTCAGAGATTAGCATAGTGCTTAGCACATAGTAGGGGCTCACTACCTGGTGATTATGACTATTTACAGTCTTTGCCAGGCAGGGCAGAAACTGACATACAACGACTCAGTTCCTTTTCTTCTTGGCACAGAGACTCTACTCCCCAGCCTCCCTTGCAGTTAGGTGTGGCAATATGTTGAAGTCGGGCCTGCTGAATATGGGCAGAGGTGCTCTGTTCTACTTCTAGGCCTGGCGCGTTTAAAACCTGCCATGTGCAATCCTCCCTCTTTCTCCCCATCTGCCAGCCAGACATGGAAGATCCGGCAGAACAATCCACAGCCCTAGGGGAAGGCAAAACCACAGGGTGGAGGAGCTAATATCCTGAAATGAACTTATCTGATGCCACTTGGAGAGACCCTAGGAACATCATGTTGGACTTTGTGTACTGAGAAATAAGTCTTCCATTACATTAAACCATGGAGATTTGGGGATGTGTTACAAGCATTAGCACGATTTACCTAACTGACAAGCCTAAGACCTTAAGCTTAGTTCTCTCAGAAGACTCCACAAGGACTGGAGTCTGGTTTGGACCCCCGATTTTTTTTTCTTCCAAATTTTTATTTAAATTCTATTTAGTTAACATATAGCGTAATATTGGTTTCATTAGTAGAATTTAGCGATTCATCTTTTACCTATAACACCCAGTGCTTATCATAACAAGTGCTCTACTTAATGCATATCAGCCATTTAGCCCACCCCTGCCCATCTCCCCTCCAGCAACCCTGTTTGTTCTCTATCATTAACAGTCTCTTACAGTTTGCTTTCCTCTCTCTTTTTTCCCCCTTCCCATATGTTCATCTGTTTTGTTTCCTAAATTCCACATATGCATGAAAGTATATGGCATCTGTATTTCTCTGACTTATTTTGCTTAGCATAATATAATCTAGCTCCACCTATGTCATTGCAAATGGCAAAATTTCATTCTTTTCGATGGCTGAGTAATATTCCACTGCATGCAATCATATATATACATATGTATATATATGCATAGCACATCGTCTTTATCCATTCATCAGTCAATGGACACTTGGACTCTTTCCACAGTTTGGCTATTGTTGATAATGCTGCTAAAACATCAAGGTACATATGCCCCTTCGAATCTGCATTTTTGTATCCTTTGGATAAATAGCTAGTACTGCAATTCCTGACTATAGAGTAGTTCTATTTTTAACTTCTTGAGGAAGCTCCATACTGTCTTCCAGAGTAGCTGCACTAGTTTGCATTCCCACCAGCAGTGTAAGAGGGTTCTCCTTTCTCCACAACATACAGAAGAATGAAACTGGACCATTTTCTTACACCATACAAAAAAAAATTCAAAATGGATGAAAGACCTAAACGTGAGATGGGAAACATCAAAATCCTAGAGGAGAACACAGGTGCACAGGCAGTAACCTCTTTGACCTTGATAGGAGCAACTTCTTACTAGACACATTGCCAGAGCCAAGGGAAACAAAAACAAAGATGACCTATTGGGACTTCATCAAGATAAAAAGCTTCTGCACAGCAAAGGAGACAATCAGCAAAACTAAAGGGCAGCCTACAGAATGGGAGAAGATATTTGCAAATGACATAAACATCTGATAAAGGATTACTATCCAAAATCTATAAAGAACTTATCAAGCTCAACACCCCAAAAAAACAAATAATCCAGTAAAGAAATGGGCAAAAGACATAAACGTTTTTCCAAAGAAGAAGATGCTTTTCTAGTAAGCATCAAATGGCTCACAGACACATTAAAAGATGCTCAACATCACTCATCATTAGGGAAATGCAAACCAAACCCATGATGCAAATTAACAACATAGGAAACAACAGATGTTGGACCCCCAATTCTGATGAAACTTTGACCTTCTTTCTAGCTCCTGAAAGCATCACTATGAGGTCTGACCCTTTCACTCTACTCCAGGCCACTATCAACAGTCCTTTTACCATTAGGGCAGACCTTACTGGCACTACATCCTATCTCCTGCCAATCCAAGAGCCATCTCCTCAAGGATAGAGGGCCACATCCACATCCCACCCAATTCCACACAATAGGGTCTCAGCGGGCTCCTGGGAATGCCTTGCAGCTGAGGCAAGGAGTTGGAACAATCCGTGATTCACTCAAGAAGGGAAACAGGAAATAATGAAAAGAACAGTAGAACCACTGTCAGTTAACATCAAAAGGAAAAATGCAAAGGACATGTGTTATAGTGTTAGAATGTGGAAGCATAGGTTATAATGCAGAAGCAAAGCCATGGACACATTCATTACACACACACACACACACACACACACACACACACACATATACATGGATCAACACTGTGGCATAGGAACAACTTGCCAATGGGTGTGGGTAACTGAGCCACCTGTATGCTTGCCATTGTAGCTCTATATACTCACTTCCTTTCCTTCTCTCCCCAACACAACTGTTCTTCGATCTCACAGCCATTATTTCTAATTAGCCTTAGTTATTCATACATGGTTACTCTATGGACTAACTTGACTTGGAAAATGAAGCAAATGGGAAACTTTATTACATGTATATTCTTTAAAATCCTCGTTGTCTCTTATAGCACACACTTTATATACACTTGATAACTGGACCCTCTATTCCTGTGACTTCTCCCTGCCCCCTGGATGCCAACACATGTTGGAATGGCTGCTACGTATCCCACTATGCAAAGGACACGTCAGTTGGAACTCATGTCCTTCTAAAGCACACTTGTTGATTCACTGAACATCATAGAGAGTGTGCTCCTCAGCTCCTACCTGGGTTTCACCGTCTGCATCCAGGGCAAAGGCAAGAGCTTAGGTTAATGTCATCAGACTCCTTTTTATCTCTCACCTTCTGAGAGAACCACTGAAGCCAAATGCAATATTCCTTTCATTCAGGACACTAACCAGGGTCAATGCAGAGCAAAAATTTGCCAGCATATATAACACTTGCATTTGAAAATTAATTTTAACTCAGGACAGCCACTGGTGATCCCTGTTTGTGGCAGGTGGTCTCAGTTCTAGTTCAAGCTGCAGTTCCACCACTTGCTTGTGGGGGCCCGTGGCCAATCAACTAACCTATCTGAGCCTCCCTTTTTTGTGTTGTGTTTTCATTTGTAAAATGGAAGCAAGAGTGTATTCACTTCATATTTAGTAACATTGCTTTGGCAATCATAGGGGATAAAGCAGATGTACTTTGTAAACTATCAAGTAGATATGCTGGGACAGGGTAGGGGTCATATTACACTTCTTCTCAATCCTGGTGTGTCCGTTGCCCACATCCTCACAGGTGCTTCTATGTCCCATCTCTTCTTCAAAGCCCAGCACAGACTGAATTCTTCCTCTTCTGAGCAATATTACCCTAATGGTCCATTTGATTATTTGATTACTTCTCTCTAGCTGTAGGTACTGCACAGCTGTATTTCTAAGCCAGTTCTAGCAATCAAATCCTGTTGGCTAATCAAGGAAGGGTGTGTGTGTGTGTGTGTGTGTGTGTGTGTGTGTGTGTGGCTGGCTGGTTTGACTTCCACACTAAATTGGCAAGGATTATGTCATATTCACCTTAGTGATTTCCCCTGTAAGCTGGAATGTATGGCCCATCACAGGGCTTCACAGAGAAAGAGCATCTAAATATACCTTTAAAGAAGAGGAAACTTTAGGAAGAATGTGTTACCTGAATTGAGTCTCAAAAGATGAATGGGCATTAACCAAACTAGGGAACAGCATGTGCAAAGTGCAGGGAGCACAGAGCACCTCAAGGGATAAAGCTCGGTGTGGGTGGCAGTGTGGTTCAGGTGAGATGCTGACACAGAAGGGTGAATACCTGTGGATGGGCAGATGCAGAAGGACCAGGGCCGCAGCTGCCAATGACCAGTAATGAAGAAACAAGCCTGGGGACACATGGTCTTCAGATTTTTTACCACTTCTAAATCTTACCATTCTATTTCTCTTCATCTCCAAGGTGGTGACTCAGAAAGCCCCTAAAATCCACCCTCAGTTTTTCACGTCCAGCATCTGGCCCAGATGCAGGAATGAGATCAGCACAGGCCCTGGTGGAGGTGGGCTGCCCAGGCTGTCCAGAGGGCACCCTTTCTTGACGGTGTGCTGTCTCCCTGCCTGCCAGGGGTCAGCCCCACATTATTTCAGGCCCCTGCCTCCTCTGCGCTCCATATTCATATTTTCTTGACACAAACCATACAGAGTTTCAACACTTGGAGACTGCAAAGTAAACCATTTGTACATACCAGGTCTGGTAACACTTTAAATAATAGGCCAGTTAGTTAATGCTGCACTACAATAAAAATTCCCGTCCAAGTACACATTACGTCCTCATTAATGCCAAGTGAGTTCAGCGTGATTAATGTTATGACAATAAATAACTGGGAGATCATGATGACCGCCAGGCCACGGCACCACGCTGGGGCCCAGGGCAACCTATGCTCCTGTCACCCTCTAAGCACAGTGAGGGGCTGCCTGGCCCTCCATCGGGTGCACACCAGCCCCTCCAAAGCCCAGCTCTGCTGAGAATGGCCATGCCAGGGAGTCCGAGCCCAGCTAGCCCCATACACATGGCTGGTCTTGAGACAGCTAGAAAGAGGGGACAAGGAGCTAATCAGAGCATGTCCTTCCTCCCAAGAAAAGAGTACATGTTAGGAGCAGGAAACCAGGCCCTCAACTGCATAGGCAGAAAGAGGCCCTCATCACCCTCCTGGCGGAGGCTGGGGCCAGAAAAGCTGGGTGTCTCTGGTTGCTTTGGGCACTGCCACTAGGGGCTCAGGGAAGTGGGTGACCCTCTTGTGGGGACAGTGAGGACCATGCTCAAGGAGGAGGGAACTTGGCCATTACTGCTCAATGCCTGAGAGGCCCAGGCAAAAACAGAGGTCCCTGCCCTCAGGAAGCCTCCATCACAACTTGAAAGGAAAATCTACACAGTGCTTGGTCAAAGGAGGGGGCGCTGAGCCCATTCTCAGTGTCTCTAAGGTGTGTGGGAGCCAGTCCATGGGAAGATAGAGGGAGAATGGACTGCTTTGAAGTCAAAGATGCTAGGCTGGCAAATCAGAGGCTGACAAGAGGCAAATGAGAGCCACATTAGTAGGTAAGAGAACTTTACAAACCATGGAAACTGCCTTCTCAGCCTCTAGAGTATGGATAAGACTTGGTAACCCAAAGGGCAACTTACTTCAGCTCCTCCCCTAGCACTCTGGAGTTGAAGTGGCTCACCCCATAAGGCCCACTTTGCACGCACTGCCAAATGGCTGTGGATTCTGTTGAGAACTGTGGAAGGTCCTAGGCTACTGGCCCATGCCAGACCTTACTCAAGTGTTGGCTTCTGGCTTGCCCTTGGTCTTGCTGGGGTGGTTCTGGCCTGGCTTGCTATGAACTCCCTTAGGCTTTGGGGCATCTGTGCTTAGCACAATGCCTGGACTATAATAGATGCTTGATACATGGTGGAACTGAACTCTAGATGAGGGGCCATAACTCTCGATCCTTCCTTCTATGACATGAGCCACTACTTCCAAACTCACTGGCCCTCTAGTCACCCCTGCCCAGTGTTTTCTCGAAACACAGTCCCTCAGGGGTGGGCATCCAGGCTGAGGCTAGAGCCCCAGATGGACATGGAGGTGAAGAAGAGTTGGGAAAAACCAGCTCATACTTTCCATTTTGGCATCAGAAGCCAGTGCCATTGATTAATGGGGATGCTGGGTTGACCAAGAAGTAAGGACGGGAGTGGCTAGAAGTGGCTGTCAACTTTTCAAACAATCATAAATTCCACGAGGGTGACAAAAGGGCCGCTGTGTAATTGTGTTCATTATTTACACTGAAACCTAATTAAAGTCATTATGTTTTTTGTTCATTAAACAAACTTACTGGCACAGACACCAAGCCAGCGTAAGTGCTGCTGGAATCGCTGTGGAAGTAGAGGGCCTCGGGTCCACCCCCATCCTCTGAGTGGAACATTCTCTGCAAAGAAGACTCTACAGAGAGAAACAGAAGATGACAGTGAGAGGGACAGGAAAGCATCACAAGGTTCCCCTGCAGCCTTCATCCTGCCTCCACCTGTGATGCAAGACCAAAGAATTCCTTCCCCAAGCCCTATATCACTGCAAGAAAATGGTGTCCAGGAAAGTACTGGGACAAAGCCAGACACCGCCAGGTGTCCAGGGAAGACCAAGGTCCAGGAATAAGGATAACAGTCAATTTAACTGGCCAACATTCTCAGATATCTTCAATGAACAGGATTCAATGGAAGGGTCTAAAAAAAATAAGATCTATATGTAAAGTCATTAACATTTTACTATGGATAATAAGAATCCAACCTATTTATAAGGCAAATTGGGAGCCCTTAGAAAAATATAAGGAGAAACCACTAGGGGACCAGAAGGTTGAAATTTTCTCTGGTTGGGTTCAGAACAGCCTCATAAAGAAAGTGGTGAGTGATATCAGAAAAGTGACAGTAACTGGCTCCAAATGATAAGCAACATTGAAAAACTGTTAGAACCAATTTTGTCAGAACTCTGGAAAATAATCAAAGCTTTATAGCAATCAATCAAACACTGGATCAAGAAAAGGCAACTTTAAAATGGTATTTAAAAATCCTTACCTTACACCATACACAAAAATCAACTCAAAATGGATTAAAGACTTAAGACCTGCAGCCATAAACCAGAAGAAAACACAGGAGATGATCTCCTTGACACGTCTTGGCAGTGATGTTTTTTGGCTCTAACACCAAAAGCACAGGCAACAAAAGCAAAAATAAATAAGTGGGGCCACATCAAACTAGAAAATTTCTGCACAGCAAACAATAAAAAAAATGTAAAGGCAACCTATGGAATGAAACAATGTTTGCAAACCATTTATCTAATTGGGGGGTCAATATCCAAAATACATAAGGAACTCTCACAACTCAATAGCAGAAAAACTAAACCAGTTACAGAATGGGCAACGGATTGGAATAGACATTTTTCTGAAGAAACAAGCAAATGGCCAACAGGTTATGCTAAGATGTTGACTAGATGTGGTAAAAGTAGACAAAAATCCTTGTCTTATTACTGATCTACGAAGGAAACACTTCAGTCTTTTGCCATTGAGTATGATGTTATTAGCAGTGTGTTCTTCATAAATGCCCTTTATCATGTTGAAGAAGTTCCTTTCTCCTTTAGTTTTCTGAGTGTTTTTTCATCATTGAAAAACCCTTTATCAAAATGCTTTTTCTGTGTCAGTTGAAATGTCTGTGTTTGTTTCTTTGTTCCCTTAATGTGGTGTATCACACTAATTGGTCTTCTTAAGTTGAACGACTCTTGCATTCTTGGGAAATACCCTACTTGGTCATAGTGTATAATCCTTTTAATATGCTATTGTGTTCTGTTCATGGTATTTTGTTAAGAATTTTTGCATCTATATTTATAATGGATATTAGTCTGCAATTGTCTTTTCTTTTTTATTTTTTTAAATTTTTTTACTTTATTTATTTATTTTTTTTAATTTACAGCCAAATTAGTTAGCATATAGTGCAACAATGATTTCAGGAGTAGATTCCTTGTAATGTTCTTAGCTAGCATTGGTATGAAGGTAATCACAGTCTGATAGAATGAGTTAAGAAATGTTCCCTCCTCTTCTATTTTTGGAAAAGTTTGAGAAGGATTAGTGTTAATTACACTTTAAATGTCTGGTGGAAATCATCAGTGAAGCCATTTGGTTCTGGAATTTTCTTTGCTGGATGTTTCTGATATTGATTCAATCTCTACTTACAGGTCTGTTCAAATTTTCTTTTTAAAAGCCAGTTTCTAGAAACTTTTAATTTGTGTGTTTCTAGAAACTTGTCCATTTCTTCTAATTTGTTGACATAGAATGGTTCACTGTATTCTCTTATAACCCTTTTTCTTTTGCTAAGGTTGACAGTAATGTCCTGACTTCCATTTCTGGTTTTATGTGCATCTTCTCTCTTTTTTTCATCAATCTAGCTAAAGGTCTGTCAATTTTGTTGGTATTTTCAAAGAACCAACTTTTGCTTTCATTGACTTTATTTTATGTCTGCTCTAATCATTATTTCCTTCCTTCTAATAGTTTTGGGTTTAGTTTGGTCAGCTTTTTCTAGTTCCCTGAGGTATAAAGTTAGATTGTTCATCCGAGATCTTTTTTTTAATGTAGGCTGCTATAAATTTCCCTTTAGGTACTGCCTTTACTGTATCCTATGGGACTTGATATTTTGTGTTTTTATTCTACTGGAAGTTCTATCTAGAGCAATTAGGCAAGAAAAACAAGAAGCATTTGAAATGGAATGGAAAAAGTAAAACTATCTTTAAACTATCTTTAATCACAAATTACATGATCTTAGATATAGAAAATCCCAAAGATTTCACACACACACACAAGTCCTGAGCTGATAAATTTGGTATAGTTGCAGGGTACAAGATCAACACTCAAAAACCAGTTGTGTTTCAGTATACTAGCAATGAACAATCCAAAAGAAAATTAAGAAAACAATATGATAGCATTTATGATAGCATCCAAAAGAATGAAATCCCTGGTAATAAATTTAATTAAGGGGGTGAAGGTAAAGACTTATACACAGAAAACTACAAACCACTGCTAAAAGAAATTAAAGAAGACCTAAAGCTTAAAATTGGAATTAATTTCTAAAGTCAGCATGTAACTTAAATTCACATAAGAATCCAGCATATGCAATCTGAGACCAAGTGAATTTGTTCATATGCACACATGCCTGTGCATATCATAGACAGTAGGACTTTGTAACATTAAAATACATTCCCCAAAATTTTTATCAATCCACAAATACACAAATGCATACATGTTTGATCAAGCTCCTGGATTTCTCCTGTTCTATTTCTAAGGACAGTTCGTATTTTCTTGCCCTCTCTTCATACCCTGGTTAACAGCCTTTTTGACTTTTCACTGGAGTTTTATCTCTCACTTGTTGAGAGACAGGTTTGCACACTAGTTGGAGAATTATTTGCAAGAGCCTCTCCAATATTTTTTCCATTTGCCCAGATAAAGTATTATGATAGACTCTTCCACATCACAGATCTGAGTCAGTACTAAGCTTAATAGTTTACTCTTCAAGTTTTCTCAAAATTTTATTTTTTTGCTAAGTCAGAACGGATATGTTCAGCTGTGCGGGTTTTGCACTGAACAATTCTAGCAAGGACCATTCAGTTAGAATGCTATGTAAAAGATCTCTCTCTCTCTCTCTCTCTCTCTCTCTCTCTCTCTCTCACACACACACACACACACACACACACACACACACACACACAATTTTCATACCTCTCCTCAGAGTCACAGTGCTTTGAGAACAGAGCGCACACCACATGAAGGTGTGGATTTGGGCAGCCAGCTCAACTCTGTATCTGACTACATGGCTCATGTGGCTCATGGTCCACTCAAGCCTTGCACTGGGTCCAGTTCAAACTCTTATCTGAAAAATATTATAAGTGACTACATGTCTTGGATCTCTAACTAAAACTTTAAGTGTTAAGTCAGCAAGAACATGCTGCAACGCCCAGGTGGCTCTGACATGAATCATCAATTCCACACCCCCCCCCCCCACACACACACACCCAGGGCACAAGTAAAAGCCAAGACGAGGCAGGGCAGAGGCACCATCTCTGTGTCTTCCCCAGCCTGACCCTCTGCTTTCATTCTGCTGTTTCCCTGCCATCTCTGGTCACCGTATCCCTTCAGCACCCATGCAGGCCCATGTTCAGCCTACTCTGCCTCATGCCGATCCATCTGTCTGGCTGTACTAAAACAGTTTGGTCCCTTCACTCTATCAGGACTGATATCATTATTGGACTAAATGCTCAGTCCATCTGTCATTTCGCTGAGTTCAGTTTTGAAAACACAACCCTTTCTGCCTTACCTGCCCAGCCTGCCTTTCAACTAGTCCAGCAATCTGTAACCAGATACTAATCATTGCTGTCCAAACCCACACAGAACAAGGAATTCTACAAGCGTGACTCTGCTCTAGTGCAAATTCACTCATACCCCTACAAGAAAAGCTTCTGGGGTTCACATTGCCTGAAACACCCTCTTCTACTATCGAGAATCCTATTCCTCCAAGAGTAGTTTTGCTCCTCCCATATGGAGACACCCCTTTTCCTACGAAAAGATGCCTCATCAGGGTGTTTCTATATAATCATGCTATTTATACAGTTACATAATTAACTTATTCCATCCCTTACAGGAGTGGAAAGTTAAGGAATGGGTAAACACCATCTGAAAATGTCACTGATTATCCCACACTGAGCATTTCAGACTCCTGATAACAAAGAGAGTGTGCATCAGACTGCCCTTGAGGGCCAGGTGGGTGGCCCGAGACATGATATACTGGATGGACTTAGAAAATCCCGTGAGAGGACTCACCAAGTCATGAGACTATACTCACAGGCCCTCTGAGCATCACCTGTACCAAACAACCTCACCCAAGAGCCAACACTCTTATCTCCAGCAGCCCTCTCCTCTAAGCCCCAGAGGAGCCTACCTGGGCACTGACAGTCCCAATTTTGTGGCCAAGCTAACCCAAAAGTGGAAAGAAAAGGTCACTCTGGAGGTTGATTCTTCTGGGAACCCAAGCTACGTGGGTCCAAAACAGAACAGACAGGCTCCAGTGATGTTGTCAAAGAGGAATTTATGGCCAAGACCCATGATGGGACCCAAGTGTCCACTAGAGGCCAAAAAAAGAGCCAACTCAGCCTCTACTTCCTGGTGTGGACCTCATGGAGAACTTCTATATACTGGTTCCCTTCACAACCACTTGAGATGGAAGGCATATAAGCCTTCCAGGGAAGACTTAAAAGTGGGTTTGAAAACTCTGTCTTCAAAAATGTATGGTGTTTAAGTCTGGTTGACAGAGCCTGAAACCATGGCCTAAGACCTGAAGAAGCACTTAGGGATGAGGACACTATTGGTTCAGGATTTAGAAATGCTGGGCCAAGCCCTGCCACCTGCTAAGGATCTGGACCAAAACCTTGCCCTTCCTAAACTCCCATTTCTTCATATATAAAAAGAGAAGGTGGTCTAAATTGGTGGTTCTCAGAGCATACATCAGAATCAAATCATGAACATTTTATAAATATGTACATACCCAACTCTATTTCCAGATAATATCAATCATCAGATCTTAGGTGGCCTAAGCATGGTAAGTTAGAAAAGTTCACCAGCTGATTCTACACACCCCAACAACCTATAGTTCCCTGTACAGAACTTAACACTCAACTCCAGGTGAAAATGTGACCACAGCATGATGCTGTTGACAAGTCTCTTTCCGGACACCAAACTAGGTGGTGTGCTTGGCTCTGCCCAAGGATAGCCTACACATCAGAGATAAAGCCATGCCCCAATGGGGCTGTGGCCACCCCTGTGCAGGCCAGTGCAACTAGGCTGGAGACAAAGGTATCCTTCACCTGTCTCCCCGCCTTCCATGGTTCCCAAGGTCCCCTGCTCTTATCCCTGCCCCATCCAACTGGACTGTCTGTTACTAGAGCCCCTCTCCCAGTCACTCAATGGGGAGGGAACGTGTCTTCCACATTGATGGCACCACTTCCCATCCAGATAATAACCCTCAGAGTCTTTCTTCTTCACCTCTTCTTCACCATCGGCATCCTCAGATCCCATGAATTCTACTTTTATTCTCTCCATCCCAGTGTCGTTATCTTCACGGATCAGTCTCTCCCTCGCCTGGAATAATACAAAGGCCTACAGACAGGTGTCCCTCTAGCTACCCCCTCAACCTATTCCTTTGGATGAATTTCTTAAACTAAGGTTCTAACTTAAGGGATACCCTATGCTGGCACATAAAACACAGTAGGGGAGGCGTGTATTTGTCTATTTTTACAAGTGGATTCACTACTTCCATTGGAATCTCAAAGGTTTATGTCCAAAAAAAGTGGAGAGACACTGTCTACTATGCTGCCAGAATGACTTTTCTGCACCACTATTCTGTGTAGCCTTCTGACTAAGACAACTTTGAGGGCAGGAATCATATCTGAACCAATCTCTGTTTCCCCATCATCTTACTTAGTATCTGGCACAGAGGAGGAAGTCCCATGTACGTTGAATCAAATTATTAGCCACAGCCCAGTATGATTTCAACAGTATGGGAGTAATGCCTTGAAGAACTCTCCCTCATGGTTGAAAACCCAAAGGAAACTCTTGGCTCTCTCCTAGCAAGATAACAGCCTTTAACTCTGAAGAAAACATTCCATGTGCATCAGCTTTGCCAATGAAAGCACGCCAACCAAAGGTGCCTCCAGCCAGTGGAAGGGACTTGGGGACACTGTGCCAGCTGCAGCAGGTGATTCATCCTCAGGCATGACCATGAGCCTTGTCAGTGCCAAACCAGCTGCCCTTGAATCAACTATAGCATCCAGGCCCCCTGTTTGACTACGTGGGAGGGGGGGGCCAGATCCCCAAACTCTTACCAGCCCCAAAGATTTCTGCCAATCATTACTCCAATCTTGGGCTCCCCTACAGATGCTGAGCTGAATGTCTTGTTCAGAGATGTTTATAGCTCAAGTTCCAGAGACAACTTGGAGGGCTCTCAGGTTGTAATCTACTTAAGACAAAAATCCATGACGTCTCCTTGAAACCTTGCAGCTTCCCAGGGGACATTCCAACCTGGATTTCGGAATGTTTTATTTTCTTGCATGTTGTGTCCAGGTGAGAAATCCTAGAAGTAAGTAAGAAGATGACAGAACAGGCAAAAATGCAAAACGTATATTTGCAAAGGGAAAAAAAACAAGGATCATAGAATCCTACTGGTCAGGTCAGTTCCAGGAGCATAAGCCAAGCACAAGGAGATTTACAAAGAAACCAATGTTTGCCTCATCTACATGGTGTCTTCCCCCAGACAGCAGGCAGGCAGGGGCCAATTTCTCAGCCTGTAGCGTGGATACTACCTTCAGTGCCCCAGGCATCCTGAGCTCAGTTCCTCCCATACCACAGTGGTGAATAGCAGGGTGAGTAGCTCAAGCTGTATATAGTGGTGAACAGCTCAAGCCTGCTTAGGAGGGCAAAATTCCCAGAAATCTAACTGCATAAAGAACCAAACTGTCTTCATGGAAAGAATTCATCCTAAGTCAAGACTATAATGTAGACCTGAATATAAGATTTTCATACCTTAGCAAAGGTTTCTGAATGGTTCTGTCCCTCCCCTGTCTAGTCCTATGGATTCATGTCTACAGTTTTTAAGTTATTTAATATGAGCTGGTATCCCAAAGGGGCTCAGACAAGCACTCACTTTTCGCACTGTGATGGCCCCTGCACAGCAATGCTGTGGCTGATGAGACCACAGTTCCTGATGGGAGAGGGCAGGGCAGAAGTGACCATAGGTAGGCTGTAGTGACCCAGAGCATGGTAGCAGTCAGAAGCCATACTCAGGCAGATGCCAGGACCCATAATGAGAGGGACACTCAGAAAGGGGGGCAGCAGGGAGGCACAGGCTAGCAGCCAGACACGCTTATGAGCACACTCAGACACACTGGGGAATATACAAATATTTGGTAGAAACTCTGCAAGGGAGTCAAGACCCTATAAAATGATAGAGGAAGAGGGAAGTAAATTCATATTATTGTTCTTAATGTGACTTGTTTGTATGCACAGGTTGGGAAACCGGCAGAATCTCCAGTTATAAGGTAAAGAAAAAGCATAGGTGATGCGCTGTTCCCTTTGAAGTCCCTGATCAGCCTCCCGTGGCCATATTTTCCTGACCCAAAGATGGGAATTGCTGTTTGAAAACCAGTGAGCTCAGGCTGAGCCACTTCTCCACAAGCTACTGGGAGTGAACTCTCAGCCTCTCCCTGGGAGACTCTGGGAGTCATTCAGGGAATTCAATGGGTGGGCTGCCAAGAAGAAAGAATTTGGGTGTCGGTCCCTGGTTGCTGGCTCCATCACAGGGCACCATAGGGGCCTCCGAGGGCCTGTGTGGGCTACAGCCCCAGCCCCCACTGCAGATCAGGGGCAAGCCACTTGTGAGCACTTTCTGCTGAGCCACCAACCTCACATTTTGGCTCTTCATTGCCCCACCCACCAAATCCTAGGAGACGAGAGCAGGAGAACATGATCCCAAGACATAACAGAGCACTGTTCACTCATCCAATCATCCAGCATGCAGCAAATACCCTCATGGGTCAGGCACTGAGCACATGCTGGTAAATAAGACAGACACAGTCCCTGCCCTCGTGAAGTTTACAGACTAGTGGGGTGGACAGCTGTCAAACTAAGAATTATAAAGCAAGAGTGAGGAGGATCTCCAAGGAAAAGAACAGGCTTCCATGAGAGAAGTCTGTGGGTTATAGAAACACTCCCTGCAGAAATGCTTCTTACCCTGATGTGGAAGGAGAAGTAGGGTTGGTGTGGGATAAAGAGTGGTCTAGACAAAGGCCTGGAAGCCAGCAGAGCACCGAGCTCCAGAGGGAAGCATAGAGTTAAGGGGAGAGAGTAGGGAGGAGGGTGAAGAGGAAGCAGGCAGGAGTACAAGAGGCTTTGGAGGCTGCAGAAAGGATCATGCGTTGTGTCCTGACACAAAGGGAAGCCAACCAGTAGCTATATGCAGGCACACAGCCAAGCCCCTCAATCTGCTTTGTTCTGATCAAGATCAGTCTGGTTGCTTGGAGACTGTTGGTTGGATAAGTCTGTGGAATGACATCGAAGAGATGGGAAATTGCAGAGAAGTCCAAGACAGAGCTGATGGCAGCTGGGCCAGGGTAGAGGCCATTGTACAGAGATGGGAATGTCTGAATAAGATTTGAAGACATAACCAGCATAACTGGTGGTGAGTGGTTAGGATAGTACCTTGGTTTCCAGCTGCAGTGAACGGGGCAGTTGGAGGGATCATTTATGGAGACTAATGAAGTGGGACAGGTGTGAGAGAGAATATCAGTTCTCTGCCATGGGACTTCTAAGAGCAGATGCTAAGGAGGGAACTGTGTTGGTTTTGACTTCAGAAAACATATGAATTTGGGAGTTTCCAGCACTTGGTTGGGCACTGGGGCAGGGGCAGGAGGCCTGGCAAAACTTTGAGAGCACCTGCCCAGCTCACAGCACCTGAGCCTCACAGCACCCTTGGAGGTAAGGAGGCACAGTGCCATCACTGTTCTCTCATCCCATGAATCCCCAGCTTGAAGGCCACCTCCAAGTGCTAAAAGAGGGAGCCAAGGGCCTGGAGAAGGCTGCATCTGCACAGCAGCAGCTCCCTCTCTGCCCTGGTCTCCCAGTGAGCCCCATTAGTCCCAACCTAACTGTGGCTCTGTCACCTGCCTTCTCTGCCCACCCTCTCCCCTCACGCTTTCCTTCCTTCCCACCAACCACCCTGCAGGCATGCTCCCCTCCCCGTCTAAAGCAGCCACCTTCAGGACACAATACAGCTGTGTCCACCAGCCTTTCCTGACCACTACCTTCCAGACACATGTATGCACACACTACAGATACATATACCATACACACTACACACACACCATATATGAGCACACATACAACAAATACACAAGCACATTACACACACACACATGGCCCATGCATACCTCACACACATAATACACACACCATACACATATTACACACACACCACAAACTCCACACTCTGCACACAATACTACACATAAACAATCACCAGGGCACACAGTAGACACAAACACATACCACACACACATACTCCCTCAACCCAGGCAGCACTGATTTTCCTTTTCTCTGAAGATTCTCAGCACTGACTCTGCTGCCCTCTAAATAAAACGACATGTGCAAAGCACCTGGTGTAGTTCCTGGTACAAAGGGGCTCTTCTTTCTCCCCACCAAGGTCCTGCGCACCCCTGGTCTATAACCAGGGTTGCCCAGAGCCAGAGAAGTGAGGGCCTGCGTGGCTTTGGGCAGAGAACAAATAAACAGGCACATTCCAGGTACCTGCAGAAACACCTAGGAACAAGCTGTCTGAGCTCAGTGGTGGCTTGCAGACAATGCACGGATGATGCCACTCACCCTGCACTCACGCTTCACACTTCAGAGCAAGCATGGCCTCAAATGCTCAACAATATTTTACCAAAGCAATGAGAGGCAGATTCAATCCCTAACAAAAACTGAAACAAAACGAGTCCGGGATCAGGAGTGAGAGACTGGTTATTTTACCCTGGCTCTGCCATCAACTCCCTAAACAACCTTGGACACATCACTTGAGTGCAGCGGGCCTCAGCTGCCCCGTCTGTAAGACACAGGCAATCTTTCCTGCACAGGACAGGTGTGGATCAACAATGAAGGGTCTGCAAAGCGAAAAGTGCTAGACACGTAGACATCTCCCTGCCGGAGACCTTGCTTCTTCCTCAAGTCCTGTGGGGTGACAATACGGATGCCACCAACTGGACGTACTTCTGCAGCTAATTCCATGGATATGTTTCCACAGTGCCATAAAGAGAGGGAAGGAAAGGAAATTACTTTACCCCTAAGGATTCTGAGCCAGGCACATAGCCAATATATTTTTATGTAATGTCAGAGTCAAAACTCGTAAGACCTCCACACTCTCCACACAGTGTCAAAACTGGAACCATCTTAACACACAGATCATGCGTACTTCCACTGTCCCTCGACATAACCCTGTGTAGGGTTGTTATGGGGTTTTCTTAATTTTTATTTTTTGCATGTCAAGAAACAAGACTATAGGTCTTCTGCTTTGCTGGGGCCCTAGCAGTGACCCTGGTCTCTAAGCGGCCCAAACATGATCTGAGTTCTCAGAGCCACAGCAGGGATGACCATGGCCTCTGCACATAGGTGTGCTGCCCTCAGTGACGTCTGCATCAAAGAGCTGAGACCACGACCGCCCCTGGACATGAGGCTGATTAAAGAGGGTTACGTGAATTGCCGAATTAAGTCGTCTAAAATTGGATAAAGCGATTGTGAAATCTGTTTTGAGTCAACCTATACATGTCTCATTGCAGGAAAATGTCTCGGTAAGAGTTCATGGAGGGAAAAAAAAAAAAAAAAAAAAACAGCAACTCTTGTTGGCTGACCTTCCTGGGCTCCTAATATTCAGTTCCCCAAAAGGCATCTTAGCCATGTAATTTCCAATATGGGAACAATTTGAGTTGCAATTAGGCAAATCTCAGAAGGTTCTGCCACTGATTTGTTCGTTCTCTCAATATTATTCTATAGGACACACTAAAATACTGTGCCAGGTTCACACAGAGGGCAACTGGGAACGGCGCATGTGGGTTACAGAGGCTGGGTGAACACATCGCTGCTCAGTAATGATATCGCTAGGCCGCCAGAGCTGGACACATGGCCCTCCACCCCCAAAGGCATGCAGTAATGGCCCTGCAGGGGAGCAGGGGCCATTAGCAACTCAGAGGTGTGCGCTGTGGAGAGAGCAAGTAGGAGGCACTGGGCAGTGAGAACGGAGGTGGCCAGGATAGCTACCAGCTACAACGCAGCCCCGGGGATCATAGGTGAAAGGAAATCTAACACATTCCTGGCAGTAACAGATTTTGTTACAGGCCACATCCTTCACTGGGCACCCCCTCTGTGCCAGGCTTGAGCTAGGCCCTAGGGACACTGAGTGGGCACATAGGTGAAAAAGACAGCTTTGGCCTCAAGGAACATGGTGAGAGGACATATCAGCAAGCAAGCCCAGCTGTTATACGAGACAAAGAATTACAACAAAGATATTATTTTCAAGAGTGCCATGAAAGCACAGAAAAGGAAGAGATTAATTCTACCTATGGTGTGAGAAGAAGTTTCACAGGGAAGGGTATATTTGACAGGGCCTTGAAGCATGGATAAGAGTTTGGCAGGTAGGGAAGAGAGAAACGACAGTCCCAGAGAGGCACTTCCTCGCGTGGTTGGATGAGTTGGCACTCCCTGAGCTGTGAGTGCCTCCTATGGGCTGAGTCACGGTCATCCTTGTCAACCAGCAAAATAATCAGGTCTTCAGTGTTAATGCCTTCTTCCCTTGTCCCTGGTCTCCAAGAAGAAGGAAAGATCGTTCCTGCCCTATGGGGCACATCTGGCTTGCCCTTGACTCCTACTATGACCTGGCCCTGCCCCCAGTGAATGAGAGTGTCTGGATCCTCCTCAAAGTTCTGTGCCCAAAGTGCAGAGGCCGCCTCACCTGCTTCCTGACCAGACCAGAGCTCACACGTAACACCAGATCCTGCTAGAACTGAAGCTTAGGTGTGGACAGAATCAGCCCTGACTGGAAGGCCCTGGAGAGCAAGGACTGTGGCAGGTTGATTTTTGTTTCTCCTTTCCCCTAGACCTGTTCAGGGCCCAGCTCTGAAGACTGAATGGGTATGTGTGAGTGTGAGGGAGTATGTGAGTGTGTAAGAGTGTATGAGTGAGTGGGCACATAGGTGAGAAGTGCATGCGTGAGTGTGAGGGCATGCGTGCATGTGTATGTGTGAGTAGGAATGCTTATGTGTGTGAGTGTGTGTGAGTGAGTATGTGAGTAGTGTTTGCATCAGTGTGAGGGCGTAGGTGCATGTGTATGTGTGAGAGAGTGTGTGTGAGTGTGTGTAGTGCGTGTGTGTGTGGGAGTGTGCATGCATTTGTGTGTGTGAGTAGGAGTGCTCACATGTGTGAGAGTGGGTATGTGTGAGTTAGTGGCTGCGTAAGTGGATGTGTGGTGGGTGCATGAGTGTGTGGGTGTAAGAGTGTGTGGGTGTGTGCATGTGTGAGTGCTTGAGTGAGCAATTTGTGTGTGAGTGAATGAGGCAGTGCCTGAACAGCTAAGGTGGAGCTTCAGCCTGAACCTCAGGGTCCAGGGAAGTGGCTGGTCCGCAAGCAGGAAGGACAGGAAAGGTAGGACAAGAGTCAGAGGAGCACAAGGAAGAAGTGAGTTATAACAGGCCATATGCAGAGTGAGGTTTGGGTCCAACATGGGACCTGGAAGTCAGGGAGGGGTGTGGGTTACAACTAGGCGAACAAGCTTCCAGAGCAAGAAAACCTCAGGAAGCATAACGGGAGATACAGGGGGCAGAATCCGGCCTCTAGAAACGCACTGTGTTACTTCTGACCAGTTCCCCCATGATGCCGGTGCCCCCAGGCAAACAGGTCCCTTCAGCTCCCTGTGATTCGGTGTGGGGAGCACCCAGCAGGCAGAACACAAAGGCAGACTTGAGCAAATCCTGCAGCAGAACCCCCGGAAATGGTGACCCCACCGCGTACTTGAGCAAGACAGGGCTACAAGTGCCACCAGCTGCTTCTGCTAATTGGGGCAGCCACAGGTCCAAGGGAGGAGGCATGAGAGCAGACAGGTAGAGACCATTCGTTCAGGGACAAGTACTCCTCATTCTCCTGGATGTTTCTATCTGATTCACTAGAGGACCCCAAAGTGGTCATTTCTGCTGTCTGGGCATCTGGCTCCCCAGCTGGGCAATGAGGGGCTGTCATATGTGATTGGAGGGCCTGGCTGCTCTGTCCTCATTACAGATGCAAACCCCTTCACTTCTCTCCTCTGCAGGGAGCAGTGATGGGCTTCCCCAGGAAAGTCAGGGATTACCCATGTGGCCGGCTTTTCCTGTTCACCCAAAGGTGATGGCAATAGAGGTGTCATCTCCACACCAGGGAGCCACAGCACCAGTTCAGTGTGCAAACGGACCCCACTCTCACAACGGTACCCTACCTCTCCCCAGCTGCATGACATTGGTACCTGGAGAACATGATGCCACTTTGTTGTAAAAACCTGAGTGGCTTGGGCTGAGCCACTCACACAGGAGTAAACCTAATGTCCAACCCAGTAAGAGCCAGCATGAATAACTAGGACATTACAACTGAATCTCTCCCCACCGAGCCCCGCTGTGCTGATGCAGGGTTCTCTACACTCCCCTCTCGGCCGCATGTGCTCTCTGCTTGAACCCCTGAGAGCAGGCCTGGCTAGCCATGTGCATTCATCCCTGGCTAGCTCACTCAAGGCTGCTTTCCTGTGTAAAAGGATCTGGGCCTCTGAAAGCTCTCACCCGCCCCTGTGAGCCTCACAACCAGCTCCAAGGGTTGTTTCTTCACACTTAAACCCAGCCAGGACCCAGGTTCATCACTGGGCTCAGTTATCTGCAAGTGGGGTCAGAGCCGTACAAAAAGACAGACCTACCACATGCCCCCTTCAGCCCACAGCAGCACCACAGGGACAGGGCCTGGTGACCTGGTGACCTGGTGACTCTAGACACCCCAGAGACCACCCTTAGTGACCTTGTCATGGGCTGCAATGACTTGTCTCCACCTCGTGAGTTAGGTCCTCTTCAGCCACCTGCCAGAGGGCTGGGCGGGCAGTGTGTGCTCCATGAGGAACTGTCAGTTGTCAGGGCACCTGGCTGGCTCAGTCGGTTAAGCGTCAGACTCTTGATTTCGGCTCAGGTCATGATCTCACTGTTTGTGAGATTGAGCCTCATGTTGGGCTCCACAGTGGGCATGAAGCCTGCTTAAGAGGCTCTCCCTCTCTCTCTGCCCCTCTCCTGCTCACTCAGTCTTGCTGCTCTCTCTCAAAAAAAAAAAAAAAAAAGTGTCAATTATTCTGGAAAGTGTCTCTCTCTCTCTGATCTTTGCTCTTCTCATCTTCGGAAAGGCTAAATGGATTCGTGTGGGCACTTGATTCCGACAACCAAGAATTCCAAGGACAAATTTTGATTTCTGTTCCTGATTTCATGGACAATCAGCCCACCCGAAACCAGTTTGGTAAAATATTTAATCATGAGATTTACACAGGAGATCTTTCTAAGGAGACATTTCACATCAGTTTTCTAAGAAAATAAGAAGCAGAATGTTTCTAAAAGCAGACTGGCCCTGCACTCTAAATCATGGAATCCAGCTAAGGGGCAACTAAAGAAAGGAGACTCCTCATGGTCCCATAAGAAGAGATGGAAAGGGTGGGAAGCCACAGGAGCAGAGACACAGATGCCACAGAGCCCCAACTAGGTGTTCTGTATTTTTTAATAAACCTTTTTATTTTGAAATAATCTTAAATTTGCAGAGAAGCTGCAAAGGTGTTACAGAGAGTCACCACCTCCCCAGATTACTAACTTCTTGTGTTTCTACAATACCTTTGTCAAAACTAAGAAACCAATATTGGTTGGTTACTATTAACTAAACTCCAACTTTTCTTCTGATCTCACTAGTTTTTCCGCTGTCTTTGTTTCCATTCCAGGATTTAGTCCAGGGTGCTGCATTGCCCTTGGGCCTCATGTCTCCTAACTTAGGCTGTTCTGGTGACAGTTCCTCAGACTTTCCTTGTGTTTCATGACCTTGACTGTTTGTTTTCAGGAAGCCTGGTCAGGTATTCTGCAGAGTGCCTTTAAATTTGGGTTTGTCTGATGTTTAACTCCTGATTAGACTGGGGTTGTGGGTTCTGGAGAAAAATAAAATACCATGAGGTGAAATGTCCTCCTCATCATGTGACATGAGGGTACATTCTGTCAACATGGCTTATCCCTGGTGATGTTAACTTGACCACCTAGCAAAGGAGCGCTTGCCAGTTTCTCCATTGTAAATTAGAGCAGGAATTTTTTTTAATGTTTTTTTAAATTGTTTTTGATGGGGGGGTGGGGGGTAGACAGAGACAGGGACACAGAACCCAAAGCAGGCTCCAGGGTCTGAGTTGTCAGCCCAGGGCCTGATGCGGGGCTCAAACCCATGAACCGTGAGATCATGACCTGAGCTGAAGTTGGACGTTTAACTGACTGAGCCACCCAGGCACCCCAGAACTGAGCAGTAATTTTTAACGTCACCCTTTCCAGACCTTTACAGAGCAAGCCCCAAAGGCAGCTTCTGTGTTCACCCAGCTCCCTGAGCCAGATGGTGGTGATGAGCATTTGTCAGAGTTCCCCCACGGCCTGGCTGGAGGTCTGACGGGCCTCAGGCAGAACTAAGATGGACCCACTCCTCCAGGAATTGTGTGCCAACAGAGGGTGGCCCCTGGCCCAAGAGAAAACTATACTTCTTGGACTGATGTCCTCAAAAAAGGCCTGTAGTTGCCCAAAATGGGATCACATTCACAGCTGTAATATTGCTCTTGTGAAAATGTATCTTCTCTATTCTCAGCAAACATCTGTTGATTGAACTGGGGCTGTTTCCCTCTTCCTCTCTTGCTATGCTTCTCTCTTCTTAACTCCCTTCCCTTTTTCTTCCTGTTCCCTGTCATCCTCCTTTAAATGTCTAGTAGAGACCCAGGGTTAATTTGTAATTACTGGTTGTACTTGTTAAATAGTTCTCTACACTCTTCTTCATTTACAAAACAGAAAGGTGGAGTAGTCTCACCTCCCCCTCCAAAAAAAAGAAATACAGCTTGGGTTGCTTTACACGTGATTGTCAGACTGTGCTTTCTAGAACCAGCAGTGGGGCAACATTTCCTAACATGTGGTCTGGCTGGAATACTTGACACCAGGCTCATCTGACCACCACCTGCAATCAGAGCCTCTGGGAGGGAAAGGTGCCCTAAAGATGTGCTGCTGCTGTTTCCAAAGTCATCTCAGGAGCAAATGCCAAGTGTTGTGGGAGGGGACCTCAGAGCCTCCCTCGTCCCACCTCTTTGTTCTACAGAGCACTGAAACATGTAGATGAAAAGAAAACCATTCAAGGTCACTTAGCAAATGAGTGACTTTGGGACAAGAATCCAGGACTTTGGACCCCTCCTCTAATGACCTTTCCACTACGTCATGATTAATTAGATCATGGAGAGAATGGCTACCTTTCCCCACACTGCTATTTACAAGTAGGTTAGAACATAAAAATCCCACACAGGCACTTTTCCTGTACAAATAGTGCCGTGATCTGTTTCTGATTTAATCACAATGCATCTGGAAATTTAACCAAACTAAATAAAACACGGGTCGAAATCAGCACCAGTTTGAACATACACCCAGGCCATCCACAGCTCCACCTACCCTGCACATAACCTGCAATCCACAAGATAAACCTTACACTTTGGGATGAGTGCTCTTAATAAGACTGCTGACCACATGGAAATGCAAATGACATGGCTGCAGGGTTTTTATGGCCTGAGAACGAGGGGGCCAGCAGCCCACTGATTTGGTTCAACAGCAAGCAGCCTACTGAGGTGTTGGACTCATTGTCAGCAGAGAGGTGGCATCTCTCCAGGACCCCTGCACATGCTTTAGGAGTTCTCCTGGCAGCTGAAGCTGAGAGGTTCTCAGTGAGTCTCCGGATGGCCAGCGCACCTGTCTGTCCCATGAGCCTTTCTGCTCCTTCCTACATTTGCCCAAATATGATGGAAGAGCAGGACTCTACGGGAGACCCAGACAAATGTAGGTGGAGTCTACAAATGGCTGCAGTCAGTTGTGTGGGCAGTCTTCCACTCCGAGATGTGGCAAATCTGGATAAAAAGACATGCAAGCAAAGGCCTTCAGACACCCCCAGCTGGGAAGGCTTGCAGCCACCTGTGTGTTACACACTGTACCTGTGCTCAACATCACACACTGAAGAATGCCATTCAGATGTTGTTATGGTATGAAATTCTCAATGCAAATCTCTCAACTGGCCAGACAGGCCCAACCTTGGTGTCCCAGCAGGGACCCCCTGATGCTGAGTCTAGCAGGCCCCCTGTGTATTTGTACTCCAGGTCTCAACACACAGCTAAGTTGTGTGGCAACAGCATCTAGAGACAGCCAACAAATTATCCTTTCAAAATGTAGACTCTCATACAAAATTCTGAAGACCACTACAAATACATACATTCATTTGTAGATCTTTCTACAATCTCAGCCCAACCTACTTTTTCAGCCCATGTCCTACTTGCTCACCATCACTTACTCAGTGCTACAGCCACACCAGGCTTTCCTTCCTTGTCCTCTGCCAGGAATTTTCTTCCTCATCAAGCCACACCCAACCCCCCCTTGCTAATTGCAGGGCTCTTGCTCATCCTCCAGAGCCATCAAAGCTTCCTCCAGGACATCTCTTTCATCTCCTGACCAGTGATCATCATCTTCTCCTTAAAACTCTCAAAGAATTTCTTCTGTATCTACCTTATTCCTCTGATCCTCAGTAAACATCAGATTGTATTAACATCAGCAAGTTCCCTAATTAGGAACTAAGCTCCTGCTTTCAGCCATATAGAAGGCAAAACAGAAAGATCTGAGCCCTCAAGACCACAGGGATAAAGGCCTTTTGCCTTCTTCTATTCACACAGTTATAATTCAGCTTCATTTTTGGTCTTAATAAAAAGCATTTGCAATGTTGCTAATGTTCCTCTGGGCCTGTAAACATTTTTACTCCAAACACATCAGCTGCAAAATGTTGGAGCCCCAGTCAACAAAAGAGCAAAAAGGCCAGAGATGCTTCAAGCCAACAGCCAGAGGGTGGGAGCAGAGACCCCACTCTGAGCAAGCCACCCAGTGCCTGGGTGGGCATGTGTAATTC
The DNA here is from genome assembly GCF_028018385.1 of Neofelis nebulosa. Lineage (NCBI taxonomy): Eukaryota > Metazoa > Chordata > Mammalia > Carnivora > Felidae > Neofelis > Neofelis nebulosa. Next base: position 15,405,468 of record NC_080790.1, read on the forward strand.
ACAGGCAAAACCAAACCAGTAAAATGAGAGCAGAAGAGGGGATGTTTTTGTTCTTTTTAAAAAGGACCCCAATGTTACATATAAAGCCTCATGAAATATCTCACAGCTCAAATCAAGAAGTGGAAAGCATCGAGATATTTGGACCCTTCACTGCTACCATTGTCCAAAATAGTTCACACCTCCAGCAGGCAAAGCCAACTAAACCGAGGTGAAACTTGGATGCCATCCCCCCGCTTAGCTGCCTGGGGGAACAATTAAATTAAAAATATAATGGCTTTACATCAGAAGGAAGTTTACCCAAGCCACACATGAAAAGCAGAATCTTGATTTCATAGCTACACCTCTGTACTCTACGGTTAAGGACCAAAACACAAACAGTTGTGAAAAGTAGGGAAGAACAATGAGAAAATTCATGAATTTGGATTTCTGGTGCTCCAGCAATCTTTTGCCAATTTTAAGAATGCCTATCTTTTCTGAAGATGTTAGTATCTAACAATCTGAGGATAGCTTTGGATTTCCTACATTCTTACTTTATAACAGGAACCCTTGAGAAGTTAGAAGGTTTCACAAAAGCCGAAAAATCATTAGCTTTGCAACAGACCTATAAACAGCAGACATGGGAATCATGAATATGCTAATGACTTTTCCCTGCTGTGACCTTGCGGTAGTGAGGCTTCATCCCGAACATGTACATCCGTTGTGCCAAATCTAACCAGCCTGCCGTCTGCAGCAGGAATCCCTGCTTTACAGGAAACAAGCAGTATGAATCACAGATGTCAGGGGGATATTTCTGAATAAGAAAACTCTTCCTGCAGAGTTTTGATGATCTAGTAGTTGGGTAAATGTTCTTCCTAAAATGGAGCCGTAACCTGATAGTTGAAAGGTTATGAGTACAATACAGCTTTAAATATTTTCTAAACTGATATACTATAGAAGGATAAATCAGCCAGCAGACATTTATTGATCCATGGAGCATCTAAATGGGTCTTACCTCTGCTGGAATATAAGCTCCATGAGGGCAGGGATGTGGGTTTGTTCACCACTGTATCCACTACACTTAAAAAGAAAGATAGGCACATGGTGGCCATGTCAATATGTATCTGTTGGATGAACTGGAGGACTAACTAAACTTTATTAATGAAGAAGAGTACCATCTTAGGGGGCCCTAAGATCTGCTAGGAAATTTCCTAGCTCTGCTAGGAAATATGAGACCTACCAAATACAGGGAACGCACTATACAGAAAGCCAGCAGAAGGAAGAACTTGTCTATTCCAGTATAGTAACCCTGCTGAAGGCAGCAATTGTGCACAGGTTAAATTACCCATAACTCATTCACCCAACACTCACCAACTGACTCCATACTATGTTCTCAGCCTCGGGTCAGGACAGGAACTACAGAAATGGTCAGAATACCACTGACAGAAGTGGCATCTTGAACCCCTGCATGACAATCATCTATGGAACCCCAGATGGATTTCCAGCCTACCTGAAGGCTGGAAAACTGAGAGAGAAGCACAGGCCCAGCCATCCTACAGGAGCCAACCATCCAGCCAAGGCACGATGCAGGGACATGTGTCCCTTTTATCCCTGCTCTTCCTCCTGTCCATGTGTTTCGCTCCAGGGATGTGCAAAACCTGGAGGGGCAGTCACAGATGCTGTGCAGGAATAGTGTGTATGTAGCAAAGCAAAGGAAGACATCTTGGAAAGATGGCAAGGACTGGGTTTCAAAGGACCTTGGATACAGGAAGAAGAAAAAAAGGAAGCATTTTAAAAGCTACAAGGTAAATAACTAAAATTTAAATTTAAAAATAAAAGGAATTAAAAGCTACAAGGGACTTTAGACAAAACGGCAATAGCACGTTGGTCTTAGCTGTGCCTCCACCTCCGGAAACCAGGCCAAGGAAGTCTTTCCCTGATGGCCAGCTACCTGGGGGCTGCCCAGCTGCACCCAGACAATGTGCAGAGCAAACTGACAGCATCCTCCTCATCCATGTTCCCACAAGAGCCCCTTCCTCCTCACTGTCCCAACCACCTATTCCATGTGGGATGATGTTTCTAAAACAAATCCAACCACTTTACTTCCCCAGCTCCAAGCCCCCACATCGTGCACGGAACTGAACTAAAACGGCATGAGGGTAGAAAATGGGGTCAACACTTGTGGCTCCAGGGAATCACTCTGTCTCTACACACTCAGGCCTGCTTGGCTCCCCGTCCATGTCGCCTGGAAACCCCTTCAAGCATCTGCTGCCCTGGACATCGATCCATCCAACCCACGTTTAGCGGGAAGGGAACCTCAAGGGTGAAAGGGCAGGAGAAATTGAGAGGCAATACTACTTGCGCTGGACAAACAGGAACCAGAATTCTAGCCCTGGGCCTAAAAGAATTCACCATAAGTGGTCTTACACTGGTCCCGTGTCTTTCTGACCTGTGGTTTCATGGATCTCTGTCTTCAAACAGTCACATGAAGCCTCTACTCCCATTGCAAACCAGAGGTGTTGTTTGAAATGAGGGTGGAGTGGAGTGGAGACCACCCACCCACCCCCCTCTCTTCCTCTGAAGGTCCTGAGGGAAAGGACCAGCTAGATTCTGAGGTAGCCCTACTCTGCCTGCCTGAGTGCCATGATCATAAATGACACAGGGGCTGGTCAGAAGCTCAGCTCCGTGAAGGACGCATTTTCACAGTAGAACAGGAAGAAGCTGACTGGGCCTCTCCTGACCCACACAGCTAACCCTAACTGGTATGGATGAAGTCACTCCCACACTTACATCCTACCTGAAAATGCATCAAATATGCAGAATGGTAGATGTTTTCTGTACCTAAAAAGGCTGCCACCTCCAACCGGGGACATCCATCCATAAGCTATCCTCCTCTCCTGACCAGATCCTAGGGTGGACAATGGCCCTTTCAACGGCTGACAGACCCTCCACACAGCTTGGCCAGTGGCTCCTGTACTTCCTGCAAACCAGATCCTGGCTCAGGAGTCCACCCACAGAGGTGGGAGGACAAGAGGAGGAAGGTCTGTCCCAGCCCCCTTGAAGCTCCCAGGCTGACGAGGAAAGCAGACAAAAACCAAGGAGCTCAATACATCATGGCAGACGCCGTGACAGAAGGGAAAAGTAGGTTCTGGGCAGGGGAAGAAGACAGGCAAACTCTGCCGCAGAGGAGTCAGGAGAGAAGCAATAAGGTTGAAGTGGGCACGCAGGGCTGAAATCCACCCCTGGGGGCAGAGCTCCTTCAACAGCCACAGCACCCTCTGCCTGTGACACCTATCCACTGTCCAGAGGCTGCAAGCCAGAGGCCAAGACCCCACAAGGGTCTGCTAACCCACAAGGAACTCTGAGCTCAAAATGATCAAATAATTACAACATTCCATGTCTTCCCCTAAAAATGGAAGAAACCAAAACAACAGAAAACAGAGGACAGAAGAGATTAGTGTTTAGGTCCTGGTTCTATACTTAACCGTGTGACCTCTGGCAAGTCAGTTAACCTCTCTGACCCTTTCTTTCCCTATCCATTAGTAGTAATATTCTACATTGATTTGTTTTTAATTTGTAGATCACGGTGTGCTTTTACATAAACTATCTTAATTTAATCCTCACATCCCCCTGTGAGATAGGAACCGTCTCCATATTTTGCAGATAAGGAATAACAGAAAGATCAACATTTATTTGAGTAAGGGTCTGGGTCTGAACTGAAATCAGATCTCCCACATAAGCCCCACACTTCTGGCTCTGCCCACTTCCCTGGCACACTTTTTGTCAAGGCTGACCTCTTTTCACCCATGGAGGCTTTCTTCCTCTCATGACTCAAATGCCTGGTTTCCTGCGTCCTGATTTTCTGCAGCATGGTGCCCTGGGACAGCTGGAAGGACTCCAGCTCGAGGTACATTTACTGTTCACCCTTCAAAGCCCCCAAAGTAGAACATTCTCTTCTACCCCAGGCTCTGCCAGACCGTGCACCACCCCCAACAGGTCCCCAGAGGTAAACAGGAGGAGAAGAAACTCTGGGTTGGCTGCGGGAGTCTGTGGTCGCATTGGGGAGGGAGGTTGAGGGTTTCCTCTAAAAGCAGATAATCTTCACAGAAAAAGGCCAGTCTGGGGGTGAGGGGGTACGATCATATCAGCAACTGCCCAAGTTGCCATGGCTGGTGACACTGATAGAGGAAGGTATTCTCAATGTCCCTGAGGGGGTGATGGGACAGCAGAGCCACAGCTTCGCAAGCAGACCACACCTGGCTCTATGGCCTGCCGGGCCTGCTGCCCGCCCAGACTCAGCCTCACAGGCAGCACTGACTCACGAGGGGGACCTGCGGGGCCAGCCTGGCCCGGCTCTTAGCACATCTGACTCACCGTCTCCTGCCTGAGCCACTGTATGAAATTCCTTCTCCCAGAAATAACATCCATCTTTTTTTTTCTTTCTTACTTTTTTTTTTTAGCTGGCAGGGGAGCTTTTTCATGTTCTTGGGACTGTAAACTGAGCATCGAATTTTCCGCGACTTTTCCTAGTAAGTATGCCTTGTGGGAAAGTGAAAAACAAGTCCATTTTAGGCCCTGAACATTTTCATAACTCTTGAGCTGCTTTAGTTTCTCCCAAGGTCATTTACCTGGGGAAGATCCAAAGTGAAAATGTGTCAGAGAGTCCATGGACCAAAGTAAGCACAAGGTCAAGTGTCCAGATCTGCTTAAATGAGTACTTAACAGACAACAGCTGCCATTCTCTACCATATGTAGGATATGTGTGTGTATCTTTCTAACCTTTACAAGAAGCTTGCAAAGGCAGATTTATTTTCCCATTTTACAGTTGTGAAAACAGGCTCAAAGAGGTTAAGCAACATGCCCAAAGTTAAGCCTTGGAACGAGGATTCATGCTCAGATCCCAAAGCTTCCACCCCTTGACTAAACCACATGGCATCTCTACTTTCAGCCCCAGCATGTCTGGGTAGAGAGCTGCCCATTCTCTGACACATACCTATAGGTCACCAAGCATGCCACGGTGTCTTCGTAAGCAGCATCCTTGGCCTCTTCTACCTCCTTGGCGAGGCTGTCTGCTCCCACCATTCCTGCTCCTCCCAACCACTGAGGCCAAAGCCTCCTGACTGCATTCACTGGGGAAAGACAGAAGATGAAAGAAGCGCTGCCCAGCTCATCGACCATCATGTCCTCCTGGGAAATCACTGACCCCTACCAGCCTGTACAAGACTCCATTCCTCAGATCCCTACATGAACCCACTTTGGAATAAAAGCACACTCTTGTACATGAAGGTCACTGCAGGGACACAGATGGTCCTTAGGAGTGTGCCTGCTCATTTACAGATGGGCATAGCAACATGCAGCTGGCCAGGTGGGCACTGACTGCCCAGGGGGCAGCAGACCTGCCTGCCACCTTGCCCTGTGCCCTGAAAGCTGCCGTGGGGCTGCATAAACGGGCTCCCTTGTCCTCTGGCTTCCAGGTGGGTTTGGCCAGTGGGAGGTGCTAGCCCTAGAGCAGAGGGTGGTGGTGAGGAAGATCAAGATACTTATTACTACGCCCACCACTATGCCACCAAGCTTTGGCCTCTTCTGCCAGAGTCCCCAGCTCCTGTGGTGAGCTACAACTACAGCTAGAGCTCTTCCTCCCTCTTCTTGCTCCCCACTGTTGCCACCTCAGGGTGCTCATCATCCCTTTCAGGGCCCTTGTCCTTCTCAGACTGTGTATAGTCCCTTATTAAACTCTTCTCAATTAGCTCCATCTATTTGCTGCAGGACCCCAACCCATTCAGAGTCATTTAGAGCAGAAGTGCCAACTTGAGTAGAAGGATATATGGGTTAAGTGAGGGCTACTTCTGTGGCAGATCAACATCAGAGTCTGACATTCGCATGCTGCTTTTTGTGCACTTGCTGTTGATTTACATTATCACATGCAATCTAGAAGGACCCACATTCCTGTTAGCCACAGCCTCAGGCCTGTGGCAGTAAATTCTTTGAGAATGAGGCAGAGAGACCTTGACCTCAGAGGCTTCCCAGGATCCACAGGTGTACACATTCACACTCAGTACATGTGCCCGGTAACACCATGACCCGAGGCAACATAGTGCACATAGCATGGTTTGGGATTTAAGTGTAACATTTTTGTTAAAATTCATTAGCTTCTCCAATAGAACTGACTTGCTTTTAGTCTGTACAAGTTTATTCTTGGTGGAAGAAATCAAGATGACTGAAATCTACTTCCTGGCCTCAAGGAGCCCACAGGAAACAGAGTGCAGTGTGTTAGGAACTGTAAGAACACAAAGGGTGAATCTAGCACTGCTTACAGGTACCAGGGACAGCTTCACAGAGGAAGAAGTATCCAGGATGACTTTTGAAGGGTGGAAAGGAGCTCATCAAGTGATAAGATAAATGAGGGCATTTCAGGCAGCAGGAACAACATGTGCAAAGGTAGGCAAGCATGGAAGAGTGTACTGTGTTCTGGGAACCATAACCAAGGCATTATGACTTAAGCTTGGAATGTGTATGGGGAACTGATAGCCATCACACTAGAGAGTGAGGCCAGGGCCTTGCAACCATGCTTATAGTTCAAAAGAAAGTACAAAAGCACCCATAAATGAAATTATAAATGAGTGTGACAGCAAACGCCCATGTGTAAGGCTCTGCTCAAAGACAAAATGGCCTTCTTAACCACAAAGGACTACATGATCAACTGATTTCTAGGTTCAAATTTATGCTCCAAAAAATGAGGCCTGAAAAGAAAATGCAGATAACATTTTTTGAAGTTGTTTAAATAACATTATTGAGTATACACGGTCTATGAACTGGTGTATATCTGTGCCAGCTGGTCAAAAATAGCCTTTAAAAATGTAGATATGGAAGGAAGGAAAGAAGGAAGGAAGATAGAAAGAGTGGGAGGAAAGGGGAGGGGAGCTAGACAAATGACAGAGATGAATTAAAAACAAATAGATGTTCCCAAAGTATTCATTATTCCCCCACCATCAGGCTTCTTTCTAACTCAGTGAATGAGTTCTGCCTACAGTCACTCACACGCATGCGCACACACACACACACAGCGAACAGCCAACTGAATTGGAAGCCGAGTTCAAAACCCCCAGAGCCCTGAGAACACACAGTGCTGACTTCTACACTGGGGAAAGGACCAATGTGCCCATCCTTGCCTCTTATTGGCACCACTCCCCTGGACAATGTGGGGATCACATGTGGGGATCCTGCTAGAGAACTGTGCCCTAGGGAACATCCCAGACTGTAAATTCCAAGGAACATTACAAACAATTTAAGGAAACTCTTGCAATTTTGTGAGCCACAAACGGCTCCAAGGAAAGTCTGGTTCAGCTTTCAGACCTGGCAATACCTTCCTTCGTGGCAGAAGGACAGTGGCCATGAAAAGACCAGTTTTTCCTTCCCCATTTTCCCAAAGGAATGGGCCCTGAGCTGGGAAGGTTATATTTTCCCCACCTGTGGTTTTATGTTCAAGCCAAGTCAATAAACCGAAATACAGCTTTGGTTCAGATGATTCTCAAGGAGGAAAACGGTAATTTTGCCTTCAAAGGGACAGACCCTGGGGCCAGGAAATAAGAGTTATGTTTCCGGCTGCTCTAAGGAAAAGCTGGACTGCAGGCTTCAAGGGGCCAAGCTCCCACTGAGTGCAGGCGTGGCTGGGGATAAGCCCAGGCCTTGGGGATGGTATGCACCTGTCACCTAAGGAAGACAACAGTTCGGTAGGGAGCAGAGTAGATGTTGAAAGGAGAGCAGCACCTGCTAGGAAAGTCAGCTGAACCAGGAAACAGCTGTCTGCTGGCACCTCCAAAAGCAGAGAAAATGAGGGAAACGCCAAGGAGCAGTCAGCGATACAGAGATGTGGCAGTGGACAAGGGGAAAGTGCGGCCGTGTGAGGAAGAAGTAAGGCTGTCCTCGAATCATAAGGCTTACAGTTAAGTGTCTGCTTCACCTAAGTTCCCATGTGGCTTTAGGCAAGTCATTCTGCCTGGCTGAATCTCCATTTGCCCATCCAGAAAATGGACAGAGTGATACCTGCTCTACTTATTTCACAGACTCCCATGAAAAAATGTGAGCCTGCCTTCAGGTTTCAGCAAAAATCACTTTACAGCATGTTCTGGACTAGGAAAACTACCTCCAGGGGACCTTGTTGTCACTGACACTCCTTGCCTCTCTCCTGGTATAGCAAGCCAGACCTCTCTCCTCCTGTTCAAATGAGTCCAACTGCATGGAAGTCCAGCATCCCCCGTGCCAGCTCGGACTCTGGCCTTCAGGCTGTCAGCTGTCCCAGCACCCCAGTCCCTGGAGACTGTGTGCAGCTTCAATACACCCCACACTCAGCCACAGCCGAGACATGACAACGTTTAACACCAACCCAGTCCAATTAATCATGCCTGTATCTTCCTAGGCGCAATGCTACACAGAAAGACATTTAACAGTTTTCAATATGCATGGGAACCCCGGGAAAATCTACAAGATGCCAAAAGGTTTATTTTTCTAGGATTAACACAATGACAAGGAATCAGCGATATATATTGTTGAATACGACGAGCCAAATATTTTTCTGTAATTTCTACAATAGTATGAGGAAAACTGAAAAAAATAAAAAATAAAAGCCGCCGGTGTTAGGCTGGTCATTATAGGCTCCAGCCTCCAAAAATAACAGCCATTCCTATGAATTACCAACAACACTGTTAGCAAGACAGTTGCTTGATACAAGAAATGGAACATATTAACAGGAGCTTCCTGAGAAGAAGGGGCTTAGAGAGGACAGGCTGACCTAAAACAGAGGACACCAGGGAGGGCATGAGCTCTCAGCCAGCAGCCCCTGCGGTGTGCCCTCCCCGAGGCTCTTGCAAAAACCAAAAGGTCACAGAAGATGCTGCCCCAAAGCCACACTGGTTTACAGCAGTTAACACGGGCTGGGGGGTGAGGGGGAGTCTGAGCTGGGAGGAAGGCATTTGGCTTCAGCCACACATGTCCTACAGCACTTTGAAAGAAACAACCCATTAAATGGGTTTATCCTTCCAGACCTGAGAACCTGATGAAGTAACACAGGAGGGGAAAACCTGAAACCAAAGTCTAAGAGACAAGGATGGGAAAGCAAGTTCAGTGGAAAGAGAAGCCAAGGAGGAATCCAGACAAGGTCTGCCTTCAGACAGACATGTAGTCAGGAAAGTCCCCCTCACCCCCATCCCACCCTGGGCCTGGCAACAAGGGGTCATCTTCTGGGGCCTCCACTCTCACTGGCCCCACAGGAACAAGCAACTGGGCCAATGGGGTAGGCAAGATCATTGTGGAAGGAGGGAAGAAACTGTCCAAGGCTGGGAGTCCAGGTAGTAGACGTCTGATCTTACAGTCTTTGTGATCTTAGATGGAACAATCCCTGTTCTAAACCTCAAATCGCGAGGCTGTGGCAGAGATGAAGCAGAAGCGAGAGAATCAATGGAATGCAGTGGAAGCCCATGTCTGGGGGCCAGACCCCTCCACCCTCAAACCCCGAACCAGGGGAGGTCCTGTGAGTAGTGGGAAGAGAGCCCTTGCTGGGCCCAGCCAGCAGGCCCAGGCTGCTTCCAGGGGCCCACAAAAGCAGTTCCCATCTTTTAAGAAGCCAAGAAGCAGAAGCTGTGCCCCTCTCAGACCCCCAGCAAAGAAGCAATGAGCCTAGGCCCTCCCCTAGGAACTGGAGTCCAGCTGACCACTACTTGGGCAAAGTGATAGACAGTGCTCATTCAGAGCCTCAGAGAATAGAGCCCAAGCCACTAGTAGATGCTTCCTGGGGTCAGACATGCACCCAGTAGAAGGAAAACCCTCCCCTGCCTGCCTACCCATCACCTCACTGAGGAGTTGGTTCACCCAACTTTGTCCTCACACTCATACCCTTCTCCCTCCCCAGACCTCATATAGGAAAAAGAGGTCTGAAAAAGAGAAGAATCTTGGGAGAGGGAGTACTTGAGCCAGACTGGGCCCTACAGCTCAAGGGTGCTCCAGCTGATGGGGAAGATGAGGCAAAGGCAGCCAAGACTGGCTCAGAGGGCAAGGGCTACACAGGCCAGACGCCTTGAGTGGCCCTTGGGCTGCTGTGGTCCCAAGGGTGAGAGAGGAGAGGGGCCAACAGGAGTAGGCGGCCAGCAGGAGGCGTCTGGAAACCCCCTCCCCCCCCACCATGCTGGCCCCAGCCCTCCCCCCTCCCAGGTTGTGAGCCTGTGCTGAGAACATGAGAACACTGCAAGCACTCCAGGGACAGGCAACAAGCACTGGTCCCTCCTGGGCCTCCCACCCCACAGCACCCCTCCCGCCATAAACCCGACTCCCCGACTCTGCCCTGTTTGCCCCACTTTTGCCTGAGGCCATGTCTGCTTTGTCCTTCCTGCAAGATCCAACTGAGAACGGGAACAGCCCCTGGTGCGCACTTGGCTGGGCCTGGCCTTTTCTCTGTTAAAGTTCCATTAGTCTGCTGAGCACCTCCTGGGTGCTGGGACCCCGCCAACCCTCGGGGGGACTCCTGGCCTGTGGGTGCCCGGGAGCCTGGGGAGGGAGTGGGGAGTGCTGCTCTCCCCATGGCCCGCCAGCACAAGGCAGCTGCCCCCAGGGGAACCAGGGATTTGAGGGAACCATGAGACAAACACCAAATGTTTTACCACTGGAAATAAAGTTGAAAATGTCCCTGGAACCCACTTCATCCAGAATTTCCAGGGGAGTTTGGTGTGAGTGAGTCACCACGGACACAATGGCTGGTTCCAAGTGCCAGGCCAGCTGAGCTCGTGGATATTCAAGCAGAGCTCAGGGAAGACAGTCCAAAACACTCAGGCTACGCCTGCCCTGAAGTCGAAAGGGTTGCCTCTCTCCTTTCCAAACCCACCCACTGCGGGCCACTCAGCAGCCCCATGCTCCTCTCAGAGGCTGGATGAGGACAGGAGGAAACCCAAAAAACAAAGCAGACAATAAATCTCTGCCTGCCCGTGACAGTGCTCTGGCACACCCAGTGTTCTTTCCCTCTCTGAAGGAAAAAAAGATCCATAACGAATAACAATCCCCAAGATCAGAAGAGTCATTAGGGAAGTTTGTGCTACTTCCCACCGTCTTTCTCGTGGACAAAATGTAGGCTTTCCAGCAGTGCCTTCAGCCAGTGCCTTGTGAGGGCCCATCGCCTTCATGAGACACAGGCTAAAGGGCAGAAATCATCCTGTTCTGTTCCCCACATGCACCTGCCACTGAGAAAGAAAACCCAGATCCCACATGGGAGCAGGTGGCTTGGCTTCTAAGAATAATTTCCCTTGACAGCCCAAGAAACTGTTCCAGAAAGTAAGAATGACAGTCACAGTAAGTTACCACTAAACATCAACCATGTGCCACCACTGAAGCCTGCAACGACACCTCCAGAAAGATGAGAAAACTGAGGCTCTGAGAGACTGAGCGTTGAGCAGCATCGGTGGTGAGGTCGTGAGTGCCACATGAACCCATCAAAGTCCCAGTCTAAAGGCCACACTCCTGCCATTTCCCTGACTGCCTTCCATCCCTACTGACCATACCTGGCCCCTAACAGGAGTGACACCTCAAAGGACATAGGGTGTGAAAATGACTTGCATATCCAGGCAGCACACCAGAATAGCATCTGTACAGCCTGGGTGCAAAAACCTGGAAGTGAGGCTAATTCAGGCCTAGGGGCCTTTGTAAAAATAACAGTCAGCATAATATAATATTACAGTATTATTACCATGCAGTCTTCCTTGGTACAACAGAAATGCTGAGCTTCTGGATATCCCAATGGGAAGAGAATCTAAAATTTGATACTGAGGCCTCAACTCAAGTATGAGGGGAAGGAAGAACCTTTCATGCAAATGCTGGCTTTCCAGGTGGCAAATGAAAAGTTCTCAGCCCCCACAGGCCCAGGTCACAGATCCATACCAGGCCCAACCTCCTGCCCCTGCCTCTGAGCTCCTCCAACCCTCCAACTGTCAAGCTGCTCAGACATCCACCCGCTGCCTGGGAGCCAAGCAGAGCCGCCCCCCCCCCACCCCAAAGCCAGGCCCCACTGAGGCTGCAGCTTTCCTGCCCAAGGGCAGACACTGGGTAGGCAGCACTGGGCTTGGAAGCACGGAGACACTGAGTATACTCACCACAGGCCTCCCTCTGAGAGGTGATGTGCAGAGTGGTTGAAAGCTCAGAAGGAAACACAGTCAGATAGACGGAGGTCTAAGCCCTTGCTGTGTAACTCTGAGCCTCAGTTCCTTCCCCCGTAAACTGGGAACAGTATTAGTCCCCACCAAAAGGATCATTGTGAAGACTGCAACATACAAATGCTACAAACCCCTTAGCATGGGTGTAGCCCACAGCTGGAGCTCAGCAAACATTGCCTATTAATACGAAAACATTACCTATTTAATACAAGTTAAATCCAAAGACTCAGTAGCCCACAGATAAAGGCTGGCTGGCCTCAGACCCACCAGCTTTCCTCCCTTTGCACCCACCTCTTGGCTTCAGTACTCCACAGGTCCCAACACACACAGCTCCACTCAGGATGAAGTCATCCATCTAAGCCACCTCTAACTCACGTGGGGCCTGTGGCAGGTGTACAGCAGAAAGCTGTGCCCCAACCCCCCCTCCTCCTGTCCCCAGCTCCATCTCCACCCCACACCACGAGGGACCTCTTGAGGGCCTCAGGCAAGACGTGCCCACACTGGGACTCAGGATGGACCTCAACAAGGCCCCTGAGCAGATCTCAAGACCATCTGGGCAGAGGATTCTAGGGTCCCTGGTACCAGTGACATGGTGGGGGAGCCTGGAACCAGGATCTGGTTGGGAATGTCACTTTGAACCCTTGTCCTCCAGGGAGGGGCATAGCCAGAGGAAGGTGAAAGCAGGGACGCAGAGCATGTGGCCATGACAATTGCATTTACTTGTTTTTCTAGCGCTTTCTCTAAGCACTGGCATGAAACGTTCTTCCTTTGCCTCACACTTGAGGGGACAGCAATATGAGTAAGACCCAAGGCCTACCCACAGGGAATTTGCAGGCTAGTGACCACTTCCTCGCACCTGTGGTAAGGATATCCCTGCTGCAGAGGTGTGGGTATGAAGTCAGAGCACAGAGGTGGTGCAGCTCGGAGGATGGCAAATGCCAGAGAAGAGAGTAAAGGAAGTCCCCTGGCAGAGAAGGAAGGTAAGGGCATTCCAAGAGGCAGAAGTGGGCACAGGGCTGAGAGGAGGGAAAGCACGGGCCATGGAGGCTGGCACAGTTTGCAGAGGAAGTGGGCGAAAGATCAGAGATAAGGCTCAATAGCAGAGAGGGTTGATTCAGGACAGGCCCTTCATGCTGAGGGGCTCCAAGAAGCATATCCAGACTTTAAATTCCAGCCTCCGCTCTGCCTTGGATGCAGCATGACCTCTGATCACCCACAACCCTCAATACCAGTCTCCCTCCCTCTAGGAGGAGCTGAGATGCCCAGCTAGGCCCTGGGGAGGGAGGCCTGAGTCCTCAGGCCCCTGACACCGGTGCTGAGCTGGCTGGTACACTACCTGTAGTCTCCCCTGTCAAGTCTCCAGGAAAGCCTATCAGAGCAAACTTCCAGACGGATTTCCGAACCCCAGAAGCACAAAGGAACAAGTGTGCAAAGCAATTCCCAGCCCTTCCCTTCCTAGGCCAACTGGAGAAAGATCACTGTGCCTCTGCCTCCCCAGCCCTCTCTGCCATTTACCTGGCCAAATCCTAGGCCCTGCTCTGGTCCCATATCCTCCAGAAAGGCTTTCTCAGCCTGTTTAATCCATGGGAGCTCCTCCTGGTGCTGAACCCCATCAATGCTCACAGCCCAACTTGCCTCAGCCCTAGGCCACCTGGGGACAGTGACTGGTCTGCCCCTTCTCAGTACAGAAAACTGGTCCCCCTTGGCACAGCTGGCACACAACTGGACACACAGGAAACATAAGCAAACAAACACCTGCTAAAGGGAGGCATATGGTGCCCCAAAGAAGTACAGTGTCCATATGTTGTTCTCCGTCATTTCCTCAGGCCCTGAGCCTATGCGCTGACCAGCTACTAGACGCGGGGCTTCCAGGAGACTGGACAAGAGTAGGTGACAGTCCAGCCTTTCCAACTTCTCTATTCCTGACTGTCCTCCCTAAGGACAGTTGGCCCCAGTACTGCTCTGTGGACCATCCACTTCATACAGGCCTATAGCCAAGGAATAGCAGAGATGGAAATATGCTTAGTCCGACCTCATCACTTCACAGGTAGGAGAGAACAGAGGCCCCCGGTGGTGAGGGCCTCACCCAGTTGACTCCAGGTACTGACAGAAAACTTCCCCTTGTATCTCCTGCCGCTGTGGCTCTACCCTGCACTTCTGCCCGACGCCAGTGCAGCACCAAGGACATCCACAGCAGCTTCAGTCGGCATGCATCTCAATCCCGGCCAGCTTGAAGATTAGCCTGCGCTGAGCTGGAAGAAGCCAAGCCTAGGGCTGACTGTCACAGCCCAGCTGGCCCCAGCTGGAGAGCAAACTGCCCTCCATAACCAATGCCTGCCCCCTCCTAGGGCATGTTCCCATGCTACCGAGGAATTAGCTCAGTCCTTTCAGGAGGCCCCTCAAAATCCAGTAGTACCCACTTCCAATAGCTCAGGGAATGGCACTGTGAAAAAGCAATCCCTCCAAAACTTGGGGAAATATCAGAACTACAGATTTAGAAAGCCTTAGAATACAGAATACAGAAACTCCTATGACCTTTTCAGACCTACCTTCCTATAGTGATGATTCTCTTGGCTGGGTAGAGGGACCTCGGGACAAGGGTATAAGGAGGTGGGTGACATGTCTACCACCTTTTTCTTCTCATCAATAGGCCCTTGGCCTGCTTAATACCATTACAAAACACCACCCCCTTCTCAGCCTACACCTAACCCCCAAAAGTCCCCCACTTTGCTGCACACAGCTCAATACACACAGTGCTGCATTCAGAGGGGTCTCCTTACTACTCAGTCCCCTGCTCATGCATTCATAAATTCACCAATCACTGAACTCCCCAAGAAAGCAACATCCTAGGTCTCAAGCAAAACCCAATGAGGTAAAGGAGGGCAGACAAAGCAGGCAGGCCAACCTGGTCATAGGTAAGGAGGCAGGACACACTCAGGGAACAACATGACATGGCCCAGTGTAACAGGGTATAGGGGAGCAACAGGAGAGAAATTAAAATAGTAGCTTGAGGTCAGGTCACCAAAAGTACCTAATACCAGGCTGAGAGTCACCCACCCCAGCCTTTTCAAAGCACAGGTTTTTGTTAGAATTCAAGATATACTCAGAGGAGGTACAAGCTATCCCAGGACTTCACTCTGGAGTCCTGGTGAAGTTGCACATGCTTTCTAGGCCTACATAGCAAACATACCCTCAGCTTCTACACCCCAGCTCAAGGGTCACCTACTCTCTGAAGCTCTTCCAACTGCATAGGTCCTTCCTTGACCCACAGGACCCACACAGAGTCTACTATAGTACCTGTGATATTCACTGTGCTTAATGGTTGGTATTTCTCTCTTCCCCAGGCCAGCAAAATGTCTGACATGGCATGCTTGTTCAAAAGATGGAGGAAGGGAGAGAGGAAGGGAGGGATGGATGGATGGATGGATGGAGAGACAGATAGATAGATGGCTGGACAGAGAGATGAATGTATGACAGACTCTGTCTTGAACAATAAATATCCACAGAAAAGACCTCCATTATATAGCAGTCATAGACTCCATAAACATATCCTAAAATAACCACTCGCTTAAACTCTAAAATGGATAAAAGTATTTGACCCAATTATCTTGGTTTTCCCAGGTCCCCTTCCCACTGTCTGTCTGTCCATCCCATTGGTGCCCAAAACCTTTGGCAGGCTCCTCTGTAGAGCTGAGCTGGGGCATCAGGCCCAGCCTCCCAAAGACATCATGGGAGAGGAAGAGCCACAACTGGATCCTGGCACTAGAACATCCCTTCAGTAATTACATGGTTCCAGACAGACATAAATAGACAGATTAGCCTTTCTGCATTTTTCTCATAAAAATAACAACAGTTCCTAAGCACACTGGCATGAGTGTGGACATTAAGCATTGCAACCTGCTGTTCTTGGCAGTCAAGGGCTGGCCTTCCTTGCTGTTCCCCCCACCACCACCACCACCTCCTCAGGGCTCTTGGAGGGCTCCATGCCTGGCTCTATCCACCCCTATCGCCCCAAAGCAGGTTGGCAGCCAAGCCCTGAGACTGGCTAAGGACTTTTATGAGCATCATGTCCGTGGTTTGCTGTTCTCTTGGCTGGATCTTTATCTGCTTTTAGTCATTATGTAACTAGAAATCCTGTACACACGATGAAATGATTTTATGCCCCATTCTGTACTAGAGGAAGGAAGAAGAACGTTTGCTCCATCTGTGCTCTAACCCAGAAGAGCAGTCTCAAAGGTGAATTGCTTTATGTAAATCTCTTTTCCTCTCCCTCCCCTCCTCCTCCTCCTTCTCCTTTCTCTCTCCACCTCTCTCCCTTCCTCTCCCTCTCTCCCTAAACACCTCTCTCTCACCCTACCCCCATTATTTTTCACTTGTCCTCAGGTGCCCATGCTGAACCTGGGTCATACCAGCAGACCAAGAACCAAGGTACCTACTCCTTTAGATTTTCTCTGCCTCCCTCTCTCTTCCACGCCTGGCCTTGCTCTTCCTCAGGATCAGGGCTCAAGAATCAGAGGGAGGGCACTGGAGCCTGAAGTACTTATTATCATGCTCTCCAAGCCCATGAATTCTCCAAGCTGAAAGCAGCACCACCTCATCCTCCTGGAAGATTCTGATCCATCAGGCCTCTGGCCACAAGTCAAGGGTCTGGAAATGACTACCAGATGGCTATGACCCCTCTGGAAAACCAAAAAATGACCAGTACTGGCTGCAGGCCACAGAGGGATTCATCCTCTCTTCCATGTAAAGCTATCACTCCTCTTGGCCTCCTCCAGAAAGATCCAGAACAAGGTGTGGGAGTTTGATCAGGCTACATGCCACACACCCAAGCAACTATGCAAGGCACCTCTCATGAGGGCCATGCCACTGAATGAAAAGGGGATTTGAAGTCACAGGCCTCAGGTTCAAGCCCCAGCTCCACCACTCACCAGTTAGGAGATCTGGGCAAGTCTCAAAAACACAGTTTGTAATACATTTTGATCATTGCCAAATGCTGCTGAAAAATATAGTATCTCAGTATAATTTGCATTTACTCTTGTTTTTAGTGGGTGTGACAATCTTTCCATATCTTTGTAGACATTTTATAAACATGTCACACATCCCCTAATAGCCTCTGAGCACCTCAAAGGCAGAATCACTTCACTTCTGATTCATCTTTGTAGCCTACTGCCCAGTCCAGAGCGAGCAAAGGTCACTCAGTAAGTGTTAATGGAACAAAAGAGTGAATGACCGTTGCAAGGGCCTAGTGATCAACCTGAACTCCTCTCTCGACTGGGTCTTGCTTGTCTCAAGACATCTTTTCAACAGGACTTTGAACATACAAAGCAGAGTTTTAAGGCAGGTCTGGTGTGTTTTCTTCACAAGGAGATGAGACATGTATAAAACCAGTTAAAGATTATAGGCACCAATCTCACGTAACACCACGTTGGTACTATGGGTAGAACCTTGAAAAAACTTCTGTGGGTCGGTCTGCTGATTATCTCTCAGTGAGTCACCGACAACGGAAGGCATTTCCTTCCCTTAAGTGTCCTGGCTCAAAGCCCCTCTAAGTCAGGGTCTGAACACTGCATTGGGAGTCCTCTTGTTCCTCACTCTGGTACGGGTTTGGAGGATAAAAGCTGACTTCTTCCTGCATGTCAGACCCAAAAACCCTGCCAGCTATACACATCTGCCTCCCGACCACACGCCTGCAGTCAGACCTGGCCTGCGCAGTGAAGCATTCACCGAGGGGCTCCCATGACTCCCGGCACTGCGAAGTCACTGACCGGCTTCTCCAGACACTGAATCATGCCAGGAGTGCCCACTGTGAGCTGACTCTCCCCACGTCCCGATTCTCAGACAGACTCCAGGAGAGCAGCCTGAGCTGAAATACGCAGTGACATGGCCATCAGCCAGGGACATCTAGAGCCCAGCCCGCTCAGTTTCAGGGTGAGGACAGGCCTGGTATTCACAGTAGGGGGAGGCCAGATTTCCCCAGCAAAGTCCAGACCTCTTTGTTGGGAGCCCTAGAAAACTCCAGGCTTGAGGGCAACTTAACAGGTGTGCGGTGTGGGACCAAGGAATCACATGGGCAGGAAGGAGAAAAGAAAAGAGAGCTGGTTACAGAATAGCCTGAGAGGGAAGGGACATCACCCCCACATCCGGATTCCTGGACTCAGAGGATGGAAGGAGCAAGCTTTGCCTGTCATTGATGTGGGGGAAGGAACACAGGTCTGCAGTCACATCTGCCTCTTACCAGCTAGTTGGCTCTTGGACATCCTTGGACATCCTGGTCCATGTCACGGTGGAAGACAGGCAGTCCTCTGTCAATTAAATGGTGCCTGGATTTCTGCCTCTGGGCTTAGGGCTCTAATTCTCCTCAGAGAGCTGGAATCTTTGGCTGGTGAGGTGCTCCCTCTCACTTTCTACCCCCCACATACCCCAACAGCACAAACTGAGGCCAGACACACAGTTTCTCCATCAACAGCTCTTAGACTGACCAGGTAGAAAAACGCTTTACATGGGAAAACATGCCTTTTCATTGCTGGTGGGTTAACAAGAGAGGAAATCCCAGGACTCTGAACTCTATTCACTTCTGAAATGAGCCAGGTATCTTCCTTCAGTCCTGTTCTGCTGTGCATTTTCTCTGCACCTGAAAACAAGGTCTATGTGCTTTCTCATGTGGCAGCCCTGTATCTGAGAACAGGACCAGACACCAGCTGGGTGCTTGGTGAAGCCCAGGTTGGATGGGCAGACAGGTGGATTGATGGAGACACTGATTGTCTTTGTGGAAGGAGGCCTGGCCTCTGCACATCCTCCTTGTGCTGGACTGAATTCATTGCTATTCTTCTTTGCTATTCTCCATCACCCAGCCTTTGCTTTGCAGGGAAATCTATCAGTATTCTCAGAGCCCCACATACTTCCCTGATGAGCTTCAGCTCACTCCTTCACCATTAATCTCCAGGAGGTTGGCTCCCCCAAATCCCTACATTTCCAGTTTTATCTGAAACAAAAATAGACTCTTGTAAACATTCCAGTTTTTGGGTCATTGGTTCATAGGCTTCGTCCAGCCCTGGCTAGGGTCCCTACCTCTGAGCTCACTCAGAACACCATGGCTAACGGGGCACAGCCAACTAGTTGACATTGTGGCCTGATTCAACACAGAATATTGCTCCTTTAGGCCATTCCCAATGGTCCTTGAATACGAAGCTATTCAGAGACACTGATGCCAACCAGCCAGACACCTTAAACAGTGGCCAAGGTGCAGACCACTCACACCAATCATGTAATGAGGCATGACTCAGTCATCACTGAGGAGAGCCGCCACCATCTCTGGGGGCTCCAAGGGCACACTATTTGTACAGGTCATTCCATATTTAACTCATTCTATTCTGTGGATGTTTATTTATACATCTTGCCCTGTCTGTCATTGTAGTGAAGTGGGAGCCAGGTCTGATTCCACACTAGGAACTTGCCAGGAATTATAACCAACATCTCTCCTATGCAATTTTTATTAAGAGAGGCTTCAAGACAAGAAGAAAAATATTTCTTAAAGAATTGACAGAAGGATATACACTCAGGCTGTAGATTCTATACAGCTCATGTTGAATTAGGCCGGGTGGTCAAGAGCTATTTATCCAGGCTGTTCTGTTTGACCATCACCTTTCACATCAACATCCGTTAGGTTTTCCTGATATAAACTGGGCCATTATGTCATCTGCTTGCATTCAGAGCTGAGATAAGAGAGAGCTGTGTGAAACACTCTGATTTATTTATGGGAGGACATCTGTCCACCATTTCAGTGTCCTGTTTTTATCTATAATTTTCTCTAAGTACCTTCTAGGTGCTGGTATATATATATATATATATATATATATATATATATATATACACAAACATATATATATATACACAAACATATATATATATACACACCATATAGTATCATATATATTATATAGTATCATATATAGTAGCGTATATATTATATAGTTTCATAATATATATATATACACACAAAGTATCATGTATATATAATATTTGATAGTTTGTTGTTATCTTGTAAATCCCGCTACTGGTCAGATTTCTCTATTTACCTTGGCAGCTAAGATTATATTATAGATTGTCAGCCCACCACTAGGAAATACATAGGAATGCATTTGAAGACTAACCTTACCTCTGAATTTATTTTCTTTTCATACCTATATTTTTCCTTGGACCCAATCACCTGTCTTTTTATTTTATCCTGCTGTTATAAACTGTCCCCAAGTTCTTTTGGAACAAACTGGGGTCTTTTAATTAACTAATTAATCAATCAAGTTACTGATTTACTCATTATAGCCTTATCAATTAGGGTAGGTTCAGTTTTGTTACGAAAACAAATAATCCCAATATCTCAGTGGTTTAATACCCCAAAGATCCGTGTGTGTGTGTGTGTGTGTGTGTGTGTGTGTGTGTGTGTGTGTTTCTCACATAGCCTTGCTGGGAGCTATGCTCCAGATCATCAGCATTCAAGGTTGGTACGTGGATAGAAGTTCCTGTTTGATACATGCTTCCATGATCACTGCAGCAGGATAAAGAGGTTAAGTCATGTGTTGGCCCTTAAAACACCACACATCACTTCTGCTCATTTCATTGGCCAAAGTAAGCCACACAATCATGACTAATTACAGAAAGGGCAGGAAAGTACCAAACTACCAATAATCTGAAAGGTAGGAAACCAAAATATTTGTGAACTTTGCTAACAACAAACACAATAGCAAGAGTGACCATAAAAGGTACCATCTAAATTGGGACACTTTCAAGAGTAAGAGGAAGAACTAAAAGTACTAAACACTATATAATTTTTAAAAATATTTATATATTGACTAACATCTTGATTTTATTTTATTGATGGGCCATAAAAGTGTTCTTCTCAAAACCTAATTTCAAAAATAAAATTCTTTCTAAAACTGTAATATATACATATCTACATACACCAGTCAAAAAAAATCTCCTTTATGTTGATAATCTGAACATTAAAAAAAAATAGTGGAAGCAAAATAGTTTATTGTTGGTGCATAATCATGTATTTTAATCAGTGTCTTAGACATATCACTCTTTAATATTGTATCACTGAATTTTTCAGAAGAATGTAATTTTTTCAATATGACCTTATCATTTTAGATTTTTCCATAAAATTGACTATAGTTTTCTTCAGAGTTAGTTGCAAGTTATGATTAATAAATTTGAAATTGCTGACTCTCAATTGACCCTTCTTTGTAGACTGCAATTTTTTAATTTAGAAATCATTCTGCCTCCTGGTCCTGAGATATCTGGTAAGCTTGGAGAAAATTGGGCTAAATGGAGACTATTGTCAATTTCAATTATTTTTTACATTGAAATGAGTAAATATTTCATTTCAAATATTTTCACAGAGGTATTCTTTTTGCCTCAGAGTAGTTTTCCTTGACAAAACCTGTCAAATAAGTTGTCTCTATTTATGATCCTTTTGAATGGTTCACCAGTTTTAGACGCTGCAAAAGCACAGGCCTTCTGCCTTTCACTGCCTTTCAGGGCAGAATACAAATTTACTTCATTACCATATGAACACCATCACGGGCTCTTCCCATAAACCAAGATATCCCAGACACTCCCAAAGAATTTGAATGTTAAATATCTCACACCACATAAGCTTTCATTATTTCATTTTTCCGCCCCCCCACTTCCTTTGACAGAGATAAAACTTGAAAGCTTTGCTTTCAATCACTGTGATTCACTTAAACATTCAAAAGCTGATGCGGTAAGGTGAGCCATTCATTTAATTTTGATTAAATATTTCCAGCTGGTCTTGAACAAATGAACCAAAACTTAGGAGAATTTGTCTATACAAAATATCAACAATAATTCAGGAACTTTAAGTTGATTGACAAAGTCATTCTTTAAGAGTTCAAAGATTTGTGGGGCGCTTGGGTGGCTCAGTCAGTTAAGTGTCCAACTTTGGCTCAGGTCATGACCTCGCTGTTTGTCGGTTTGAGCCCCACATCGGGCTCTGTGCTGAGAGCTCAGCCTGGAGCCTGTTTCGGATTCTCTCTCTCTCTCTCCCTCTCTCTCTCTTTCTCTCTCTCTGCCCCTCCCCAGATTGCACTCTTTCTCTCTCAAAAATAAATTTTAAAAAAAATTTTTAATTAAAAAAAGTTCAAAGATTTATAAAATCTGATTAATGATAAACAGCAAAAGGAGAAACTGTATTCTGACATGCTAAAGCATCCTTCTGTACTCAAAATCAGTTTTGACATAAAATGTTCATAGTTCAGTTTTTCTTAGGGTATATAAAATTATTTCATTGTTTACAGCTCTAGCTTCTAATTCAATTAATAGAATAACTCGGTTCTTTAATTATGTGTGCACCCAACCAACTCCAAGTACATTCCTAGTCTATAAGAGTCCTAATTTAGTAAGAATAGTATTTGTTCTACAACCGTGTGTTCCACCAAAATTTGTACTTTTATTATCACTGCAGAAAAAAAAAAAAAATCTTCAGTGTTCAACTTCTTAACAATTTATAATTGCATTGGTTTCAGCTGTTCCATCTTTGACAGAATGAATTTCCAAAAGTTTACTTTTATTGCATAAATTGGGTGAAAAATCGAACCAGTGTCAAAATTAATTGAATGGATATTCTATGTGAAGTGTCTTGTGACACTGATATAACGCTGGCTTCGCGCGACTGAGAAGTTCTCCTTCTGCTAATGGAGCCAACACACCACGGCTATCACTTCACTCTCCATCTGTGGCCAGGAAATTTTGGAATTAAAAATGAGGGAAATTAACTTAGTGGAACAGACATGTGGTCTAAATGAGTCATAAGATGATATATAAACACACCTTTTATGGCTATTAATCCTAATTATCTTTGGGCACAAGCTTCACTACAAGATGTTTGAGATGCTGTTGCATCGGCTGGTCACCCATGGTATCAGCAAACACTTCCCAGCAATCGTTAATCATGAACTTTCTTGAAACACCAAAAAAAAAAAAAAAAAAAATCAGTACTTAATTTTGTATTAAGCATGCATTTTGGATTTGCAACTCACTGTTACAAAGAGTATATTACCAAAAAAAATTTTTAAGCATTACTGAACAATTAATAGTTAATAACTGATACCAAAAATATATGCTAAAACCATTCTTGAAAGAGTATCCATCCAGACTTCTTTTTTGCTGTACAGCAGAACTTCTCAGCCTCTATTTCCTACAGATGTTTCACATATACCCAACATATAATTTCCCTCATTTTCCAGTGACCCCACTGATTTGTGGCCTGGCAGACTTTGTGTATTTCATAAGCTGAGGCACTTGCCATACTACAGCTGGTTGGACTACCAGATGAATTTCCCTAATTGCCACCCAAGACCAGGAGTCCAATCACTGTTATATCAAGAAGCAAGAGCACCCTGCATGCTGCCTTTAAAGGTAGGTGTTACTTATGTTCTGCCTGAAAAGGGAACTGGGTAAATAGAAGTGTACTAGAGCAAGGGGCCAATCTTTTATATAAAGTAGTATATTACTGATTCTATCTATAAAGTAATAAAGTCAAGACACATATTGTGCTTCCTAGAGTAACTACTAAAATAATAATGCAAACTAGACAGCTAAAATACAGTTGGGAAGTCCAAATGAAATACCAAAAACTATTCAATTAACCCAAAGAAGGAAAGAAAGGAAGAAAAGTGGAACTTAAAACAGATATGACAAATACAAAACAAATGGCAAAGTGGCATCCCGGAATCCAACTACTTCAATAATTACACTAAATACCAGTGTAGTAAACAAAATTAAAAGGTCACGTTAGTTAGAGTGAATCTAAAAAAGTAAGTCTTCATTATACTATGTATAAGACATATGCTTAAAATGTAGAGTTACAAATAGGTTGAAAGTAAAAGGGAAGGAAAAAACAAACCACGCACACTTATCATTAAGAAGCTGAACTGGCTACAGTCACAACAGACAAAACAGACTTCCAAACAATGAGTATTAGCAGAGATAAGGAGGGACATTTTACAATGCTAAAAGTTTCAGTTTCATACAAGCTTAAATGTGTGTGCAGTTGATAACTCCAAAAACTATAAACCAAATTTGAAAAAAGTAAAGGGAGAAATAGACAAATCGATAATCGGAGCTGGAGATTTTATTACCCCTCTTTCAGCGACTGATGGAATGATTAAACAGACAGCCAGACAGGTACAGAAGATGTGACAGACACCACGAGACACCGGACCAAACTGACACGGGACACGGTGCCCAGCAGCTGCAGAGGGCACATTCTTGTCACATGCACACTGACGATTCACAGTACGTTGGGCCATAACAGGTTGAAACAGATTCAAAATATTAAAATATTATGGAGTAAGTTCTTTGACCACAACAAAATTAAACTAGAAAACAATAATAATATGGGAGCTAGAAGATCCCCCAAGTATTTGGCAATTAAATAATACCCTTTTAAGTAAGCCTCAGAGAACTCACAAGGGAAATTAGAAAACATTTTTAACTGAATTGAAATGAATACGCAGGGGCGCCTGGGTGGCTCAGTCAGTTAAGCAGCCGACTTCGGCTCAGGTCATGATCTCGCGGTCCATGGGTTCGAGCCCCGTGTCGGGCTCTGTGCTGACAGCTCAGAACCTGGAGCCTGTTTCAGATTCTGTGTCTCCCTCTCTCTGACCCTCCCCCGTTCATGCTCTGTCTCTCTCTGTCTCAAAAATAAATAAACGTTAAAAAAAAATTTAGAAATGAATACGCAATGGCTCAAAATTTGTGAGAGGAAGTTCAAGACTACGTAGAGGACATTTTTATAGCTTTACAGGCTTATATTAGAAAGGAAAACAGGTAAAGAATTGGTGATATAACATTTCAACTTAAGCTAAAAGAAAGAAGAGTAAATGGAACCCAAAATAATAGAAGGATAGAAGCAATAATAGAGGTAAGAATCGAAATCAAATAGAAAATAGAAAAACAATGCCAAAAATTTTATCTTTGAGAAGACTGATGGAATTGAAAAGACCCTCATAGGAAGGATAGGGAGAAAAAAGAGGAACTACAAACTACCAATCTCAAAAATGAAAGAGGAGGGGCGCCTGGGTGGCTCAGTCGGTTAAGCCTCCGACTTCAGCTCAGGTCACGATCTCGCGGTCCGTGAGTTCGAGCCCCGTGTCGGGCTCTGGGCTGATGGCTCAGAGCCTGGAGCCTGCTTCCGATTCTGTGTCTCCCTCTCTCTCTGCCCCTCCCTCGTTCATGCTCTGTCTCTCTCTGTCTCAAAAATAAACATTTAAAAAAAAATGAAAGAGGAATATTGCTACAGGTCACATAGACATCAAAATGACAATAGTAGAATATTATGCACCGTGCATGGTATGTTAATAAATCTGACAACTTAGATAAGATGGACAAATTCCTTGAAAAACACAACTTGTCAAAACTCACACAAGGTGAAATAGAAATTTTGAATAGCTCTGTATCTGTCAAAGAGACTGAGTTTGTTATCAAAAACATTTTCAGAATGAAACACTCCCCAGTTCAGATGATTTCAGTGCTGAATTCTATCAAATAGTTAAACAAGAAATAATATTAACCATACATAAACTCTTACAGAAGATAGAAAAAAGAACACTTCGCAGCTCACCTAATGAGTTCAGCATACTCTGATATACCAAAGCCTGAAAAAAAATTACAAGAAAATTTCTCCATGAACACAGATGTAAAAATCCTTTAACAAAATATTAGAAAGCAGATTCTAGGAATGTATAAAAAAGATAATTCAAATATAAAAACAGGGAGGGGGACAAAACATAAGAGACTCTTAAATATGGAGAACAAACAGAGGGTTACTGGAGGGGTTGGGGGATGGGGGATGGGCTAAATGGGTAAGGGGCATTAAGGAATCTACTCCTGAAATCATTGTTGCACTATATGCTAATTAACTTGGATGTAAATTTAAATATAAATAAATTATTAAAAAGAGAAAAAATAAAGATAATTCATCATGAACAAGTGAGCTTATACTAGGAATCCAAGATCGATCTGGCATTCAAAAATCAAAGAAATTCACCCTATCAATACAATAAAAGAGAAAACCTAAGTAATTTATCTCAAAAGATGGAGGAAAAGCATATGTCAAAATTTAAACCCCACTCAGGATTAAAATAAAAATTATAAGCAAATGGGGAACAGAAGGAAACTTTTTCAATCTCATAATGGGCTGTTACAAAACAAACAAATAAAACCCACCCTTCAGCTAACATCATACCTCATGATGAAACACTTCTCCCTAAGATTGGCATCAAACACTTCATCATCAAACAGCTGTCCCCAACATCAGTAATAAGGACTACCATTTTCAACACTTCTATTCAATACTAAACATCCTAGAAAGAAAGAAAGAAAGAAAGATCATAAAAACTGGAAAGGGAGAAATAAAGTTCTCACAGATGACATGATTGTTTAATTATCAAAATTTAAGTATAAAAAAACTACTAGAGGTAATATAATAAATAAGTTTAGCAACACCAGAGGACATAAGGTTGATACATATAACCAATTGCATTTCTATGTACTAGCATCAAACAATTGGAAAATGAAGTTGAAAATTTTTCATTTATTATTATGTTAAAAAAATGTAAAACACTTAGGAACAAATTAAACAATGGTATGCCAAAACTTCTCAGTGAGAATGTTAAAATACTGCACTGCTGAGAAAAACTTTTAAATGCCTAAATAAATGTCAAAAAAAACCCACCCACATTATGTGCTTGATATGTACCTTCTGAATCTATTCAACAAATCTTAATGAGTGCCTATTACATTCCAGGCACTGTTCTAGGCACTGCAGATAAAGCAGTTGAAGCCTTGACTTCATGAAGTTACATCCTAGTCAGGGGAAGCAGACAATTACAAAGAAAAGTTATCCTGTAACATCAGGTGCTGATAAATTCTATAAATAACAATGCCTGAGGAGAGAAAGTAATGAGGGAAGTTTGTCTTACAGGATAGTTAGTGAAGACCCTTTTGATAAGAAAAGATTTGAACAGAGACCTGAGAACAATGAGAGAGTGAGCCATTAGGTAAAGCAGAGACAAAAATCCCAGGCAAAAAAAAAAAAAAAAAAACAGCAGGTGCAAAGGTCCTGAGGCATGAGTGTACCAGCTTGAGAAACAGCAGAATGGATAATGTAGATGAAGTGCGGAGGAGTGAGCAAAAAGAGCAAAAGATGGCAGGAAAGTTAGGTCTCAGGGGTCTGAATCATGCAGG